>NC_136914.1:156195784-157420217 GCF_949752795.1 Hyperoodon ampullatus | reverse complement strand
TGCGTGTGCAAAAAGGAAAAAAATAAGAACTCTACCTTCTAGGTCAAATTTCCTAAGTGAAATGTTTGTTACATGTTTTGAGTCCAAGCAGAGATGTCACTGTGTGTTTGAAAAGGTTAATTCTCTATAAGACTCCTGTACAGTTTAGCTGCACAGTCTAGAGACTAGAGTGATTGGATTCCCTTGTTCTGTAAGGAAAGGAAAGACACAGCCACACCTGGGCACAGCAGGTATCAGATAGGATGGATTACAGTCTGACTATAACATTTCCCGGGTTTAAATGAGATCACCAGAACTTTATTCACACAAACAAATCAAGTTGTTTCCACATTAACATTGGATGAAGTGATTTTTATTACAAAACCCAGCACTCGCCAGGCTCTTTTCTGAGGGTGGATAAAAAGCATAAGGATCTGGTCATGTACTGCTTTTCATCTCCTCTGCTTGAGCACAGCACTGACTAATACACACTGATCAAATTCTGCCTACGATTTTAAACAGGATGTTTTGGAAAAGCCAAGAACGAGCTCTTGAAATAATACTGTTTATCCCATAGTAACGAGAATTGGAGCTGTACTTTCATAAATGGTACACTGAAAGCTGTTTGCAGCTTGCAAATGATGATTCCAAGAAACATCAGGATGCCTTTCTTATACTTAGACATTAATAAATAACAGCAAATTTGCTAAAAAGTCCAGTCCTGCTTTTTGGGAACCTTCCAAAAAGAAATCACAGTTCTTTAAAACACAGTTTCATAGAATGAATCAGTTAAAAGAGTAATCAGCCAGTTACTGACTCTATAATAATAGTTATTATTAATATTTAACAGTAACTGTGCATAGAGCTATTTGTCTTCAAAGCAGTGAATTTCTTAAGTATTAACAAATTAACTCTCTCTGTCACAACTGCCAACATGTGTTTGGAGAGCTCTACAGAGAAGTTCATTTAACATCTATACATCTTGTCCTCGTAATGTCTGCAGGAGGTCTTTCCATTGTTAGATAAACATGTTTGGATGTACAGAGATGGGGTAATAATATACACCCATGTCCTGCTGTCTGGCTGGTTCAATGCCAAGTTCTCAACCAATACCCAATCACAGGCAAAAAATGTATTTCCAGTGATAGAGCAGGATGGTTTTCACTGAGGACAGACTTTGCCGAAAATAACACAAAAATTGGGAATTTGGGTGCATAACCTGGGTGTGGTGAGGATGAATTCAGTACTCTCCACATAACCTCAGCCCAGCCGTAGATCCTTAAATTCACCATCTCACCAGCCAGAAAGACTCCTCCTGCTAACAGATGCCACAGTTGCTAGAGCTTCTCTACAAACTGCACGTATTTTCATGAGACCCTGAAAATAACAGGCTCCTGGAAACTACAGATATTTTGCAGATGTGCTTTTTACAAAATGATATCACAATTTGCCTAAGCACATTATCGATGTGTCAATTTACAGACAAATAAAGACCAAGCACTGGTCTTCATTACACATTACAAATTTCAATTGTAATCACTTTTCCTTGATAATTTCCAAAATTGTAAACATTCAAGAATTCTACTTACTGGATATTTAATGATATTAAGGAATTACTGTTAACTCTAAGTTTTGATAATATTAATAGTATTGCAGTTATTTTTCTAAAGTTCTTTTCTCTTAAAGAAACAACTCCTCAACAAAATACTAGCAAACCAAATCCAACAATACATTGAAAGGATCATACACCATGATCAAGTGGGATTTATCCCAGGGATGCAAGGATTCTTTAATATCTGTAAACCAATCAGTGCGATACACCACATTAACAAACTGAAGAATAAAAACCATATGAT
Source organism: Hyperoodon ampullatus (assembly GCF_949752795.1). Lineage (NCBI taxonomy): Eukaryota > Metazoa > Chordata > Mammalia > Artiodactyla > Ziphiidae > Hyperoodon > Hyperoodon ampullatus. The sequence continues at coordinate 157,418,382 of NC_136914.1, read as the reverse complement.
CATCTCAATAGATGCAGAAAAAGCTTTTAACAAAATTCAACACCCATTTATGGTAAAAGCTCTCCAGAAAGTGGGCATAAGAGGGAACCTACCTCAACATAATAAAGGCCATATATGACAAATCCACAGATGACATCATTCTCAGTGAAGAAAAGCTGAAAGCATTTCCTCTAAGATCAGGAATAAAACAAGGATATCCACTGTTGCCACTTTTATCCAACATAGTTTTGGAAGTCCTAGCCACGGCAATCAGAGAAGAAAGAGAAATAAAAGGAATAAAAATTGGAAAAGAAAAAGTAAAACTGGCACTGTTTACAGATGGCATGATACTATACATAGAAAATCCTAAAGATGCCACCAGAAAACTACTAGAGCTCATCAATTAATTCAGTAAAGTTGCAGGATACAAATTAATACACAGAAATCTGTTGCATTTGTATACACTAACAGTGAAAGATCAGAAAGAGAAATTAAGGAAACAGTCCCGTTTACCATTGTATGAAAAAGAATAAAATAACTGGGAGTAAACCTACTAAGGAGGCAAAAGGCCTGTATTCTGAAAACTATGAGATGATGAAAGAAATCGAAGATGCCACAAACAGATGCAAAGATATACCATGGTCTTGGATTGGAAGAATCAATATTGTCAAAATGACTAAACTACCCAAGGCAATCTACAGATTTAATGCAATCCCTATCAAATTACCAATGGCATTTTTGACAGAACTAGAACAAAACATTTTAAGATTTGTATGGAAACATAAAAGACCCTGAATAGCCAAAGCAATCCTGAGAAAGAAAAACAGAATGGAGGAATCAGACTCCCTGACTTCAGACTACAAAGCTACAGTCATCAAAGCAGTATGGCACTGGCACAGAAACAGAAATAAAGATCAATGGAACAGGATAGAAAGCCCAGAAATAAACCCACACACCTATGGTCAATTAATCTATGACAAAAGAGGCAAAAATATACAATGGAGAAAAGACAGTCTCTTCAATAAGTGGTGCTGGGAAAACTGGACAGCTACATGTAAAAGAATGAAATTAGAACATTCTCTAACACCATACACAAAAATAAACTCAAAATGGATTAAAGACCTAAATATGAGGCTGGACACTATAAAACTCTTAGCGGAAAACAGGCAGAACACTCTTTGACACAAATTGCAGCAATATCATTTTGGATCCACTTCCTAGAGTAGTGAAGAGGAAAACAAAAATTAAAAAAATGAGACCTAATTAAACTTAAAAGGTTTTACATGGCAAAGGAAACCATAAACAAAACAAAAAGACAACCCACAAAATGGAAGAAAATATCTGCAAACAAAGTGATAGACAAGGGATTAATCTCCAAAATATACTAACAGCTCATGCAGCTCTGTATCAAAAAAGCAAACAACTCAAGCAAAAACTGGGCAGAAAACCTAAACAGATATTTCTCCAAAGAAGACATACAGATGGCCAAAAGGCACATGAAAAGATGCTCAACATCACTAATTATTAGAGAAATGCAAATCAAAACTACAGTGAGATATCACCTCATACCAGTCAGAATGGTCATCATCAAAAAGGCTACAAACAATAAATGCTGGAGAGAGTGTGGAGAAATGGGCCCCCCCCCCACTACACTGTTGGTGGGAATGTAAATTGGTACAACCACTATGGAGAACGGTATGGAGGTTCCTTAAAAAGCTAAAAATAGAACTACCATATGATCCAGCAATCCCACTCCTGGGTGTATATCCAAAGAAAACCATAATTCGAAAAGATACATGCACCCCAATGTTCACTGCAGCGGTATTTACAATAGCTAAGACATGGAAGCAAACTAACGACAGAGGAATGGATAAAGAAGGTGGTACATATGTACAATGGAATATTAGTCATTAAAAAAATGAAATAATGCCATTTGCAGCAACATGGATGGACCTGGAGATTATCATACTGAGTGAAATAAGTCAGACAAAGACAAATATCATATGATATCACTTATATGTGGAATCTAAAAGAAAAATGATACAAATGAACTTATTTACAAAACAGAAACAGACTTAAAGTCTTTGAAAACAAACTTATGGTTACCAAAGGGGAAACATGGGGGCAGGGTAAATTAGGAGGTTGGGATTAACATACACATCCTACTGTATATAAAATAGATAATCAACAAGGACCTACTATATAGCACAGGGAACTCTACTCAATATTCTATAATAACCTATATGGGAAAAGACTCTAAAATAGAATAGAGGGACTTCCCTGGTGGTCCAGTGGTTAAGACTCCACACTCCCAATGCAGGGGGCTCGGATTCGATCCCTGGTTAGGGAACTAGATCCCGCGTGTCGCAACTGAAAAGATTCTACATGCTGCAACAAAGACCTGGCGAAGCCAAATAAAGAAACACTTTTTAAAAAGAAAGAAAGAAAGAAATATGTGTATGTATAACTGAATCAGCTGTACACTTGAAACACAACACTGTAAATCAACTATACTCCAATATACAATAAAAATTAAAGTTTAAAAAAAGAACTGAAATACTTGTGGATGAAATAACATGCTGTGTAAGATTTATTTTCAAATGCTCTGCAGAAAGTGAGGGTGAGTTGGGGTATGTGGATGAAGCAAGGTTAGCCATGAGTTAAAAACTGTTTAATCTATGGGATGGGCACATGGGGGTTCACTCATACTATTCTCTCTACTTTCATGTATGTATAAAAATTTCCATGAAAAGAACACTAAAGAATTCCTGCAACGTAGGCAGAACTCTAAAACAAATCTTTAAGGAGCAGCCAACTACAAACGTAATCTGAAATCACTCGGTTCCACACAAAAAGCACAGGCAGCATCTTGAAAACATGGAATCAAAATTTTGTCCTTCTCCTGATTCCATCCTCGCCTTGGAGAAGCTGAAAAGGCCACCTCGGATAAGACTGCATCAGGCTGACAAGACCTCTGATAATGTGAGTAAACTTATGAGCTTCTATAAACTGGATTATTCACAATCTACCATATGGTGGTAGCCATGACATCACTGGATTTATAAATTAGTGCTTCAGCCTCTGGTCCTCAAATCTCTGTAGTGAAAAATTGTCCCAGGAGCCCTACAGGAAAACATCCATTTCAAGCCATTGTCATACATTGACATTTACTAAAGTGCTACTAATGTAGGCATTTTAGGGGTGGTAAAGATGCATAAGACATGGTCACTGCCCTCGAGAGACTCATATAGGATAGAAACAAGCCATTGCTTTTGTGAGTAGTCAAAACTCAGGTAGTGGCAGTACACATACTCTCAACTCATCTTTTCAGGGAGCACACAGGAACTCCATTATCTTGGAATGAGCAAACAAAGGAGAAGAGAATTGATATCAGACTGAGTGAAAAGTTTCTAAGTACATTCGTGTACTTTCAGTTTGGGGATAACTTGGGTGCATATATGACCTGTAGTTGTAGGACTGTATCTCTTGATACTAACCACATCAGCTGCAGCTGGTGTTCCCCTCTGCCTACCTCAAATTCACCCCTTGACAGTTGTTTGAAAGGTACCATAAAAATAAAATGTTTTCTTTAAAATGCCATATTGTTTGGCAACACTTGCTAAATGTCTATCTAAATGACAGGGCTCTCTGTTTCTCAGGAAAAATAAAAGTACCTGAGGAAAGTTACTTTCTGAATAGCCTTCCTATAAGCCCACATCTGTATAGCACCTTCTGATTGGCAAAGAGCCTTCACGCACATTCTTTCATTCAGTTGGGAAGTGAGTTGAATAGGATTTTTAAAAAAATTTATTGATGTGAAATTCACATAACAAAATTAAACATTTTTTTAAAGTAAGTCAGTGGCATTCAGTACATTCACAGTCTTGTGCCACCACTACCTCTATCTAATTCCAAAACATTTTCATCACTCCAAAATACCCCTCCTCTGCCCACCGTACAGATTAAGCAGTGTGGGTAGGCATTATCAACTTCAGCTTTGTAGGTAAGGAAGCCTAATCAGAGACTGTTAAGTGGCCTGCAGTTAGTAAGTGCTAGAGCCTGAAACAGAACCCATTTTTTCTAACTCTAAATTCTTTACCAGACCAGTTCTCAAACTTTAGCCTGCATGGAATCACCTAGAGGTGATTGCATGGCTTCAGCCTCAAAGATTCTGGTTAAGTCTAGAGCGGAGCCTGAGAGATTGCATTTCTGATAAGCTCCCCAGTGATACTTGATGTTGCAGGAGACCATACTTTGAGAACCATCATGCTAAACTGAGTTGCCTATTCACCTATTTTCTAATTATAGGTTTTGCTAATTCAACCAAGGACCGTTGTATATTTAAACAAAGTAGGCTTATAGGAGGTGTCCACTTTCTCTACATCACAGGTTTATTGGCTGGATCAACATCAAAATGAAAATGTGTACGTAAAAGCACTGTATCAGCTTTAAAATCATTATGTAAATTAGTCTTATTCCTTGCTGAAGATCAGTCCTTTTACTTAACTAGTTAAGCCCTTCCAGCATGGCTGAGGAAACTATTAAACTGTTTCAATTTGTACTTCCAAAATGCCAGAACTAGAGGTGTTTCCTATCTTGGGTCTGAAACACAGTGCCTGGCATGGTATAGTCATTAATGTTGAATGAATTAGTTTGCTTAAAATCAAAGGTAAGAGGGCTTCTTTTAGTATTACTTGAGGCACTTACTAGATATATAGCTTCAAGCAACCTATCTCATTGACATGATGGACACAGGTCAATCCTTACACATAAGGTTTCCCGCCAGTGTCCTAGTCTGTGTACACCAAAAGGTCTTAGAAGCACTGATAAGGGCATCCACTCCTCTCCTGCATCTCTGCAGGAGTCGATGCCAGTGTTTTAGCATCAACCCCCAACCACTTTCTTTGCCCTACCCCATGTGTGTACATGTGTATAGATGACAACTGGCAATATAGCCAACATATATTCCAACATCTGCCTACCAGATCTGTGCACGCTCTCCTGGTCACTTTGCTTGGGGTTGAGTATGGACAAGCATTGTTGGGGAGTAAACGGTAGAGCTGACAATGTCTTGTTTCTAAAGTGCTGGGATCCTTTAATCTTCTTTCTTCCTTTGATGTCTGAGATTTCCTTCTTTATGCACTGACACTGGGACTAAATGAAACACCAGGAAACCATTTACCAGTAAAGGGTGTGTGTTACAAACACCTGCAGAGCCCATGGTACCAGGTGACTTGAATTACACATTTCTAGAGCTCTGCTCTGTGTGGGGGGTGGCTATTTGGACTCTTATTTTGGGTAAAAAGATGACAGCTCTAGTCACATTTTTATGACTTGTATTTATTTTCTATCCATACATAAAATAAAGGCACAAACAATGGAGGAGGGGAGCTTTTTGTCTCTGATGAATATAAAAGCAGTTGCTTGAAAACAAATAGAATCTTTGTACAAATGGCTTTTGGATTCAAACAAAAGAGATAATATTGTTGTGGTCCAAATAGCTGAGCACTGGGAGGTGGAATTCTGGGTTCAAGTCCTGACTCTTGCATATCAGCATGTAGACTTTGAACACATCACTTAACATCTGTGGGCTTCTGGTTTCCATCTACATAATGAAGGGAAATCACCTTTAAAAAGCTTTGTTTTGGGGCTTCCCTGGTGGCGCAGTGGTTGAGAGTCCGCCTGCCGATGCAGGGGACACGGGTTCGTGCCCCGGTCTGGGAAGATCCCACATGCCGTGGAGCGGCTGAGCCCGTGAGCCATGGCCACTGAGCCTGCGCGTCCAGAGCCTGTGCTCCGCAACAGGAGAGGCCGCAGCAGTGAGAAGCCCGCATACCGCAAAAAAAAAAACCAAAAAACTTTGTTTTGGTTTTTGTTTTGAAAAAGCTATTTGTTGCAACTAATTAAAAAATTGCCCATTTTCCAGGGACTACTTGTCATTAACCTGTTTCTTTAGCATTACAGAAATAATATGATATTACTTCCTTTTATTGTTTGTTTCTATCTAGTAGAACAAACGAGATCTAGACAAAACCTTTGATAAATATGAAATAGCATCAACCTCTCAATAGCCTGACACTACAAAAAATTCTAATAATAGATAATATTTATTGAGTGTTTACTATGGACCATGGTCTGTGTTAAGTGCTTTACAAGCAATAACTTGGGTGTGAGCCTTCTGCACAGTGTAAAACATGTCTTGAATTGCAAAACTTCAGTTCATTTCCAAATTGGAATGTGAAAAAGGTCCCAGTAGGTAATATGTTTTGTGAAAATCAATATAGGTAGGGATGATCCTTTGGAGATCTTCAAAAAAATATTACAAATGCTATTCTATTTCTTTTTCACAGAAGTTCTCCCCATCTCAGTAAATGGCAAGTCTATAATGGCAGTTGTCAGGCCAAAACCTTGTTGCCTTGTATTCCTCTCTTTCACTCTTAACTTCATATCTATCACCAAATCCATTGAGCTCTATCCTTAGAGTGTTTTTGAAATCCAATCTCTTCTCACCATCTGCACTGCTCCACTCCACTCCATGCCTTCCATCTTTGCTCTGCCATCCTAGAAGTCTCCTACACCATTTTATTCTCAACACAGTGGCCTTAGTGGGCCTGTTGAAATGGAAGATCAATCCTGTCAGTTGCTAACTAAAAGCTGTCCACTGGCTTTGCATCTCCACACAAAAGCCTGAACCCCTTCTGTTTGAGATGAGCTGACCCTGTGCTTCTTTGTCACTACTCACCCCACTCCAGCCATGCCGATCTCCTTGCTATGATTCCTACACACCAGACATCTTCAAACTTAGGACCCAGCACCAGTTCTTCTCTTTGCTGGAAGGCTCCTCCCTAGAGAGCCACCTGGCCCACTCTTTCCTCTCCTTCAAGTCTTCACTTACTTTATTATTGAGGCCGCCCATGACATCTCGCTCTACTGCTCCCTCAGCTCCTTTATCACTTTATTTTTCTCTATAGCATTTCTCACCCTCTGACATGCTGCTTATTTTAATCATTTGCTTGTTTATTGTCTCTCCCTTCACTGAAGTTTAAGCACCATGAGGGCAGGGATTTTTTATTTTGCTTTGTTTATGACCGTATCTCCAACATCTGCAACTGTGCCTGGGATATAATATATGCTTAAAGATAAATGAATGAATGAATGGATATATTTTATAAACATGGTTTTGCACATCTAGCATTAACGGGGTCATTTTCCCTCCTGCTCTCTAATTTAGGCTCTGTAGACCCTTATTTCTCTAATCTTTTTTTCCTTTCTCTTGTAAAAGTTTGGCCCACTACCTGAATATATTGTTTTCCTGAGTTTGACTAGTGAGAGTTTAGTTAGAAAGAGTAGTGTATCTTTAGTTCTCCCCATCTACTAGCAAATTGTCTTTCCCTAGCAAAATTCTCTTACTAAAACAAAATCTCGGCGGCTAACAGCACAGACCCCAGAGACAGGCATGAGACGCTAAGGCTGCTGCTGCCACCACCAAGAAGCCTGTGTGCGAGCACAGGTCACTATCCACACATCCCTTCTGGGGAGCCTGTGCAGCCCGCCACTGCCAGGGTCCCAGGATCCAGGGACAACTTCCCCGGGAGAACGCATGGCACGCCCCAGGCTGGTGCAACGTCTCCCCGGCCTCTGCCGCCACAGGCTCGCCCTGCATCGTGCCCCTCCCTTCCCCTGGCCTGAGTGAGCCAGAGCCCCCGAATCAGCTGCTCCTTTAACCCAGTCCTGTCTGAGCGAAGAACAGGCTCCCTCCAGTGACCTACATGCAGAGGTGGGGCCAAATCCAAAGCTGAGCCCCGGGAGCTGTGCGAACAAAGAAGAGAAAGAGAACTCTCTCCCAGCAGCCTCAGGAGCAGCGGATTAAATCTCCACAAACAACTTGATGTAGCCTGCATCTGTGGAATACCTGAACAGACAACAAATCATGCCAAATTGAGGAGGTGGACTTTGAGAGCAAGATTTATTATTTTTTCCCCTTTTCCTCTTTTTGTGAGTGTGTATGTGTATGTTTCTGTGTGAGATTTTCTCTGTATAGCTTTGCTTTCACTATTTGTCCTAGGGTTCTATCCATCCGTTTTCTTTCTTTTGTTTTGTTGTGTTTTTACTTTTAAAAAAATTTTTTTCTTAATAATTATTTTTTTATTTTAATAACTTTATTTTATCTTACTTTATTTTATTTTCTTTTATCCTCTTTCTTTCTACTTTTTCTCCCTTTTATTCTGAGCAATGTGGATGAATGGCTCTTGGTGCTGCAGCCAGGAGTCAGTGCTGTGTCTCTGAGGTGGGAGAGCCAACTTCAGGACACTGGTCCACAAGAGACCTCCCAGCTCCACGTAATGTCAAATGGCGAAAATCTCCCAGAGATCTCCATCTCAACAACAACACCCAGCTTCACTCAATGACCAGCAAGCTACAGTGCTGGACAACCTATGCCAAACAACTAGCAAGACAGGAACACAACCCCACCCATTAGCAGAGAGGCTGCCTAAAATCATAATAAGTCCACAGACACCCCAAAACACACCACCAGACGTGGACCTGCCCACCAGAAAGACAAGATCCAGCCTCATCCACCAGAACACAGGCACTAGTCTCCTCCACCAGGAAGCCTACACAACCTACTGAACCAACTTTAGCTACTGGGGACAGACACCAAAACAATGGGAACTACGAACCTGCAGCCTGTAGAAAGGAGACCCCAAACACAGTAACATAAGCAAAATGAGAAGACAGAAAAACAGCAGATGCAGGAGCAAGAAAAAAACCCACCAGACCTAACAAATGAAGAGGAACTAGGCAGTCTACCTGAAAAAGAATTCAGAATAATGACAGTAAAGATGATCCAAAATCTTGGAAATAGAATAGAGAAAATGCAAGAAACATTTAACAAGGACCCAGAAGAACTAAAGGTGAAACAAGCAATGATGAACAACACAATAAATGAAATTAAAATTACTCCAGAAGGGATCAATAGCAGAATAACTGAGGCACAAGAACGGATAAGGGACCTGGAAGATAAAATAGTGGAAGTAACTACTGCAGAGCAGAAAAAAGAAAAAAGAATGAAAAGAACTGAGGATAGTATCAGAGAGAGACCTCTGGGACAACATTAAACGCACCAACATTCGAATTATAGGGGTCCCAGAAGAAGAAGAGAAAAAGAAAGGGACTGAGAAAATATTCGAAGAGATTACAGTTGAAAACTTCCCTAATATGGGAAAGGAAATAGTTAATCAAGTCTAGGAAGCACAGAGAGTCCTATACAGGATAAATCCAAGGAGAAACACGCCAAGACACATATTAATCACACTGTCAAGAATTAAATACAAAGAAAACATATTAAAAGCAGCAAGGGAAAAACAACAAATAACACACAAGGGAATCCCCATCAGGTTAACAGCTGATATTTCAGCAGAAACTCTGCAAGCCAGAAGGGACTGGCAGGACATATTTAAAGTGATGAAGGAGAAAAACCTACAACCAAGATTACTGTACCCAGCAAGGATCTCATTCAGATTTGATGGAGAAATTAAAACGTTTACAGACAAGCAAAAGCTGAGAGAGTTTAGTACCACCAAACCAGCTTTACAACAAATGCTAAAGGAACTTCTCTAGGCAAGAAACACAAGAGAAGGAAAAGACCTACAATAACAAACCCAAAACAATTACAAAAATGGTAATAGTAACATACATATCGATAATTACCTTAAATGTAAATGGATTAAATGCTCCCACCAAAAGAAAGAGACTGGCTGAATGGATACAAAAACAAGACCCATATATATGCTGTCTACAAGAGACCCAATTCAGACCTAGAGACACATACAGGCTGAAAGTGAGGGGATGGAAAAAGATATTCCATGCAAATGGAAACTGAAAGAAAGCTGCAGTAGCAATTCTCATATCAGACAAAATAGATTTTAGAATAAAGACTATTACAAGAGACAAAGAAGGACACTTGATCAAGGGATTGATCCAAGAAGATAGAACAATTGTAAATATTTATGCACCCAACATAGGAGCACCTCAATATATAAGGCAATTACTAACAGCCATAAAAGGGGAAATCGACAGTAACATATTCATAGTAGGGGACCTTAACACCCCACTTTCACCAATGAACAGATCACCCAAAATGAAAATAAATAAGGAAACACAAGCTTTAAATGATACAGTAAACAAGATGGACTTAATTGATATTTATAGGACATTCCATACAAAAACAACAGAATACACATTTTTCTCAAGTGCTTATGGAACATTCTCCAGGATAGATCATATCTTGGGTCACAAATCAAGCCTTGGTAAATTTAAGAAAATTGAAATTGTATCAAGTATCTTTTCGACCACAATGCTATGAGACTAGATATCAATTACAGGAAAAGATTTGTAAAAAATACAAACACATGGAGGCTAAACAATACACTACTTAATAACAAAGTGATCACTGAAGAAATCAAAGAGGAAATAAAAAATAAGTAGAAACAAATGACAATGGAGACACAATGACCCAAAACCTATGGGATGCAGCAAAAGCAGTTCTAAGAGGGAAGTTTATAGGAATACAATCCTACCTTAAGAAACAGGAAACATCTGAAATAAACACCCTAACCTTGCACCTAAAGCAATTAGAGAAAGAAGAACAAAAAAAGCCCAAAGTTAGCAGAAGGAAAGAAACCATAAAGATCGGATCAGAAATAAATGAAAAAGAAATGAAGGAAACGACAGCAAAGATCAATAAAACTAAAAGCTGATTCTTTGAGAAGATAAACAAAATTGATAAATCATTAGCCAGACTCATCAAGAAAAAAAGGGAGAAGACTCAAATAAATAGAATTAGAAATGAAAAAGGAGAAGTAACAACTGACACTGCAGAAATACAAAAGATCATGAGAGATTACTACAAGCAACTCTATGTCAATAAAATGGACAACCTGGAAGAAATGGACAAATTCTTAGAAATGCACAACCTGCCAAGACTGAATCAGGAAGAAATACAAAATATGAATAGACCAATCACAAGCACTGAAATTGAAACTGTGATTAAAAATCTTCCAACAAACAAAAGCCCAGGACCAAATGGCGTCACAGGCGAATTCTATCAAACATTTAGAGAAGAGCTAACACCTATCCTTCTCAAACTCTTCCAAAATATAGCAGAGGGAGGAACACTCCCAAACTCATTCTATGAGGCCACCATCACCCTGATACCAAAACCAGACAAGGATGTCACAAAGAAAGAAAACTAATGACCAATATCATTAGTTCATATGAACTATGTTCATATGAACACAGATGCAAAATTCCTCAACAAAATACTAGCAAACAGAATCCAACAGCACATTAAAAGGATCATACACCATGATCAAGTGGGGTTTATTCCAGGAATGCAAGGATTCTTCAATATACGCAAATCAATCAACGTGATACACCATATTAACAAATTGAAGGAGAAACACCATATGGTTATCTCAATAGATGCAGAGAAAGCTTTTGACAAAATTCAACACCCATTTATGATAAAAACCCTGCAGAAAGTAGGCATAGAGGGAACTTTCCTCAACATACTAAAGGCCGTATATGACAAACCCACAGCCAACATCGTCCTCAATGGTGAAAAACAAAGCATTTCCACTAAGATCAGGAACAAGACAAGGTTGCCCACTCTCACCACTCTTATTCAACATAGTTTTGGAAGTTTTAGCCACAGCAATCAGAGAAGAAAAGGAAATAAAAGGAATCCAAATCAGAAAAGAAGAAGTAAAGCTGTCACTGTTTGTAGATGACATGATACTATACATAGGGAATCCTAACGATGCCACCAGAAAACTACTAGAGCTAATCCATGAATTTGGTAAAGTAGCAGGATACAAAATTAATGCACAGAAATCTCTGGCATTCCTATACACTAATGATGAAAAATCTGAAAGTGAAATCAAGAAAACACTCCCATTTACCATTGCAACAAAAAGAATAAAATATCTAGGAATAAACCTACCTAAGGAGACAAAAGTCCTGTATGCAGAAAATTATAAGACACTGATGAAAGAAATGAAAGATGATACAAACAGATGGAGAGATATACCATGTTCTTGGATTGGAAGAAACAACAGTGTGAAAAATGACTCACAATCTACAGATTCAATGCAATCCCTATCAAACTACCATTGGCATTTTTCACAGAACTAGAACAAAAAATTTCACAATTTGTGTGGAAACACAAAAGATCCCAAATAGCCAAAGCAATCTTGAGAACGAAAAATGGAGCTGGGGGAATCAGGCTCCCTGACTTCGGACTATCCTACAAAGCTACGGTAATCAAGATAGTATGGTACTGGCACAAAAACAGAAATATACATCAATGGAAGAGGATAGAAAGCCCAGAGATGAACCCACTCACATATGGTCACCTTATCTTTGATAAAGGAGGCAGGAATGTACAGTGGAGAAAAGAGCCTCTTCAATAAGTGTTGCTGGGAAAACTGGACAGGTACATGTAAAAGTATGAGATTAGATCACTCCCTAACACCATACACAAAAATAAGCTCAAAATGGATTAAAGACCTAAATGTAAGGCCAGAAACTATCAAACTCTTAGAGGAAAACATAGGCAGAACACTCTATGACATAAATCACAGCAAGATCCTTTTGGACCCACCTCCTAGAGAAATGGAAATAAAAACAAAAATCAACAAATGGGACCTAATGAAACTTCAAAGCTTTTGCACAGCAAAGGAAACCATAAACAAGACCAAAAGAATCCTCAGAGTGGGAGAAAATATTTGCAAATGAAGCAACTGACAAAGGATTAGTCTCCAAAATTTACAAGCAGCTCATGCAGCTCAATAATAAGAAAACAAACAACCCAATCCAAAAATGGGCAGAAGACCTAAATAGACATTTCTCCAAAGGAGATACACAGATTGCCAACAAACACATGCTCAACATCATTAATCATTAGAGAAATGTAAATCAAAAGAATGCTCAACATCATTAATCATTACAGAAATGCAAATCAAAACTACAATGTGATATCATCTCACACCAGTCAGAATGGCCGTCATCAAAAAATCTACAAACAATAAATGCTGGAGAGGGTGTGGAGAAAAGGGAACACTCTTGCACTGCTGGTGGGAATGTGAATTGGTACAGCCACTATAGAGAACAGTATGGAGGTTCCTTAAAAAACTACAAATAGAACTACCATATGACCCAGCAATCCCACTACTGGGCATATATCCTGAGAAAACCATAATTCAAAAAGAGACATGTACCAAAATGTTCATTGCAGCTCTATTCACAATAGCCAGGAGATGGAAACAACCTAAGTGCCCATCATCGGATGAATGGATAAAGAAGATGTGGCACATATATACAATGGAATATTACTCAGCCATGAAAAGAAACAAAAATGAGTATTTTTAGTGAGGTGGATGGACCTAGAGTCTGTCATACAGAGTGAAGTAAGTCAGAAAGAGAAAGACAAATACCATATGCTAACACATATATATGGAATCTAGGGAAAAAAATGTCATGAAGAACTTACGGGTAAGACAGGAATAAAGACACAGACCTACTAGAGAATGGACTTTAGGATATGGGGAGGGGGAAGGGTAAGCTGTGACAAAGTGAGAGAGTGGCATGGACATATATACACTACCAAACGTAAAATAGATAGCTAGTGGGAAGCAGCCACATAGCACAGGGATATCAGCTCGGTGCTTTGTGACCACCTAGAGGGGTGGGATAGGGAGGGTGGGAGGGAGGGAGACGCAAGAGCCAAGAGATATTGGAACATATGTATATGTATAACTGATTCACTTTGTTATAAAGCAGAAACTAACACACCATTGTAAAGCAATTATACTCCAATAAAGATGTAAAAAAAAAAGTAACTGGTGGAAATAGAGTTATTAAGACATTTTTGTAACTATAGAAATGATTTAATTATTCTTTACTAATAAAAAGAATCTCTGTCTATGCGCATTCTCTCTTTCATTGGTAAATTTCTTGAAAGAGTAGTTTACACATGTAGTCTTCTCTTTCTGGCTGCTAATCTATTCCTTAATCCATCATTTAACCTGAGATCTGACGTTACCAATGTGCAGAAACTCATCATTCACCCCTGGTCATACTTCACCTTCTAAGAGCTCGATTCAAAGGGTTATCCTTGATCATGTCATTCTCTCTCTTTCTGATGGAAATGATTGTCCTTTATGGACAGTGATTTCCTCCTTAGCTTCTAGCACTCATCATCCTGGTTCTTCACCTTACCTTAAGTGGGTCCTCTTCATTCCCTCACCTTTCTAACACAGTAATTCTAAACAGCTCTGGCCTCAGATTTTTAATTTTTTTTGTAGAATCTTTCACTCCAGAATTCTATCCACTTCTATGGCTGACTATCTTCTATAGATAGCATTCTCAACAATAATGACATTTCCCATTCACTGCCTAACATCTTCTGGGTCTCTTCTGGCATCCTAACTGTTGCATATTTACATCTGCACTCACTAGGGTTCAATCAAAACCATTTCTTCCTCCTGACTTTACTATTTCTCTTTAAACGTCCCCTAAAAATGTGAAAATTTGGAGTGGCTCAAAAATTCGAAAGGAGACCAGCAGAACCTTGTAACTAAGGGAGTAGAGGATGAGATTATAGAGGGAGGGAAGGGAAGCAGTGTTCAGAGCATTCTTTTTTTTTTTTTTTTTTGTGGTATGTGGGCCTCTCACTGTTGTGGCCTCTCCCGTTGCGGAGCACAGGCTCCAGACGCGCAGGCTCAACGGCCATGGCTCACGGGCCCAGCTGCTCCGCGGCATGTGGGATCTTCTCGGACCGGGGCACGAACCCGTGTTCCCTGCATCGGCAGGTGGACTCTCAACCACTGCGCCACCAGGGAAGCCCCAGAGCATTCTTAATGATAAAGTTAAAACTGTTAAACTAACGTTTAATGTTTAATCACATATGGAAAAACTTTAAAAGCTCTTGATTCTGAGTGGTGGAAGTCAGAGACTTAATTATTCTTTTGAATTATTAGTGTTTTAACATTTTCTCCAAAAATATGGCTCTTAAGAAGAAATAATTGATATGTCTATCATTTGGGAAAACATTTTTATTAAATAGAAAATAATGCAGTCAGTAATTTGCTTATTTTTTCTAAACGCCATTAAACAAAAATGCATGTTTGGAAATAACTACATGTTTGGTGTGGTGTTGACTAAACAACAAAACTAAATCTTAGATTTGGATGTGAGTGTAGCCCTTATTTAACTCAACATGAATCTTTTATTCAGCATCTCATCCAGCTTTGGCTCCAGTGAGGGAATGATGACCTCAAGGGGCTGTCTATTCCATTTTGGAAACGAGTTCCTAAACTGTTCTTCTCTACATCAAGTAAAAGTCTAATTCCCTTTCCAATCCTATCTAGTTGTTCTGGTTCTGCCTATTAAATCTACTCAGAAGTTTTATACTCTTATTAGCCCAGTTTTATTTAACTGTGATTATCTTAAACCACAAGAAATTCTCTGCTTAGCTTTGGCCAGTTTCCTTATAGGAAAGGAAGGACCTATCTCTATTTCAAATATTCTCATATCACCCAGTATGAGAGTAGGTATAGTAGACATTTTTTTAACTATAGTAATTGAGAATTTAATTAACTTTCCAACTTAAGAGATGAAGGTGGAGAGCTATCACTAACTCTGTTAACAACTTTTTGTAAATAATCAGACCCTGTGCCCTTCAAAATGAAGAGTAATATTGATGCCAAAATTCTTTATTTGTATTAACATTATGATTTATCAGTGGGCCAAATAAGTACTACTTTAGTGTCAATATGTATTCAGAGTCCATAAAAAACTACCTTCTCAAAAATAAGAATAGCCTCAAATCCTTTGACTATAATGATAATGTGTAATTCTATGAATAGAAATGAGAAGTTAAAAGCTATTGATCAACCACTTCTAGGAGAAATCCTGAGTATTTTCTCTCTCATCTTCAAACACTTTACCAAGAATTCTCAAAAGGTTTAACTGCACTAAGATTTCCACTTCTGTTAGGATTTATAGAGAGTTCAAAAAAACAGCCTGTTAGGCCATATTCTCCAAAATTTAATCTTGACCTTTCATGTTTCCAACATGTCAATTTGCTGATAAGAATAATGCAGAACTTAAAACAAAATCTTCATTTTATTTTTTCAGGATAACATTATCTTTTATCCATTTTTTAATCCCTGATATTTCTGTGTTTTGCAAGTTGCATCTAATTTCCTGCTTTAGCTTAGTTATTTCTTGGTATTCCTCCTAGGTAACTACTTTTATTTTATGGTATTCCCATTTGTGTTTCAACTCCTTGTTCAAATTTTTCTGTAGACAACCAGCTGTTAAACTTAAGAACACCAGATGTTAGTGTAAGATTTGAGATGCTGTTACCAGGACAACCAGCACTGAGTGCTGGCCATCCCATCACTATGTTCACTGCTCCAAAGGGGGGATTGAGCTTCACCTTTCTCTATGGAAATAAAACAGACAAAAACACATTTGTAACACAAATTTAAAGAGGTGGCTGGATACCCTTCTGGTATAAACTCTGTTCATACCTTTCCAGTGGTTTTGCTTTATATAAAAAGAACAAAGTAACAAATGTTTAATAAAGAAAAATGTGAGACAGAGAAGGCTTTAACCCATTACCACTTAGAGGATCAATTACATTTTGATGATTTTTCAAGGTTATAGAAGAGTTGCCTCATTCAGTAGATAAAAGGGAAAACTTTGAGACTTCCCATCTTTCCTTCCTTTCCGTCAGAAGCTCAGAAGTTACTGAGATTTTTTTCCCTGTGTTCATGTGAGGCAGTCCCTCACTTAAAAACAGAAATCCTACATTTAAGTCACTACATAGCCCAGCGAAGAGTGGAGCGAGAGATTCAGAGTGTTCCCTGCAGAAAGGGAAATACTTTAGCCTCCTCTGACATTCCAGAATCACAGAATAATGGGACATAGAACTTATGATAATGTAGCACAACCCTATCAGTTTCAGGTAATAAAATTAAATATTTTAGACTTCAAATCTGTACTCAGTTTATGATTCTAGCTTATTTATCTTAAGCTCTTGACATCTAGTTTTCTTAGGCTGTCAAAGTCCTGCTATGCATTATGGTGAGGAAAATCCAAGTTATGCATGAGTGTGAGCACCATCTTTTGCAAATTATCAGCCAAGCCTCAGTTTCCACAAATACACAATGAGTATAATAATAACTACTATTCTATTTGCTACACCATTGAGTGGTCAAAGGAGATAACCTGTTACTTAAAGTACATTGTAACTGTTGTAAAGTGTTATCATTTTCATCGATTTATGTAAAATCCCTAAAATAGAAAATAACCTGAATGATGAAAAGTTGTCTCCTCCTCCGTATATAGCCAAAGTCACCACTGTGCCAGCTAAAACTTCACAGACGCAAGATTTAGACGGTTAGCTATTATCTAAAAGTCCTAGGACTGTGCATATGAATTTTGAAGTTTTGAGTTGTTTTGTTTTTTGATTCATTTTGCCTAATATTATCATCACTTCCTTATATTTTCTATTTGGACTACCTAAAAATTTATTTTTATCATAGCAAAATAAGAGAGGAAAGAGAGATGGCTTCTGTAATTGCATCTTAAGGAACAATACATTCTTTAATATACCACTCCATTATTTCAATGACAGTCTAAATCAGATTTGAGAAATGTTCATTTTTATGAGACAGAGAAAAGCAGGTATCTGGCAGTTCATGGTGTACAGAAACCACCATCAGTGTTAGATGGCCGTGTCTGTAGAAACTGGAATGGAAACACTTCCAGACAATGTGGAGAGATTTCCCCATTATGGAATATGACCCCACAAGTTCATAATTAATAACACTACTTTGTTTCAATTGGAGAGACTTGGGAAATTGCACAGTGAGGCACCTTTGCTTCTCCGTGGAACTTCTCAATGGAAATTTTTTTATTCATAAATAATAATGAACAAGATGCTAAATTAGTATACTAAATTCTAATGTTAATTATCTCTTAAAATAGCAACTTACTGGAAATGTAATGGGTTTTATTTTCTCTTTTAATGTTATACTCATGCCTTTCTCCAAAATGAAGGCTGAGTGGCTTTTTTTGCTTCTCTTTCTTACCCATATTTCCTACCCATCCTTCTAAAGTCAGAAAGGTAAACTTTCTCTATAGCTGAAACTCTCTGAAAGCAAATGTAAGGTGAACACATTTTTAAAATAGGCTCATTGCTGGCTCCACTTACTAGGCTTGAGCATGACACCTGGGGAGGTTTTATAGGGCTGGCAAGGGAACCACCACACCAGAGTGTGTCTGTGGGATAAGTGTTTTCTCTCCTATGGAATCACGTCTAGTAGGTATCAACACACCACCCATGAATTCACCACCACTCATCTTTTGATGCTTAACAATACAAAAGGAGAAGCAAATTATTACTTTTTTCCAATAAAGGTCAACAAATATCTGATGTACAATGGAAACCTTTGGTGAATTGCAGCTAACCCTAGATATGCAAAATGGTTTTATTTGCCATAATCAGAAATACAAAGGGAGCAAATGAAGAACATTGCTTGGTAATAAGCTATTGATATTAACTACAGAACACCGATAAAAAGGGAAATCCTACATTTAAGTTGCGACATGGCCCAGTGAAGAGTTAAGTGAATATTACCCCTCTGGTGGAACCCTTTCCTCGATGCCCTCCTCCTGTACCCCAACCCCAGAAACAGAACGCCCACCCTGTGTTTGTTGGCAATCTGTATATCTTCTTTGGAGAACTGTCTATTTAGGTCTTCTGCCCATTTATGGATTAGGTTATTTGTTTTTTTTTTAGAGCTCATTTCCCTTTATTGCAGCATTTATCACAACCTACTAATTGTTTAGACATTTCCCTAAGAGCAAGTAAGGTGTTTAGCTCATCTCTTTATGCAAGTTCACGTAGTTTCTGGTACATAGAGGAGGATCAGTGAATAATTATTGAATACAGGAATTCTGAACTGCAGAGACAATTTAATCTAAGGAGTAAGAGAATGTAGTCCGTATTTGTTAATATGATGATCTACTAGCATTTAAAAAAAAGAACCAGAACTCTTCAAAAAATTTAGCTGACCACTTCTACTGAAGTAAAAGAACTGAGAATTGATTCAGAATTGTCTGCATGGCAAAACTTTATTTTTGCAATTTCTGTGACCTGGGATAGAAATGATTGATAACATGACAATGTATATTAAAAAGGTATATTAGATATATAAATTATATACAGGGTTCTTGGAATGGACTGTTGTACTATCTTTTACCTTTGTTGAGAGTTTTATTAACAAAATACTAATTATCCCAAGCTCAAGTATCAATACTAATCTCAATTCTTTTTAAAAGGATCAATAAAAAATAGATGCAGGGCTTCCCTGTTGGTGCAGTGGTTGAGAGTCCGCCTGCCGATGCAGGGGACACGGGTTCGTGCCCTGGTCTGGGAGGATCCCACACACCGCGGAGTGGCTGGGCCCATGAGCCATGGCCGCTGAGCCTGCGTGTCCAGAGCCTGTGCTCTGCAACGGGAGAGGCCACAACAGTGAGAGGCCCGCGTACCGCAAAAAAAAAAAAAAAAAAAAAGATGCAAACCTGAGATCTATGGGAATATGCTTGGATTGAGCATTACTTATACTTTACAAGATTTGCACCAGTAGTCAAGAAACAAGGGTGATATTGTCACTCTTAATCTCCCATTTATGTTATACGTCCCCCCAAACCAGACATATAAACTAAAAAAAAATAGTCCTACTGTGCTGAATATTTGGTAGGCCCTGTGAAGGAAATCTAAATTCATGGACACATGGCTAGCATCATTTTTAAAGGATATAATTTGGTAAAATTTTAATTAAGCAAGAAGGGCAAAAGTTATGTGCTTGAGCACAGCTGCTTTTAATTTTTGGTATCCAGTTCAACCAGTTGCCGTCCTGCCTAATAGATTCTATTTTCCTTATGTTCTCCCCATTCCTTAAATAAAACAAAATGAATCAGAAAGGTTATTATTAAAAAATTAAGAAATGAAAAAATGACATTAAATACAGACACATGTTTATATTTCTTTTCTTTATAGTTGATCATATCAAGCAGACAACATTTTGGAAAATCAAAAAACATGCCCATTCACTGTATTTGACTTTCACAAGATGTCTAAAAAAAGATTTTATTTGTCTGTGTGGAAAAATATTCCAAACATATAAAAGGATTTTCCTGGTGGATAGAAATTAAATTTTGCAAGTATCCACATCACAAAATTTCATTACATTAAGCTGTTTTTATGAGTGCCTGATTGCCTCCCACTCCAATAAGTTTATGTTCTTTTTTTTTTTTTCTTTCTTTTTTGCGGTACGCAGGCCTCTCACTGCTGTGTCCTCTCCCGTTGCGGAGCACAGGCTCCAGTCGTGCAGGCTCAGTGGCCATGGCTCACGGGCCTAGCCGCTCCACGGCATGTGGGATCTTCCCAGACCAGGGCACAAACCTGTGTCCCCTGCATTGGTAGGCGGACTCTCAACCACTGCGCCACCAGGGAAACCCCAAGTTTATGTTCTTGATTGATCTCACTCTTCTTTCTCAAGGACTCTAGAAAATTGGCCTTTGGTACCATTAAGCAATGATTGGCTTGCAGTACTCAATGCAAGGAAATTACCCCTTTCCCTGTCATATAAATCTCTTCAGTTTTCTGGGAAGTCTACTTGATTCTTTATGCCTATTTTTTCAAAGGTTTCTTAAGAGGATACAGAGATTAAGTGGGACCTAGACCTACAACTGGTAAAATGCCCATACGTAACTTCATTCCTGGAACATAATAGTCAGATTTTAATGGGAATTTCAATTTTGTTTTTAACTACGGAATATGCTTAATAAAGAATAAGCACAGAATATGCACAAATCTATGACAACAGTAAGGATATTGTCAAAAGTGAAGGATATTGAAAAGGTTATCATTGACAGAAGTTCACTTTTAGTCACTCATTCATTCAACAAATATTTTTGCCCCTTGTGAAACCAATTTGCCCTTCTTACCATAGAGTGTATAGATATTCAATTAAGCTCAAACACAATGAAGCTCAAGTAATTTTTAAAATGCTTAAAATCTGAGTTTTTTCAAGATGTCATCAGTTTATAAAACAATTTGCTTACTGGCATGAAAACTGAACTGAGGGGGTATGAACTTAGAAAAAAAAGGATAAAACTAATCATGCATAGAAAGAAGAACTTAGATGTCTAGATATCCATTATAAATTTATTTTGTAAACAGTGATTTATGTCTCACTAAATATATGGTCAACTAGCCTTAAGACACACCGCTTGAAGTTTCAGTATGTTTCATATTAACATTCATATTATTTTCAAATGTGCAAACTTTCCTTCACATTAGTTATAATTTATAATTAGAAAAAATGCTTAAAACTAATTAATTAAATAATCTTTTTCTATTGAGTCTTAGCAATAATTATTAAACTGTAAAGGAACAATGAAGTGGACAGGTTTATATTTTTCCTATTTTCTTCTTTCCTACTGGTTTCTCCATTCTATTGTCATACACCTGCTCTACTTGAGGAAAATAGTTTAATAATATGGTCAATTATATTTATTATTCATTATAATTATGCATATTTGGGGGATCCAAGCATCTGATTTTTTCTCTCTTTTTATCTAAATTTTTCTCTTTTGCCAAGTTAATATATGAAGAGGTTAATTCCATTTAAATAATTCATCTACTTGTTAGAAGCTTAACTAATATTTTGATAAAAGAGGTTTATATTAATATTAAATACTAAGTTTGGCTTGACACTGCATATGAATCCTCATGCCATCTCATCTCCCCTTTCTCTGGAAAATCAAGAGTTGGCTCAGTTTCTGTGTGTTCTAAAATAGTAATCCTAAATTCATTAAATCTTAAAGAAAAAAAAATGTTTTGACCCTGTTGAAAAGTTGGTACATATTGTGGGTTTTCTCTTTTGCAAATTTTTTAGAGTTGAAAAATATTTAATACTTAATTATATTAGCCATGTTTTAACACCATGTTAATTTTCCTAAATTTTTAATCTTATTAAAATTTCTAAGACCTTGACATTTTCACAACAGAGTGGTTCCAGAATTCCAAAAGAGTCAAACAAACATACAACAATAAATTTTAAAATGTTTTAACCTTATAAAGAAATTTCAAACTCTAATGTTTGTAACCACCAACAGCTTGTACTAAAAAAAAGAAAAGAAAAAGAAAAAAACAATCTGGTAACAGTTAACAGTCACAGACTTTTTTTGGAAGCATGAGTTTTCCCTTTCTTGTGCTTCTGACATTAACAATTTAGTTTCAACAATTTATAAATTAGACAATAATAACCCCCCTATGCAAATTTATAGATATTTAAAATATGTTTCATAACTTTTTGTACTGGAAAAAAGTCTCACATAATCCTGCCCTTCCATCATTTGCCACAAAACTCAGGCAAATACAAAGAAACCAGTTGTTATATAGCACAATAGTTAAAAGACCATGATGGACCTGGCTCTATCACTTACAAAATTGTGTGACTTTAGACAAGTTACTTCACGTCTCTGTGCCTCTGTAAAATCTTACCTCATAAAGTTTTTTTAAGAATGAGGTGATGTGACATATTTAAAGCACTTAAAACAATGTCTGGCACTTACTAATTGCTATAAGTGTTTAGCTATTGCTATTATTCTTTTCATCAGGACAAAGCTTGAGAAATTAAATCCATAGGTAATCGCCAAGTCTCAGTTGATTAAACCGTTTTTTTTTCCCTCATCAAACAGTGGACTGGTTCTTAACCAGAGGTCTCTGAACTTGGTTGGGAAAGCATAACATCTTTATTTTCACTAATCTCCAACTCCATGTCCTTGAATTGTAAATGTACACATGGATCACAGTGGTATTAGCAGTATCTGTGACTTTGTCAACAATAGAAATCACAGATATCTTCGTATCACATTACAGTCATTTCTGGATCTCAAAATACTGTTTCATCACCATTTTAAAATTATGGGACAGGGACTTCCCTGGTGGCACAGTGCTTAAGAATCTGCCTGCCAGTGCAGGGGACATGGATTCTATCCCTGATCCGGGAGGATTCCGCATGTCGCAGAGCAATGAAACCCGTGCGTCACAACTACTGAGCCTGCACTCTAGAACCCACGAGCCACAACTACTGAGCTCGCGTGCCACAACTACTGAAGCCTGCTCGCCTAGAGCCTGTGCTCCACAACGAGAAGCCACCTCAATGAGAAGCTCACGCACTGCAATGAAGAGTAGCCCGCACTATCCACAACTAGAGAACCCTGCGCGCAGCAACGAAGACCCAACGCAGCCAAAACAATTAATTAATTAAATAAAATTGTGGTACCTATTAAACCTACAGCTAGATCTTATTATTTAATATATAAACACATATATTGTTATATCACAAAGTTGGTTAATCATATTTAAATATAAATGGTATTCCTTTTAGTCCTATTATTTTATTTATTTTTTTAACATCTTTATTAGAGTATAATTGCTTTACACTGGTGTGTTAGTTTCTGGTGTATAACAAAGTGAATCAGTTAAGACATATACATACATCCCCATCTCTCCTCCCTTTTGCTTCTCCCTCCCACCCTCCCTATCCCACCCCTCTAGGTGGACACAAAGCACCAAGCTGATCTCCCTGTGCTACGTGGCTGCTTCCCACTAGCTATCTGTTTTACATTTGGTAGTGTATATATGTCCATGCCACTCTCTCACTTCATCCCAGCTTATTCTTCCCCCTCCTCGTGTCCTCAAGTCCATTCTCTACATCTGCATCTCTATTCCTGTCCAGCCCCTAGGTTCTTCAGAAACATTTTTTTTGTTCCATATATATGTATTAGCATGTAGTATTTGTTTTTCTCTTTCTGACTTACTTCACTCTGTATGACAGTCTCTAGGTCCATCCACCTCACCACAAATAACACAATTTCGTTTCTTTTTATGGCTGAGTAATATTCCATTGTATATATGTGCCACATCTTCTTTATCCATTCATCTGTCAATGGAAACTTAGGTTGCTTCCATGTCCTGGCTATTGTAAACAGAGCTGCAATGAACATTGCGGTGCATAACTCTTTTTGAATTATGGTTTTCTCAGGGTATACGCCCAGTAGTGGGATGACTGGATCGTATGGTAGTTCTATTTCTAGATTTTAGAGGAACCTCCATACTGTTCTCTATAGTGGCTGTATCAGTTTACATTCCCAACAGCAGTGCAAGAGGGTTCCCTTTTCTCCACACCCTTTCCAACATTTATTGTTTGTAGACTTTTTGATGATGGCCATTCTGACTAGTGTGAGGTGATACCTCATTGGAGTTTTGATTTGCATTTCTTTAATGATTAGTGATGTTGAGCAACCTTTCATGTGTTTGTTGGCAATCTATATATCTTCTTTGGAGAACTGTCTATTTAGGTCTTCTGCCCATTTATGGATTAGGTTATTTGGGGTTTTTTTGATATTGAGCTGTATGAGCTGCTTGTATATTTTGGTGATTAATCCTTTGTCAGTTGCTTCATTTGCAAATATTTTCCCCCATTCTGAGGGTTGTCTTTCTGTCTGGTTTATGGTTTCCTTGCTGTGCAAAAGCATTTAAGTTTCATTAGGTCCCATTTGCTTATTTTTGTTTTTATTTCCATTGCGCTAGGAGGTGGGTCAAAAAGGATCTTGCTGTGATTGATGTCATAGAGTGTTTCTGCCTGTTTTCCTCTAAGCGTTTTAAAATGTCTGGCCTTACATTTAGGTCTTTAATCCATTTTGAGTTTATTTTTCTATATGGCGTTAGGGAGTGTACTAATTTCATTCTTTTACATGTAGCTGTTCAGTTTTCCCAGCACCACTTATTGAAGAGGCTGTCTTTTCTCCATTGTATATTCTTGCCTCCTTTATCAGAAATAAGGTAACCATATGTGCATGGGTTTGTCTCTGGGCTTTCTATCCTGTTCCATTGATCTATATTTCTGTTTTTGTGCCAGTACCATACTATCTTGATTACTGTAGCTTAGTAGTATAGTCTGAAGTCAGGGAGCCTGATTCCTCCAGCTCCGTTTTTCCTTTTCAAGATTGCTTTGGCTATTCAGGGTCTTCTGTGTTTCCATACACATTGTGAAATTTTTGTTCTAGTTCTGTGAAAAATGCCGTTGGTAGTTTGATTGGGATTTCATTGAATCTGTAGATTGCTTTTGGTAGTATAGTTATTTTCACAATGTTGAATCTTCTAATCCAAGAACATGGTATATTTCTCCATCTGTTTGTATCATCTTTAATTTCTTTCATCAGTGTCTTATAGATTTCTGCATACAGGGCTTTTTTATCCTTAGGTAGATTTATTCCTAGGTATTTTATTTTTTTTGTTGCAGTGGTAAATAGGAGTGTTTCCTTAATTTCTCTTTCAGATTTTTCATCATTAGTGTGATTTCTGTGCATTAATTTTGTATCCTGCTACTTTACCAAATTCATTGATTAGCTCTAGTAGTTTTCTGGTAGCATCTTTAGGATTCTCTATGTACAGTAGCATGTCACCTGCAAACAGTGACTCTTTTACTTCTTTTCCAATTTGGATTCCTTTTATTTCTTTTTCTTCTTTGATTGCTGGGGCTAAAACTTCTAAAACTATTTTGATTAATAGTGGTGAGAGTGGGCAACCTTGTCTTGTTCCTGATCTTAGTGGAAATGGTTTCAGTTTTTCACCATTGAGAATGATGTTGGCTGTGGGTTTGTCATATATGGCCTTTATTATGTTGAGTAAGTTCCCTCTATGCCTACTTTCTGGATGGTTTTTTATCCTAAACCGGTATTGAATTTTTTTGAAAGCTTTTTTTCATCTATTAAGATGATCATATGGCTTTTCGCCTTCAATTTGTTAATATGGTTCATCACATTGATTGATTTACGTATACTGAAGAATCCTTGCATTCCTGGGTTAAACCCCACTTGATCATGGTGTAGGATCCTTTTAATGTGCTGTTGGATTCTGTTTGCTAGTATTTTGTTGAGATTTTTTGCATCTATGTTCATCAGTGATATTGGCCTGTAGTTTTCTTCCTTTGTGACATCTTTGTCTGATTTTGGTATCAGGGTGATGGTGGCCTCATAGAATGAGTTTGGGAGAGTTCCTCCCTCTGCTATATTTTGGAAGAGTTTGACAAGGACAGGTGCTAGTTCTTCTCTAAATGTTTGATAGACTTCACCTGTGAAGCCATCTGGTTCTGGGCTTTTGTTTGTTGGAAGATTTTTAATCACAGTTTCAATTTCAGTGCTTGTGATTGGTCTGTTTATATTTTCTGTTTCTTCCTCGTTCAGTCTCAGAAAGTTGTGCTTTTCTAAGAATTTGTCCATTTCTTCCTGGTTGTTGTCCATTTTATTGGAATATATTTGCTTTTTGTAATCTCCCCTTTGTATTTCTGCAGTGTCACTTTTTACTTCTCCTTTTTCATTTCTAATTGAATTGATTTGAGTCTTCTCCCTTTTTTTCTTGATCAGTCTACCTAATGGTTTATTAATTTTGTTTATCTTCTTAAACAAACAGGTTTTTGTTTTATTTCATTGCTTTTTCATTTATTTCTGATCTGATCTTTAGGATTTCTTTCCTTCTGCTATCTTTGGGGTTTTTTGTTCTTCTTTCTCTAATTGCTTTAGGTGCAAGGTTAGGTTGTTTATTCCAGATGTTTCTTGTTTCTTGAGGTATGCTTGTATTGCTGTAAACTTCCTTCTTAGAACTGCTTTTGCTGCATCCCATAGGTTTTGGGTCATTGTGTTTTCATTGTCATTTGTTTCTAGGTATTTTTTGATTTCCTCTGTGATTTCTTCAGTGATCTCTTGGTTATTTAGTAGTGTATTCTTTAGCCTCCATATGTTTGTATGTTTTACAGTTTGTTTCCTGTAATTGATATCTAGTCTCATAGCAGTGTGGTCAGAAAAGATATTTGATACGATTTCAGTTTTCTTAAATTTACCAAGGCTTGATTTGTGACCCAAGATAGGATCTATCCTGGAGAATGTTCCATGGGCACTTGAGCAGAAAGTGTATTCTGTTGTTTTTGTATGGAATGTCCTATAATATCAATTAAGTCCATCTTGTTTAATGTGTCATTTAAAGCTTGTGTTTCCTTATTTATTTTCATTTTGGATGATCTGTCAATTGGTGAAAGTGGGGTGTTAAGGTCCCCTACCATGATTGTGTTACTGTCGATTTCCCCTTTTATAGCTGTTAGTAATTTCCTTATGTATTGAGTTGCTCCTATGTTGGGTGCATAAATATTTACAATTGTTATATCTTCTTCTTGGATTCATCCCTTGATCATTATGTAGTGTCCTTTGTCCCTTGTAATAGTCTTTGTTTTAAAGTCTATTTGACTGATATCAGTATTGCTACTCCAGCTTTCTTTTGATTTCCATTTGCATGGAATATCTTTTTCCATCCCCTCACTTTCAGTCTGTATGTGTCCCTAGGTCTGAAGTGGGTCTCTGGTAGACAGCATATATACGGGTCTTCTTTTTGTAATCATTCAGCCAGTCTGTGTCTTTTGATTGGAGCATTTAATCCATTTACATTTGAGGTAGTTATCAGTATGTATGTTCCTATTACCATTTTCTTAATTGTTTTGGGTTTGTTACCGTAAGTTTTTTCCTTCTCTTGTGCTTCCTGCCTAGAGAAGTTCCTTTAACATTTATTTTAGAGCTGGTTTGGTGGTGCTGAATTCTCTTAGCTTTTGCTTGTCTGTAAAGGTTTTAATTTCTCCATCGAATCTGAATGAGATCCTTGCTGGGTAGAGTAATCTTGGTTGTAGGTTTTTCCCTTTCATCACTTTAAATATGTCCGGTCACTCCCTTCTGGCTTGCAGAGTTTCTGCTGAAAGATCAGCTGTTAACTTTATGGGGATTCCCTTGTATGTTATTTGTTGCTTTTCTCTTGCTGCTTTTAATATTTTTTTCTTTGTATTTAATTTTTGATAGTTTGATTAATGTGTGTCTTGGTGTGTTTCTCCTGGATTTATCCTGTATGGGACTCTCTTCACTTCCCGGACTTGATTGACTATTTCCTTTCCCATTTTAGGGAAGTTTTCAACTATAATCTCTTCAAATATTTTCTCAGTCCCTTTCTTTTTCTCTTCTCCTTCTGTCTGCACTTCCCAGACTTGATTGACTATTTCCTTTCCCATATTAGGGAAGTTTTCAACTATAATCTCTTCAAATATTTTCTCAGTCCCTTTCTTTTTCTCTTCTCCTTCTGGGACCCCTATAATTCGAATGTTGGTGCATTGAATGTTTTCCCAGAAGCGTCTGAGATTGTCCTCAATTCTTTTCATTGTTTTTTCTTTATTCTGTTCTGCTCTAGCTATTTCCACTATTTTATCTTCCAGGTCACTTATCCGTTCTTCTGACTCAGTTATTCTGCTATTGATTCCTTCTAGAGAATTTTTTATTTCATTTATTGTGTTGTTCATCATTGTTTGTTTGCTCTTTAGTTCTTCTAGGTCCTTGGTAAACGTTTCTTGTATTTTCTCCATTCTATTTCCAAGATTTTGGATCATCTTTACTATCATTACTTTGAATTCTTTTTCAGGTAGACTGCCGCCTTCCTCTTCATTTGTCTGGTCTGGTGGGGTTTTACCTTGCTCTTTCATCTGCTGTGTATTTCTCTGTCTTTTCATTTTGTTTAACTCTACTGTGTTTAGGGTCTCCATTTCTCAGGCTGCAGGTTCTTAGTTCCCATTGTTTTTGGTGTCTGCTCCCAGTGGGTAAGGGTGTTTCAGTGGGTTCTGTAGGCTTCTTGATGGAGGGGACTTGTGCCTGTGTTCTAGTGGATGAGGCTGGAACTTGTCTTTCTGGTGGGCAGGACCATGTCCAGTGGTGTTTTTTGGGATGTCCATTAACTTATGATTTTAGCCAGCTTTTCTGCTAATGGGTGGGTTTGTGTTCCTGTCTTGCTAGTTATTTGGCATAGGGTGTCCAGCACTGTAGCTTGCTGGTCGTTGAGTGTAGCGGGTCTTAGCATTGAGATGGAGATCTCTGGGAGACCTTTTCCTGTTTGATATTACATGGGGCTGGGAGGTGTCTGGTGGACCAATATCCTGAACTCGGCTCTCCCACCTCAGAGGCTCATCCCTGACACCTGGCCAGAGCAACAAGACCCTGTCAGCCACATGGCTCAGATACAAGGGAGAAAAGAAGAGAGAGAGAGAGAGAGGGAGGAAGGGAGGGAAGGAGGGAGAGAGGGAGGGAGAGGGAGAGAGAGAGAGAGGGAGGGAGGGAGAGAGAGAGAGGAGAGGGAGGGAGGGAGGGGAGAGAGGAGAGGAGAGGAGAGAGAGGGAGGGAGGGAGAGAGAGAGAGAGATGAGAGAGAGAGGGATGGAGGGAGGAAGGAAGGGGAAAGAAAGAAGAGAGAGAGGGAAGGAAGGAGGATGGTAGCAGGGAAGAAAGTTATTAAAATAGAAAAAAATTATTAAAAATTTAAAGTAATAAACTAGGTCACTACCTCGAGACTTCCGGGTAAGATGGCGGAAGAGTAAGACGCGGAGATCACCTTCCTCCTCACGGATACACCAGAAATACAGCTACACGTGGAACAACTCCTACAGAACACCTACTGAACGCTGGCAGAAGACCCCAGACCTCCCAAAAGGCAAGAAACTCCCCACATACCTGGGTAGGGCAAAGCGGAGAGATTCCCGCACAGAGGATCGGTGCCGAGCGGCACTCACCAGCCCGAGAGGCTTGTCTGCTCGCCCGCCGGGGCGGGCGGCGCTGGAAGCTGAGGCTCGGGCTTCGGTCAGAGCGCAGGGAGAGGACTGGGGCTGGCGGCGAGAACTCAGCCTGAAGGGGGCTAATGTGCCACAGCTAGCCGGGAGGGAGTCCGGGAAAACTCTGGAGCTGCCGAAGAGGCAAGAGACTTGTTCTTCCCTCTTGGTTTCCTGCTGCGCGAGGAGAGGGGATTAAGAGCGCTGCTTAAAGGGGCTCCACAGACGGGCGCGAGTCGCGACTGAAAGCGCGGAGCCCAGTGACGGGCGTGGGACGCTGGGGCTGCTGCTGCCGCCGCCAAGAAGCCCGTGTGCGAGCGCAGGTCACTGTCCACACCGCCCTTCCGGGAGCCTGAGCAGCCCGCCACTGCCGGGGTCCCGGGATCCAGGGGCGGCTTCCCTGGGAGAACGCACGGCGCGCCTCGGGCTGGTGCAACGTCACGCCGACCTCTGCCGCTGCAGGCTCGCCCCGCACTCCGTGCCCCTCCCTCCCGCCCGGCCTGAGTGAGCCAGAGTTCCCGAAGAGGCTGCTCCTTTAACCCTTTCCTGTCTGAGCGAAGAACAGACGCCCTCCGGCGACCTACACGCAGAGGCGGGGCCAAATCCAAAGCTGAGACCCGGGAGCTGTGAGAACAAAGAAGAGAAAGGGAAACCTCTCCCAGCAGCCTCAGAAGCAGCGGATTAAAGCTCCACAATCAACTTGATGTACCCTGCATCTGTGGAATACATGAATAGACAACAAATCATCCCAAATTGAGGAGCCAGGAGTCAGTACTGTGCCTCTGAGGTGGGAGAGCCAACTTCAGGACACTGGTCCACAAGAGACCTCCCAGCTCCACATAATATCAAACGGCGAAAATCTTCCAGAGATCTCCATCTCAACACCAGCACCCAGCTTCACTCAACGACCAGCAAGCTACAGTGCTGGACACCCTATGCCAAACAACTAGCAAGACAGGAACACAACGCCACCCATTAGCAGAGAGGTGGCCTAAAATCATAAAAAGTCTGCAGACACCCCAAAACACACCACCAGACGTGGACCTGCCCACCAGAAAGACAAGATCCAGCCTCATCCACCAGAACACAGGCACTAGTCCCCTCGACCAGGAAACCTACACAACCCACTAAACCAACCTTAGCCACTGGGGACAGACACCAAAAACAACAGGAACTACGAACCTGCAGCCGGCAAAAAGGAGACCCCAAACACAGTAACATAAGCAAAATGAGAAGACAGAAAAACACACAGCAGGAGAAGGAGCAAGATAAAAACCCACCAGACCTAACAAATGAAGAGGTAATAGGCAGTCTATCTGAAAAAGAATTCAGAATAATGATAGTAAAGATGATCCAAAATCTTGGAAATAGAATAGACAAAATGCAAGAAACAGTTAACAAGGACCTAGTAGAACTAAAGATGAATCAAGCATCGATTAAAAACACAATAAATGAAATGAAAAATACTCTAGATGGGATCAATAGCAGAATAACTGAGGCAGAAGAACGGATAAGTGAGGTGGAAGATAAAATAGTGGAAATAACTAATGCAGAGCAAAATAAAGAGAAAAGAATGAAAAGAACAGAGGACAATATCAGAGACCTCTGGGACAACATTAAACGCACCAACATTCGAATTATAGGGGTTCCAGAAGAAGAAGAGAAAAAGAAAGGGACTGAGAAAATATTTGAAGAGATTATAGTTGAAAACTTCCCTAATATGGGAAAGGAAATAGTTAATCAAGTCCAAGAAGCACAGAGAGTCCCATACAGAATAAATCCAAGGAGAAATACGCCAAGACACATATTAATCAAACTGTCAAAAATTAAACACAAAGAAATCATATTAAAAGCAGCAAGGCAAAAACAACAAATAACACACAAGGGAATCCCCATCAGGATAACAGCTGATCTCTCAGCAGAAACTCTACAAGCCAGAAGGGAGTGGCAGGACATAATTAAAGTGATGAAGGAGAGAAACCTGCAACCAAGATTACTCTACCCAGCAAGGATCTCATTCAGATTTGATGGAGAAATTAAAACGTTTACAGACAAGCAAAAGCTGAGAGAGTTCAGCACCACCAAACCAGCTTTACAACAAATGCTAAAGGAACTTCTCTAGGCAAGAAACACAACAGAAGGAAAAGACCTACAATAACGAACCCAAAACAATTAAGAAAATGGGAATAGGAACATACATATCGATAATTACCTTAAATGTAAATGGACTAAACGCTCCCACCAAAAGACACAGATTGGCTGAATGGATACAAAAACAAGACCCATATATATGCTGTCTACAAGAGACCCACTTCAGACCTAGAGACACATACAGACTGAAAGTAAGGGGATGGAAAAAGATATTCCATGCAAATGGAAACCAAAAGAAAGCTGGAGTAGCAATTCTCATATCAGACAAAATAGACTTTAAAATAAAGACTACTAGAAGAGACAAAGAAGGCCACTACATAATGATCAAGGGATCGATCCAAGAAGAAGATATAACAATTGTAAATATTTATGCACCCAACATAGGAGCACCTCAATACATAAGGCAAACACTAACAGCCATAAAAGGAGAAATCGACAGTAACACAATCATAGTAGGGGACTTTAACACCCCACTTTCACCAATGGACAGATCATCCAAAATGAAAATAAATAAGGAAACACAAGCTTTAAATGATACATTAAACAAGATGGACTTAATTGATATTTATAGGACATTCCATCCAAAAACAACAGAATACACATTTTTCTCAAGTGCTCATGGAACATTCTCCAGGATAGATCATATCTTGGGTCACAAATCAAGCCTTGGTAAATTTAAGAAAATTGAAATTGTATCAAGTATCTTTTCCGACCACAATGCTATGAGACTAGATATCAATTACAGGAAAAGAGCTATAAAAAATACAAACACATGGAGGCTAAACAATACATTACTTAATAACGAAGTGATCACTGAAGAAATCAAAGAGGAAATAAAAAAATACCTAGAAACAAATGACAATGGAGACACGACGACCCAAAACCTATGGGATGCAGCAAAAGCAGTTCTAAGAGGGAAGTTTATAGCAATACAATCCCACCTTAAGAAACAGGAAATATCTCGACTAAACAACCTAACCTTGCACCTAAAGCAATTAGAGAAAGAAGAACAAAAACATCCCAAAGTTAGCAGAAGGAAAGAAATCATAAAAATCAGATCAGAAATAAATGAAAAAGAAATGAAGGAAACAATAGCAAAGATCAATAAAACTAAAAGCTGGTTCTTTGAGAAGATAAACAAAATTGATAAACCATTAGCCAGACTCATCAAGAAAAAAAGGGAGAAGACTCAAATCAATAGAATTAGAAATGAAAAAGGAGAAGTAACAACTGACACTGCAGAAATACAAAAGATCGTGAGAGATTACTATAAGCAACTCTATGCCAATAAAATGGACAACCTGGAAGAAATGGACAAATTCTTAGAAATGCACAACCTGCCAAGACTGAATCAGGAAGAAATAGAACATATGAACAGACCAATCACAAGCACTGAAATTGAAACTGTGATAAAAAATCTTCCAACAAACAAAAGCCCAGGACCAGATGGCTTCACAGGCGAATTCTATCAAGCATTTAGAGAAGAGCTAACGCCTATCCTTCTCAAACTCTTCCAAAATATAGCAGAGGGAGGAACACTCCCAAACTCATTCTACGAGGCCACCATCACCTTGATACCAAAACCAGACAAGGATGTCACAAAGAAAGAAAACTACAGGCCAATATCACTGATGAACATAGATGCAAAAATCCTCAACAAAATACTAGCAAACAGAATCCAACAGCACATTAAAAGGATCATACACCATGATCAAGTGGGGTTTATCCCAGGAATGCAAGGATTCTTCAATATACGCAAATCAATCAACGTGATACACCATATTAACAAATTGAAGGAGAAAAACCATATGATCATCTCAATAGATGCAGAGAAAGCTTTCGACAAAATTCAACACCCATTCATGATAAAAACCCTGCAGAAAGTAGGCATAGAGGGAACTTTCCTCAACATAATAAAGGCCATATATGACAAACCCACAGCCAGCATCGTCCTCAATGGTGAAAAACTGAAACCATTTCCACTAAGATCAGGAACAAGACAAGGTTGCCCACTCTCACCACTCTTATTCAACATAGTTTTGGAAGTTTTAGCCACAGCAATCAGAGAAGAAAAGCAAATAAAAGGAATCCAAATTGGAAAAGAAGAAGTAAAGCTGTCACTGTTTGCAGATGACATGATACTATACATAGAGAATCCTAAAGATGCTACCAGAAAACTACTAGAGCTAATCAATGAATTTGGTAAAGTTGCAGGATACAAAATTAATGCACAGAAATCTCTGGCATTCCTATATACTAATGATGAAAAATCTGAAAGTGAAATCAAGGAAACACTCCCATTTACCACTGCAACAAAAAGAATAAAATATCTAGGAATAAACCTACCTAAGGAGACAAAAGACCTGTATGCAGAAAATTATAAGACACTGATGAAAGAAATTAAAGATGATACAAATAGATGGAGAGATGTACCATGTTCTTGGATTGGAAGAATCAACATTGTGAAAATGACTCTACTACCCAAAGCAATCTACAGATTCAATGCAATCCCTATCAAAATACCACTGGCATTTTTCACAGAACTAGAACAAAAAATTTCACAATTTGTATGGAAACACAAAAGACCCCGAATAGCCAAAGCAATCTTGAGAACGAAAAATGGAGCTGGAGGAATCAGGCTCCCTGACTTCAGACTATACTACAAAGCTGCAGTAATCAAGACAGTATGGTACTGGCACAGAAACAGAAAGATAGATCAATGGAACAGGATAGAAAGCCCAGAGATAAACCCACGGACATATGGTCACCTTATCTTTGATAAAGGAGGCAGGAATGTACAGTGGAGAAAGGACAGTCTCTTCAATAAGTGGTGTTGGGAAAACTGGACAGGGACATGTAAAAGTATGAGATTCGATCACTCCCTAACACCATACACAAAAATAAGCTCAAAATGGATTAAAGACCTAAATGTAAGGCCAGACACTATCAAACTCTTAGAGGACAACATAGGCAGAACACTCTATGACATAAATCACAGCAAGATCCTTTTTGACCCACCTCCTAGAGAAATGGAAATAAAGACAAAAATAAACACATGGGACCTAATGAAACTTAAAAGCTTTTGCACAGCAAAGGAAACCATAAACAAGACCAAAAGACAACCCTCAGAATGGGAGAAAATATTTGCAAATGAAGCAACTGACAAAGGATTAATCTCCAAAATTTATAAGCAGCTCATGCAGCTCAATAACAAAAAAACAAACAACCCAATCCAAAAATGGGCAGAAGACCTAAATAGACATTTCTCCACAGAAGATATACAGACTGCCAACAAACACATGAAAGGATGCTCAACATCTTTACTAATTAGAGAAATGCAAATCAAAACTACAATGAGATATCATCTCACACCAGTCAGAATGGCCATCATCAAAAAATCTAGAAACAATAAATGCTGGAGAGGGTGTGGAAAAAAGGGAACACTCTTGCACTGCTGGTGGGAATGTGAATTGGTACAGCCACTATGGAGAACGGTATGGAGGTTCCTTAAAAAACTACAAATAGAACTACCATATGACCCTGCAATCCCACTACTGGGCATATACCCTGAGAAAACCATAATTCAAAAAGAGACATGTACCAAAATGTTCATAGCAGCCCTATTTACAATAGCCCGGAGATGGAAACAACCTAAGTGTCCATCATCGGATGAATGGGTAAAGAAGATGTGGCACATACATACAATGGAATATTACTCAGCCATAAAAAGAAATGAAATTGAACTATTTGTAATGAGGTGGATGGACCTAGAGTCTGTCATACAGAGTGAAGTAAGTCAGAAAGAGAAAGACAAATACTGTATGCTGACACATATATATGGAATTTAAGAAAAAAAAAGGTCATGAAGAACATAGGGGTAAGACAGGAATAAAGACACAGACCTACTTGAGAATGGACTTGAGGATATGGGGAGGGGGAAGGGTAAGCTGTGACAAAGTGAAAGAGCGGCATGGACATATATACACTACCAAACGTAAGGTAGATAGCTAGTGGGAAGCAGCCGCATAGCACAGGGAGATCAGCTCGGTGCTTTGTGACCGCCTGGAGGGGTGGGATAGGGAGGGTGGGAGGGAGACGCAAAAGGGAGGGGATATGGGAACATATGTATACATATAACTGATTAAATTTGTGATAAAGCAAAAAATAAAAAAAAAAAAAAAAAAAAAAAAAAATAAAGTAATAAACTAAAAGATAAAAGAGAAAGAAAGAAGAGAGCAACCAAACCAAAAAACAAATCCACCAATGATAACAAGCACTAAAAACTATACTTAAAAAAACCAAAAAACAAACAACAAAAATAAGGACAGTCCGAACCCTAGGACAAATTGCAAAAGCAACGCTATACAGACAAAATCACACAAAGAAGGATACACATACACATTCAGAAAAAGAGAAAAAGGAAAAAAAAAATATATATATATATATATATATGTATAAAATAAAAAAAGGAACAGAGCAACCAAATCAATAAAGAAATCTACCAATAATAAGCTCTAAATACTAAACTAAGATAAATATAAAACCAGAAACAAACTAGATGCAGAAGGCAAACTCTAAGTCTACAGTTGCTCCCAAAGTCCACAGCCTCAAGTTTGGGATGATTCATTGTCTATTCAGGTATTCCACAGATGCAGGGTACATCAAGTTGATTGTGGAGATTTAATCCACTGCTCCTGAGACTGCTGGGAGAAATTTCCCTTTCTCTTCTTTGCACAGTTCCTGGTGTTCAGCTTTGGATTTGGCCCCGCCTCTGCATGTAGGTCACCTGAGAGCATCTGTTCCCCACTCAGACAGGACGGGGTTAAAGTAGAGGCTAATTAGGGTGCTCTGGCTCATTCAGCCCTGTGGGACGGAGGGGTACAGAATGCGGGACAAGCCTGCGGCAGCAGAGGCTGACATGATGTTGCAACAGCCTGAGGTATGCTGTGTGTTCTCCTGGGGAAGTTGTCCCTGGATCACGGGACCCTGGCAGTGGTGGGCTGCACAGGCTCCCTGCAGGAGAGGTGTGGATAGTGACCTGTGCTTGCACACAGGATTCTTGGTGGCTGTAGTAGCAGCCTTAGCATTCCATGCCCATCTCTGGGCTCCGTGCTGATAGCCGTGGCTTGCGCCCATCTCTGGAGCTCGTTTAGGCAGTGGTCTGAATCCCCTCTCCTTGCACACTCCAAAACAATGGTGTCTTGACTCTTAGGCAGTTCCAGACTTTTTCCCAGACTCCCTCCGGCTAGCTGTGACGCACTCACCCCCTTCAGGCTGTGTTCACGCAGCCAACCCCAGTCCTCTCCCTGGGATCCAACCTCTGAAGCCTAAGCCTCAGCTCCCAGCCCCCACCTGCACCAGTGGGTGAACAGACAAGCCTCTCAGGCTGGTGAATGCTGGTCAGCACCAATCCTCTGTGCGGTAATCTCTCTGCTTTGCCCTCTGCACCCCTGTTGCAGCACTCTCCTCCATGGTTCCGAAGCTTTCCCCTGCCACCCCTCATCTCCGCCAGTGAAGGGGCTTCCTAGTGTGTGGAAACTTTTCCTCCTTCACAGCTCCTTCCCTGAGGTGCATGTCCTGTCCATATTCTTTTATCTCTGTTTTTCCTTTTTTCTTTTGCCCTACCCAGGTACATGAGGAGTTTCTTGCCTTTTGGGAAGTCTGAGGTCTTCTGCCAGCGTTCAGTAGGTGTCCTGTAGGAGTTGTTCCACATTAAGATGTATTTCTGATGTATCTGTGGGGAGGAAGGTGATCTCCACATCTTACTCCTCTGCCATCTTGAAGGCACCCCCCCATTACGTTATTTAAACATTATTCTGAGAAGGTTCCCTAAGTTTCACCAGACTGCCAAAGGGGTCTTGTGTACTTGACCTACTGATTAAGTGCATGGATGGATAGAGGAAGTTTTATTTACTCTCTCCTTATGATTCTCAGATGAATGTACCAATATTCAACAAAATGACTAAAGGATGAGAAACTAAAGGAATAAAAGTTAATTATCACAAATACCACAGTTTTCAAAACTGCTTCATTTTGAAATTTAAATTAAGAATATCAATTGAATTGCTGGCAAGTGGCAGATAAAGTTGGAGGTTAATAAGCAACTTGGTGTCTGTGATGGTTTGTTTTATGTGCCAGCTTTGGTAGGCTAATATATTGAGTGTTTTAATCAAACATTGATGTGTCTGAATGTTCCTGTGCAGGTATTTTGTAGATGTGGTAGCATCTGCAATCATTTGACTTTAAGTAAGAGAGATTACCCTCGATAACGTGGGTGGGCCTCATCCAATCAGTTGAAAGGCCTTGAGAGCAGAACCTGAGGGTTCCCAGAGAAGCAGAAATTCGGCCTAAAGACTGCAGTGTCTACTCTTTGAGGTTCCAGTCTACAGATTTCAGATTTTCCTGTCCCACAATCATGTGAGCCAATTTCTTTTAAAAGATAGATAGATAGATAGATAGGGAGATAGACAGGGAGATAAATAGATAGAGCCAGATATATATATATATATATATATATATATACACATGTAGATCTATGTATCTATCTATATCTATAAATATATTACATCTCTCTCCTATTGGTTCTGTTTCTTTGGAAAACCCTAACTATTCATTTTCACTCAACCTAACTTGATTTCAAATAGAATAAAAGTAAAAGAAGAAATCTTACTCCTTCCACATTTTCCTTATATTCATGTACTTTATGTCTTATAAATTTCATTTCTTGACATTTAAATACCACTTAAGCAGTTTTGAAGACATAAAATAGAAATATACCTTTATCTTGTTTAGCTAATATCCAGATAATTAGTATTTCTTTTTTGTTTCTTGGCATAGGTAATATCAACCATTGTGTTAAAGCTACAGCAGCATATCTTTTTGTGAGCCTAATGAGTTATTTCTAAAAGTTTGGCAGGAATAGGTTTCCCAAGAATGTCAAAGCCAAGAGTTATACAGGTATTCCCAATTAGAAAGGAATAAAAACTGTTTGGAGCATCCCACCAAAAAGATGATTTAATATATGTAACCTACTTGACTTGCTTTTAATTGTTTATGTAATTCTTTCAGTTTTCTTCCAAAATATATTAATACCACTGAGAAGTTCTTGGTTATATTTGAAGGCCAGTGAAAAATCCAGTGATACACATAGTAATTTAAGATATAAAAATAATTTAGGAAAACGTAAAGGATTTTACATACATAATTTCAAATGAAGTTGGTTTAGATGTTTGTAGTAAGTCATGGATAATTTATATTCTAAGCTGATTAAAATTATGACTTAACGACCAACTAGTAATTTAACACAACAACTCACCAAAAAACAGTAGCCAATATAATGTCTCCAGTAAAAGTTGTCTTTTGTGACATAATATCAGACTCTGAGTTTAAAGAAATTCATTCATTATTTTCATATGCCTTACACACAATGGAACTTATGTCAGTATATGCATTATAGGCCAAAATTTATGTAGCATTACTCTCAACTCCAGTCACAAAAGCTGCAACTGAATACCAACCTAATCAATTTCCTGGGGGTTTTCTTATTAGTAGCCAACTCTCCATCTCTTCTAAATTCTCAACCATTTAAATTTTCCCAAGAATGTATGTGTGTTTTTTATTTAAACCTCATCTGTTAGGAAGTAAACTAAATGTCTTGGCCATTGTTCGCAAATAGTCGTGTTTGAAAGAGCATATTGTAAGCCTCTAGGGTTCTTTCTTTCTTTAAACAATATGCATCTTAATGAAGAGCCTGGAAGTCATAATTCTCTGGAGGCTGTCTCAGAAGTACCCGGCTCTTCAGCTGCAGGTTTCTGGTTAATAATAGATTACAAGAAAGGTCACAATAAGGCACTGTCTTCAAAGAATTATCTTCATTATTATAGTCCATTTGTATAATAGAGAAGTGCACAATTTTTTTTTTAATTTAAAGGAGGGACTGCTTTACATAAAGCTTTACAGTAACTGATAGGGACAAGAAATGAGTACAGTGAAGTTCCTTAGTGGATCCACTCACTCATTCATTCATTCAAATAATAAATATTGAGCACTTATCATAGGTCAGGGATTGTGGGAGGCTCTGGCTTCCCAATGGTGGAAGTAAACAAACACAGTGTTTGCTCTTATGGAGCCTGCTGCTTGGTAGAGGAGAGAGTAATAGATATGATAAGCTTAGATAAGTAAATGTGGCACAGTGCTATAGAAGCACACAGCAAAAGAACCTCATCCAGATGACGGGTCAGAGAAAGTTCTTCTGAGGAGCTGAAGGGCTGAAGGGTGCCTGTGAGTTAACAAATTGAAGGGAGAGCCATGCTGAGGAAAAGTTTTAGAAAATGGAAATGGTTTGTGTAAAATCCGTGTGGCAGGAGACTGCATGGTGAAAAAGAAGGCCGAAGTGTCCAGAGGGATGAGAACAAGATGGCAGTGGAGTGAAACGAGGCTTGCTAAGCCATGACCCAGATATTGGTCTCTATTGTAAAAGTACTAGGAAGTTACATAAGGATTTTAAAGAGGAGGATGCATCCATCTTAGGGTACAGATCTTTCTTCTCTGCTGGGGATTTTGTTAATTACCTCGAACACAGTAGATAGCACTTAATAGAGTTGATAAATACATGTTAAGAAAGGAAGAAGAGAGGAAGAAAGGGATGGAGGGAGGAAAGAAGGGAAGGAAGGAAACCTCAGAGAGTGAGACGTAGTAGAGGTCCAAGATTTGGAGATACCTAAGTCAAATAGAGCCCCCATCCACTGTGGCGCTCTCAACTTTTTACAGAGCTTGTCTCATTTTGGTTGTTATTGTTTTTATAGATGGGGATAATAAAGCTAGGATAGTTTAGCAACTTGCTTAAAGTGATTCAACCATACCAGCCCTCTCTCTAGCATATTAGTGTATGTGTGTGCGCACGCACATACACATAAATCTTTTTTTTTTTCTCTCCACTAAGGAGGTCTTGATTGTGATTAAGATTTAAAGTAAGAGTCTAAATAATGGGACCTTGCTTCATATTCTTAAATTTATTGCAAATATTATATTTACTTTTAATTAAAGTTGTTGTGAAATACAGTGTGCCCACCAGATAGCAGAAATACATAATGCATAAAATGCTCTGCATAACATAATGAGGTCACTGAGTCTTC
Source organism: Hyperoodon ampullatus (assembly GCF_949752795.1). Taxonomy (NCBI): domain Eukaryota; kingdom Metazoa; phylum Chordata; class Mammalia; order Artiodactyla; family Ziphiidae; genus Hyperoodon; species Hyperoodon ampullatus. Next base: position 157,377,285 of record NC_136914.1, on the reverse strand, counting down.
ATTTTCCATATGGCTTTCTGGGCAGTTTGGCTTTGAATGTGTTGGCAAGATTCCCGAACCCTTGTCACACATGGGATTTACAGAAAATTGAAGAGCTGGCTCTGGTTGTAGTTCCCTCAGGTTAAGAGAAAAGGAGTTAATATTATTGACTCCCCCACTGAAGAGAAGATAAAAAGACACTCCCTCAAGATATATGGTCATATTCTTCCTCCCTTTCCCATGTTGCCAATATGGATTTCACAGAAGCATGACTGGTCAACTTAGAGACACTCCCAGAGTAAAACAAAAGTACTCAAGAAGAAATTGCAGCATTTGACCTAAAACAAATCCCAACTCCTTTCTGGAATTAAGTTGAGTGCTAGGTTCCTGGAGGATGAGGCTGATTTATGCTTTTATTTTTTTATTCTTTTTTTCTTCAGGCGTCAATTACTGCAGAGAAGCAGTTTCATGATCTTTGCTGAGAACCGAAGCCTGGCTTTCCTTCCTCTGCCTTTGCTCAAACTTTTAGGCTTCGGTTTGGGACCCCTCTTCCCTCTCGTCTCACACAGCCTGGAGCCATCCCACGTGCTCCCACTTCTCCTTCTCCAGGACTATTTCCCTGAGCTCCATCACTCCTGGGACCTACTTTCTCAGTAGTGCTAAGGCCCCCCTTTCCTCATATATCTGTTCCCATGTGTTCCAGCCCTCTCCTCAGAAACTCAGCACCGTGCTGACTCCAGAATTACACACCAAAAAAGCTTTACTCTGAAAATCAATTACATAACTTGGACCAATTGTAGTGTTTAAATGATGGGGTGGGGAGGGGAAAAGATAGTTTAAAAAAAGAAAGGAGGGATATGTTTTCCCTTCTGACATACTTTCAACCTGTTTCTTTCTGCCCCCTGGCAATAGAAACTTTACAAGTTTTTGATACGGGCTTCCCTGGTGGCGCAGTGGTTAAGAATCCGCCTGCCAGTGCAGGGGACACGGGTTCGAGCCATGGGCCGGGAAGATCCCACATGCCGTGGAGCAACTAAGCTCGTGTGCCACAACTACTGAGCCTGCGCTCTAGAGCCCGTGACTCACAACTACTGAACCCATGCACCAGAACTACTGAAGCCTGTGCACCTAGAGCCCGTGCTCCGCAACGAGAAGCCATTGCAATGAGAAGCCCACGCACCGCAAGGAGTAGCCCCAGCTCGCTGCAACTAGAGTAGCAACGAAGACCCAACGCAGCCCCCCCCAAAAAAAAAAAAGTTTTTGATACACTTTGCTTGCTTTAGGTTGAGAAATATTCTACTGCCTTCTGAAGTAAGGGGAAATGAAGCAACCTGGAATTTACTGGTGGTAGCAAAGGAAAGGAGCTGACAAGAGGAAGACAGGGAGTCCTCGAGAGCACAGAAATATCCCCAGGAATGTAAACTGGTCAGAAATCTTCTTCACTCTATAATTCCAACCTTCCTCTCAAATCTACTATGTGGGACCACGGTGGGGGGGCATAAGACCTGGAGAACTTCCTATTTCTACTATGGAGCTGGATGTGAAATAAAGGAGGGAGATACATACCATACAGTTCCAGGGATATTGAGTTGGATAGGACTTCATGAAAATCCAACCACTATTATTATTTTCCTTAGAACATGTGTTTTTGAGTTTGGGTCAAACTTTAGTGTGCTTGAGCCAGGTGGCTTGGGTTTGAATCCCAGTTTTACCACTTTTGAGCTGCATGACCTTCAACAGTTTATTTAACCTCAGTTTTCAAATTTATGAACTAGGGATAATGTTGCTATCTACTTCACAGAAAACATTTTCTGGCACTATATGAGATTGTTAAATTAAGACTATAAATAAACAAACATCTTGGAAGCTTTCTTAATATGTGTATAACTGCAAGCATGCAATTGTAGTCCATTTAGAAAAGAGGGACTGTGCTAGGACTGTGGCAAAACAGGCAATGCTGATCATTGGAAAAGTCTTTAAACCATACAGTGCAGTTCCAAGATTGCAGGCCAACTATGAATACCCATGTGGCTACCTTGTGCCTAAAGAGGGAGAAACTGGTGGCCAAGATTTACATTTGACAATGTCTCTTAGGAAATCTTGCTATAAAATGCAATTGACCACTTCTTTGAGAAGGATCAGAAAGGTAAATGTTCCAAAATGTTAACACAACTATTTGGAAACAGAAAAAAGGAATCAAGTAAGTGTTGCTGTTACGTTTCAGACTTTTAAAATACCCAATTAGGTTTTGTTTTGCTTTGCTTTGCTTTACAGAAGTAAACATTTGTTTGGGTGGCCATCTTAGAATCTGTTCTAGCACTGACTTGTCACAGTGTGCAAACATTTTCTTGCTTTGTATTTTCTCTGGGTAAACATACAGAGAATGTGATTTTCCATATGTACTCTGTCATTTGCATTGCTTTGGGGGCTTTGGTTAGTCTGAGATATACAAGATCCCTAAGTCAGGATAAACCCAGCCACTAACTTTCTAAGTGATATTGAGCTATTCCCTCTAGACATGCAATTTCTTTGTATTACAGATTTACCTCTCCTTAAAAACAAAAAAATTTTTAAAAATACCATGATATGTTCCTCCTCATGTTTTTTATATTATTAAAGCAATAGTGGTTGCAAATTCAATTTAACATATTTCAGAAATAATTCTTAAACAACCTATACCTATACTCTGCTTAGTGCTGGAAGAAGAAAGAACCAGAAGATTAATGGTGCACTCATGAGACAGGGCAGAGGAAACTCCTGCCCTCCAGATCATCAAAACCAAAGACGTGTACACAACTACCTATAATGTAGGCCAGACCACATAAATGTTAAGCAGTGCTTTAAAGTCTTCTGAAAAATAATGCCCTAACTAAACAAAATCACCCTGAACTCAGAGTATGAATGATACTGTTGTTACTTATTTCTACTGTCTTCCATCTATTTTATGGTGTTCTTTGATCCATTCTTTGCATTCTTGTCTGAAAGTAATATTCTTGATACGTTTAATAAGGAGACCCCCTCCTTTGTTCCTGGATGCCTTGGCTGCTGACCAACAAAAGCCATTGAAAAACTTAATCCTCTAAGCTTGGCACCACATCAGTCTGGGAATAGTTTACATGCAGAGTCCTTTGGAGTAAATACTCATTAGAGGTTCCGTTGGCTTATTTGGTCACCCACATTTTGCAGTGGGTGGCCCAGTTGGTATCCTCATTATTTTATTTTCCACCCCTGAAAATAATCCAGATGTAGCAACCTAACACTACTCCCTTTGGTACTCTAAGTAAGTCCATTGTAATGGAACATCCATTCCTTTGTGATGCTAGTTAATAGGTTCAGAGAAGTAAGGGTCTCAGACTGGTCATGCCATAATAAATTTTTTGCTAATACACCTTTTTTCAGCACAACTCCTGAAATGCAATCTGAGTACTTCAAGAGTAATTCGCTAGTAATCTCGAACACTTGAGGATTTAGAGAACTGTCATCTCCCTCCCTCCTTCCCTTCCTCCCTCTCTCTCACTCTTTCTCTGCCCACCCCCTACCCCAGCTCTCCACCCCATCTTTACATAAATGAACAAACCAGTTCACAAGGTTTGAACTTTATCAAGGTTATTCACAAATTACAAAGCAGGACTCTTGCTTTTTCGCTTACTAGATACATCTTTACTGCTCAGAGCTTCTTCGTTAATACTTGGATCAGGGAAATGGAGTCTCTATACTGTCATCCTTCTGGGTTTAGCAGTGAAAGTTCTCAAGAAAGAACAATCAACTAATGCTTCTTGACTGCGTATTAAGTGCAGAGCAAAGTAACATTAAAATACAAGGTGGTTGTTAAACATGCCTTCCTCTTGCTGAGCTTGTATTCTTGTAATAAGGCCAATATAAGTAAGTTGGTACTTTCTTCCTCATGATTGTTATGATAAACATATGCAAAATGCTTAGAATAATATCTACCAGATGGGGTATTTATTAATGTATGGATTAAAATAATAACATATATAAGTTCTTAGAACAGTTGCTGGCTTTTTCTTATAGGTACCAATATCTCAGAAGCTATTGCATTCTTTTTATATGAATCAGCATCAATTTTCAACAGGAAAGCATTCAAAGTTTTTACTTTGAAAATTTATAAAACTCTTAAGATTTTTTTTGTTAGTTTCTCCTTGGACGATAGGAAATGCAAAGGAGATGTGATGTTGAAGGATGAGGGAGTGTGAGCATCTAATAGATGTTGGGCATTATATTGAAGGTTTGCATCCATTATCTCATTTAATATTCAAAATGACCATGCAAGGTGCATATTGTTCTGTCTATTGTACAAAAAGACTAAAACTTGGGCCAAAAAAAGCTAAATAAAGAGCCAGGATTTGAAGGCAAGTTCATCTGGCTCAAAAACTCATGTTATTCCCATTCCTTGAGTTCTGATTAGACTACTTAATATCACTTTTTCAAAGACAGGAAGAGTGTAGGAAGCATCCTGTCATCTTGTGTAAAGTCATACAGTATCCTGGATTTTAACTGCTGCTAAGATTTAATAACTCTGGAAAAAAACAACCAGCAAGGTATCCTCCTGTGTACCATAAATAGGCCACTCCATGGTAAATTACACACTTGTGACTTATCCTAGAAGGAGCTCCATATCACTGTTGGACACTGTTGCTGACCAAAGCCGCGAGGACTTGCACGTGTTTAGGATCTGCTCTGCTAAGTGTGTGACACACTCAGCAGATGCCGTGCTGTTCACAGACTTACTACCAACTTAAACTTGCTGCACTTGTGCACAGATGCAGTTTCTGTCTTTTCTCATATATCACAGTATCCAGGTGTTTGTTTCTTTGTTAAACCTGGACATTTAACCACATAAGACTTTTACAAATGGTCAAATAAATTCATAAGGGGACAATATATGAAACTAGTCACTTTACTACCACAAGTCTTAAATTACTCATCCACAACCCTACACATAAAATTTCATTTTGGTAGTTGTATTACAGTTTCTGCTACACCAATCTATATTACAGAAAGCTTCTCCCATACAGAATGCAGTAAGAGTTCTGGAATAAAATTTTAATTTTAACAACATAATTGCTTTATAGCTATACATGTTTATTTTGTTTCACTATCATCAATGTGATTTGAAACTCAGCACATTCTGAGGCACTAGCAGTATTAATTTCAATTTAGACCATATGGTTGTATATCTGTAATATCTATACATCTACATATTTACATATATAGGTATATACTTATAGATATATTTATGTTTATATATATACACATATATAATGTTATCAAAAATTAAGTTTAAATATTTAGTTTAAACTTCTTAACTTTTCTGCATGTTATATACTGACTATATTATATCTGCTTAAACATAAAGTGAAGCCAGTAGAACACATGTAATTTGACTTTTATTCAGTATTACACTAGATATATCATCCCAGAAGTATAACAAGTAATAATTCTGTGAGTGATGTTTTCTTTGACACAAGTAATATGACTTTTCTATTCTGAATGGTTCACTATGATTAAATAGAATAATTACATAATAAATTCTTTATAAACAAGTTCATAGAACATTCATTTGTTCATCAACAAACATAAAAACAGACTCTATGTGTACAGGCAAATAAATGTACTGTGGTATTGTTGCTATTTTCAATAATGCTACTGATAGTAAATAGGTGCTGTGTGCCGGGTACCACAGCAGGCACTCGGAGAATGCAAAGATATATGAAGGGCAGTCTAAGCCATCATGAAGTTTATTATCTAATAATATTAAACTTGCACTATACCAATTTTTTTAAAAATTCGCATACCTGGTCTCCTTTTATCCTTACAACAACAACATGACATAAACATTATTATTATTACGTGACACGAGCAAGGATCCAATACAGGTCAGGACTCCAACTCTTGAACATGCTGCCCGATTGAAAAAAGCAACAGGGTAAGAAGGATCTGCTCATAATTTTGCTGATGCAAAATATATTGGAATATATATTGTAATAATGGATGGAATCAGAGTAAAGTAAAATTGTGCCCTGTGTATTCATGAAGGTATGGTCTGAATTTACTTTTCTAAGTAAATTGAAATAACAGTCAAATTATTGTGATTTCATGTTGACACATTAGTTAAGTATTTCTAGCCTTTCATTGGAAAAATAAATTTTTTTTAATAAAACATTACACTTTATTCATTATTCAGTCTAAAATCTTAAAAGCTATTACACAAATGGAAACAGTCTTCCATCCTCTTTAAAGCCTGAATCTTTGTTTGAGTTCTTTTAGAAGCTGTTGTGAGTATAGGGTCAGGGTACAAATAGACATCGCTCCACTAGCATTCAAAATGCATTGCCATGCATTTGTTTCCTTTGTATTTGAATCTCCTACTTTTTAAACTATGATGTCAAACCGGTCTTTGTATCATTTCTGAAACAGAGGAGTCGTATTTTCTCTCCACGCTGAGCCTTTCTTACAGCCATCATTCCATTACCCGTTGTCTCCTCCATGGTCTTTGACTACTTGAAATCCTGTCTTCCTTTAGGAAGGTTGGCTGCAAAGCCCAGCTTTACGATGTTGCCTACCCATGCTTTTCCATGATTATTCCCAAGGGAAGGGACCGGTCCTCTTCACTGAACTCTTGCCATTTTTTACTTTCGTGTATCATTCATTCTCTTTATATGACACTTGTTTTTGTATATTCTTATCTCCTCAGCTAAATTATAAATTCTTGGAAATCAAAACTTATGAAGTTTTTTCCTTCAGGATTATAGCAGCAACTAGCACAATGTTGGTATATGCAATAAATATTGAGCAAATCAATAAAATAGTGTCAATGAATCAAAGCATATCACTCTAATGACACATTTTATAATTCTGTTATCACAGTCAACACAAATAATATTTGAAGGTTTGAAGTATTTCAGTGTATGACAATGATAAAACCTTATAAAATGGCATTCATTCTAATCTGTGATTATTTAATCTATTTACTTGTCTTCTTCCTCCATCACTAGGATAAAACCTCTATGAAAGCAAAGACCTGTCTATTTTGTGTAACATATTATTCCCAGTTATTTATTAACTATTCATAGAAGGAAGGAGAGAGGGAAGGAGGGAGGAAAGAAGGAATGTATACAGTCTATTTGCATAAATTACTGCTCTCAGCACCACTTTTGCTAACTACAAAGTCACCTGTGCCTCATTCCCAAGTTCCTGGTGCTCCTAATACACCAGAATAGAAATAAACCCAGATGAATTGAGGCTGCTGACACTGAGTACATTGTACAACAGAGGACGGGAATGTTTTACCTGTCTCCATCTCTCTTTTGCTCATTAATTAACATGAAGATTATGAAAGTACAAAAATGGGCTAGCAAAATGCTGATTTAGGTGTTTTATAAATATATAGGAGAACATAAATTTGTGCCTTCCATACACACAGTCATCAAACTTCATAGCATGAAGGTGCCAAAACTTCTGTTTACAGAAAGAAAACCAGCTACAGTGAAGATACTGTTGATAATGTAAAGCAGTGGCCAAAAAGAGGAAGGGGGGAGGGGGGAGGAAGAAAAAGGCATGATTTCAGGGTTACTTAAAAAATTTGATGGAGAAAGGATACTCTTTTCAACAAATAGTGCAAAAGCAATTGGTTATCCATAAGGGAAATAATAATAATCTTGACCTAAATTGTATACCTTATACAAAAATTCACTCAAAATAAATCACGAGTTTAAATGTAAATGTAAAACTATAAAATTTTTAGAAAAAAATAAAAGGAGGAGAAAACTTTGGGATCTAGGACTAAGCAAAGGGTTCTTAGACCCGACACAAAAAAATATTATCCACAAAAAGAAAAAATGATAAATCAGACTTCATCAAAATTTAAAACTTTTGGTCTATGAAAGAAGCTATTAGAGGGATTAAAAGACAGTGACAGAGTAGTAGAAAATGTTTGCAAACTACATCTCTGAGAAAGGTCTAGTATGTAGAATGTGCAAAGAGCTCTCAAAAGTCAACAGTAAAAAAGCAAACAATACAATTAGAAAGTAGGCAAAAGACACGAAGGGATATTTCACCTAAGCAGATATATAAATTGGCAAAATGCATCTGAAAAGATGTTCAACGTGATGGGTTATTAGGGAAATGCAAATTAAAACCACAATGAGATAGCAATACACACCTATCAGAATGATTAACATTTTAAAAAATATTAGTGACAACACCAAATTTTGGTGAGGATGCAGAGAAACTGGATCACTCACACATTGGTGATGGGAATTAAAATGCATAGTACTCTGGAGAACAGTTTGGCATTTTCTTAAAAAACAAAAATGTAACTATCATACAAACCAATAATTGCACTCCTGGACTTTCAGCCCAGAGAAATTAAGACTTCTGTTATATATTCTGTTATATATTCTTATATATTCTTTTTTTAAAATTGCAGTAAAATATACATAACATAAAATTTACCATTTTTAAGTGTACAATTCACTAGCATTAAGAACATTCACAATATTGTGCAACCATCGCCACTCTCCATTTCCAGAACTTCTTCATTACCCAAACAGAAACTTCATGCTCATGAAATAACTCCCCATTTCTCTCTCTCCTTCAGCCCCTCATAACCTCTATGCTACTTTCTGTCTCTGTGAATTTGCCTATTCTTGGTAATTCATATAAGTGAAATCATACAATGTGTCCTTTTGTGTCTGACTTATTTCACTTAGCATAATGTTTTCAAGGTACATCCATGTGTTAGCATATACAGAATTTCATTCCTTTTTAAGACCGAATAATATTCCGTGCTTATATATATATACCACATTTTGTTTATCCATTTATCTGTTGATGTGCATTTGAGTTGTTTCTGCCTTTTGGTTATTGTGAATAATGCTGCTGTGAACATTGGTATGCAAGCTTCTGTAGCAGCTTTATCCTTAATAGATAAAAACTGGAAACAAACCCAGATGTCTTTCAACAGGTGAATAGTTGAACAAACTGGTATATCCACACCATGGAATACTACTCAGCAATAACAAGGATGAACTGTTGATACACATAACAGCTTGAATGAAGTTTCATAAAATTATGCTGAGTGAGAAAAGCCAATCTCCAAAGATTATATACTGTATGACTCCATTTATGGAACATTCTTGAAATGACAGAATTAGGGCAAGAGAGAAGTAGATGTGACTATAAAAGGGAACATGGTAGGTCCCTGTGGAATGGAAACGTTCTATACCTTGACCTATATCAATGTCATTATCCTGGTTGTGATCTTGTACTACAGTTTTGCAAGTTGTTACCACTGGGAGAAACTGAACAAAGAGTACAGCAAATCTATGTTATTTATTATGACTGTTTGTGAATCTATAATTATCACAAAACATTTAAGTAAAGAAAGAAAGGAAGAAAGGGAGGGAGGGGGAGAGGAAGGAAAGAAGGAAGTGAGGAAGGTGGGAGGGAATGAGGAAGGAAAGGAATCTCACTCAGATATTCAAATATACAATACAAAAACCACCTGAGTCTTTGATCAGGACTCAGTTTAGATCCCCGCTGATGCTGGATCAGAAAGCAGCCAAGATGGTAGAGCAGAAAGACCCTGTGCTCACCTCCTCTCACGAGCACATCAAAATCACAACTATCCGCAAATAACCATTGATGATGAAGACTGGAACCTACCAGAAAAGATCTTCTACAACTAGAGACATAAAGAAGGGACCAGAACGAGGGGGGTTCTGGCTCCAGAAGATCTGGCACCAGGGGGTCTGGCACCAGGAAGATGAGCCCCCAGAGCATTTGGCATTGAAGGCCAACAGGTCTTAACTGCAGGAGCCCCACAGGACCGGGGGAAATAGAGACTTCACTCTTAAAGGGTACACACAAAATCTCATGCACACCAGGACCCAGGGCGAAATCAGTAATTTGATAGGAGCCTGCACCAGACTTACCTGCTGGTCTTAGAGAGTCTCCTGGAGAGGTGTGTGTGGCGGAGCTGCAGCTCACCTTCGGGACATAGACACTGGCAAGAGACATACTGGGGAACACTAAAATGCAAGAACACTCCTGGCATACTGGCTCATTAGTGCCAAGACCTGACCCCACTCAACAGCCTGTAGACTCAAGTGCTGGGACACCTCAGCCAAACAACTAACTGGGTGGGGACATGGTCCCTCCCATCAGCAGACTGGCTGCCTAAAGATTAAAGAGCCCACAGTTGCCTCCAGGCATGCCCCTGGACATGGCCCAGCCCACCAGAGGGCTAAGACCCAGCTCTACCCATCAGTGGGCAGGCACCCTCCCGACAGAAAGCCTGCATAAGCCTCTAGACCAGCCTCACCCACCAGGGGCAGACACCAGGAGCAAGAAAACTATGATCCTGCATCACAGGCCAGACCATACCCTGGGACTAGCTGGGCCCTGGCCCACCTCACAACCTTCGGGACACCCCAGACCTCATACCCAACTGTGTCAGGAACTCCCCACCCCAACCAGCTGAAACAAGCTCTGGGATCCCTGAGTCCTGTAGCCAGACTCCAGGAACCAGCTCTGCCTGCCAGTAGACTGGCACTAATCCCACGTTCTGGCTTCCCCTGCCAGTGGGTCTTCGGGCACCCTGGCTCTGCCCACTGGTGAGCGAGCACTAGTCCTAGGGCCCCCTAGGGTTCTGCAATCAGCCACCTTGTAACCAGACTCTGCTAAACAGCAGCCAGCAGCATCCATACAAGACAGGGCCTGGCAACCAACCAGACTAGGAGCCAACCAAGCCTATCAGACTGCCCACGAAGTCAGCCTGCCACCACAGAAGGACCCACACATCTTAGGGGAAACCCCTAGAACTTGGGTGACTGGAGGGGAGTGCACAGCTGGGACCCATAGGGCACCTCCTACAGAGGGCCACTTCGCCAAGGTTGAGAAATGTAACCAACCTACCACATACATAAAAATACCAATAGCAACTTAGACAAAATGAGGTGGCAAAGGAATATGTTCCAGATGAAGGAACAAAATAAAACCCCAGAAGAACAACTAAGTGAAGTGGAGGTAGGCAGTCTACCCAAGAAAGAGTTCAGAATAAGGATCGTAAAGATGATCAGAGAACTTGGGAAGAGAACGAATGTACAGAGCCAGCAGTTAGAATTTTTTAACAAAGAAAATATAAAGAACAATCAGAGAGGACAAATACAATAATTGAAATGAAAAATACACTGAAAGGAATCAATAAATCCCAGTTAGCCAAGCTTCCTCCACATTTCCCCCTAATGGTAGCTCAGAGTCACTGTGTGAATGTTAAGATATTTCCAGAATAGAAAGGGTGATTTCAATATCAAGAGTGTACTGCACACAGTACAATTATAAAATGGCGCAATTTAAAATTTCCTTCAACCCATATTTATTTGCAGAAGTCCCTGAAAAGTTTTGGGGGTTTTTTTGTTTTTGTTTTTGTTTTTTTTTTTGAGGTACACGGGTCTCTCACTGTTGTGGCCTCTCCCATTGCAGAGCACAGGCTCCAGACCGCGCAGGCTCAGCGGCCATGGCTCACGGGTCCAGCCGCTCTGCAGCATGTGGTATCTTCCCTGACCGGGGCACGAACCCGTGTCCCCTGCATCGGCAGGCGGACTCTCAACCACTGCGCCACCAGGGAAGCCCCATGAAAAGTTTTGACAGGCATTATATCTTGACACTATGTAGTAGTGCAGCAGGAGTTTCTCTTACTAGAGCTGTGTTATAGAAGCAGAGGGCATTCTCTGGTTCCTCTTGATACTGAATGATTATTTTGATTTTTACTAAAAATTTCCAATGAGGGAAATAACTTCGAGTCTTATGTTAATTGTTTGAGGCCTTGCTTTAAGGTGCTAATCATTTAGTTTTAATGGAAGACATTATTGTGAAGTGAAAGCAGAAGTTTGAAAAAAAATAATAAATACAGTTGGTTCCTTTTAAGTTCCTGGCACTTTCGTTCAGTTCATAAGCAATTTCAGGCCAAGTGTAAATAGAATCTCTCTTAAGGTTCTTTAAAAAGTTACAAATTTCAGTGTAGATTCGCAATCTTAGTGTGGGATAGCAGTTTACCACAGAATATTTTCCTCTGTAGACCAATAGTTCCGGGAAGTGTTCTAGACTTTGTTTGCACATAGCTGGAAAGACTTATTCTCTCTCTCTCTCACACACACACACACCCCATCAATGAACCCACGTCAGAAGAGTCTACAGTCTCTCTAATTTGAAGCAGCTGGTGCATTCTAAATATGGAGAGCCCAAGCTTCTAGAATCATCAGTACCATCATTAAGAATCAGAATCCTTGATTTAAATGTTCTTTATTATTCTCTTTATAGGGGGATTTACATCACATGGCTGTTAGCTCTTCCCCTATTGTTCCAAGACTGTCATGCATAAATGTCAACAAGAGTGTATTTCATTCATACTCTAAAATTAAATCCTTTATCCCACAATTAGCCATAATCACGACCACATATGACTATGATTTACCATAACTAAAATAGATGGCGTGGGATTTATTGTTGGCTTATGTTTGAAAAAGTGAAGGCAGATTTTTTAATTAAATAATTGCATGCTAACTATTTGGGACATAATTACTACTTATTTTGTTTTCCATATATATCTATCTAGTTAGCAAATTGTTACAATACCCCCATTAGTAAAATCTAAGGGACTGCTCTGTTTGTGTGCATGTGTGTTTAAAATATGCTCTGAGAGCATAATGAGAAGAATAAATTATGAATTTTTTCTTATTGATAATTTTTTAAAATTATCTTTATTGACAATTTATATGTACTGTTACTGTGTGTACCTATGTCAGTGATCTCATTTGAACAGCATAATGACTCTATAAGTCAAGAGAATACAAAATACTTCATTTCTTTTGCTTGTCCAGTACCCATATCCCTTTCCTTGGTAACACCACCCTGATGTTTTATTTAAGAAATCAGCCTCCCTCATTTACTACAGTTTGTCAGTGGGGGCACCCTTCCTTCTCCTGCCCTCCCTTCATCAAGGAAAGGAAGGCAGGACCTAAACTAGGCCACTCAGACTCTTTCTGGGAGTTTGCATCTTGAGTAAAAAAGCCAAAGGATGAAATTTTGTAAGAGGTCTTTTATTCTGGCTGAGGTGCCCTAATAAGGCCCCAAAGGTCTTGTTTTCTAGAACCCTGGAGTGCCATGGGTTCATGCTCTTCTGAGGCTCAGTTCATTCCTTCATTTGATTATTTCAGCTTTCTCATATCCTTACAATAAATTCCTTCTTAAAAACTATTTTGTATAGGTTGCTTAAGAGTTGGTTTATACTGCTTATACCTGAAGAACTCTAACTGCTATGCTGTTACCCTCTTCTTGCAGACAAGGAAATTGAGGTGTAGAGAGGTATAGGAACTAGGCCACAGTCATACAGCATCTAGATAACACAGCTGAACTCAGGTCTGCCTGCTTCCAAGCTCTCTTTTAATCCCCAAGTAACATTGCCTCTGTTTTCAGTTTCAGAAGAGTTTAGATGAGAGCATGTCTAGATGGTCACACAGTCATATTAGATCAGACCAAAAATGTAAAATGGATAAAGGAAGAAGCATCACTTTCTTTGTTACATTTAATCAGATAGTCACTCTTTATTATGCACCCAAAGAATTCCTTGCACTAAATAAGGAATACAAAACCATGACCAATTTTGCAGTGATTCTGGCGGTTCCTGTAATTCCCTTTTTAGTGTTTAATGTCACACAGCTGTGCACAATTCCAGAATTAACATGGGTTCAAGTACAGTCCCTACCTGCATTTAAAAACATATTTATTTCACACCCATTTAGCTAGGGAGGATACAGTGAAGTCCAAAGCAACAACTGCTAACATGTGTGTAAACATCACTTTAAAACTCCCATGAAGAATTACAGAGTAGGTCAGAGTCAAATGCAGGAGGATCAAATTATGCATAGACTGAAAATAAGAATGGGGGCAGCACTATGATGTTTTCAACCCCAAGCTCAAGGACCTTCGTCCCTTTTGTGATTTGGGTACAGTTTACATCTCTGAGCCTCTCTTTACATCCTCATCCTTTCCCAGCGTTATTAAGGGGAAGCAAGACTGTCTAATGGTCCATGTAGCACTCTGATTAAGGATGGGGTGAGACTGTGCTGGGGTTGGTGGTGGGCTCAGCAGAACGCAGCCTGCCCAGACCAGCTTGATTTATCCCACCAAACCTCTGTCTCTGCCTTCCTGCAAGTGACCTGACAAGCCTCCGCTAGAAGCTCCTTTTCATGGAAGTTTTGTGAGCTATGGTCTTTTCTAGGTCTGTTTGAAAGTGTTACCCGTGGGGCTGCGGGAGAAATGGAATGTGGTCTGGGAGCTTGGATAGATTGGATAATCTATCAAAAAATTTTCTGGCATCTGATAGCTACTTAACAATATTAATACTTCCTTCCATTCCGGAAACATTTTTGAGGATTACTCTTCTAGAGCACACTGTAAAAACTGTTTAGGAAACATTAAAAGCCAAGTGTCACCAAGCTAATAGTGCCCACTGAATATATGTATCCCCCCAAAGAAGCCTATTTTTTTTCTCTTTAAAAACAGAGTGGTGATTTAACTCACAAGAAATAAAATTAGTCACAGTTTTTTGGTTCCACCAGTCAAAACTGGTGGCATATTTAAGCTGTGTATTTGAAGAGTATAAAGGGGCTATTTACAGTAGTATGGGCAAGATTTACAGCAGGAATGTCCATTAGTGGGATTCACATACTAATTTAGAATTTTCTGTTAACCGCATTAAAAAAGTGAAAAGAAACAGGCAAAATTAATCTTAATGATATAGTTTAACCCAACCTATCCAAAATATTATTCTAACATGCAATAAATATAAGAAAAGTTTAGTAAGTTTTTTTTTTTCATAGTAACTCATTGAAGGACTTCCCTGGTGGCGCAGTGGTTAAGAATCCGTCTGCAAATGCAGGGGACACAGGTTCGAGCCCTGGTCTGGGAAGATCCCACATGCCACGGAGCAACTAAGCCCGTGTTCCACAAGTACTGAGCCTGCACTCTAGAGCCCACGAGCCACAACTACGGAGCCCGTATACCACAACTACTGAAGCTTGCGCGCCTAGAGCCAGTGCTCTGCAACAAAGAGAAGCCACCGCAATGAGAAGCCCGTGCACCCAAAGAGTAGCCCCTGCTCATAGCAACTAGAGAAAGCTTGTGCGCAGCAGCAAAGATCCAACACAGCCAAAACTAAAATAAATAAAGTCACTGAAATCTGGTGTGTATTTTACATTTACAGTCCATCTCAGTTTAAATAATAAATTCTCAAGTAAAATATAGCCCTACCAAAATAATAAAGCTGTTTAATGGAAAAATGTTTTATACTGTCTCTGGCTTTTTAATTTAAATTTAATTAATTTTAAATAAAATAAAAAATTCAACTCATCAGTTACACTGTTGTGTTAATTACATCATCAAGTAATCAATAGCCACATGTAGCTGGTGGCTACCATGTTAGATGGTACAGGTTTAGAGAAACAAAAGAGAAAGTGCAGGATTCTGAGGTGAGCAAGGCAGGAAACCATTATGTCTCTTAAGCCTGAAGAAGAAGTGGTGGTTGCAGAAACCTGAATAGTGATGCTATGTGGAGACAGTCCCCTCCATATACCTTTGGTTAAGGTACATAGCCGGCCTAGATGGCCAAGTACAAAGGGAACAAAAGGCATAAGTGCCTGGAACCACACACCTCTAGGAGCATGCAGGTAACCTGACTTTCCAAAAATGAAAGCCCTGATTTGTAACATGTGCTCATGGCCATGGTATAAATTCTCCAATCATGACTGAATGAAAGCTAACAACATGATGTCACTGAAGGCAGAGTGGGGCCAGGGGAATGTCTCCAACAAAACACAGCATCTCCTCCTACCACGCAGTCTCCTGACTGGTCTCTTCTGATGGCCAGACTCAACTGGGAACCAGAAACGAGGGTACCCCTGACATATTTCTTGTAGGTCAGCCTCCTGGTGCAGTAAACAGGTTGAAGAGGATCAGGAAGCACACATGGAAAATATACTCAATGTTCAAAATAAAGATCTATTTTTTCTCTTTCCCTTCTGCACATATAGAAGAAAATGTCCACGAGGAAGCTGAAATCTATGGCACAGACTTTGAAGGCAGGATGTTAATAGAATAGGCATCAGATTATTTCTTTTTTAGATTAAAAAGTTTTGTTCTCTGTGAGTATAGAATTTATGCAAAGGAAGAATGCCCTTCCAATATCAATCCATGGTGGATACCACTGGGGAAAAATAATTGATATAGTCTCACAAATTATGAGAGCACATTTCAGTTTTTTGCAATGGATTAGGAAAAATTTTTGTGAAAATAATTTTTACAATTATTGAAATGGCAGTTTTTTTGGTATGAAACAATGTGTTTATACTAATAATTATTCAGTGTATTGACAAAATTGATGTGCTGCATAGATAAAATGTGGTTCAGAGTTACTTATTTCAACCTCCGTTTCAGGAATCACCCAGGTTTGGACGCCCATATTCTTCTACAGCTGTCTTCACCCTTATACTTAATAATCCTTCCAATCCCTCCTTTTGGCTCCATTCCACTGCAGTACAAATCCAGGTCCTCATCCTGCTGCACCCCATGCCTCTGTATGGCCCTCTGTCTCCTCTCTTTCTTTCCAGATTACCCCGCCTAGCACCAGTGGATGATTCTTGTTAAGACACCACTTCTTATGTCATCCCACTGCTCAAGAACCTTCAAGGCTCTCTTTTGACTACCAAGACAAGTCCAAATTTTTGGCCTGACCTTCAGAGAACCCCATAACTTGAATTTAACCTATATTTCTAAAGTTTCCTATGAGCACTGTCATGCAGCCAGATCAAGTTCTTGCGATCTTCAGAACACGGGCCCAGTTTGCCACAGTCCTTTTTTCCATACTGACTCCTTATTTTCTTCTGGCCTCCAATACACACATGTACAGATGCACATACACACATGTGTATATCAGAATACGACTTTTCTTCATCTGTATCTTTCCAAATCCAACCCATCAATGAGGTTCCTCATCGGGGCTCAAACTTTTGAAGGCTTAATAACCATTCATTCTACATCCTCAGCTTCAAACCCTGAACTCCAGTGATAGTTCATTCCCTTACTCATTTTGCCACTTGGATCCTCTAACTCCAGTTGTTTCCACGGCCAACCTTGCATGGCTCCTTTGGTCTCCGTCCTGATGCTAAACTCTAAAGTGATCCCATGGGGCCAGAAAGGTGACAGGATTTTGAATCTAAATCACTTGCTAAACCTTTCCCCAGAGTCCTATGTTAAGCAGCAGGCTGTGAAATACCAACAATTTTCACAAGTAAATGTGAAAAGATTACCTCAGCTTGAACAGGCTTATCCTGTTATCATCAGTTACATTCATGGTGCTAGTCTGCCCTAAGCCATGGAATCACCAGATCATTAGATGAAAGATTTGCATTAGGAAATAGCAGAAATGCTCAAAGGTTTGGGTCGAGTGCCAACCTGTAGTTAAGCGCCAGACTTTCCCTCTATGTATTTCTGCATTGGCAAACAACTTTCTAATTGGCACGTGGAATGCAGCTTTGCTCACCTGAGCCCAGTGTCCCTGGTGTGGCCTATAGAATCACTGGAGTAACACTCCTCTCCATGGGCTGCCCCCCTCCCCACCTCCTAGCCATTAAAGATTTGCCCATGGTTTTGCTTCTGAATTCAGGCTATTATTGAAGACCTGGAACAGCAGTCCTCAATCTGTACTCTGTGGCATGTTAATAGGTGTTAGTGGCAATAGGAGTATATATTAAAATAAATTTTGAATACTCTGGCTAGAACAAAGATAAGTTTCTTTACTGCAGAAATTCTCAGAGCCTTTACTAGGCTAATGTGAACTGTGAATCATTAAAAAGAGAATACAGTAGGTAGCGTTTACACACATATTTGAGTAGAAAAATCTCCTCCCAACCCCCACTTAACTCTGGCCCCAGAACATGAGAATTTACCTCATAGGGTTGCTGTGAAGGTGGAATTGAGATACTGCATGGAAAGCGCTTAAAACAGTGCCTGACAGAGATGAAATCTCTTTGGGCTTATTGCTATCATTGATATCACATAGCTGTTTCAATGAGACCTCACCAGGTGTTCCTGTGCCCTCTGAGAAAGAAAGAGTTGCATATGGATTGAATGGGGACCTTTTCAGGAGCTATGGATATCTCATATGGATACTGCACAGAAACAGTATGGCTCTCTCTTTGGGTTCCTTTCAATCAGAAAACGGTTCAAGTGCAAAGAAGTTTATTCTTTTCCGTTCTTCCCAAAGCCTGGCTAAGCAGGGTTCAATTAAATAGCATGGAGGGGGCTTCCCTGGTGGCGCAGTGGTTGAGAGTCCGCCTGCCGATGCAGGGGACATGGGTTCGTGCCACGGTCCGGGAGGATCCCACATGCCGCGGAGCGGCCGGGCCCGCGAGCCATGGCCGCTGAGCCTGCGCGTCTGGAGCCTGTGCTCCGCGACGGGAGAGGCCACAACAGTGAGAGGTCCGCGTACCAAAAAAAAAAATAGCATGGAGCAGCAAGGGTTCAGAGCCTAGCCTTCAGAGTCTTGCTTAAATCTTGATTCTTCCATTGGTGACCATGTACCCTTGGGCAAATTGATTAAAGGAGCAATGCCCAAAAATCTGTAAAATTTTTAAAATAATGTTTCTCTCTCTGGTTGTTGTCAGTAATTCAAGAGATTGTGTCTATGAAGTACTTAGCCCATGCCTGATACATGGTAAAATATGCTCAATAAATGGAGGTTCCTAATCATTCTACTAACAGACTAGTTTCTCTAGTTTATTTAAACTGTGAAATTCTAGTTAACTTTACCCACGTAATCATTGCCAAAGTGTCTATGAGGACCAATTTGCTTCACACCTGATCGATATTTAGTAAATATACTGGCCACTTGGATTGGTGACTATTAGATTGCTGGATTAGGCCCGTGAAGCCTATTGGGTAACTCCGTAATGTTAGGAATTGAAGGGGGATGCCGTATAAGCTCTCAGGGATCACTGCTCCGGGCAGCTAAAACAGGCAAGCTAGATTTCTTTGAAATCTCTGAAGCAATTCTGGTACCCCTTTATTTTTTAAAACCTATAAATAATTTCTAATATCATAAAGATTTTTAGTTCCTAGGTAAAATAAAAAGTATTCCCAAGTTCATTGCTTTGATTAGGAAGGTTGTGAATAATATCGAAGTTATTCACAATCCAGTGGTCGGAAGCTCTGGGAGAAATAATTTTAATTTTAGATGTTTCATGCAACGTTGCGAATGTTATCTCTCCTGTTTGGGCAGGGAAAAAACTGGCAAGCATTGTGAGATGGGGAATTTATGTGAATTAATGGAAATGTTGCGGCTGACCAACAAAGGAACTTCCCCAGCCAAAATCAAAACAAGGATATTAACTTGGAAGGGGGAAAAAAGGCTGCAGCATAATAATATCATGCATTGAAACCTTATCTAGTGGTTGAAGTAGTCTGGTTTGAAGAACTTAAAGAGCATTTTGTGGTTTATGGAAACGGCCAGCAGACACTGTATTTAGCAGCCTCTCCACTATTAAATTCTCATACCTTCCTCCCCTCTCACCAAGTGGGACCATTTAGCTTCCTTTATCCCCAGGTTGTTACCAACCTAAGACCTCATGAGGATAAAAGCCAAGCTATGAGTTTGCCATGCAATGCCTTTGCATTGCAGACTATTTCCAAAGACCAATGTGGCCACAACAGACCTGAAGGTTTGCTTACATTCACTTAAGATAAATTTTCTGAGTTCATTTACACAATTTCAGTCCAAGTTTTAGACAGATCCATCCCTCTTCCAAAACGATCTCCCTCTCTCTCACACACACACACACACACACTCTCTCTCACACACACACACACACTCACTCACAGATGATCCTCATAACAAGTTCACAATTAAAGTTTATAATAATTCTGAATTAGATAAGAGTGGGTTATACTGAGTGAACCAGATATTGCAGAAGAAAAATAATTTGAAGGTTAGAGACCAATTCTTTTTCTCTTATAATTCAGCACCATGACTTTTTTTGTGTAAATAATAGGAAAGTTGCCAGGGAAGAAGACACTTTGCTAAGGAAATTACCAAATTAACCCTTTCGTGGCTACCACTCGCCTCATCTGGCCCCCAGCTGCTCTCCTTTGAAGTCCCAGTGCTCCTCTGAGGACCGTCTTGCTGACTGACACAAGAGCTGACACAAGAGCAAGTACTACAAGGGCTCTTGTTTGGCCAACACATGGACACATGCAGTTAACTGCTCAAACAGCTTAAAAGACAGTAGGAGTTATTTCCTCATTTATTTTTCTAGTAAAATATGCTGTTATTCTACCATGGAAAATTTCTCAGGATTGGTATATTATTTTATCAAAAAACCTGGCTTCATTTGTTATAGATAATATTATTAATACTATAATATTATAATACTATTATAATTAGTACATTAACAGTACTAATTATATGTGAACTAAAATTATTACCTAAAATATTAATTTCCTATAATCCAATTTGTTCCCTTTTTTGTTTCCAGAATTTCATATTAAATATTATATTGAGATCCATTATAGTCCTAATGTCATTTTCTAAGACGTTTTTGAGAATTAACAAGTCAGCAATTAAAATGTATAGTATTTTTGTTAATCCTTTTATTTCACTTTTCTTTAGCTATAGACATTATTGTAAATATATTGACCAGAGTTCTGAAATTCTTTTTCCTACTTCAAGTACTTTATATAAAAATTTATAATTTAAAATTAAACTTTACTCAGAAATTTCACCAGTGTTCCACTCATTGACTTTTTTTTTCACTTTCAGATTAGATAAAAGCCTCAATGGATGTTCTATTATTTTTCATGAAATAAGAATGAATGAATTCATTTTCCTCTTGCTTATTCACGTTTTGCTGAAGAAATTTTTAAAAAATAAATTCACCAATACGAATTTTCATGAGCCTACATAACGTAGGAGAGAAAACAAATCATTCTCATGTGCAGAATAAGGTCATTATGGAACAGGATTCTATGTACCTTTAAGTACCCTTTAGCCATGAGAAATGCAAAAGAAATTTTACTTCCATATTTTTACTTAATTAGCCATCTGTCCCAAACTCTTAATTCTGTAATATTCCTTAAAGTGGGGGAAAAGTGCTGAAGAATAAAAAAACAAAAAAGTCTACTTTGGAAAGCTTTCATTTGTAATGAAAATCAAATAGAATGTATACAGACAAAGTTTATATGTCATTCCAGATCTTCAGAGTCACAGAATCTCTTAAATGATAAGTGTTCAGATACAAAGCTGGCCCCAACTGCAACGATTTGTAGATCAGATTTGAAAAATAGTCTATGATTCAATTTATGGAAGACAGAGAATATGCAACTATAAGGAAAAAAGTATAAACTTAGAGATCTCTTGTTTCCAGTGCTCTGATTAGGATTCCATTCTATTTTCAGGAAAGGTAACTGAACACCTCTCATTTTAAGTTTGTAAGATTGTAAATTTAATATGCTATCAAGAAAAGTTTTTGAATGAAGTTCTTTCGAGCCCAGAATTCTATGGTAAATTATGAAATCAGGTGGATGTTGAAGTTGACAGATCTTGGAGGCCACAACTACCCTCACCCTCCAAGACATCAAAGAAAGGGCAGGATCTAGTGATTAACCTCACACACAAAATTACTGGGCCATGGGATGGAGACAGGTTTTCATAGGTCCGTCGGTGGCCTGTTTTTTGTAGTCTAAAAACCAGTGAGATGAGGAAAAACAGCTGCACAAGATTGGCCCTCTCCTTTCTAAGGCAGTTGTGACAGGAACACAACTAGTAGGTTTCCCTGCTTCTCTGAAAAGTGTCTGACACCTAGTTTAGCTTTTTTCTGTAGGCCAAGGTTAACTCTGACTAATAATAAATTACATATGATTTTGAAAAGGAATCATTGAGTTGAGAGGAAACGTAGGAAGTTTCGCCATATTTATATACTAATATATATTAAATATTTCCTACAAATTGGCACACAATTACCTTTAGAACATTCCTAGAGTTCTATAACACAAAACAGCCCATTTACTTTCGTAAAATCTCCGACTTTTAGAAAATTTTACCTTAAACAAAATTCAAGTTTAATCTCTGTAATGCCTACCTAACCATTAGTCCCAGTTATTTCTTTCAGTTACAAAGAATAACTGTTTCCATCATACTAGCTATATAATACAAGAACTCTTTCTGTATCCTCAGCATCTAGCACAGGGTCCTGACATGTAGCACCTCCATATCAGCACTTAAAATATTGCTAGACATTCTTTCCAGGTTAAAAGTTTCAATTATTTTATTTGTTCATCCTCTGAAATGGTTTTCAGATGTTTTATCAGCCAAATGCCACATGTTTTGGTGGGAATATATAGATCATATTTATGCATATAATGTCAATATGCAAATAGATTCAATTCCTCCTGAAATATAGGAAATTACCAAGAGTATCAACAAGTTTATCTGGGGGCGATCAGCTATCTAGACACTCAAGAGATATATTTTTTAATTTCCTTAGTGTTCAATTCTTCCTTTACCATGCCAATGAAAAATCTTCCTTGTAATTTCATACAGAAAAAAATTATTGGACGACAGGAACACAGGAAGTCCACAAACCAAAACATCCATTATAAAGGTCCTGGTAGCTAAATACTGATATTTCTTCTCAAAACTTTCCAAGACTCAGGTGTATTGAAATAAATATTCATGTCTGCAATTACATATGTATGTTTAATCAGTTACTCAGACACTTTTTAATGGGCATTATATCAATACTTGCCCTTCTCATTTTAAATAGTTTCTTCTTTTTCTCTTTTATGGTCTACCAAACTGCATCTGACTAAATGTACATATTTAGTGAAAATGGATTCCATTAGAGTGTAATGTTACCCAGCTATTGTTTTCTTTGGGAGGAAATAATGGAGAGCATGTCCAGATGCTTAATATCAGGCTCCTGTTTCTAGAATTACAGTCTTAAAGCTGTCAGGACTGTTCAAGAACAAGGATGATCCAGAGATTGTTCAGCATATGAAACACCCTTTTTGTGAACATTTAAGCAGGTGAGGGAGGAGAATGCTAAACAACTGGCAGAGAGAACTTGAAATATTTAAGCAAAGGACATTTTTTCCTTCTCACCTATCAAGACATCCTGTTTTTCCATGAAATAAATGAATCATATTTTCTGATCTATTTTGAATGTACTGAGTTTTTCTGGTCCATTCTGTTTCAGTCTCACAATGTTGTAGCCCTCTGTCTGGCCACAAACAAGTTATTTTGCTTGCATCTTCTCTGGAAGAAGAGTACATTAAGTGTACCCACATTTTTCTGACAAAGTACTGTAATCACTTTGGTTATGCAAGGGCATAAAGGTATGTTTACCTCCCTTCCTTTACTCCAGTAAAGGGCAGCTCTCTGAGATGGATGCCACCAAGCAGTTTACAATAAATCTTGTTTAACACAGTAGCTCTAGTCAAAAGAGAATAGTGATGTAATTTTAAAAGAAAATCTTCAGTGTATTCTCATGTAAAGGGAACAGTTCTACAAAATATGAATAATACTTTTCACAAGTGTATATTCAATAAATTTGTAGTCAAATTTTCGGAAGATGAGCCATATACAAATAGCTATAGCTAATCAGAAAAACTGTCCTAATGTCTTATTTAGAGAGAGAAATCTGTTTATTTGTACTAATTACAGAAAGCATTAAATAGTACTTCAAATTGATGACCATATAAGAAAGCTTACATTTGAGGCAATAAATCCAAAGTATAATCACATAAATTGATTATAATTATGTGATTTTGCAGCTGATAAAAATAGCTTCCTGAATACTATCAGAGAAACTTTCAGAGGAACAACTGAAACATTAAAAGTGAGGGTCACTGAGTTAACCAAGATGCATAAAGTAACTCCTCAGAGCCATCCACTTTAAGTTTCTTTAGGGTAAAAAAAGCAGGAGTTGGCTGCAGGGGAAGGATACAAACTTTGGAATCAAAAAGACCTGGATTAATAACCTGGCCTCAGAGTTTAGCTTTTGTGTCCTTAGGCAAGTTACTTTACTTCCCTGATGATAATCCTAAACCTACCTTCTACAGTTGCTATGAGAATCACAACTGAAATACGTAAATCACCTAGCACAAGGCCTGGGTCACTGCATCTTTTAGGGTTTTAAGAATGCATTAGATGTGATCCTACTTTATAAAGAAAATCTTTAAATATATATATATGTGTGTATGTGTATGTGTATACATATATATGTATATATCTTTTTTTAGGGGACTTCTTTTTCTAATTCAATCTTTATTTCTTTAGTTCGAAAGTATATGGCTACATAAAAAACAAATAGCTTGTTAAAAAAATCTAAGTCAAATTTTCATATTTTTCATCTTCTTACTTTAATAGTGTATAGACATATGTACAATGTAAATTTTAAGTATAAACTGGAGTATTTTCAATTGGTAAGAGTTCAGCTCTTCAATAATTCTGGTAGAAAGAAGTGTGCCTATGAAAGGAAGGGGAATGTTTTGAAACCTTATCACTATGAAAATGAATAAACGTGATAATGAAATATGTAATATGAAAAGAAATACATAAAGAGATAAGAGCAGACAGATTTGCAGAAAAGGAAAGTGTGTAAAGGGTGATAAAATGAAAATATAAACATCAACAGGCCAAAACGTTTTAAAACAATGCATAGTTTTATAAATAATCAAAGATAAAAACCCACTAAAACTTACTTATTGGACTTAAGATTTGCTGTATATCTAATAAATTCTTACTTTTAAGAAGAATGGTCCTTGATTAATGGCAAATTTGCTTTTACTATGGATTTTTCTTTGCTAGCATTAACAGACTGGAAAACCACAGTTTAACAGTTTTGAAGTGATGTTAATGGCTAGAGATTAAGTTACAGTGTTTCTGTTTAATTCATCAAAAATATAGCACTCATTTCAATTAGAATAAAGAATGCTGCTTATAAGATTTAGACAAAATGATTATGGATTTTTAAATCTAAGCAAAACTTGTACCATCCATTTTGCAACACTGGACACTAAACTGCTTTTAGCACCTGAGACTTGACTCAGGATGGAGGCTTCTATTCAAGGAGAAAAAGGGCAGTTTATACCTGCATACCTCAGTTTATTTGGTAACTATTCGGTGTCTTTCTGTATGCTAGTCTTTTTTCATCTGACTATTTTTCCTATTTCATATGCTAACAGAGGTGGCCTTGTACCAGATTTCCTAAATTGTGACCCCTTTGAGATAGAGGGCACCCACATAAGTCAAAGGACAAAGATAATGAATGGTCCATTATCTGCCAGACTCTTCAAATGTACTCTCATAAAATCCTCTTGCACTGAATATTATCTCAGTTTTACAGATGAGGAAACTGAAATTTGAATTCAGTCTCTTGTCCATGGCCATACAGCTAGGAAGTTTAGATCTCACTACCTTCAAAATCTGTGAGAGTTGAGGTAAGTAGTTATTCTCCGTTTCACAACTACCTGACATGTACTAACTGCAGCTGGTTCTAAGATCGTAGATTTGAAGCTCCCTGAGAGAGAAAACCCAAGTATGACTGGTCTGAGGACTGACCTCTTTTGATTTTTCCCCATATCATATGGACAGGGCTCTTCTCTCTTCTAAAAACAAAACAAAACAAAAAACCTACGCTCTGTCTAGAAATATAAAGCCCCAGTGCAACCAGGCTTTACAACTCTCCAGCATTGTAAATCTATACAACATACAAAGCTAAGGAATGCCAAGGATTGCCAATAGCCATCAGAAGAGGTGAGAAAGAACCCTTCCCTATAGACCTCAGAGGCAGAATGGTTCTGCCAGCACCTCAGTTTCAGGCATCTCCCATCCAGACCTGTGAGAGAATAAATTTCTGCTGTTTTAAGCCACTCACTTTGTTAAAGCCGCCCTAGGAAATTAATAGAGATCTTCATAATCCTAAAGGCTTTCCTTTTCTAAGAATTTTCTAAATAAGCAACTTAACTCTTATATGATGATATTCGTGCTTTCAAGACTAGATTAAGGAAATAGGTTTTTTGTTTTTGTTTTGTTTTTTTTTGCGGTACACGGGCCTCTCACTGTTGTGGCCTCTCCCGTTGCAGAGCACAGGCTCCGGATGCGCAGGCTCAGCGGCCACGGCTCACAGGCCCAGCTGCTCCGCGCGGCATGTGGGATCTTCCCGGACCGGGGCATGAACCCGTGTCCCCTGCATCGGCAGGCGGACTCTCAATCACTGCGCCACCAGGGAAGCCTGGAAATAGGTTTTTTAAGGCAACAGAACTGGGGTTTAAATTAACTGGTACTGATTGCTGTGAAGATTAAATAATATCGTTAAAGCTCTTAGCCCCTAACCTGGGAGGTATCTCTTGCTCAGTAGGAACCGTACCTTCTCTTTCTTTTTCTTCCTTCTTATCTCAGATTATCTGCAGGTTTAAGATCACACAGGGCAGAGAATCATGGCTTGCCACCTTTCACACCATTTGGTGCGTTGTCTTGCTCATAAAGTACAATATGTTGTGTTTACAAAAGAATGGACTGTTATTTTTTTAACCTAAAGGAATGAAAAGTTATTTGTTTTCCATAAGGAAAGGCATATAACAATGCATTAAAGAAATTTTCTGGAACAGTTAGGAAAAAATAAATATTTTAATTCACAACAGAGAAAAATCATTGTCCTTTGGAATGTGAAAGCCTTATCATTACATCATTACTTTCAGTGGATTACTGCAGACCTCAGCCCTGGAAAACCCTCTGGTCTTTGCTGACAAGAAATATACTCACCCAATCAAAGATAAGCAGGAAGTGAAATGTTACCTACCATGAAAATCTTACTCTGCACTTAATTTTTTGCACTCGGTACATAATGACTTTTCCATCTTGCTTCAAAGAAAAAAAAAATCTTTGATTTCAAAACCATGTGTTGGAGAAAAAAAAATCTGTCCTGAATTATATCATTCTGAACTAGCTACAAGACACTGTTTCTTCACAATGCCTGATTTCACAGTGCATAGATATGCAAACAAATTGTTCAGATCTTTTAAGTCTACATTTTTGTATCCTGGAACTCAGAGTATCACCGTGTGGCTGTATAGTTAGCAGACCTACCGCTCTTCTCCCTGCCTTTTACTTGCTTTTTCCATAAGCAGAAGCTGGATCTAATTTCCAAATGAAAGACCTCTTCACCAAAAATTTATTTTTATGAAGGAATGGCTTTACAGTGTTTGCCATTTGGGTTCTTTTATTTGGCTTTTTTATTCTCTTCAAAATGTGAATGGAAAATGTTTATCTGCTGGAGGGCTTCACATGCTTCTGCTTTGCTGGCTCAATGACTTTTACTGCCAAAAAGAAAAAGAAGAGAAAAAAGAAAGAGAGAAAAAGGAAGAGAAAAACCACTAGTCATCACATAAATGTTGAGTCAAAAGCAAATTTGGCACGCCCTAAAAATGGTATGAAAAATTAAAAATCAGTCTCATTCTAATAGTCTAACCTCTGGACCTGGGGTTCTGGGTCTACTCCTTGTTGAAATAGTTACCATAGCACAGTGATTAAAATTCCAGGATCTAGAATAACGTAGATGTGTTTGACTTCAACTCTGCCACTTACAAACTATGTAATCTTGAACAAATCATTTGACTTTCCTCAGCTTTTACTTCCTTTTCTGTAAAATGGGGATAATACCCATCTCTTGTCACCATTGTGAGGGTTAAATTAGATACATAAATAAAATGCTTAGCATAGTGTCAGATAAGTTATTACATTCCATAAATGATTAATAGTACCTAATTCATGCCACCTCCTACAGGATTAGGGATAGATTGATAGTGAGCTCTTCCGTAGCTCAAGTCCACTAAAACCTTGTTACTTAACAGGTAGGAGCTGTTCGGAGAGCACCTTCTGAGGGTGCTGAGGGAGAATTTGTTCCTTGTCTTTTCTGGTGGTTGTTGACAATCTTTAGCCGTCCTTGGCTCATAGATTGCTGCCTTCCTCTTCACATGGCACACGCCGTGTGTGCCTGCTACCCTGACAGAAACTTCAGAGGGAACCAGCTCCTGGACGGCTTAGTCCTTCTCTCCTGCAGGCAAGTCAGAAGAAGGTTCTGCACAGGACAGCTATGGATCTCCACCAGAGTTTCCTTCATTCTGCCCAGGCATAGTTTACCATTATTCTAGTCCTAACAAACGTGCTCATGTTCCCAGTGTTCCCTTAGCTGACTAGAGAGGCCTCGGGATCCCAGCCCAGCAGCCTTCATTGTCATTGAGCCAAAGGCTATAGGAGGATCGAGGCTCGGTGGCACTGCCCTAAAGCTCGGCCTTGGCAGGATTCTGACTTAGAGGCATTCAGTCATAGTTCCACAGATAGTAGCTTGGCCCCCTTGGCTTCTTGGCCAAGCATATACGCCAGATGCCTGAACCAGCAGCTTCCTTTCCTGCTGGTGGGGTTACCATGGCAACAACAAATCATCAGCAGGGTACAACTAAGCTGTCTCAGACTAGGTCCATCATCATCCCATCACCTGGGACCTTGTTAAAATGCAAAATGTTAGGCTCCATCCCAGATTTGCTAAAGCAGAAACTGCAGTCTAATAAAATGCCCAGGTAATCTGTATGCACATTATAACTTGAGATACCCGCTCTAAGAAGTTGTGTGTGTAAGTCTTGCATTCCAAACTGAACTGCAAGATGGGGGGGGGGGGGAACGCATAGGGATGGAATTCATATTCCCTATTTGTTTTACTTATTTATTTTCTTATGAGGGATGGTCAAAATTAGAAGTGATGAAGCAACATGGTTCAGCATAACATATTCATAATACTATGTGGATTGGGAGAAAGAGAGCAAGAATCTATAAAATAGAGTGCAAGAGAGAGACCAATTTTAATTAAGCCCACCATTCCAAATTGTATAACAGAGTGAGTAAGGGATTGGGTATATGAATATGCTACTGAATTACTCAGTTTCAGAGTGCTTCTTATATTGTGATATCGTGGTATTTCACTTCACTGTGATTCAAGGGTTTAGACAAATACATTTTTCATCTATTAACTACTGTATCTGATGCTCATGCACATCACAATTCTAGTGATCACTTCCAGTAATGAAGAAAAAAATGTATTGTATTGGTTTTTATTGATAGACCTATGCTAGGGTTCACAATGATGTCTGCCTAAGAAATTTTCAAGGGTGATTTAGACCAAAGCCCCAATTAAGAATCTATTAACATCTATTCTACCATTAACCACAAGTCATCTGCAGTTGCCAACAAATTCTTTTACTAAAGTTTTAAAATTGACCTCACTCACTATATAATACTATAATTTAATAAACTTATAGAAGATGGGGTGTACAAAAGAACTGCCTAAAGGTCACACATGTTATAGGAGGAATAATGTCCCCCCAATGATGTCCATATCCTATAACCCCTGGGACTTGTGAGCATGTTATCTCACATGACACAAGAGACTTTCCAGATACTAAAGACCCTGGGATGGGGAGATTATTCTGGAATATCTGGGCCGGCCCAATCCAGTTACATAGATCTTTAAAACTGGAAAAGGTTTCAGAGTGATGCAATGTGAAAGGATTTAACCGTCTGTTTCTGGCTTTGAAGATGGAAGAAAGGGGTCCAATGAGCCAAGGAATGTGAGAAACCTCTAGAAACTGGAAAAGTCCAGGAAATGGATTCTCCCCTAGAGCTCTAGAAAGGAACTCAGACCTGTTGACACCTTGATTTTAGCCCAAAGAGACCAGTGTTGACCTGCTGACATATAGATCTATAAAATAATTAATTTGATTGATTTAAACCACTAAGTTTGTGGTAATTTGTTACGACAGCAAGAGAAAACAAAAATTAGAAAATTTAAAAATGTGCAATGGCAGAAGGACCTAGAAGATCTGTTTCTTCCTTCTTGATGCCTTCAACACAGTTCTCCCCAAATATATGGAGATATTTTGATGATGCTCTAACATCATTGCATTCTTTGTTTTTTCTATGGTATCTGATGTGCACCATTCTCTTAATTCACCTCTACACCTCTTGTAGCCTGTTTGCATTATTATTCTGAACTTGCAATTAAGAGGTAGAAGCTGTTTTCAAGTATTTTTTAAGTGGGAGGATAAAATGCAGAGATTTTTATTTTATTTTGGTTTTAGTTTCTAATGGGCTCAGACACTGTTAGACAAATTATATTATGATCTTACAATTATCAGTAGAGTTTCACTGATTATGCTACACTAGTTAACAAGAAGTTTTTCAATCTCACTTAATAAATACTTTTGTTTCTAGAGCAGTGAGTTCCCACATCTGGCAGCTTACCAGAATCACTGGGTAGACTCCTCAGAGAAGACGATGGTCTCCTGTTTTAAAACAGCATAACTATACAGAAACTAGAATTGTAATGCCAATGGGAATTTAAAATAAATAACACCCTTCTGTGTAAAACTCAGTCGTGGCTTCAAAGACAATTCCACCATTTAAGAAAATGTTGGAAATAAAAACTAAAGAGCTAAGAAAGTAATCAAAGAGCTAGAATGTAGCTAATGAGCTGGAAGGTAAATGTCGGAAATAAAAATTAAAGGGCTGGAGGGTAATGGTTTGAGGGCTCGCATTAAAATGACTTAAAAAAACAAGCAGCTTTTTCTGTGTTATTAATGATCATCATGGCTGAATATATAATTTTGGTAATGTGGGTAGGGTGTTACAGCATGATTCAGAAGGAGGAATTCCAACATAACAACGTTTCAAAGCAGTCCACTCTTCTATACACCTAACTAAACCCCGGGGAGGGAGTCCTCCCTGGTCTCAGCTCCTCTTTCCATGCTTAGCAGCACCTGGTTGTAGGAAAAAGAATACCTTCAGCAAACAATCTTTTGGTAACCAAGAAGGTTTGTTTGTCTGAATCAAATTTCTAGAGTCTGGTTGAAATGTTTAGCGACTCCAAGATCATGTTAAGTGCACAGTATTTGTCAAGTGTTAAATTCTGTGTGATTCATTTGATGGCCGAATTGAGGGCAGGTGGTTTCCCCTTTTCTGTTTACTCTCTGCTCATCCCCTCCCCTGCACTTACCCTCTCTACCTTCCAATTTGACTTCAGTGAAAGAAGTGAAAAGGCAGGTGACAATCTCTGGCTTGTGTCCTGTTTCTGTACAAAGCAAATCAAGTGAAAATTAAGGAAACATACAACTGTTACATACGATCCTTTTGGCAAAAATATTGCTCTCAAATTTTGAATGGGAAGTATAGTATTTTGAGAGCAAACTGAAACAAAATTTTAACCTTCCTTGGTTATAAGTAAAATGCAGCTATTTTGGAGGAGAAAGTGAAGGGAAATAAGGAGTGTTAATAAGACAAATATATCAAACATTGACAAACAGTGAAAACTTTTCAAAAGGATAGTGTTTTAGATGTTGTAAAGAGAAGACATTCTTTAAAATAGAACTTCACTTCAAATTTTCAGAGCTAATGGATAAAATAAATGGATGCATATATCTTGAAAGAGCAACTATCACAGTAACTTTGCTTTTTTAGGTTAATGAATGATAGAATGATCCTGAATTCATTTTAAAAAGACAGAAGATTTGTGCTTTTTTTTTCTTAAGTTTGTGCTTAAATTTAAGCTCCTGCGTGGAACTTTAATATGCCCTCTGTGTCAATGGACTCAAAAGTAATAGAGGCTCTGTTTTCTCTTTATATGATCATGAAAAATTTAAGTTCTTTTTTTCAGCAGAGGCTTAAGAAAGGTAAGAAAACAGGTTATTTTTTCATATGTACTAATGATCTTTTCTTGTCAAAGTAGCCATTTATTTCAGCACTCCTGAAAATAATCAGAGTGACTCCATTAGTATTTTTAAATAGAGTTTTAAATTATACCACTACAAAATAAGAAATGTTTTGAGAAGAAATCAAATATCTGAAGTATGGTGGTGCTATGGCTCGCAACTTGAGGTGATTTTCTAACCCAAAGACGCCCTTCCTTGAGCATGCTCATGGAGTTTAATATAATTCCAAATCAATAGTTCTGTTGTCACCTTCAAGGTCAGTGGATCTCAAGTTGGCTGCACACTGTAATCACCTGAAGAGCTTTAAAAACTAAGCATGCCTGGATTTTACACCAGGAGATTTCATTGTTCTGAGGTGCAACCGGGGCATCTGGTAATTCTAGTATGTAGCTAAGTTTAGGAGCTGGTATACTAGTTGATGAAGTCATGCTGTATGGCAAGGATAGACATATAATGACATACTTGATATTGCTAAGACTCAGGTAAACAGTGGGAGGTGATTGCATGTCATTATACAGGTTTGCTGATTCCTTGGGAAATATCAACTCTCAGAATGAGAAACTTCCCCAACTAGACCCCCATCTCATCTCCTGACCCTTACTCCTTTCCTGGCTGCACCTTGTTTGATTCAACTCCAATATTCTCTACTAGTAATCGCCCTGCTTATGTTTCAGCCTCTGATAAAACAGGATAAAAGAAAATAGGTATTCTCTAATTACCACTAATTAAAAACTAAGTAGACTACATAAAAAGCAACATGGAATCACGTTTCATGTTTGAGAGACACTTTAAAAGATTTATAATTCAACACTTATTCATTCATTAAAGTAATATTTACTACACGTCTACTCTGTGTCTGTACTAGACACTAGATACACAATGGTGAAAAATACAATTTTCAGTTTGAGTAGAAATGGGGACTGAGGGGTACTACTGACCAAAAATATTCACAGTAGCAACAATTATAATGAGAGTAAATACAGGGTGCTATTGGAACATGTAGGAATCTTAGTTTGTCTTGAGAAGTTCAGGAAAGTCTGCAGGTGAGCAAGAGTTACCCAAGTAAAATGTGTAATGGGAAAAAGAAGAAGCACCAAGTGTTAGGCAAAGATAAGCACTCTTATAAGTCATGGACTTGTAAGTCATGTTAAAGCAGTTAGACTTTATCTTAAAAGGGAGAGAAACCATCAGATTTGCAATTTTGAAAGCTCACTCCAGCCAGAACGTGGAGGAACAAAGGGAGAGGCCAAAGCTCCTGTAATGTCTCATACACACAACATCTTACACACACACACATGTGCAAACTGAACACTCTCTACACTTCAAGTTATTTATTTAGTGTCAAGTAAGACTTATAGTTGTTTCCAAGTTTGAGGGTTTAGTAGTCTAAGAAAATTATAAGTCACATAAAATTGTTACTAGTAGTAATAACATAGAAGGGTTTCCTAGACTTGATATTTTACTAAACAGACATTTTCAAGAGTGTTTAGAAAGATGATGAACAAATATAATCAAAACTGGACTGCATAACAGATATATCAATTCATTACTCTGTGATCAGGAATATTTGATTATTTGTAATGTATTCTCATAGAATGCCAAATAACAGAGAATTTTCTGTTCGCAATCTGATAAATGAAAACGAACATGAACATCAAGGATTATCAAAGTAGAACCAAATATATCTTCTCAACAACTGAAATGCTTTTATATATGTAACATTTTTAACATGAAGGAATTCTAGATTACCTACTAAGGGATCAGTTCAAAAGGTAGGATGTCTATCATCTTCAAGCATAGAAAAAAAATTCTCCTTAGTTTCAATACTAGAAAGTTATAACATGCCCTTCCTTGGTTAATGGTCATTTAGTAATGTTTTCAGGACTGGAGAATTCAAAAATAAAATAAAAATAGTGGAATTGAAAAGCAATGTTGCAACTGAGGAAGGGCCTGGGCTAATCTCCACTGGCAACAATCAGAACCACTGAGTCAGGACAACAGTGTGGGTTTGGAAAGACATACCAGAGAATCTGAACCTGTTCTGTATTTATGAGATACTACTACAAACAAAAAGCTGAAAAAACCATGAAAAGGCTAGAAATCTGCAGCTGGAAGGATAGAGGGGTGAAGATGAGTTCTTATTTTCAACATATGTGTTAATTATTGCACAAAGCAGGGTAGGAGTTTGCAGCTGGAAGGGGTAGAGCAAAGGAAAAAAGAAATTTTATTTCAGATTAATTTTATGAAATCATGGTTCAACAGGGGATCTTGCAGCTGGGGGAGGGCAAAGGGACAGCAACATTTTTCAAGTAAGTCACTTTAATAAAATATGCAAGCCCTCACTTTGACAGCATTGGAAGGGACGTTCTTGAATCAGTATCAAAGTGGACTAAGACATTTTGTTATGCAAAAAAAACAATTTTAGTCTCCTTGGATAACAGAGATTTTTCTTTAAATGAGTACTTGCTAACCAGTTTCTAAATCTCTGTAATTCTGTGGGAATTCTTCTCGAATTACAGAGAATAAGATTTTGGCCCCAGGTGACTGTTCCTCAATTCTTCAAGTTTGTACTTCAAAAGGATTTATTTTCCTCTAAGGATCCCAAAGCATTTTGCCATCTGTGAAGTGCACCATCACTTTATCGCTTTAAATGAGATGTTTTTTACACACACACACATACACACACACACACAAAGCAAAGCAAAGAAAAAACCCTGTAGATTTTTTTTCCTTCCATTTAAATGACTTGATTTACCTGCAAGTAGGCTACCTTCTTACAAGGTGGGAAACAAATAATGACACAACATCTATACTCACTTGTGTGCTTTTAGTTGGTTAAAGCCTCATCAACTAAAAACTATAAACTACCCAATGATTCCCTTTCCAAGTACAGGTTAACCCTGTATTAAGACACCTAAATATGAGAGTCATTAGGCAATAAAAATACATAATACTTCTACTTCTATTTTTAAAATTGAAATATCTACTAAATTGTGAAGGAATGAATAAAATGGAGCCTGTAATGCCAAGAGAGCACTAAAATGGAGCCAGGAGGCCACTGGGAAGTGGACCTATGCATGTCTCCACCTGGATGGAACATGAACTTTGAACTGGGCCACAGTATCCTGAAAGAACACTTACACAGCAGACTCTCAAATAATAACAACTCTAGCAACCAATCAAGTATAGACAAAAATGGTTCCAGTCAGCCAGCACCAATCATAATTCTTGCAGTATGACTTATGTCAGATTCCTGCTTTTTCCATTAAAAACCCTTTGCCTTTGAACCCTCCTGAGAGTACATTTGGGTTTCTACCAGATTCTGTGTCTCCAGAGTTGCAATTCTTAAGACCCCAAATAAATGCTTTTGTTGCCTTACAGCAATGGTCTTATTTTTCGGTTGACAAAATACACATCACTACTTTCACACAATCTTTCACTGTTATCAATTTAAGCTAAATCCAATATCTAATTTAAATAACATTTCTAAGAGAGGACAGGAGCATTTGTCTTTTCTCTATATTCCCAGTTCTAGGACAATACTTGTCATATAAAATGCTCTCAAAAAATATTGGTTAAGAGAATAAATGTTGGGTTCAATTTTAGTAAGAGGTGATAAGTCTCAGAACTTAAAGAGAGTGGATCAAGTTGCCTTTCTAGTTCTGTTAAGTTCTAAAACTCCTGAAAGTTTTCTATTTACCTTGCTCCTAACCACTGGAAGAGAAAGACCAAGAATTTGCAAAAGAGAATTGTCCTCAAACTTTTGAGTCTAAGGACCCTATAAGAATTTTAAAAACTATTAAGGGACCCCCAAAAGCTTTTCTTTATGTTTGTGATATCTATCCATAATGACCATATTAGAAGTTAAAACTTTTTAAAATATAATATTTATTAGTTCATTACAAAATAATAATATAACGCCATTATATTTTTCTGAAAAATAACTATATTTTCTAAAACAGAAGAAAAATGTAGTGAGAAGCATGGAATTGTTTTATATTTTTGAAAATCTCTTTAATGTCTGACTTAGTAGAAGACAGCTAGATTCCCTTATCCGCTTCTGCATTTAATCTCTTGTGATATGTTGTTTTCGTTGAACTAGATAAAGAAAATCTGGCTTCACACAGGTATGTAGTGTGAAAGGGGAGGAGTATTTTAATAGCTTTTTCATATAATTGTGAATATTCTTCTTTGATTACTACAACAAAACTCAACAGATGGTAGTTTCTTAAAGGTTAGTTGCAGTATAGAATCCAAAGCCATATTAATGAAACTTTCATACTCTATTACATTAAAAACCTTTGGTCTACTTTGCACTATCATTCTGCAACATCATCCATTGATCATTTAGGAAATGTTGGTTCGTAGAGTTACATAGACCTTGAAGGCTCATATCTTATCGTGGCAACAAATATCATGAACTGTTTTCCTTGAACTAACAGGTTCACTTTGTTCTTTCTGAGAAAACACTTGCTAAATAACTTGGTAAGTCTGAATAACTACAGCTTGTTTTTCAGTCATTCTTTTGGGTAAAAAAAACAAAACAAAAAACTGCTGTCCCTGAAAAAAAAGCAGCAAATTCAACTTGCAACTCAAGTATTGCAGTCGTATAATGAGATTCAACAAAAGTGCTTTATGCATACTTTCTATTTCATTTTACAGAATGTTTAAAAGATATGTACTCAAGATGTAATTAAATTAATTAACTTTTACTGCTTCATCAAGGACTCTCTTAAGGGAAAGTGGCATACATATGTATGTATGTATAATTTTATTAAGAGTAGGTTGGTGAAGAATACAATGGCTACTAGCACAGTTTGGTGCCACTACACTGATTCATGTTAAGGCACCAGCAGTTTTACTCACCATTGTTTTCTGCACCATTGATAACATAGTAAAAGAAAGGCAAATAACATCTTAGTGTTACTATGAAAAGAGTTTTGATTTTTTTAGACTTCTTGAGAGGGTCCTGGACATACCCAAGAGTTCATGGACCAAACTTTTTTTTTTTTTTTTTTTTTTTGCGGTACGCGGGCCTCTCACTGTTGTGGCCTCTCCCATTGCGGAGCACAGGCTCTGGACGCACAGGCTCAGCGGCCATGGCTCACGGGCCCAGCCGCTCCGCGGCACGTGGAATCTTCCCAGACCGGGGCACGAACCCATGTCCCCTGCATCGGCAGGCGGACTCTCAACCACTGCGCCACCAGGGAAGCCCCATGGACCAAACTTTAATAACCACTGGCATAAGGCAATTTTTCATGTCAACACATTAGAAAAAGTAATTTTCTCTTTTGCTCTTAAAGATAAGAGTTACAGCACCCACCCTTATTCTCTTTAGAACAGGAGGTTGCTAACCAGATATAACTTACCATTCACATAATAAAAATCATTTTAATCACACTCTCCAAATGCAACAGGCAAAATGCATCCAAAGCTGAACGGCTGAAATATCTCATATCCCATATAAATAATATTGCTGTTTAAACACAGATTTTAAAGATATTTCCCCTGTTTTAGTACAGCTTAAGAATTATCACCTACTTTACAAGCAAGGAACCCACAAAGCAAATAGATTTAATAAAATTCCCAGCAGAACAGTTCAGCAAAAATTTTCTGTAAATGTGATTAAATTCATCCAGTATTTATGTCAGCTTCAGTGTTGAGACCTTAAAATTATTATTCTCTTCATTTATAATAAGTAATTTCATCTCTATCAAATCTCCTAGGAAGTTACAGTAACAAGATAGAGACATGTTTTGCAGAAGGGGTTGCTTATTGAAGCCATGAAAGCTTTTCTAAAAGAAAAAAAATGTTTCTAGATTAGGGTTAGGTAGAAAATACCCCCAAATCATGACATTTTCAGAGATGGTGAGTAAGCAGAGGGATATCCAGGTTCATAGATCAAGGGAATATGCCGGAAGGTGGGGATGTGTGAGAGTGGGAAAGAGGTTCATCACTGGTTAGGGAGGAAACTCATAAAAGCTTTAGCTACATTCTCTAAGGTCTGAGTCCTACTTTTACTCAACTTTCCCTAATACTGTTTATCACAGTGTCAACATACGACCTCTAAACATCATTTTTAAAATGATAATCTCAGACGATATGCTGAGAGATATTTACCTCTCTCTCAACACTCATCTGCAGATATCTCACCTGAATGGATGATCCCTAAGCTATACAAGGATTCTCAGAGCTCTCTTCTGTATTACCTTTTAATTTTTATTTTTTAAATGTACTAAAATATATTTGATACATGCAAAATATATTTAAATATTTTAAAGTTGTCAAGCACAACTATGAACCCACCATCCAACCCAAGAGCTAGAACAATATCAATAACTTGCCTCAATTTAGTATACCTCCTATATCCCAACCCTCTTGACTCCCTCTAAAATTAACAGTATCCTCCATAATATTTATATATTATAAATATAATATTAACATGTATTAAAGAAAATAATATATAAATAATATAACTGTTACATTTCAAAGCTTTATTTGTGCTCACTTCTAGCTATAGTTTATTTTTCACTGCTCCATAGCACTCCACAGTATTACTCTACTATAATTTATATATACGTCCTTTTGTTGATGAACTAGGTTGTTTCCTGGTTTTTTATACTACAAGCCATGCTGCTATAGCCCTTTTTATACATATATTGTGGTACACGTAAATAAACACTTCTCTGGGTTATATCCTTAGGAGTAGGATTGCTAGGTCAGAGAATATAGGAATGTTCAGAATTACAAGATATTGTCAAGTGGTTGTAGCAATTACACTCCCATGAAAAATATATTAAAATTCCACATATTCTCTTACACACTTGGTAGTAACAAGTTCTGAATTTTTCATCATCCAATATGTGTAAAATGGAAAGTCAATATCTTAATTTGCATTCTCTTAATTACTAATTAATACTGAGGCTCTATTCAAATTTTTATTGGCCATTTTATTACTCTTCTGTCAAGCACCTGTTCATGTGTTTTTCCCCATTTTTATGGATTGTGTACTTTGGTTTTAATTTCTTATTGATCCATAGGAATTTGTTGAATATTCTGGACACTAATCCTTAGTCATAAAAGATTTGGGGGCTTCCTTGGTGGCGCAGTGGTTGAGAGTCCACCTGCCGATGCAGGAGACGCGGGTTCGTGTCCTGGTCCAGGAGGATCCCACATGCCACGGAGCGGCTGGGCCCGTGAGCCATGGCCGCTGAGCCTGTGCGTCCAGAGCCTGTGCTCCGCAACAGGAGAGGCCACAACAGTGAGAGGCCCGCGTACCGCAAAAAAAAAAAGAAAAAAAAAAAAGATATAGGTTGGCTACGTGTGCTGCGTACATCTCCCAGTTAGTGACCTGTTTTCTAATTTCTTTATGGTATCATTGGGTAGGCCAGTATTACTTTAAATGTAGTCAAATTTATCATCTATTTTCTGGTTGGTGCCTTACTTAAAAAATCTTTTCTTTCTCAAGATTTGAAAGATATTTATTATTTATTTTCTTCTAAGTGTTTTTCAATTTTTTTTCTTTTTGCATAAAAACACTAATTCACTTAGAATCGATCTTTGTATATAGTAAGGTAGTGTTACAATATCAGTTTTTTCCTTATGGATACTCAATTTTTCCATCATCAGGTTTTAAACAGTTCCTTCTTCTCTTAATGATCAATGTCTCAATCTTTTTTTGGCTCTCTAGTCTGTTTCATTGGTTAATTGGTCAATACCACAGCATCAATTAATATAGCTTTATATTTTTCATCTCTCTTGAGACATAAATATTAAGTCCTGTAAATGGGATTATAGAATAACCTGAAACTTTGGCAAAATAAAATACTTTTAGTAGCTAAAATAAAATACAATTTTTCTCAAATGTCTATATACCAGTATGACAGATAAATCATATTGGTAATATGAGTAAACACCAAAAGAGAGAAATGTAATACTCATGATAAAAATTGAGACCATGATAAATGGCATAATAACAATATCATAATACCTCTTGTGTGATATCATTTCCCCTTCCTTTTTTAAATTAATTTTACTTTATTTTATTTATTTTTTTGGCTGCATTGGGTCTTTGTTGCTGCGCGCGGGCTTTCTCTAGTTGTGGCGAGCGGGGGTTACTATTCGTTTCAGTGCACAGGCTTCTCATTGCAGTGGCTTCTCTTGTTGCGGAGCACAGGCTCTAGGCACATGGGTTCCAGTAGTTGCAGCATGTGGGCTCAGTAGTTGTGGCTCGTGGGCTCTAGAGCACAGGCTCAGTAGTTGTGGCGCACGAGGTTAGTTGCTCTGCGGCATGTGGGATCTTCCCGGACCAGGGCTTGAACCCATGTCCCCTGCATTGGCAGGTGGATTCTTAACCACTGTGCCACCAGGGAAGTCCCATTTCCCCTTCCTTTAAACAATAAATAAAGCTTGCCCTTCCAAAGAGTCAAGTTAGAGCAAAGTTATTTGAAAATTTGAGTTTGGGAAACTAAGTCACATCTCGATATAAGATATTAGAGAATATAATGGCCAATCTAAAAAATCATTCTCCTTATCTGCTAGCTAAGTATGTACTATAACATAAAGAAAAATTAAAGAAGAACCCCCCCAAAAGGAAGAAAAAAAAAAAACCAAAACCAAAAAACATTTGGAAAGTATCAAGAAAGCACAGCTAATACATGGGGTTGGTGTTGTCTGGTCACTAAAAAAATGATTGAGGAATCCAGTCTAACAAATAATAGGATTTTCAAAATGCTTTTGTTTTTATAGGGTATGGTCAATAAATGCTTCTTGATTAATTTTTCCTGCTCTGGCAATGGCAGACTTGATGATTGAATTGGTTTTTAGGATACCAAATTTTTTAATACCCTAGATGTATACAGATAAAACACTTCCTAGACTATAAAATGAATGTTTCTCACGTTTGTATGAAGGTATTTTCTTAGGAAGGTCTGTTCTGCCCTGTATGTATCTTGTCCTGCCTCAGTTAAATTCCTAAGTCATTATTCTGTGAGCTACTGATAACTCATACTTTTGTAGAAATGCCTGTATTGATCTATGGATATGTTTTTAAGACAGAGCTAAGGGGCTTTCCTGAGGGGCTGGATGTGAGTGTAAGGGAAAGAGAGAAGTTACAGATGAATCCAAGCCTTTTTGGTTGAGCAATTAGAAAAAGAGACTTACCATCAAATGAGATGAAGAAATCCATGGGTGCAATAGGTTTGGAAAAGGGAAAAGATGATTTTGATATGGTCAGTATGAAATATCTATTAGTGGAAATGTTAGGTTAACACATTATTCTTATTATTCTGAAGTTCAAGAGAGAAGTATTGCTGAGAGATATAAATATGGGAGTCACTGGCATATAGTGGTATTTAAAGCCAAAAGGTCATTAACTCACAAAGAAAATGGCTATAAATGGCAAGGACTAAACATCCTACTGGTATTAGACCAGTTCCCATGCTGAAGAAATAATAAAATTAGTTTGTTGTGATTTATTCTAAGTAAACCTGTATTTTTTCCTTGGGTAAATCTATTTCCCTAAGTACCTAATTTTATAATCTGCTTTGTAAGGTAGTCCACATTCATCATTCTATAGAATAAACCTTCAC
The DNA here is from genome assembly GCF_949752795.1 of Hyperoodon ampullatus. Taxonomy (NCBI): domain Eukaryota; kingdom Metazoa; phylum Chordata; class Mammalia; order Artiodactyla; family Ziphiidae; genus Hyperoodon; species Hyperoodon ampullatus. Next base: position 157,335,826 of record NC_136914.1, on the reverse strand, counting down.
TTTTTTGAAAATCAGGATATCTCTTCCATATTATATTATTCCTTTCAGATCCATGGTGATAATTGAATTGGCTTAAAACAGTGGGATAAAATCACTTCTGGGTAATAAACTTTTCCTTCTTGAGCTGAGCTGAGTAATTTTATCTGCTTATCTAAATGCAGACCCAACCAAGTTTGTAGAACCTACTAGAGTGAAAATGAGTAGCTTTTAATAAATAAGATATCAGTTTCAAAATTATGTTTTGTGAGAGAGAATTAGAGTCAGGGCAAGAACACAATCTATAGCTCTAAATTATGATACCACCTACTTCCCTCATTATTTCCCCTTATGTTTTTCCGACTCAGACATATTCATTATAAGCAGGTGTTAGAGGCAACTGTTACTAAGATGGAAAGGAATGGGAAAGTTCTTAAATATCGCTTTCTTTATACAAAAAAAACTTCAGAACATCTGTGTTCTGGACTTCCCTGGTGACGCAGTGGTTGAGAATCCACCTGCCAATGCAGGGGACACACATTCGAGCCCTGGTCCGCGAAGATCCCACATGCCACGGAGCAACTAAGCCTGTGCGCCACAACTACTGAGCCTCTCTGTAGAGCCCGTGAGCCACAACTACTGAGCCCGCGTGCCACAACTACTGAAGCCTGTGTGCCTAGAGCCTGTGCTCTGCAACGAGAAGCCACCACAATGAGAACACGTGCACCGCAACAAAGAATAGCCCCCGCTCGACGCAACTAGAGAAAGCCTGCATGCAGCAGTGAAGACCCAACGCAGCCAAAAATAAATAAACAAAATTAAAAACAAAAATCTGGGTTCTGCCCAGAACTAAGAAATATTTTTGGTGTGACTGAAATGATTATGCAAAAGATTACGCAGAAGGAACAGCAACTAAATTTCTTCCTTGTTGCCTGCATTTAAAAAATCTTTTACTTTCAGAGTAGTTTTTGTAAAATGCTATGAAAATTTAATGCATTTGTCTAGCTTTGCTTATTTTTAAACCCTTGCAGACTACTTAACATTGGAATGTGGTTACTCAATATTTATTATTAGAAAACTACCTTATAATGTACAATTTTTAGCTTTATTACAGCAGTATTTTCCTTCTCTAAGAAACTTTCTCACCCTTCTGAGATGTACCCCAAATCCTAAGATGTGAAAGGAGGAGATATGGATGACACAACACAATATACAAAAGGAAATCAAAACCAAAAAGTTGGCCTAGACTCCTAGAACAAACCCTGTACCCTGGGTCCCAGCTAAATATGAGTTAGAGGGTTATGTTATCACCTTAGTCGAAGCTGTTATTGTTAGGCCAGTATATCTGTTGTCACTAGAAAACAGCATGGTCAAGTCATACTCCCCAGTGGAGGAAAGTGTGGTGTCAGAATTTCAAGAAGGTCCAAATCAGGACACCTGTGTGCCAGATAGGCCCAGCTACACATGCGGGCTGGCCAGAGCTGCAGGACGCCGTCTGCTCAGCACATGAAATGCCAGTTTCTTTGCCGAAGATGGGTTTGAAGGATGGGATTCTTCAAAGAGAAAGCTCACCACTCAGCTGTGACATCCTTAGCCTTTCTCACATTTTAAAATAAACAATTTTAGGAAGAGGGGATTAAAGGCTTATGTCTGAGAGATGACAAGTATGGTATACTGCTAGCTCCAGAAGAATTGCCTCAGAAGTCCTCCTTCAGATCAGCATTTGGCTTTTCATTCTGGTGACTGATGAAGAATGACCATAACTCTCAGGATATTCCAGGTGTTAAGCATGTGCAAATTCCAAAAATGCTCTATGTTCTTGTCACTGGGTTTGCAACAAGCAGACCAACAAGGGAATATCTCTCTTCCCTATTCCCTTTAAGACATAATGAGACATTTGGCCCATACCTTGACTTCCTGATCTTTAATGAAAATTTGGTCAGAGAAAACATGGTGGACAACCCAGAGTCTATTGAACAATTAGTATTAATTGTCTTCCCCCCCCCACTAAAACTGACATCTAGAATAGTATAAAGTAAGACTCACTTCTTTGCAATTTGCGGGGCTGAATTTCCCACAACTTATCTTTAGGTCCTTATTTAGCAATTTATTGTTACCTTTAAGTCCCATTAGTTAATTATTAGATATTTAAAATGTTTATTTTTCTTTTAATCAATATATATACTCTACTCCCCTTGAAGCTTGTGGCAATTTTGGTTTCTTCTTCAGAGATAAGAAAACAAGGACTTCAATAGTGTTTCCAGAGTTTATATGCACAGTTCTATAAAGTTGTTAAACTCCAAAAAAAAAAAAAAAGCCAGTATGGAAAAACAATCTCACTTTTACAAAAAAAAAATGAAACTTAAGTGTTCTCCCCACTTTGCTCATCAAGGTAAAACTTCTCCATATTAAAACTGTAGTCAAATAACTACAGTTATTGAAGCTGATCTATCACGGGACCACAGATACCAAATATTGAGCTTGCTCATAATGTATAGAGTCACTTTTCTAGCATCTTCCTTCCTGCCTAACTGCCTACCTCAAATATTTACTCAGTGCTCTGCACATGACAGATGCTATAGGGTATTGAGAAAATTAATGTAATGTTATTAATTTAGTGAAATTAATGTAAATTTCTTGGCATAAAGTAGGTGTTCAACAAATGTTAGTTGCACTATCTTCTAGAAGCAAGGGCCCATGTATTGCCTAGATATCCAATCACAGTACCAACCACCCTCATGCTGGCTGTAGGATATTGGTAGGAGTGTGCTGGAGGTGTACAGTCACAACACATAATATCAGATTGCATTATCCATGGGTAGGCAATGAATACAATTTGGAGGTTGGCCTGTTTATCCTGTTTGGTCTTGTGATTAAGTCACAAGTAGCTCTCAGTTATGTTCTTCCTTTCCTTTCCATGCATCTTAGCTGCAGATTATCATTCCTTCAAATCCTTATATTAAATCTTATTATGGTGATTGCTATTGGCTCTTCATTGAGTGTGCAATTCTTAAATCTGGTAGCAGGGATTTGAAATCAATAATTTGTCCGGTGCTCTGGCCCCTCTGCCTTGATTCCCTAAGATATTTTAAATAGCCCTTGAAGATTAAGAACATCTTGGTCCCACCCCCAGAGCATTTTCTCCAGCTAGTCTCTGACTCTCCCAGAAGTGGACTTTTAAAAAAAAAAATTACTGGTGAGGTTGGGCTACAATTTTTTTTTTATTGATGTCTACTGAGAATCAGAATTATATTTTTTGGTCTTATTTTTTTAAGTGACAGGACATCAAATATAGTTGTTATTTTGTGTCAAAAGCTTATATTTTCTACCAATACACACACTCCAATCCAATTTGTAATCAATCACTGGGGTGGCTATGGCACAAGACCTGACTGTTGGTCACTCGTGTTTTTAACAATGAGAACCAAAAAAGACTAAAATTTAGTCACAATGTGTTGCAGCTGGTGTGGCCAGGACCCCACTGGAAATGTAATTTCAAGAAGATTTTTCTTGTTAAGAAGCCATTTCCTTCTGAAGAGTGTTGGGAAGATAGCAGTAGGGCAAATAGGCAAGTAAGGAAATTTACAAGGATTTCCAAAGAGCATTTTGGAAGCATTGTATTAATTTTGAACAATTGCCAAAACATTTTTACTGAGTTAAGCCATTTAGCCTTTTCTCTGAAACTTTAATAGGATATGTTTGCATTAAAAAAATAACTTATGACAGACATTTTTTTTTTGGCCTCAGTGCATGCATTTTTACTAAGTGGCACATGAAGTAACGTGTGTCACCAGACTGGACTCTATGGCATTGCACTGTGTATGATTTGTTCCTGCCTCTTCTTTCAGGAAAAGAGTGGGTTTGGGGTGGGGAACATACTACTGGTTTGCACTCATTAACTGCTTCCTGAAAATGATGGTTTACTGAGGAACGGTAACTATGCTACATACATTTCGACCAGGTTCTTCTAATAGAGAGGACCCGGTTACAAAATAATATTACAGATTTTTTTTAAGACTATCAACCAAACTGAGGGTATACCACCTTAAAGCAATCAACACTGAAACGTTTATAATTATAACCACAATACTGACTCCGTGACTCAGAATGCCTTTTGGAACTTTTCGGAATTGTTTTCAGAAAGTACACTACATTTCTTTGACTGACGTCCTCACCTTCTGCGGGACATTTCGTTTATGGAAACAACACAAAGCCACTCAGAGCCAAGGATTTTGAATGTGATGTGTTGGTCAATATATATAATCTTGTTTATGGTCATAAAATTATGGTCTAAAATAAATAAACATGTAAACTACTTCTGAAGTTAGTTTCAAAAGAAAGGTCTAAATGACAATATCAGAGGAATGAGTTTTCTGCAGTGACTAATTTGGAAAAATAATGTTTGAGCATGTTTGTTAAAAAAATCTATGACATCATTTTAAACTTGCACATTTATCACATTCTTGCTTTGATATATTTCAGCACACATTCTATTCTGTTCCTCCGCCTTACCTGTAGGAAGATCTTGTCTACTTTACCTAATACAACCCCTCTACCATCTGTTCTGAAGTCACCAGACTCCTACCCTCCTACTAGTGCAACCTTGTTATTTCTTACCATGCTTCTTATTCCTTGTAAACCTGCCTCTTTCCACTTATGTTTCCTTAGTGCTTTGTAAATGAAACTAGGATCAGACTTCCTCAGGGAGCAGTGATGCATTTACAAAGGAAAAAAAATCAAAATTTAATTCCTTCCAAAATATTTGGAAAAGAAAAGGCAGGCACCACCTCTTTACATTATCACCATAATGTCTAGCATGTCAGACCTTTTCCTGACTGCTGATGAAAACAGTCTTACTCTTCCAGGGCATCCTGACTGTTCATCAAGGGAACCAGAGTATACTCCATGAAACATGACTAAAATAGCTTGATTACATTTTCTGTTAATGAGGAAGTGTTTTTTGTTGTTGTTGTTTTGGGGGTTTTTTTGCGGTACGCGGGCCTCTCACTGTTGTGGCCTCTCCCATTGCGAAGCACAGGCTCCGGATGTGCAGGCTCAGCGGCCATGGCTCACGGGCCCAGCCGCTCCGTGGCATGTGGGATCTTCCCGGACCGTGGCACGAACCCGTGTCCCCTGCATTGGCAGGTGGACTCTCAACCACTGCACCACCAGGGAAGCCCAGGAAGTGTTTTTACCTAGAGATTGATAGCCAGCTTTGTTTTATCCATGCTTCACTTACAGCAGAGAGCAGAATGTTCCCATTCTTAACATAATTAAAGTTAACTAGATAACTAAGAGATACAAGTATTCATCCTTAAAAATCTTTTAAAAAAGGAAAACTCACCAAATTGCTCAGCTCTCATACTGTATTGAAAATAGAGGCCTGAACTGGACAATATCTGGGATCCTCTTTCAACCTGAAAATTCCAGCTGGATTCCTCAAATACACTACACTTGTTTTTACGGCTACTTATACCAAGGGCCCAGCGTAACATATGTGTCTAATAAATGTTTGCTGACTGTGATCATAGCATCTAATACATCTAAGAAGTAAGTAAGCAATTAACAAGTTGACTGGCTTACCAGAAGAACTTAATCACATCTAGATTCTAAAATATCCCAATAAAAAGTCTCTAGCTGGATTCTCTGGCCTCCAGTTTATATGAGGATGCAGCATAGCATGATTAAGTAGACAGACTCAAGTAAGACTGCTTGGCTTTAAGTCCCATCTCTGCCACTCATCAGCTGTGTGGCCCCAGGGACAAAGTAAGAGAAACAAGATAATTGATGACACTGTGTGCCAAGTTGAGAAGTTTAGACTTCATTCTCTAGAAATGAACATTTCTAGAGGACCCTTATCGGATTTTTACTTTAGAAAGCTCACTTTAGAAGTAGTGTGGAGGATGGTTTGGAGAAGCACAAAAATACCACAAAATTGTAATGTTACCCTGGGAAATGATAATGGTCTGAATCAAGGCAATGGCAGTTGGGATGACAATAAAACAACAAAAGAGATCAATATTAAAAAAGAAGTAGAATCCTATCAATTAGAGCATAATTGCCTAGGAGCAGGGATGGCAAGCCGGAAGCCTAGACTGTTTCTAGCTTGGACAAATGTTTGGGTGAGATTCCTGTACGTGGAACATGAAAGATCAGAACTACTACACTGTTCATTAGGAAATGCCTACTTAGGAAAACAATAATATGTTTCCACCAGCTTTGAAAAATACCCACTTTCCTGTTGGAAGAGTTTGTGGCAAAATATATTTTGTCTGTCACAGTTCACGTGATCTCACACCCATACAGCTTGACTTTATAATTGGCTATTTCTCTGAACTTTATCCATTGTGAATCCTGTAACCTATAATGTGCCCAAAATATGACACTCAAGTTTAGTTTTAGAGCTTTAAAGATACATTTACTTCTATTATTGAGGCCCTTATAATGCCTTTCCAAGATGTTTTAAAAATATATAAACAGTAACACATCTCATACATGATAGAATAAAAACACATAGGGCTCTTCTTGAATGTTATAGACAGGATATTCTAATAGCAGGCTGTTTGTAGCCTGCAAGAATAAAAATAATAATCCTTATAATAATACCACTAAGTTCTAATAAGAAATGTGGAAGAATTACTACTGGTACTGAAATTTTTGATGAAATACAAGAAAATCAAGACAAATAGGCAAAGAAAGGAAACAAAACCAAAAAACACCTTCCACTTTCAGTCTTTCTTCCCTAAAAAAATAAAGGCAATCTGTCAAAACAGAAACTGAATTTATGATTCCAGAATCATAAAATCCAACTCGAATAACTCATTCTCGGGTTGATTCTGTCTAATTCAGATTTGTCTTTCATAAATTCAGAGTAGAAAGGCCTTAATTTTGTTTTTCATAACATAACCTCTAATGATGTAATACAAATAAACAATATTTTGTTTTTTGCAAAGAGATAAGAAAAGACACTATTGTCACAGCTCCCACTTTACTGATAAGAAAACTAAGGCTTAAAGGTGTTAGATGATTTCTTCAATGTCCAGCATATTGAAAAATAGGCTAACCAGGTCTTCTGAATCTTTATCCCAGGCTCTGTCAAGCTCATCTGCTGTCCTATGTAGAAACTGTAGCCATCTTCAACTGCATATTCTTAGAAATAAAGTATGATGATACACATGGCATACACCCAGAAAGAACAATACTAATGTGGGATAACAGATTAACATGGAAATTAATTAACAGGAAACATTCAAGGACCAAACACAGCATTGTTATAAGTCAGTTACTCCTGGAAGTAGAGAGAGAGCCAGAGGTTAGGCACATCCCAAGATGAAGAGTTCCACCACATCTAGGCCAGCGGCTGACACGACAGTTGCAGAAGGGAAGGTGGGAGAGGTCTGAGATGGTGGATGCTTCTCTCCATGAAAACCCGCCTGCCTCTGCTTTCCATCTCCCTGAACTGGGGCTGATTCCTCAAGTACTACCAATCTCTGAGCATAATGCCCTGAGTTCCCTCAGGGTGAGGACAGTAGCAAATGAGTCAGTGGTTTTTCAAACTACAGGTTTTGATCCGTCATTTCTATAAGTAATGACCAGTATTTAAAAGAGAGAGAGCAAAGAGAACAGAACAAGAGAAGAGTGCAGAGTAGAATAGAAGGAAAGGACTTAAAGACTCACTGCATCTTAAAAGTATTTATTGTTGAAACTTTTTTTTCAAGGGTGTGTGTGTGTGTGTGTGTATACGTATGTGTACTTGATCCAATGTAAAATATATTTCTTTGGTACAGACTTTCTTTAGCCAGGCTTATTAAGGTATTATGAATGAAAAAGCAAGCAAGGATAATATAGTCAAAGCCACATCCTTTCATTAATTTTGCTTAAATCCTACTGACACCGTTGGAATCATGACATAGTATTCTTTGCCAGTACATTCTGACATACACAAATTTAGAGCTGAAAAAAGAGCTCTACCTATAATTTCTCTCCCATCAGTTTTTTAATCAACTGAATTTAATTCTTCTACAGAGCTTTGTTATTATTTGAAAGGCTTGTGTTAGAAGTCAGAAGATCCAAGTTCCAGCAGAAGTTCCTTTGTCACAGGCATTATTTGTAGTACATTGTGCAGATCATGACTGTCTCCTAAATTGGTTCCCTCATATGTAAAATGAGCGAGTTAAACTAGGTGATTTCTAATGTATCTCCTGGCTATAGCTATGCCCACTTTAGTCTCTTGTACAAGTTCTTGAAACTTGTAGATAAAAAGGTTCTCTTGTTTCTTTGTATAAAGCTCTCCATCTTGATTAATAATTATTAAGCACATTTGAAGAATCCTCTTATTCAGTTATTAAAGAGGCAAGCACTTTTAAGAGTCTATCAGGTGGAAAATAAATGTTAAGGAAGCGTTTTATACTAGAAATTAGTAATTATTTATAAAATGGCAAGTAGCAAAAAATTACTCTTTAGTGCGTAGTTCAAGCTATAAAAATAAACATTATATACTGCTTAACATATGTATTGCATATTATAATATGTAACATTTCATGAGCATAAATAGTAGATACTTTCATATTCTCATCAGACACTAATTGATGTAACAAGTCCATCATAGAGAAAAAAAACTGGAGGCCCTTTACATCCAAAGCATTCACATAAATAGAGTTCAAGAAACAAAAGCACCTGTCTTGATAGGAATCTACACAGGTTTATTTCATGTTCAGTAAGTGACGAAAGGGAAAAGAGCATGAGAAGTTGGGGCAATCAGACTTGATTCTTGTGGCCTGCATTAGTCTAACCCGGGGCACTTTTTAGCAGACTTTTTTGATAGCAATGAGAAATCATAAAGACTTTGTTGCCTGACTCCTGACAATTTGTAGTTAACCGTAAACGGTTTAATTTTTGATATGGAGATTTTTTGTTTGTTTCTGCAAGGACTTCAAAACAGTTGAGCAGGCAAGGGGGCTCAGGAGTTTTTACCAAGAACATCTGCATATGTGACAAATGATTTCAAAGAAGGAAATAATATCAGCAAAGAAAAGAACACGGAACAGAAAGAAAAGAGGACTGGGGAGAGAATGTGAAGGAATGCCCACGTTTATGGGCAGAAGGTTGTGGAGGAATCAGTGAAAGAAATAAAGAGGAACAAACCAGAGAGGAAAAGAAAACTATGTAATATTACAGAAGGAAGGGGCTATATTAGGTATAAAAGACAGAAGACAACAGAGTACAGAGGATGGTTACTGGAAAAAAGACTTTGGCTTTCGAGTGACAAATTAACACAGCACTTGTTCACAGTGCCAAATTCCAAATGGTTAAGATGAAGTTACAATGAGCAAGTGAAGACTATTATTTGAATGTGAGCTGTCATTTCAGTTGGTTTTAAATGACAATTTTCCCCATCCTCCCACGTGAATGAAGTTTTTTAGTTCATTACCAAATAGAAACTCTTATTGGCAAACAGTTTGTATCCAGTATGTTAAAAGAACTTTATCCCATACTTCAATGAGATGACTTTCACTCTGAATTTAACATTATTAAAATATTTCCAAATTACCTGAATCATGAAAAAAGAACTCAAAACAAATAAACAAACAAACAAGTAAAGGGAATGACACGAGAATAATGAGCTCCAAATTTCTGAGTCCTCTTAGCAGGACAGTCTGACACTCAAAGAGAGTTATAAGTCTTCCAAATTCTCAGCAAGCCCTTTGGGCTCCAAGCACTGTGCAGAAAGTGTCAAGAAGCTTGCCTTGGCATAGGCTATCTTACTTTGGAGAATATCAAATGAATGCTGTTGGCAGCAGACCATAACATGTTGTTCAATTATTTTGGTCCCCATGTTTAAATAACTAATATTGCCATAGTTTTTAGGACCTCTCCTTACCATGGTTGTATTTTTAGTCTGCTATACTCTTGCTTCTGTGTAATTTCATCAATTTTCAATTATGTGCTATTTTGCTTAAGTTTTACAAGACAGCACTGACTTACCATCACTTTAAATTCTAACAGTCAGTGCAAGAAACATGATAGCGTGTGTGTGTGTATGTGTGTGTGTGTGTATTTTGTCTTGCTTTGTTCTGTTTTACAATTCTTGGCCTTGGTATAACTGAGTTCATTTGTTTCCTTCATGTACATCACATGCATTCATTTAGTTACTCCTTCCCATCTTGGTGGGGAAAATTAAGCAGCCACTTTCTATTTCGTGCAGGAGCACTTGACCTTACTTATTTCTGTAATGGTAACAGTAATAATGGCATCAGTTCAATGACTAAGTGCACTTTCCTCTTCCTCCCTGTTGCCCAGTAAGATGAGTATTGTTACTATTATGGTTGCTACTGTTATCCTATTTTACAGATTTTTTAAAAAAGACCAGAGGTTAAATGGCTTTTCCATAGACATTAAGCTAGCCAGCTGAAATTTGGAAAAATTCCCCTAGGAATTCTGTTAGGAAGCTGTAGTGCTGCAGTGTTGCTACAGTTCAACTGATGCTCTGAAAGGCAGCTCAGAGGGGTCAAAAGTAAAGAAAAAACAAAAGCAATAGCAGGTTCTAAACCTAGACAGCTTCCCCCAATCTGATCAGAATGTGAGGGATGCCAGCCAGACCAACTTCAAGCCACTGGAGAGAAGCCATTGAGAAGGCCTCCACTTTGCTGATGTCAGTGGGCACGTGGCATCATTTAGATGAAAGATGATGGGTACTGGGGACTGTATGGTGGTTACCATGAGAAAAAAAGAGAAAAATAGGATCTATGCAATAGCATTCCCTTCTATTTGGGGCAACGCAATAATTTAATGGGAAAGAGTAAGAGAAAGAAAGAGGTGTGTATGTGTGTGTGTGTGTGTGTGTGTGTGTGTGTGTTTCCTTGTTGACAGTGAATTCTCCCTGGCAGGGAGGCAAGTAAAGGCAGAGATGAAACTAGTGTACTACTATGTGCGTGCTTTTGTACCCATGAACTGCTATCATACTTTGGTTACTCAGAGTAGCAATTGGCATCAACAGAGGGTTTGGGTTTTGCTATGGTTTTAATGAATGTAGAGTTATATCCATGTCATTAGAAAATAGAATAGAGAAGAATAAAATAAAGGTCCACGTTTCCTCTCAAGTCCACACTGTATGGATATTGTATCCATATTGTATATTGCAGCATACTGTAGCACATGCTCTGGTAGTTAAATATGCAGGCTCTGACACTAGATCGCTTAGGTTCGTATTCTGGCTTTCTCCACTTACTGCTGTGTGACTTGTACAAATTGCATAACCTCTCTGTGTCTAAGGAGAATTATTGTTGTATCATTTATAAAAATAAGGATGATGTTAGGACTTGCTCCAAAGGCTGCCGAGAGAATTAAAAAATTAATTCAAATGAAGCATTTGGAGCAGTGCCTGGCACAGAGTAAATAATCAATAAATGGAACCTCTTACTATAATTTGATGTGTGCTATAACTATTTGCAAGCCAGTTTAAGGAAATAATATCTGAAAATCACTGTTTTCTTCTAGTCCTGGGAAGAAAGAACATTATTATTCCACATGGTAAAGCATAATTTGGAGAGCTAACATTTTTTAGGAGATATTTGGACGGATCCACCACTTTAAGAAGTCTCTCCCCCTAATTGTGATGCTTTGTTTTGCCACTTAATGTACTTATTCATTCATTGATTTTATTTGTTTGCTTTAGACAGGTTGGGACAGTTAAAATGTTGCATGATAATGAAATATTTAAATTTGAGCTATTGTGTGTGCCAAATTATAATACATAAGTAGAATCAACCAATTAAATTAGATGCTGTAATATATTTTAAAGGATATCTGATGCATATTTGTCCCTTTTATCTAACTATGGAAGAGAGATAAGTAACTTTTTAAAATATTTACTACTTTTGTGTTTTGCTGATTTTATTTCTACATTTATTTGAAGCACATAGATAAATCTAAGCTAGTATTAAGATCCCACAAATATAGTCTCTTATTCAAGTTCATTGGTTGTGGATAAAAGTTAGAATATAATAATTCTGTTTTTAGTGCTGCATAAACTGAGTTAAAATACAGCAATTTATATCTGATATTGAAATCCCTTCCACCTTAAAGGTTTCTGATTTAATTTACCATTACTAAGACAAGGATTTATGGGATGAACTCTCCCTGAGGACCCTGATTAGATGTTGGTGTTATTCATGGCCTTCCTTCCTTGTTTCAAACCCAAAGAAGTGGGCAATAACCTAAAATTGTTAGCGTGAGAGACTCATTGGGAAGCCACAATTTAAAATATTTGGATGGTGACTTTCCTCCTGTGGACAGATGTTCCTATCAAAAAAAATCTCCCATATTTTATATCAGTTGACCTCTGTGTTTGGGAGAATGGTTTATATTTATTCTAAAAAAAAAAAAAACCCAACAATTAGAGATAAATATGTTGTTCTCTCATTCCCAGAAAGTGGGGACAGAGAAAGAAAACAATTAACTTCTGCTTTCCTTAAACAGTAATACTAAACTTTTCTTATACGTTCCACATTTAATCTTTCTATGTAATCTTAAAGCAATCCTACACAACACAAAAGTCTATCTATTAATTATTATTAATTTTGTTTTGAGGGTTGCTTCAGATTTTTTTTAAAAATGACTCAATAAGAGGAATATAAATATAGCATAAATCTTTTCAATGATTGAATAATAAACTAGGAGCAGCTTTATCTCCTTTTCATGGATGAGTACAAGTGACTAGAGGTATAATGAAATAAAACAACTTAAAAGGGCATTCAGGGAGTCACAGACAGAAATAAGATTGTAATTCATTTCAATGTTACATCAATACCAAAGAGTGAACAGCCAGAAGAGACTGAGTCTAAAATAGTAAATATATTGAGTATTATAAAGGCCTCTATAATTTAACAGATCATTTTAATGTACACAAAACGATTGTGCAGGGAAAAGAAGAGGAAGCGGCAATATTCTTCTAGGACAGAATATACGTTACCTTTCTCTTACGTTGCTTTCTCTACTTTAAAAATTGTAAGATTTGAAACATCCCAGGAAGGAATATGTATCAGAGGGGAGTGCTAAAGAAGACTATGGTAGGGTCAAAGTCACAGCTGGAGTGAGTTTAAGTAACCTTGTCCTTTACTCTCTCTCCTCTAGCACAGAAATAAAATGATGGATGCCCTTACTTAGATTATCATTAAAATACTTTTCTTGCTATTCACGAGGTAACTTTCACTTGTATCAACCATCAATTCTCTACTATCCACAGTGAAAGAAAAGAAGTAGTGTAGTGTAGATTATTTCAAATATTTTTTATTTTGAAAAATTTAATTTAAAAACTGATTTGCTTTCCTAGTTATGTGTAGTATTAGTTGATGTCCAGAGGAGATAGCAAATATTTATCCTCTAGCAGGGGAAAGTTGGACTGGGGTTTAAAAAAAAAAAAGCCATGGATAATTTTAGAAAGTGAAGAAATCACCTACAGAAAATAGGGTATATAGTTTTTTCAATGAGCATATTTATGAGTGTTTGTGCATACAAATAGATACAGCATTTTTATTAAAGAAAATGCAATATACAAATATGAGTGTTCTCTAACCAATGTCCTCAAGCTTCTGTTTCAATGTATATCAAGCGTTCTTTTCTCACAACATAACTTCATCCAAACCACTGTCCTTCAAGCATCAAAATTATATCAGAAAATAATGGAATCTGAATTTACATTACCAATTTCACCTTCGTTTTAGAGACACATGCCAGGAAGCCTATCTACCTTTAAAATATAATTATTTTCCACAGTTCTCATCATAACTTTGAAAAATATTTCAAAATCATACAGCATTGTGTTCAAATTAATCTGCCAGTCTAAGACAAAGTAAGGAGTAAAGACTAAAAGAAGCTATTACAAACACATTCCAAAGGTTTTTCATTCTCAAAAAAAAAATCACTGTTAATTTCAAGGGTAAATTGATTTTATAAGTTGCTTTACTTTTTTAAAATCTGTCTTTAAGGTGGCCTGTAAAACTTGATACCTCATGCTCCAGAGGTGATGTTGAACAACAGTGTACTTAATCAGAATATATTTAAGCACATAATATTGAATGTTTTGTTTAATAATACTTTTGATTTAGAAAATTTGCTTTAGAAATTGAGATATATAAATATTGATATATATGTTAGTAACAGTCCTACAATCTAATTTATCCCATATACATACACACACTACCTTTTAAAACATTAATAATAGATGCAAAAGGAAAGTCAAAGTAAAATATTAATGTGAATAATTCAGTAAAATAATTTTTGCTACTTCTGTATCGATTCACCTGAATGAATTCAATTTTCGATGTCAGTTTCCAATCATAACTCATAACTGCATCTTTGAAAGCAAACCTAAGAATGAGAATTTTAACAACCCTGGAGAACAGTTCATTTTCTTTGAGCACCCTCTAAATCTTTCCTGAAATTCAAAGGCTAGTCCTCCAGAAGTGATTTACAAATGATTCACCTTGCTGACAGGACAAGTAGAATTCCTACTAATTAGAATGTTTTCTTCATATGAAATCAGCTATGGTGAATCAAGAAAACCTTGGCGCCAATTTAGTCTCATTTTCACTTTTGTAGATTAATGAATTATTAAGTTTCTTCAGTAATTTCTTCTGCAATTGCAATATAATTTTTATTTTAATTCTCTATTCTGAAAGTAAATCAGGAAAAATAGACCATTATTCAATTTTCACTTAAGGAAAAGGAGACCAAAGACTAAGTTTCTGATATGCCTACTTGAAGTTATATCTTACAGTCTCTGGTTCCTGTACCTCTGAAATGCATACAGTTCAGTATCATCAATCAAAGATTGGGGACGGGGAGACAACCAGACTTATTAGGCCTAAGGATGACACTACATAATTAGCTAGTTTTATCAGTTGGCATTTTACTTACAAATTTTCTCAATCAATCATGTTATGATGGATAAAAATTCAGTTCAGCTACATTTTACTTCTAAAGTTTTTCTCCTTAAAAGGATGTGGCATCTTCTGTTTTGAATAGTCTTTCTAATTTCCATTCCATTATTGAAAATAAGAGTACTAAGAATTTTGGTAACCACCTAACTAGTGGAAGAAAGAAGATAAAGAGACCCATAAATATTCAAACAATTCCTCTTTCTACTTCAAAGAAGAAAGATTTTTTCTATTTCTTCCTTCATAACAGTACACATTTTAGATCACCCAATAAACAAGTGAGAAGCCAGAATATACAAAAGATAATCCTTTTATTTTCCAGCTATCTTACTGTGAGTCAACTTAATGTTTCAATTCTATGTTACCATTGTCTCTAATAAGTTGTAATTTTCTCACAAACCCAATGTCAAATTTTAAGGATCCTGTATTATAATTAAGTAAATATAATGAAATATATTCCATAGGACCACTAAGTTATGGAAAGCATACAAGACATTCAACTCAAAAAAGAAAAAAAAAAAGAAAAATTCAACTCATTTATAAAATAAATCAATCTTCAATTTGAAGACATGCGAAACAGAGTCACAACCTCTTTAAGGAGCAGATATTTGGAGAGATAGAAAAATAAGCACACATATTTTATACATATTTATATGCAAATATGCTACCAAAACATAAAGGATAAGCCAGGTTCTGGGATGGATGCATCCCACAGTCTAACCTATGTAACCCTATGGCTAGCGGCAGTGCTGACGTAACTGATAATTTGACTGAGGAACATCAGGTGTTAGGGCCCAGTGGTGACGGAAACAGAAAGCCCTTTGCAGAAACTCACAGAATGTACATGGATTAGAATCAAAAGGAACCTCAAAGATTATTGGGTCCATCCCTCTGTTCTTGGCTAAACTAAACCCAGCTCTTTTCAGCAACTGACAAGGTTGAATTTGAAGTCAGTAGCATTAGAAAAAAATCTGATGACTTGGACTGAGAGCATCCTTTCATTCTAATCTTTGACCCAGCACATTATGGACTTCTAAGAGAAGTCCATTCCTATTGAAAATGGCAGGGTGTTCGCCAAGGAAGAGAAAAACGGAATGAGAGTGGTCTTGTAAGTGTGGATGGAGGTATGTACACATGTGTGAGAATATGCACAGGACATGTATGCATGGAGTGTGTATGCAGATGTATAGTTTATTTCTCTTGAGACTTAAAAAAAAGAACTACTGTGGTTGCAGGCTTTGTATTCCTTTGAGAGGATAGCTGAAATGTTTGACATTTCAAAGCCCAGGAAGCATTCTGGAACTGCAAAACGAGCAAAACTCTCCCCGTGAGAGGGCACTAGGGGGCCAAGCGGAGCAGAATCTTCCCTCGCTGTCCAACCAGGACGGCCTTGGTTGTCAACCTTCGCTCTGCCGCCTGCGCTGGGGGCAGGGGCAGCGGAGGACGCCAAGAGCACGCACAGCAGCTGCAGCAGGATCCTCTCATAAAACAAGGAAACCCAGGATCTGTGGGGCAATGAGCCGCCTTTACGGGTTGACAGTTGTGCTGTGGCTGTGCCCGTGCTGCTTGGCAAACTGGCTTTCGGTTTTGGCTTCGCAAAAAAGGAGCGGAAGGGGGAGCTATAGTGGTTCCCAGTGCCCGCAGGGCCCCCTCTCCTGGCCGCTGTGTGCTGGCCACTACGGGTGCAGAGTGTGCGCACTCGTGTCTCTCTGTGTCTGCTTGTGTAAGTGTTTGCATGACTGTCAATCTATCTGTCTGTGTGACAGAGAAACAAAGATGCTCGCGGAAAGTTCCCTTTGGAAAATAAACCTCGGGAGTTTTCCTTGCTATGTCCCAGGCACCCTGGTCCTCCGTAACTATGATACTGCCATTGTCGCTTCGTTATTTTGTTTCCTCCGGGATGATTTATATCCAGGAGTGAGAAATGCACGTTTATTGAAGTTTTCTGTATGTGACCTTACTTCATGGAAATGAGAAAGTGGCTGGGAAGGAAGGAGAACCTGAAAAACGGTAAATTCCCTCTTCGGATTGTGAAATGAAACAGTTAAGAGCCCAGAAACTGGACTCAGACTGTCCGGATTCAAATCCCGCTCTGCCACTTACACTAACTGTGTGCCGTGGGCAAAGAGCTTCTACTCGGTGCCTAAGTTTGTTCATTTGCAGGATAGGGATAGAAACAGCGCCCAGCTCATAGGATTGTGAAGATTAAACATATGTAAAACGCTTAGAACAGTACCTGACACATAACAGTTGCTGTGTGTTAGCTATTAACATCATCCTCCACATCCACTGTGTTAAATGTGGAGAAGGACTATTCGGGCCCTTTCCCCCATCTGCACTAGATCTCCGTACATGCCCATTATATCCCCAAGCAAAGATGAAAAAGTACCCTCCCGCGCCCGCTCCACACCCGCCAGCACTCGCAGTCACCCAGCCACCCCCGCCCGTGTAGACGTGCATCTGCGAACCCCTCCCCAGCCGTCCTGCGCGCCACACCTGGGGGCGCACTCGGGGGCAAAGGCAACTGAAGTGTCCGAGCGTGCCGGTCCCTACCTCTCCTGGCTGAAGAGTGCATTGGGGGTATTTTCCTACCTGCCCCAGGTTTTTGCCCTTCTTACTGCCGCCGAAAGCCAGTCCTTGGTATGTGCCCGCAGATCGATTGGCGGCCTGGGCTGGCGTCTCCCCGCCCAGAGAGGACTTGATGGAGTTGAGTTTGGCCCGCGAGCTGCCGAACTGGGAGCTCTCCACCATCAGCACCGCGGCCAGTAGGAGCAGGCAGCGGGAGGAGTCCTTGCCCCGCATCAACGCGGCCATCGCCTGGCGAGGGGTCCCCAGGGAGGGGCAAAGCCCGCAAGGGTGCGGGTACAGAGGGAGGGAGGACCCCAACACGGGGCCCTACGCGCGGGGCGCCGGGACTCGCAGAGACTCTGTTTTCCCCCAACCCCACTTGGCTTTGGGGGCCCAGCACCGTGTGAACTCAGTCTCACGCCTCAGACCGGGAGGGAGCGCGACCCAAGCAAGACCTGCTTCTCCGCCAGGGCAGGAAGTTCTGCAGTAACTGGAAGCAATCAAAGGCGAGGCGCCTTCTTGCCAAGGAGGCGTGACCCGAGGTGCAAGAAGCCCCAGCGCCACGGCCCGCACCGCTTCCGTTGCTCCTTGCCCCGCACCTCCGAGGTCCCGCCCGGTTCTCCGCGGTCCAGTCCTCCTCCCAACTGCTCAAGAGGTCCACATTAGTTCCTTCGCCTTCGGCCTCAGTTGCGTTTTCTCTCCTCTTTTCCTTCCCTACCCCTTACTTCTCAACCTTTGCAGGACATAAGTCCTCCTTTTCAAAGTTAGCGGGCACTAGATGGGGGATCAGGAACCTCCCCCAGACAAGACCCTTGAGGTCTGAGGCCAGCCACCGTCCCGCACGCGCGCACGCACAGGCGCCCCGAAGCGTTGTTCTCCGGCTCACAGCCCTGCAGCAGCCAAGCGCTGCCAGGGACGCCTAGATGCCCTGGGAGCTGTCTTGCGCTCCACGCGGTCTCCCTCTCTGCGTCTGCCCTCTCATCGCCGCCCCCTTTGCTTTTTATAGCTTCCCACAATGTTTTTTTTTTGTTTGTTTTCCTCCGCCCCCAATTCAATAGTGACAAAGAGTGAAAACGTATCTATCACCCACCACGTTCCCGCCCGTCTTCGCTTTTCCCTGCGGCTTCCCCTCCTGCTTCCCTCGCCCCCTCCCACTGCCCTTCCACCGGACAGCAGTTGAGGAAATGGGATTCACCCCCAGAGGAACAGGCCGGGTTCTGATTATTCCTGAAAACCAGCCACTCCCGAAGATGTTAGAACCTTTGCAAACAAACTGATGGCAAATGTAGAAGTGGAGAGGGGCGAGCTGCCACCTCGCTTCGGGACCTCCAGCACCCCTCGCCAACCCACCTCCAGTCCCTGACTCCTGGAGGAGCATTGGGAAAGCCCTACAGAAGACTGAAAGAAGTGAGCATCTGGGCGTTAATGGTCTGTGTATGCTCAAGTTGGGTTTTAGCCTGTGCCTCCCAGTGGATGTGTGAGACTGGCACTGTATTGGTGCGCCAGGGAGTGCCCAACCGACCCAAATGGGGCTTTGGGAAGAAGAGTACCAGAGAAGGAGGAAAGATGCTCCTATTTCCCCTCTGAGAGGCGTTTAGGACTTTCTGGTCTCCTCTTCACCCTCCAGTCCCCCTCCCCACCACACAAGCAGCGTTTGTCTACGTCTCTGAGGAGCTGGGAGCAATGGGGGCCCCCTGAGTACCTTCCGAGCTTTGAATCTCACAGCTCTACCGGGCATCTTTACTGTCCCAGGCAACTCCCCCCTTTGCAAAGAGGAAATCCCAGACAGGAATGAACGGGGCGGCAAGGGAGTCTTGGAGGTTCCGCTTTCTGCCCCTTAGCCTCTGGGAATGACATGCGAAGCCTTTCCTGCGAGACCCGAGGCTCCCCGGGTCCGGTTCGCTTCTGTGGGAAAGAGGCTCAGAGAAGGGCTGGAGTGCGCGGGTGTGCGGCGCTTGGGGGCGCCAGTGGCAGCCGCTGGGCAAGGCGAGGAAGCGTTGCCGGAGACAGAGATGAGGGCTGTCCCAGGCAATCTCTGGGACTGGAGAAGTTCGGCGGCAGTAGAGAGCCAAGGCTTCCAAAGCAACCCAAGCGCTTAGGAATTTGTTGCATTTCTCCTTCTCTGGTGCGCTAACATCTGTGCACAGAGAAATCGAGGCAGTGCAGTACAACTTGATGCCTAATAGCTAGGGGAGGAGGCTGTTCTTTCTAAACACGCTCTAGAATCTTCAGACCTGAGTTCCTCAGCTTTCACACCTGATCCTGGCACACACCAGCACGGACAGTGCGGTATACAGTCAACAGTTGCTAGGGGAGAACGTTAGTGACTCCTTTCTTCTCCACCAAAAGGGCTGAGGTAGGTCTAAAGTGTGAATTTGTAGCTGGGTTCCCGCAGGCTGCACCAGCTTTGCATATTTCTCTGCCCTGTTCTGTCTGTCTGCCAGGAATTCTTCATTTTCTGAATGACTTTTTTCTTTTTGAATGCACAAGCAAGAGGTGATTAAAACTTGAGGAACCCTCAGGCATGTTTTCTTATCTTTGGATTGCCTTGTGCTTCCTCGGGGTAGAGATTTTCACGTTAAAAAATTTTATTTTCACTTTTTAAAAATATGCCCAGGAATGGATCTGTAAGGATTTGTAAGCATTCCAGGCACTAGTGGAGGGCAAGGAAACTGACTAACTTACACTCTACAGATAAGTACTTGGGATTCAATGCTTAGACTTTACACAAAGGTGTATCTTTTGCCTTCATTGTGATTTGCCAAACAGAAAACATGAGAGAAATGGAGAAAATTAAGTTAGGAGCCTACTGGTTTGGATATTTTTCAAGAGTATTTTAGAGCAAAAGGAAAAGAGAGCTAAATATGTAAGCAAGAAATCACTCTACCTCCACTTGAAGAGTGTGGGAATCCACCAGCTGCTGAAGAACAAACTCCAATGAATCAACAGAAAATCTGAAGATACTTTGCCTGTTTCTGTTGGTTCCCTCTTTCTTTACCACCAACCAAAATAAGATACCACATAGTCAGAACCCAACTCCTATCATATGCTAAAAAGAAACAGTGTACAATTCAGTATATGTACTCTCAAGAAACCCTTCAGCTCTAGATATCAGGATAAAGAGATTATCTCAGAGGTTTACAAAGGACCCTACAAGTTCCAAAAGCAGACTTTACAAATATGGTTAAAAATCAAAGTTCACATGAAAGTTACTTTCACAAACATTGTCCCTTTTATATAAAACAAAATCACGCTATGAAATCAAATGCTAAAACATACACAACTACACCTTAGACTAAAAAGGAGGTAAGAACTAATTTCATTCATGGTCCAAATGCTCTCTGTAACATTGTATAGAAGACAGAAACAGACACACATAACCCATATGCAGACAAGTAGGTATGCGTACACAAAATCAACTAACTGCAAATAATCCTTTGGATTACTGTTTTAATCCCACATGTGTTTTCTCATGTGTGTTTTCATAAGTATGAAGATACAAGCTTCATATTCTATTTGGAAAAATAGATTTTTTATGCCTTTTGCAAAACATCATTAGGGAGTAAATAAATAAAAGCAATACTGTACAGAAGTAAAGATAGGGTCCTCCTGTCCAGAAGAAAGTGCCTCTGTGGACACTTTCTCCTTTGGCCATAATTTCCCACTTTTCTTTGCTCCTCAGCTGTGGGGTGATTTCGGTTCCATAGAAAAACCACAACTGACTCAGCAGTTTCTTCTGGGTCCTGGTTTCCTTCTGAATACTTAGGGCCAAGGTAAGCTAAGTGTACACCTCATTGCCTTATTCTTGTTTTTCATCCTATTTTCTCTCTCCCTGCATTAGTAACCACTTCCCACAATAGTCTATTTATCCGTTGTTCATTTATTCACTGTATATTTATTAAATTTAGGGCCTTGAGGATACAAAAGCGAGTAAGTCAGGGCCTTGGCCATGGTGAGTCTTATGGTCCACTGTGAAGGCCTTGACTTACTGAAATCTGCCTCTACCCCTCTCAGGAGCTGCCGCTATTAACCTTCCTCTGTTCTCATCCACCACTGAATTCTGCCAATCTCAGTCTCTCACAGGGTATCTGGAGCTTCCAAGCTGGATTGAATTCATATGACTATGGGAATAAAAATATTAGGAATGTCCCCCAGAGTCTTTCCTTTTCTCATAAATTACATGTATGTTTTAGCAGCACACAGGGAGACAATATTCCCACATTTGTGGTTAAATGCAGAGAAATGACACTAGATGTGGTCATTTGGGTCATTTTAGATAAGTAAGAAGTACAGTACTCTGGCAAACTTGGGAAGGGACGTTAATTTTTATTAGGTCCCATAGGCCCACGAATCATCTTGTTCACACAAGATGGACATGAAACATCTCCATCATTTTTCGGTGTTAAAGGATTTGGAATATATGGTTTTGTGTGTTTCCTCTCTCCATGGTAAACCAGCCTACCTGGTCTTCTATTCTAGTAGGACTCACACTTTGGATCTTATCACATGAGAATTTTATGTTTCTCACTGTCTAAGGAAAAACAGTACCATGTGTTAGCATCAATTACATTTTAAATAATTTGTGATAAATGAATATTAGCACTGGTATTGTGAACATTTTTAGTGTCTCTCGATAGGACTAATTTACATACCAGATATGAAAAATTGCATCTCCTATTCTATCCCTGCCATAGTTTCACCTGTTAACTCTCTTCTGACTTGATCTCCTGGACAACAGGTCCAGTGAATGAGAAAAGACCTCGTCACTCACATTTGAGGCACTAGCTGTGCTTGACCCAAATATGCACAAGTGAAATGGTTCAAGGTTATTTCAGAGTAAATCAATCAGAAACATAATTTCTTAGCCAATGGCTTGTTTTTTGATCCTTGACACATCAGTCATTTTCTCAATACTTTACCTGCCACCCAAATGACAGAAACTTACTAAACAAATCCCTTCCTTAGAGACTGAACCCAACTAATAAAAAGCATGCAAAGAATATAGTCAGAAACTCAGGTAGACAAACTTCTGTTGATTCTTGTGCATATGGGTGACCTTAGGTAGAACTGAAATTAGAAATTATCCCCAAACGTTTAACACCAAACCTTTCCCTTTATGATGCACAGTTTCTGCTTCTTCTATACACTGCATATCCTTCTTGGTGGTCCATATACCCCTACTGCTGAGCTCTGGCAAGGCTGTTCCAAGATTCATTTTTGGAAAGAGTACTATACTTGGTGGTTTGGAAAATATGTTTAATTCTTGAGAGAGGCTCATTGCAAGAAATCTCATCTTGAACAACAAAACACACAACTTGTAGATAATCTAGACCAGTAGTTTCCAAATTCTTTTCCTTAGATCTCCAGGGTTCTGTAGGAGTCTGACAAGGAAGTTAGAACTGCTGTTATTTTTGACAGGACCTCATGGGAGAGGGCTCCTGCAACATGAATTTTTAAGTGTCTATCTTGTTACTGTTTTTATTTGGGGGAGGGTTGTGTTGGTTGGTTTTTTGGCTTTAATCAACCACACAGATTTGGATGCAACAATGAGTTGGGAAAAATACTCTATGAGTACTCAACCTGCCAACAAGATGGATTGATTTCTATCCTGTTATTATTGCAGATTATTGCCAAAACAAACATTACTCAAATGGGGAAACTATTGAAAATCTGGCAATTTTTCTAGTCAGATATGGTCATTTGAAGTAAGGCATATTAAAAAATAGAAGGGCAGGGTAGTTAATCCAGTCATGGTAAAATGTGTTTGTTCCTGGTCAGTTATCTGAAACTATGAGTAGTAAACATAGAAAAACTTCAACTATAAAACAAATTATGGCACAGATGGAAAAATAATGGGAAAACTATTGGCACAAACTAAGGAAATATGTTCCTAAGTGGCAATTTTAAATCTGTGTTTGAAGCATAACCATGCTTGGTAACAGGGAATGTAAATTGTGTTTAGTTTATCTTCAAATGATCATTCTGCAATAGATCGTACGTTTTGATACTGTGAGAATAGGCTCCAATGCTCAAAAACATCTTGAGGTATGAAAAACTCAAAGTATTAAACTTCAATCAGTTTAAGGAATTTTAAAGGTAACTGGCTTGGAAGATATAGTAATAAAAAATAATAATAATAACTAAAATATACTGAATGCTAACTCTGTGCTAAGCTTGTTAGGTACTTTACATGTATTGCATGTATTATCTCTTTATTTGTATGCCTTAGTTCATGCCTTTAAAACAATGTCTAATATTAAAATAATACTAAGCAAAGAGTAACTTGCAGCACAGCAGGCCCTCATTTGTACTTACAGATGCCCAGTTATGGCAACAATGTGGAGTGCACCTAAGAAAAGAAGAATTCATCCAGAGAAAATGGAGGTGGCTTTGCATCACTGCAGCAGGACTTAACACTGATTCCTCTAAAAGAGCCAAGATAAATCACTTGATAAAGGGCTACAAATAACACCAAGAATACAAGTAGATGAGTACATATATTGCAGCTTCAACCAATATAGTAAAGCCTCTTGGAAGTTGAATGATCATAGAGCAGAAAACCAAAAAAAGACTCTCTGCTATAAGGATGGTGTCCTCACCTGCCCAGGCTGATATAACAAAATACTAGAGACTGGGGGGTTTAAACAACAGAAATGTATTTTCTTACAGTTTTGGAAGCTGGAAGTCCAAGATCAAGGTGTCAGCAGGTTTGGTTTCCTCTGAGGCCTTTTTCCTTGGCTTGTAGATGGCCTTCGTCTCACTGGGCGGACCCTCCGTCTTTGTCCAAATTTTCTCTTAGTAAAAGAATACATGTCATATTGGATTAGGGCCTACCCTAAAGACTGCATTTTAACCAAATTACCTTTTGAAAAACCTTATCTCCAAATGCAGTTCCATACAGAGGTACTGGGGGTTAGGGTTTCAACATATGAATTTGGGGAGGGGGCACACAATTCAGCCCATAATAGATGAATTTATAGACAGTGCATATAAAACATTTGAGGAAAGAGTAACATTTCTGGAACTCTGCCAGAGTTCCTGAACACAATGTGGGAGATGTGTCATATGTCCACTTAAAAGTGTTATTTAAAAAATTTTCCTATTACCATTTTACCTCTAACCTGTGTTAATCATATTAACTTCCTCACCTTCTTCTGCGTGTTATGCCTAAATATGAATGCAGCTGACTGTGTCTGAAAGTGACTGTCAAGTTTCCACTGGGGCCCTGAAAAAGAACACAAAAAATTCAAGCTATTTGCCAAGAAGATAAGATCATTTCTACATTTAAAAACAGCACTTTGTTAATGAAAGATGGAAACAATAAAATACAGGAGTATATATGATACAAAAATGAAATTGTTGTAGATCAAAGAAAAAGGAAGCGGCCATCAAAAATAGAGTGATCTAGCAATCAGCAAGTTGTTCTGTTACTAACTTAATTTGTCCATTTATTTAATTTGATTTGTTCAATTTACTCAGTAAATTAATAGTTACTTGGAATCACAGTACTTTTAATTAATTCAAGGCAGTGCTAAATATGTGGAAGCAGAGGGAATATCTAATTTCATTGAAACTGCTCATGGAATCATTTTTTAATATATGTACACTTTGACCACTTAGTTTTAAATTATTAAGAAATCTGAGTTAGAATAAGTTCAAATGTCATTTAGTTTTTTGTTTTTAGTTGTTGGTCTTTCTGAAATCCATAAAATGTGTCTACAGCCATACCACCCTGAATGCGCTCGATCTCACCTGAAATCCATAAAATGCTATTTTGGTTGTTAGTGTCAAGAATATATGTGCAGATTTGTATATACCTAAGATCAAATAATATCTCCTAGAATGTAACAACTGTTTTCATGTTCTAAAATTGGGTTAGCCTTGTTCTCCAATACCAATGTGTATTTTAATTAACAAGAAAATAACATTCTTAAATCTTTGATCAGTTTGCCTTTTAGGTATCAAAATGTATTATATAAATATAATCTTATCATGTTATAGAATTATTCAAAATTTTAAGCTATCCTATTGTTCTATAATACTTTCCCCCTTCCAATTTACAATGGAGCTAGCACTGGAGTCAGGGGTATGCCAACCGAGACGCTTTCTAAGATGAAAAGTCAAGATAGGTTTATAATCTTTTAAGCACCATTTTCAAGTTCACAGAATTACATGATTTTTTTTCTATATGTTTGTACAATTCTAGGAGTTCACTCATTAAAAATGCTCACAGTTACAAGTTCTGATCAAAAGTTATTCTTGTTACAGTCCAACACTGTTAATTCTCTTTAGCCAAGTGTAGATACATCTAAGACTGTTAATTTTAAGTTAATTTGTACACTGTCACTCATTTGTTACACGCTTTCTGAATATAGCAGACATGATCAACTGATTTCTTTTCCAATGGCCATTTGATGTTAAAATGTCCCTAAGGAAACCACTCTAAGTAGTGCCTCTAAGTGAGACCATATATATGGGGGATGGAAATTGCAACCCATCATGATATTTTTCTCTGATAAGAGTTTCTGTTAACTGTTAGAAATGGGCTTTAAAAAAATAAGTGATCTTACATAGTTATTATTAGTCTACAAGACTAAGACAGGTCTAAGTTCATGTAGCAGAGGGCAGTAATGCACATATATCCATGGTTAGAAAGATGAAGAGCTAGAGATTATTACAAAGTAACTTTCCTGGAGAAACGCTTTTAAAGGCCATTCTTATACCACTATTATTAAATGGAAGAGAACTGACAAACGAATTCATCTACCCCTCTAATGAAGAGGTTGTGATACCTTTCAAATCTCAGATTGCCAAAATTGAAAAAAATAAAATCAAAAATCTTCCCTTACCCAACTATACACAAGGAGCCATCTTCCTTTGTCAAGGCCTATTCAGAGGCTGCCCATGTGGCATTGAAGTCTGCTGTAAAAACTCTTCCACACCACTCAGAAACAAAGGCAAATAAAGTGTTGCTAGCAGTCCCATGAATGTGCAGAATGCACTGGAAATAAACAATACCTGCTTAATCTCACTTACCACCACTTTATCCTCAAACTTTCCCTGGCTACCTAAAAAAAAAAAAAAAAAAAAAAGGCAACAAAATCTGAAGACCTCAATACTTAACCCTCCGTTAGTTCCTTTGACTGCTCACCACTGTAAAAATATTTGCATCTTTTTGTCTTGATTTTTTAAAAGATTATTTCAACAAACTGCTTCCCCCCTTACTCCCTCTGTCCTAACTTTACCCTTTGTTCTACTTCCTGCAATAAACCACCAAATAAAGCAGCCCCTGACACAAGGGGGTAGATAGTGTTATTTGAAAAGTCTGTAGGTAAAACTATGAAGGTAGAGTCTGGGAATACATGATGGAATAGTTTTTAAACTCCTGCTTTAAAAAACCAGAAAAAGATGCTAGGATAACAAAACCAAAAAACACAGACAACATCTACAGTATAATTAGGCAACATGGTGAGTGAACAAAATCATCAGCAGTTATAAGGCCCATACAATATCAGTTTCCGTGAAAAAGATTACAGTAAGTCCCCTACATATGAATGAGTTCTGTTCCAAGAGCACGTTCATAAGTCCAATTTGTTCATAAGTCCAACAAAGTTAGCCTAGGTACCCAACTAACACAATTGGCTATATAGTACTGTAATAGGTTTATCATACTTTTCACACAAACAATACATAAAAAACAAACACAAAAAATAAAGAAAACATTTTTAATCTTACAGTACAGGACCTTGAAACGTACAGTAGTACAGTAGAACAGCTGGCATACAGGGGCTGCCATCCAGTAACTCAACAGGCAAGAAGAGTTACTGACTGGAGGAGGGAGAGAAGGTGGGAGGTGGTAGAACTGAAGGATCGTCAGCAGTAGGAGTTGGAGGGCAAGCTGCAATTCCACTCCCACCTGATGCTGATGGCACAGGGTCTGGTTCCTTGCTGGATTCAATTCTATCTACCCTCTTGAAAAAACCATCCAGTCATGTCTGGGTAGCAGCTCTTTCTTTCTTGTTATAGATGACACGGTAGCACTGGATTGCATTCTGAATGCACATTCACATCTTTGAAAGTTTGCAATTTGAAGGTTTATATTTAGGGGACTTACTGTATTGAGGGGAAGCAATGGAGCTCTGAGAACAAGCACAACCTCAAATCTTTATCTGGTCCTCATTGGAAAAAAATCAACCAATCAGAAAATAGTATACAAAACCAGGAGGGAATGGGTTCTGCAGGCTCTAAATCAAGGAACAAAGCTCCTCAATGAAAAGCAACTTCTGGAAATAGAATCCAAATTGAGCAGGCCAAGAACAATCAGGACAAAAGAAAAAGTCTAGATAAAAATGAGCAAAGGGTGGAAATGGATCTCAAAAATATGAAGCCATTTTTAAAATCACTCTGTAAAAACAACCGAAGAGGGAGTACTGGAGCAATGTAGCTAGAAAAGTTATTTTGGCCCAACCCTGTCTCTAAGAGCAAAGAAAAACTTATTTGAATTAAAAATGGGCAAGAAAAGAGGATTGTGGCCCAATCCTATATAAATTTAATATGTAAAAAAGAATAAGGATTGGAATAGCATCACTACCTTCAAGCAGAAAAAATACCAAAAACCAAAAACCAAGCAAGCAAACAAAAACAATACCCAGTAAACACATAAAAAGAGTAACCTAATATTCCAGAACACACTAAAGGAAATTAAGAAAAAAATTGAAGCTATCAAAGAACATCATATGTCAGAATTCAAAAAACTCTAATAATATGTTTCAAGAAAAGAAAGATTTGAAAAGATATTTAGCAAGAACATTCATTTCAGAAATGAAGTCTGAATGAATCTCCTAAAGGGAACCTTTAGAAATATCAGATGAAAAGGAGGGACGAAGATAAATCAAGAAATAAGAGATAAAAAGAGTTCAAGAAGGGGAATTCCCTGGTGGTCCAGTGGTTAGGACTCTGAGCTTCCACTGCAGGGGGCTCAGATCTGATCCCTGGTCTGGGAACTAAGATCCTGCATGCCATGCAGTGCGACCAAAAAAGAAAAAGAAAGAAAGAAAAAAGAAGAGTTCAAGAAAACTAATAATAAATATAGAAATAGGAAAGCTGATTCAACATACTTATAATAGTTTTCCCAAATAAGAATCCTAGGCAATGGAACAAAACAAACACTAAATAATTTAAGAAAATGTTCTAAAATAACATGAACCAAAAGATTTGAAATTACATATGATAATGTTACACAGGAGAAAGTCAACCCAGAATGGACAACCCTGTAACATATTCTAGTTAAACTACTGAACTTGAAAAAAAAGTCCTTTGGCCAGTAGGCAAAAAGATCATGTCACTTTCATCAACCATGTTTTATACTAGGAGACAATTAAGTAACATATTTAAGATATTCAAAGAAAGAAAATGTGAACCAAAGGTTTTGAAACCAGGTAAACTGATCTTTATGTACAAAAGTTCCAGACAAAATGGTTTGTGAATCTGACGGGTCAGAGAATATTATCACATAAGCCCTTCCTTAGAAATTTACCAGAAAATAAGATTTAGAAAACCACAGTGACTGGGGAGATATTGAAATAAAGAGTGGTACTAAAAATGCAATTACCTGTAGAGCCTAGACTACAGGATGGTCTTCAGTGAGAGACACACAGTATTATATAATGGCTATATGCAGTAACAAGTAACAGAAGAGAGAGAGAGAGAACAACACTTGTGAATATGGATGTGAAGAAATCTTCAATAGTCGTAGTAAACAAAACTCAACAGTCCTTTTAAACAACATACTATGACTAAATGCGGGTTTATTCAGAAATGTAATGTACCTAGAAAATCCATTAAAATGCTCCATCAGTGTAATAGGGCTAAGAGACTAATATAATCATCTCCATAGATGCAGAAAAAGCATCTGGCAATAATCAATACTATTCATGTTAAAAATTACCCAACAGAATGGGAATTTATGGAGATATATTCAGTTGACCCTTGAACAACACAGGTTTGAATTGCCCAGGTCCACTTATACGTGGATTCTTTTTCCAATAGTAAATACCATAGTACTACAGGATCTTGGTTGGTTAAATCCTCGAATATAAAGGAACTGTGAATACAGAGGGCTGACTAGACATTATGCACAGAGTTTTTACTTCATAGAGGGTCAGTGCCCCTAACCCTTCTACTTTGTTCAAGGGTCAACTGTCTAGGTCTAAGTCTAGGCCTAGGTCTAGGTCTAGGTATATATATAGGTTTAGGTCTAGATAAAAGGATAGGGATAGAGATATCATTACAAAAGTTGGAATCTTTACTTAATAGAATCACTTGATGCTTAAATGAGAAAGTCAGAAGTAAGACGAGGATAATCACAATCTCCACTACTATTGAGCACTGTGCTATTGGTAATAGTCATCAGTTGAGCAACAGAAATCAATCAGGCATAAGCCATAAGAACTGGAAAGGTTAAAGTAAAACTACCTCTATTTGCAGATAATGTTAAGTATATATCTGGAAAACTAAAAAGAAAAAAGGAATTTACTAAAGAATCAGTTTTTAAATTTAATATTCAATCATCTCTAGTCCTTATATACAAGAAAAAATTGTTTAGACATTATAAAGGCAGTGAAGACCCCATGTCAATTGCCAAAATCTAATCATACAATTCTTAGGTTTAAACATAACCTGATATGTACAAAAACTATATTTTTGAAACCTAACACTCCTGAAAGATAAAAAAAAAAAGTGGACTTAAGCAAATGGAAAGTAATACAATATTCTTGGAGCAGAAGACTCAACATTATAAAGATGTCAGGTATGCCTGAATTAATAAACTTAATATAATCTCAGTAAAAATACATCATGTTTCTTTGAAAGTTGTTTTTAAAATTCTTTGGATTAAAAATCTTTCAGGAGAGTAAACAAAAAAGGTCAGGAAAACTCTGAAAAAGAACAGTAGTGATTAGAGAGACGGAGATAAATCTACGAGAAATTAAAACCTCTAAAAGAGGCATTGGTTTGTTACTGGCACATAAACAGACATACAGATCAACATGATACCACAGAAAACTCAGGAGTATACCCAACTGCATATGGACATTTAGCATATGATAGAAGCAGCACCCCAAATCGGTGGGCTAAAAGATGATTAGTTTAACTAGATAATAATATTTTTTAAAAAAGGTAAAACTGAATCTATTCTTTACACCCTCACAGATAAATTCCAAATGGATCAAAATTTTAAATGTAAAAAAAGAATAAAATAATGCAAGAGGTAAAAAGAAAACATGGATGAATTCCTCCATAACCAGGGAAATGCTCTTCTGACTTAAAATCCAGAAGTAATAAAGGAAAAGATTAGAAAATTTGATTTCATAAAGATCATTTTTTCATAGCAAAAATCACTATAAACAAAGATAAAATATTAATGACAAACAGGAAAAAGTAATTGGATCTTATATCAGAGATAAATGGTGACTGTCCCTAATGTGTAAAGTGCTTCTAAAAGATGGAAAAGTAAAAGTCAAACAACTCTACAAAAAAAATAGCCTAGAGATACAAACATAGTTTAGAGAAAAAAAGTCAATTGGCATTTGAAAATATGAAAAAGTGCTTGCACATAATAAGAGAAATACAAGTTAAAACTACACAAATATATGATTTCTTATCTATAAGACTGAAAAAATCCAAATGTTTGATAATATCTGTACAGCAAGCCTGTGAGAAAACAAGCACCCACGTTAATGGGAATACAAAATGACAGTACCCCATATGGAGGGGAATTTGGCAACCTAGTAAAACTACACATGCATTTTGCCTTTGACTTAGTGAGTAATCCCACTTCTAGGAATCTTTTCGAAAGATACACTAGTAAAAATACATTGACACAGGGTGTTTACTGTAGCACTGTCTGTAATATCAAGGGTTTGAAAAGAATCTAAATGTCTATACGTAGAGCACTGGTTGAATAAACTCAGAACATATCCACAATGGTGTTCTATGTATCTGTAAAAAGGAATAAGTAATATATTTAATATATTAAATGGAGTGATCTCCAAGATGTATCATTAAGTGAAAAAAGGCAAGATGGAAATTGGGTACTATCATTTAATTAAGAAGGGGTAGTTAAAATATATATCTGTAACTGTATCTCTATCTGTCTTTGCTTATGATTTAAAAAATAATAAAGACAAATCACCACACATATAAAATGGAGGACAGGAATAGGGTGGAGGGGACCATGCATAGTAACTAGCTTATTAGTTTTTAAAAATGATAAAAAAAGAAAAAATAAGCATTTATTCTGCTTTTCCTAGACTCACCATACCTCAGGGTAACCAAATAAATTATCAAAACATTTACTTCATATAGGGGTTAACAGATGACAGAATTAGAAGATCATCATCATTGCAATCCTTAATGAGTTATGGAATCTAGGCAATCATCATCAATGTTTGACATTACAGAAACTGAGACAGCCAAATATGATACGCTGCTTGACGGCAGTACACATTACAGTTGACCCTTGAACAACATGGGTTTGAACTGCACAGATCCATTTACAGACAAAGTTTTTCAATGAATACATACTACGATGCTACGCCATCTGAGTTTGGTTGAATTGGCAGATGTAGAGCCAAGGATAAGGAGGGCTGACTGTAAAGTTATATGTGGACCTTCAGCTCTGCAGAGGGTTGGTGTCTCTACCCCGGGAGTTGCTCAAGGGTCAGCTGTACCACCTATCAAGCTGTCTTGCCAAAAAATTGAATCTGAATACGATCAAGCCTCTAGATTGAAGTATGAATTTTCAGATATATAGGGAATGGAGGAACATATTAAATAGCACCACAGGGATGAAATCAGTAAAATCCTGATCATGTGCAAAACTCTATTTAACAAATGATTCAATTTTTATGAACTACAGCAACAACAACAACAAAATGCAAGGAAAAAAGGATGACAAAGGAAAGATAATTAAGACAGATTAAAAAATCGTAATGCATGGATATTTGGATCTGATTTAGGCAAACAAATTGAAAAAATTATATGATGGATACTTGATAAATTTAGGAGCTTTTCTTTTTTTTCTTTTTCTTTTGCGGTACGCGGGCCTCTCCCTGTTGTGGCCTCTCCCGTTGCGGAGCACAGGCTCCAGACGCACAGGCTCAGCGGCCATGGCTCACGGGCCCAGCCGCTCCGCGGCATGTGGGATCTTCCCGGACCGGGGCACGAACCCGTGCCCCCTGCATCGGCAGGCGGACTCTCAACCACTGTGCCACCAGGGAAGCCCTAGGAGCTACTGTTAATCTTTAAGGTGTGATAATGGTTTCTGTAAATGAGTTTTCTTAGACAGTCCTTATCTTTTAAAGATACACACTAGAATATTTACAAGATGAGATAGCTTTATGTCTGGGATTTGCTTCAAAATAATCTCAGGGATGGGTTTTGAAGTTGTTGAAACTGAGTGGTGTATGTATATGAATTCATTATACTCTTCTGTTTTTTTAGTTTTGAAAATGTCCATAAATAAAAGTGACAACAGCAACAGCAATAAAAATTTTAAGGCAAAATCTCCAATTAAAAAAGCAGGTGGCCTTTGGGGCAAAGTATCTTCATGAATATTGATTATATCATTTTATATTCTTCTAAACTCTTCAAGAGAACTGAAAACACTGAAACATTAGAGATGTAACTTAAAGTCCTCATGAGGAATTAACCTCTTCTAAATGCTTCTGCCATGGCAAGTTGGCTTCAGTGCCACTGTCCGTTTATATTTCTTACCAGGAGATATATCTAAAATAAGCATGTTTTGACTTTTTTTAGGTGGCATCCAATTTCAACAATACTTTTTGTTTCAATAATAACACTTCAGACAACGTTTCCTGATTTAGTTTGGAAAAAAACAAACAGTGTATTCAGATCCCAAAGTGTTGTATTTTACAGTATGGAATAGATAACTGTAATGCAGGTTTAGAAGGTAGAGAAGAATAAAAGAGACTGTCCCATCAATAGTTGTATAAGAAGATAATTCCTATACAAAATAATGCCACTGATACTAGAGTTTACCTTTGAGAGGTAAGTTTTACAACTGAATTTTTTTTTTTTTTTTGGTACGCGGGCCTCTCACTGTTGTGGCCTCTCCGGTTGCGGCAAACAAGCTCTGGACGCACAGGCTCAGCGGCCATGGGTCACAGGCCCAGCCGCTCCGCAGCATGTGGGATCCCCCCAGACCAGGGCACGAACCCGCGTGCCCTGCATCAGCAGGCAGACTCTCAACCACTGCGCCACCAGGGAAGCCCCTGAATTAAATTTTTTAAGAGGAAGTTAAGTGTCCACTGAGTGGACACTTATTGAATTGAATGCCTAGACCCCCATCTCTCTCTCAGAGAACCATTTTCTCTGAAAACAGACTCCCATCTACAGTTCTTTTTTTTTTTTTGTATTGTATGGTATGTGAATTTTTTTTATTGAAGTATAGCTGATTTACAATATTGTGTTAATTTCAGGTGTACAGTAAAATGATTCAGTTAAATATTTTTTTCAGATTCTTTTCCATTATACGTTATTACAAGGTAATGAATATAATTCCCTGTGCTACAGAGTAAATCCTTATGACTTATATATTTTATGTACAGTAGTTTGTACCTGTTAATCCCATACTCCTAATTTCTTCCTCCCCCTCTCCCTCTCCCCTTTGGTAACTGTAAGTTTGTTTTCCATGGCTGTAAGTCTGTTTCTGTTTTGTATATAGATTCATTTGTATTATTTTTTGGATTACACATGTAAGTGATATTATGTAATATTTGTCTTTCTTTCAGCTGCAGAACAAGGTTTCTGGCAGTCATATTGTTACAACACCATCTGCCTCTCTGGCCACACAGTACTTGGATTTGGTGTCACATCTGATCTAATAGGGCCAGTGACCCCCTTACTTCCCTGTGAAACTTGGAATTAACACTAAAAATAATAGTCTAACTTTATGCGTGTTCTTGATAAAGAAGATGCAAACTCAGAATCTGTGGGTAATATTTTCTGTCTTGTGAACAAGAAGGAAAGAAAGTTAGTCTTTGGTGAGAGATTGATGCAGATGAGCAGAAAGAGGTGGAGACGAATCATGGAGAGAGGGGGCTTACGAGGTGATGTTAAAAATGTGAGATTAGGTTTCCTTTGCTGTGCAAAAGCTTTTAAGTTTCATTAGGTCCCATTTGTTTATTTTTTATTTTACTTCCATTGCTCTAGAAAGTGGGTCAAAAAAGATCTTGCTATGATTTAAGTCAAAGAGTGTTCTGCCTATGTTTTCCTCTAAGAGTTTTACCATATGACCCAGTCATCCCACTACTGGGCATATACCCTGAGAAAACCATAATTCAAAAAGACACATGCACCCCAATGTTCATTGCAGCACTATTTACAATAGCCAGGACATGGAAGCAACCTAAGTGTCCATCAACAGATGGACATGGATAAAGAATGGATAAAGAAGATGTGGCACATATATACAATGGAATATTACTCAGCCATAAAAAGGAACAAAATTAAGTTATATGTAATGAGGTGGATGGACCTAGAGTCTGTCATACAGAGTGAAGTAAGTCAGAAAGAGAAAAACAAATATCATATGCTAACACACATATATGGAATCTAAAAAATGTGGTACTGATGAACCTAGTGGCAGGGCAGAAATAAAGATGCAGACATAGAGAATGGACTTGAGGACACGGGGGTGTGGGTGGGATGAGGAGGCTGGGACGAAGTGAGAGAGTAGCACTGACATATATACACTACCAAATGTAAAATAGATAGCTAGTGGGAAACAGCTGCATCGCACAGGGAGATCAGCTCGATGCTTTGTGATAACCTAGGGGGGTGGGATAGGAAGGGTGGCTCAAGAGGGAAGGGATATGGGGATATATGTATACTTGTAGCTGATTCACTTTGTTGTACAACAGAAACTAACACAACATTGTAAAGCAATTATACTCCAATAAAGATATAAAAAGAAATAAAATTTAAAAAACAAAAAAATGAGAGATTAGTCAAATGGATAGATGGATAAGTAGAAAAATAGATATATAGAGATAGAGATAAAGCCATAGAGATAAATGAGTAGTTATCACATACAAAAATATCTCCAACATATATAACGTATAACATACAGAAAAACATACTCTGTTCGTGTGTGTGCACACAAGCTGAACATTTAAATGAAACATACTCCTAATATGTTGGTTTCACCATGGAAAGGGAAGTAGGATTGAGGGAAATAGGTTGGTGAAGGTACTTTTTATTATATACATTCCAATATTTTTTAAATTTTTATAGCTCATTTGTGTTTTTTTCTTGTTTATGTAAGAGTTAAGATATACTTATAGTCACATATCACTTAAACAGGTAGTAAAACAAAATTTATAACTATTAATATCCAGGAAACACTGAGCAAGAACTCAAGGCCTAAAGGGGAACATTTTTTACTTCAAAACAATTAGTAAAAGATCTAAAATTCTATCAAATAAAAAAATGATCATTTCTTAACTTTACCACTAAAAGAAACAAGTAAAAGCATAAGACCCATTTTTGGAATGTAATATTTTATTTCCTTTCATAGACCTGCTCTCTTGTGTTTACTTAGGCTTACACTAAATAAATTGCTCTTCTCTAAGCATTCACAGTCCCTGGAAGAAAGAAGCCATAAATTGCATCATTTAGTAGCAAAGGCAGGGCTGGGAATAAATACTCAGGACAGAAAATCCGAAATGTATTATAGTTGTCAAGAGTAGGGACTCTTCTGGTTTTGTAATTTTTTTCCAAAATACTTTAGCTCCATCCACTGGGTTTCATATTAACAAATGCTTATGAAATGATTATATATACAATTGCTAAATGCCAAACACACATAGTAAAAACTATTCTCAAATAAATTTCATCAGCTACTAAGTTACTTCACAATGATGCCATCAGACTTTTTCATTTATTTAAGATTTTGGTCAATAACTGGTCCACAGTTGCCCAGCACATCAGTGGGCAGGTCCAAACTAAACTTTATCTCGACTTCACTTAAGCTCTGTTTCCAACAAATTCCACTCAGCTAAGGTCTGCACGTTTTCCTTCTTGGACACTAGAGGGAGAGGGAGATTGTTTGCAGTTATCCACTTTGAGGCATATTTTGCAGCAAGGCCTTCTTATCATCATCCAGTCTGTGGCTACATAGAGTCACATACGGCAGCTTCCCACCCTCATGCCCGGTCAAAAAAACACATTTTTGAGAATGCTCTACTAACATACATAGGAGAAACACCAATTTAGGAAATAGTTCACATTTATTTAAAAAATGAGATTATAAATTGAAGAAATTTAAAATAGGTAAAACTAACATCAAACCAAAGGAGACCATAGCTCAGAATTTGTTAATCTAATCATATTTACAGAGAAAAATACATTAAAAAATGTAATAGCTAAACTTTTAGAACCTCAGAGGATACAACCCATTTGTAGTCAAGCATTTTGGTAGAAAATATATAATATCCTCTGTGTTCTCATCTCCCCCAACTCTTCTCCTCGTTCATTCACTCCCAGTACACCAGCCTCACTGCTGGTGCTGAGCCTTCCAGACACATTCCCACCAGGAGCTTCTCGCTGGCTGCTCCCTCTGCCCATAGCTTCCTCCTGCCAACATCGTATGGCTCACTCCCTCAGCGGTTCAAGTCTTTGCCCAAATGTCATCTTCTCAGTCAAGTCTACCCTACTTAAAACTGGACCATTACCGCCACATAGCCTTCCTTATTTCTGTTAATTTATTCTATATTTTATTTTTGCCATAGCATTTGTAAGTTTCTATTATCCTACATATTTTACTTATTTATTATGTTGATTACTGTCTATGTTCTCCACTAACATGTAAGCTCAATGAAGGTGAGGATTTCAGTCTATTTTACATATCAGTGTAGCCCAAACACCTAGATTAATGTCTGGCATGTGGAAGGTACTAAATGTTAAAAGAGTTAATTAAATCTTCTTCAGTTCAATTCAATAAAACATTATTGCTTTGTACTTGAATTTAGTAATATTTTTCATGATCTCAACGTCTGTTATTGAATGAGTTTTTTTTTTTAACCAGAAAAACTTGCAAAGATAATAACGTAATCTTTCTTTGACACAGAATCTGACTCCACAAGCACTGATGGATAGCTATCATGTCTTGTCTTCCTCGTGGTTTGGCACTTGAAATCCCTTCATTGTTTAAAAACATCTATGAATAATAAATCCTTTTGTAACTTTTTTCTCTTCTCTTATATCTGATACAATTTATCTGTATTTTTCCATTGGAGTTGAAGAAGTATAAACGATGACTTAGAGCTGGAATAACCATAAGAAAATTGTGAAGTTAGACCAAGTAAATCTTTGATGCTGTGCCAACAAAAATCATCTAATATTCCATCTCCCTTAGACACTGTCCCTCAGAAAACTTTTATCACTAGCCATCAGCTAATCCTTGCTAGAGCACCAACTCTGAGTGGCTTAAGCTACTACTACTCTAAGGGGATATTTGTGTTTAAACAAAACTGGAAAATTCCAAGACCCCTAGGATCCAAAAAAGTACATCTCTGTGTCAGGTCGTAGGGGGAAATATTTGGGGGAAAAAAGGAAATATCCAGGCACTCTTTGAATCATATCACATAAAAGGTCTCAGCTCCTAAGACTATCACTGGATGAATGATTCTTGAATTGGTGGATCCAATGTGGAAGATAATGCACTATCAAGTGCATAAGAATGTGTAGGTCAACAGACCATAACTGACAAGAACGAAGCTATAATAACTGGGGTGGGAATGCAAAGTCAGAATAAATACAGAGATGGGAAGTATTGGGTAGATATAGGGGATATCTTTGCTTATGTTTCCCAGCACCACCTGTCCTTCTCATAGTAAAAGCATCTTGGTTTTCCTTGGTGAAATTACCCATTCCTCCATTCTTACTTCATGTGACTTCAGAGTAGACACAGGACCCAGACCTTGCAACTCAGAGCATTCTATCCTTGGCCATAGAAGCAAATTCTTAGCAGTGGGGTCACATATTCTCTGGTAACATTCAGAATGAGACATTCTCCTTTTGTCAAGATTTCTTAACTGGCAGGAGGGAAGATAGGAGAGCACCTACTCAAGAAAGTAGGCTGTATAGGGGAAAGCAGAGTTAAGAGACAAAGAGAGAAAGATTACTAGTTATGGTTTGAGTCAAACCTGAAATCTAATGTTAGAGGATCCCATTATGAGAACCAATAAGTTTATCTTTTTGTCTAAGCTATTTCAAGGTAGGAGGTCTTGTCACTCAGAGTCAAGAGTCCTACATAAAAATATACTGAATTTGGAATAAATAAGAACACAAGTTGAAAAAATTCCAGTTTAGAAACAAACAGAGGACATTTGTTACTTGAGCAAATAAGTATACTGTCCATTAAGTTCAAGCTTAACACATGCTAGAGTTCAGGTTTGACTGGGGCCAAGAAGATGTTTGAGAATTTACTAGAGAACATCTGACATGATAGGCTTGTGTGATAGATACCATGTGAAAAAAATTGCTTATGATTTCCTAATATGGAAATATACCTTAAGATTAAAAAGTTATTTTTCAGATTGAAATGTATTTTATTATTCACATACTTTGGATCTGGTAAGTTATATGAAATGGAACTGTAAGGAGAATCTCTTCCACTCTTTTGATTTATAATACCTCTCAGGTATTATTAAATTTATAAATACCTTTTGATTTTTAAATACCTCTCAGGATTATTAGGTTGCAATTAGAAAATCTGAAGCACGTGGTAGAAGAAATTTGATAGCCCCTGAGGATAAGACACAAAAGCGCAACTCAGCTTGGTCACACTAGCCCAGACCTGAGAGCTGAGAACCAGGCCACTCCTTCTGCCTTTCATGGGACTGCCCGTTTCCTGTTCTTGCCTAGCTTTGTGCTTCTGTTTCATTGGGCTGCTTCTTTCTGAAAACCACCCTTCTTTGCTGACTTGTGGCAGTCCTCTCTCTGTAACTGGATTTGGCTTTTTTCAGAGCCAACTTCCAGTCATACCTCTTTGTTATCTTGGTACTCCATTTTTCTTAGCTGAATGATTCACTCAGTTTGATCTTTCTAAATTCCAAATTCCTGGCTAAAAGAATCTGCTTGGTTCTCTTCAGGGGCAGGGTCACCTGGTACAAAGGAGCTACCTAGGTTCACCATTCCCCATAATGGAAGCTTCCAATGGGCACAGGTACTTTTCAGAAAGGATATGAACAGGGAGGCAAGGGTTAATTTTTCTGTTGCTGAAAGTAATACAAAAATGATCCTGATTACCACGCAAACACATATTCCTTCTCATTGGGGAAATGGTAAAATTATGAGACATAGCATTATAAAATAATAATGATTTGAATCATTAATTCATACTTTAAGGGTACTACTGCATGATTTGGGTTCCATACAGAGGACTTTGGTATCTATTAAGAGTAAACTAAAATATAGGTATCTTAGAAGTTTGATCAGACATGTTTGAAATTATTCTGTCCATTATGTCTTATAAAGTTTATAATCAACAGTATCACTTCTATAACATTCATAGGTGTGTGGTATAAATATATTTCAGAACAAAATAAAGATTTTAGAAACAAACCAGACATTACATTCACTCTGATAATTGTTTAGAGATGTTGGTTTCACTGGAAAGTTCAGGAGGAAAAAACGAAATGGAAAAACATCAACGACTAACCTGTAAGATCAACTGAAAAAGTCAAAATTGTTTCTGATGTTACAATGGACATAATTTCTCAAGACATCATAAAATAATTCAAAACATATTCATATAGCTATTTATAATATTTATCCAAAACAAATAAATTGTAACCATATAAAATCAAATGTGCCTGATTTAGTTTTAGGAAATCTTTATGACATAATATACAAAGCAATTTTGGAGGAAACTAAAGTAAAGAATCTAAGCTCTCAAAGGTCTTATATTTTTTCTGAAGTGTGACATATTGAAATAATCTCTACTAAAAGGAGTACTGATGAGGCAATTGAGTAAATGATATTAGTTCAGGAGATGAAAGAGGCAGATGGCGTATTAACAGTCAATAATATAAACAATGTAAAATATATAGTGTACAATACTTGCTGTGACTGTTTAGGGTTCCTATACTGCGTGGTATTTCAAGCTTATAAAGGTGATTATAACAATATTTTATTAATAAAGCAATTTGAACATGAAATTATGCTTACGTTTAAACACAGAAAAAAATTTTGAGAAAAAGATTGATTAAAGGAGCTTCAAAATTTTTATTCCATGAGGCACATATTCTGTTCTCTACCTGCAGTCTTTTGTATGCTCAATCTCCTCAGTGACACAAAGATCAAGGCTCCCAGAGCCCACATTGAGAGATAGGAATTGACTCACCCCTGTAATAAGTCAGAAAATTGAGGAAGCTCTGAAGTACACTCTTACCAACCCATCTCTCCATACTATGAGGTGAGTATTTAAATAATCACTGTAGGAAACAACCCAGCATCGGTTTAAATTATTACAATCCAATTTCTGAGGAAGAGAATATATTTTTCCTAATGAGAGACACATGTCATTTGTAGGATTAGAAAAACGTTAGGATTCATTCTTATTGAAATTAATTAATAAAGTGCAAAATCGCAAGAAAACAAAGTAGATATATCAGAATTTTATAACAGTGGTCACTTCAACTAGATATTGCATTTCAAATGACTGAGTAATAAATTTAGCTTTTGGGGGACCAAGAAATGCTTCCAAGCAGAGATGCTATTTCACTTGAGATTTAAGGAATGAATAGGAAATCGTGAACTGGAGGAAGGTGACAGAGGCCACAGGAACAACGAAGGCACTGAGCTACAATGTGCATGGCAGGATTCCTGAGTGTGTAGAACACAGAATCTACTAGGGACAAATGAGAGGAGGCTGTAGAGCAGCTAGTCCAGGAAAACAGTATCTCAGGTGCGGACTGATTTATTTCACAGTTTCAGGTATGTCCAGTTATGTTGCTCTGCAAGTTTTATCTCCTTAAACCTGGACAACTCCAAGAATATCACTTGTCCTTGCTCCAATGCACTCTTCATCAAATATTAAAAAGGATTTTTAATACTCAGAATATGTGCTCACAGGGCTGGCTCTTCTACTGTAACCATGCCTTCTCAGGGCATGTGTGTTTTCAGCCACTTGGTATCCTCAGTGCCTAACACAATGCAGCACACTGATGCTGCTTAATAAATGTTTAATGAAAAAACAAACAAAGCAGTAACTTTCTGCATATTTCTAGTAGGCCTTGCACTGAAAATTAACGAAATTGGGCACCAAAACATAGCATGTTATGTAGTTGTCATGGTTAATAATGAGATAACTGAAATGCATTGACAGTTCATGGTCTAATGTATCTTTCTGATTTATTTGCCTAAAAATAACAGGACCTTGGTCTGCAAGTCAGGTGAACTCTGCTACTAACTAGTGTGTGACCCTGGACAAGTAACTTAACCTCATCTTTAAAACAACAGCTAACATGACTGTCCCTTTAAACTCTGTAATATAACAGGATGTAGAGATCATTTTACTTTAAATATAATTTTAAACATATTAAAATATTTGTTTATCTCACTTGTTTGCTATTATTCAGAAAATAATTTAATTCTTTATAGTAAAATCAATTTTTCCCTTTTGCCCAAACTGTATGTAGAAAATTATTTTACTGTTGTTATTAATATGCAGTCATACCATTAATCATATATATATATGTGTGTGTGTGTGTGTGTATCTTGCTTTTTTCTCTTATGAGTATAGGAAAAACTTAGTACTAATATTCTAATGCAGTTACTTTTGGGAATTTATAAAGTAAAATATTAAAGAGTAAACGTTGGAAATAAGGAAGAGAGATAAACAGAATTCAGTTATTAATTTATATATTCTCAGCTTTATCTTTTCAAAAAAATTAATGTAGTTAAACAAAAACATAGTACATAATATTCCAAAGAACAGCCTTTCTGTATTTGCTGAATTTATTTATCAGAGGAACAACGGAGAGAAAATAAATCTTTTAAATTCAGTCTAGTTCCTTAGGGGTAATTAAATCTAGGATATTTATATAACAACTTAGGTAGAGAGGCACCATATAGTTGGACAGAATTTGTCATTACAGGAAAAGTAAATAACTTAAACACACCCAACAGGAAAACATTCATCAGAAAAGGCAGAACAGGCAGGAAACTTTTCACCAAGAGTTTAAAGCTGCATGTGAAGCAGCAGAAGTAATTCATTGCAAAGAGTTTAGAGATTAAGAAACATAATAACAACAACACTAACTTGTAAAAGTAGAAAATATGAATGTATTACAAAGAAAACTTTTTCAAAATCATGGCTTAGCCAAATAGTTATCATTGACCATTTGTTGTGAAAATGGACATGTAGACATGTTTTATGTGTTAACTAAAAGTAATAGCAATGACTCAAGAACTCAACAATTCACTTCAGTGAATACTTGCCGCATATATAGTCAAGCAGCAGGTCAGGATACAGAGATGTTTATAGCATAGTCTTTACACTCAAACAGCCCACAGTCTCGGAAGGGAGGCAGATATGAAAAATAAGTTACAGTACAGTATGGTAAAGTGAAAGATTAACAATATGTGCAGAGTGCAGAGGTAGCACAGAAAATTAATAATTATGAATAATTACTTCTATAGAGATTTGAAGGAAGGAAAGTGTAGAAAAAAGTCTCCCAGAGGAGGGGAATTCTGAGCTGAATAGTTCAACCAGAAGTTCACTTTCCTGTATTTCACTCTCTGTATTCCTGAAAAGACAATGCTTGTTTGGAAAAATTAAGAAGGATCATCACAGCAGGATTTGATTTTATTTTTTGACAAGAAATAAAGGATGTGTACAAGAGGCCAGAAATCATAGTAATTAGAGGAGGAGGGCCAGAACTTAAACAATCATAATAACCAAAGAGAAAGACTTTTAAATCTATTTTAAATTGAATTTACAATAATTATGAAGCATTATTGTCCTCCATATCTTCCCAAAGGATCTAAATCTGCTAAATACCATCCATAAATTTATCCTGCACATTTGTTTCTAGTAGAGTGAAAACTGTTTATGTAAGCTGTCCCACTTTCGATAGATGGTGGGGGCATGATATATATGCCTTTAAATATTCAAAATTCATTTTCAGAATCAAAGACCTATCACATGCTCTCCTACCGCATGCCTAAGATTGCCTCTGAGGATAAAATAAAGGAAAAATAATTTGGGGGCAATTTTGTTATGACACTAGTTCAAAGAATATAGTTGCAAGTCCTAGTATTTTTTATTTAAAGCTATCATTTATGGAGGGCCTACTGTGTGACAGGCACATCAAGGACTGCTTACATATTTTTCCATTTAGTCTTTATCACATCCTGGGAAGTAAATAATATCCAGTTGACAGATGGTGATGAGTCTTGAACCCCAGAATTACCAGTCTTCAGAAGCTTCACAAAAGAATAGGGTTAAATTTGAGAATGGGGGAAAGAAAATATGGAGGATTTTTCAGGTAGATTAAACAGTCTGAAGCAAGGTAACCAAAGAATTTGAAGTGTAAATTCTGCCTCTTTTATACACAGGAAGACAGCAAGCACTCACATACACCGATAGTTGAGTCACCCAGGGCTCTGCTCTCCTCCCTACTGTGTTTGACTTTCCTAAATTTCAGAATCCATGTGTGACTAAAGTCATGTCAAGCCCATTGAATGAGGAAGCCCAAGATCCTGGATACAGGGGATGTAAGCTGTTGGTGTGGATCATTCCCAAAGAGTTCAATCTCCAGCATGGCATGGAGCTTTCCTGTTTCACCTGTACAAGTACAAATGTTTTGGCCTGTTCAACCTGCAAAACTAAAGCATGCCATGAATAATGGAAACATTTCTCTCCCTGCTATTTTTAAGGATTCCAAGGAAATCCATAAGACATCTTGCTTCCTCTCAAGAAAAGAGGAAAGATACATTTATTTTGACAGACTATCTCTTCTCCAAATACCTATAATAAATTAGTCACTGTTTCCCTAACGCAACTCCAAATTCCCGAAACCAGAGCAGACAGTTTTATTTGCTATCCCTCATGTACTTTCATTGTCAGCATCAGGTCCCCAAAGTGGTGGTGTTAAAGCATGCCTTCCGTGACCAAATTGTATTTCAATGA
Source organism: Hyperoodon ampullatus (assembly GCF_949752795.1). NCBI lineage: Eukaryota > Metazoa > Chordata > Mammalia > Artiodactyla > Ziphiidae > Hyperoodon > Hyperoodon ampullatus. The sequence continues at coordinate 157,291,126 of NC_136914.1, read as the reverse complement.
ACCTCTTTAAATTACTGCTCAAACTCTAGAAATTCATGGAAAAGAATTTGAAATTTGTCGGTCTGGAGTTAATTATGTTCTTAATTTTATAGGGAGATGGATATTTTTGCACAAGAGTAACAACCTCACAATAGACAGTAAATTCATTACTAAGAGGTTAAGTATTTTTAATTTTATATGTTTGCATTCTCTTTAACAAGGATTCTTTGGTTAAACATTTTATGAAGTGATTAATTATATTATAAAACATGTCTCTTCCCTCTTCCCACCAATTTCCATGTTTTGCTATTTAACTTTGACTTAGATTGTCTTAAATCAACACAAAATGCTAAGTTTGAAAGGTTGGCAGGTCTGACTCCAAATCCTACAGTTTTTGTAACAATTAACACTTCCTGTCTTGTAAGCTCTTGTTGATGACTGTGCTGGGCAGTTATGGCACTTAGAACTCCATTGCAAAACTTATTTCAGAGTAAGAAACTTGACAAGTATCATTTGCACCACCTCTAACTCTCCACCTCAGTGTGCACTTAGATGTCTGCAGTATTCTTTAGGTTAATATGTTTCCAGTCTAACATTTTCATTAATTCAACTAAGGTAGTTTCAGAAAGGGTCCCAAGAAAGTTACATGATTTGAAAGACAGTTACCCTCAAAATGATCTTGTTAGTTTGAATGAATTGAGCTATCAATCTTAGGAACTTAGTGTTTTAGTCAGTTTAGGCTGCTATAAAAAAATTACCACAGACTGGGTGGCTAAAACAACAAACATTTATTTCTCATGATTCTGAAGCCTAGATGTCAGAGATCAGGGTGCCAGTGTGGTCAAGTTCTTGGTGAAAGCCACCTTCTTGGTTATGTGCTCATACAGCCTTTCCTTGGTGTGTGCATGTAGACATAGTGAGATTTCATGTTGCTTCCCCTTTTTATAAGAGCGCTAATCCTACACTAATCCTACATCTTTTTATAAGAGCACTAAGGCTACACCTTCATGACCTAATTACCTCCCAAAGGCCCCACCTTCAAATACCATCACACTGGGGATTATGTTTTCAATATATGAATTTGGGGGATACAAACATTCAGCTCATAGCACTTAAAAAATAGACCTTTTAAATTTTTATTTTCTGGAGATGGAGGGGGCATGCAGTGAATACAAATGGAAGTGGCACCAGTAATACCTATTCCCAGTCTTCCCTTTCTGTCTCAAGGTTCTATCCCAGGAACAGTTCTGGCTATTCCTCCTAAGAATAATTGTGCCTTTTGACTTGTGTGATGTTAATGCCTCTACTTAGCTATGTTTGGGTATATGAATCCTCTTTACTCCTGCACAAAGATAAATGCAAAAGTAGGGTTGTCTCTTGGGTTGTAAAGATCTAGAATGTCAATTGTGGCTTCCCTAGTTTGTGACCAGAGCTCAGATTCTCCACAGAGCTTCTTCCCAACATGACCATCCAACTAATTTGTCAGAAGAAGATGTGTTCTTAGTAGTCCACCCCATGCCTTGGCTACAGTAGAAACACGGGCTTACCTTTCATCTGCTTATTACTTCTAAGATCAATTCAGGGAAGCAGAGGCTGTATTATTATAGGTTCAATGACTTTATTAAGGAAGGCAATATTTATCAGTACTTAGCCAAATCTTCCCTGAGAGAAGTCGGGAGTAGAGTTGCCTCTCCATGGGATAGACAGAGAACGCCAACTAACTCATGTCAATCTTACATATTTATTTTATGTGTATTACTATTCCTGGGACATTTGCCATAGCCAGATACCTATATTCTTTTCTCAACCTCCAATATAAGACAATTAGAGAGACATTTAAAAAGTATCTTATACAAGGTCCATTATCAGAAATAGTAGCATAGGACTTACAACCTTTTGAGAAGGATTCCACCACAACTAGGAAGTATTATAGAGTTTAAAAAAAAATTAATTCAATATTAAGAGTTCATAATTGCTTTATATCAAGATTTCTTTATCAATTTAATTTAAATGTTTAATTACACGGAAATTACACTTAAGATCAAAAGTAATATATAAAGAAGTAAATTTATTAACCAACATGGAGATATAAGATTTTCAAATATCCTAATTTTGCTAAGTTAACCCTTTAGTTTTGAAGCTACTTCCATTTTTCCTGTGTATCCGAGAAATGGCAGATCTTTAATATTATAATTACTACTCTATTATTAATTCATTCTTTCAACAAACATATATTTCATACCTGCTGTATACCACATTCTGTTCTTGGCCCCTTCATATGGCATTGTTTGCTCTTTGGTTAGTTACAGTGAGCATCCTGGCAAGTAATACTCTTATTTACAGAATTTTCAAATATGTATTTGAAAAATATGTATTTGCAGCACTCAGGTATAGCTGCTATATCTGGCTTATATATCAACAAAAAGAATCATAAAGAACTTCTATCATTTATTGAGTACTTACTATAGTCCAAGAATGCCTTTAAAGACTTTAGATAGATGATCAAGCATATACTCAAATTTAAAAATGAGAAAATCAAGTCAAAGAGAGATTAACCAACCTGCCCAAGTTTCAGCTATTGAGCACAAAATTATAAGATGGCCATAAATAATTCACCCAATGTCACTGATGGTACATTTCAATTATAAAAGCACATAATCACATTATTTTATCCATAAGAGAATTTTGGAGGAGTGAGGAGATTGAGTCATCATTTTTTAATTTGAAATAGCTAAAGTTCTTAGTCTCTCTGCTGGTTACAGAGTTTAAAGCTGAGGCTAATGTCAAAACTTATACAGTAAATTGTGAAATTTGATAGCCTGAAGAGGAGGGTAAAGGAAGTTTTCTAACATTGAAATTCCTAGTGAAGGCAGCAGCATTCATTCCTTCTATTATTCAAAAACAATTGGCCAGTTGAACAAGAAGACACGGTCTTAGACTTTGCTAAAGTTTCAGTTGTGTTATTAAAGACTTGAAAAAGCAAACATTAAATCTGCAATTTAGATACTATCATGGGAAACGTCAGGATACCTTAAGGTGGGAAGAGAAATTTTAGGACACTTTAAAAGAAAGTAAGTGTCAAGAAGTTTGGAATGTTAGAGAAGTTCTCCTTGATAATAAAGTAATATTGAAGTTAGGATAAGATGGAGAGCATCAAATCAGGTAAAAAAAAAAAAAAAAAAAAAGTGCTGGAGTGGTGCATTCCAAGCCAAGGGGACCACATGAGCAGATTAGGAAGGAGCTTTTTCTGCTAGTGTGACATAGAGAAGAGCAGGGTAGCGGGAGGCACAAAGTAAAAGAGGTGGAGCATGTTGGGAAGTGTGGAAGAAGATCGTAGGCAGAAGCCAGATCATGCAGGCTATATTATGGAATTAGCACTTTATTATAAGAACAAAGAGATACCATTGAAAGGATTTACCTAGAGGAGCAACGTGAACAAAAATAACTGGAAAATCTAGTCTCGCCATATTGTGCAGAATGGTTTGGAAGAGAACAAGGAAACTAGTTTGGAAACTAGAATAGTCCAAGGGAACCATAAAGGACTGAAGTAGAGCAAATGGAGTACAATGGACCCAAAACAGACAAAAGATAAGATGGACTTAAGGATAAGAATGAGCTGGTCCACAGTAAGAGGGATACCATGTCCCTAGAAGACTGGAAGTAACAAAGTTTGTTTTTATAGATAAACTAATTAATAAGAGTGGGAAGTAGAGGGAGATGACCCTCAAGGAATTCAACAATCTTGGTAAATTGGACCTTGAGGTTGTCAGTTGAAGATGAGATGGGGCAGGGTTAATAAGAGACCTCAGGCAGATGGTAATACTTGAAATAAATACTAATGGAAACAAAAATAATAATAGCTAATGATTTGGGGCACTAGAGACTGTTTCAAGTGCCTAATTTTTTAAAAAATCAGAGCAGAGCAGCTCTATGAATTAGAGAATTTTACCAGCCTTACTTTGGGGATGAGGGAATTTAGGGAGCAGAAAGTGAATTCACTTTCCTCAAGTTCCTGTGATCATAAGCAGTAGAACCAAGATCAAAATCCAGGCAGCCTGGTTTCAGAGTCTGCATGCCAAATTACTCTATTGTGGGCAGCACAACTCATCTGCCATAACGACAGCGTGGAGGGTCCACATCCTAAATGTGTGGTGGGGCCCATCTGCCATGACAGTGCCAGTGCAGACTGGGGTGACTCACGGTTCTTTCCTGAAAGTTTTCTTTTCACACTGAATTTGATGTGTTGAAATAGATGACATTTTCTGAAGATGTATTCTCCCTTCACTCAGTGTTTGTTCTCCTCTATTTTTCTATCCAGAACTTTTCTCTTATTTTCTATCTTATGCAAAATTCTCAAAAGTAATAAAATGTACTTTATTTTATTTACCATTTAAATTTGTGATTTAAAATTATATATACATATGAAATTGTCTCTTAGTTTCTCTCTCTCTCTCTCTCTCTATCTATCCCTCTGTCTCTCAGTTTCTCTCTCCCTCTGTCTGTCTCTCTCTCTCTCAGAATATCCAGGCATTGGTAGAGTCCATGAGCAGCTGGATATGTAGTTAATGACAGGATGATTTCTTGGGTTGTTAAAAGAGCCTTTGAGCAAAGACAGAATTTCAAAATTTTTCTTCTAAAAGATGAGTAAGATAATAATTCAGTGAAGGTTTTACACATAATTTATTTATACTTTCCACCAAGTCCTTTGCAGTGTATATGTAATGGTTATATGGTTTACAATCACAAATTCATATATAAAAAAATTGAGCTTTTTAAAATTGATCTTTAACTTTGAATTTAACTCCTGTACTCCAATGTCCAGTGAAAGTAGAAAACTCATTTTGTTCAAATCAAAGTAAACTCAATCATTCCTGGATATTTCTCACACAAAGAAGGGAGTGGTTTTAATACAGACAATGCAAGGAACTAAAAACTGTCTAAAAACTGAAAAATAGAATCATATGATTGTTCAGTGTTACTCTCTCATCAGTCTCTCCTTTTCATTCTCTTCAAAACAACCTGTAATCACCCCCATCAAGACATGAATCCCAGGAAATGACTGACAAGAAACTTATCAAAATACAGCTGACCCTTGAACAACACAGGTTTGAATTCCAAGGGTGCACTTATAAGTGAATTTCTTTCAATAAATGCTACAGCACTACATGATCTCAGTTGGTTGAATCCAAGGACATGTAACTATGGATATGGATGGCCAACTGTGAAGTTATATGTGGATTTTCTACTGTGCATGGGGTCAATGTTCAAAGGTCAACTGTACATGAATTAATGAATGCTCTAACCCCTGTGCCTAAACAGTGCTTAGTAGATAAAGGTCATTCAACATCTGTTTTTTTGGATGATTAAGTGAATGAATAAATAAAATAATTTTAAAGAGTTACTCAGATTCTTGGATAAAATATGTATCCACTGTAAAAAAGAGTGGATTTGTACAGCCTACCATTGTTTAAATCATTATAAAATACCATCCACTTCACCACAAAAGATAACTGGATATAAGTAAAAATATAGAAATGTAAAACAACAATGAAAACCTGCAAGGAATTCAATGGTTGTCAGCAAAACTGTTCTTGATTGGTACCTAATTACTCTGGGGTTTTTTTGTTGTTGTTGTTGTTTTGGTAACAGGTACCTGTGGGAGTATACAATACCCTCCTCTCCTATACAAGTGCTTTAAATACATTTTTAAAAATAAAATTTGTTCAGTATCTTTAGTTTGGCATATTTTTAATCAATACAATCATTTAAAAAGGGGTGTACTTTACTTTTTTGAATATACATAGTTATAAAATTTCTCCACATTAAATACTGTGTTTCTGCTTGTTTTCATTATTATAAGAAAGAGATGTGGTCCTATCAAAATATTTTGTTAAAGGTAACAAGTTTAAAACTCAGGCAATATATAAAATATCCCATTGCATGTTTTTAAGTGTCTATACTGACAAGTGAATTCTATCAGTGAAAATGAAGTAGACAGACGTTGTAGTACATTATCTCCAATGTGCTCTGGCCACTCATATGTTGTGGCCTCCAGCACGATGCAAAACCACCATCACCCCTTTGGGAGAGCCTTTACTAAACTGTAGTTTCTCTATCCCTACAGCTACAATATATATAGGTACAGCTATAGCTTACAGACCTTCATTTCCAATTTTTTTTACCAATAAAAGCAAGGTCCTTTCTCACTCCATATTTTTCTCCTCTTATGTCCTTGTTAAAGAAAAACAACTTTCCTCTTTTTCCTTTGGAAACAAATTCTATGAAAATTGCCAAAGATTGCTTTATTTTAGTGTTGTATCCAAAATAATTTTCTGCTTTTCTGTAGTAGAGAGACACAGAAAATTTCAACTAATTCATCTATGCTATTTATACATTTTATACAAAACAAAAATGTATAATCTCCAGACTGTTTGAACATGAAAGTATGTGTCATTGATTTTAAAATTTACATTTCAGGTTTCCCTTTTAAGGCAGCTAATCAATTAGTAGAAGGTCAGCAATTAACCATCTGATTTAACATTTTGGAGTAGTCAAATAAAGCTGGTAATGAAGCAAAATGAGAAAATGTAAATGTAGGATGTGGTGAGATATTTGGATTGGAGTGTTTGTATTATAGGATACCACAAGCTTTAGTCAAGTGCAACCAATTAAACACAATGTTCATTCCCTCTGGATATTGCACAACTCTGTCTTTGGATCCAATTGTGTATTTAAGTCTTTGACTGATGTGCAGTAGAGACAGAGCATGTTGACAGAATATGAGTTAGCCGCTTAAATTGCATAACCATTACAGTTATGTGATTCACCCAGTTGGACATCCTTTCTGAATGACTCCTGAGTGATATTTTAAAATATATATTGTTCTAGGGGAAGGGGTGAGATGAATCGTTGTATGTTCTTTTCTCTAAGCTCCAAAAGCTGTTCAATCAAGATTCTGTCTCTTTGATGGACCTCAAACTTTCCTGACAGTTGAATATACCCTGTAACAGAGTATCTGTAAAGCAAAAATGTATACAACATACTTTCTTCAAGCCCACATGTAACAAATAAAGATATCAAATGAACTGACATTTCTGCATTACAGTTTAAAATAACATCCTGTGTGACTTCTATATGCTGTGCTGTTAGCTCAATTTCAGATTTTCTAAACACTGGCTTTGCTTTCAAAGAATAATGTTCCAGTTCCTGTACTGAGTGTGTGGAGAGTGATTCTAAAGCTGGGGGGAAAGTTAAGAATGTGTGGGTTTTGGCTTCAGAATTAGCCATGCTTTAGTGATCTCCTGCATTAAACTGTTTCTTATTAATAGATCATGCAACTACCCACCACCGTTCACCCGCCCCCTCCCCACACACAGATCTGACACATTCTCATAATCGACAGCAAATGTTCATTCTGAAAGTTTTACTTTTTTTTTTCTTAAGCCCACCCTGACTTTCATGGTGATACAATGAAACCATCAACTATCAGAATTTAGTGTTTGGAGTGAGGCATATAAAATTAGTGACTGTATCTTGAAAGTGTAGTTGATACTTTTGAAGTAATACAACGTTTGTTGAATGTATTGTTCCCTCCAAAGAGAATGAAGATTTATCCTGAATAAACAGAAGGGAAATATATAAAGTTACATAGATAATTAGAGAAATTATGACAAAATATATGAAATTTTTACTCTTAAAGACCTCTTTACTTTGGATAAAGATTTTGAAAGTGCTTTAAAAATAAATTTGTAAAGGTTTTCAAAAGCTTATTTTTCCTTTTAAATCATTCTAAGCTGCAACAGTTTTCCTCATATATTTAACCCCCATTTATATCTTATGATTTCACTCTGCTCCAGTACAAAAAATGTGGCCCTTATTTAACATGTAGCCAAGCATTTACTCTATTCTCAATTCTCATCTTAACTGTTTTGCTTCCCTTTATAATGTTGGTCTTTCTCTCGGTGAGACCCACTCCTTCCCTTGGCTTCTCTACACAGTCTCCTGCCTCTCCTCTCTACATAGATTCTTACCTAAATCTTTCATGAATTGACCTTATTTCTCACACTTCCTAAATATAAATGTTCCACATCTTTCTGTCTGCTTCTCTCTTGTCCTCCCTTCCTGAACTTCCATTAACATTACTTGCACTTAAAACAAATACTAAGCTGTAAATACATGGATCTTTACCCTCTCTCTCTCTCTTTCTCTCTCCCGCAGTGTGTATGTGCCCCTATATTTCCTTAACTCTTTTTGTGACAATGCCCGAGAGAAGTAAATTAGTGGTGTGGTGATACAGATTTACAATGAACACATAATTAGAGTAGATGATTTTAGAGATCATCCATTTACTTTATGGATGACAAAATAATGTAGAGGGATTTATGATTTCCCTTTGCTGGAGTTTAATACCCATTCATTGAGCACATAATATATGGCAGGCGCCATGCTAATGCTGATTAAGGTACAGTATTTGCTCTCAAAATGTTTAGGCCAATAGAAGAAACAGATATATAAAAATCATTACAGTATAATTCTACGTGTAAAATAGCAGATATATGTACAAATCACAGACATTTTATGGGGGGGGTGCAGGGAGTATGATGAATGGAGAGAGAAGCCAAAGACCACAATCAGAGGAAGGGATACTATGACAGGAGGTCAGAACAGGTGAAAATTTTCCAGGAGGATAAAGGGAGTAGGGAGGGCACCACAACTACTGAGCCTGTGCTCTAGAGCCCGTGCTCCGCAACAAGAGAAGCCACCGCAATAAGAAGCCCCTGCACCACAACGAAGAGTAGCCCCCGCTCACCGCAACTAGAGAAAGCCCGCGTGCAGCAATGAAGACCCAACATAGCAAAAAATAAATAAATAAATATTTTAAAAAAGAAAAATTATATTTAAAAAAACCTAAAATATAGCCAGAAATTAACAACTTCTTACCCCCTCCATTTCTATCAGCAAGTCCAAGTCATAAATTTTTTTCTTTTAATCTTTAATGATTTAAGAATATTATCTTCTATCCTCTTTTAATTCTAAGGAATTTGACATTTTGAGGAGTCTATTTCTATTATTTGTGTTATCTGCTGTTTTGTAGTGAATTGTGTTCTTGTGTTAATTATAATTTTAGATTGTGACCTTATGGTCTGTGGGACTTTATCTCTGGAAGAACTGCCTGGCCTATTTGAGAGCGTGTCCATCCAGGGAAGTTTTGGTTTTGCTTAGCCAGTTGCTTCAAAGGTATAAGTTACTTGGGATAGTTTTTCATGTTAATTTCAAGATTGTACAGGAAATTAAAACACCAACTGTTTTGTGGAAGAGTCATAGATAAATACTATCGAGAGAGATTAGGTTTTATTTTTTTCTTTCCAGAGCCTAAGTTATGATAGTCAAGTTCCCTTGTTATCTACTCTTGCAGGTGTTAAGCTTTTCTTTCTATATCATCCTTACCCAACTTAATACTGCTATCTCAGTTTGAATCCCAGACATGTAGGTAGGACTTATCTACATTCCCTGAATGGCTGTTAAAACCTTAGTCCCTGGCTGGCAAACTAGTATCTTGTCTCCAACTCTCATTCCTGAAAGCCACAGCCTACACTCCCACTTAACCTCTTTTGCTACAGTTCTCACTTTGCTTCTGTAAACGACATTTAAATAAGGCATTTTATATCTTATTGAACAAATCTAAGTGTATTGTAGCTAAAGGCTTTTTCAGAGAAATTACTAGAGAATCTGGCTGTAGGTAGATTTGCATTTATATTTTTAAAGTTTTTAAAATTAAAAACTATTATATATATGTGAATCTATATATACATGTGTATATATATATTTCACTGTGGACATTCAAAAACAAAAGGCAAAAGAAGTATTGGTTTCATCTAACTAGTTCAGCTACTTAACAAAGTTGTCAGGTACCCCAGATTCTTTCTCCCCCATCTTGCCATTCTCAGTGCATTGGCTTTTCACTCTTATGTGTATAACCTTTTGGTTGCAAAGTGGTTGCTGCATCTCCAGGCATTTCATACATATTCTAGACAGCAAGAGGGAGAAGAGCAAATGGCCCCCTTAGCTGCAACTGTCTTTTTCTCTTTTTTTTTGACAGAAAAAATTTTCCCAGAACCCTCAGTAGCTGAGTTTACTAATTATCTTTATCCAGACCTCCTTTATATGGCCACTTTTAGCATCAAGGCTGGGGAAGGGGTATTAAGTATCCTACTTTCCACAGTATTTAGGTTCTCAAACCATAGTGTGCATCAGAATCTCAATTAAAAAAAAATCACTTCAAGTGCTTAATTAAATACTGATAGCTGGCACCCACCCTCAGAGTTCTGATTAGGGATGTTTGGGGAAGGGCCTAAGAATTCACATTTCTAACAAGTCTTTAGAAAAAGCTGCTGCTGTTGGTCTCAGAATCACACTTTGATAACCCCTGTTCTATACTAAAGGAGGGCAAATGTGAAGGGGTTTGGAAATGGTTTTGGAGTGAGGTGACTTATAGTAACTGCCACAAACATCTACCCTTTATTGTCAGATCAGAAAGTACATTTACTTGAAGACCTGAGGAATCATAAGGGGGAAAGTCAGGGAAAAGTCTTGAATAATGTATAAAGGCCTCATGGCAAGTGAAAACTTAGCATAGAGAACAGAATGCCAGAGCACAGAGTATGAGGAGGAAAGAGGTGAGAGACGAGTGTAGGATCCACTAGCAGGGACCTCTGGGGTTACAGAAACTCCCTTAGTGCATGAAGCCAGTAAGAAAGAGCTCCAGGATTTGGATGCAAATGTCTGGCACTAGGCTCTACTGCCTCTTTACTGAAGAACAAGTGAGAAACTTTAAACAGAACTTTACAGAAAGTTTTGCTGCCCAGGAAAAGTTTTATCAACTTATTTATTATTATAATTTCCAAACATTAAAACAAGACAAACTAGAGAGATAATATAAATAAAGATAAAATGGTTGATATCCCTCATTCAAAACCATATTCCTATAAATCAATAGGAAAATACAAAAACCCAAAGAGAATATGGATAAGTGATCAATGTTGGAAGAAAAAAATGGTTAGAAAATATGAAAACATGTCTAATCAAAGAGACAGACATTTAAGTGGTAATGAGATATCATATGTTGCCCATCAGACACAAAACTTAAAAGGTTGATAATACCCATGCAAGCTGGGAAGTGAAGAAATAGGAGTCCTCAAACATTGCTGATAAAAAAATGTAAATGGATACAGCATTTCTGGAAGCCAATACTGCAATGTATGTCATAATAAAATTAAATATATGTTTGACTCTAGCCCTTTGAGTTCTGAGAATTCATCCTAGGAAAATAATCAGACTTATGCACAAAGATTAATGTACAAAATTATTTTAGTGTTCTTTCCACATAAAAGATGAAGCAAAAATTCCTCTTTATGAAACTCCAGCTCTAATATTGAATATCACAGAAATGAGAAAATAGGCATTCGGGGGAATAGATTACATTTCTCCCCTGAATAGAAGGTCATATCACAACATAATCAACATAATGTCACTTCTAATCGCAGCTCTATAGTTAGAAAGTTGGGAAGGTCAAGCCTTTGTAGTTCTGGGGCAACTCAGGCTCTGGGTTGTCTTTTTCCAGCTTGGGAGAGGATGTGCTCACCACAGAGGGTTCTTCAGAGCCTACTGTGTCTAGCCTGGAGACCACCAGGGAAGCACTAAAGATAATCATATGGAGACAGACCATTTACAAAAAGATAATCCATTACTGGTCCCAGGTCACAGATGTTCAACACAGGGTTGTTTATAATAGGAAAAACAAATAAGACTGCTTAAAGCTCAAAAGTAGGAGACTACTGGGCAGTTTAACTGTAAGTGATGATATAGATTGTGATCTAGAGAAGGTCAGGCATGTAGAGTCTACTCAAGTGGTTTATGGCTTGGTGTGACTTGGCTTCATGGACTGCTGCACACATTGCAACCGAGTGATGTCCTTCCCACAAGGGTGTAGCACAGCCTGGGAGTGTAGCGCCTGCCACAGAGTGATATAGGGCCAATGGAATATTATGCATTCATCGAAAATGGTGTTTATGAAGAGCTCCTAAAATGTGTAAAACTGCTCAGCTTATAAAGAGCATAAAACCTGCATTCAAATTATCATGTATTAAGAATATTCAAGTTCATAAAAAGTAACTACTAAACAGAAATATGAAATTGGAAATGGAAAGTATAAAAGTTTCTCTCAGCACATTTCTTTAAAATGGAATGATATTATGAGGTTACTTATTACAATGTTATTTTAAAATCTATACCAGTTAAGAGATTAGTTAACATACAATAAGAATAAAAAATAACTGGCATAAAAAAAGAGAGAAGGAAATCAAAATTATCATTTGCAATTGACAGGATTTTATACTTGACAATTCCATGAGAAAAAACATTTTTGAAACAAAAACAGAATTTAGAAATGTGGCAATTTATAAGAGTATATGAACAATATTTTTCTAAAATATACAGCAAGAAAAAATATTTCAATAGTAACAGCAAAAAAATGTTAAAATAACTAGAAAATTAGGGAAATGTTTATGGTAGTTGAAGTTAGGTGATGATTGTATGAGGCTGTTGTCCTATACTCTTTACTTCTTCGTGTTTGAAAAATTCCATAAGAAAACATTTTGTTAAATGACTAGATATAACCACTAAAAATTGTGTAAAAACCATGTAAAGAAAAAGACTTAAAATATTCTAAAGAATATAGACTTCACTATTTTAAAATGGAACTCTTTGTGGTTAGGAAAAGACAAATATTACAAAAATATTAATTATGCAAAAATTAATTTAAAAATTCAGTTTTATCCCAAACAAAATATCAACTTGAATTTTTATCAAAACATGATAGAAAATTAAACCATAATTTAAAAAAATAAATATAAAAGAACACCCAGAAAATTGAAAGAACAGTAATGAGTTTACAGAGAGAGTGACCATGTAGCTTATCACGCAAACCAGGAAACTTGATGTGAAAAGACATATTAAAAGTAATTAACACATATTAACTGATCTACAACAGGTATAAACTGGGACTGTTCTGGTTAACTGGGCAGAGTGATCACCCTCGTTAGAGACCTACCAGATATTAAGGTGAAGTTTAACATTAACAATGGCAGACAAGTTGAAGGAGAACTGAAAGAGCCAAATGCATCTGAGAATTTAGTATATAATCAAGGTAACACTACAACTCAATAAAACTGATACTAGATATTCAGTAATGTGTTAAGACACATGGCTACTGTTGTTTCCCTTTTGCTCCCTTGTATTGTCTTCTCCACAAAGCTACCAGGAGGATCCCTTATAAATGACAATCAGTTATGTCCATCTGCATATTATCCTCCAATGGCTTCCCATCTTACACAGATGAATGAATTAACAATGAATGTGTAATTTCCTGCCAAGTTCTACCTAATCTAGATATCTTCCCCAGTTGACCACTACTGCTCCCATTCCCCTATTCTCTTTCCCTTCCTGCCACAGGGGCCTCTTTCTAATTTTTCCAGCATGCCAAGCAACAACCATCATTGGGCCTTCGCTCAGGCTGTTTCATCTATCTGGAATGTTCTTTATCCAGACATCCACATGGCTTACTCTGTTCATTTAAGTATTCACTTAAATATCACCTAGCAAAGAATCTTTTTCTAAAGATCCTATATAAAACAGAAATCCCCCAATTCAATAATATATTTCCATTGTACTGAATTTCCCATACCCTTCTTTATTCTTCTCCATACTTACTTACCACCACATGATATATCAAATGTGCTTACACTGTATAAATTCTCTCTCTCCTCATTACGCATTAGAATATAAACTTCCCCAGCGCAGAATTAACTTGCTGCCATATTCCCAGCACTTAGAACAGGCCTGGAATGTAGCTGGTATACAATAAATATTCGTTGAATGACTGAATAAATAAATGAATATAAAGAGAATACTAAGAAATCAATTAAAAAGGAAAAATATAAATGGGAAAATGACTAAGGTCCACAAATACACAAACAAAGAAAAAGAAATACACATGGCTGATAATATATATGAAAATGACTGAACCTAACTCATATATTCAAAGAATTGTAAATAAAAATACCTCTCAAACAGACAAATAGTAAAGCACTGAATGAAACTCAGTTTTGATAATGGATAGAAAAATAAGTACCACCTATCATACAGAGTTGGTGGAAATGATAATTGGTACAAGCTCCTTGAAGGGAAATTTGGCAAAATTTACCAAAATAAAATGTTCCTAGCATTCTACTTCTAGCAAAGATGGAGTAACTGGTGCCAGACTGGTCCTCCTAGTGAAACAAATAGAAACAAGTATTTTCACATACCGGACAGGAGACAACACAGGACTGTGATCCTTGAGAGAAAGGAAACAAGGGACGTGATCAGTATGAACACCTGGGCTTTGAGCCTGGAGGCACTTTCCTGGATCTTGGTGCAGGAAGAACATGGTAATATTCTGAGTGAAAGGGAGAAATCAGAGTGTGGGGGAGGCTGAGGTGGCTAGAATTTGTGAGGCAGAGCATGGGAAAGTAGGAAGCAATCTAGCAAAAGAGATTCAGAAATATAGCTATGGGTCTCCTTGAGTGTTTGGCTGAGTGTAAACCTGCTTATGAAGAGAGTGAAACTCCAGAGAAGCTGGGCACAGACTCAGGAAACAGGGCTGAGAGATACTCAAACTTGGATTAGCCACGGTGGGCACTATACCACAAAGTTACAGTAATCAAAACAGTATGGTACTGGCACTAAAACACACACATAGATAGGTGGAACAGAACAGAGAGCCCAGAAATAAACCCATGAACCTATGGTCAATTAATCAACAACAAAGGAGACAAGAATATACAATGGAGAAAAGACAGTCCCCTCAATAAGAGGTTCTGGGAAAACTGGACAGCTACATGTAAAAGAATGAGATTAGAACATTTTCTCACACCATTTACAAAAATAAACTCAAAATGAATTAAAGACCTAAATGTAAGACCAGAAACCATAAAACTCCTAGAAGAAAACATAGGCAAAATAATCTTTCACATAAGTAGCAGCAATATTTTTATGGACCTGTCTCCTAAGACAAAGGAAACAAAAGCAAAAATTTTAAGATGGGACCTAATTAAACTTAAAAGTTTTGCATAGCAAAGGAAACCACTGACAAAACAAAAAGACAACCTACTGAATGGGAGACAATATTTGCAAATGATATGACCAATACAGGATTAATATCCAAAATATATAAACAACTCATACAACTCAATATCAAAAAGAAACACCAACCTGATTAAAAGATGGGCAGAAGACCTGAATAGATATTTTTCCAAAGAAGACATATAGATGGCCAACAGGCACATGAAAAGATGCTCAACATCACTAATCATCAGAGAAAAGCAAATCAAAACCACAAAGAGAGAGACTTCTCTGGTGGTCCAGTGGCTAAGATTCCACATGCAGGGGGCCCAAGTTCAATCCCTGGTCAGGGAATTAGATTTTGCATGCCGCAACTAAGACCCAGCATAGCCAAATAAATAAATAAATATTAAAAATAAACCACAATGAGATTTCAACCTCACACCTGTAAGAATGGCTATCATCAAAAAGAACACAAATAACAAATGTTGGCGAGGATGTGGAGAAAAGGGAGTTCTTGTACACTTTTGATGGGAATGTAAACTGGCACAGCTGCTGTGGAAACAGTATGGCAGTTCCTCAAAAAACTAAAAATAGAATCACCATATTATCCTGAAATTCTGCTCCTGGGTATATATCTAGAGAAAACAAAAACACTAATTTGAAATGATACATGCACCCCAATGTTCATAGCAGCATTATTTTCAACAGCCAAGATATGGAAGCAACCTAAGTGCCCATCAACAGATGCATGGATAAAAAATCTATGGTATATATATATACAATGGAATACTCCTCAGCCATACAAAAGAATGAAATGTTGCCATTTGCAACAACATGGATGGACCTGGAGGGTATTATGCTTAGTGAAATAAGTCAGAGAGAGAAAGACAAATACCATATGTTATCACTCATATGTGGAATCTAAAAAATAAAACAAACTAGCAAATATAACATAAAAGCAGACTCACAGATATAAAGAACAAACTGGTGGTTACCAGTGGAAAGAGGGAAGAGTGAAAGGGAAAGATAGGGGTAGAGGATTAAAAGGTACAAACTAGTATGTATAAAATAAATAAGCTGCAAGAACATATTGTATAGCACAGGAAATACAGCCAATATTTTATAATAACTATAAATGGAATATAATCTGTAAAAATTTTGAAGCACTATGTTGTACACATGAAACTAACACAATGTTGTAAATCAACTATACCTCAATTAAAAAAGAAGTTAAAAAAAGAAAATGTGGTACATATAAAAAAAGCACTAAAATATTGGATATTTCCATGGAAAAAAGTGAAGCACTATACTTATCTGACAACATACTGAAATTAACTTAACATGATCTTAAGTCTAAAAGTTAAGGCTAAAAATATAGAGCTTCTAGAAGAAACCACAAGAGAAAATTTCACCCCTTACATTAGACAAAGATTCCTTTGTAAAATCCTGATTTGATAGATCCTTAGAAAAGATGCTGATAAACTGATCTGTACCAAAATTAACACCTTCTGCTTTTGAAAGATATTAAGAATATGAAATACTGGAGAAAATATAAAATTGTAAAATCGTGTTGGACAATTGATTGTCAGTTTTGTATACAATGAAACATATACCTCCCATTTAACCCAGCATATTTACCCAAAACAAATATCATATGTCCTCCAAAATACATGCATACAAATGTACAGAGTAGCTTTCTTCATAATAGCCAAAAAATAAAAGAACTGAAATGTCCATCAGAGGTAAATGCATAAACATGTTCATATACAGATATAGTCAGTAACAAAGGAACAAACTAATGGCACATGCAACAACATGAATGACTCTCAAAATATGATGAATGCCTGGTATCAAAAAAGATACCAAACACAGGAGACCACTTACTATATGATTCCATTTATATGAATTTTTTTTCATAGAATTTATTTTTTATTTTTTTAACATCTTTATTGGAGTATAATTGCTTTACAATGGTGTGTTAATTTCTGCTGTAAAACAAAGTAAGTCATCTATATGTATACATATATCTCCATATCCCCTCCCTCGTGTGTCTCCCTCTCACTTTCCTTATCCCACCCCTCTAGGTGGTCACAAAATACTGAGCTGATCTCCCCGTGTGATGCAGCTGCTTCCCACTAGCTATCTATTTTACATTTGGTAGTGTATATATGTCAGTGCTACTCTCTCACTTCGTCCCAGCTTACCCTTCCCCCTCCTCGTGTCCTCAAGTCCATTCTCTACATCTATGTCTTTATTCCTGTCCTGCCCCTAGGTTCATCAGAACCATTTTTTTTAGATTCCATATATATGTT
This sequence comes from Hyperoodon ampullatus, assembly GCF_949752795.1. Lineage (NCBI taxonomy): Eukaryota > Metazoa > Chordata > Mammalia > Artiodactyla > Ziphiidae > Hyperoodon > Hyperoodon ampullatus. The sequence continues at coordinate 157,273,673 of NC_136914.1, read as the reverse complement.
TTAGCATACAGCATTTGTTTTTCTCTTTCTGACTTACTTCACTCTGTATGACAGACTCTAGGTCCATCCACCTCACTACAAATAACTCAATTCCATTTCTTTTTATGGCTGAGTAATATTCCATTGTATATATGTGCCACATCTTCTTTATCCATTCATCTGTTGATGGACACTTAGGTTGCTTCCATGGCCTGGCTATTGTAAATAGTGCTGCAACAAACATTGTGGTGCATGACTCTTTTTGAATTATCATTTTCTCTGGGTATATGCCCAGTAGTGGAATCGCTGGGTCATATGGTAGTTCTAGTTTTAGTTTTTTAAGGAACCTCCATACTGTTCTCCCTAGTGGCTGTACCAATTTACATTCCCACCAACAGTGCAAGAGGGTTCCCTTTTCTCCACACCCTCTCCAGCATTTGTCATTTGTAGATTTTTTGATGATGGCCATACTGACTGGTGTGAGATGAAACCTCACTGAAGTTTTGATTTGCATTTCTCTAATGATAAGTGATGTTGAGCATCATTTCATGTGTTTGTTGGCAGTCTGTATATCTTCTTTGGAGAAATGTCTATTTAGGTCTTCTGCCCATTTTTGGATTGGGTTGTTTTTTTTTTTGATATTGAGCTGCATGAGCTGCTTGTATATTTTTGAGATTAATCCTTTGTCCGTTGCTTTGTTTGCAAATATTTTCTCCCATTCTGAGGATTGTCTTTTCATCTTTTTTTATGGTTTCCTTTGCTGTGCAAAAGCTTTTAAGTTTCATTAGGCCCCATTTGTTTATTTTTGTTTTTATTTCCATTACTCTAGGAGGTGGGTCAAAAAGGATCTTGCTGTGATTTATGTCATAGAGTGTTCTTCCTATGTTTTCCTTTAAGAGTTTTATAATGTCTGCCCTTATATTTAGGCCTTTAATCCATTTTGAGTTCATTTTTGTGTATGGTGTTAGGAAGTGTTCTAACTTCATTCATTTACATGCAGCTGTCCAGTTTTCCCAGCAACACTTATTGAAGAGGCTGTCTTTTCTCTGTTGCATAGTCTTGCCTCCTTTATCAAAGATAAGGTGACCATATGTGCGTGAGTTTATCTGTGGGCTTTCCACCCTGTTACATTGATCTATATTTCTGTTTTTGTGCCAGTACTATAGTACTGCTACTATTACTGTAGCTTTGTAGTATAGTCTGAAGTCTGTAGTATAGTCTGAAGTCAGGGAGCGTGATTCCTCCAGCTCCATTTTTCCTTCTCAAGATTGCTTTGGCTATTCAGGGTCTTTTGTGTTTCCATACAAATTGTGAAATTTTTTGTTCTAGTTCTGAGAAAAATGCCAATGGTAGTTTAATAGGGATTGCATTGAATCTGTAGATTGCTTTGGGTAGTATAGTCATTTTCACAATGTTGATTCTTCCAATCCAAGAACATGGTATAGCTCTCCATCTGTTTGTATCATCTTTAATTTCTTTCATCAGTGGCTTATAGTTTTCTGCATACAGGTCTTTTGTCTCCTTAGGTAGGTTTATTCCTAGATATTTTATTCTTTTTGTTGCAGTGGTAAATGGGAGTGTTTCCTTAATTTCTCTTTCAGATTTTTCATCATTAGTGTATAGGAATGCAGGAGATTTCTGTGCATTAATTTTGTATCCTGCTACTTTACCAAATTCATTGATTAGCTCTAGTAGTTTTCTGGTAGCATCTTTAGGATTCTCTATGTATAGTATCATGTCATCAGCAAACAGTGACAGCTTTACTTCTTCTTTTCCAGTTTGGATTCCATTTATTTCTTTTTCAGCTTTGATTGCTGTGGCTAAAATTTCCAAAACTATGTTGAATAATTGTGGTCAGAGTGGGCATCCTTTTCTTGTTCCTGATCTTAGAGGAAATGGTTTCAGTTTTTCACTACTGAGAACGATGTTGGCTGTGGGTTTGTCATATATGGCCTTTATTATGTTGAGGTAGGTTCCCTCTATGCCCACTTTCTGGAGAGTTTTTATCATAAATGGGTGTTGAGTTTTGTCGAAAGCTTTTTCTGCACCTATTGAGATGATCATATGGTTTTTATCCTTCAATTTGTTAATATGGTGTATCACATTGATTAATTTGTGTATATTGAAGAATCCTTGCATTTCTGGGATAAACCCCACTTGATCATGGTGTATGATCCTTTTAATGTGCTGTTGGATTCTGTTTGCTAGTATTTTGTTGAGGAATTTTGCATCTATGTTTATCAGTGATATTGGCCTGTAGTTTTCTCTTTTTGTGACATCTTTGTCTGGTTTTGGTATCAGGGTGATGGTGGCCTTGTAGAATGAGTTTGGGAGTGTTCCTCCCTCTGCTATATTTTGGAAGAGTTTGAGAAGGATAGGTGTTAGCTCTTCTTTACATGTTTGATAGAATTCACCTATGAAGCCATCTGGTATATGAATTTTTAAATCTTGTGAAAATAATCTAGAACAACAGAAATCAGATCAGTGCTTGCCTGGGGCCTGGATTGGGGAAGGGGTTGACTGCAAAGGAATACAAGAGAACTTTGTAGTTTGATGGAAGTGTTTCATATCTTAATTATGGTGGTGGTTATGTGGGTATAAACATTTGTTAAAATTCAGCAAGCTACATTTTAAATGGATGCATTTTATTGTATGTAAATTATACGTCAGTAAAGTTGATTTAAAAATGAAAACATAAAAGATTTGACTTACTGATCTGACTTATTCATAGTACAATATGTTTAGTATAATCCACACCATTTTTATATAAAGGAAAAAAGTCTATATCTGTGTGTATGTATGCATACCCCTCCTTTACAAAATAGTTTGGCAGAGATTAAAAAGGGAATGCAATTTTTTATCCAAATAATTTTTCATCAAATATAAATTCATGTACCATTTGTATAATTAAAACAACGAAAGTAACATTTTAAAATTCTAGCCCAAAATGAGAGATTTAGGAAAATATGAGAATTTAGAAATATGGTCACTAACAGAGAGCCCTATTCCAATTCTCCACCCAGTACATAGAAATATTCATGTCCCTTTTTCCAAAAATTCTATTTACAGGTATTTTTTAATAGATATTTTTGAAGAAAGTTTGCAAAGACATATGTACGACAATGTTAACTTCTTGAAGCCAAAACTAGGGTATATTTAAATTCCATTATTGGGGAATGTGTTAAATAAAATAAGGATCATCTATACACAGAGTTTTAAAAATAAAAAAGGTAGGAAGCAGGGATGGAGGGAAGAAGGAAGGAGGAAAGGAAGATTAAAACTGTTGACAGGAAAGATATGAAAGATAAATTGGCAAATGTGTATAATATTACAGAGATTCAGAGGAAAACACTGAAAATCAGAATATCAACATTGGATTTATTTTAAAACTCTTTTAATAATTTGTTTCCTACAGAGGAACACAAATGATTAAAAATGTGATGGGCCCTAAAACACTAAAGTAAAATTAGTATCATTATGTCAGAGTTATAAGTAGGATAATGAAAAAAATGAAATAATTTCTGTTCTGCAAGCCATGATTCTTTCTGAAGAATAATCATCAGCATTGAGAAAGATGTATAAAATTAGCTAAGTTGAGCAAATTTTGATTACAACAGATGAAACCATCCTGTCTGATAATGAAGTTTTAGTGCTCACAATGTACAGTTCATAAAGAATGCAAAAGTATAAGTGGATACGTTATGTTCAAAATTACATACAATGTATATAAAGGGGTCACTTAAGTTTGAAAGCCTTAAAAATTAATTCCTGGAAAAAATCAATTTCCCAGTAGCATACATTGTGCAATAGATGGAGCCCAGGCTACGGCTGACAGGCAATTTATGTATATGACCAACTTTTTAAAAAGTAGCAACAGATGTTTTAGTGATTCTCTGTATTATGCATAGCAACAATTGGTCTCCAAGAATCACTGTGAAAGAGCCCACAAAGTAATGAATGTAATTATCAGTTCTATTAATGAAATTAAGAATAATTCCATGAAAAACAGATTATTTTATAAACTATGTAGATACTGAAGAACAATTTAAATATTACATTCTGCATATAGAATTAAGGGGCTCTCCAAAAGAGATTTTTAAAATAATATTTGCAACAAATTTTATATTATTATAAATTTTACTCAATTAATTAAAATTTTACAATAAAATTTATAACATATGAAATAATGTGACATATCTTTAAGGTATGTTAAGTGACATTCTTAAACTACAGGGAAAATGAGATCGGTTTTATTAATATGGAGATAATTATCATTAGCTTTCTCATAAATTTACATCATGTATAAATAGTACCACTCTCTGAGAATTTACAGTTTCTCTGTGTTCAGCAATATGCAAAAATAGAAATACACTAACCATTCGATATGAATTTACACTGCAGTATACGATTTTCAGTTAGTTTTTTTGAAATAGATGTAGAACATATTAGCACTATTTGTGGGAGAGTTCATTGAGCTAAAAAGTGACATGGCCAAGCATTAATTAATCATTTACAGAAGTTTTAGAATATAGTTTATTCCTTTATGTTCACTTCTTTGGAAAGAAGCTAAGTGAATCAGGATAGTGTTTAGTTGCCCAGTGGCACAATTTTTTTTTTTTGGCAAAATATTCAACATTTCTGTAGCTTAGTCTTTTCATCTAAAAAATGGAAATTATAGTAATACCTAATTTAGAAGTTTGTTTTGAAGGTTAAATAACTTAATACATGCTAAGCACTTGGAACTGTTTCGAGCACATAGTGAATAGTCAACAAGTGTAAACTCTGTTTACAAATATAAAGCATTCTAAAAAATAGAGTTATAGGGAGCATTAAAGACAACTGTCACTGACCCAGGCCATCACCCTCTGGGAGGTTTTAACTGGAATAGCGATTCGGTCTAACATTATCTCTGCCACACTAATCCATCAGCTCAGCTAAGATGGACAACCAGCCCAAGAATTCTATGAAATCCTCTAAGGAATAGACTCGGTCTCTCTTTCTAAAACTTTGTGGTTTTTCAGTCACATGACTAAAAACACACGTTCTGGTCATTCTCTTGTGTACCCTGACAGCCAGTTCATTTTCTATAGGAGTGCTTTATTGTGTGTGTACCCTGAGCTTACTCTCTCCTATCTTCATGTTTCTCAATCCCACATGGCGTAATACATTCACATCATTTCCTCTCCCCATGAGAAAATACATACATGTACAAAATTTATAATCAGCAAGGTTAATTTTGTGTGTGGGGGGCATTACTTCAGCAGAAATTTCCATTTAACACGCAGCCTCTCATTCCTAGTGCTTCTTGGACACTGTTAAATGCAGAGTCATAGAGCACCTGAGTTCTGCCATTCCACAAGGAGCAGTAAAAGGTAACATTTCAGCAGACAGACTAGGAAGTATTCGCTTTCAGCTCTGAGATGTGAGTTCTGCTGCCACTGATATTTTGTTTGAATCCTGGACATTTGTACACGGGATTTTTTGTTATGAAGTAAATTTTGGCTCGGTTTGGGTCGACACAAATACTACAGGCAGGCTTCTTCCAGGTATACTTTAAAAGATAACATTCAGTGGGAAATATAGAATAAGCAGCAGAAAGAAAGAATTAGTAACATAGAATTCTAATTTTGACCATGTCTGTTACATAAATTATTCTGTTCTATTATAAAAAATGGAAGACAGTAAAACTACTGAGGAACTATTTTAGATGAAAGGAGACTAAAGAGGCATATAATGAAATGCAATACATAATCGTGGAATGAATGCAGTTCTGGAGGGAAAAGTATGTTATAAAGGACATAATTGGATCAATTGACAAAACTGGAATATGGATGTACCTTAAAATGTTGTATCAATGTAAAATTCCTAAAATGGAATATTGCAGTGTGGTTATGTAAAGGAATGTCCTTGTTCTTTAAAATATATACACTGAAAATATTTAGAGATAAAATTTTATGTTGTGAGCAACTTATTCTTAAATAGTTCAGGGATAGCTACATCTATCTATACCTACAACTATCACCTCTCTACCTATCAATACATCTATCTATCTCTGTATATGTGTGTGTGTGTGTGTATATATATATATATATATATATATATATATATATAGAGAGAGAGAGAGAGAGAGAGAGAGAGAGAGAGACAGAGAGAGAAAGAGGGAGAAAGAGAGGAGTGTCTAAGAGGTTCTTTGTATCATTTTTGCAACTTTTCATTAAGCATGAAACTATTTCCAAATAAAAAGTTTATTTTTTAACCAAAAACCTTAATTCATTCCCTTTTCTTGAAAACTTTCCTTCCTCCATATTTAAATGCATTACATTACCAGATACTTGTTGCCCACACAGAAACAGTGGTATAATCTTTAAATCCTCCTTCTCTTTCATGTCTCTGCTTTAATCAACCAGAAGTCATGGTGATTCTACTTCATAACTATTTCTTGAATTTGTGCATCATATTCCCTCTCACTGCCTTTACAAAGATGAAAGACAACTATTCCCATCTCAAGTAAGATAATTTTTGAGGATGATCACTTCACTTGGACTACTGCAAGTTAATAATGGTCCTAATCCCTGACTCCAGTTTTGACCTCCACAATTTCCTCTCCACACTGCAAGCAGCAGTCTAAAGCGAAGTGCTAAAGCACAACTCTGATTGCCTTGAAATATTTTAACTTGTTCCCATTGTCCTTAGGATAAAGTCCACCTTATTTAGCATAATTTATGTGACTCGACACTTACTTCCCCCTACAGTTGCAGCCCTTCCGTCTCATGTCCAGATTCACCACAATGAATGTTAATTTCTTGAAAAAGATGTCATCTTTGTGTCTGGGCCTTTGTCTATGCAGACTGCTCTGGAAGACTCTGCTCCCCTCTTTTTCTTGCCGTACCCTACTCATCCTTTAGGTCTCAGTTTAAACATCACTTCCATCAAGATATCTTTCCATCCCACCCCTAAACTATGAGGTGTCTCTACCCTGTCTTCCCTTTTCTTTCTGTACTTCCCCTCTCCTTACACTTAATTCATATCAACTCCTTGTTCAGTTGTATGTTGCCTCATTTCCTTAATCACCATTGCAATCCGAAGTCAAATTTAGAGCCTGACACTAAAGAGACTATTTTCTGTAATGAATGAATGACTGGGAAAGTACATTAAGTTTATATTTTTAAAATAAAACAGTTAACAAATCAAGTCTTTGTCCTTATAAAACCCAAATACTAGGGAATAAGTTGGTATGTGTATGTGTAATGTATGTGTAATGTATCCTGAGATACAAGAAGAAAAATTAATGAATAACTTACATAAAATATGGAGTGGGTTTTTGTTTATTTTATTAATTGTATTGGCTATTCTATATCCAAGGTTATTCTTTGCATGGAATAAAATGAACACTTAAGTCTTATATTCTCAAGAATTATTATTCTGGGGTTGTTATTGGATATGGTGGAGCACTTTAGATGGTGGTGATCAGGGCAGTAGTGCTGAGAGTGCTTCTGATGTAATGGTGTGGTTGTGGTGATGGTGGTGATGGTGGTGGTTGTGAGATGGGGGTGCTTGTGAAAAAGCAGTGAATCACGATGACCATGATGAAACCAATGGTGGTAATGATGATGATAAGAAAAGACTAAGGCTGGTTTGGGAGTCAGATTAAGATGCAATCTTGATTTAGCCACAAATTATCATCTTGGGGGAGTTATTTAAACTTTCTGATTATTTATAAAATGGGGATTATAATAATCAGTAATACTGATTACTATAAAGTTGAAGTTAAAACTAAATGAAATTATTTAAATACTTAATTCTTTAGGCACACAGTCAGTATTTAAGAAATGGCTACTTTTTTTGGTTATTTTATTCTTATTAATTCCTGTACTCTTCATCCTTATCTTCAGCCTTCATCAAACCCCAACCATCTCTGAGAGTTTAAATGCTCTGCTCACTTTAAATATTTCTTGAGCCAAATATTCCACAGTTCTTTTCAATATGTAATGATCATGGTTTTCAGGAGACTCCACTTTTATGCATACTGTATGTCATAAAAGAAGCAGTGAAAACTCTCTTCTTTTTATTCATTCTTGGTGACTAAGAATTAGTTTCCCCTCACCCTTTGCAACATAGTATTAGTCAAGACTATTTGGACCACAAGCCATAACAGCTTGACTTAAATTTATTTAGCAAAATATATAAACATACACACAAATAATTTGTCTATTTAAATAGAAAGTCAGGAAGTAGCACAACTATATTTAAACATTTAAATGTACTTAAATACTCCAACTTTTCTCAACTACAGGAAGATTTCATACAGTAGAAAAGACAGCTTCCAGGAAACCCTGATGCCTATATTTGATAAAAATCTTCCTTAAATTTCCATTCTCCACTTCTTCTTTGACAATAGAATTTTTAACTAGTCATATGGTTATTCATGTAATAGCTACTATCTCCAGGTTTCCTTAAAGATAGGTGTGGCCATGTTAAGTTATAGCCAATATGATTTGAGCAGCAGTAACTTATACATCTTCTACTTATGCCTTTGAAGGGGTGAGGTGTACAGCACCCTTGGTTGCTCTCTTCCCACTGGCTGTAATGCAGACATAAGGTGGAAGCTGGAGTAGTCCTTTCTGACCATGAGACAAAAGCTGTATGTTTAAAATTGCAGGATAACTACACAGAACGAGTGTGGGCCCCTAACGATTTGGTGGAGGAGCGCTACCATACAGATCAAACTTTTACATAATAAATTAGTCAACTTCTATCTTGTTTAAGCTAATGCTAACTTGAGGTCTTTGTAACATCACCCAAATTATAATCTCATAAATACAGCACCCTTCAAGCATTATTATCCAAAAAAGCAAGAACCTTCTCCTAGCTCCAAAATGAGGACTCCTGGAGAAATGCATGGATTGGCCTACCTTGGGTCACATGCCTATTTTTGAATCAATCAACATTAGCAGGAGAGTAGAAAAATATGGTCTAGATCACACACTCAGTCCTGTGACCAGGAGTGTGATACTATGTGTGTGATCACAAGGAGTGTGATATAATTGGCAGTCCCAACAGAATCATATTGGATGAGAAAGCAAACATTTCCAAAAAGAAGAATAGAACTGAAGAGTCAAAAACAACAGATGTTCTCTAGACACCGGAGATATGTGAGAAACTTTAACGGTAAAGTATATTATCTTATATATGAAAACACACGAGGAGAAACAACAACAAACAAACATTTCTGACTGGGAAAAGAATCCACCTTACAACTGAGTCTTACCAAAATCAAGAATAAAACAAGTGTCAAAGTATAGACCATCTTAAGATATCATTAAGGGATGCCTTCTCAGGAATTGTCTTCACTATCTTAGAGGCCTGGTAAGAATAAGCAAGGCTTCTAATCAGTGGCTTATCAATCTGCTCTTTGACTTTAATTTCTTTCCAAACAGTGGGTCCTGTTTTAGCAGGAGATTTTCAAGATCATGGACCTTGAATTAGAGATGAAGATTCTAAATCTCTCTCTGCTCCACAACCAAGTTTTATCCACTTCATGGTTACAAGTGTGAGTCCCTTGTGCACAGGAGGGATTTATGCCCAGCACACATAAAAATTCCTAAGGGTCCCCATGACCTTCTGTGCTCTTTCACAAACTACCCCAATTGGTATAATGTCATGAAAGGCCTACATAATATCGCACCCTGGCCTTGGAATAAAAGGACTATTTTCATACTACTTATTTGTGGACTTAGTTCCAGTTGTGCACCTTACTTCTGTTTCTTCCCAAGGATTGACTGCTGCTGGATTTATCATTCTCTCTCCACTTGTCCTTGCTATCTAAACTCATAAAGCCATCTCTCCTGAATACTGTTACAGATGGTTTTATTTTTCCTTTTCAGTAGCAAGTTCAAGGTCTACATAGAGTAACAGTTTTTGGGGTTCAAATTAATTCCCAGAACTCTCTGCAAATAAATTGATCCTGTAAGAGCCTCCCCACATCTAGTCACCCATTACTGTGTCTTGGTCTTGTGGTTATGGCCCATCACACATGTGTATGTTTAAGAGTAAAAGGGGAGATAAATGTTGAATCAGATCTGTCATCTGAAATTCATTTGGCTTCTGATTCACTCATCCAGTTGTGTTCCTCCAAAATGTTATTTTCAGAGCCATTGAATGACTAAGAAGCTTTTCAATCCTTCAGTTAAACCTCACAAAAGAGCCTTCTGAAGAACAGGAAATAACTCTTTCACAAGGGTAAATGAAGCTAAATAGGAAAAAGCTTGAAATTGGTTACAAATTTTGAACCCAAAATATTCTCTAAATTTTATTTATCACATATCGTTTGTCTAGACAGTTGCTGGATAACTGATACATGATAACATGTTCATTTCTATATTTTCTTCACCTTAAGGTCTTTACTCACAAAAAGGCTAAATTCTTTTCTGCAAGTAAGTACAGGCAGTATCATCCTCCAGAGATTTCTAGCTTTTCCCTGAGCTCAGGAGCTGGAAGTCATTTGATTTTGTCATGTTGCCCTTTAAAAACAACTAGGGCAAGAAAACTAATTCTGTTTGTAAGAAAGACCCATGATGATTCCTTTTGGATTAGAGCAAAATAATAATGATTATTTTTTAAAAATATGGTGGAGTACCTATTCCAAATCTGGCAATAAGAAATCTCAATCTCTGAAATGTTTTTCCATTCTATAATGAAGACAGAGGACCTTTGTCAGACACTTAAAACAACCCAAACCCATTATTATAGAGGGAAGAAATTGAGCACAGATCAAGTGACAGATTCTAAATTCAGATTGATTTTTTTCCCTAAATATAGGGCTAACTCAAATTAGAATTAACATCGCTAATCTTTTAATTTCCCATCATTTAAAATCTTATAAGGACAGATGAATGGATAAAGAAGATGTGGTACATATATACAATGGAATACTACTCAGCCATAAAAAGGAATGAAATTGGGTCATTTGTAGAGACGTGGATGGGCTTAGAGACTGTCATACAGAGTGAAGCAAGTCAGAAAGAGAAAAACAAATATCGTATATTAACGCATATATGTGGAATCTAGAAAAATGGCACAGATGAACCAGTTTGAAAGGCAGAAATAGAGACACAGATGTAGAGAACAAACCTATGGACACCAAGGGGGGAAAGTGGTGGGGGGGTGGTGGTGGGATGAATTGGGAGATTGGGATTGACATATACACACTAATATGTATAAAATAGATAACTAATACTGAACATGGGGACAAATAGAGAAATTATTTTTAAAAAAACTTATAAGTGTGCCTTGGCTACAAAATTCCATGTTGACTTTAATTCTAATGTTGGAGTTCAGACTAAATACCACTTGGTTTTTCCAGTGCTTTGATTTGTTAATTTTTTATTCACTTGACAGAAATAAAAATTTTAGTTGTCTATATATCCAAAGACAAACTCAATATTGAGCAACATATAGAAATTTGAGACTGGAAGGATGGCCAGGCTAGTCTCAGAACTTTAGTAGGAAAATGAGAAGTAATCATAACCCAGAAGCAATGTTTTAATCACCTAATCTTCATTACAATAATAATATACAAATGAAATATACAGAATTAGAATGGGGAGATTTATTGTACATATTAAAGCAAATTTAACATTTAACTTAATTTGTTAATTCCACATACAAGGTGTTAATGATCAGAAAATCAAGACTCCTGAATTTTATTCCTCAAAATTTTATCTCTCTCCCATCGACTTGCCTCACCCTCCCACCCCAGGAAAATGAAAAAAAAAAAAAATCTAACAAATATGAATAAGGAATAAATTGTGAATTCCATAGTAACAAAGAGGGTAAAAAGTTTGTATTATCATGAATAGAAATCATGGATTCTTTTTTCCTGGGGTAGAATAGGAATAAAAAATGGTTTTTAAAAGACCAGGAAGTGAAAGGTTTACAATTTGTCCATTAGTGTGAGGAAGAGGAGTTTGTAGAAAAGACTAGAACAGCTAAAGTTCTGGAAACAAAACTGAATGCAGGACAAGAGAGTCAGATAGAAGGTGAATATAAAAGTAATAACTTCCTTTAAGGTAGAGCTTTTCAGGTACTGTGTCTTTTTTTTTTTTTTACATTTACCAGTTTATTAAAGGATATGATGAAGGATACAAAGGAACAGCCAGATGAAGCACATACGGTGTCTTGAGCTCTGGATTTATGTATTTCTAGAGACAGTATGTAAAATCTATAGTTATCTATGCATGGAATAAAAGACTGCTCATTCACTGTGGCTTATCAAAATAGGATTAGGAAATGTTATACTTAACAACACAAATAATCCCAAACAGACCTTTTTCACATAATTCAGTATCTATCGTAAAGAGCCAGACTTCACCCTCCTACCCAAGGCTTATGATTAGCATTAGATTTTAAGGAAAGTTTTAAAATACCATAGATATAAGAATATTCATCAAACTGAAATGTGTCCCAATATACTCCATGCTTAACATTCATAGCTATCAGATATTTCATCACTATGACACTCTTGTTAAAAAATGTTGCTGGCTGATACTGTGCATGTTTCTGAGGGCTGATAAAATTTCTCAGCCTATTTATAAGGTCGACAAAAGGACCCTTGGACTTACATATTATAAATATATCTCTAAATAACCACATAGTTCGAGAAATTTTAAAAGCTCACTGTACTGAGAGATAAAGCATTTGGAAATTTTTTGTCTTAACTGACTCCAGCAGCTCTGTTATGCTCATATAACTAACTGGTAGTAAATAAAAGTCATAACTTTGATCTAGACCCTCAAGATTTAATAAGCTTCTTAAAACCCAGTTATATAAAATTAATATCTTGAATTTGTAGACAGAGAATTTGCTTTGAGCTTACAGAAGATAAGAACTATTTGTGAATGCTGTACTTCATTCACCACACTGATGGGGCCTTTGGGTACGATTAGATCATTAGGGTCATGAATGGAATTAGCATACTTATCAGTGCACTTAGAGCTCTCTCGCCCTTCTACCATGTGAGGATACAGGATGAACCAGGAAGCAGGCTCTCATCAGACACTGAATCTGCTGGCACCTTGTTCTTGGACTTCCTAGATTCAAGAACTGTGAGAAATAAATTTCTGTTGTTTTTAAGCCACCCAGTCTATGGTATTCTGTTATAACATCCTGAACTGACTAAGGTAAATACTTAATTCTTAAAGGAAGCAAAAGTTAACATCATACTTAATAGTGAGAAACTGGACACAGTTTCCCTAAGATCAGAACAAGGTACTAAGTCCTCTTTCACCATGTGTATTCAACATCTTATTGAAAAGTCCTATCTAATGCAATAAGAAAAGGAAATAAAGGGTATATCAGATGGGAAGGAGAAAATAAAGTTGTCTTTGTACACAGATGACATGATTGTCTATGTTAAAAATCCCAAAGAATGGACAGAACAAAGGCAAAAAACCCTCCTGTAACTAATAAGTGAATATAACAAGGTTTTAGGATTTAAAAGTCAGTTGATTTCCTACATATCAGCAAATAAAAATTTGAATTTTTAAAAATTATACCATTTACAATAGCACCAAGAAAAATGAAATACTTAGGTGTATACCTAACAAAATATGTACAGGATCTGTGTACAGAAAACTGCAAAAATCTAATGAAAAATTCTAAGTAAATAGATATCTGTGTTCATAGATTAGAAGAACCAATATTATTAAGATGTCAATTCTTTCCAATTTTATCTATAGATTCAAAATGATCCCAGTCAAAATCCCAGCAAGCTATTTTTTGCACATATTGACAAACTGATTGGAGAGGCTGTATAGAAAGACAAAAGATCCATAATATTCAACATAATACCGAAGAAGAACAAAACTGGAGAACTGAGAGTACCTGACTTCAAGACTTATTATAAAACTACAGAAGTCAAGGTAGTGTAGTAGTTGCAAAAGAGTAGACATACAGATTAATAAAACAGAATAGACAGGACAGAAATAGACTCCCCACAAATACAGTCAACTGATCTTTGATAAAAGAGCAAAGGCAATTCAATGGACAAAGGATAATCTTTCTAAACTTACTGTGGTAACCATTTCATCATATATGTAAGTCAAATTGTTATGCTGTACACCTTAAACTTATACAGTGCTGAATGTCAATTATATCTCAATAAAACTGGAGGAAAAAAAGGACAATCTTCAAACAAATGATGCTGGAAAAAGTGGATGTCCTCATGCAAAAAATTTAACCTAGAAAGAGACCTTCCACTTTTCATGAAAATTAATTCAGAATGGATCATATATCTATACATAAAATGCAAAACTCTAAAACTTCTAGAAGAAAACATAGGAAAATATCTAGGCAATCTTAAGTTTGGTGGAGTTTTTACATATGACACCAAAAGCATAATACATGAAAGAAAAAAACTGGTAAGTTGGACTTTATTAAAACTTCTGTGAAGACACTGTTAAGAAAATGGAATGACAAGCCACAGACTGAGGAAAAAATCCTTTGTAAAACACACATCCGATAAAGGACTTTTACCCAAAATATACAAAGAACCCTTCAAATCCAACAATAAGGAAGCAAATAACCCAATTAAAAAATGAGTTAAAGATCTGAACAGACACCTCACAAAAGAAGATAGGCAGATGGCAAATAAGACCTCAATATCATTTGCCATTAGGTAATTGCAAATTAAAATAATGATATACCACTATACATCTACTAGAATGGAAAAAAATTTTTTTTAACTGACCATCTTTACCATTTCTGGTAAAGATGTGGACTATTGCTCATCTCTGGTGGGAGTGCAAAAATGGTATAGCCACTTTGGAAGATAGTTTGGCAGCTTCTTACAAACCTAAACACAGTCTTCCCATATAATCTAGCAATCATTCTCTTAGGTATTTGCCCAAGTGGTGTGAAAAGTTATGTCAACACAAAAATCTGCATGTGGATGTTTATAGCAGCTTTATTCATAATTGTCAAAACTTGGAAGCAGCCAGAGGTCTTTCATTGGTAAATGCATAAACAAACTGTGATACATTCATGCAATGGCATATTATTCAGCAATAAAAGGAAATGAACTCTCAAGGCATGAAAAACATGAATGAACCTTAAATGCATATGCTAAGTGCTTTCATTTCTTTAAATCAGCCTGAAAATACTATATCCCTTATGATCTCAATTAGATGACAGTCTAGGAAAAGTACAACTATAGGAACAGTAAATAGATCAGTGTTGATGAGGGACTCAGGGAGATGGAGGAAGGTTGAATAGGTGGGGTAGAGGATAGATCTTAGGATAGTGAAACTATTCTGTACGACACTATAATTTTGGATACATGACAGTCTACATTTGTGAAACCCCACAGAATGTTGTAACGCAAAGAGTGAACCTTAATGTATGCAAAATAAAAAATTTTATTTAGGCGGTCAGGGGATCCCAGAAGGGAATGTAGAATATGTCAGAACAATCTAACTATATTACAAATATATGAAGCAATCTCACTGAAGGGTGATGGGGATAAAAGTGCAGATAGGTCCAAGTAACTCTGGAAATGAGTGGCGTCTCTATGATGAAAGGCAAAAGAAATTGTGCATAATCACTGGATTTTAGTTGATCGAGCTGTTTCCCATGGAAGTATGGGTAAAGAATTCAGACACTGCGATATTCAGACACACTCCACACTGTATGCTGGAACTGAACAATTAGGTGAATGGATGGTGGGAGCCAGGTGTCTCACTGTTGGAGTGGGAGTTCAGAGATGAGTATGGGGAGGAAGTTAAATGATCTATGTGGTAATGGATTAGAGTTGGAGACATCAGTATGAACTCATATTTAGTTTAATATAGATACAGATAGTTACATAAAGAAATATTTATAAGTATATGTATATACACGGATTAAAATTCACACGTGTATTTCCTTGCTCAGTCGATTGAGAGGGCCTAGAAACAATGACATCCAGGTAGCAAATACACGAAGCACCCCGATTGTCTATTCTAACACCAATAAAGTGAACCAGGACCCCTTGGAGAAATGGCTGACTCTAGGACTAGGGCAGACAATATACAATATAAGGCTGGAGCATCTTAGAGCACCAAGAAGTAAGAAGGAGCTAAAACTGATTTTTTACAAATCCTGCAAGGATGGAAGTATGTCAAAGGGCAATGGAGCCAGATAAAAGAGCCTGCAATGGTCACAGCTGGGACAATGGGAGCAACGAAACAGAGTAGTGCTAGGTTATAACTCAAAGTATTAAAATAAATATCCATGAGTCCAGGATATAGATGACTGATCAAATAAAGAAATAAATGGGGGAGAGGAGAAATCCCCTATACAAAAGAATTCCAAATAATTTATGTAGCAGCCACATTCCTTAAGTGTGGGTCATTCGTATGACTTCTTTACAAAGAGTACAGTGTGGAAAGTAGGGAGGAGGCTTGGGAGAAGACTAACTTTATAGTGCAGAAATCTAATCAAGACTACCTTAACCAAATGACAAGGGTCAACATCAATAGTAATAAGTTAAATTGATTTAATAGATTCTTCCCATAATATAGTTAAAATGGCACTTTGCCTCTGTGGCCTCCCTCCTCAAAACCCACAACCCCACTCTAATCATCAGAAAAACATCAGACAAATTCCAGCTGAAGGACAGTCTACAAAATACCTGACCAGTATTCCTCAAAGCTATCAAGATCATCAAAAACAAGGAAAGTCTGAGAAACTGTCGCAAGCAAAAAGAGCCTAAGGAGACATGATTAAATGTAATATCATATCCTGGATGGGATTCTGGAACAGAAAAAGGACCTTAGGTAAAAATTAAGGAAGTCTGAATAAAGTATGGACTTTAGTTATAATACTATATCAATATCAGTTCATTAATTGTAACAGATGTACCATAAAATGTCATAAGAGGGGAAACTGTCTGGAGGTTTTGGGGAAATTTGTGTATTATATTTGCAATTTATTTGTAAATCTAAAACTGTTCTACAAATTAAGTTTTATTAAAAAAATAAAAACTAGTTGGAGATCCTGCGATTGGAAAAAGGATAAAGGAACCAAGACTTTTCCACTAAAGAAGCACTTCACAGCTGTAGAAACTACTGTTAGCCAAATATATGTAATACCAAAAGTAAAAATATCTAGTCCAAATGTTTTCAACAATCAAGTGTCTAAACTTACATTTTAAGATAATTGTTCTATTCAAAATATCTCACTTGTGGGCTTTCCCTGGTGGCTCAGTGGTTGAGAGTCCGTCTGCTGATGCAGGGGACACGGGTTCATGCCCCGGTACGGGAAGATCCCACATGCCGCGGAGCGGCTAGGCCCGTGAGCCATGGCCTCTGAGCCTGCGCATCCGGAGCCTGTGCTCCTCAATGGGAGAGGCCACAACAGTGAGAGGCCCACGTACCGCAAAAAAAAAACAACTCATTTGCTTATAACACAGAAATGAGTTTAAAAATGTTACTATCAAATATACCTTTAAGTATGAATACTCAAACTCATAGGAACAGAGTTGTTGTTGTTTTTTTTTTCTGTTATGATCAGAGCTAGTAATTTTAACAAGTACTAGAAATCCGAGGTCTAGTTTAACAGTTTTAAGCAACAAAGCACACCTGAACACTTGTTTGGAAGAGACCTGCGTTTGCAAAATAAGATAAAGGAAGAAAGTTAAAGTCAAGAAGATAGTCAGCCATAAGCCTGAAAAGTGGTTTAATAACAATTTTAAATGATGTTAAATAGTTTTACACAGCGGATAGTAAGCCCCTATTTTCAATCTTTAAACAAAGAAAAAAAGAGATTTAAAAATAATTTTCAATGGAATATTGAGTGAAATTATGGAGACTTTTTAGGTAAGATTACAAAAAAGATAGCTTTGTATAACTTTGAGATAGTGGAGGTAACTGAATGCATATACTCGTTTATTCATTCAAAAACATTTATCGTCAACTGTAGATAAAATAGATGGATTTCCCACTGCCCTAAATTTCTAGCTGAATTTAACAGCAACAGCAGAAACACAGATACAAGGTGATGCTAAGGCAGATCAGAAATCATGATTTTGTTCAGTATCATTGTCTAATCATGATGAAGTCAGTTGATATTTCAAAAGACAAAGAAAAGTAAGTGAAGGGAACCTGATAAAGGTGGAGGCAGGTGCTACTGTAATTCATTAGCTATATTTGTGATGGCCTTTGAAGACAGAGATGACAAGCATGATTATGACTTTCCTTTGAGGCCTACGTTCAATGGCAGATTAGTAACCTGATAAGTTTTCTATATTTATCTCCACAACAGCGGTCCATTTTCAAATCAGCCAACACAGAGCATGGTTTCTTTTTATGTTATTGCAACACACAGTGATAGGATGGGGCCATCTGGACAGATTGGCTGGGGTCTGCTGATTACCCAGGAGATTCCTGTAATGAATAGTTTACCTCTGTGGAACTGCTAGGAGGCAAAGGAACTTTTTCCTGAATCACCAGTTTGTTATTTAGAATTACTTTTCTCAGATTAAACTATTGCTCTTTTAAGGGAGAAGAGTGCGTTATTTTGTTTGCTTGCATGAATCAATGGAAACTAAAGGAAAACAGAGCTCAGTTCCCATGCTGTGATGTGTGGTGGGAGGGGTTCTGGGCGGGTGGGCTGTCTTGAAGCTGTATGAATGCTCCAAGTCCCACTCCAAGGAAGTGCACTTCCTATCACTTGGACTGGAGAACATCCAGCCTCTGGAAGTAGGAAATGGGCTGAAGTCTGCCAACCACAGGAAGACACAAGCCACTTTTAGAACACATTGAATTCTGCCTTCGTACCAAGTTTCCTTTTTTCAAGAAAAAATGATGCTTTCACATCTTTATTTTGGAATTGTCGTCAGGAAATTTGTATTAAGCACCTCCTATATGTCACACTATTCTGGCAACAGAACACACGGGTTATCATTTTTGTTCTATAGAAAGAAGAGCAGAGTTGGAAGAAGCAAACTCAGAAATAGGTTTCTCCACAGTGCCCACTTGAAATCTCCTTCACATTTTCAGGTATAAGATTTCCTGAGCCAAATAGGGAAACAAAAGCGCATCCTCCTTGTTATTAACTAGGGGGTGGAGGCAGGTCAAGAATATTTACTGAGCACCTAAGGCCACATGACCAGTGCTTAACATACAGGCAGGAAATTTTACTAAAATATTTGTGTTTCTCCTTACATTTTCTTACATCTCATTTTCCCGGAGTAGTTTCTTGTGTTAGGTATATTTTCAGGCCATAAAGTAGAAGCTACTTAAAGTCAATGTTTTCCTACCATTTGGAAAATTTTTAATTTTTTGAAGAGAATGTACTGGATATTACAGAGGGAAGAGGGAGTGGGGTGACCCTGTGGACAAGGAGAAAGAGATAAGATTCACAGAAAGTGGGAAGAGGACAAGGGTATCTGGGTCTTAACTAAGATCTGAGCTAGGTGGTAAGGCCTCAAAGAGAAACAGCTGTGCTGTATACCCACCGAGGCCAAACTTTAGGGATCATGGTTCACAGTCTTGCCAAAGATTCACTACACCCCCCATTCCCAAGTCAGTTAAGAACTTTTGAAGCTCACGGCTTGTCTCACTTAATTCTCAAAACAGCTCATGCCATAAGCATTGCTATTCCCTTTTATCTCCTGAGTGACTACAAGAATTATCTATGATTTTCTTTTTGGATCTCAGGTACACAGACTTAGTTGAATCATAGCCCATGGATCATGACACGCTCTTGTCATTTGTCCACATTGACCCTCTTTTATGTAACTGGTTTACAATTTGGAGTTACTTTTTATTATATAATAATCACACATGAAACCACCATTCAAAACAAAAGCTAGGAACTTGACATACACCTAATTACCTCCCCCTTTCCATTCCTTTGCTTCCTCCCATGTAAGGTAACCACCACCTCAAATCCTGTTTCATTAGTCCCTTTTTTACTTTATGATATGGTTTTATTATCCATTCTGTATTCTTAAAATATTTACTTTTATTATATTGTTTTTAATATTATAAAAATGGTATTATGCTAGACGTAAATTTGGGTGACTGACTTTTTATACTTATATTGTTATGTTTATCTATGCTACTGGGTGGGACTGTAATCTATTCATTTGACAGCTATACAATATTCTATTGTGTGACTAAACCACCATTATTCACGGTCCCCACCTCCTGCCAAAAAAAAAAAATCATTTGGGTTGCTTCCAGGTTTTGCTATCATAAACAGTGACTTTTTGATGTGTATATCCCCTATTGAACATCGGACTCAGCATCTCTATTTCCCACCACTCTACACTCCAGCCCATGCTCTGTGCTACTTTCCAAAGAACATTTCTAAAGCATGCACCTTGGCTGGAACTCAGGGGAGTTCCACAGAGCACATGGAGGACCTGCTTTACAGAGAGGCCATGTGGAAAAGCAATATGACCCTATGACAGGAAAAGGAAAAAGTATCAAAATGGAGAGAAAACAGTGGTGACTGTAGCAAAAATAAGTAAGTCGGTCTCCACCCTGAAGAAGTCTACCAGCGTTCAGTGGTGGGAGCCATGGGTTTGAGGAAAAGCAAAGTAAGTTAGCAAGTTAGGAGTCTAACAGCCATTTGACTTATAGAGCTCAAAGAATGGGATGTGGAACAACCTCAGAGATTAGGGAGTAAGTGTCAGGGTGAGCACAGGCTTAGAGAAGCCTGGAGGAAAACTCCCACAAGCAGCCTCTGCAAGTTTGTGTTCCTGTGCTCAAGCCATGCATTTGCTGGCATGTGGAATAAGGCAATGTGCTCCTTTTTGACACCAACCTCAGAATTATCCTTGGTGTATTTTTTTTTTTTTTGGCGTTACGCGGGCCTCTCACTGCCGTGGCCTCTCCTGTTGCGGAGCACAGGCTCCGGACGCGCAGGCTCAGCGGCCATGGCTCACGGGCCAAGCCACTCCGCGGCATGTGGGATCTTCCCGGACCAGGGCACGAACCCATGTCCCCTGCATCGGCAGGCAGACTCCCAACCACTGCACCACCAGGGAAGCACCCCCCCTCCTTGGTGTATTTTAATCAACTATATTAGTATGGCAAAATCATCCAACCTACATTTCAGATATTTCCAGGAGAACGGAGGTGGGAGAAAAAAAGTGTAAACCAACATGGCAACGTTGTATGAATCTACTTACAGAGCAAAATGTATGTAAGTAATTACCGTCATGGGTGTGGCAAAGACCTGAGACTATGTCACCCTGTAGCAATTTTTTTTTCAACTTTCCCATTGCATCAGTATTAAATTCCACTCTTAGGCATAAACCAAAAGACCCTTACTCATCTTTCCAGTCTCTTCTCCCACCATGCCCTCACAAGGTTTAATCATCCTGGTTATAGAGACCTAATGCTGCTCGCCAAAGTTGCCATGATTATTCAAGTTCCCTTTATTTATGCTGTTTCTACTGTCTGAAATGTCCTTTGGCATCTCATCCACTAACTTCTAAGGGTCTCCAAGAGGCACCTTGAGGGTCAGTCCCTTCAGGTATCATTTGATTTTTCTTAGCCCTTCATCAGCCCTTTAGGCCCTCTCCTTCTCCCTTCTCTTCCTCCATCTCCCCAGCCCCAGCCCAGGCATACAGAACAGACTGTGACACTACAGATATTTTTCTAGTTTGACCCCTGTCATACTTATTTTTCCTCCCATTAGACTCTGAGTTCCTTTAAGGTGAGGAATACAGTCAATGGCATCTAGCAGACATGCAACAGAAATTGATATAGTCGATGTTTTAAACGCCCTGCCCTGCTTACCTTAACCTGCTGTGACACACAGCTCCAGCTGCTGAGGATAATGTGGGCTAACAACTGACACCCTGACACCCTCGACTTTCTCAGGAAGACTGGCCTCAGCAGACAGGAGCCAAATTTCCACAAGTCGAGTAGGAGGAAGGTCATGCTGAACTTTTGCTGGGGTCAGCCAATGACTGACTGATAAAGGGGTACAAAACCCTGTCCCTTCCCTCGGTCAGTCATACGCTGCCATACAATGTATGTTTCGATGTCTGGTGGATCAGGCCAAGGCTAGACGTTCCCTGAGATGACTTCCTGTCTCTACTCTTCCTGCTTCTGTATTCTGCTTCCCTCGGTCCCTTACTGGTTTTTCCTTGAAGAGCACATCCCTTGTAAAGCACCTGTACCCAAATGCCTGCTTTAGGTTCTGCTTTGAGGGAATATACCTTTGAGAGTGTTGATTTTTTTTTAACTGAGTTACGTTAGATCGAATAACTTGTTTAAGGGAAGTTAGCATTTAAGTCTCTATTACTGTAAAGTCCCTGTTTTACACTGTATCAAAAGTCTCTAATAAAGTTGTAGTAGTAATTATATGACATAGAAATCTATATATATTATATACAATATAACTCAATATACATAATAATATATATCTGTACTTCACTCCATGAGTCTCGGTTTCCTCATCTGGTAAGTGGGGATAAATAACCCATAGGATTTTTAGGTGGTTTAAAAGTGAGAATGGGTAAACTACCCATGATATAATAAATGTTCAATTTCCAGTACCCAACAATACTGAATAGAGTATTTTGATGATCCAGTGTGTAGACAGCAATGCTAAGTAAGACTTAAAATAGATAAAGTCAGTTCTCTTGTATTTGGCAGGGTATCCACTGAAGGCAAATTTCAATAGGACCCAATTTCAATCAGTTAGATCCCCTGGGGAGGGGAGTGATTTATGTTTGTGTCAGCTTACAGAAAAATGTGAGTTTGGAATTTGCACACTTGAACTACAGAGAATCAGGCTTATTATAATTAACGATGTGCTTACTTTTGGGTTCATATACTCATACTCAAGATGATATGCTAATCCAACTTTTTTAAATCTGGAAAAAAGAGGAAGCTGGAACGGCTTTTCTCACTAGACCGTTTGTGTTAGAGACATTCTTCCCAGTCCATTTATGGAGGAGCCCTATGAAAGTTGTCTGTCTGCTTTGCTTTTAATCAGGAGGTTTTCCTCTCTTTCAAGTAGCCCACCATTCCCAAGTATTGCAGACCAAAGAAAACTGGGGTTTATTTTGAGTACACTGTAAAACTATTTCCTTCTGTCAAAAAAGGGAAACAAGTTGTAGAGGGTAAAAGCAGAGAGGTCTGAGACTGTTTTGTCATCTGCAAAACTGAAAATCTCTAAAACTTAGTTCCAGAATTCTGTCCATTCTAACATGAGGTCTTTTTTCCAAAATATAAAAAGTAAAAATAAAAGCTCACTGCCTGATTAAATTTACCTAAAATAAACTCTCCTTCCATACTTGGGCTTTTTTCCCCACACCACCCTGAGAAGAGAATGTGCTGACAGCCTGGCTGGGGGGACCAGGGAAGGCCAAGTGGCAAAGCAAAGCACAAAGGAAATGGTTCCAAAACAAAGTTACACCTCCCTGCGTTTGGGTTGCCTGAAATCAGAAGCAAGAAAGCTCAAGTGTCAAAAAGCAAGAGTAATTTCTTTGCCTTGAGTGAAATGTAGACTATTTCCAATGACTGCGAATTAATGTTTTTTAAGCTACTGTAGTCCGAAAATGCTGTCATTTCAGAGAATGGAATAGCCACAGGAAGTGGGCCACACAGAGTGAGCCTAGAAAAAGAGAAGGATATAGATTCAGTCCCGGCCAAGATGCAGAAAAAATTGCCTAGAAGAGGTCAATTTGATTTAGAGAGGATTTATTCAGATTTTTTTGTTTTTAGCTCTCTTTAACTTTGCATGGCTCAGTGCAGAACAAAGAAAAACAACATATTTGGTTTTATTTTCCCAGGATGTGGAATGCTTTAGCAAACAAAACTTCCAACGAATTTAATCAGGCGTTTGAAAGATTGCCCATATTGAAACCAAGCATTTCAATATAAATTGGTAAAAACATTTTGATACACCCTTGACAGTTATCTTCTAAACTAAATTATTATGATATACCACCCCAGGCTTTTCATGAAATCCTAAGAAAACCACAAGGAAAAAAAGCCTTCAACTCTTATATTTGGGAAGTCTGGGTTTTTTGGTTTTCGTTTTAGTTTTGCTTGGTCCTTCTTGTATCAGGCATTTTACTAATGTGTATAAATCCCAGATGAAAAAATGAGTGTGTACATGTGAGAGACACACAAAATGGGCCAGGTTGTAAATAAAATTGGGTGTATATGGAATGTATCCGATGAAATGGAGGACTTAGTGTAAACAGATGGGGAAGATACTTATAAAACTAATAAATGTATAGTAAACTATTAATGCAGGAACCACTTTATCAGTTGAAACTTGTTTTGCTTCAAAGTATTTCTTGGGCTTGCATGATTTTCTTAAGAAATATTAATTTGTGATCAACTAAATCTTACCTATTCTCATTTCTTCTGTACAAATTAAGCCTCTAGAACTAATAATTACATAGGGATTTGGTCAGTCATATTATTATCCTCCAACCTGGACCTTAAATTAAAAAATTTCTTAATGTAGCCATCATAAAAACTTCAAATCAGAAGGAACTGTAGAGATCATCTCTTTCTTCTCTGTGATGCCCCACCACTGACTTCAGTGAATAGTTAGTGATATTCAAGCAGAATCTGCAGTTTCATGAAGTACATATTATATGTTGTTGAGAGGATCCAATTAGCTCTTAGTTATTTTCCTACCTGACAAGCCTGAGACAAGGTGATTTTAGAGCCTTCTTTCCAGTGCATGAAGTTTTTTTGCAGTGTCTTTGGTCAGAGGTTATCACAGTCACAGCTTGTCCATTTCTAGTGGCAAGGAATCCACTTCCTCAGGAGAAAGATTACTCCAATTCTAAATAACTCAAATTCCTTACAAAACAAAATGTTTTTCCTGACTTGAGCCCTGACCCCACTTCCTGCCTGCTACCTCTCTCTCCTCCTTTTCTCAAGCCTTCCTCATGAACTATCTGCTCTCACTGCCTCCCCTCCCTCTTAGCCTTCAGCCTGCAGCTGGCTCCATTTCCTCCATGCTGAAAATAGTGACTTTTCAAGTATGCTGGGGGGGGGGGGGGGCTTGTATTTTTTAAATAAAAATTTAATGGAAATTTTTAAATAAAAACACATTTATTTTATGGTTAGTAATTGGGCGTTTTTATTGTAATGGGTATTCCAAGAATTACAATTACCCTACACTCATAATTTTTTCCTTGTTTAATATCTTAACAATAGCTATTAGACCTAAAATTTAACTTAAAATTCCAATTAATTTAGAGACTGGGTGGCGGGAGATTTTGATGGCAAAATTTACTTTGTAAGTATTCGTTGCTCAATTTCCCTTACTTATTCTTTTTTTTTTCTTTTTAACATCTTTATTGGAGTATAATTGCTTTACAATGTTGTGTTAGTTTCTGCTGTATAACAAAGTGAATCAGCTATACGCATATATATATATACATATATATATATATATATATATATATATATATATGTATACATATATCCCCATATCCCCTCCTTCTTGCATCTCCCTCCCACCCTCCCTATCCCTCCCCTCTAGGTGGACACAAAGCCCCGAGCTGATCTCCCCGTGCGATGCAGCTACTTCCCACTAGCTATCTATTTTACATTTGGTAGTGTATATATGTCAGTGCTACTCTCACTTCGTCCCAGCTTACCCTTCCCCCTCCCCATGTCCTCAGGTCCATTCTCTATGTCTGTTGCGTCTGTCTTTATTCCTGTCCTGCCACTAGGTTCATCAGAACTTTTTTTTTTTAGATTCCACATATATGTGTTAGCATACTGTATTTGTTTTTCTCTTTCTGACTTACTTCACTCTGTATGACAGAATGTAGGTCCATCTACCTCACTACAAGTAACTCAATTTTGTTTCTTTTTATGGCTAAGTAATATTCCATTGTATGTATGAGCCACATCTTCTTTATCCATTCATCTCTCGATGGACACTTAGGTTGCTTCCATGTCCTGGCTATTGTAACTAGAGCTGCAGTGAACATTGTGGTACATGACTCTAAATAAAAATGCATTTTTAATATGAAGATTATACTTTGTAAAAACTAAAAAGTTTTTATAATACTCACTATTGGCTATGGTATGAGGAAACAGATGCTCATTTCCTACTTGTAAAACTATATACCAATACAACACTTTTGTAAGGCAATAGGGAGCAAAGCAAACTATAACCACATCTAATCTTTGACTCAGCAATCCCAATTCTGGGAATTTATCCTACAGGTATATTCCCAAATACGTGAAGAAATATGCATTCAAGAATGTCCTTGTTGTAGTAACAGCAATAGCAAAAATATCAACAATGGAAATTTTAATAATAACAAAACAGGAAACAACCTAAATATCTATCATCAGGGTACTGAGTAAATTAGATATGGAAAATCCACATAGCAGTATATATGCAGTCATTAAAAGGGATGCAGTGGTTTCTGCTAATAGAAAACATATTTCTAATATGTACTCTTAAATAAAAATAACCAAAGTTTAGAATAGTGTGTATACATTAAGCTCCCATTTATGTGTAAATATATTCTACAAAGACATAGGTACATAAGTGTACATATACGCACATACTTCAGGAAGGACAGTCTAGAAACTAGAAATTAGGTGGCACTCTCTATGGAATAGAATCAAGGTGAGGGTGTTGAAGGGTAGTCTGAGTTGACAGCCTCACTTTATTTTTTATCCCTTTGTGCTGTTTGTATTATTTACCATGTTATGTGATCTCTTTTATAATAACAAGAAGTAAAAAGCCCTTTATTTTACGTTTTTGCCCATACATAGTCTGCAAAATTTCTCTGCAGCTTAGCCTGTTGATATGACATTTCACATTTCCTTACCTGGAAAAGTTAAGTAATCTTAAGATGTAAAAAGTCCAGGGGACGTTTTCCTTTTACAGATCATTTATTAAAATGTTGAACAAAAGTTATATCAGCCCTGATCCCTGAGAGCCTCGCTGTTTACCTTTTCCAACAAGAAAATGTCCATTTATCACTACCCTTTATTTCCTATTTCTGAACCAATTTCCTATTTGTGACAAAACATTTTCCCCAGTTCCACAGTGACACAGTTTTTTCCAATGGCTTTTGATGCAGAACCTGGTTAAAGGTGTCTGAAAATGAAAATACATTACATTTTCAGTTTCTCCTTTATCCACAGTGACGTATGCATAGTCTTTCAAGGGAATATATGATGTGGTCAGCTACAATTTCCTCTTATGGAAATGACTTTGCTTTCCCCACCACAGTTTAAATATCCAGTGATTCCACTGTTATTTTTAATTTTCACTAATTTGAAGACCTTCATGATTTGATCATTTTCATGACAGTGAAATAGATTAATGCATATTTTCACAGTCCCTTCTGGACCTCCTTACATAGATGGATGCTAAATTGATAATCAATGAAGCCTTAAAATTTTGGTATTTGTCACTTTAATTTCCTCATTCTGCTCTCTGACATTTGAACACTGAGAGTCTTCGAAATTATCATTATATACTACCTATTTCTGATTATTTCCAACTAGTTTGCCAATTAGAAATAGAAGTTTAAATAATACTTGGAGGAATAACAGTATTAGACATTAGTCTTCTCAACAGATACTTATTGGGAATAAAGTAAGTGCCAGGCACTGACTCTTGATGGGAATAACTACTGCGAGCAAAACAGCCGTGGTCGGGCTTCCCTGGTGGCGCAGTGGTTGAGAGTCCGCCTGCCGTTGCAGGGGACACGGGTTCGTGCCCCGGTCCATAAAGATCCCACATGCCGCAGAGCGGCTGGGCCCGTGAGCCATGGCCACTGAGCCTGCACGTCCGGAGCCTGTGCTCCGCAACGGGAGAGGCCACAACAGTGAGAGGCCCACGTACCGCAAAAACAAAAACAAAAACAAAAAACAGCCATGGTCCCTTCCATTACTGCATTATTAAGCTTATAGCTCAATGGACAAGACAGACATTTATCACATAATCCCAGAAATGTATAATGACTAACTTTGATGAATGCTATAAAAGAGAAACCAATGCAACGAGCTATGAGCTAATCTAATTCATCTGGGAGTGAGAGTGGTGCTATGTTAGAAAGCTTGTGAACCAGTCTGAACCATCATCAGTGGGTACACTTGGCTATTTAAGACCCCACGTATACTTGTCAGCTTTCTTCTGGATAGTTGCTGAACAGCTGGGCTTGTGTATTTGCCTACTCTTCCCTGATCCAAACACGACTATTCTCCTGACCATAGCTGAGTGTCCCTACCAACTTCCTCTCTCTTTGACTCTCTTCCCATGTGCTGTATCCAAGACCAGGAGCTCCCTGTTTCTCAAATGAGTATACATAGTAACACAGCCCTCACAGCTCTTATATTGCTTGAGAAACCGAGCTTTGGTGTTCACACTTTTAATCCTCGACAATGCTTAATTTTAAGTAAGTCATTTATAATGATAGCTCAGCAGAAAGGCATGAACTTCTTGACCTAACAGGAAAATCTTTTTCCTAATATCTGGCTTACTACCATTAATTTTGTCCTTATAAAACCAACCTGGCACAGAAATCTTTCTCTAAAAATTTTGTGTAGTCGAGTCTCAAGCAAAGAATATTTTCATGTATCTTCTGGCAGTTTTTAAAAAATAATCTCTAGGCCAATATTTGATTCCTAAATATAGATTAACAAAACTTTGGCTCCTACTTATAGTGGGAAATTGTCTATAATAGTTGTTTTAAAATATGTTTTTATATCTTTTATTTATAGAGTGACATGAAAGGAAAACTGTTTTTTCTACACTTAAATTTTCATATAAGATCCTATAGATGACCAGTCATGTTCCTAAATATTCTAACCGTGATTAGACATAACACTAATGAATTCATAGGAGAGAAGAAAAAAAAAAAGGAAATGTCTATGTCCTGAGTGTACCAAGGTAGATATTATAACAAATTTATAATATCTTTATCCAAATTTATAATATCATTTATCCAAAAATACCCCCTCTAAAATGTTTTCTTTTTCCCTCCATTATATCCATCATAGTTACCAATTTCCTCTGTTCTTTCTTGGCCTATTACCTCTTGATCTTCTACTCCTTTCCATCCCTCAGTCATCAACCTACTGGGGCCATTGTTCCCTCATGCTTAGACTATTATAAGAGCCTCCCTGAACTGCTCTCCTGCCTTCTTTCTCTTCCCTTTCCCCATCAACTGACCATGCTCCTGGATTAATCTTTCAAACATGATGCTCTTCTGAGGGATTCATTATTGCCTCCAAGAGAAATTATCAATACAAATGCCTTAGCTAGCTATGTGAGACCCTTCACATTCTACTTCTCACTTATCCTTCCTGGTTTATCTTTCATGGTTCTTCAAGATCTACTAATTATCCAGCTCTGTTTAACACCTTGTGACCACTTAATAAATGTTTGTAAATGAATAAAAGAGTGAATGTGTGATTTTTCTTACGTACCCTGTTTATCCTACCAGCAGTGTCTTTACATTTCTTCCATGTGTCTAAATCCTAAACTTCTTTTAGGCCTGGTCTTTAGAAAATTCACAGTGATGTCTCTACAGTGATGTCACTTTCCTGTGAACTAACGGGCTTCACCCCTACTTTGGGAAATAATGTTCTAATAGATAGAAGATAAAAGCTAGGAGTGATCTTCACTAAATTTTTTTCTTTAGCCTGGAATAATACAATATGGGTTTGGGTATTAAAAAATAACCAGCTAAAATCTGAACACTGTTATAGGATAAGCATTGTAGTAATATCACTGATGACTCAAATGTTTCTTTTTTATGAGTCTATGACTCACTTCTCTCTGACCAAAAATTTTGGCCAAAAATACAGAGAGGAAAAATTGTTTGAAATTGCTTACATCAAAATGTAAATTATCTGCTGGCTTTGTGGGCACTGCAGCCTTCAAATAAAAGTGTGTAGGGATATAAGAAGAATGAGTTCAAAGGAATTTTTAGATGTGTGAAGAAATGTATACTCTATTCTTTTCCCCACCCCCAAGGAAATAGTACACAGCCAAATCTTTTCTTGTGGATAGCCTGTGGGGCATGTAGTTTAGGGTCACACATTTTAAGTTTGCTTGGATTTTAAGTGAGCCATTCAACTCCTGGTATGTCTCATTTTATAAAGGTAATTATATCCTGCTCTTCCCACCAGGCCCAGAAGGAGATATTTTACCTTCTGACCTTTTCCTCCCCCAGGTATTCTGATGTTTGAGTAGGGATGAGAATGCTAAGGCCGTCATTCCAAATTTTATCCTATAGCAAATGAAGTAACTCCTCTCTATCAGGATTTAGAAAGATCTACCTTTACCTGTGGTAAACTCCTTCCCCAGATTACACACCATAGGAATGACCAGGGTGCCATAAAACCATATACTAATAAACTATTCCTTCCCACCCACTGCCCTCTGTAGGCTCCTCTTATGTTATAGTTAGGGTCAGATCACCACTTGGATCAAAAGCCTTATGTGTGGGGGCTTCCCTGATGGCGCAGTGGTTGAGAATCTGCCTGCTAATGCAGGGGACACGGGTTCGAGCCCTGGTCTGGGAGGATCCCACATGCCGCGGAGCAACTAGGCCCGTGAGCCACGACTACTGAGCCTGCGCGTCTGGAGCCTGTGCTCCGCAACAAGAGGCCGCGATAGTGAGAGGCCCGCGCACCGCGATGAAGAGTGGCCCCTGCTTGCCACAACTAGAGAAAGCCCTCGCACAGAAACGAAGACGCAACACAGCAAAAATAAATAAATTAATTAATAAAAACTCCTACCCGCAACATCTTCTTTAAAAAAAAAAAAAAAAAAAAAAAGCCTTATGTGGCTTTCCACTTGGGACATTACATGTAGACTTTGCATAAACCCAACTATCCGGCTTACTATTTAAGGCTTTCACAGTGTGGTTCCCACACACCTGATCATCCTAAACTCTCACTAGTTTCTCACTTCATCATACCAGATTTTTTGCCTTTCCCTGGACAGTGCATGTGTTTTTTATGCTATTCTCTCTACAGGAATGTCTTTTTCCTATTTTTTTTACCTGTTAAAGTCCTAAGAGTCCTCCAAGTTTCAACCCAATTATCACTTTCCTCAATCCCACTGTCAAAGTGATCACTCCTTCTCTATCTCCTGATATTTTACAAACACTTTTATCATGAAATCACCAGAAATGCACTACTATTTTATTTAATCCACTGCAATTTGGAATCTATTTCTTACAACAGCTTGGGCCATACCCTAACTGACACAATGGCTCTAAAAGTTTAAGGGTCAAGTCACTGGCATTTTGAAACAAATGTATCACTTGCCACTAAACATTCTTTCACTATTCTTTCTATACTACTGATATATTTTCATCATATAATATTACTGTGCCAAAATTATCATAAATAACATCAAGCTGGTCCTTTTATTTTGCTTCCTAGGTTGCAAATGTGGCCTGGTCTCATCACAGCTATCTCTCTCCTGTGCCACCACATCCATGTAACCTGATACTGTCTCCTAAATTCTGTTGTTTCAAGAAGCCTTTGAGATCATAAAGATGAAAAGATATGTTCACTGTTCACAGCGTTCATTATCCAGGGGCTGGAAACACTGCATCTAATCCAACATGGTGAGTAGAATCCTATAGTCTATACAGATTCAGGGAGTATAGAGAAGGGGAGGATTAGTTCTCCCAGGTTTTGAAGGTCAGGTAGTACTAAAGCATGAGAGTCAGGGAATGTTTCAGAGAAGGGAATGTCTGAACTGGGAAATTTCCCTTAGGATAAAAGGAGATCCAGGTAGAGGGAATATCATGTACCAAGGTACAGAGTGTAGTGGCAGCATGGGAACCTCAAGTGATTCTGAGTGGATGGCATTTAGGAAGCACGGAGACGCATGGCAGGATATAGGGCCAAATACACAGGCTGGAACCACATAATAAAGGGCCTGTAACTACGCCAAGGAATTCAGACTTTAATTTTTAAATTAAACAATAAACATCTAATGGTTATAATAAACATTTAACGGTTCTAAGCAGAGGAGTTACAAAATTAGCTTTGTATTTGGAAGAGATTGAGACCAGAGGAAAAGACACCAATTAAAATTTCCTGGCAGGTAATCTAAGCTGAAGAGTACCAAAACTTAGATGGAGTCAAAGAAGAAGGAGAGAAAGGAACTGAACTGGGACATATTAAAAGTAGCAAAAGAAGGTCTTGGAGGTGGGTTGCATGTAGGGAGTATCAGAGAGGATAGCTAAGAGAAAGCCTGGCTTCTTAGATTGGGTGGCCGATGGTGGCAGAAAAAGATCCAAAGTTCAGCACTGGACAAGTTGAGTTTGAGGAATCTGTGTTTATCTTTGATGTGCTCATGCTGATCCCCCAAATGGCTTACTTTTAAAGCTATGGTGGCGATGGGGGATTAGAAAAAATAAGGAGTAGGGAGAAATGAGTCCACATAATTCCCTCATTCATTTGTTCTGATTCCAACATCCAAGCTTTTGAGATGGTAGGTTTTGAAGCTACAAAAATAAACATTAATATAAAGAGAAAGAATACTTTTCCTTCTCATAATCTTCAATATACTTCTTTCTGACTCCCAAATGTAAACCTTTCCAATCAGTCCTCCTTCTGTTGAAGGAAGAATGGGAGAACTGGTACTTGTTAGATGTTAAAACTTTACGTAAACTGTATTTTAATTCCTACAGTAAACCTGCATAAATTGGTATTATTATCCCAGCTTCACAGATGAGAAATCCAAAGCTCAGAGAAATTAATAGACTTTCTCAAGGTTCCCCAGATGGTAAGTGGTAGAAGCTGCATATAACTCTACAACTGTCTGGTTCTAAAGTCCATGTTTCTTTCATTACATGATGTTGACTCTTCAAGGAAAATCTTGGCTCCAGAAATCAGGCTCAGGAAAATAGTTATGAGAAAACTGAAGAGTCTCTCTGTCCCTTAAGCTATAACACGCTCTAAAAAGCATTCCTGTACGAAAACATTTCAAACTCAATTTTAGAAATGATCACACCTGTCTTATTCCATCCAAGAAATGCTTTTGATAATTTGCTGAAGCTAAATGAAAAACTATCCAATCAAATAATAAATGATCAAGCAGAAGAATGTAATAGTTATGAAAGATTCCTTCCAAATCTATGTGGAGTTTCACATCTACCAGTTGGGAGGTACTCCACCCATACTCCTTTAATTGGACAGTCAACCTGCCAAGGCTAACTTCCAAGTTTCCTCAACCCTGAGAGGTCTCAGTTCTAACAGAGCTGGGGTAATTGCAAAAGACAGAAGATTTCTCTTGGAATCCCTGTATTAAAAATCAAAATGTCTTTAAATCAAAAACAAATACTACTTAATTGACAGATTGCTGCATTACATTACATAGCATTCTCTGTGCATACTTATCCTACCCAGCAAAGCACAGCAGTACCTTGCTCTTCTTCCTGGGAAACTTCAAAGTGCCCTTCAAGTGACCATGGAACGATGTAAGTGGTAAAAGAACTGCTTGGAAAGAACTCTGCATTCCCTTAATAGCTCTAACCACACTACACAACATATGTCAAAATGTTAAAGAGAACAGAAACTCCTAATGCTTTGTGCAATGTATACAGTTCCTGAGCTTTGATGTTTCTGTTTCTGCCCCTTTAGTTGTACAAAATTGTCTGGTTTTTTTTTTTTAATCTTTTATGTCTCATTACTGACCTGTCAAACATTATTTTAACATAAAGAGTAGCTGACGCCTTGCAGTAAACCTTGAAAAGCCCCCTGTTTAAAAACAATCTGCCTTTATGCTATACATATCTAGTATGGTTATGTTTTTATTACAAGGAACATGTCACTGAGAGAAATCTTATCCACAGGTTTTTAGGTCAGAACGAATGTAACCACATTAAGAGTCCAGACTCAGTGTCTTGCACTGACGCTAAGTGCCTGGTGTCTCAGTGGGTTAAAATGGAAATTCAGAGGCTTTGAAAAGCTTGGGGAAGTCAAAGCATCTCCACATCCTTTCAGGCCTCTTTTTCACACCCCAAATTATTCTCTTAACACCACTTTCTTATTATTCATTTTCACAGATGTAAAGTGATTACCTAACTCCTAATTTTTCTCTTTAGAATAAATGACACATCTCACTCAGGTGTCATTTCATTTGGCTGGGTAAAGATCACTCCCCCTCCACCACCATGACCACAAGCTTCCACATTGTTTTTTTCATTGTTCTGGCAAGCGCTGACTTGAGTGCCCTTCCTTCCCCTCCCCCCTTGCCAGTTTTTGTCCCCCTTGGGGACAGACTGTTTGAAGTGTTTCCCAACAGCCTTGCTGAGGAGGAGGTAAGGATGCACAGAAATACCGTGTGACTTAGGAGCTTGAAAGATCTGGACATCAGAGGGAAGGAAGTGAGGGTCTGCATAAAAGAGGTTTTCTTCATGATTGAACTGAATGGAACTGTTTGGGAGGAAGTGGTACATGTTCCCATTCATGGGTGGGAGGGTTATACTGAAAGGCAGAAGGTAGCAGGAGATACTATAATTGGACTCTCTCACAAGTGCTTAAAAGCCACTGCATTATCATCAATGGCACTTTTTCCATTTATATCCTGCAATTGTTACTCATTGTTTATGAAAATACTATAGTATTTGCCTTGTGTTTTTTTTGTCATTAGGAAAATTATTTAATTGAACAAGCTGGAGCCACAATTTTCAGAATCAGTCTTGTGTGATACCCTAGAGATACCAGATAACATTCACTGAGATGATAAAAGAGGGTATTTTTTAAACAAGTCTGAATAAAGCATATACTTTGAATAAAAGTACATTGATTCTTATTAGAAACTATGGCTTAATCCATTTCCACTTAAAACTTCCCTTATTAGGATTCTGAATAGATGATTCAAAAAGATAATTTTTAATAAAGGTGGCTGTATTTGAGTAATTTTCTTTAAAACTCAGTAGCTTAATTTCCCCCATTTCTAACGGCAAGAATTCTTCAGACCTCAGGATAATATCCTCGACCTTTCTAACTTTGACAACATACTCCAAAAAGATAAGCTTTGAGATCAGGGTCACTGTCTGTGCTTGAATCAGATCTGAATACATTTTCTTTAACTCTCAACATCATGGAAGAAGTTTCTAAACCATTTCTCAGTATTGCTTACCATTTAAATTTGAACATTTCATTTTGAATCTACAACTTTAACATTAAAGAATTTGTCAGATGAATGCTGTACTGAGAACACAGGTCAAAAAGTTAGAAAACCTGGTTTCTAGGCCGGATTCTGTTGTGTTACCTTAACCTCTCTTAACCCCAGGACTCTCCTATGTGAAATGAGAGTGTTAGACTAAATTTCTGAGCTCTTTCTAATTTACATAGACAGTCCATCAATCAATTAATCAATCATTCCATGAAGAAACAACCTTGGAGAAAAGAGTGGAGCTTAGAGTATAGGAAAGTGCATCTCGTGGTTATTGATTACATACTTTGAAAGTTACCATAAATACCACATACATATACACACATATATAATACAGACATTGAATATATGTAAAAAAACTTCTTTGCCAACTTAGTTCTAAAGAGTTAAATTTTGTTTAGATGTATTTAATTACAATGTAAAATCAAAATGTTTGAAGTCCAAATTGCTAATCTTTACCACTCTGTGCTAATTTATAGAACTGAATTTGTAATGTTTGAGGAAACATTGCACATTTGAATGACACATACCTAAACAATAAACTAACATTTTATATCTTCATTTCTACTACTTGGCTAGTAAGATTTCTTCAAATTTGGGGTATTGAAGGGTAAGATATTTTTTATTAGAGTCAGAAAACAGAAAGGAGGAAACTCTAGCCGAAGTGTTATCACATTAAAAAGTGTTATCACATTAAAAACAGACCCAGTCTTTTGATTTTCTCTATTTTTTCCTTCAAGCAAATCAAAGATGCCTTACCTACTTTAAGAGATCAGACTGCCTGAGATCTGTTTCATTTAAGAACCAGATCATTTAGGAGGTACCAGAAATACATCTTCATTAGCAGCCACTTCAGGAAATAAGGAGATGCCTATGATAATATATTATTTGAAAGCTATGAATAGTAGAGATATTCAAGGAAGTCTGGTTAACAAGCATTGTAGAAGGGGATACATGTATTTGCTAAAGCCAAAACACTTTTTCCAGAAAGATATTTTCCACTTTAAGAGAATAACTTGTATGTTCATAGTAAAACCACCAAGAGCCAGGAATTTTCCAATTCATTTGTCATTATAGGAAATGGTGTTCTTATTGCCATCCAAGAAATTTTGCTGATGGGCAATATTTTCTGCTGGACTATGTCTCAGGAAATGGTCCTCTAATTTATTCAGGAAGAAAAACTTAAGTATAAAATATCGGCCAAAAGCCGGTATCTTATTGGTCCTCGTTCAAAGATAGCATAAATAAGGCGAATATGGTCTCTGTTCAAAAGGGACAATAACACTCTAAGATTTTTATGGCATTCTCTTTCAAAGACTTCAAAGCCTCTGATAAATAACATGGCATAAGCCATTCCATAGACAGGAGACAGATAAGGGAAAAAATACCATTCTCCTTACTTCATGGGCATAAAATCTGAAAAGATGAAAAGAGAAGCGACTCCAAACCAGGCTTCTCTTCAGTTTAAAAAAAAAAAAAAAGCACCATATAAATCTAACAGAATGAATGCAACCACCATGTGCCTCATTTATGTAAAACTACTTATTTTCTTATTTACTTTGATAATTTTGGCAAAAACAAATTGTTTCCTTGAATTTCCATTTCCCCTGTAGCTATTTTCTCCAATCCAGCCTCCAGACTGCCTACCAAGGTTTCTAAAACAC
The DNA here is from genome assembly GCF_949752795.1 of Hyperoodon ampullatus. Taxonomy (NCBI): domain Eukaryota; kingdom Metazoa; phylum Chordata; class Mammalia; order Artiodactyla; family Ziphiidae; genus Hyperoodon; species Hyperoodon ampullatus. The sequence continues at coordinate 157,236,873 of NC_136914.1, read as the reverse complement.
AGTCTGGTTCTCTCATTATCTTAATTAAAATGGATCCACATGGTCTGCACTGAATTAACTAGAGGATCCACTGAGTAGCATTCTTCAATTTATACCACTCTTCATTCATTCATTTATTCAATCAATATCTCTCCCTACACTCTAATCATACTAAGATGCTCAATATTACTTGCACAATGTGATACACTTCTTTCGTTTCTTATTCCATTTCTCCTACTGGAAATGTTTTTACTCTGTTCATCTGACAAAAGAAAATTCTAATTCATACCAAGATGAAATTCACACATTTTGCACTTTGAGAATCAATTCTTGAATATTTTATCTGAGAAAACAAATCATTTCTTCCTCTGTGCTTCCGTAACAATTTATTCAGACCATCATTAAAATACATATTCCATTATAATTAGTTGAATGTGTTTGTTTCTTTCACTGGATGTCAGGGACCATGGCTTATTCATATCTGCAACTTACTGCACTCAGAATGTTGCCTGGAAACTCAATGGGCATTTGTTAAATCAAAATAAATTAGATATGGATACTTATAGAATCCACTATTTCTTCAACATTGAGATTTTTGACATCAGTAGTGTGTCTACATCTCTATACTAGGAGGTGTGAGCATTCATGGCATATAAAGGAGAGAGGTGTTAACTTGGAATTGCTTATAATTAGAAGGGAAGACAAGTAGATATCAATAATGCAATTCTACATCCAATGTAGTAGTTATGTTGAAACCTGATTCAAATAGAGGCCCTGTTCTTACTATTATTCCACATTATCAATTAAGAAATTTTATATTTTTCTGAGGCTAACATCATTCTTTCTAAATTAATTCTCCATTTCTAGCAAACAAAATATTTCCCCAGTTTTAGCACCTATATTGAGGTTCTCTGTTTCAAATAATGTTGGTTATCAATATGGATGCTGTGACTTACATATGTGTCTCTTACTGATGAATTCAGAGAGAGGCAGGATTAACCTTTTTTTTTTTTTTTTTTACTATAATTGCTCTGAGGCATTGAGATGTTTCTAAGAGCACAAAGCTACAAATCAAACAATTTTGAATCTCTAAATGAATCTTCATAGCCAGACTACTAAATTTTACTCATTCCATCAAAGAGGGATGGATGATTTCATGCCTTGAGAGTGGTTGTGACTTTATATATGAGTCACTCTTTAAAACAAGTTTTCAATGATGAATAGGCCAAATACTTCTGTAAAACTCATTGATTCCTCAGTGACTATCCTATGGAAATCTGTTCTAAAGTAATTCTGATCTGCATTCAAATACTGTATGTGGTATACAGTCGAAAGTGAAGTAAATGGGCTAATGTGACCTTTCTTTGAGATGCATATGGGACAACTGATAGAATTAATTGAGCTTTCTAAACTCTGTAGAGTGATTTATGTTACTAAGGATCTCTGGCTTTAATGCTGAGCTTTATTTGTCAAAAGGCCAATGAAATAACCGTATTGAATCCAAAGCATTCCAGGTCATTTCTGTAAGCAAGCACACAATCTGCTGCTGTGGTATATAAGGAAGTTTAGCCCATTTACCTTTAGATGTAAACAATAGAATTTCCTTAGATAAATGTGATGCAATGTGAGTTATATGCTCTAATGTGTAAAGAATGGTTAATTATAGAAGCCAACAAGTTCTAGGAGAAATATCATTTGGAACATCAATATATGGGCTACATGCCAAATGAAATTTTTACTCTGCTAGAACATACTTAGGTCTCAATATAAGGAAGGAAAAATAAAATGGTATGTACGATTGTGCAGGAACTTTACATTTCAGAGACACAATAGGAAAAGAAATACATCTCAAGAGACAACTTCAGAAAAAGGGCTGATTTCTGAGTCTTTCCAAATTTTCAGAAGACCGTGAGACAAATTTTTTCTACAAATACAAAATTCACTGAGGATCTCAGGAAGAGGCAATGAAGCAGCTTGGAGGAGGAATTCTCAGTCTGCTCAGTAAATCTGCTAAGTTTGTAAATCTACTGAGGTCTCCAGAACATGTGTAGCCCATTCTAGATCTAGTGAACAGATTGATAGAATGTCTTTTATATATTTATTTTTGCATTAATTTAGAAGAAAACACAGATGCAATAAGAGTCCCACTTACACACATACCTTTAATATTGTCTTTCGGCTCAAATGAGACAGATTTGTAATAGCAAAAAACAGTTCATTTTTACTTATTCTTCATATACATTAACTACTCAAACAGTCTCATGGGGAAGCATGGATACTTATAACTGCTCATAAGAAAAAGCATGTTTTACATAAATTATTACACTAAAGAAGACATATATATATATATATATATACTATATATATATTATAGTATATAAGGAACACGAGGATGCATTTGGAGTCAAAGAACATAACACATTTTGTATCTTTCATAATTTTTCCATAGAGCAGTACAAGCAAGAAATTGTTTTTCAGCTCTTCCCTCTCAGTGATTGATTTGAAAATAAGTTTAGCTTGCCTCAGTGCTGGTCACAGTTATTTGCAGGGTTTTTCTTATGTCATATCCTTAAAATGTGCTAAAATTGATTTCCTTCTATGCAAAGAGTATTTTGGTACATTTCACATGTATCCCAACCTCCAGTGACATTTAGTTATCATTAAATGACTACAGTGAGTGGAAAATAAGAAAGCGGAAGCATTCCAGTTCTTATGCATTCACTCAGAAGTCTTCAACTCCTTTAGAACCAGGAATCATTTTCTCCACTAACAGAACAATAGCATTCTTATGCTTGAAAAATAAAAAAATATATAGATCTTTAGCAAAAGAGTTGGAAAGCTACAGTATTTCTGAAACAAGGTATCATTAATTATACATTCCATCTCAAACTCTATGCCAATTTTCTCCTTGACAAACTACAGATAGATATTTCTTGGATCAATATTTTATATAAGAAATAATAGATTTGGGGCAAGATTATCCTATAAAGGACCAATGTTACAAACTTGGTTGAATCTTGTCCTTGTGACCAAGTCTATCCAGAATGACATACTTTGGTTGAGTTTTACTCAGCCTTTTACTTTGGGCAACAACTAATGGTCAATATCTGCTAAGTGATTTCCTGGTACTGGTCCTGGTGCTCTATATAGATCTGCTGGCAAAGCCATAGCTCTTTTGGGAGAGTAAAGATTGGGAGAAATGGCCTACTAGCTAACCAAATAATTTTAAAGAACAGAAAATCTTTCTGTGTTTTAATTCCACCCATTTTCTTTTTACACATTTTATTGGTTTGTTTGATCACTACAAATATGTCTGATATTGAGAATAGAATGTTCCTTCTATATGCTTACAACATGATTATGACTATCAGGACTCTTAAGGGGAAATTGGTTCTGCTTATGAACTATTATTATCAAAGATTGCTTAAAGTCATTTACTTTAAAACCAAAATTATTTGGGTCAGTTATCTTTCAAAATGTAACTGATCCTATCAACACCATATAACAAGATAATTTAGTTAGTTACACATTCATTCCTAACTAATTCATCATGGCAGATTCACCAAGGAAATTAGTTTCTTAAAACCAGAGGTTCCATCAGTGCATTTACTGAGATATTTTCTTTTTCTATAGCCATAGTGGGTGGCTGGTAACTTATGTTTTGAAAATGTTCCAATCTAAATCATCTAGGTCACACTGCATGGTGAAGAACTTTAAGAGACTTAATAATTCATTTGTTCACATGCTGAAAAGGGCTCAGAAACTGTTTCTCAAGTAAACTCTTAGACCCACCTATTCTATTGGCCCACCTCAATGTGGAAATTGGGTGGTCATCTATTCAAGAAGTAGTGTTGGTTTTTGATCTGGTTTTCATAAAAGGTTGTCAACCCTCCTGCTCAGTTAGTTAATTTTTAAAATACAGAGTCTGTCCTTAATCAGTAACAAAGAATTATTTATTGCCAGAGAACATACTTTCAAACCGTTTGCTAGCTAACTTCTCTCAGAAGCCATTTGAAAGGAATTTCATTTCTGGAGATTGTTTTGAAAAAAATGAAGTGTATGTCTCTCTCTAGACATCTTAATTTTTAACCCCTGAATCATGCTGTGCTATTTACTTAGCCTCTGACAAGATATTTCCTTTCTTGTACTTTGACATTATCCCTTGGCTTACATTAATAGATGCCCTAAAAATGCTTTATGAAATGGACTACTACAGTTACTCAATAATGCTATTAAAATGTCATCCACTACATAAACCAGAATCCCCTATATAAAGACCTACTCAAGGCATGGGCCTTTGTGCTTGACCTTACAAACAACTAGTATGTTTTCTCCTTAAGTGATCATATGATTCCTATAAACTAATCACAGCTCCTTTTGCTTCAACTGCCAAGGAGCTCAGAGTTAAATTTATTAATGAAAGTATGTTATTATATTAAAGTCTTCATATGTATTTCTTAATTCTAAATTTTCTATGAGTTTGCTTTTGTCTTCTATATTTTTCATGGCCTTGGCTTTATAATTTATGCATATATTTTTGGGTTTTGTGTATATCACTGAAAGATATCCCAAAACGTTTTGTAAAAAAAAATGGGTTCTAGCTAAAGAGAAATAAAATAATCAGATATCCCACTATATTTTAAGATACTGAAAAAGATACAAGTGGGGGGGGAAGGTGAGTTAAAGTGGTAATGGAAAAATCACTAGAGCACTAAAGGTGAGTAAAATGAGGGTAGTAATTACTGAAATTATAAGTAAAGAACATGAGGATATTACATAGTGAGATCTAAGGAGACTCTGGCAACAAGATGAAAATAAATACAGATTAAATGTAGTAAGTAAATGAAAAGAAATGTAAACTAAAAGGCAGAAGTCTGCAGGCAGGAGAAGAAAAAATTGAATACTTTGACACACACAGCAGCAACAAAACCATTCAAGTAATGTGCCAACTAAACAACGCACACTGCACCTGTGCATCAACTGTGCAATATTCTGGGAACCAAAACCAGATCAGGTCACCATCTTTCATGCCATCGTGTACATAGGTTCATAATGTATATTTTAATGAATGTTGTATTCACAACAGTTTTCAACACATCACCAAACATTTAAAATCCAGTTGTTACAGTTACTCTTACTTAATATTCTCAAATCTATGAATTCACTTAGTTAGTCAATAAATTCAAATTCAATAAACGTAGTTTTCCTCTTGGAATGCTTTGCAAAGTAACCCCTAGCATCAAATTCAGAAGAATGAGGCAGGGTTGGTGGAGGAGACCACAGAGGGAAGAGTGGTGATGAGCCCTTTACAAGTCTGATTGAGGGAGCTGGTGCTTCTTTTTCCTATGTTCTTCCCAAACAATACATTTGCATTTCCCTTTACCCCCTCAGTAGTTTACTTTCACCAAGCCTTTCAGCAAGACCTTGAATTACTAGAACAGTGCTTGTCAAGTGTGGTCCCTTGACCAGCAGCAATAGTGTCATCTGGGAACACATTACAAAGGCAAATTCTGGAGCTCTACCCCAGACCTACTGAATCAGAAGTTCTGGGAGTAGGGCTCTTGCAATCTGTGTTACAATGGACCCTCTAGGTGTTCATAATGCATGATCAAGTTTCAGGACCAGTGGACCAGAGGAACACATGGATATAAGGAGATGTCTGTTCATTCACAGTTATTAAATGTGAGGTGATAATAACAGGAATAGAGGCAGAGTTAGAAAAGGATGATAGAAAACTACAGAAAAAGAAAATAAGCAAGTGACATCTTGCCATTTGCTTGTTCCAGAGGCTCAAATGAATATTTCAGTGTTCATATTTTAATTTTTTTTAATTTACTTTTTGTACATTTTTATCTATGCTGTTCTTCATACTTGGTTTGTCTGAAAAGAGAAAGCCCAACACTAGGTTTACTGAGCAAAATGGGTACTAAGACTTCACATACTTTAGACTTGCTTAACTCATTATCCTCATACAGAGAGCATAACTCACCTTCAATTCCTAAATCATACTGCAAATGATCAAGTTTCCTCTTAGCTTTAACTCCATACAGGGATCAACATCACCAGTGCAATTCCGTCACTCCTGAGGTAAGACTCTGCAGCTGTTAAAACAGTGCATGCCCTGTAACAACACGCCAGCGTAGGGCAGGAAGCAAAGAAGGATTCTATTTCTAATTGAACCTCTGGTGGGAATTGAAATACATGGTGTTTGATTTCTTGTACTAGAATTCATCTGCTTATCATAAACTTTTCAGTGGCACCCTTTCTGTCACCCTCCTCCTTTCTGTCACTCTTAAATACTTCCATCCCTTCAATCATTCCTTAACTTTGGTCTTTCAATAACTGGATCTAGTGCTATCTTTTCTGAAAGCAGGTACCTTTACTATTGAAATGGCTCCACACCATTAAGGGGAGGAAATTTGCAACCTGCTCCCTTATCAGTAGAGATGATTTAGAGAAAAACAATGAAGATAGTTCTAAAAAGAATGGATTATATATTGGATTATTTGGCTTAGATGAGCAAAGATTAATGAGTGGATTGACCACATAATTCCCAAATTTAAAATCTGGGAAACTTTTCAGAGCAAAGGGAGGGAGTGGTTATTATAGATTTTGCCAAGACAACTGACCCATGCTGGGACCGTTTTGGGCAAACCAGGAACATGCTCGATCTATTCATTGGAGACTTTTTGGCTGACTTCAGCCAAAAAGTCTCCAATGAGGGATTTTAATGAGAAAAATATTTATCATTTACTCTCCGTATCCATGGAAAACCAAATAAGAATAAAATCAGGACAGATTTTTTTGTGTATTTATAAGTTTATTGAGGACCCTGCTATCACTGGGTTCATTATCTACTTATTAAACGTATGATTACATAAATTTAAACTTTCATTGTCCAGTTATTAGTTACATAATTAGATCACCTTGACTTTCAAAATGTTAATAGTAAAAATAGATACTGTGGGAGGTGTAGAGTTGCCATTCATGGGGACTCACTGCCTCTGTGCATAACTAACTGTCCTGAAACTCACTAGAAGCTCAATTTGTTTTTGGGTATCATACTAAAATTATGCAGTTATAAAGTTCTCTGAAAGCAAAAAACTAAGATGCTCTTTCCAGATTCCTTCCTAACATACCATACAGTTCAAAATATCTCTTTAGTTATTTGGAGGTTTTCCATATATAACAATTCTCTCAACTTGTCTGTACACTGCCAAGGATCAGATTATAGAAAGCCATTCAAGAAAGTGTAGACAAAGCAGTTCCACATCGGTTTTTTTGGTATTCTTTTTATAAATATTTTGCTCACTGTAGACATTTTTCCTTTGAAGCACTCAAAATCTCTACACACTGCAAAACCTGGTATTTATCTGATGGGTCACATTTAATAATGAGATTTGACATTATCAGATTTAATCATGAAATCTGACACTATTAGAATCCTGGCTTTCAGAAGCAAGAGTTACTATAACATATTTGGATGGATGAGAGGAAGGAAGGAAGGGAGAGAAGGAGCGAGGGAAGGAGAGGGGGAGGAAGGAAGGAAGGGAGGAGGGAGGAAGGAAGAAAGGGAGGGAATATGGTAGGAAAGTTTTCTCAAACAAAACTTTCCCAAAATATTTTATGTCTTTAAGAAGTACTAAAATATATTAATATATTATACTTTATGTATGTTAATATATGTTATATTTTCTTATTTCTTCCAGATCTCTGATACAAGACAGAAATTTTAGAACTATGAATGATGGAGCACATACTCCCATAAAATGAGAAATATCAAGGCTTCTTAATAAATTCTATCTCTACAAAAAAATTAAGGCAATATAGCTGATTAATTTAGTGACTTCTAAATTAAAAAAATTTTTTTAAATTATTGTCAAGAAGTAAAAATGAATTGTTAGTTCAGATTTTTTCTTCTTTTTGCCTCTTATTTGACCTAACATTGGATAGATACATCCTAAGAGTTGTCTCACACACAGCATGACCACCCATGCACTACTCCGTTATCTGTTAAATATATATTTCCCTCTTTTCTCATTATAGCATTGCATGCAACCCATGACTAGTGCCAAATAGTTAATACAGAGAAGTGGTTTCCAGGCAAAGTTCCTCACAGGGAGAGATCAATTCTGTCTGAGATGTTCTTGGAAGGCATTATGAAGAAGAGCTTTGCTCAACAGGGTACATTCTACAGAGTGACAAGATTAGAAAAGTAGGATGTCATTGAGAAAACCAATTTTCCTGTAGTAGAGATTTAATTGGAGGTAATGGTAAGAGAAAAAGCCAAACATTTATTGAGGTAAGACTTGCAGCCGAGGGGTTTGCATTTGATCTTCCGGGCTGAAGGAAGCACTGAAGGTTTGTGGAAGGGGATTTCAGGGTCTATGAGAATTAGATTGGTAGCAATGTACACAAGAGAATAATTTTGGGAACAGGTAAACCAGTATGGATTTTACTGGTCATCAGAGAGTGAGGTTAATGAGGATCTAAATTAGGGTATTGGCCCCTGAGAAAACCATAATTCAAAAAGAGTCATGTACCAAAATGTTCATTGCAGCTCTATTTACAATAGTCAGGATATGGAAGCAACCTAAGTGCCCATCAACAGATGAATGTATAAAGAAGATGTGGCACATATATACAATGGAATATTACTCAGCCATAAAAAGAAACAAAATTGAGCTATTTGTAATGAGGTGGATGGACCTAGAGACTGTCATACAGAGTGAAGTAAGTCAGAAAGAGAAAGACAAATACCGTATGCTAACACATATATATGGAATTTAAGGGAAAAAAATGTCATGAAGAACCTAGGGGTAAGACAGGAATAAAGACACAAACCTACTAGAGAATGGACTTGAGGATATGGGGAGGGGGAAGGGTAAGCTTTGACAAAGTGTGAGAGTGGCATGGACATATATACACTACCAAACGTAAAATAATAGCTAGTGGGGGGGGGCTTCCATGGTGGCGCTGTGGTTGAGAGTCCGCCTGCCGATGCAGGGGACACGGGTTCGTGCCCTGGTCTGGGAAGATCCCACATGCCGTGGAGCGGCTAGGCCTGTGAAACATGGCTGCTGAGCCTGCGCGTCCGGAGCCTGTGCTCCACAATGGGAGAGGCTACAACAGTGAGAGGCCCACATACCACAAAAAAAATAATAATAATAATAGCTAGTGGGAAGCAGCCGCATAGCACAGGGAGATCAGCTCAGAGCTTTGTGACCACCTAGAGCGGTGGGATAGGGAGGGTGGGAGGGAGGGAGATGCAAGAGGGAAGAGATATGGGAACATATGTATATGTATAACTGATTCACTTTGCTATAAAGCAGAAACTAACACACCATTGTAAAGCAATTATACTCCAATAAAGATGTAAAATAAAATAAAATATAATAAATAAATAAATTAGGGTATTGGTGATGGTAGTGGGTAAGAAAAGGATACATGCAAAATATAGTATAAAAGAATAATCTAGGTGATATTATTACTGACTGAATATGAGGGTCTAATAAGAGGAGAGAATTTTAAAATTCTAAAGTATGAGTCTTCCTAAGATGATTGAGGTACCATTGATTTAAACAATGAAGAGGAAGCACACGGTGAAACATGGAGGTGGTATGTGAAAGAAGAGTTTGATCTGAGTTATTGTAAATACATTGAGTTGATAGGAAATTCCAACAAAAATACTGAGTGAACAGTTGATGATGTGAACTGGTGGAGATGTGATGTTTGAAGCTGAGGAAATGGATCGGACCTTTGATATACAGATTTTGATATACAGAGCGTATATGAAGGACTAAATAGTCCTGGGGAAAAAGGATCCAGTAAAGGAAGCAGAGTAAAGAGAGAACTGCGAATAGTGTCAGGAAAAGAGAAAGCACACTAGGTATTTCTAAAATGGAATTTAATACAGAGAATCAGTTGATATTAGATGGTTGCAAGAACAGAAAAGGGATTGTGAGGTTGCACAGAGATTAAGAACTGTAGGAAGCAGCTACTGTCCCTTGGGCTGGGAAAACAAAGGAAAAGAGGTGGTGATGTCAGAACCTTGAATATGGATGAGGGGCCCAGTAATCCTGGTGTTTGGTCCTTTGGCAAAAGCTCCTCGAAGCTGGTTCTTAGATCTCTGGTCTGGCAGGTGCCAAGAACTCTGCAGAGGGGACACAGTTCAACAGGTGCCCAGAAGAATGTGCTCCAGTGTGTGAGGGAATACGGGAACATCTCATACTCCAGTCTTTAAAGGAAGCATGTTGTTACCAACAGGTGCTGGTAGTGGCAAAAGAAGCTGGAGGCTGCAGCCAGCTGTCTGCTGTTACTGGAACAATGCTGCTACCGACTGGAAAACTAGAAAGGAAACCCTCTTTCTCTCTCTTCACCTTCCAACCTCTCTCTAGGGCCCTCTACTGGCAGGGCCTAACAGAAGCCAACTGATAAGGCAGTCTGGGAAAAGTTATTTATAGAGTTCCATGCCTAGCCTTATAGAGCAGAGTAGAAAAGGGTGTCTTGAATTTGAGAGACAATAGGTAAATAATCAGCACATCTAGAGAGGAACATATTACAGAAGCCTAAGGAAGATTGAGGTTTCAATAAGAAAGGGGAGGAAAACTCCAACAAATGCTGGAAATAGGTCAAAGATAATAGACTAGGCAAAGACCTTTGCATTTAGTGATTAAATTAAATGAAATGTTCTTAAATAGCTAAGTGTTGGAGAAAATTCTCATAAAGAACAGCGATTACTCTCAATGTCTTTGATTAACCTGTGTCAGTTTTCCCATTAAAGAACTTTAAAAATATTAAATTAAACTTTTATTATATCAATAGTAGATGACAAATAGTATTCCAAAACATTTGCAACAAAAACAAAAATGATGCATATTTTAAATGAAAGTATTAACAATGAAGTATGAAATATTTTTATTTTACCAAAATAGTACTGGCTTGCCCAAGAAATACAGTTATAAAATATATTAGTCTCTGTTTATTTTATTGTCACCAATACATTTTTAGGAAATTCTTATTAAATTCCTTCTGAATCAGTGACAAGATATGACTAGCCCATACAGGAACCAGTGATTTAATATTATGTTAGGATGCTACTGGCACAGCAGTGCAGGCCTCAGCATGAAAGAGTGGCATAAAGAAAATTCTCTTTCTCCCTCCTGCAGAGAAGAGAATTCTATCCCACCGTCATCTCTGCTCTTTCCCTTCCCCCCCTACAGAGCCTAAAAAATTCGCCTAGAATGTACATTCCACAGTCCTCTGAAGTATTACAGTAATATTAATAAATTCCTTACATGGCATTTGGACAAAAGCCAGTAATAGATACAAAAACTGAGGTGTCTTTCAGGTCTGAAATGGGTTTTTAAAAATTCTCCACGTTTAAGAAAAAGGCAAGCTAAATTTTGGTAGCTATAAATGCACTGATTTTCTTATTAAGTATTAGAAGACCAGCTTACGCTAAATACCGTGGGCATTCTGCGTTTACTTGCATGACAGAGCATGGAACTAGCAGCATATTTTGTTGCTGGAGCAGATCAGAGGCTAAAAGGTGTAAAATAATCCCAACTTCATATAAAAGGAAAAAAGGTTGAGTGAATGTCAAACATAATGATAAAGGCTCCTGTTTTGTTAAATTATCTCCCTTTTCCGTTACATATTCACGGAAGTTCCTTCAAGTCTCTAAGTGCTATCCTGAAGTTGCGCTTCTGAACACTCTGGAATACTTTATTTTTCCTACCGGTCTTTGTTTAGAAAACTATAGGCAAATGTATTTTACACACACACACACACACACACACACCCGCACCCACAGTTTAGAGAGACTGCTAGACAAATTGCTATTTGGTAGAGAAACAAGAGCATATCCATGGCAAGTAGAGCTGTGCCCTAGTCAATCAATATTGATTCCATAAGTCATATTATAAGATAAAGTGTACATATTTATATATGATAGTTACTATCCACTATTGCTGCATTGTACCATTTCTGAATAAATACTCAACCACATAAGCCAGGTAATATTATTCCCATTTGCCATATGAAGAAACAAAAGACAAAAGAAGACTTTGTCCAAGCTCATATAGCTCTATGAAAGATTTAGAAAAAACTCTAATGTCCAAGTTCTTTCCACTGAGCTGTACTGCAAAAAATGCCTATCTCCCACTTTACCCAAAACAGAGCAACTGATACTTCTGGTCTTCTGTTGTTCACAATGCTGTGTGTGTACTAAGAGGTATCACTGACTTATCTGTTTAGAAAAATGATGCCCCTGTATTCATGTTTTAGAACCATTCTGCCACCAGCTATATACATACAGTCCAGCAATAGAAGGTCTTTCAGAAAGATCAGGCTGAGCTACGATGGGGGAGATGACTGCTGCTGTGTGTGAGGAATCTGGCTCAAAAAATAAGAGAGGAGAGACCACTGATATTTTTTAAAAAGAAGTAAGGTTTTCCATTGAAGCCAAGAATCTGGTATCAAGGGCAATGAGAACTTAATGTTGCATGGCTATGGACTATTTCTTCGTAGTCATCAGGGAATCCCCACCAACTATCACAGTGCCTGGCATAGAGATCAACCAAACTTGTTGAATTAATGAGCTGAAAAGAGTCAACATGCCTTGAATTTCTAAAAAACTGTTCGGAGATTCAAAGATAAGAAATTAAGACATCGAAGAATAGCGTATTTTACTGAAAGTTGTTCCTCAGGAAACTGCATTCCCAGAATATAAGAAGAAGCTGATGGTTGGGCAAGGATTTGTAATCATGAGGGTTTTTCCTGAGCTTGTATATTTCTAAGGAAATCACATATATTCTTTAATCTCAGAGCAAACAAAGGTGTGGTTAAAAGTATAACACATATATTACTTGTACCCTCTCAAAAAGTGAAATATATATATATACATATGCACATATATATATATATTTCATGGATATATTCTGACTGAATGACCCAGTGATAAACAGCTGTTTCTCCTATGATTGAGAGAACACATTTTGTTTTGGAAATATATTTTATTTTTAAGGCTCCTTTGGGATTTATTAGACTGAAAAAGTGGCAGGGGAGGGGGAATCTGAGTGTTTTTAAGGAATAAAAAATATTTTGGCAATATCCTCCAACATCTAAGATACCTGAAATTAGAATTGCTCTCAGAAGACCCAGATCTGTCCATGCAGCCAAAACTCTGATCCTTAGCCAACTGCATGTATGCTGCACTGAGATCCAAAGTCAGTCCTACATTCCAGAACTATACTGTCTCTTAAAACAGCCTGAGTCTCCACCAGAGCAAATCACAGCAGCTGGGGGACCAAGGATATCTGTTAGAATGTGCAAAGGCTGGAAAATACTATAATTTGAAGGTATGTTGACCAATATGGCTGAAACTCAGCATAAAATAATATACTACCAGGACTGTAAGAAACAAGCTTCAAAACAGAGCCATGAGAGGCTATCAAGTTACAGTTTTAAAAAATATTGTGGGTGAATAACTGTGGCAAATGGTCCATGATTATGTTCAAGCACTACACTCTGGCCATTGATTGACAATGAAATGCATTTTAGTATATGTTAAACATATATTACATGTTACACATTACACATATGACATATATATTATAGAGAAGGACTTACAACATCACTTTTCAAATGTATGTAGGTACAGTTGTGTTTAATATGATACAAATTCAGTTTTAAGTGTTACTGTATATAGAGTCATTTTTAAATTATTACACATCTTCCTGACCATTAAATATTAAAAGCATAAAAAAAATGGCAAAAGATGTGAAAAGTTTTTCTTTGTGTGTGTGTGTGTGCATGTGTGTGTGAGATCTCTCTACATGTGGAATTTTTAATTGAGATATAATTTACATATATTTTGTATAAGTTTAGGTGTACAACAAAATGATTTGATATATGCTTATATTGCAAAATGATTGCCAAAATAAGTTTAGTTAACATCTATCACCACACATAGTTAATTTTTTTATTGTGATGAAAACTTTTAAGATCTACTCTCTTAGCAACTTTCAAATATATAATACAGTACTCTTAACTACAGTCACCATGCTGTACATTACAAAAAATTATTTTGTATTAGTTTAGGTGTACAACATAATGATTTGATATATGTATATACTGCAAAATGATTGCCAAAATAAGTTAACATCTATCACCACACATAGTTACAACTTTTTTTATTGTGATGAAAACTTTTAAGATCTACTCTCTTAGCAACTTTCAAATATATAATACAGTACTCTTAACTACAGTCACCATACTGTACATTACAACCCCAGATTTATTTATAACTAGAAGTTTGTACCTTTTGATCACCTTCCCTCAACCTCCCACCTCCTGCCTCAGGCAACCACCAATCTGTTCTCTGTATCCATGAGTTTGGGCTTTTTAGGTTGCATGTGTGAGATCCCACAGTACTTGTCTTTCTCTGTCTGACTTAGTTCGCTTAGCATAATGCTCTCAAGGTCCCTTCTTATTGTCACGATTGGCAGGATTTCCATCTTTTATATGACCGAATAATATTCCTGTGTATGTACAAATATATATAATTTTCTTTGTCTATTCATCCATTGAGGGATACTTAGGTTGTTAACATGTCTTGGCTATTGTAAATATTGCTGCCATGAGCATTCTTTAGATAAATACCCAGAAGTGGAACTGCTGGATCATGTGGTAGTTCTATTTTTAATTTTTTGTTCTCCATACTGTTTTCCATAGTGTCTGCACCAATTTACATTTCCACCAGCAGTGCACAAGTGTTCCCTTTTCTCCACATCTTTGCCAATACTTGTTATTTCTTGTCTTTTCATAATAGACATTCTAACGGATGTGAGGTGATACCTCATTGTGGTTTTGATTTGCATTTCCCTGATGATTAGTGATGTTGAGCACCTTTTCATGTACCTCTTAGCCCTTTGTATGTCTTCTTTGGAAAAATGTCTGTTCCTCTGCCAATTTTTAAATCATTTTTTCTATTGAATTGTATGAGGTCTTCATATATTAACCCCTTATAAGATATATGATTTGCAAATATTTTCTCCCATTCTATAGGTTGCCTTTTCATTTTGTTGATGGTTGTGTGGAAAAGGTATCTAAATCTAAATAAACAGATTTTCCCTCGGTACTTTAAAGATATTTGTCCTTTATCTTCTGAGATCCATTGATGTTTCTAAGAAATACTCTGCCACTGTGATTGCTACCTATATGTAATCCGTCTTGACTCTCTAGTAGCCTTTAAAACATTCCTCTTACTCTCTCTCCAAATGTTCTGCAGTTTTTGTGATGTTTTTAAGGAATGAATTTGCATTTGTTTATCTTACTAGAGACTTGATATGCTTTTACAATCAAAGGGGACTCATGATATTTTTACAATTCCTAAAAACTTGGAACCATCACATCAGGACTTTTTTCTCTCTCCCATTCTCTCCTGGGACTCCTTTTAGACACATAGCAGAGCTTCTAATTTTGTCTTCCTTGAAGATAATTTGTCTTTTTTTTTTAGGACAAATAATAATTTGTCTTTTTAAAAAATATATGAGCTGCATTTTGAATGGCTTCTTCAGATTTATCTTCTAATTCTCTGGTTATCTATATCAATCAATGCTTTAACTGATCCACTGAGTTTTTATTATTTCAATCCTACACTTTTAGTTATAAAAATTATATTTGATGCTTTTTACAATCTTCTTGTTCATTTTATCATATACTCTTAAAATTTTCTTATGGATCTTATTGAATTCCTTTTATCCTCTGATCTTTTAAATATGTTTGCTTTAAAGTCCCTTTCAGAATGGATTCTGGTTTTTCTAGTTTCTCAAGTACAAATACTGCCATTTGTTGTATGTGTGCCTTTTCTCTCTTGGCAATGAATTTCCTCATGGACTTTGTAATTTTTTTCTATAAGCTATCAATAGTGAGGATTATTTTAAATAAGAAAAATGAGTCCTGAATTGAAACACTCAACTATTTTATTTATCAAAAAAAGTAAATATTGACTTCTGGTTTCAGCTATGACATGATTTCAGCTTGGAAGTAATCATTCCAGGCCAGAAAAAAAGCTAAAAAAGATGAAAACTACTAGAGCTCATCAATGAATTCAGTAACGTTGCAGGATACAAAATTAATACACAGAAATCTGTTGCATTTCTATACACTAACAACAAAAGATCAGAAAGAGAAATTAAAGAAAAATCCCATTTACCACTGCATCAACAATAATAAAATATCTAGGAATAAAAGTATCTAGGAGGTAAAATACCTGTACCCTGAAAACTATAAGGTGCTGATGAAAAAAATCGAAGATGACAAAAACAAATGAAAGAAATACCATGTTCTTTGATTGGAAGAATGAATATTGTTAAAATGACTCTACTACCCAAGCCAACCTACAGAGTCAATGTAATCTCTATCAAATTACCAATGGTACATTTCACAGAATTAGAACAAAAAATTTTAAAATTTGTATGGAGACACAAAAGACCCTGAATAGCCAAAGCAACCTGGAGAAAGAAAAACAGAACTGGAGAAATCAGGATCCATGACTTCAGACTATACTACATAACCACAGTCATCAAAAAAGTATGGTAACTGTCACAAAAACAGAAATATAGATCAATGGAACAGAAGAGAACTCTATGGTCAATTAATCTACAACAAAGGAGACAAGACTATATAATGGAGAAAAGACAGTCTCTTCAATAAATGGTGCTGGGAAAATTGGACAGCTACATGTAAAAAAAGAAATTAGAACATCTTTTAATGACATACACAAAAATAAACTCAAAAGAGTTAAAGACCTAAATGTAAAACTGCACACTATAAAACTCTTAGAGGAAAATGTAGGTAAAACACTCATTGACAGCAATGTCTTTTTTGATCCATTGCCTAGAGTAACAGATATAAATACAAAAATAAACAAATGGGGCCTAATTAAACACAAAAGCTTTTGCACAGTAAAGGAAACCGTAAACAAAACTAACTGACAACTCACAGAATGGGAGAAAATATTTCCAAACAATACAATCAACAAGGAATTAATCTCCAAAATTTACAAACAGCTCATGTGGCTCAATATCAAAAACATAACCCAATCAAAAAATGGGTAGAAGACCTAAATAGACATTTCTCCAAAGAAGACATACAGATGGCCAAAAGGTACATGAAAAGATGCTCAACATCATTAATTATTAGAGAAATGCAAATCAAAACTACAGTGAGATATCACCTCACACCAGTCAGAATGGCCATCATCAAAAAGTCTACAAACAATAACAATAAATGGTGGAGAAAAGGGAAAACTCCTACACTGTTGGTGGGAATGTAAATTGGTACAGCCACTATGGAGAATAGTATGAAGGTTCCTTAAGAAACTAAAAATAGTGCTACCATATTCCAGCAATAGGCCCACTCCTGGGCATATATGCAGAGAAAAACATGGTCCAAAAGGATATATGCACCCCAATGTTCACTGCAGTGCTGTTACAATAGCCAAAACACAGAAGCAACCTAAATGTCCATCAACAGATGAAGGGATAAAGAAGATTTGGTACATATATACAAAGGAATATTACTCAGCCATTAAAAAGAATGAAATAGGGACTTCCCTGGTGACACAGTAGTTAAGAATCCGCCTGCCAATGCAGGGGGGCATGGGTTTGATCCCTAGTCTGGGGAGATCCCACATGCCATGGAGCAACTAAGCCCATGTGCCACAACTACTGAGCCTGTGTGCCACAACTTCTGAAGCCTGTGTGCCTAGAGCCTGTGCTCCACAACAAGAGAAGCCACCACAATGAGAAGCCCGTGCACTGCAACGGACAGTAAGCCCCGCTCGCCGCAACTGGAGAAAGGCTGAGTGCAACAACAAAGACCCAATGCAGCCAAAAATAAATAAATTAATTTTAAAAATTTTAAAAGAATGAAATAATGACGTTTGCAGCAACATGGATGGACCTGGAGATTATCATAATTAAGTGAAGTCAGACAGAGAAAGACAAATATATGATATTGTTTATATGCAGAATCTAAAAAAATGATACAAACAAACTTATTTACAAAACAGAATGACAGACTTAGAGAATGAACTTATCATTACTGGGGTGGGGGTTGGGCGGGGGGAGAAGTGAGGAAAGGGATAGATTGGGACTTTGGGATTGACATATACACACTGCTATATTTAAAATAGATAACCAACAGAGACCTACTGTATAGCAGAGGGAACTCTGCTCAATACTCTGTAATAACTCAAATTGGAAAAGAAATTGAAAAAGAATAGATACAAGTGTATATATATAACTGAATCACTTTGCTGTACACCTGAAATGAACACATCACTATTAATCAACTATACTCCAACATAAAATTTAAAAAACAAAAAAAATCAATGACTTTTCCTGGACACATAAGAGAATTTATATCATAGGGCTAACCTCTACCTCCATATTGAGAAACACATGCAAAAATAAAGAAAAACAGCTGAGATCAACTCAGCTAAAGCAAAAGCCACTGGACCCATAAACTGGTAGGAGAACTTAAATGTTTATTTGATTAACCGCTTGGAGTGTAGACTACCTTGAGAATGAGAAAATCCTAGAGCTTGTAGTCTTGGTAGGGGTGCAGGAACCCTTTCTTGGGTTTTACCTCCAGGAACAATACTATGTTCTCATGGTAAATAGCCAAGAAAAATAATCTTTTATCTTTGGAAAAATGAGAAGAAAAGTAACAATTTGAAATAATTCCAGTGTATTCTCAATATCAAAGGCCTACTCTCAAGTGAAAAAGACTTTATCGCCCTGCCCATCACAGGGACAAGACCCAGCTCCACTCACCAGTGGCCAGGTAACAGTCCCTCCCACCAGGAAGCTTACACAAGCCTCTTAGACAGCCTCATCCACTGGGGGGCAGACAGCAGAAGCAAGAAGAACTACAACCCTGCAGCCTGCAAACGGAAACCACAATCACAGAGATTTAGACAAAATGAGATTGCAGAGGAATATGTCCTAGATGAAGGAACAAGATAAAATCCCAGAAGAACAACTAAGTGGAGATAGGTAATCTACCTGAAAAAAAATTCAGAGTAATGATATTAAAGATGATCCAAGATCTCAGAAAAAGAATGGAGGCACAGATTGAGAAAATACAAGAAATGTTTAACAAAGACCTAGAAGAATTAAAGAACAAGCAGAGATGAACAATATAATAACTGAAATGAAAAATACACTAGAAGGAATCAATAGCAGAATAACAGGCAGAAGAATGGATAAGTGAGCTGGAAGAAGAATGGGGGAAATCACTGCCATGGAACAGAATAAAGAAAAAAAGGATGCAAAGAAATGAGGATAGCCTAAGAGACCTCTGGGACAATATTAAATGCACCAACATTCACATTATATGGGTCGCAGAAGGAGAAGAGAGAAAGGACCTGAGAAAATATTTGAAGAGACAATAGCTATAAACTTCCCTAACATGGGAAAGGAAACAGTCATCCAATTCAGGAAGCACATAGTCCCAGGAAGGATAAACCCAAAGAAAAACATGCCAAGACACATAGTAATCAAATTGACAAAAATTAAAGACAAAGAAAAAATATTAAAAGCAACAAGAGAAAAGCAACAAATAACGTACAAGGGAACCCCTGTAAGGTTATCAGTTGATTTCTCAGCAGAAACTCTGCAGGCCAGAAGACAGTGGCACGAAGTATTTCAAGTGATGAGAGGGAAGAACCTACAACCAAGAATACCCTACCTAGCAAGGCTCTCATTCAGATTCAACTGAGAAATCAAAAACTTTACAGACAAGCAAAACCTAAGAGAATTCAGCATCACCAGACCAGCTTTGCAACAAATGGTAAAGGAACTTCTCAAAGTGGAGGAAAAAAGGCCACAACTAGAAACAAGAAAATTATGAATGGAAAAGCTCACCAGTAAAGGCAGACATACAGTAAAGGTAGGAAATCATCCACATGCAAATATGATATCAAAACCAGCAACTGTGAGAAGAGGAGAGCACAAATGCAAGATATTGGAAATGCATTTGAAATGAAAAGACCAGCAACTTAAAACAATCTTGTTTATATATAGACTGCTATATGAAAACCTCATGGTAACCACAAACTGTAAATCTACAATAGATACACAAAAAAGAAAAAGGAATCTAAACACAATACTAAAGCAAGTCATAAAATCACAAGAGAAGAGAACAAAAGAGGAAGCGAAGAAAAAAGACCTACAAAAACTAATAAAAAACAATTAACAAAATGGCAATAAGAACATACATATCAATTATCACCTTAAACATAAACAGATTAAATGCTCCAACCAAAAGACACAGACTGGCTGAATGGATACAAAAGCAGTTCTAAGAGGGAGGTTTATAGCAATACAATCTTACTTCAGGAAACAAAAATTTCATATAACTTAACCTTATACCTAAGGTTTTTTCACTAGAGAATGAACAACAAACAAAACCTAAAGTTTGCAGAAGGAAAGAAATCATAAAGGTCAGATCAGAAATAAATGAAATACAGATGAAGAAAACAAGAGAAAAGATCAATGAAACTAAAAGCTGGTTCTTTGAAAAGATAAAATTGATAAACCATTAGCGAGACTCATCAAGAGAAAGAGGGAGAGGTCTCAAATTAATAAAATTAGAAATGAAAAAGACTTTATTGGATCAATGTCTCTCATAAGCTTAAGGACAATTACCGTGCTCCAGCCCCCTCTACATTTCTTGACTCACAAAAGAGGGAAAAAAGAAGCACTTGTGAAGGTCACAACTCAGGGACACAGGCCTACTAAATGACTTAAAATTAATCATAATGTTGTAGAACACTTCTTCTCCCCCCTCCAAACTCACTGTCACCACATCAACAGGGCTCCAATATAATAACATTGGATTACAGTTTAAAGAGCTACAAAACTCAGTTTATTTAAGAAAGAGTTCTTAGGGAAACCCAACAAGAAGGGACCCAAAAATAAGAACACTAGAGGAAATTAAAACTTCTATAGCCATAGGTAACACCAAGACATGTTATATTCAAACTGCAGAAAACCAAAGACAAGAAAAACTCTTGAAAAAAAACCAGAGAGAAAAATATTTCTGTAGTTATACAGGAGAAAAGATAAGAATTATAGTGAATTTTTCATTTAAAAAGCCATGCAATCAATAAAAGATTGAAGTGAAATATATAAAGTACTGGAAAAAAAAACTAGAATATTATGTCCAGGGAAATTTATACTACAAACATGAAGGAGAAATAAAGACTTTCTCAGATAAACAAAAACTGAGGGAATTCATTGCAAAAAGACTTGCTCTGTAAAAAATATTAAAATAAGTCCTTTGAGGGAAGCACACTGAATTTATAGGGCAGTGAAAGTACTCTATGTGATACTATAATTATGGATACATGTTATTATACATTTGCCCAAACCCATAGAATGTACAATACCAAGAACAAACCTTAAGATAAATTATGGACTTTGGTTGATTATGCTGTCAATGTAGGCTCATCAATTGTAGCAAATGTACCACTCTGGTGGGGATGGTGATAGTGGGAGAAGCTATGCATGTGGGGGGGTAGACAGTATATGGGAAATATCTGTACCTTCCATTCAATTTTTCTGTGAATCTAAAACTACTCTAAAAAATTGTTTAAAAAAATGTTCTTCAGGGAGCAAGAAAGTAATAAAGGTCAGAGACTCAGATCTACATAAAGAAAGGGAAACCACTGGAGAATGAATATGTATATAAAATAAAATCTTTTATGTTTCTTATTCTTTATGTAATACATAAATAGTAATAACAGTAACAATATATTGTTTGATTATAGTAGATGGATAGCTGAAATTAATGAGTAATTTTTAAGGAACATGAGGGATAAATTGGTAATACTATTTTAAGATTCTGGCACTACCCATGAAGTGGTTAATGTTATTTGAAAATAGACTGACATCAGTAAAAATTTGATACTACAAACTCTAGGACAATTACTAAAAGAAGTTAAAGAGGAGAAAATTGAGTTATGTAAATTGCACAATTAAAACAAGAGAAGGCAGAAAAAGAGAAGAAAAAAATGAAAAACAAGTGCAACAAACAGAAAAAAGTTACATGTTAAATATTAATCCACCTATACCAATAACCACTTTCAATGTGAATTATCTTAACACATGAATTAAAATACAGAGACCATCAGAGTGGATTAAAAACAGACCCCACTATATGTTGTCCATAAAAACCCATTTTAAATACAAAGACATAGATTAAAAGTAAAGGAGTGGAGAAGATATACCCTGATAACAATAATGGGAAAAACAGCTGGAACAGCCATATTAATTTTAGATAAAGCTGACTTCAGAACAAGGAAGTTACCAGGGATAAAGAGGGGTGTTACTTAATGATAAAGTGGTCAATTCTCCAAGAAAAAAGAATCTCTAACACGTATGTACCTAACAACAGAGCATCAAAATACATGAAGCAAAAATTAATAGAACTGAAAGGAGAAACAGACAAGTCCACTATTATAGCTGGAGACTTGAACACTCCTCTTTCAGTAAATGACAGATGAAGCAGACAGAAAATCAGTGAGGATATAGTTGAACTGAACAAGAGTGTTAATCAACTGGATCTAATTGACAGTTGTAGAATACTCCATGCAAGCACAGCAGAACTCACATTCTTTTCAAACTTGCATTCACCATGACAGACCACATTTTGGACCATAAAACATGTATAGAAGAATAAAACATTTAAGAAACTGAGACCTTTGGGTTCAAGACGGTGGAGTACAAGGTCACGTGCTTACTCCCCCTTGTGAAAGCACCAGAATCACAACTAACTGCTTGGCAATCATTGACAGGAAGACACTGGAACTCACCAAAAAGATACCCCACATCCAAAGACAAACGGGAAGTTGCAATGAGACAGTAGGAGGGGTGCAATAATAATAAAATCAAATCCCATAACTGCTGGGGAGTGACTCACAAACTGGAGAACAATTATACCAGAGAAGTCCACCCACTGGAGTGAAGCTTCTGAGCCCCACATCAGAATTCCCAACCTGGGGGTCTAACAATGGGAGGAGGAATTCCCAGATAATCAGACTTTGAAGTCTAGCGGGATTTGACCACAGGCCTTCGACAGGACTGGGGGAAACAGACTCTACTCTTGGAGGGCACACACAAAGTAGTGTGCGCATCAGGACCCGGGGGAAGGGGCAGTGACCTCATAGGACAATGAACCAGACCTACCTGCTAGTGTTGGAGGGTCTCCTGCAGAGGTGGGGGGTGGCTGTGGCTCACCGTGGGGACAAGGACACTGGCAGAAGATGTTCTGGGAAGTACTCCTTGGCATGAGCCCTCCCAGAGTCCACCATTAGCCCCACCAAAGAGCTCATAGCCTCCAGTGCTAGGGTGCCTCAGGTCAAAAACCAACAGGGAGGGAACGTAGTCCCACCCATCAGCAGACAAGTGGATTAAAGTTTTACTGAGCTCTGCTCACCAGAGAAACACCCAGCACTACACTTCCATCAGGAAGCTTGCACAAGCTTCTTAGATAGCCTCATACACCAGAGGACAGACAGCAGAAGCAAGAAGAACTACAATCCTGCAGCCAGTGGAATGAAAAGCACATTCACAGAAAGACAGACAAATGAAAAGGCAGAGGATTATGTACCACATGAAGGAACAAGATAAAACCCCAGGAAAACAATTAAATGAAGTAGAGATAGGCACCCTTCCAGAGAAAGAATTAAGAATAATGATAGTGAAGATGATCCAGGACCTCAGAAAAAGAATGGAAGCAAAGATGGAGAAGATGCAAGAAATGTTTAACAAAGACCTAGAAGAATTAAAGAACAAACACCTAGAAGAGTTAAAGGACAAACAAACAGAGATGAACAATACAATAACTGAAATGAAAAATACACTAGAAGGAATCATTAGCAGAATAACTGAGGCAGAAGAATGGATAAGTGACCTGGAAGACAGAATGGTAAAATTCACTGCCATGGAACAGAATAAACAAAAAAGAATGAAAAGGAATGAAGAAAGCCTAAGAGACATCTGGGACAACATTAAACACACCAACATTCGCATTATAGGGGTATATTTGAAGAGATTATAGTCGAAAACTTCCCTAACATGGGAAAGGAAATAGCCACCCAAGTCCAGGAAGTGCAGAATCCCAGGCAGGATAAACCCAAGGAGAAACAAGCCAAGACACACAGTTATCAAATTGACAAAAATTAAAGACAAATTAAAATTATTAAAAGCAACAAGGGAAAAATGACAAATAACATACAAGGGAACTCCCATAAGGTTAACAGCTGATTTCTCAGCAGAAACTCTACAAGGCAGAAGGGGGTGGTACAATATATTTAAAGTGATGAAAGGGAAGAACCTACAACCAAGATTACTCTACCTGGCAAGGATCTCATTCAGATTCGATGGAGAAATCAAAAGCTTTACAGATGAGCAAGAGCTAAGAGAATTCAGCATCACCAAACCAGCTCTATAACAAATGCTAAAGGAACTTCTCTAAGTGGGAAACACAAGAGAAGAAAAGGACCTACAAAACAAGCCCAAAACAGTTACAAAAATGGTAATAGGAACATACATATTGATAATTACCTTAAATGTGAAGGGATTAAATGCTCCAACCAAAAGACACAGGCTAACTGAATGGATAGATACAAAAATAAGACCCGTATATAGGCTGTCTACAAGAGACCCACTTCAGACCTAGGGACACATACAGACTGAAAGTGAGGGGATGGAAAAAGATATTCCATGCAAATGGAAATCAAAAGAAAGCTGGAGTAGCAATACTCATATCGGATAAAGTAGACTTTAAAATAAAGAATGTTACAAGAGACAAGGAAGGACACTAGATAATGAACAAAGGATCAATCCAAGAAGAAGATATAACAATTATAAATATATATGCACCCAACATAGGAGCACCTCAATACATAAGGCAAATGCTAACAGCTATAAAAGAGGAAATCAACAGTAACACAATATTAGTGGGGGACTTTAACACCTCACTTAAACCAATGGACAGATCATCCAGACAGAAAAGTGATAAGGAAACACAAGCCTTAAATGACACAATAGACCAGATAGATTTAAAGGATATTTATAGGACATTACACCCAAAAACAGCAGATTTCACTTTCTTCTCAAGTGCACATGGAATATTCTCCAGGATAGATCATATCTTGGGTCACAAATCAAGCCTCGGTAAATTTAAGAAAATTGAAATCATATCAAGCACCTTTTCTAACCACAACACCATGAGCTTAGAAATCAATTACAGGGAAAAAAACATAAAAAACACAAACACAAAGAGGCTAAACCATACGTTACTAAATAACCAAGAGATCACTGAAGAAATCAAAGAGGAAATCAAAAAATACCTAGAGACAAATGACAACAAAAACAAGATGACCCAAAACCTATGGGATGCAGCAAAAGCAGTTCTAAGAGGAAAGTTTATAGCGATACAGTCCTATCTCAGGAAGCAAGAAAAACCTCAAATAAACAATCTAACCTCACACCTAAAGTACTAGAGAAAGAAGAACAAACAATACATAAAGTTAGCAGAAGGAAAGAAATCATAAAGATCAGAGAGAAATAAATGAAATAGAAACAAAGAAAACAAGAGCAAAGATCAATAAAACTAAAAGCTGGTTCTTTGAAAAGTTAAACAAAACTGATAAACATTTAGCCAGACTCATCAAGAAAAAGAGGGAGAGGACTGAAATCAATAAAATTAGAAATGAAAAAGGAGAAGTTACAACGGACACTGCAGAAATACAAAGCATCATAAGAGACTATTACAAGCAACTCTATGCCAACAAAGTGGACGACCTGGAAGAAATGGACAAATTCTTAGACAAGTATAACCTTCCAAGACTGAACCAGGAAGAAATAGAAAATATGAACAGACCAATCACAGGAAATGAAATTGAAACTGTGATTAAAAATCTTCCAAAGGGGTTTTCCTGGTGGTGCAGTGGTTAAGAATCCATCTGCCAATGCAGGGAACGTGGGTTCGAGCCCTGGTCTAGGAAGATCCCACATGCCACAGAGTAACTAAGTCTGCGTGCCACAACTACTGAACCTGTGCACCTAGAGCCCGTGCTCTGCAACAAGAGAAGCCACCGCAATGAGAAGCCCGCGCACCACAATGAGAAGCCCGCGCACCACAACAAAGAGTAACCCTGGCTCATGCCAACTATAGAAAGTCCGTGCACAGTAAGGAAGACCCATCGCAGCCAAAAATAAATAAATAATCTACAAGGATGTACTGCACAACACAGTGAATATAGCCAATATTTTATAACTATAAATGGAATATATATAAAAAAAAACTTCCAACAAACAAAAGTCCAGGAAAGATGGCTTCACAGGTGAATTCTATCAAATATTTAGAGAAGAGCTAACACCCATCCTTCTCAAACTCTTCCAAAAAATTGCAGAGGAAGGAACATTCCCAAACTCATTCTAAAAGGCCACCATCACCCTGATACCAAAACCAGACAAAGATACAACAAAAAATGAAAATTACAGACCAATATCACTGATGAATATAGATGCAAAAAACCTCAACAAAATACTAGCAAACAGAATCCAACAGCACATTAAAAGGATCATACACCATGATCAAGTGGGATTTAACCCAGGGATGCAAGGATTCTTCAATATACGCAAACCAGTCAATGTGATACACCATATTAACAAATTGAAGAATAAAAACAATATGATCATCTCAATAGATGCAGAAAAAGCTTTTGACAAAATTCAACATTGACTTATGATAAAAACTCTCCAGAATGTTGGCACAGAGGGAACTTACCTCAACATAATAAAGGCCATATATGACAAACCCACAGAAAACATCATTCTCAGTGGTGAAAAACTGAAAGCATTTCCTGGAAGATCAGGAAGAAAACAAGGATGTCCACTCTCACCACTATTATTCAACATAGTTTTCGAAGTCTTAGCCATGGCAATCAGAGAAGAAAAAGAAGTAAAAGGAATACAAATTGGAAAAGAAGAATTGAAACTGTCACTGTTTGCAGATGACATGATACTATACACAGAATCCTAAAGATGCCACCAGAAAACTACTAGAGCTAATCAATGAATCTGGTAAAGTTGCAGGATACAAAATTAATGCACAGAAATCTCTGGCATTCTTATACACTAATGATGAAATATCTGAAAGAGAAATTAAGGAAACACTCCCATTTACCATTGCAACAAAAAAAATAAAATACCTAGGAATAAACCTACCTAGGGAGACAAAAGACCTGTATGCAGAAAACTATAAGACACTGATGAAAGACATTAAAGATGATACCAACAGATGGAGAGATATACCATGTTCTTGGATTGGAAGAATCAATATTGTGAAAATGACTATACTACCCAAAGCAATCTACAGATTCAATGCAATCCCTATCAAATTACCAATGACATTTTTAACGGAACTAGAACAAAAAACCTTAAAGTTTGTATGGAGACACAAAAGACCCCGAATAGCTATAGCAGTCTTGAGGGAAAAAAACAGAGCTGGAGGAATCAGACTCCCTGACTTCAGACTATACTACAAAGCTACAGTAATCAAGATAATATGGTACTGGCACAAAAACAGAAACATAGATCAATGGAACAAGATAGAAAGCCCAGAGATAAACCCACGCACCTATGGTCAACTAATCTATGACAAAGGAGGCAAGGATGTACAATGGAGAAAAGACAGTCTCTTCAATAAGTGGTGCTGGGAAAAATGGACAGCTACATGTAAAAGAATGAAATTAGAACACTCCCTAACACCATACACAAAAATAAACTCAAAATGGATTCGAGACCTAAATCTAAGACCGAACACTATAAAACTCTTAGAGGAAAACATAGGAAGAAGACTCTTTGACATAAATCACAGCAAGATCTTTTTTGATCCACCTCCTAGAATAATGGAAATAAAAACAAAAATAAACAAATGGGACCTAATGAATCTTCAAAGCTTTTGCACAGCAAAGGAAACCATAAACAAGATGAAAAGACAACCCTCAGAATGGGAGAAAATATTTGCAAATGAATCAACGGACAAAGGATTAATCTCCAAAATATATAAACAGCTCATGCAGCTCAATATTAAAAAAACAAACAACCCAATCCAAAAATGGGCAGAAGACCTAAACAGACATTTCTCCAAAGAAGACATACAGATGGCCAAGAAGCACATGAAAAGCTGATCAACATCACTAATTATTAGAGAAATGCAAATCAAAACTACAATGAGGTATCACCTCACGCCAGTTAGAATGGGCATCATCAGAAAATCTACAAACAACAAATGCTGGAGAGGGTGTGGAGAAAAGGGAACCCTCTTGCACTGTTGGTGGGAATGTAAATTGATACAGCCACTAGGGAGAACAGTATGGAGGTTCCTTTGAAAACTACAAATAGAACTACCATATGACCCAGCAATCCCCCTACTGGGCATATACCCAGAGAAAACCATAATTCAAAAAGACACATGCACCACAGTGTTCAATGCAGCACTATTTACAATAGCCAGGTCATGGGAGCAACCTAAATGCCCATCAGCAGACAAATGGATAAAGAAGATGTGGTATATATATACAATGGAATATTACTCAGCCATACAAAGGAAAGAAATTGGGTCATTTGCTGAGACATGGATGGAACTAGAGACTGTCATACAGAGTGAAGTAAGTCCTAAAGAGAAAAACAAATATTGTATATTAAAACATGTATGTGGAACCTAGAAAAATGGTACAGATGAACTGGTTTGCAGGGCAGAAGTTGAGACACAGATGTAGAGAACAAACGTATGGACACCAAGGGGGGAAAGCGGCGGGGGTGGTGGTGGTGGTGTGATGAATTGGGCAATTGGGATTGACATGTATACACTGATGTGTATAAAATTGATGGCTAATAAGAACCTGCTGTATAAAAAAATAAATTAAATTTTAAAAATTAAATAAAATATACAAAATGAAAAAAAATCAGTGAATAGCAATATAAGAGAATAACTTTAGCTGTTGGCACAATAGCTGCTCTAACAAATTCCAGCTAATTTAGAAATATATGTGTATCAAAATTACCCACAAGAAATGTATCAAAAGCCATTGTGTGTGAAACCAGTGGCCCCACTGACATGCATTATATGTGGTTAGTCAGCATTTGCTATATTATAATGCTGTGATAACCAACCTCCAAACCTCAGTGACTTACAACCAAGGTTTATTTCTCACTCATGTGGCATGTTGGCTATGAGGTAGCTGTAGCTCCAAGTCTTTATTCCCAAATCCAGGCAGAAAGAGTGGCCCCAATTTGGGAAATGTTTTTCTACAGGAAAAGAACAATGGCAGAATGATGTACGGCTCTGAAACCTCTGCTCAGATACGGGATGTGTCCATTCTGCTCATATTCCATTTATTAAACCTAGTCACATGGCCGACACTGATATTTGAGGGGGAAGAATATTTCTCCCAGAGGGAGGGGGTCCCTGTAAGCACCATATATTTTAAACAAGCAATTCAGTTATCACACAATAGATATACTATAAATAGACACAATTATGCCCAAAGTCTCATTTTCCTACATACTCATTTTTATGAATAACCTGAAAAAAGAAGTGGGAAGCCTGTTAAGAAATGTTTAAGTCACATGATGTAAAATGATATGGATGGAGAAGAGAATGGCGTTTTTTTAAAAATCTTGCATGTTTGAATGTTGGTGGTCACCAGAATGGACATTCAATGCTAGAGGAAAGGTGAATGGACTTCTAACATTTTCAACGTGAAAGAATTCTTTCTGACCATAGGTCTAAGCCCAGCTGCACCATTGACTAGCTATAAAACCTAGGAAATCACTACATTTACATTCATCTGAACTGTCTCAGATGCCAAAGTGCTGTGAAGGTGTGCACATATAGGTCAGAAAAGATTGAGAGAGTGAGGAAAGGCTAAATAGAGAACTGAAGGAAAGAGATGTACTGATCTCAAATCTAATTTACTGCATAGAACAACCACCCAGAGTGGGAAGGAAACTTCAGAGGGCCCCCGATGGCCTGGGTGGATTATCTCTTTGAGAGGATATTTGGGTCTGTATTAACAAAGTGATTGGTTGAGCATTGACTTCTTTGCCTTAGTAATAATAATTGCCATCAGTTTAGTGATGTGCAGAAGGAAAAACCATTTTAGCTACTTCACTTCTGTAAATTAGTAAACGTACTCCCTTAACGCAATTTTGCAGAGTATAGAGACGTCTACTAGGACCTAGTCTCCTCTGGACATTTAAATATAACAAAGTTTTCAAATCAAGAAAAATGCCTGGAAGAAAAAGAAAAACTATAAAGGAAAGTACCAGCCTTGGGGCAACTAACCCACAATACCCAAAAAACTACATCACCTGCTAAGTTAAGGATATGCCATTTGTAAGATATTAAGTTCACATACAAGTAAGCATTGGAGACATTATGACACAAAACTCAGTTTTCAAATAAATTGGGAGCCTGGGACATATTAACATTTTTAAAACCCTAAAACATAAAATGAGTTCATGAATCAAAATAAGTGCAAATAAATTCATAAAATATATTGGCAAGATGCCATTGTGTGGCTTGGTTATTTGTGTTTTCATGTATAGACACAGGTGGAGAAATTTTTACCAAACAACAAAAGAAACAGATGAAGAGTTTAAAGGGCAGTTCTTTCATTGAAAATATCAAATTGTGCCAGACAGAACATATTTATGGCTTCCTTCTACCAGCAAGTTACCTCTGGTTTGAGGTCTCCTTTTGGCTGGATCCTTTGACCAGAGTTAGATAAACTCTAGTTTGACACTTGAGTCCTTTGCTGGTGAGAAGCCTCACCTCTTCTCTCTTTACTTACTCTCTGTTCCCTCCTATTTCCCCCCCCTTCTTTTATGTTATTTCATTCCTTTCCTTCACCAAGGCTTTCAGTCTGTAAGGCTAAACATGAAGTCAGGGAGGTTTTGATAGTCTTTTTATAAGATTTTTCTAAAAATTGTTTACCTAGAAAGTTAAATTTTGGACAAATTTGAACTTTGCTATAGTTTAAAATTAGGAAGTCACTGGCTGAGTCTCAGAGATCTTTTGCTGTGTAGAGATTTCTGTTCTATCCATGGTTAATGGATTTGGCCTTTGGTATTGTGTTCCAAAAGAGGCCAAATTTGGAAAACCTTGACACGTGTATATATTTACATATATGACTACAAATGTCTCTGCACTCCTCCAGGAAGCAATTACAAAAATATTTCCATGGTGATTGGATGCACCTGATTTTGATGCAGCCCTATTTAAAAAGCTTGTTTTCAGGAAAAAAAAGACTGAGACCCACAGAGGCCCACTTTTCCCTGATATGCCTGTGTGTTTATAATGGATCAGAAAAAGTACGTAGTATGGATAAAACATTTCCTATTTGGAGTCTTTTATAATCTCCTACAAATCTTCAGGAAAATGCTAAGCTGAAATCTCTGTCTTAAAGGACAAAGTGTCTCAATGGAAAATACCAAAACATAGATAGGAGGAATAATTTAAGGGAAATGGGGGTCTCATTTGGTGAAAGAATATCTCTTCTGTATCTCTTAATGTTATATTTTGTTGTCCTTTAGCAGAATTTGTTTGGAATTACTATCGTGATGACCCATTTACCATATTTTAAATACATTCTGTGTTAAGGACAGTGTGTACTATTCAGGAAACAAACTCAAGGATAAAAAAGCATATGGTAAACATATGCTGGTGTCATACATGTTGGTGGTTTCACAAAATAAGTAATATATACGTGAGCCAAGCAGATAGTGACTAATGGTATGTGCTATCCAGGCATTCCATGATTTTGCACTTTGTTTCTTCTATTAGTTGTCGAAATATTCTTGTAAGCCCCCATTGCATTTAAAAATATATTAACATTTAGACATCAGTTCAAACACCTTTTTTACGAAAAGAACTACTCCTTGAGAATGTAAACAAAAATCTACAGTTTTACTTTTTGTGTGAGGTTTTCTTAAATATAAATAATAACCATTTTTCAGAATTAATACTTTCACAAAACAAACAAAAGAAATCTTCTCAAATGTAAATACTTTTCAAAGAAACAAAGTGTACTGCAGTTAGAAAATCACAATCCTTTACAGTATATGAAACGGTCTTATTTAATTATTATACCTTCTAAGAACTAAAAAAAAACTTCACTTTTTAAGAGGGCCCTTTTCATTTCAATGTCAAGCTTTATTTAACAGCATTAAGTGGTACTGGAATACTATCTGGTTTTTAAATAGTCATATCAATCTATTTCTTAGATTTGAAGGAAACAGGAAGACAAACATGTTAGATTTGTGTTATTTAATTTTTGTTTCTTTTGAAATCTGAAAATTTTTACCTTTTTCAACTTGAGCAAAAGACTCAAAACTGAGAGAAATTAGAATAAAAGAGGCCTCTTGGGATATATGTGCATCTTCAATGAAGTTGAATGACACTGAAATTTTATTTCTGAAACTTCAGAAAATAATAATGCAAAAACATATACATCTAAGAATCACAAAAGCATTCAAAGTATTAATTCCATAACTATTTAGCATATTTACTCGTCATTTCTAACACACATGAAAATGAATTAGGAATATATTTAAACTATCATTGTTAGAAACCAAAATATTGCTTTGACATAAAAGCACAAAAAATTAACTATTCCAATATTTACTTCGGGAAGTTTTGATAATTTTTTTGCATTTGTTTAGGAGAATGTTGTTGCCTTATCATTTCCTTCATAAATTATTATAACTTATCTAATTCCAACTTGATACTCTCTAATCAATCTTCCACACTTCTACCAAAGTCATATCAGGGTATGACTATGTCCTTCTGCTTAAATGGTTCCCCATTCTTTCGGGATAAAATTCAGCTTGCTGGAGCACACCACTCATGGGTTTGCATCATCTGACTTCTGTCTCCATCTTATATTATTCCCTGTCATACCCCATACCCTTTCCCTACCTATTTTCTATTGCCCAAATGATCACTCTCACTCACCATTTTATGTGTTTATTTGTTTACATGTCATTTCCTCAACCTAAAATATTCTTCCTTCCCATATTAACCAGATTTAATCCTCATAATATTTCAAGATTCAACTCAAGAATCATTTCCTCCTAGAAGTCTTTATGGACCACTTCTCCCTTCCCCTACTCAGACGTCCATTTCCAGTTGCCAACTCCCTCACTGACATACACATAGCAAACTTTAAAATACAAAAAGCCAACAGATTGCAATGCAGAAAAACTAATTTCTGAATTAATTGTTACCTAATGCCAAATCTATTCTTACTTTAGTTTTCTTCTTGGGACTTCCCAATATGTGTGCATGTACACACACACACAGACACACAAATGTGACACCAGCACTGGTGTCAGAGGCCCAATGAGGAGCAAAGGCCAGCAGGTGAGCACTCAGTATCACTGTCCCGTTTCCACCATTTGTTAGAGATCCCCACCCTTAGTTTAGCCACAGAGATAAGGTTATTTCACTCTGACTTCCTTGGGTTACTATCCATTCTGCTTACGTATGGCCCCTTTTTTTGAAGGTGATATTCTCTGATTAATACACAATCATCATTTTATGCTATTGGATCTTAAACTCTCTTACAAATACCACCCCAGTTACTTTGTGATGGTTAGAATCACTACAACTCCTACTTTCCTTGTGAGAAACACCCATATAGATACTTCATGATCATCAAAGCTGCTCAAATCACTTTCTAAACATAATTATTCACTAATTCAGTTAGTATCAGACAAAGCGAAGTCTGACGCTACATGTTCTGCTGCTAATTCACATCTATTTTAACTTCTGGAGCATCAACTAAGTTCTGGAGATAAACTAGACTGTAAGAAGCAAAAACAGCTGCATTTCAATGTTGAGCTTACAGTTTTGCCAAAACGAATCCCCATTTTATAAAACTGTCATCTGATTATTTGAGAATTGGATGCAAGAATTAGGTTCAACACTGAAAGAAGAAAGTTCTCAACCAGTAGCGAAAATAATTTTCAACCCTGAAAGATCCTACGTACATAGTTTCAAGGTAAATAAGACATTTTCACAGGCACACAGAATTAGCACAAGGCCCCAACTGTGATTTACACTGGGTGGGAACAGTTAAGATGTAGCCATGGTCATGAAGAAAGAGGCTATCTGGAGGCCCACCTGTGTCAGCATCAGGCCACACATGGCCTTCCTGAGAATGCATGCCAGTGCTGACATAGTTCTCCGTGACTGGCCCAACTACTCTTGTGGCCTGGAGTCAGATTGGCATCCCAGCTGAAAGTTTTAACAAGTACGGGAAAGAGGAGCTAAGCATTTGGAAGCACTTACTTAGTTTTTGTTTCTGGAGCAAGCACTCTAGTACTCTGGGAAAGGAAGGAATGTGTCTTGTTTTTAGATAGCAAAGTGTTGAGATGCCAAGATGTGAAATGGAAAAAAAGATTAAGGCCTAGAAGAAAGTCAGTTTTAAGTGTCTGCCAAATAGAAATGAATTTGATCATCCTCTCTTACTTTCCATTTTGGTTTTGAATCTGACAGAAACTTTTTTGGTTAAGGAGGGATCTACCTAACTGAGCAAAAAATTGGGTGTTTTGGTTATAGAGAAGCCAACATAAAAGAGCTGAAAATTACTTTGCTATTTCTAAGTAATTATCCATGTGTCGTCACTATGTCATATCAAAAACCAATAGAAATGTTATTTTAGTATGGATTGATTTTTTTTTCTATTTAGGACTGAGTTTTCTTTGTAATCACTAAAAATTTAAAGTTGAGGGACAGGAAATAATAATTAATTGAATAACCTCACTTTCCTTCCCCTCATTAACCTTTCCAAACTTAAACCAACAGTGTTCCCTGCTCACAAAATCCATAAAGATCCATAAAGAATTGGGTTTATTCACAGTGCAAAGATGCTTCGTGAAATGCACAGCCTTGGCTCTACGTTTACTAAAATAATCTTCCTAAGTTTTAACCTTTTAAAGATTCCAGGCCCAAAAGAAAAAAAAAAAGAATCTGATATATACAGGATCATTTGAATACTCTTGAAATCACAAAAAAGTAAAATAACTTTAATTGCCTTTAGGAAGGATGGTTACATTGCATTCAGAAAGGATGATTTTCACCTGTGGTAACTTTTATAAGCCATTTATATATCCACTCAATGTATATTCTCTGATTATTTTTTTCCATTGGAAGTAAGTTTGGAAATGTTTTAAAGAGAATACTAAAAAGGTATATAATCATCCCTAGAATTTTAGAATGTCACCAACATTAAAATTCTCCACATGACTTTATAATTTTATTTTTGCCATTCAGTTTTCTTCTTCCCCACAAATAGAATCAGGTAAGTGGAGATAAGGGGCAGTGATACACATATTGATAGTGTTAGGTTCAAGAGATGAATGAAGATGGGAAGCTGTGGAGTGTTGAAGAGGAAAGCAATTATTTTTCAGACCATGCTGATTCTCAACCAGCAGAGCACCAGACAGAGGTAAAACACAAGTACGCTTGGAAGGAATAAACCACATTTTTGGACCATATTTCTTTTAGATAATTTTCATCTTCTCACCGAATCTACTTCCACAGCGATAATTAGTGCAACTGGCTTTACACATAAGGAAACCAAGCCCCAGAATCAGTAAAAGTCATAAAGCTATTAGGAGCCAAGACTCAATTTCCTGTGTGTTTTCTATTATGCCACGTTTTCTCATTATTCTATGTTTTTCTTAATGAAAGAATGATGACATCATAACGAAAATCAACACAGTTCTGAAGAAAGCTTCCAGTGTTCAAATCTGGAATGTTCTCTCAGAGTAACAATTGAATCCAGAACATTCTCTCACAGTAACAATTGAAATCCGTAAGGTCCTCTCAGAGTAACAGATCAAAACTCAGTAATAAGGGCTCTCAGTGTAATCTTGTTCCAAATACCTCTGAGCTAGCTAGAGAAATTAAGGATGGGGAAAAGCTTATCTGAGTCCTCCTAACCATGCAGGAGGACAGAGCAAAGTGAGCACTCAACAGCAGATACTTTAAAAAAGTGAAATGGGTTCTGCAGACAAAATAAAAAGTGACACTATTGTTCTCCCCCCATTTTCTCAACCTTTGTCCCAGCTGTCTTCTCCTATAGCAGATACCATGAAGAAGACACTTTAGGGACCATGATTTGATAGCCCTGATGCTGAGGCTCTGGTCTAGTGACAATTCAGAGGTCAGGTTGGATTTCTGCATCGTTAACATTCAAATAAAACGGTCATGGTATACCAACTGCATCCACTCTGCCTTGAAACCAAGGCACATGCCCCTTGCACGCCTGTCAGGGCCTGTTCCTCACTGCTCCATCTCCTCCTGTCATATCAAATTCTCTTCAGATTGAATAAATCTTTCGCCTTTTACCAAAGACTTCCATGGGGACAAACAACTCTGAGTCTCATAGCAATTTTTTGAGGCCTTGCCCTGGCAAGACTACTTACTGATGTCCAAATGAAAGAATTATTGTGTTTTTTGCTTCTAACAGTGAAGCTACTTGCTAGTTTTTGCTACTTATTTAACATATGTGTGTATATTAAAGCAAGTAGGATTTTCTGGGAATCTGTGTACAAATAGGGTGCCCGGCTGCAATTGAATTGGATCCCGCATGCATGCTGCAACTAAAGAAGCCCGCATGTGGCAACTAAGACCCAGCGCAGCCTAAATAAATAAACAAATAAATAAATGAATTTTTTTTTAAATGCTGAGCTTACTTCTCATTGGCTCATTTCCTATTCAGATCTGCTTATAGGAGGGAGGGTCTAAGCATTCTTGATTCACCTAACTTTTTCTTGCTTAGAGAGAGCTGTTATAACAGTACTAGGAATTAAAAGACCCTTGCAGCTAGGTCTTGATCAGTAAAACAGTACTCAAATTGTTTCCTCATAACAGAACATTCTAAGCCAAAACACTCAGTGTAGCTCTAACCACAGTAATATTCTTTAAACATACCTTCCATACAAACTTACATAAAAGTAGAAATAGATCAATTACCTGATGAGGCACTTTATGCAAAATGTGTCATCTCAGTTGCTGCAAGAAAAAGGAAACAATCAAAGATCAGTAAATATCTAAACAATGAAGAGATCCGCTCTTAGGTAACTATCTCCAAAGAAGGCAATTTTTTGTTGCCAAAAGCCAATTACATCTCAAAAGTCCACCCCACCCGTGCAACGCAGAGACATTCACAGCAGCCGCAGGAAGTGTTTTGCATTATTGGAGGAAAGAAGAACTTTATGGACATTTGTACTAATGTTAACATAACTAAGCTAGAACTACGTTTCCCAGAATCCCTTCCCTGTATGTTTCTGGTGTAGACATGGCCAAAAGAGAATTTTGTGTGAGATTTGAAAGGCTGAAGTGAAGCTGCAAATGGGAAGCTCAGTGTGGGTTCCAGGTATCCCTGGAGGTTGTGAACTCCATCACTAATCTGCTGGCTTGGCTTGCTGGGAAGGGCCAGCAACTGCACCTATAGCTCCACCAGTTCCTACTGGCTCTCATTCTGCTTCTCAGAGGCTGTCTCTCACTACTTCCATAAAGGACCTGAATTGTCAAGGTTGGAGAAAATGAGAGACAGAAGTTTGTCCTCATGGGTCCAGTATGTCCTCTCACATTCTATTTTTTCATCCTTTGCTTTGGGTCCAGCTTTTCTTTCTAACAGCTGACCACAACTTCAGACCACCACCAGACAGAGGGGCAGCAGCCTTACAGAAATGTATTCACCAGCTGCCACAACTGCATAATGTCTACTCCCTGTAATAAATCCCCTAGTCCTATAAAAACTCACAGTGGTTCCACTTCCCTTATTGATCACTGACTGGTACAGAATCATGCCCAGGCAACAGGGAGGGACTGGACCCTCATCAAGGAACTGGTGATGAGTCTCTGGCTGAATTTCAGTATCCATGCTCCAGCGAAGTACCCCCCACCCTTTGAATCTTGGCTAGCCCTGTGACTCACTTTTGACTAAATGCATATGGCAGAAATGATGCTTCATGACTTTTCAGGCTAGATCATAGGAAACTTGCAGATTCTGCCTGGTTTTCTTAGAAAACTCACACTGGGAGAAGACAGACACCATGAAAGAAGTTTGACTACCCTGGGACTATAATGCTGTGAGAAATCCCAGTGACTTTACTGGTGTTTTAAAAAGGTAGATAAGGCAAATCACACCCATAACAGAATGGGGTTCCTGGGTGGACCTAGTCTTGTTGGGAAATACAAGCTATAACAGTGCATTCATCCACATGTGTAATGACCTTGCCTCCCTAGTTCCTCATCTCTCTGTACTGTTTCTGGTATTCTTGTGTTCAGTCTCTCTTCACTCCAATCCATTACACATCACTACTAGATTTAGTCATCTACAAATATCATATTTATTGTATCATCTTACTATTAAATAACTCTTCAAAGGGCCCCATTATACATGGGGATAAAGTCTAAAATCTTTCATCCATCTTCCATCTCTATTTCCATCTCCATTTTCTACTACCTCCCAGAATTAATTTCCCCACTCCAGTCAAAGTAATTTTTTAATACCCCTAGTTATGTCATGGCATTACTGCCACCATGCGTTTCATTACCTACCCTCCCAAAAGAAGACTTACAATCCTCCTATTTACCTACATGAGTTGTACCCATCCTTCAACATGCAACTTAAATCCCACATCCTCCATGAAGTTTTCGAGTTTCTCTTTTCTCTTTCTGTTACATTTATTATAGAAATCTTACTTATGTTTTTCTGTATATTTTGATTCCCTAGCTATATAATAATTATATTGAGGAAAGATACTGTGTTATTCATTTTCATATTTCTCCAAAGAAAAGCATTCGCTGGATTGGTAAATTTGTTTATTTTCCTTCTTTTAGCTTCTTCAAATAATGTACGTTAAGAGAAAATAAATTGTCTCAAACCATACTGAAGCAATCATACTGACAGCTTTCAATAAAATTGTTAGTAAAAGTACCACTAGCTCTGGTATTCACACTCAAAAAATAACTATGGAGCAATTTTACCTAATCTTTATAAGCATGAAAATCTCTTTTTAATTAAGAACATTATGAACTCCTCTCATGTTAGTGATTGTACTTTTGACACAATGCATAAGAGAAAGCTACTCTGCATTCCATGTCACTTTAAAATGAGTTTCTATTTTATTAATTCTAGTAGCATGCAAATAAAATTAAAAATCATATTACAAATCTCTTTGGCATATTTAGTCTATAGTTAATAATCGACACAATATAGATTTTTAAGGCACCTTGCAAAAATCTAACATCCTCTAATTCTCCACTCTCCTGATCTGCTTTTGACATCTCTTTAAGGGATTATTTTTGAATAATCATCACTCTAGAAAAGTTGTTTGGTTTGGCAAGACCCCAGATGCTGAGAAATAGAGGAATGATTACGTGAGTTATAGTATGCCCATGAAATTAAGGTTATGGGCACAAAAATATCATATTAAAATAATAGGAAATTTTTATAATATTCCATTAAAAATTGTACATAAAGTATGAACAGAGATACAAAAGAAATGCATGGGAGAAATAGATTATAAAGTGTTACATTTTCTTTGTATTTCTCAGTGAGAGTGTGGGTACTTTTTTTTTTTTTTTCGGTACGCGGGCCCCTCACTGTTGCGGCCTCTCCCGCTGCGGAGCACAGGCTCCGGACGCGCAGGCTCAGCGGCCATGGCTCACGGGCCCAGCCGCTCCGCGGCACGCGGGATCTTCCCAGACCGGGGCACGAACCCACGTCCACTGCATCAGCAGGCAGACTCTCAATCACTGCGCCACCAGGGAAGCCCGGGTACTTATTTTTTTTAATCCATATTTTTAAAGTTCTATAATGAATACACATTACGGTTTTACTGGGAAAAAATAATAAATTTAATTTCTTAAAGGTCAGAAATATTACTTAAACATTCTTTGCTTTGTGGCTCTACCAACAACAATAATCATACTCCCAGAAACTACTCATTCGTTCAGACCTAACTCACCATTAAGGAAATTGCACTCACTAAATGTACTGTTTTCCCTATAAAATAATAGTTTAAAAAGCTATATTACATACAGTATGTCAAGCACCAGGGTTTTTTAGTTCTATATTCTGTGATTTTGTGAACAAGCCTGTGTTCTACCTAGCAGTAGACTTGACAACTTTAAGGCTTTGATCATATTCCCTCTTTGCTTTCATGTTTCTAGCCTAAACCATCCGAATTTCTTGAATCGATAGTCATATAGAAACCCCTTGATCATTTTACTTATTGTTCTCTGGGACTCATCCAGCTCTATTTTGTCTGAGGAGTGGTGACCTGGAGAATTTATAGTATTCCAGTTCTTAGACAATTGTAAGATGACGCTTTCTGATTTGTTTCCAATTTTTTTCATGAGGCAGGCCACTGGGCTGGTGCCTTGGGGAGCAGACTACAATCATTTCTAGGTTGCTTTCCTAGGTTATAACCAATACCTTGAAGCCATCAGTTCTACACTTTTTCCCTTTAAATAGACCTGTTACCTGTACATACACATTAAACCTCATCTGTCAGGTTTTTTACACTCACATAATTGAGAATTTATCTGTAAGTTTATTTCCATGAGCCTAACATCTCTTATATTGATATTAACTTCAGTAGAGATTTTATTATTCAGACAATTTGCTAAAATGTTAATAATAATAAACCAAAGTTAAAAAGCAATTGCTAGAGAATGTCCCCACTATCATTCTCCACTTAGAGAAGTGCTTATTTATTCCTGCTCTTTGTTTCCTGTCTCTAAGTACTTAATTCACAATAAAAACAAAACAAAACAAAAAACTCCCCAAATGTCGTGGTAACTATTGAAAAAGTTTTTTTCCTCTGTCATATTGTCTTCTATTTAATAGTTTATTTTTACAGCATGTATTGAAGTAATCTCAGCATGTATTACAGATTCTAACAACTTATCAGGCACCCTACTGAAAGTCATTTTTTATGCTCTCCTACTGAAAGCACTTAAATCCAAGGGACTCCAACTGAGACACTTTCATTGGCACCTTACATTTGATTATTAGAAAGCCTTTTCACCCACAGCACAGCATGTTCTGAGTCTCAGTGATTCTGGAATGAATTAAAGTACACTGGAATGAAACTCCTTCTCAACCTTCTTGTTATAGCTGCCTTTTTCTTTTTTTGTATGAGGTTTTATTCCTAAATGATGAAGAGTGAAGATTGTCTAGGGTTTAGAAAAGACATAGATGTAAGTATACATGTAGTTATAGAGATAAGAAAAAACTGGAGAGGAAATATTTTTCCAAGTCAATATTCAATTAAATTCCATCAAGTCTATGATCAAAATAATTTTGATTCACCATGTGGCAAGAAAGGGACAGCTCTAGTTCTACACTTCACTCTTTAAAAATTAAGAAGAGATTAACATTTTAAAAAGTGAGTGTTGACCTTACATAGTACCCTACACAAAAATTAACCTTAGATATATTAACAGACCTAATGTAAAACCTAAAACTATAAATTTTTTTTTTTTGCGGTACACGGGCCTCTCACTGTTGTAGCCTCTCCTGTTGTGGAGCACAGGCTCTGGACACGCAGGCCCAGCGGCCATGGCTCATGGGCCCAGCTGCTCTGTGGCATGTGGGATCTTCCCGGACCAGGGCACAAACCCGTGTCCCCTGCATCGGCAGGCAGACTCTCAACCACTGTGCCACCAGGGAAGCCCTAAAACTATAAAATTTCTAGGTCAATCACAAGAGAAAAAAAATCTTTGTGAACTTGGATTAGGTGAAGATTTCTTAGGACACAAAAAGGAGCAAACACACACAAAAAAACTGATTTTGTAATTTATTAAAATTTAAAACTTCTGTGCTTCAAAACATACTGTCAAGAAAAAGAAAAGGGAAGACTCAAGCTGGGAGAAAATATCTGCAAAACAAATATTTGATAAAGAGCTTGTATCTAGAATACACAGAACTATTACAGCTCAGTAATATAATAATCCAACTTTTTAAAATGAGCAGAATATTTCAACAGACATCTCACCAAAGAAAAGATGGCAAATAACCATAAAAAGATGCTCAGTATTAGTATTTATTAGGTAAATGCAAATTATAACCACAATTGGATATCACTACTCTCTAGGATGGCTGAGTTCAAAAGACTAACCATACCAAGTATTGGCGTCTATGTGGAGCAAGTGAAATTCTCACACGCTGTTGACAGAAATGAAAAATGGTAGAGCCACTCTGGAAAACTGACTGGCAGTTTCTTATAAAGTTAAATATACTTAACTGACTATATGAACCCAAAATCTCACTCCTAGGTGTTTACACAAAAGACATAAAAACATATAACCACACAGAAACCCGTGCACAGATATTGTATTAGTCTGCCCAGGCTGCCATAATAAAATACCATAGACTGGATGGCTTAAAAAACAGAAATTTATTTCTCACAGGTCCTGAGGCTGGGATGTCCAAGATTAAGGTTCTGGCAAAGTAGATTTCATTCTCAGACCTCTTCTCTTGGCTTGGTAGCCGTCATTCTGTTGTGTACTCACATGACCTCTTCTTTTGGTGTGCTCAGTGGGGGAGAGACAGAGAGAGAGAACTCTCTTCTTCATAAAAGGACACCACCTGTATGAACTCATTTAATCTTTATCACCTCCTCACAAGCCCTATCTCCAAATACAGTCACATTGTGTGGAGTTAGGGCTACAACATATGAATTTGGGGGTGGGACACAAAAGTCAGTCCATAAAAGATATATAACCACTTTATTCAAAATAGTCAAAAATGGAAAGAACTCAAATATTAACTGGTGAATGAATAAGCCAACTGCGGTATATCCATGTAATGGAATATTACTTGGTAGAATAAGTAAATTACTGATACATGCAAAAATATGGAGGAATCTCAAGAAGGAAGCCAGATCCAAAAGGCAAACACTATGTAGCTCTGTTTTTATGACATTCTGGAAAAGGCAAAACTATATTCAGGAATTAGATTAGTGTTGTTGGGGGCTAGTTATGGAAGAAAGGGACTGACTACAAAAGGGCACAAGGGACCTTTTAGGGATGATGAAAATACTCTATATTTTCCTATGGTAGTGATAGAGTATATACTAATGTATACTTACATTATATTACATTAC
The DNA here is from genome assembly GCF_949752795.1 of Hyperoodon ampullatus. Taxonomy (NCBI): domain Eukaryota; kingdom Metazoa; phylum Chordata; class Mammalia; order Artiodactyla; family Ziphiidae; genus Hyperoodon; species Hyperoodon ampullatus. The sequence goes on along the minus strand of NC_136914.1, from coordinate 157,193,611 downwards.
ATTTACATAGTATAATTACATTATACTATGTAAACCCATCGAACTATACATTTAAGAAGGTGAATTTTACTATATGCAAAACATACCTCAATAAACTTGGTTTCCATTTTTTAAAATATGGAAAATTGAGAACTCCAAGAAGCCTATGCATAATCCTCACAGCTCTAAACCACAGCAGAAAGGCAGGTTTGGAGGTATTGTTCCTTAGGGGATCCCTTTTTCATTCAAAACGCATGTGCCAATTATCATGTAGCTGTCAGTCATATATAAATGAACAGCACAGTTCTCAAGAAACTCAGTCAAGAAGCTCAGTTACTATTGGAGTAGAATTACTACATCACTACTATTTCCACCAAATAGTGGTGGGCTATCATTTTCACCAAATTACCGAGTATGAAAACAAAAGTAAAATGCTTGCCCGACATTTCCCCTTCCAAAATTTTCCTCCTTATACTTTGGATAGGAAAAATAGCTGGCATTTAATATTCAGGGTTGCTATGGACTGAATTGTATCCCCCCCCACAAGTTCATATGGTAAAGTCCTAACCCCCAGTGTGATGATATGCAGAGATGGGACCTTTGGAAAGTAATTAGGTTTAGATGAGTTCATAAGAATGAGGCCCTCATAATGCTATTGGTGCCCTTATAAAAAGAGACACCAGAGAGGTTGTTTCGTCTAGCTTCACCACGTAAGGTCACAGGTAGAAGGTGGCCATCTGAAAGTCAGGAAGAGAGCCCTCACTGGGGAACCAAATTGGTTCCCAGTCTCCAGGACTGTGAGAAATAAAATTCCTATTGTTTAACTACCTAGGGTATTGTATTTTTTTTAACATTTTTATTGGAGTATAATTGCTTTACAATGGTGTGTTAGTTTCTGCTTTATAACAAAGTGAATCAGTTATACATATACATATATCCCCATATCTCTTCCCTCTTGCATCTCCCTCCCTCCCACCCTCTCTATCCCACCCTTCTAGCTGGTCACAAAGCACCGAGCTGATCTCCCTGTGCTATGCCGCTGCTTCCCACTAGCTATCTATTTTACATTTGGTAGTGCATATATGTCCATATATATAGTGTATTGTATTTTATTATGGCAGCCCAAGCTGTCTACTAGAGCCCTTTGGCTTTTAGAGTTTCAAGAACTATAAGGAGACTTGGAGAGGCACTACAATGATCAAATACCTTGACTCAAGGAGAGACCATCTGTAACTGACATTAAACTATGTTAACAAATGTACTGGAGTCAGGACATGTTCTCATTGGAATAGCACGCTAGAATAGTAAACAGAAATCATCAACTCCTGAAGATACTTGATTCAGTGGTAACCAGCATGGAATAGAGAAATCAGAGGGATAGGGAATGGCAGACAGTAATTTTATTATGTATACCACATTAGGCAACTTGATACTTAGGAAAACAGATGGGCTTTGGAGAAAAGAAAACCTGGGTTCAAATCCTGGCCCTTTCTCTTATAAGCTGTGTGGTCTTGAGCAAGTTATTTCAACTCTGAACTTCAATCTCCTCATCTGTAAAATGGAGACAAAAATCAATCCCTACTTCAGGAGTTGCTATGAGTATTAAATGCAATAATATACACAAGAAATACTTATTTATAGTAGGTTAGTTCTTCCTTCTTTTATAACAAAAGCTGATCATAGATAAATAGTCATAGAGATACAATAAAAAAGCCAAATAACCTCTGTCAAGTAAATATAAGCTAGAAACCATGTCTTAGCATTACCTCTTTCAGGTAATACTTGACAAGTGAATTCTTGAAGCTCAAGATCAAGGTACAGTTCCTGTCATATGACATACAAATAACAAACATTTATAGTAGGGGAAGCTGCAGGAAAGTGGTTTGGTTCAAAAGGACTAATGCCTAATGATAGAATGACAAGCCTCCATGCTGGAAAAGTGGAGAAGAATTTCAAGTTGTGTGGGAATACAAGAACCTTATCAAAGTACCTCAAATACCATCACCCTGCCCTCTACATATACCCTATATTTACTTCTAGATTGATACTTACTATAACGCTCTTAAAAAGGAGAAAGTAGGGAAACGTAGAGCATACTGAGATATCCCACAAAGCAGGAATTTGTTAAAGTTTCTAAAACAGTTGATTTGTATCCAGGAATGAGAAGTAATCCTAAATAATATTCTAGAATATAATCATCAGCCAAGTTCAAATTATATCTAATAAGGCCTGCACATAATACACAATTCACAGTGGACCCACCATTTAATCTCAACCAATGGCGCAAAGAGACTTCAGATACTCTTCTAACTGAACTTTAGTAAGAGTCCTGAGGCCATCGCATTGGCTTCACTATCTCTGTGAATGGTCAGCACTGACCTCTAGTGGCAAGTGTGGTTAATCACAGCTCTGTCCTTCTTCAGGGACCCGAGGGACAGCTTTCTTAAGGAAACCAGTTCTTGATGCTGTTGGCTCTAAGTGCCCAGTGAGATCGTATTTACATCTTGTTTTTTTTTTAACTATGATTACTTCTCCCAGCTCACGATGGAAATCTGAAAGGGGTGGTTTGTTGAGCTTGATAGAAAAACTCTAAGAAGCAGAGGATAAGGACCCTGATTCTAAGATTTAGAATCTGGATATATAGCCTCAGGAGCTCACACACATACAAACAAAACAATGGAGATTCAACTATCTAACATATGAATCTGTTTATTCTATTTACAACATTCCATGGGGAGTTTGTAAAGACTTTGGTCAGTTTTAAAAGAGCTAGGAACTCCTCTGTGCACAGAAAAACAATTAGACATTATGTGAAGGCACAAAAGAAACAAAAGACTATCTTTACTCTCAAGTACATTGGTAATTAATAGGGACAAAAGGACTCACAAGTTTATTTTTATACCTCTAATAGAACAATCAAACATATAAGAAATTATAAATTAAAAAAATATGGGGAAGGAGAGAGAAAGCAGAATAGAACAATGAAATAGACAAAAAGATGCACCAGGTACCTATAATTTTAGGGCTTTCATTTTTTTAAGGGGTAGGTAATAGAAGTGATCTAAAAGATAAATTATCATTCCAATCCTATCATTTTAGAGAGAGGGAAATAATGGGTCCAGAAATGTGATTTGACTTTCCTAAAGTCCCAAGTCAATAAGCAGAAAACTACTATTCCAAATCCCATTTCAGTAGTTATTCCGCTGCATGATATGTCCTACCTTAATAAGAACTGAGCTTCTGTTCAATTTGAACTCTGAGAGAAATCTTGACTATACAATAGGCTATTTTAAAGGAAATCATTTCTCCCACAGCTACACTTGGAGATAAGCTCATTGAGTGAATTAATATACATTTACCATTGCCTCATGCAAATGGATAAAGGATGAAGGTAACACTGGGTAATCTATGCTTGCTTTTATTGCATTGTTTATGTAGTTTAAAGTTCAATTCCATGAATTTAAATTTCCTTATACATCACAAATGATTCCAAATATACCTCATTTAAGGTACAATATTCTTTTCTTTCTTTCTTGGATATAAATTTCAGCTAAATTCAAATTCTGATAGAGCTTCCCTGTCTCTTTCTTTCCCTTTCCCTTCCACCTCAGGCAACAAAGCCAGATGGGCTATTTGATTCTGTTTCTTGAATATCAAAAAGTGAGAAAGAGGAAAGTTAGAAATCTGTGAAAAATCCCCTTTCTTCAAGATTTCCATCTAGGGGTTTCAGATTGTTTGGATAAGTTTCAAATAAACATCCCTCTTCTTGGTGTAGTTGATGCATATTTTTTAGCCTCCAGAGGGGAACACTGACCTGCTAAAATTGTCATTTTTCAGCTAAATTATAATTTGCTAATCCCTTAAGGCCATCTGACAGGCTTCATGGCTATTCTGACAGACTTTAGTATAAATAAAGAATGTTTTAAATAAAATTTAGAAAAGCTTATTTGGGGAAAGTAAAATAGCACAGACTGAGGGTATGTCTCATCTAATACTCCTACTCTACTTAATTAAGTAGGAACAAACTGCATTATAATATGTAATAAACTCTGTTGTGATCCACTGATAATTATGAGTAATCAAAAGCTACCATATAGACATAAAGGAACTGTTTTTTTTAAGAGTTAGAAAATTGTACATACAATTCTAAATAAGTAATATATAATTTTATAAATGCATAATACAAAACTCTACTGAACGTAAGTTTTTCATTTTTGGTGATTAAGAATTTGCAGTGTCTCAGAATTATTCTGTGAATATCAATTATCATTGGACATGGACTCAAATTTTGGTCAAAATAAAGTTTTTATTAACAGAATATTGGATAAATAACTATCAGACTTGATAAGTTTAGACCATTGGCTCCCACAGGGACTTTCATCTGTAAGTCAGGACTTTCACTTGTAAGTCGATTACTCAGAGTAGTGCAGGGTGAAATAGGATGTCAAACGTGGCTTTGCAAGACAGCCTGAAACTACCCAGCAACTTTTTCCCAGCAATTTTGTGAATGAAATTTCCTATTTTTGACAGTGCTTTCACTCTAGAAATCTATCCAAAGGACATTGTGAGGCAAGCAAGCATACATAGAAATAAGTATAAGGATCATTTCAGTATTATTTAAAATGCCAAAAAATTGAACGAAGTTATATGTTCAACATAGGGGAATGGTCAAAAACATTAATTAGTGTATAGCCATTTGATGAACTGTTCTGGAGCCATAACAAATTATGTTTCACGACATTTAAATAACATGAGAAAAGACTAATAATAAAACGTTAGGTAAAAAAGAAAAAGTCTATGTTCAAATCTGAAGTTAGTTTTATTTAGATATGCATAGAAAACAGCTCTAGGAAAAAATACACCAAAATATTAACCATCATTTTTATGGCAGTGGATTACTGATGACTTTAATCTTTATCTCCAGAAGGCTGTTTCAGGGCAGAAAAAGAATAAATGTGGTCACATTTTATTTATGGCTACATCACTACACTCCTCATTTCTTCAACTGAAATTGCATATATGTTTCATTCCTTTTCTTTTTTTGCTCTCAGCATGCATCCCGTGCCAGACTGCAAGTGTACACAATAAGAAGAAAGCTGTAGTGTACATAATTCTTTATAGATTTTACATTCCTTTCATTTTTTATTTGACCCTAACAATCTCAAGAGGAGGCAGGATATAGGTACTTATAGACTTCTTGGATTTTTCTGTTATTAATATAAACCTTTTAGTATTTTAGTGTTCATAGCAAGAGTTACTAAAAGGAATAGTATTATTAGATTATTTAGTACTAGGAGTGTCCTAAGTCTAAGTCTTAGTTATTCCACTTAGACAAATTAGATTCCAACTCAAACGTCAGTTTTTCAGAGAGGTGCCCCTTGATCCCCCCTCTTATGTGCACCGCCCCCAAGCCAGTCTATCACATTACCCTGTATTGTCTTCATAAGCTTAACAGTATCAGAAACTATTTGTTTATGCATTTGTTACTTGTTTAATGCTAGTATCTCCTGCCACCATAACTCCCAAGAATGCAACTCTACGGATGCAAGAATCCTGTTCCCTCACTACCCCACCCCCTCACTGCTTTTTCCCTAATACCTAGAACAGTGTCTGGCCTAGAGGAGGCACTTAATAAATATGTGTTGAATAAATGAATGAATGAGCAATAACCTCTCTCAATTTTTCCTCTCCTGTAAAAGGGGTATAATCATACCTACCTTATAGGTTTATCATAAAGACTAAATTAGACGACACATGAGAAAAATTCATATCTTAAATGTCACTTTTTAAAATCCTCTGTTTACTTATGATCTCATGTGGGGTCCTGCACAATTTTTGCCATATCATGATAATTGTACCAGCGTTATATCCCAACAGCTTCCCAGGAATTTTTTTCAAAAAGGTAAGCTCACAGTATATTCACTAATTAGTATACCTATTAAATAATCCTCATTAAAACTACTAGGCGCCATATCCACAAGCAATAACATTAGTACTGGTTCTAACTACATAGACATATGACCTCTGTAGAGACGCAAAAGCCAGGTAAGCTCCTCTAGGTTGTTGAGACCATGCCTGACAATATTCTTTAAATGCTAAGAGAAATAAATCACAAGGCACCAAATAATCCATTGTTTCCTGAGGACATACCTGTCCTCAAGGTTATGCTGGGCAATATACTAATAAATGAGACAAGTGTACAGCCTGGCAAATGTGTAGGTTATTTCCCTTATTGCCTCAAAATGATACTTGTTCCCCAAGAAAATAAAGACCATGTTCAACTTCGATGATTTGTGGGTCCCAAGAAGATTTATAATTTTATAACTCAGTGACTAAGTGTAGTCACATCTTAGAGCCCCAGAGAGGCAAAAGGAACTATACAAAGATATAGAGCTACTTAGTGGCTAAGTCACAGACACTATTTAATTCAGCTGAACTCAAATGCTATTAACTGAGTGTAAGATAGGAACATAAGCAGAGTGTTTAACATCTTTACAACATAGTTCATTGAGCTACTCCTTGGTTGAATGAAGTTTCCAGCTGCCTTTGATTTACTCAAGCTTGAAAGTAGACATAACGACAATTGTACTTTTTTATTTTATTTTTTAAATCTGGTACCTCCTGGAGCCTTACTCTATCAAGTAACTTTAATATAGCACCCACATTTCTTATTCTAAATATTTTGCACAAAATAACATAAATACTCCTTGATTTCCTGGCTTCACAAAGAAGAGAGCTCTATCTCACTAAACTATCTTTATTGCAAACCACTGCCATAATGGTGCAAATCTCTTAGCTTTGGCCCGAGTTTCAAGCTGACTAGGTATAATTTGACTTGACTTTCTGCTAAATTATATTTAAACTCTTTCTCTGTTAGACTATTTTATTCCAAATGAATTTTGAAAAAAAAATCTGACATTTGTAGTATGTATGACTATATGGTTACTGACAAAACAGAAAGGCACATAAAAGGTTTGTTACACATCTGGAGAAGATAAATTCTTTTCAATACCGGAAGAAGAATTCTACATTCTATGTTAACTTCTCATTTTGACAATTAAACACCATGTGCTACTATGTAAAATAAAAGTGAAAAATTCAGGATTGTTTACAGTTTGACTTCTGGTTGTATGGGCATAATATTATAAGTGACAGCTTTTTGTGGGAAACTCAGGGCTATATGGAATACAAACATCCAGAAATCCCCAAAATATGTTGCTTACAGTGTTATACAATGAAGTTTGATGACTATAACAAAAAGTCAAACTTGACTATTATTTTAATGTTAGCATTTCTACTGAATTTATTGTTTTTATTAGGTAAACTATAAATGTATAAAATAAGTATTAATCCTTTGATAGACTATTTAATTAAGCCAGAATATTTCATTCTCTAATCATCTGGATACATTAAGAGATTACTGAAACACAAAACCACCAAAAAGTTAGTCAAATGTTCATGCTTTTTTTAAAATTGAAGTATATTTGATTTATAATATTGCATTAGTTTCAGGTATACAGCAGTGATTCAGTTATATATATATTTTCAGATTATTTTCCATTATAGGTTATTATAAGATATTGAATATAGTTCCCTGTGCTATATAGTAAATCCTTGTTGCTTATCTATTTTATGGATAGTACTTTGTATCTATTAATCCTATAATCCTAATATATCCCTCCTCCCCTTTCCTTTCCCCTTTGGTAACCATAAGTGTGTTTTATAGGCCTGTGAGTCTATTTCTGTTTTGTATAAAGATTCATTTGTATTATTTTTTAGATTCCACATGTAAGTGATATCATATGATATTTGTCCTTCTCAGTCTGACTTACTTCACTTAGTATGATATTCTCTAGGCCCATCCATGTTGCTGTAAATGGTAATATTTCATTCTTTTCAGTGGGTAATATTCCACATCTTCTTAAACCAGCCATCTATTGATGGGCACTTGGGTTGTTTCCATGTTTTGCCTATTGTAAATAGTGCTGCTATGAACATTGGGGTGCATGTGTTTTTTCAAATTAGAGTTTTCCTTAGTGGCTGTATCAATTTACATTCCCACCAACAGTGCAAGAGGATTCCCTTTTCTCCATACCCTCTCCAGCATTTATTGTTTGTAGACTTTTTGATGATGGCTGTTCTGACCGGTGCAAGGTGATACCTCATTGTGGTTTTGATTTGCATTTCTCTAATAATTAGTGATGCTGAGCATCTTTTCATGTGTCTGTTGGCCATCTGTATGTCTTCTTTGGAGAAATGTCATTCTTTTATTTCTAACAAAGAGGAAAGCTTTTAAGTTACTTCAAATCAACAATTATTTTTGAGTCTCGACTATGTGCTCAACATTGCTCTGGGGAAAAAAAATGTTGGTTACTGAAAACCATTCTCAGAACACCCCAGTGTGGGGGAAATTCTGAGCTATTTGGTGGTTGTTGGAAATGTAGTCATTTCCATGTCAGTCAGTATCTCCTCAGACAAAAAGTCTTAGAATTTATATATGAATCAACTCAAAATGAAATTCATAGAGGTAGAACCTTTACAAAAACGTCTTCATTGTATTAAAAACTTATTCTACATTCTAATTTGATTGCACTGTGAAATATTTTTTTCCAATTCTGTAACATGACAAAAGATAGCATTTTATTGGTAGGTCCCACTCCTAGCCTCAGTATTAGAGGACACTGAGCTGCTGAGGTAGTCTATGGCTTTCAGTAAAGACCCTCAGACCACCCCACCTGGAACTAATTTCAAAGAAGTTTCCTCTGCTTGCAGGTCACTTTATACTGTTTTCTTATGTTGGAGTATAGTTTACTATCAACCAGTTAGGAAATGGGATCTTAAAGCTGCACTTACTATCACACCTATTTGGAATCTTGTGCTAAACTTAGCATCTTTGCCTGTTTATGCATTTGTTTACTTCCTCCTAGGAGTTTTTAATCACATTCCATTACAGACAGGGACTATATCTGATTTACCCATGTATCCCATTAAAGTCTAAAACACTGATTTGCAGAAGGTGCTCAGTAAATACTTTGTGAATATAAACTTAATAAGACAAAAATATATTATTACTGGGAAACATTTTTTATAACATTATTCCATAATTTAGTGGCTTAAAAGAACCACTTATTTAGCTCATGATTCTGCTGGTTACAGTTTATGGTGGACTCAGCTGAGTGGTCTTGGCTTGCACAGGCACCTGCAGCCAACTGGCAGGTCCACTGAGAACCGTGTGGTCTATGGAGAACTCAGCTGGGCAAATCATTTCTGTCCCACATGGTCTCTCATCCTCCATCAGAATAGACTAAGTTTGTTCTCATGCAGTGCAGGATTCCAAGAGACAGAGAGCAGAATTTTGCAAGGCCACTGGCAGTCTAGGCTCAGAACTGGGGTACAGTTATTTCCACAGCTTTCTATTGGCTAAAAAAAATGTCATGAGGCCAGCCCAGATTCAAGGGATGGGGAAATAGACTCCACCTCTTGATGGAAGGAGCTGAAAGAGTTTATTGAAAAAGGTGTGCATACAGGGAGGGGTGAAGATTTAGGTATATTTTTGCAAGCAATTTATTAATCGTGTCACTTACAAACATCTATCACAAAAACGGTATAGAGTTCCCAGAGCAAATGACTACCATTCTAGAATTTCTAAAAGAAGTTAACTTTCCCATTGTTCCTATGTCTTTAGGAAAGTTTTTTTTTTTTTCTGTCTTGCAGTTAGAACCATTATCCTAAATTCATTGATGCATTTGTTTTTTCAACAAGTATTTATTAAACAAAAGCCACGTGCAAGATACCATGTTAAGTGGTGGGGATACTAACAAGATGCCTCCTTTCAGAATCCAGTGGAGGAAGACACACAGAGAAGTAACTAGGACAAACTGTGTTTTCCTAGACAGTGCTCTCAGAGCATACAAATAGAGATAAAGAAAATTAACCCTGAGATACAAATGGCTTCTGAAAAGCAGCAGTGGTAAACAATCTTTGCCAGCAGGTCAGAGTTCACCTAGAAGAAACAATTGACAGCTCACTTGTGGCATCAGCAAAGGCTCGGGCTGGGAATAGCATGACAGTTCGGGGACCAGGAAGTGGCTGAGATTGGAGGTAAAACACACAGTCAGTGTACTAGAGTGGAAGAAGATAAAAATAAATTATAGAGCAGAACCATGGGATAAAGAACTCGAAACATCCTCCTAAAAATCCTAAGATTTTTGTCTTCTAGTTAATGAATAAAAGTCATGGAATGACTTTAAGCAAGGAAGCCATTGTGGTCAGTTTTGCATGTTACAGAAGAAATTTCGACAGTGGTGACAGCTAAGAATTAAAGAGGGACAAGAGTGAAGGATAAATTTAGAAGACTAGTTCTGTAGGGCATATATAGCTGTGATGAATATGCAACTCTATTCAGAAAGCAGAGTTTCTAACTTTCTTAGAACACATTCTCTCCCTTCAGAGCTCCAACCTCTGTTTGTACAGCTGTGTGACTATTTGACTGAGCCACATCTCTCTGATAGACTAAAAGCTTCACTAGGGCAGGTTGCCTCTGGTTTTGCTCTCCATTGTATTCCTGTTGCCTCACAAGTACTTACCTGATGGCAGGTGTCTGGGTTGATTCATGGGCAAATGCATGAATTGAGTAACTGTGGCATTTTTTTAAGGAGAAGGGAAGTTATTTTAATATTTCTAAATAATGTACATTAAATATTGTAAGGCTGGGAAATCAGGTGCTCTCTGTTTCCAGAGGGCAGATATGGTTTTAAGAGTCTTCTTCCATGCTTCTTCCCAGTGTGCTTCCAGAATGGGGCCAACAGATCACCCAGGAGGAGACAGTGTAGCTCTGTCACAACAATCACCTAGGCTCAGGCTCCAGCTTCTCCCTGAATCAGTGCCAGCTGTGGTGATGGCTTTTGAGATGCACACAACCTTCCTGTGAGGTCATTACTGATGGAAAATATCAACACCTCTGTCCCTTGGGGAGGCTAAGAAGCCAGCTCCATTCAAATAAGCATTCCTCATGCTCCTGCCTTGGAAACACTCTTCTGCTCCTCCTGAAGATGTTTCAGTTTGAGGAACAGGATAAAGGATGACACTGAAGGATGAAAATCAGAGCAGACCCAATACAGCTCCATCAGGAAGGGAATCATGGAAGAGTTTCCATGTGTCTTAATACTATCCTTTTTATCATCCCCTTCACTTAATTAAGTCACTCAATGAGATGCTATTCCAAGTAGGTGCCAGGCAGCTATCAGGACAAGGTCACTCATTCTATCTCCCATAGAATAGAAATTACTAGATTGTGAAAAGTTTTTTAGCCTGCTAATGCTATGATACCAGTTTTCAAGACTAGTTTATTTTATAAAAACAGTCATTGTGTAGTTTTAGATATTATCATACTTTTGTGTCAATACAGACTAATTGTGAGCAAATGGATATATATACAAAGATTATCAGATAATACAAACTGCATAGGTAAGAAGGGGAGAATTCATTATGGAAAATATGAGCAAGGAACAAATTACTTTGATTATTTGGCTATCTTGATTTCCTCAGTGGGAAGCTTATAATGGTTTGAGATAGCCAGCCTACACATGAGTTCCAATAAATTATTATAAGGGAGATATCTGGCTTCATTCAGCAAACATTTACTGCACTCCCACTATGTAGTAGGAACCATGTTCTGCACAGGGATCTAAAATGGTACAAGACATTCCCTGATCATAAGGAGTTTACAGTCCAGCAGAGTTGTTTGTCAAACGATGGGGGAGAGGGCGGCTGTCTGGGCAAAAAAAAAAGCAAAGAAGATGATGTATTACTTGAAATCGTAATAACAAATTGTGTTTGGCAAAGAAATTCCAAGAATATTAACATAATTGGGGTGTTTATGAGAAGGAAAAGTCTCATATTACTGCAAGCAATTTTCAAGAAGCTGAAAAAGAGAAGCTGGCATTTGGGGGAATGTAGAATCTTAGAAGTATCTGGAGGAACTCTTTGAAGTTTTAGTAAGTGGGGTTCTGGTTAATGTTTCCATAGCAAGGCTGGGGCACAGGTTATGAAGACAGCATCAGGGAAACTAAGACCTCAACCACTCTTGAAATTCAACTGCTCAGAGAGCAGGCTGTAACCCAGGTAAGACCAGAAGATACCACAGGTGTTTCTCCTGGGCCAGAAAATGCAGAATTCAAATGGTTATTTATAGGTAGAAATAAATTCTTTACAATTAACATTTTCAAACAACACAACAGTATATAAATGTAATGTTATTTCCTACTCTAAGGGATAAAGAACACAAGTGAATGGGCAGTGGAAGAGAGTTCATGAATGCATAAAGAAGAGAGAGCTCAAGAGAAAAATCTCACCACAGTGACAAGCCTGCTGTGCAAAAGCCCATTTAGCAAGAACAGCTCAGACCTTCATTTCAAATTTTATCAGAAGCCACTGGTCCTAGAGTATCACTGGCGCCTACTGAATTTTCACCGGGGACTTAATGGAAAACATCTGTTCTCTTACTTAAAAGTGAATCAATTGATTAAATCAACGTTTGCTTTCTTTCTTCTATTAGAAGCATAGCTATTTCTCTTTTTCTTCTCTCCTGATTCCTTTAATAACTTACTTCTGCTTGTGAGTTAAAATCATCTGGGCTAGAGGTTATGTCTCTTTCTGTGCCTACATGGGGAAATTTATCACAGGTCAAGCTGAAATGATGTCAGAAATCCATGGATGTAAACAATTTGGTTAAGTAATGTTTCATATGTAAATTAAGGCTTACATAACCACAAAAAATAACCTCAAGCAGCAAACACACATGTGAGTGTGTGTGTGTGTTTGTGTGAGAATACACAAAATCCTCGCTGCCTTGGGAAGACCCTGACCATAGTACTGAACTTTTATTTTGAAATTTGACCTTTGTGTTTAAACTCATTTCATAGTTTTTACAAAGGAGATTCCATAACATGAGTGGATTAGCTCTGTTTTGACTCAGGTTTTTAACTTGAAAATGGAATCTTTGTGATGAAACTTCTGTGGTTGAACTCCATATTGCCTCATATGTTTTTCTGAGTCAATAGGACTATCCTTCTGTATCGGCATCCACTAAACAACAGGATCCATATGAAGCAGTACCTCGGGAAGCAAGAATAAAAATAGCAGCCAACTGTACAGCATGGATGCAGTCATTCCCCAAACAGACCCTTGTCTGACATCTACAACTTGCCAAGTGCTGTCTGTTCTAGGCCCAGGGGATGCATGGATAGATAGCATAGTGTTTGCTATAAAGGATTTCACGACCAAATAGGGAAGAGAAATAAATCTGCAGTCACAATAGCCTGAGATAAATGCTGTGCTAAGGGATATATAAAGTGACATGAGATAACAGAGACAGACGGGAATAACTCTTGCCTTCAGAGAAAGTGGAAAGGGACTCAGGGAAGATTCCATAGATTTGAACAAGACCTCAAGAAGGATAAGCCCCATTGCTCCTGTATTTCTATAAACTTGGCAAGTCATTTCACTGCTCTGTTCTTCAGATTCTTTATCAACTAGCCAAGAGAATTCATAGTAAGTCATGTACTTAAAAGACATGTAGAGAAAAGTCTAACTCTCAAGCCTGGTACATGTGAACTTGAAGGTCAGGACTAGGATGAGAGGAGTGAGAAGAAACAGGAGTAAAAATAAAACACAAGAGGGTGGCATCCTTAGGAGAGAACCAGAAAAGAAACAGTTCCACATGCCGTTTTACCTCCTCTTCCCTTTGCCATCTTGGATTTGTAGGTAGCATCAAAACCACTGAATAGAAAAATGAAATAATATGAAGAGTTGCTATAATCCTCCTCTTGATCTATGTCAATCAATAGGGTGTATAATAAACACAATGTTTTAAAAGGAGAAAATTATCCTGGTGTTAAGGCTCAGAAAAATGGCATGTTATATAATAACAGATTACATATATTACATATTATTGCATTGTATTACATATTACACCAGCATGTGGTAGAGACGGGCAGGAAATACCAGGTTAGCAAGCAGACAAGAAGAGCACAGGTCTCTAGAGAAACTGGGTGAATAATACTTAACTCATACAGTTGCTGTGGGGATAAAATGAAAGAGGTATGTAAAACACATTGAACATCCCCTGACACAGAGTTAGCATGCAGCAAATTTTTTTTTTTTTTTTTTTGCGGTACGCGGGCGTCTCACTGTTGTGGCCTCTCCCGTTGCAGAGCACAGGCTCCGGACGCGCAGGCTCAGTGGCCATGGCTCACGGGCCCAGCCGCTCCACGACACGCGGGATCCTCCCAGACCGGGGCACGAACCCGCGTCTCCTGCATCGGCAGGCGGACTCTCAACCACTGCGCCACCAGGGAAGCCCTAGCAAATAATTTTTATTGTCATCTCCCACCACCTAAAAATATAGCTAATAAGAAGGGAAAGGTCCCCTCTAACATTATCGTCATCAGCAGAGGCAAGCTGAGATGATTAGTGAGACAGGAAGAAAACAATTACAAGACCTTTTCTGGGGCTGCCTCACTATTCCTAGTGCCCAAAGCAGATGATAACAATATGTCCCTCTCAGGAGGCTCCAGGGGACTAGCCACCATCCTAAGATCTTGACCTGGCAACATCTTTCGGTAGGTGTCATAATAAAAGAACAAAGAACAAAATCAGCTTAGAAAGAAATGTGCCAAGAGAAATTCCACAAAAGGGAAAACACGAAGAAATAAAATGAGGAAACACATGTGAAACTGATCAACTGCTGTACCTATGGCTACACGTTGGCCAAGTGTTAGGAGCACTGGTACTGAAGGGAATAACACGTCAGTAATGATTCCTGCCCAGAAATAATATAAAACACAATGCAGAGACATACTGGCTTAATTTGTTAAAGGATGTTGGAACTAAAACAGGAAAGAAAATAGTTGTTTCCCTCACTGGAATGCCCCCAAACTAGTCTGTGGTAAGTATACCACCACCCTGGCATCTATCACAGAACCTTTGGTCATCTCTTCATGGTGTGGGCTGACACTGGATATGAGAACAGCTAAACATGACAGAGAAACGTAAATGAATGGAATTTTGTTTTTCACATCAGTGTCTGAGGTGGAAGAGCCAGACGAAGAATGAGATAAAGTATTATAATCTAACAAAGTAAGCTCAAAGCTTGGGATGCCATCAAAGCCAAGCACAGTAGGAGAGAAATTTCAGATACCTAATTCATACATGGAACTGGAAATAATGAAAAGCTGGTCAGAGCCTCTGAAAAACAGCCAAATCACTAAATCTTGAGCCATTCAGAAAATTCTTAATGAAGCCTCATCCAAAAGCAACTCCTAAAACATATGGTCCAGTAATTTGGTGATTTATTCAGCCAGCATATTTTAAGGAACTATCACGTACCCAACAAGTTGCTTATTAACTCTGGGAGATGAGCGTCTGCCTTGAAGGAACTTACAGTCAGATGTGGGAGACAAGAGACCCACTTTCTCCAGCCTGGGTGGTTTGGGTAAGGGATGCATTTAGATGAAGTCATACGCTAGGGTACACCTCTTAGGAAAGAAATGACAGAGCTCAGAAACAAAAATTAAAGGCAACACATGCAAACTGAAGGCTCAAGGAAAACTCTGCCGAGGAGAGGAAAGGGTATAAGGTCGGCTCTCCTATCCCTGGGTTCCACATCTGTGGGTTTCACATCCACGGATTCACAAACCAATAATATTTGGAAAAAAATTCCAGAAAGTTCCAAAAAGTAAAACATGGATTTGCCTTGCACCTGGCAACTATTTACATAGCATTTACATTGCATTAGGTATTATAAGTAATCTAGAGATGATTTAAAGTATATGGGAGGGGGCTTCCCTGGTGGCGCAGTGGTTGGGGGTCTGCCTGCCAATGCAGGGGACACGGGTTCGTGCCCCGGTCCGGGAGGATCCCACATGCCGCAGAGCAGCTGGGCCCGTGAGCCACAACTGCTGAGCCTGCGCGTCTGGAGCCTGTGCTCTGCAACGAGAGGCCGCGATAGTGAGAGGCCCGCGCACCGCGATGAAGAGTGGCCCCCACTTGCCGCAACTAGAGAAAGCCCTCGCACAGAAGCAAAGACCCAATGCAGCCATAAATAAATAAATAAATAAATAAATTTAAAGTATATGGGAGGATGTGCATAGGTTAGATGCAAACACTACACTATTTTATATAAGGAACTTGAGTATCGTGGATTTTGGTATCTGAAGCAGTCCTGTAACTAAACCCCCGTGAGTACCGAGAAACAACTATAATTTTTAAAATGTTGTGTTGACATAATACTATCCTGTATTTCAAAGCTTTGAAATATTATAGAAAACTGTTGAGTAAATGAAGAACTTATAAAAGGAAATCACAATCCTCACCTCCTCTGGAAATGTGGGACATCATGGCTGGGTTAAGATGGCTATAGAAATTATTCTCTTTCTTACTGACTTTCAGCTTCAATAAGAAATGCCTTACTAACATCACTAAGAATCATAGTTGGGAGAAATAATTCTTCCTAAAGGAACTTGCATACATGTTAGCTGGATACGAATATTTGCCAGAAATTTAGGTGGAAGTTACTCTCTCTCTTCTCCAAATTTAGTAAGTTGGATCTCTTTTCAATTAATCTTCAAAAAAAAAAAGAGATCACAAAGGCAAAGATTTGATGGACAATGGAAATCAGATAACAGATATTCCTCTAGAAGAAAATGCCAAAAATGATTTTTTTTCTGTGTATTTCTACAGGTCAAGCAGAAGTGCAGGATTTAAGAGATGAGGAGAAAGTGTCCCTAGAAAGACTGGTGAGGTGAAAGATGTGCTGGAACCAGTCCCAGGAAACAAGTGGTTGCAGGTTTAGTGGCTTACCTGGAAGGACAAAGGAACATACTGAAATATTCTAAGGAAAATAATAGGGGAAGACAGGCTGATGAAAACCCAGACCCCAGCTTAGGCAGAAAGTGTGGGAAAGGAGGAAACAAAGAGGCATGTGGATACTTCTAGGAAAAAAAATCTTATTTTGAAACTCTAGGCGAAATACCTTGCTGCAGAAAGGAAAACAACTTTTGGGAATTACATAAATGGACAAGAATTAAGATTTGAGAGCCAAAAAAAAAAAAAAAATTACCGCACACAGGCTCCCTGAAATATATATTTTTCATCTGCGTTAAAGCTGAAAAGTATTACTGAATATATTCTTTTAATGAAATAACAGGTTAAAAAGTCTGAAAGTCCTTATGATGAAGTAAAAAAAAAATTAATGAGGATTACTTTTTTGCCCTTATAGTCATCCAGCATATCATCAGAATTTATAGTCCTTGTACTAAAATTCCTGGAAAATTATGGCATGCCACAAGCTAGGAAATTATATTTCTGACTCATTCTTTAGAATGTATAAATACACATGCACACGTATGAATACAAATATAACCATTTGGTGATGGGAAGATAAATGGTATGGGGAAGTCTAAACTGGTTCTGAGTGGGTTTAGACTTTGGAAAATAACTCAGAGATCATGATTGAAGTAGAGTGTTCCTTACAGACCTTTATCCACTGTTGGAATCCCAGAATTTCAAACTCTACATGAGCCTTAAAGATCTTCTAGTCCAACTATTTCAAAATTGTGCTATGAGGATTTGCAGGAACCCAAGAATATACCGCAGTGATCCATAAACAAGGAAATGTCTGCCAGATAGACCAAAAAAAGCTTTAAATTACCTAAGAAACATGTTCATCACTTTTATTTTTATAAGATTTTGTGTAAGATTTAATTTAATTAAAAAAGAGTTCTGCAGCTAAGTAAATAAGGAAATTCTCAATTTAGCCCAACTCTCATTTGATAGGTCAAAAAACTTAGACCCAGAAAAATAAAATAACCTCCTCAGAGCCTCAGTACCAGGTAATCGCATAGTTAGGACCATATCTTACTTTGGATTCTCAAATCAGATACCAAGACAAGACTTGGCGCAGGTAACTTCTTTGGGAATTGATCCTCAGAAACAAAAGTGACAGAATTGGGAAAGTGAGACAAGAAAGGAAAAAGTCCAATATAGATTGTGTGAGTAAGTGGGTTACTTCTGCAGGCATCTGGGGCTCAGTCTTGCTGGGTACACTCTTAGAAACCATATAGAACATGCCTCTGAATACTCCCACCATAGAATTGGAAGACTGGGCATCTATCCACCATCCCCCATCTCCACAGGTTGAGGGCTGTTCATGGGGGCCTTAATTCCCCTGCACTTTCGGGCACCAGAGAAAGCTCCCAGGGCTCCAGCGAAAATCCTCAGGTAAGTCATGGAGAACAGGAGGTGAGAAGCAGTTAGCGTACTAGTAACTGTCCATCACAGCTGCAGGTGAACTCAGGTGGGTCTAGGGGATACGGCACACAGCATCAAGAGCATCTACTGCTGACTTGAACCCATGTCTTCTCATTTCCAAAGCCTTGCCTCACTAATGTAACATGAAAGAAATTTGTGTAAACTGCAAAGCGTTCTTATTCTCTTCATCAAGCACTCCCTTTCTGATGAACAAGTTTCAGACACGCAGTGACCAAAAGCTACTGGCGCTTTCCAGGATGCCACAGAATAAGCGTAACTTCACACACACTTCAGTTTCACATAAACTTTACGCTGTTTCAACTTTGGTCTGTTGACTGCTTCTCTGAAAGAGGGATCCAGGATTTCGTCAAATGAAAGAGAATTAGATGATAACAGGGATTCAGCCAGCACTTTTCTTCCAGTGGAATATTGTTCTGTGACAGAGCCAAGGGAAAGGAGTTCTGAGAGATTCCTCCGGAGTAAACAGAGCTGAAAAGCTCCGGTGTGAGCTGTGCATGAGTTTAGCCCATGAGTCTAACCAAAGACTGTAATAAAGAACCATCCAGGAAACCACAGTTATTAGGGATGATAAAGTAAAGTAAAATGCAGGAATGCAGGGTGATTAGATGAGAAGACCCTAATAATGAGAATGACTCAGACAGCTGTCATTTCCCTTTCTCCCTTTACCTAAAATCCTGTTTCTTTTACCATGACTGTGCTGATGCCCTGAAATATAAGCACACACACATTTTTTTTGTCCTTCTCTCACTACAGTTTTACATCTTCTTTTTCAGGATTTTGGAATTATATGCACAATTTAAAAATATTTCTTGGAAATGTCTTTTATTTTCAAATTATTATAGGTTGAAGTAATAATTTTGGTTTCATTAAGTGGTCATGAATTTTTATTAGTAGTACTCTGATGACTCAAATAGTTTAGAGGAATAAGGTTTATAGAACCCTTCTTCAATAACACAAATCACCTTAGGGTTATAGAAGATTCTTATATTCCAATTAAATATGTATTTATGATACAAACTCTCATTCCCATATATAAACTTATACCAGAATATCCAGATTCATCTGTACATACATATAGCAAAGCCCGTCACGGAGGCTACAATGAAGGCAAATGTTAACTCTATATCAGACATTGTACCATGAGCTCCAGACATTTGCTGAATTCAAAGAACTCACTGATATTATCTCAAACTCATATCAGTGTAACACATTTATCAACAGCTTCAATATTAGAAGGCATAATGCTAGAGTCTATAATAGATACAAAAATGGGTCAGAAATAACACCTGTCCTCAAGGAATTTACACCCTAGTAAAACCAAAAGGACTTCATGTAAAACATATTCTATCACTGAAACATTATAAATAGGTAGTATAAGGGTTCAAATATAAAACTGTCTTGTGGCTTGAGAAACTAATCGTATGGTGGAAAAAATGATAAATCCAAAAAAAAAAAGAAAAGAAAAGTAGAGAGCCTTGGAAAACTTGCAACTACATTCAGAATTGTCTGCAGTTGTGAATTGCTAAATTTGATTTGTTCTCTGAAAGACTGCTTGAACCCTAGAACTATTTGACTTTGTACATTTGACTCTTCATTTGCCCCCATAGCTTCATCTCTTTCTGCCTCTAGGCTTTTATGATATGTTAAGGCCTGAAGAACAGACTTGAGATAGGTCCAATTCATTTCAGGTTCACGATCCACACTGACTTGCAAATACTCTCTTGTCTTCCTTAACATAAGTCATAGAAAGCACATATCTGAGTCCAATGTGTTTTAAGGTTAATGAGGCACAGACTGCGCCAATGGATTGGGGTGAGGTGCA
Source organism: Hyperoodon ampullatus (assembly GCF_949752795.1). NCBI lineage: Eukaryota > Metazoa > Chordata > Mammalia > Artiodactyla > Ziphiidae > Hyperoodon > Hyperoodon ampullatus. The sequence continues at coordinate 157,173,480 of NC_136914.1, read as the reverse complement.
CAGATTGAACAAAATTTTCTGTTTTGTTATTAGTACGACATGCCCAGAGGAATATTTATTTTAGCATTCTTCTCCTGTGATTAATTTCTAAACCTGCACACACTTCACCATTATAAGCCTAAAAGTTTGCCAAAATGTGGATAATAACATCTTGCTGTTACTACCTTGAATGGACAATGTATAAATACCTGCTACTCCAACACATTGAGTTGCTTTATGAAGAAATGTCTAACTTAAAGTAGAACATAACTATCAAAAGGGCACTTAAATTTGGGTAAGAGTTATTGATTACAAAACACATACATATAGTAAGTTCCCTCAAAGTAAAGCTCTTGAAGCACAGGAACCTGATCTTGAACACTTACGTCTGTCTAATTGATGCAAGTGTGTGTGTTGCTTTCTTCCTTCATGCAAGTGTGATATTCAAAATACTTAACAACTTATATGGCACCAAGACCAACCAGGCAAAATAAGGCTTCTACAGAGTAACAGGGTCTCTGGAGGGCCTTGCTCTGCCGGGTGTTATTCAATGGCTGAATCGAGAAGAGGTGGGGGTCCCAGTGGAGGGGCTGCATGAGCTGCATGAGCTGCAGCAGGGAGCGCCTCAGGGAGTTGGAGCAGCAGCTGTTTGTAATTACTGAAATATTTTTACTACCAATATTTATACACTGGTGTATACTAACTAGATGTTATCAGCCCAAGCTGTTTAAAATAAAGCAATATATATGGACAAATATCGATGTAATTTATATTGGGAAATTTGATACAGTGGATACCAAAAGTTTAAAAATTATTTATAATGATACAATTCTAACTTGTCCATATTTGCCAAGTTTTCTACCTGCCACCAGTCTGCACTCCCAATACCCTACCGAAGCAGAAAGTGTCATTTCCATAACAGGAAGCAAGAAACAAACTAACAGGTCCCTCAGATTTCTCAATAAATCAATATTGAATAAATGGAGTACAAACAAGGCCATTCAAAGAGTTGACTAAGGATATTCAAGGGCTAAGAATGGAAATTTAGAATGATGGTCTTCCGGCCTATGACTTAAGGAGCAAAAACATGTGGATATATTTTCCTCTACCTATACATTTCTACTGATTCTTCAGGATTCTGTTCATCCCATCTCTGTCCTTTTATACTTCAGAAGAACACTAAGTCCATTTTCTTCTCCTACCTCACCTGCTAACCAGCCATATCTCACAAAAGCATGGAATTTCTTGGGGTTTGCCCCCAGTCCTGTACTCTTGGGAGAAAAGAAATATATGTGAGGGATGCAAGGGGCTATCTTCTTACCCTCCACTCCCCAGTCATGGCCATGTATGTTCCTAAGTCCAGAGGGACCTAACGAGAGGACAGGATGCTTAGTTTCTCAAATATGCACTTGAAAACAATGTCAACCATGAATATATTCATAACCCAGATGATGTTCACGAAAAACACTGACCCTTTCTTTTTCAGCTTACTCTTTTATTACTCAGGGGATGGCATAAATAGCACATTTTCTTTCTTATCCTCTCATTCATTTCTTCATTTCATAGGGATTTGAATTGTTTTCCTACAATTAGAGACACCTGTGGATAAATTTAATGTTTTTTTAATTCTATGATGGATATACAGCAAAACAATAAATGGAGATGATCCAAATGTGTTGCAAACAGTCGTCTCAGACGCCTATGAATCGTGGTGTTGTAAATCATTAGAATCAGTGACAGTTCTCAAGTTTGTTTTCTTTTTAAAGCAATACAGAAGCATTGATGATTAACAGCTGTGTTTATCACAATTGATGGCATACACTAGCATTTCCACAGAACTTCCATAAAATGACCAAGCTACAGAGCCATTATGAATCACAAGAACAAAACCCTCACCCATGCTCACAGGCATGCGCGCGCGCGCACACACACACACACAAGCCAGTAAAACCATTTAGGTGCAGAGGGGCACAACTGTAAATTCAACGGAACTTATTTTTTTTGGCTACAGGTCAAAGAGGACTGGGAAAGGCAACCCAAACAAAATGTGTTCAGATAGATCACATCCTCCTCCAGAATACTGAAACAATTAGGATTTTCTTTACTCATTCCTGTGTGTGGTTCTCTGGTACCTTATCACGACCCAGTTATAATACCAGAGGGAGGAAACAGGGAAAACAAGGAGGTGCTGAAAACTGTAAAAAGGCTTTGTAGAATCACAAATATTTGGAGTCATCATACTAGGGAACACGGTTAGGACACAAATCCTCCTAGATTTGAGAACACTGTCTACTACAGAAGTATCTCTCCTCTGTTGCTTATAAAATGAGGACAACAATGCCTCCCATATTATAACCTGACCGTCTAAGTTTGCAGTCAATATAACATGCAAACACTGCCCTTGTAGTTCCAGAAATGTCTGGAGACTGGAAGATCTGCATTGACAGTGCCTGAACTGTTTTCAGCTTTGTTTTCCCAAATTCTCCACCATCTGTGGACTAAACAAGTTACTGACATATTGTCAAGTTACAATAACAGAAGGAAAAAAAGCAACATTAATTGTTTCAAGGATTGTTGAGGCCAGGACACTTCTTGTCTGCTGGGAAATAGACGAGTGGCCACGAGCTGCAACTCTGGACAATTAACCTAGTCTGCACCCTTGGCAAGGGAGCACGCAGCTTCCCTGCCCAGGGTGGACACAGGGACACCGTCACTCCCCAGTCACTTCCCAGCGTACACCATGGTCTCATCGCAAGGACTGTCATTTCTCACCTTCCCTCCTCCTCTGCCTGGTTATTCTGCGCTGGGGTTATCTGCTGTGTCTAACTCATTACTGGCTATTATGAACCTCTGTGCACGTATTATCATTTCTCCTGCTGTTGACTAACTAAATTACCATGCACGTGGAGCAGAGTATTTGCTGAGTATGCTGACACTCTAGAAGGGAAATTCTATTTACAAGAGTTCGTCAGGGACTTCATCTGGCTAACATCATGATTTGGTTGCATGAAGAGATGTGTGCTTCCCCTGGCACAGTCTCACTAGGCAATGTGAACTCCTTACTGAGCCTTTGGCACCTGTGGTCGGGGGCTGGACAGTCCAAACTGTGAAGGAGTGCCTCTTGCTGAAAGGGAAATTACATTCCAATAGTTATTTCTCCTTCCAAATTACCTGTTTCCTGATATCCACTCTCTAGGCCAAATGAACGTGACTGAAGTAAAACTATTTCAGGAGGAGCTAACTTCAAAAATAGATAGAAAGTGAGGCACTGATGGGCTCTTCCACGTGGGCCGTGAGAGATGGGTAGGGAAGTAGCAGTGAAATTCACTGTGTAAAGCAGACTGCTCTCCAAACTCTGCAATGGCCAATTTGGTCTAAACCACCATGTGAAGTGTGGATAATAAAAACAGGAAACCTGGGACTTCCAGTGGAACGAATCTCTGTAAAATAGTCATAGCCTTAGGAAACCATAAAAAGCAAAGCCATTTCACCAATGTGTTTATTCTGTACTAACATCTTCCAGATAAAAGGAAAGAGTGAAGGAGGAAAGGGAGAAACAAGGATGGTAGAGCCATTTGGCCAAAATTTTTAAAGGCTCTTTTTATTTAAATACCTGAGTTCCCTGCAAAGCCTCGCTCAGAATCCTTGCTATCTTCGGGCTCTCCTTGTCACTTAACTAAAAAGTCGCAAGTATTGTTTGGCTATATGCCCTTTCTTGCACATATTATATAAAAATTATCTGTTTTAATGACTAAAGAGTTTGCTTGGTATTTTTTATACTGAATAATAGCTTAATAGAATACTTGTAGTAACCAATATTTTCAATGAGAGTGGAAAACCATTTTGGCTGGAAAAATGGTCATTTGTAGAAATGGATATAGTGAATAGAGCATGTTAAATCTAATATGCTTTCTCATTTGTTTTACTATTAGTATCAGGATCTTTCCTGGAGCGTTTTCTTTTCTGAAAGATTTCTTATTTAAGTCTGAACCATAAAGTGATCTCATACAATGTAAGGTCCACAAGGACAGGGATGTTATGTCCCCAGCACAGTCCATGGCACAAAACTACTGCATAAAAATTTGAAGAAATGAGAGAAAAGTAGCTCAAAATAAAATAAAACCTTACACAGTATATTGTTTCATTTCTTCTCAAGCTTCAAACTAACCCTTTCATTGCTAAATTAAACCAGGACCCTTTTTATTCCCAGTCACTAATTAAAACCAAGTGGCAGAAACAGTATAGTGGTTTTACCCATTCATTATGAACCCACTTAAAATTCAACTAAATGTAAACAGGAAAATGCTGTGGTAGACACCACAGGTTCTCAGTGTGACCTTTTCAACTCTCCTGGCTTTGATCCTGATATTATTAGAACTACTTAATGCAAGGATGCACTAATTGAATATGACTTATTCCAAAACTCAGTCAACTGAAGGACTGAAAACCCAATTTCTATAGTATTGTGGGTTTTGTTTTTGTTTTTCTTTTCTGGATCTATGGCATAAGAGATGGATTAAGAAATATCTGTATGCAAACATTTGTGATTTACCTCACTAAGGGATTAAAACAATTCAAACTGCAAATTTTGGTCATTGGTTACAATATGAGATGACAGAGGGAGTAACAATTGAGGTCAACAAGGTCTCCTTCATCTCTAGTATTTACTTTTTGTACTCCTCAGCTTCTCTTTGTTTCCTAGATATCTGTCCAGGACAAGACTTTCCAACACTAGGCTGGCAGAGAACATAGACTGAATCTTCTAGAACTTTGATTGCAGTTCATTCCCAAGAGCTCCCAAATAACTACCTCAGGTAGACTGAAAATGTAACTTGGACATTACCTGAATGACATCATAGTACTTTTTTCTTACTCCTTAAAAGCACTCTGCCAGAAATTTAGTCAACATTGTCTGAGGATGCTGGTCCCTGTACTCCTCCACAGGCAGCCATGCCAAGGGGCCTCCCCTCCATGAATCAACATAGGGAATGACCCAAAGACTGGCTTTATATAGCCTTGTGTTTGCATGGGCAGCAAAATGGCAGAAATGAGTAATGTAACAATCAAATAGGCAGATAGTTTCTTCAACCATTTGTTCTGCATATGTTTAGCAGATCATCACTATCATGGACCTTACAGTTTGTGCAGAAGATATTCTCCAGAGAGAGAGGGGTTCTAAAATGAGTCAGTGCAAAGGTTAGTCTTAGTATAAGAGACAATAGATAATTGCCTGTTTCACCATGTTGTAAAATTCAGTTCTCTTGCAGCTGACCACTTTGAGCATGCATCTCGAAGGTTTACAGTTGTTAATTTGGATATGTTGGTCTATGACTCTAATCTCATGCCACATCAAGTTTAAGGAGATAAAGAGACTATTGTTTAAGGCTTCAATTTTATTAACAATGTTTACTAAGATTATTCATTCTTTTTGTAATAAGAACTAGACTTTTATTTCTTTTGCTTCTGTTATAAGTGAGACTTTCAGTAGTTCAGCAAAAATGTATCTTTACCTTCTTGGCCCTGCTTTGAACAAAAGATATGCACTCATCACCAAAAAGTGAACTGCAAATGAGACCCAGAACTGGTTACTTCTTCAAAGTGCCAGGATATCTGACCTCCCAACTTTCATCATGGATTTGGCTCTCCCAGATAAAAGGAAGATAAAATGCATTAAAAGAGGGCTTCCCTGGTGATGCAGTGGTTAAGAATCTACCTGTTAATGCAGGGGACACAGGTTCGAGCCCTGGTCCAGGAAGATCCCACATACTGTGGAGCAACTAAGCCCGTGCGCCACAACTACTGAGCCTGAACTCTAGAGCCCGCGAGCCACAACTACTGAGCCCGTGTGCCACAACTACTGAAGCCCGCATGCCTAGAGCCCATGCTCCACAACAAGAGAAGCCATCGCAATGAGAAGCCTGCACAACACGAGGAAGAGCAGCCCCCGCTCGCTGCAACTAGAGAAAGCTTGCACGCAGCAACGAAGACCCAATGCAGCCAAAAATAAAATAAATAAATAAAAATTTTTTAAGTTTTAAAAAATGCATTAAAAGAGCAAGGATACAGGGAAGACTACTAAAAATGGGGTGGAAAGTGATGACTGAATGCTAACTCAGAGAGACACCTAAGACTTCAAAAGATCTCTGGGAGAAGATAAAAATGAGTATGTTTTTGAAGAAATCAATTCCTAATTCCAGAAGGATTTTCAGAAAAGGACACAGGGAAATAGAAGTAAACTTAGCATTCCAGAACTCTGTTCCTATATCTTCTTGAGTGAAAGCTGTACAAACTCAGAAGAATATGAAAACTTAGAATGTCAGTGCATTTTTGTAGAATGATAGAATTAAGGCAAGAGAAAATAAAATTAATGATACTGTCAACAATGACTTCCGGTGGAAGATAGGATGTGAGCCAGATCCTGAAGGCTCCCAAGAGCATCAGTTGGCAGCACGGAGTGGGCAGGAAGAGAAAACAGATTGGGAGATGCTTCCCACAGTGCTCTGTGCTTCCCTATCCTCACATACATCACACTTAATTGAAGTTGTTTAAAATCTGGCCACCCGCAAAACCATAAACCCCATAAGGTCAAATAAAATGACTAAGCTATTTAATTTTATAATCCTACTTAGCAAAATACCTCCATTAATATTGGTTGAATACATGGGGGCATAAACATTTCTTTTGATATAAAAGCCCTCAGTACAGCAAATATGTAAAGGCTTTTCATGGCTGGCTATCTGCCCTCTTGGCCATATTTAACTAGAGCCTCCTCCTCTGCCATCACCTGACCAAGATGTGGCCCTGAGTCTCTAACTCTGAATGATTCGGCCCCTAGACCTGAGGCTAAAGCCACCTCACCCAATGAATGTTGATTTCCTCCGTCTACTAAACTACTCAGCCTAGCACTTACAATATTTCATCTGTTATCCCTACCTTACCTAAACTACCCATCTATGTCCTCTTTCCTTTGCTTCCATTTTATTCCCATAAATATTTGATGATGGTGACAATGATGATTACAATAATATCCAGGCAATTTTCTAAACATTTTATATACATTACCTTATTTAATCCTTCTAACAATGCTATGAAGCAGGTAGTGTTATTATCCTCAGGTTAAGAAGAAGAAACTGAGACACAGAAGGTTTAAGTAATCTGTCCATGTGCACTGCTAGGAAGAAGTGAGTACCACTTGGATTTGAACCCAAGTATCCTGGCTCCAAAGTTTATGCCCTTCAACACTATGGTCTATCTCCCTCCTAGACACCTTAATGAGTGTCTACTACCTGCACAGTATTGTGCTGCTAGACAAGGGGATACTAAGATCAGATAGAAATAGACCTTGCCATTAAGATGTTTAGTATGGGGAGAAAAGACTTGAATATAATAAGCAAAACACACTGCAGAAATTTACGAATAACTTTTAACATAATAATAAGGATCAGAACAAAGGCTATCACGTATAACTCTTGCAGAACTTTTCTCACTCTCACGGTAAATAGGAACTGGAGTTTGGTGAAGGTTTGTGACATACACACTAAATAACATACCCAAACCCTAAGCTTCCTTCAAGACCACAACAAGACTTTCTATTCTGAAAAGCTACTGGTGACTAACGCCACTCCCACCACAGGCTTTCCATTATTCTGAATTTGAAGAACGTTATTCTGAATTCATAACTTGAGACACCCAGCCCACCACTAACCTAATCAAATATTGCCTTAGAATTATATTTTAGATGGTTACTACATGGAAGTTATATCACCCTAAAAACCATAAACATTATAGAAGCAATGACTATAAAACCATCTCTTAAAGTTTACAATTCTCAGTACAGTACAGAGCAGACATATGTACCCAATGAATAAATGATGAATGACTGAACAAAAAATGTATAGATGGATGATGGATTTCTAAGTAAACGACATGGAACTTTAGAAGCAAGTGAGAGAGAGAGCCTGTGATAAAAAAGCTTTGGGCATTATTAAAATGTTTAATCAGATAGATTTGGTGCCCCCAAATAAAGACCAGGAGCACAGACAATTAGCACAGTCTTGGCAGCAGGAAAAAACAAACAAAACAAAACAAAACAAAACCCCACTTCATTCTCCCACCCCCAGGCGCTTACACACTTGCATACTTGGAAGCAAGAGTCAATTTACTGGCACCCAATGCAAGTCCTTTCTGGAAGTGATTACAGTCACAAATCTACTTTTAGTCAAAGGTGTTAAAAAATGAGAGGGAGACCATCCAATTCTTACTTTCCCTTTGTGATGAACTGTTAAAAAGTGATACAAGTGGATAGAAAAGGAGTGAGAAGGGAAAGAGACATAAGAATGGACTACAGGAGACCAAATAAAACGTTCCAAGTGGCAAGCATTGCAAAATAACACTTCATCATTCCCAAATGCCTCCTGGGCATTGACTAACTGGAGTGTTGTCATTACCTGAGGAGAGGTCAGCTTTGAAGAGCTCAGACTATTCCTTTAAAGTCTCTGGACCTAGTCTCAAGTTCAAGGATGCACAAGTGAAGCCTCCAACCATTATGATATTTTGTTTACCAGGTTCTACTAAAGCTATCCTGGTTAAAATATCAGCTGACTTTGAATGTATACTAGGTCTCAGAAAGCATGTCTGGGAAATTCAGAAGAAAGACACCATTGGCCAAAAGAAACTACACAAAAGACAGAAATTGGAGGCTTCTGAACTGTGCATTCTTTGAAGCCCTTTCTGAAAAGAAGGAAGTCAAGTGCATCCCTATCTACTCTTACCAATATCCACTCAACTATGTAAAGTCGCGATAAAAATCTAAGTATTTTGTGGAGAATAAACACCTCTCCACTGTGAATGCTACTAAGACTAGGGTCTTTAGTTAAGCAGATAACTAAGCCCACTCATTCTCAGACTCTTCATCATTCTTATCTATGCAGAACAGACCCCCTGGAACTTCCCACTTTTCTCCTAGGTTTATCTGCCTCATCTCATCCTTCGAACCTCCCAGGAGCATCTTTGTAGCAGAAACTCCCAGTCAGTTTATAGATTATCTTTCCCCTGACCTGACACCTAAGCCCCAAGCATCTATATTTAATCACCTATTAGACATCCATTTTGTTTTCCATTTGGATCTCAAACCTAACATAACTGAAAAAGAAGTCTTGACTCTCATTGGCCCCTGGCAACTCATTTCTTTACAAACTTCTCCAGCTCAGTAAATGGCAACAATGTTCACCAATTTGATCAAGGCAGAACACCTATGAGCTGTGCTTAATTTCTCTTTCTCTCCCTTCTCTCACATTCTACTTGCCAGTTCTGTTGAAATTTTCCTCTTTTCTCCATCTGCCTGTCTTCAACCATAGTCTAAGCCACTATTATCTCTGACTTGGACTATCACAAAAAGTTCCTAACTCATCTCCCAGCTAATGTCATGTTGTAGAGTAAATAAGAACCATTAGCTTGGTGGCCAAAATAAAGCATTTATTTATTACATTTACTTGTAAAATCATTGTATATAATAATAATGTGATCAACTTCCAGGTGGAGAAAATAATTATGTGAAGATGATCATAATTATAATAAATGTTCTAAGTTTTACAATGATTTCATTATCCAAGTGAAAATTCACAGAGTTAGTGGTTAAAAACTGAACACTTACCCTGCCAACACCGAGTAGCCACCATCACCTGCCATCTGAACTGCAAGTAGCCTCCTAACTGGTCTCCTCAATTCCACTTTTGCCTCCACTAAGCTCTGTTGTTCACAAAGCTATTAAAGTGAACTTTTAAAGACACAGATCTGAATATATGACTCCTGCATTTAAAATCCATTGTGGCAGAGATCTTCCCATTCTCTCCATCTTCTTTAAAATAATAGTCCCCACCATCACAAGTTTTAGGGAGTACAAGGTTGCTCAGCAGGAGAATTGATCTCTCTGCTTCCTTTTGGCACAAAGGAGGTGAGTCCGTGTGACGATGTCTGGGCTAAGAGAAGCCAACAGAACTGATGTGGATGCAACCTCCAAGTGATTCCTAAAAGGCAAAGCCACTTATCCTGCATTCCCTCTTTCCTCCTTCCTGTGGGTAGGAATACAGATAGGAGGGTGAGAATCTACCTGTATTATTCTCTGCTGAAAAATACTTTAGGACACATAGTAGTCACTCAAGTATTTAAATCAATGAAAGATAGAGGAACACAGTGTAAGATAGCTATACATTCTCCTGCACAGATAGTTATTAGATATCTGGTAGTATATAATATAGTATTACCACTAAGAAGAGGTCTACAAAACTTATGAGAAAGAAAAAAGGCAATGTATTCATATTTAATGTCGACTCATAATTGATATTCTAATAATTATGGAAGTTATGAAAAGAAATAGCCAGGCACTTTATGTCAGTGACCCATGTCTAGAAGTCACACAAAGATATGATCTGTGCTCAAGGTCACGAATAAAGCACTCTAGAGTCAGGAAGCTGGTATCAAAATCCAACAAAATCAAAAAAGGAGGAAAGATTAAAGCAACAACATTTTTTCAGGACATTATATATTCTTGGGCTCAAGTTGTCCAGAGTAACAAAGTTAAGATAGAGAATTTTATTTTGCTTAAATCTTTTTAAGATAAAGGGGCGTGTATTATCTCACTTAACTACAATGTTAGGAGAAAATTCTCAGACTTCGGGCAGAGCTGGACCCAAATGTTAAGAGGATGTCATTGAGGATCCATTGTCTCTCTCTCTCTCTTCTTATTTTACTTTTGAACTCAATTTAGACTTATAGAAGACTTAGTAATTCAGGCTTACAGAGAGTTCCTGTATACACTTTCCTTACTCAGTTGCCCTTTTGTTAACATCTTACATAACCATAGTACAATTACCAAAGCTAATAAATCAACCTTGGTACAGGTTTGTTGACTAAATTATAGACCTTATTAAAATTTCACCAGTTTTTTTCACTAACATTTTTTCCTGTTCCAGTACCCTACCAGGATTCCACCTTGCATTTAGTTGTTATACCTCCCCAGTCTCCTCTGATGCATAATAGCTCCTCAGTTTTCCATGTCTCTCATGATGTTGACATTTTTGAAGATTATTGGCCAGTTATTTGGTAGAATGTCTCTCAGCTTGGGTTCCTCTGATTTTTTTCTCTTGATTGGAATAAGGTTCTGTATTTTCGGCAAGAATATCACAGAAACTATGCTATTGCCTTCTCAAGGAATCTTATCAAAGGATTAACAGTGTAATAATGTTTCATTACTAGTGATGTTAATCTTGATCACTTGGCTAAGTGGTGTCTGCTGGGTTTCTCCACCTTGAAGTTACTATCTTTCCCTTTGGAGGTAAAAAATACTTTGGAGGAGATCATTTACTCTATGCAATTTCTGTGTCTCCCACAAATTTTGTGCATTAATTTTATTGAGATGCAAAATTTCAAGTAGAAAACAAATCCTCTTTTACTAGTATACACGAAAAAATCACAATTAAAAAAAAGGACAAACAACAAACTGGAAAAAAAATCACAACCTAAAATTTACTGAAAAAGATGTGTATTAAGAAAACCATATTAGCGTCCTGATTTTCTCCTACTGCTGTACCCTGAAACATGGCGACTCCTGGCCCTGTCACTCCGGAGGCACCCTTTGAACCATCGCAGCCCCCAGTCATTGAGGGCTTGAGCCCCAGTGTACACAGCACTTCAGAAAGCTTCAAGGAAATGTTTCTTCGCAAGACCCGTGAGAACCCAATGGTACCTATAGGCTGCCTGGGCACAGCGGCCGCCCTTACCTACGGCCTCTACTGCTTCCACCAGGGTCAGAGCCAGCACTCCCAGCTCATGATGCCCACCCGAATTGCCCCCAGGGCTTCATGGTCGTAGCCATCCTGGCGGGTCTGGTTGCATCCACTCTGAAATCTCGACCCTGAGTCGGTGGCCTGGCCTTGAAAGCTCCGCAGAGATCGTTCCCAGCTCCAGGAGCAACCACCGGTCCTACCACTGGCATTATTCCCTCATCTACCCTGACAAGCCCCTGTATAAGTGGTGTCAGAAGTAGCCAATTGTGTAACCGACAGATTTTTTCCAGGAATCTCAGGTTCGGTTCAGTTTGAGTGTTGCATACTTTTAGTTGTGCTGCACCTTCTCCACTCCCTACTTAATTAACTCTGATCCACTTGTAAAAAAAAAAAAAAAGGAAAAAAAGAAAGAAAACCATAGTATACCAAAATAACATTTAAAAATTATAATAGTGTCTAACTATTGCTTTTGCTTCAAATGCTGTATATCAGTGGTTCTTACACTTTTCTAGGCCATGGAACCTCTGGAGAATCTGAGGAAAGATGAGAGCTCACTCTATCCCTTAAAAAATGAAAATAGGGGGCTTCCCTGGTGGCGCAGTGGTTGAGAATCTGCCTGCTAATGCAGAGGACACGGGTTCGAGCCCTGGTCTGGGAAGATCCCACATGCCGCAGAGCAACTAGGCCCGTGAGCCACAACTACTGAGCCTGCGTGTCTGGAGCCTGTGCTCCGCAACAAGAGAGGCCGCGATAGTGAGAGGCCTGTGCACCGCGATGAAGAGTGGCCCCCACTTGCCACAACTAGAGAAAGCCCTCGCACAGAAACGAAGACCCAACACAGCCAAAAATAAAAAAATAAAAAATAAAAAATTAAAAAAAAAAAATGAAAATAGGCACATGTTGACAATTTTGGGAATTCATAAACCACCAAAATCTCAACCTTAGATTGCTGAGGGGTCTTCAGGCTAAGCACCTCTTTCTTAATACCAAAGAGCAACTGTAACTCAATTTGCTTTTCATAGGTCCACCTATATGCCCTTCCTTGATGATGTCCTTTCCTCAGTTTGTTATGGTAGAAAAAGGGAAAAGAGGGAAGGAGGAAAGGAGGGAAGGAAGAAAGGAAGGAAGGAAGGAAGGGGGGGAGGAAGGGCAGATAGGGGCCAGGTTGGAGAGAGGAAGAAAGAAATAATCATAATATCCCATGTTCCCATTACTTCTCTTGCCCAGAATAGAAAAAAATAGTCTAAAAAATGACCAATTCTTAATTATTTTTTTCCTAAACTGCTTTTTAAGTTGGATCTTGAGGTATATTAGAAACTATTCTTTTTACCCCATTCAGCTTTTCTTTCCTCCCTCATCCCATCCACCCAATACCCGCCCCCCCCCATACTTTTTCCTTTCTGAGTACATTGCTTCCTCAAAGATTTTATGTTTCTTTCAAATATATGTTCACAGGAATTGTGTACTACAACAAGAATTATACTCTTCCAAGTGAAAAAACAGAAGAAAGCTAAGAAGTTTTGACATCTACTTTTAAAGACAAATTTTCACCAGGATCCTAGGGTCACTTTGTCTACTTTTCCACATACTTTTTAAAGGAAGTCCTAAAAATATCTGAGGGTCTTTTTTCTTCTTTAAAACTGTTTCTCTTCTGAAGCAATTGACACCATTCCATGAAATTTTTGCAGCAAATGTGCACTAAGTGCACTCAATGTCATGAAACTCCTTTCTGTTTTTCGGTATGTTGGGATGCTGACTCAAATGCATTTCATTTGAAAATTAAAAGCAAATTTCATAAGCTATTTGCTTTGCACGGAGAAATTTGGGTCAGTCAGTGAGAAAGACAATGGGCTTTTTTCATGGACCTATTTTTTTTGTTGTTTTTTTTTGTGGTACGCGGGCCTCTCACTGCTGTGGCCTCTCCCGTTGCGGAGCACAGGCTCCGGATGCGCAGGCTCAGCGGCCATGGCTCACGGGCCCAGCCGCTCCGCGGCATGTGTGATCCTCCCAGACCGGGGCACGAACCCGCGTCCCCTGCATCGGCAGGCGGACTCGCAACCACTGCGCCACCAGGGAAGCCCCATGGACCTATTTTGAGGTAAGAACCATGCCTTTCCTGGAAGGACTCTGCCCCTCCCACCTGAGGGAGCTCTGGGTGTTCTTCACCACTATTTCTTCATCCTAAGAATCTTTGGGCCTAATTGTTCCAGAAAATTTTGAGTCAAGTCTGCTGCATTAGCCTTTTACATAATACAATTTGGAAAAACTCTTTTCAGCATACCTAATTCAAATGAGTCCATCTGTGAAACCCAAAATATGAGTTTTTCATAAAATGCAGATGCAATAACACACTCAAAGCACAAAAGACAGCATTTATACAACCCATTAGGCAATAGTCAAAGCTTTCCTTTTCTAAAGAGAAAAAGGAATTGTATCATCTTCTAGCCAATACAATGAGTCCTACTAGTTTAAGCTTTGATGTTGCCACATCAAGAATTCTTTCTCTAGTATGTTCAAAATCATGAAGAACATTCTGATAATAAGAGTTGTCTTTATGACCTCCTTTGATTTCTTTCATTAATACTAAAAAAATAAAGAAGAGACCTTTGGAGACCTAAGCTCCCCATTTATCCATGGAACATTCTAACTCGCTGAATTTCTTTATGAGAAACACAAAAACAAATCTTCACCAAGCAATTTAGCACAAAAAAATCTTCTCAAAAAGAAAATCTAATATCTGATTTCATGATAACAGAAGGTTGGACATACACAGCTAGATAACGCAGAGCCTGTTTCTTTACTCAGTAATGGCGTTGTTAATTTAAATTATATGATGGTTATGGTCCATGAATTAGACATGCTTTTGCTATTTGCTTTCTGAGGGGGGTTTTCGGTATCCTGAAAAAGTGATCACTCTTGAGAATAAACAAGAAAAAAATGGATTCCAATACTCCCCTGCCCACTTCAAAATCATATGGATTTTTCTTGACTCATATTTGCATTTTACTTTTTAACTTAAACAACTGTTTCTTCTTATCATGAAGGATGGAAATGTTAAAAATAAAGTTTCAGGTAATGGATGAAAGTACATATGATTCACAGTGTTGGGAGTGAAAACACTGTATTATAACACTGTATCAAAGGCAATAATTCTGAGATGGTTTGGTAACTTTTGGCTTTTGTGTTAAAAGTGACATCAGAAAGCACATCACATGCCTGAGTTTGGAGTTGGGTTTTAAGAGATTCTGCTCTCAAAGCACAAGAAAAAAGAAAAACTATTAAATTCCAGTGAATTGATGATTCTATGGCCTAGTTTCTTGGGATTGGGGAGAGAGATTAAAAATGGGAAAATTCTTAAGAGGCCCATTGCAATTCACCAGGAATTTTCCAAATACAAGTTCTCCACCTATGTGTTATATAGAAAGATAAGTTTTAGAGGTTCTGGGATTGCTCCAATTGTCACTGTCATTTTAACTAATGAAGTCAGGGTACTATAAGAAGAGGACTGAAAGAGGAGTTACAAGATATCTGTACTAATTAATTAACTGTGCAACCATGAAAACAGATCTTAGCTTCTTTGGATCTCTCTCTTTCTCCTTACTCTATAAAGGAGTTGAACTAGATGATTTCTCAGGGTCGTTTCTAATTAATACTTGTTTGATAGCTATCACTGTTTCTAATTACTAGAAGTTTAAAGAGGGCTCTACTTGTGACTCCACAGGTAAAACTTTAAAATGCATCACAAAGCTCCCATCAATCCAATTATGCTTCATTCTAACGTCTCCTGCCATACTTTATCCATAGCTCATGTGGACATATTTATAACCCATCCTACATTCAAAGAAAGTAAAAGGAAAATCTCATCAGTTTCCTTACTTAATAGCTTAGCACAGAAGAACAGTAGATGCCTCTCACAGAGAAGAAAGTATGACCAGACAGACAAAAAGCCAGAAGCCTTTGGTTCCATGTGTCCACTCTTCATTGCCTTGGCAAGCTTTGAAAGCAGAACTTTGATACACTCTCTGGAAATGGCTGCTGAAATCAATTCTCCTGCTGGTATCTGACCAGGCAGACAGTAGACAATATCATTTGAGCTTGCACAGTATAGATAGCATTTTGCTTGACCCTACGGACAGAGTCCAAACACATATAAAATCTAGTGGCTTCCTTCAAGGAGCTTATTGTGCATTTAGAGCAACTGGGACATGAGGAGTAGCTTTTTTTCCATTCCTAGTGCTCTCTCAGATACACAACCATTGACATAGTTCTTCCAACTAATAGTGTAATTGGGCAATATAGACATATTTTAACACTACTACAATTTAAACTCTTACACTGGTCCAAAAATAAATAGGTTAATGAAACAAAATAGATAGCCTGATTCAGTGTTTTATAGCTGATAAAAGACAGACATCATAAACCAAGGGGGCAAAGATAACTTGCTTGACCAATAGACAACTGCAGAGCTACTGGGAGGAAATCAATGTGTGATCAAATTAGGTTTTTATCATACACTGAAATGTACACAGTGTGTACACTCTATATACACACTTTATGTGTGTACATAGAGTATGTACACATAGTACACCCCATGTGGACTAAACATTTAACTGCAAAAGTTGTATGCAACAAAAATAAGTATTGCTGAATGTAATTTGATTTCTGCACAGGGAAGGATCATTAAGCTTAAAAGCAATGGGAAAATTACAGTATAAAAGATAAATATATTTAATTACATAAACATTTTAAATTTTGTGTGTCAATTAAACTGACCAAAATAAGAAGGCAAAAAACAAACTAGGAGATAATAGTCACAGAAAATATCAGAGTTAAAAATATCATTCCCATATAAAGAGCCCACAGATATTGTCACAACAAACAGCAACATCTCCATACATAAAGAACTATGAACTGATAATGCACACATACACACACAAACAATACCTCTATAACTGTCAGATTAGCAGAATTCTTTCCAGTGATACCACTCAACTTTAGGGAAAATGTGAGGAAATCAACACACAGCATACTCATAATCTGTTGTTTAGAACAGAAAAGGACATAAACTTTCTAAAAGTAAGTAGGCAATATATTTCAAAGGCCTTAAAAAGGTTCATACAATTTAACTTCTAGAAATTTAGCCTAAGGAAATAAACTGACATGTGTACAACATTTAAGCACACAGATAGATGCTTAATGCTGTGACAATTATAAGGGCAAATAATTAATGAGTTAAGCAAGGAAACACCTTGAAAACCAAATAATAAATGATTAAATAAATTATGGTTTACTTTGTGATCATTGTTTTGAATAGTATAGGAAACCTTCATGTTATAATATTAACTGGAAACTAAAATAGGGATTGTATAGGATATAAACTCAACTATCCAGTACTGTTTTATAAAGCATAAGGTAATCCTAGGTAAAACTATCCTAAAATGTTGACAGTGTCTGTCTTTGGTTGGTGGGACTATAAAGATATTTTATGTTTACTTTTAAAAATGTTTTATATTTTCAATAAGCATGTATTATTTTGGAATAAAACTTAAGCCAAAGTTAACTGGTGTTGTTTGGGCAGGGAATTAAGGCTCCCATGTACACAAAGAAAAATCCAGAAGGGAGTAGGGGTGAGGCCCTGAGTTGGCACCAATTCCTGGCCTCACAGTCTTTTTCCCCTTAGGGGAGGAATGGCAGGAAGAAGGCCAGATCAGAAGACCAGGGCAGAGCCTTCCTTGCCTGGACATTAGAACATTACTGCCCGTAAATAACAGGAACATTTACTAGACATTTATTTATCTCATGAGTTTAAATTGTGGGAAATGCACAAGAAAATGGAGGAGCTCCAGATATCAACAACATGAATGTGAATATTTGAGGAGTTCAAAGCAGATGTTTCAGTAGAATATTTTATAAATAAAACATGCTGCTGGAGATTGCTTTTGGTTGCATCCAAGTTGCCACATTACACAGTCTCAGAAGCACAGGAAAAAAAGACTCATGAAGGATCTGATCTCTGCTCTCTTTTCCCCCATCTCCGACCACTCTGCCTTTGGCTGGCTGTTGCTCAACCTCTCTGGTCTCTTTTTTTTTCTGTTGATCACTCCTCCTACCTCAGGACCTTCACACAGACTCTATCCTCCACCTGGAATGTCCACTCTCACAAATTCCCATTAATTCCTCTGAAACTTTCTAATCTCCCTTCAGATAGCACTTCCATACAGAAGCCATTTCTGAGCCTCCAGAGTGGGCAGGTTAGGTCTGCTTAGTTACACAATGACATGGAATCTTGGTCCTTACCCATTTAGCACTGATTGTTTGGTAATTATATATTCATGGGGGATTAACGAATGGGTCTCCACATCAATGACACAACAAACTCAATGTAGGCAAAAAAACAAAGTCTCTTTTGCTCATCACAAAATGTCAGCACCTTGCATGGTACTGGCATATGGTAAAAAACACTAATTCAAAAAGATACATGTGAGGAGCTTCAAGATGGTGGACGAGTAAGACATGGAGATCACCTTCCTCCCCACAAATACATCAGAAATACATCTACATGTGGAACAACTCCTACAGAACACCTACTGAATGCTGGCAGAAGACCTCAGACCTCCCAAAAGGCAAGAAACTCCCCACATACCTGGGTAGGGCAAAAGAAAAAATAAAAAACAGAGACAAAAGAATAGGGACAGGACCTGCACCAGTGGGAGGGAGCTATGAAGGAGGAAAGGTTTCCACACACTAGGAAGCCCCTTCATGGGCGGAGACTGTGGATGGCGGAGGGGGGAAGCTTTGGAGTACCGAGGAGAGCACAGCAACAGGGTTGCGGAGGGCAAAGCTGAGAGATTCCCGCACAGAGGATCGGTGCCGACCAGCACTCACCAGCCCGAGAGGCTTGTCTGCTCACCCGCTGGGACAGATGGGGGCTGGGAGCTGAGGCTCGGGCTTCGGAGGTTGGATCCCAGGGAGAGGACTGGGGCTGGCTGCATGAACACAGCCTGAAGCGGGCTAGTGCGCCACACCTAGCCGGGAAGGAGTTGGGGAAAAAGTCTGGAGCTGCCGAAGAGGCAAGAGACTTTTCCTTGCCTCTTTGTTTCCTGGTGCGCGAGGAGAGGGGATTAAGAGCTCCACTTAAAGGAGCTCCACAGACAGGTGCAAGCTATCAGTGCAGACCCGAGAGATGGGCATGAGATGCTAAGGCTGCTGCTTTAGCCACAAAGAAGACTGTGTGCAAGAACAGGTCACTATCCTCACCTCCCCTGCCGGGAGCCTGTGCAGCCCACCACTGCCAGTGTCCCTTGATCCAGAGACAACCTCCCCAGGAGAACACACGGCGCGCATCAGGCTGGTGCAAAGTCACACCGGCCTCTGCTGCCGCAGGCTCGCCCCGCATCCATACCCCTCCCTCCCCCTGGCCTGAGTGAGGCAGAGCCCCCAAAGCAGCTACTCCTTTAACCCCATCCTATCTGAGCTAAGAACAGATGCCCTCAGGCGACCTACACGCACAGGCAGGTACAAATCCAAAGCTGAACCCCCTTTGGGGCTGTGACAACAAAGAAGAGAAAGGGAAATTTCTCCCAGCAGCCTCAGGAGCAGCGGAATAAATCTTCACAATCAACTTGATGTACACTGCATCTGTGGAATACCTGAATAGACAACGAATCATCCCAAATTGAGGAGGTGGACTTTGGGAGCAATGATATATATATATTTTTTTCCCTTTTTCTCTTTTTCTGAGTATGTATGTGTATGCTTCTGTGTGTGATTTAGTCTGTATAGCTTTGCTTTTACCATTTGTCCTAGGGATCTGTCTGTCTGTTTTTTGTTTTTGCTTTTGTTTGTTGTTGTTATTTTAGTATAGTTTTTAGCACTTGTCATCATTGCTGGATTTGTTTTTTTATTTGGTTGCTCTCTTTCTTTATTTTTATTACTCTCTTTTAAATTTTTTTTAATAATTATTATTTATTTTAACAACTATTTCATTTTATTTTATTTTATTTTATCTTCTTTTTCTCTTTCTTTTTTTTTCTCCCTTTTATTCTGAGCCATGTGGACAACAGGCTCATGGAGCTCCAGCCAGGCATCAGAGCTGAGCCTCTGAGGTGGGAGAACCAGGTTCAGGACACTGGTCCACAAGAGACCTCCCAGCTCCATGAAATATCCAATGGTGAAAATCTCCCAGAGATCTCCATCTCAACATCAAGACCCAGCTCCACTCAATGACCAGCAAGCTACAGTGCTGGACACCCTATGCCAAACAACTAGGAAGACAGGAACGCAACCTCATCCATTAGCACAGAGGCTGCCTAAAATCATTATAAGGCCACAGACACCCCAAAGCACACCACCAGAAGTGGACCTGCCCACCAGAAAGACAAGATCCAGCCTCATCCACCAGAACACAGGCACTGGTACCCTCCACTAGGAAGCCTACACAACCCACTGAGCCAACTTTAGCCACTGGGAATAGACACCAAAAACAATGGGAACTACAAACCTGCAGCCTGCGAAAAGAAGACCCCAAACACAGTAAGATAAGCAAAATGAGAAGACAGAAAAACACACAGTGGATGAAGGAGCAAGGCAAATACCCAGCAGACCTAACAAATGAAGAGGAAATAGACAGTCTACCTGAAAAAGAATTCAAAATAGTGATAGTAAAGATGATCCAAAATCTTGGAAATATAATGGAGAAAATATAAGAAACATGTAACAAGGACCTAGAAGAACTAAACAGCAAACAAACAGCAATGAACAACACAATAAGTGAAATAAAAAATTCTTTAGAAGGGATCAATTGCAGAATAACTGAGGCAGAAGAACAGATAAGTGACCTGGAAGATAAAATAGTGATAATAACTGCTGCAGGGAGGAATAAAGAAAAAAGAATGAAAATAATTTAGGACAGTCTCAGAGACCTCTGGGACATTAAAGGCACCAGCAATAGAATTATAGGGGTCCCAGAAGAAGAAGAGAAAAAGAAAGGGACTGAGAAAATATTTGAAGAGATTATAGTTGAAAACTTCCCTAATATGGGAAAGGAAATAGTTAATCAAGTCCAAGAAACACAGAGAGTCGCATACAGGATAAATCCAAGGAGAAACACACAAGACACATATTAATCAAACTATCAAAAATTAAATACAAAGAAAAAATATTAAAAGCAGCAAGGGAAAAACAACAAATAACACACAAGGGAATCCCCATAAGGTTAACAGCTGATCTTTCAGCAGAAACTCTGCCAGCCAGAAGGGACTGGCAGGACATTTAAAGTGATGAAGGAGATAAACCTACAACCAAGATTACTCTACCCAGCAAGGACCTTATTCAGATTTGATGGAGAAATTAAAATCTTTACAGACAAGCAAAAGCTAAGAGAATTCAGCACCACCAAACCAGCTTTACAACAAATGCTAAAGGAACTTCTCTAGGCAGGAAACACAAGAGAAGGAAAAGAGCTACAATAACAAACCCAAAACAATTAAGAAAATGGTAATAGAAACATACATATTGATAATCACCTTAAATGTAAATGGATTAACTCCTCCAACCAAAAGACGTAGACTGGCTTAATGGATACAAAAACAAGATCCGTATATATTAGGTCTACAAGAGACTCACTTCAGACCTAGGGACACATACAGACTGAAAGTGAGGGGATGGAAAAAGATATTCCATGCAAATGGAAATCAAAAGAAAGCTGGAGTAGCAATTCTTATATCAGACAAAATAGACTTTAAAACAAACACTATTACAAGAGACAAAGAAGAACACTACATAATGATCAAGGGATCAATCCAAGAAGAAGATATAACAATTGTAAATATTTATGCACCCAACATAGGAGCACCTCAAAACGTAAGGCATATGCTAACAGCCATAAAAGGGGAAATCGACAGTAACACAATCATAGTAGGGGACTTTAACACCCCACTTTCACCAATGGACAGATCATCCAAAATGAAAATAAATAAGGAAACACAGGCTTTAAATGACACATTAAACAAGATAGACTTAATTAATCTTTATGGGACATTCCATCCAAAAACAACAGAATACACATTCTTGTCAAGTGCTCATGGAACATTCTCCAGGATACATCATATCTTCGGTCACAAATCAAACCTTGGTAAATTTAAGAAAATTGAAATTGTATCGAGGAACTTTTCCCACCACAACACTATGAGACTAGATATCAATTACAGGAAAAAATCTGTAAAAAATAAAAACACATGGAGGCTAAACAATACACTACTTAATAACCAAGAGATCACTGAACAAATCGAAGAGGAAATCCAAAAATACCTAGAAACAAATCACAATGAAAAACGACGACCCAAAACCTATGGGATGCAGCAAAAGCAGTTCTAAGAGGGAAGTTTATAGCAATACAATCCTACCATAAGAAACAAGGAACATCTCAAATAAACAACCTAACCTTACACCTAAAGCAATTAGAGAAGGAAGAACAAAAAAACTGCAAAAGATAGCAGAATGAAAGAAATCATGAAGATCAGAATAAACGAAAAAGAAATGAAGGAAACGATAGCAAAGATCAATAAAACTAAATGCTGGTTCTTTGAGAAGATAAACAAAACTGATAAATCATTACCCAGACTCATCAAGAAAAAAAGGGAGAAGACTCAAATCAATAGAATTAAAAATGAAAAAGGAGAAGTAACAACTGACACTGCAGAAATACAAAGGATCATGAGAGATTACTACAAGCAATATATGCCAATTAAATGGACAACCTAGAAGAAATAGAAAAATTCTGAGAAATGCACAACCTCCCGAGACTGAACCAGGAAGAAATAGAAAATATGAACAGACCAATCACAAGCACTGAAATTGAAACTGTGATTAAAACTCTTCCAAAAAAAAAAAGCCCAGGACCAGATGGCTTCAGAGCCGAATTCTATCAAACATTTAGAGAAGAGCTAATACCTATCCTTCTCAAACTCTTCCAAAATATAGCAGAGGGAGGAACACTCCCAAACTCATTCTACGAGGCCACCATCACTCTGATACCAAAACCAGGCAAAGATGTCACAATGAAAGAAAACTACAGGCCAATATCACCGATGAACATAGACGCAAAAATCCTCAACAAAATACTAGCAAACAGAATCCAAAAGCACATTAAAAGGATCATACACCATGATCAAGTGGGGTTTATCCCAGGAATGCAAGGCTTATTCAATATATGCAAATCAATCAATGTGATAAACCATACTAACAAACTGAAGGAGGAAAACCATACGATCATCTCAGTAAATGCAGAGAAAGCTTTCAACAAAATTTAACACCCATTTATGATAACACAAATGACATAACACAAATTCATAACATTTATGAAACACTCTGCAGAAATTAGGCATAGAGGGATCTTTCCTCAAAATAATAAAGGCCATATATGACAAACCCACAGCCAACATCGTTTTCAATGGAGAAAAACTGAAACTGTTTCCACTAAGATCAGGAACAAGACAAGGTTGCCCACTTTCACCACTATTATTCAACATAGTTTTGGAAGTTTTAGCCACAGCAATCAGAGAAGAAAAAGAAATAAAAGGAATACAAATCGGAAAACAAGTAAAACTGTCACTGTTTGCAGATGACATGATACTATACATAGAGAATCCTAAAGATGCTACCAGAGGACTACTAGGGCTAATCAATGAATCTGGTAGTGTAGCAGGATACAAAATTAATGCACAGAAATCTCTTGCATTCCTATACACTAATGATGAAAAATCTGAAAGAGAAATTAAGGAAACACTCCCATTTACCATTGCAACAAAAAGAATAAAATACCTCGGAATAAGCCTATCTAAGGAGACAAAAGACCTATATGCAGAAAACTATAAGACACTGATGAAGGAAAGTAAAGACAGTAAAAACAAATGAAGATATACACCATGTTCTTGGATTGGAAGAATCAATATTGTGAAAATGCCTATACTACCCAAAGCAATCTACAGATTCAATGCAATCCCTATCAAACTACCACTGGCATTTTTCACAGTACTAGAACAAAAAATTTCACAATTTGTATGGAAACACAGAAGACCCCGAATAGCCAAAGCAATCTTGAGAAAGAAAAATGGAGCTAGAGGAATCAGACTCCTTGACTTCAGACAATACTACAAACTACAGTTATCAAGACAGTATGGCACTGGCACAAAAACAGAAATATAGATCTATGGAACAGGAGAGAAAGCCCAGAGATAAACCCACACACATATGGTCACCTTATCTTTGATAAAGGAGGCAAGAATATAAAGGGGAGAAAAGACAACCTCTTCAATAAGTGGTGCTGGGAAAACTGGACAGCTACATGTAAAAGAATGAACTTAGAACACTTCCTAACAGCACACACAAAAATAAACTCAAAATGGATTAAAGACCTAAATGTAAGGCCAGACACTATCAAACTCTTAGAGGAAAACATAGGCAGAACACTAACATAAATCACAGCAAGGTCCTTTTTTACCCACCTCCTAGAGAAATGGAAATAAAAACATAAATAAACAAATGGAACCTAATGAAACTTCAAAGCTTTTGCACAGCAAAGGAAACCATAAACAAGACCAAAAGACAACCCTCAGAATGGGAGAAAATATTTGCAAATGAAGCAACTGACAAAGGATTAATCTCCAAAATTTATAAGCAGCTCATGCAGCTCAATATCAAAAAAAGCAAACAACCCAATCCAAAAATGGGCAGAAGAGCTAATTAGACATTTCCCCAAAGAAGATATACAGATTTCCAACAAACACATGAAAGAATGCTCAACATCATTAATCATTAGAGAAATGCAGATCAAAACTACAATGAGATATCATCTCACACCAGTCAGAATGGCCATCATCAAAAAATCTACAAACAATAAATGCTGGAGAGGGTGTGGCGAAAGGGAACCCTCTTGCACTGTTGGTGGGAATGAAAATTGATACAGGCACTATGGAGAACAATATGGAGGTTCCTTAAAATACTAAAAATAGAACTACCATACGACCCAGCAATCCCACCACTGGGCATATACCCTGAGAAAACCATAATTCAAAAACAGTCATGTACCAAAATGTTCATTGCAGCTGTATTTACAATAGCCAGTACATGGAGGCAACCTAAGTGTCCATCAACAGTGAATGTATAAAGAAGATGTGGCACATATACACAATGGAATATTACTCAGCCATAAAAAGAAACGAAATTGAGTTATTTGTAGTGAGGTGGATGGGCCTAGAGTCTGTCATACAGAGTGAAGTGAATCAGAAAGAGCAAACAAATACCGTATGCTAACACATATATATGGAATCTAAAAAATAAAGGTCATGAAGAACCTAGGGGCAAGACAGAGATAAAGACACAGACCTACTAGAGAACGGACTTGAGGATATGGGGAGGGGGAAGCATAAGCTGGGACAAAGTGAGAGAGTGGCATGGACATATATACACTACCAAATGTAAAACAGATAGCTAGTGGGAAGCAGCCGCATAGCACAGGGAGATCATCTCGGTGCTTTGTGACCACCTAGATGGGTGGGATAAGGAGGGTGGGAGGGAGGGAGATGCAAGAGGGAAGAGATATGGGGACATATGTATATATATAACTGATTCACTTTGTTATAAAGCAGAAACTAACACACCATTGTAAAGCAATTATACTCTAATAAAGATGTTAAAAAAAACAAAAAACCAAAAAGATACATGAACCCCAATATTTATAGCAGTACAACAGCCAAGGTATGGAAGCAACCCAGGTGTCCATCAACAGATAAATGGATAAAGAAGATGTGGTATATATTTATAATATATACAAAAGAATATTATATATTGTAATATATATATTATATTATATATATATAAAGGAATATTACTCAGCCATAAAATAGAATGAAATTCTGCCATTTGTAGCAACGTGGATGGACCTAGAGAATATTGTGCTTAGTGAAATAAGTCAGACACAGAAAGATAAATACTGTATCATATCACTTATATGTGTAATCTAAAAAATAATACAAATGAATGTATATAGCAAAACAGAAACAGATAAATAAAACAAACTAGGGGTTATCAGAGGGGAGAGGGAAGGAGAGAGGGGCAAGTTAGGAGTATTGGATTAAGAAATACAAACTACCATGTGTAAAATAGATAAGCAGGGACCTCCCTCTTGGTCCAGTGGTTAAGACTCCATGCTTCCGGGGGCTTCCCTGGTGGTGCAGTGGTTGAGAGTCCACCTGCCGATGCAGGGGACACGGGTTCGTGCCCCGGTCCAGGAAGATCCCACATGCCATGGAGCGGCTGCGTCCGTGAGCCATGGCCGCTGAGCCTGCGCGTCTGGAGCCTGTGCTCTGCAGCGGGAGAGGCCACAGAGGTGAGAGGCCCGTGTACCGCAAAAAAAAAAAAAAAAAACTCCACGCTCCCAATGCAGGGGGCCCAGGTTCAATCCCTGGTCAGGGAACTAGATCCCACATGCCACAACTAAAGAGCCCACATGCCACAACTAAAGAAAAAGCTCCTGCGTGCCACAACTAAAGATCCTCTGTGCTGCAATGATGATCCCACACTTGGTAATGAAGATCTCACGTCCCTCAACTAAGACCCGGTGCAGCCAAATAAATAATAAAATTAATTAATTAATATTTTTAAAAATAGATAAGCAACAAGGTTGTATTGTATAGCACAGGGAATTATAGCCATTATCCTGTAACAACTTTTAATGGAGTATAATCTATAAAAATACTAAATCACTATGCTGTACATCTGAAACCAATATTATAAATCAACTATACTTCAATTAAAAAAAGAAATTCTGTAAATATTTGATGGATGATCACACAACATACTAGAAGAAAAGTCACAGCACAAAAAACTGAACTCGTCACCACCCAGCTAGGTGACCTATACAACTTAAGAAGCCAGCAATTTGGATCAATGGCTTAACAGAGCAGGACTCTCTGGGACCAACTGTGTATGTAGAGGGGATGGCAGCAACATCAAATGCTCCAATAGCTGTCTGAAGACTTCCTAGGTCTTTTAATGTGGACGATGAAACAGTAAGCTGGAGCCAGCTTATATTGGCTTGCCCTGAGAACCAGTTGTGCACATCTCTCCAAATTCCATATCCAGTGATGTCAAGTTGGTAGCCTTGAAATCTGCCTTGGTGGGAATATTTACACCAGGGAAAATAGCAA
This sequence comes from Hyperoodon ampullatus, assembly GCF_949752795.1. Classification (NCBI taxonomy): domain Eukaryota; kingdom Metazoa; phylum Chordata; class Mammalia; order Artiodactyla; family Ziphiidae; genus Hyperoodon; species Hyperoodon ampullatus. The sequence continues at coordinate 157,146,512 of NC_136914.1, read as the reverse complement.
ATGCTACAAATCACATATCATTCCTCCCCCCACCCCAGTTTTGCAGAGCTGATTGTTAAGCATTTATCATCACACCTCTGGCACCATTAAGTTGCAAGTCTGCCTCATAAGGCAGTGCATAGTCTTAAGAAGGTTTTCTAATTTCTTCACAACCAGGAATATATATATGTATTTTTTGTAGTAGAATGAATTTTAATATTATTCACTGAAAGGTAAATACATTTTTAAAAGCATGAATTATTATTACTTACTGAGGGACTGTATTTTGTATATTGAGGTTTCTATATGCATTTTATAGAAAATTTTAAACATATCAAAAATAAGGAAAATAGCATAAGAATCTACCACCTAGCTTCAGTAATTATAACCAGTACTGTTTCATTTATACTCACTCACTACCACGCCCTTTCTCAATGAATAATTTTAAGCAAATACCATATCACAGTTCATTATGTATTTCTGAAAGGTAAGTGATCTTTTTCAGAATAACTAAAATATAATTATTATGCCTAATATAATTCCTTCATATGATTGAATATCTTGCCAGCTTTCACATTTTCCTGATTGTCTTCCAATTATTTGTACTATTTGTTTAAATAATCATTCAAATACAGTATATCAATTGACTGACATATTTTAAGATTTGTTAATCTAGAGTTTTCCTCCCTCCAATTCTTTTTCCTTGCCATTTATTTATTAAGAAAAACTAACCAGATTATTTGTCTTGTAGAGTTTCACACACTCATGTTTTGCTGATTGCAAACCCACAGTGTCATTTATCATGTTCTTCTATCCCTCATATTGCTTATGAATTGGTAGTTAGATCCAGAGGCTTAATCACATTCAAGTTTGATTTTTTTCTGTTTTGGAGAGGGAAGGGGGTGGGGCTTCACTGCTGACACTGTGTACTTCTACCAGGAGATACACAATGTCTGGTTATCTCTCTTTTTTGTATGTGCGAGTTTATCAGCCATTGATGATTATCACTGAGATTCATTAACTTGGGGGATTCACGAAATGGTAATATTCTATTTCTATCATTTCTTCTTTTTTAATTTTTTTAAAATTTATTTTATTTATTTATTTATTTTTGGCTTCATTGGGTCTTCACTGCTGCATGTGGGCTTTCTCTAGTTGCAGGGAGTGGGGGCTACTCTTCATTGCGATGCACAGGCTTCTCATTACAGTGGCTTCTCTTGTTGCAGAGTGTGGGTTCTAAGCACATGGGATTCAGTGCTTGTGGCACATGGGCTCAGTAGTTGTAGCTCATGGGCTCTAGAGCACAGGCTCAGTAGATGTGGCGCACGGGCTTAGTTACTCTGTGGCATGTGGGTTCTTCCCAGACCAGGGCTCGAATCTGTGTCCCCTGCACTGGCAGGCAGATTCTTAATCACTGTGCCACTAGGGAAGCCCTATCATTTCTTCTTTATTTATTAATTGGAATAGACTTATAAAGAGAAACCTTCCTTTAAAAATTATTTGGTCATCCAACTATTTGTACCCTAGTCAAATACTTGCAACGACATATAGTCAAAGAAGTCCAAGTTCCACCCACATCCCTCTATCCCTTTCATTTTTACCCTGAGGCATAGATCATATAGAAAAGAAAAAGGATAATAATTATTTTCTTTCATTCACCAGTTTATAGCACTAAATACCTATATCAATAAAAGTTATAAATTAAAACAAATGAATTAAACACTCAATTCAAAAAGCTAGAAGAATAACAAGAAAATAAATCAAAAGAAGCATAAAACAAATCAAAGCTACCTCACACTGCTCAGAATGGCTATCATTAAAGAGTCTACAAATAACAAATGCTGGAGAGGGTGTGGAGAAAAGGGAACCCTCCTACACTGTTGGTGGGAATGTAAGTTGGTGCAGCCACTATGGAGAACAGTATGGAGGTTCCTCAAGGAACTAAAAATAGAGTTGCCATATGATCCAGAAATCTCACTCCTGTGCATATATCTAGAAAAGACAAAACTGTAATTCGAAGAGATACACGCACTCCTATGTTCATAGCAGTACTATTTACAATAGCCAAGACATGGAAACAACCTAGATGTCCATCAACAAGTGAATGGATAAAGAAGATGTGGTTATTATATAAACAATGGGATATTATTTATTAAAAAATAATGAAATAATGCCATTTGCAGCAACATGATTGGACCCAGAGATTATCATAGTAAGTGAAGTCAGTAAGAGAAAGACAAATATCATATGATATCACTTATATGTGGAATCTAAAATATGACACAAATGAACTTATCTATGAAACAGAAACAGACTCACAGACATAGAGAAGAGACTTGTGGTTGCCAATGGGTGGGGCCGGGTAGGGATGGATTGGGAGTTTGGGACTAGCAGACGCAATCTATTATATAAAGAATGGATAAACAACAAGGTCCTATTGTATAGCACAGGGAACTATATTCAATATCCTGGTAACAAACTATAATGGAAAAGAAAATGAAAAAGAATATATATATCTATACATATACATATATATATATACATTATCTATATAAAACTGAATCTCTTTGCTGTACAACAGAAACTAACAACATTGTAAATTAACCATAATTCAACTTAAAAAAGAACTAAAAAAAAAGAAACAAAGAAAGCATAAAGGATTAATATGATAAAAACAGAAATTAATGACATGAATTCTCAAAATAATGAGTTACTTTCCTAATAGCCTCCAAAAGCATTTAAGGGTTTTTTATAAAATATTGTTATGAATTCACAGATCTGAACAGATATATGTTTCAATCCATCACAGTTATTATCCTTATTAATATTAAAGAGTCCCATCTTCAGCCAGTGGGAGATTATTCAAGTTGATTTCTGAATCCTTTTAATGCAACCCCTGTAGTCTATAATAGTTTCCTTGCTCCTGGTATGACAAGATGTTCCAGGTTTATCTGTACATTTCCACCCTCAGGTAGAATCATTCTTCTCTCCAAGAATCCTAGTTCCTATTAATGGAAAATTGTATTCAGAGAGTACAATCTTGGTATAAGGGGTTTCCATGCTATAGAGTTTTGTGACATCTCAGTGGGGAAAATATAGAAAACATGTATTTTAAGAAGGATAAAATATCTTTTGAGTTCATATTGATTTTTTCAATTCACATATATTACATCTGTATCTTCTCTTACCACACCATAAAACTCACTTTTCAATGTCAATATCTGTTCTATCCCACAATATACATCATATCACATACAATAATATCAAACTACTACTAAAAATATGATTACCAAAAACAGATACTGAAATTATTTTGCTCTTATTTTTATCATAACATATTCCACTAAGAAAATACAAATTACTGTATAGAAGAGTCCTTCTGTGTCTGTACCACCACAACCTCACACAATAGCAGCAACCAACTGGATGCACAGTTTCATTTGTATCATTTTCTTTTTTTTTTTTTTTGATATTAAGGGACTTGTGTTTAATTTTATATTTTAATTACATAAAATATTAACATTGTTCCAAAGTCAAATACTTAAAGTATATTTAAAGGAGTTCATCCGTGTCACCTCTAGCCGATTCTTTCTCTCTTCATCCTGTGGCACAGTTCTGCTTACCAAAAGTGACCCACTAGGCACATATTCCTTTTTTATGGCTTATTTTCCATTTTTAAATGTAACCAATATTGTTTCCATTTCTGAGAAAGTTAGTAACATGCCATACACACTTTTCTCCATTTTTCTTTTTTCCTTTAGCAATATATCCTGGACATCACTCATAGTACTATATTGAGATTTTTATATTCCTTCTCACACTTGCATATTACTCTACTGTGCTGACAAATGGAAGTTCATTCCACCATGAACATTTGGATTCTTTCCAATCCTTTGTTAGTATAAAGTGTGTTGCAATTAATAGCTTTACGCATAAATCTTTTTGTACTTTGCCAATGTATTATAGGGATAGATTCTTACAAGTGGGATGTTTGCAGCATCCAAAAGTAAACAAATACATACTTTTGCTAAGCATTGCTAAATTTCCTTTCATAGGGGTTGTGCCATTCTGTATTTGTAGTAGCCTTGCAAAAAAAAAGTTGTCAAAACTGAGTGTTTGATAGTCAGGCAGAACAGAGATAGCATCTCAGTGTTGTCTTATTTTGCATTCCTCGCATCGGTTGATGTTATTTTAGAACTGTTTTTTGTTTTCTAACTCACTAATTTCTGTTTTTATTTATATCAATTCCTTCTTTATGCTTTCTTTTGATTTATATTGTTGCTTTTCTAGCTTTTTAAACTGGGTGTTTAATCCATTTAATTTTTATTGATATAGCTATTTAATGCTATAGATTTTCCTCTGATTACTGATTCAATTATATCCCAAAGATTGTTTCCTCCTTTCATCTATATCCCAAAGACTGTTTCCTCTTTTCAATGTTTCCTCATTTCATTGTTTCCTGTTTTCATTGGACAATTCTGCAATTTTGAATTCCTTCTTTGAACAGAATGTTTTTAGTAGCATTATTTTTAAGAAAATAGGATTTCATTTGCCATTAGTACACCTTGCTTCTTAACCATACTGACTTTAACTAGCTAGTGATGTTAAAAAGTAGTGACAGTTCCTCATGATTGTTTAAACTCAAGTTCATGAAGAAAAAACAAACAAAATACCACACAATCAACCTTAGTGAGAAAAGCCAGAAACCAAGTGAATGGTAAGTTTCTGCCTCTCTTTTAAAACTTCCATTTCCAAGTTCAGTCATTGGCAGTTCATCTCTAATTCCCTCAAGTGACCTGCTTGCTTTGTAGAGCCACAGTATGGAGGCCTGTGGTTGACCAGATATTTTAATACTGTCAAAAGACCATGTGGCATATGTCATCCCTTGCTGAAGTACAGTAGAGTGTATTCAGTCTCTAACAAATGGATTTGCACTAGAATAAGATCTGCTGTGGTGGGAAAAAAAAAGAGACTTTTTTTTTTTTTGGAGGGGATTGGGAAAGGGATTTTCATATATGGTGCTTTATAATTTTTTTTTCTGCTTTAGTATATCCTCAGTGATAGGATTTAACTCCCCATTGTTTAGGGGGTCTTTCAGCAACTCTTTCATAAGTAATTCCAAGCAATTCCTAACAATGTAAAGATGAAAGCTCATACTGACTCTACACACACACTAAAACAAATCTCCTCACCACTCTAAGCTATAATTTAGAATCTAAACCTCAAAGTGTGTGTCATTTTCTTCCTGCTACCATGGCTCAGAGATGAGTAAATGTTGGTTTCAGCTTTCTATATGAGAGCTGATTCCTTCTTTTTCATCTCAGTTTAATTGGTACTTCATATTGGGGCAGCAGTTGAAATGTGATTACGTCTCAGCCTTCCTGAGGCATTTGGGAGTTCACCAGGAGTCAGGGGAAAAACTCAGCAGCACTGCCGAGAACAAAAGCCAGAGGAATGGGGCCAGTGCCAGCAGAGATAAATCAGCGAGCCAGAATGGGGGCCAATGCCAGTGTAAGCAGCTGTGGAGAGCTAGAACCCTGCAGCATTAGTAGACCACATTAGAGGGCCAGCAGCCAACCTGGAGGTTCAGAGGAGTGGAGAGAGCGAGCTCACTTTCCCAGCTGACCAAATGGGATCAGATCAAAGAGCCCGATGGAATTATTTTGTTCGACTTAAAACACCCTTCAGAACCAGAGCCAGGGCTACACAATGGGTGCCATTGGCATGTTAAAGAGTGATCCCCATGGAATCCATCCCTCAAGACAAAATGAGGAGACAGTTTTAGAGATTGCCCTGGAAGACCGTGTTGAAATAACCATAGGCGAACAATGTAAACTGCCAATGCTACTACATCACTAAAAGTTACATTAGAGAGCAGAGAGTCCCAGCACCTGCCAACAAGGAGCAGAATTGCAGCCCCCCGTTCCCAGCCCTCAGAACAAGACAAGAGAGGCCAGAAAAGAAAATAGGAAGAGACAACAGGTGGGCACAAGCAATTTCTACATCATTTTAGATGAGAAATGCCTCAAGTTTTGGTCCAATCAAGGGGATCTTCTTTCCAAAAAGTGAGCTCCTTCTAAGTGAAATACCCTCTAGCTATGGACAGCTATCCATCTTTACCTCCTTTTGCCCTGATTATCTGAGGAAATACATTAAAAAATATAAAAGAGATTAAAATTTTTATTTAAGGTGTGAGCCATTATGACTGGAATGTGCCTTGCTCTTTCCAAGAGCAACGATTACAGTAAATATAATATAATTGGAGAAGAAAAACATGGAAATTCATTCCAAATAAGATAGTACACAACGTGATGGCAACATATGTCAACTCATTTTGATGCTGCCCTGTAATCTAGATGCTCTTTCCATTAAAATAGGCTTAGGAAAAAATATAAAAATATATAGTTATTAATGTGTGTTATTTCACCTCAAATTTTCTTTATAATTACTGCCTTGGACTAAAAAATACAAAAACCCACCTCGTAAAGGTATCACATTATTTGCTTCAAACTTATCTTTAGTTCTAATTTCACTAAGTGGAAAAAGAGACATAAAACAAGGACGCCACTCTGTGAAATCTGAGAATAAAGGTAAAACATCTAATTTGCCTCAGGTGTTGAAACCAAGAAAGATACGGTTGGTATTTTTCTAGTGCCCCTCATATGTGGGCATGTTATATGCCCACATATTATATCACACTCTTATTCAAGAACCTACAGTGACCTTAAAGTCCATTATAACTAATCTTAATCAAACATCTACTTGTGAATTTATATATATATGATGATATTCTCATAGTGTCAGACTCTCTTTTAAATGCTTTATATGCCTCAAACTCGTTATAACAATGCTATGAAATAGGTACTGTTATCATCAACTTTATTTTACATATAAAGAAACTGAGGAATAGAGCATCTAAATAAGTCATCCAAGGTCACACAGCTATCAAGTGGGGAACCCAGGCAGTTTGACTCCAGAGATCCTGCAGAGATTCACACAGTTTGGATTTTGCTGATTGAATCTCTAAAGTGTCTTTCCTTCCTAGTTAATAAAAGCACCTTAAAATGATTTTACTTCAGCTTCACACATGTTATTATTGTCTAGCATTTAAATTTGACATTGATTTTGAATCCCCAGTTATTATCATCATCATCATCTTCCTACTATTATCATTATCATTTATAGCCAATGCTTGTTTAGATTTACCAGTATCTTTGCTTGCTATTGCTACTTGCTTCTCAAACCTTTCTCCTAGGATTAGATTCCTTTTTTTGGAAAATGCAAATTATACATGTCCTTTCAGAAAGACTCTGAGGACTGTATATTTTTTCAGTGTTTCTCTTTTAATTTTTTTCTCTTTTGTCTCTGAATAATAGTTTTGCTGGGTATAAAACTCTAAGTTAGGAATATTTTCTCTCAGGACTTTTAAAAGATATCATACCACTACGTTTAAGTTTCTACTGCTATTGTTGAGATGTTTATGCCCACTCTGCCATTAATTTGTAGGTACTCTATTTACTCCTTAATTGCTTTTAATATTGTCTTTATATATTCTTTAGCCAACTGACAAAAGAATCGTCAGATTCAACTTTTCCCTATTTTCTTCTCCGTTAGCTCCTAAGAAGTCCTTTGTTCTTGTTAATAGTTAAATAACAGGTCTAGGAATCTAATAAGAATTAATAAATATTTGACATTTTTCTCTATGAATTTTTGTCATTTCAACCACCATACAGATATAATATTGTAGTAAACTTCTGAAAGAGAAGGAACTTATTTTTTACATTTTTTTGTATCATCTAAAACAGAACTCTGCACCCAGTGAAAGTATTTCATTAATGATTTTGGATTTGCCCTTACTTCTTTTTTGACCTAATTTTTTCAGATTCAGTTGTAGTTTTTTGGCTTTTTTTTTTTTTCTTTTGGCCATGCCACACGGCATGTGGGATCTTAGTCCCCTAACCAGGGATTGAATCCATGCCCCCTGCATTGGAAGCACAGAGTCTTAACCATTGGACCACCAGAAAAGTTCCTGTAGTTGATATTAATGTCTCCAACGCTCTCTTCCTTTCCTTCCTCTCAGTCCTAAGACAAGGAATTGAAACCAATGATTAAATAAAGGCAAAATCCTTGGGCTTATTTAATAGTTGGGGTTCAAGTAGAAACTGCTACTGCTCCCTAGTTTTCAGTTATATTGTGTATAATCAATTAGATCAAACTTTCTAGTTGCAAAATACTTCAAGTTCATCTAAAAAGCCAGGTTGATAATATACAGTTTTATAGAAACATCTTTTCATTCCAAATAATCCTAAAGTCCATCTCAGATCTCTTCTATAAAAGTGAATTCTCAAAAAGATGGAAATACTCTAAATGGAAACCTGTCTGCACCCAATAAAGCGCAAGATACTACAAATGTTTTTCCGCTGCATGAGATTTAAAACTTAGTGTTATTGAATTATGACCTTATTGAGATAGGAATTTGAAAGTCAATCATCACTCTGAAGCACTATGGAAATAATCCACCTGGAGAGATTTAGGGAGGGTATAATGATTTATCAGACATTATATGCAAAGCAAGGTGATTCAGTCTATGTTATTTTATTTTCAAATTTTCAAGAAATTGTCTGAACATTGGTATGATCTTCTTCAAGAATCTGATAAATACAAGAAAACTGATATGTTAGCTATTTTTTCCTATTTTAAAGTATTTTTTTACCATAAACTCTATCAGAATTATACTGAACATAGTAATGCATTTTTATTAGGCATAGTAAGGTCTAACTCTTCTTGGTTACAAAAGTAAAAAGGCTTCAACTGTATTCCTTTTAAATGAGAAAAAAGAAAATTAAAGGATTTATGAGACCATTTTGGAAAGAATTGTCTAATACAGAACAAAGGCAAAATAAATTTCAGGAACCCTTTTGCTGAATTATCTAAAAATATTCTAATATAGGAAAGATGAGTCAAATGAGAGATGTCCTGCTTTTTAGAAACATCCTGTAACAGGGACTATCTAGCAGTTTTCCCAAGACAGCATTCCACACTCAGACCTGGAATGAATCTCTAGAGATCGTCTAATTTGGTCATCTCTACTGTGGTCTTAGACCGATGGGGGAAATTTGCACAAGAGAAAAACCAACCCATGTAGAAACCAAGAATTTCTTTAAACAAAAATCAAGATATCTCACATGTCCTTGTGTGACTATTTCTGATGCAAAGACATGTAATTATGACTGCGAAAATATAAATAAAACATTTCCGAATCTATAGGAATTATCATCACAATCAACGGACACCAAAAGTATAATTTCCTAATGCAGGGGAATGTTTGGAACCTTAAAAGAGGTAAATGATGGATCTCTTTTTCCCCACTTTCTCTGCTTCTTTCAAGCCTGTTTATATCCACAATGTATGCTCCATTAAGATGTGAATTTATGCCTATCTTTGTTTACTGCTGTATTCCTAGAATATGGCCTAACATACAGAAAGTGCTCAGAAATGTCTACTGAATGAATGAATACTAATTGAATATCTTGAATCACCCAGCACTGGATAGTAAAGAAGTTTGAATAATCAGCACTATGTTGTCCTCATTTTTGGCAGTTACGTTTTAGCATAATAAAATTTTTTGTGTTTGTTTAGAGAATAGCTACTCAGACTTTTCACAATTTCTTTTTTCATGGTGAGATAAAGACTTATTGTGAAACATGTTCACTTTTTGGTGCTTTGGAGCCTGTCTGCTCCTGGGTGCCAATTACTCTCTGGCAGTAACCCGAAGGTCTCCATGGAGCAGCTGGTGTCAGCATCGCATAAAATATGCTCCTGAAATGGATCGTTCTGCTACTCAGGGAACACGCAATAGAGGCTTAGCTAAAATAAAGAAAGGACAAAGCTATGACATCCAAAAATAAAATCAAAGGGGATCAAGTTAGGGTTATTTATACATACTGATACTGGGCTCAGAAGTCTAAACACCTCACAGCTGTTCAAAATTTGAGAAGAAGAAATCAACTATATCACTAACATCTCCTTGGCTAGAGGGTGTTAAGGCCAGTTATCTCAGTCTTCCATCTACCACTAGCAGCCCCTGCTACAGCAACTCTGTCTCAAGTCAGTTTAAAGCTGTGGTTAAGAAAGCTAAACCTGATGTCAGACACTGTGGGTCCAAGCCGTGAACCTCTTGGCTCTGTGACCTTGGCAAACTATTTCATTTCTTCCATCCCTGGTTTTCCAGTCACACAATGGGAAAAACAATTTTTCTTACATTCTGGAGTTATTGTGAGGATTCGATGAAATAATCCATGTGAGGCACTCAGCCTAGCTTCTGGTTTATAAATTCTCAATAAGCATTTACAGTTACTTTTATTACAATAAGAATATAAAACTGGTCCAATGGTTATTACATCTGAAGCCTCTTTCTAACTCCAGTTAGACCTGAAAGGATGGAATGCGAGGTAAACTTCTTGGGTGATAGACATCCCTGTTTTCCTCTCCCAAAGCCCACATGTCATTATGACTCAATGTTGAGTCATCCTCGAGACTTCATAGTGTCTCCATATTCCTAGTCCTTCTTCATGAGAGTCAGACTTAAGATCCAGTGATCCCAGAATGAAAACTGATCACTCATAACATCTGCAAGGAATTGTTCTCTCTGGACTCATATTGCCCAGAGGGTAGAGGGTGCCATTATCTTGCTTTGTACCATGGTCCCCTTCACAGTCTAAAGCTCAGTTCAAACCTCAGCGTAAATCCTGAAACTCTTTGATCCTAGAGAATCAACAATGTTTCATGACCACTTTGTGCCACCTCTAGTCCTTTTATCTCTTACCACCTATTCCCCTTGCTTCCCCTGTTTTTACCCCTACATTCCATTCCCTTATGCCATGCCTTTCTCCCTCTCTATAGTGTTCTCATTTCTTTCCTGACATCATTATTTAACATTCCCACAAAAATAACACTGAAATATTATCTATAAAAACCACTGGACTGTAACCTTTAACTTGGCATTCACAGCTGAACCCCAGAGCATCCAGGAATGCTTTAAAAGTGTATGCAATACTCCAATAAAGATGTTTAAAATTAATTAATTAATTAATTAAAAAGTGTATGCAATAATAGTATGTGTAACTGTGTGCATGTGTGTGTGTGTGAGAGAGAGAGAGAGAGAAACAGCGAGACAGAGAGAGACAGAAAGGCGTAGAGAGGTAGGGTTGTGTGTGTGTGTGTGTGTGTGTGTGTGTGTGTGTGTGCTCGCAGGCACTTGTTTTCCTGAGAGAGCACATCGTTTTCTTTAGATTCTCAAAAACTTTCTGATGTTAAAAATGTTAATAACCTCTGCTAAATTAATCTAAAGACTGTAGAATTGTTTTAATGTGTATTAATCATTATATGTCAGGAGATAAAAACATGAAGATGATGAATTCTCAACAAACATTTATTGTGCTAAATGTTAAGGAAGTAAGTGGATCTAAGCCTATGCCCTCAAGAAGTTCACATTCTACCTAGAAGAACAGTTAATTTTTAAAATAATAACAGAGTATGTTATTTTATTTTGTTTTGTTTTGCTTTGCTTGTCATTTTTGTTGTGTCTTATGTTAATAAATAGTCTTTGTGTGTAGTTAGAAAAAAGCTGGGAAAGATTGGAGGATGGGGTAGAACAATGTTGAAAAGTCATATCCAACATAACAGAGGAATAGTAAATAAGGTAACCTTATGAACAAGGCAATTTTAGAGAAAATATGAGTCTGGGGCTAGAAAAATTATGGTTGAAGTTATCACTAAATAATCAGTGAAGAAGTAGACAATTAGAGATATGGGACTGAGGTGAACTTAGTGAAGTGGACACAGATGAGGGGCAACCCTGCTATGAACAGTGTAAAAACCATAGTCTAACGAATTAGAAATGAATGGATGGTCAGGATGTAGAGCCTGGATGGTCCAAGAGAGGACAGAATCGGTCAAAGGAAAGTCTTCTTCAACTACAGAAGACCTGAGCACATTTGTTCAGAGAGGATTAGTTATCAGCCATCACTAGTTTCTTTTTTGTGTTGGAACACCTGCCTTAAGAGTAGCACTCGGGTCATTGTTCTTTTGATTGTACAAGGAAGTGTATACAGAGTTGAGTTACAGCTGTTTTAGGAGGCTGTGGAGACTTTAAAACTGCACCTACCACTTGTTTCAAGGCTCAGTGACCAACCACAATGCACTACAAAGATAAAAAAAAAAAAAAAAGCAAAACGAAACAGAAAACACTAACAACCGCAATCCTTGGTGAGTCCACAGAAGCAGTCTGTAATAAGAAGTCATTTGTCAGCATGGTTTCCTAAATGTAAGTATATAAAAGTGCAGAAACTTATACAAAGATAAAAATAATAAATGGTTCTAATCACTCAGTCTATTATAGACACGTATTTTGGAGATCAAGAATTAAGGAATAGTCAAAAAGTTATTTAGTGAGATAAAACTTTGGGGACAGTGAGAAAAATATCTGTTGACTGACTGATGGCTTAGTTTTATTAGAACCAGACCACCATACTGGATATTGCAGAATTTCTGCTTGTGGCTAGGACTCTGGGTAAAGCTCTTGGAATCTGTCACCGTTTTTGTGTGCCTTGAAGTTTCTTCCAATTTTTAAATTTATTAGGACAGCACATGGCCTCCAAGGGAGACCTACTCTGACCCTAGTGACCATAGCTTCTATTTGTTAAAGCAATAGAAAAAACAACAACAGTATTCTGATATCTTCACATCAGTAAATATCTTCTGCTCATGCTCAATAACAACAAATAAAACCTGAAAAAAAAGTTTTCCTGGATCTGTAGGGAAAATACCTCACATTGTTTTGATGTATTCAGGTATATGATGTTAGAGGTGAGAGTATGGTACAAGTGGTAGTTGGAGAAGTTATTCTGGCCATAATCCTGATAGAAAAATTCTAGGTGATTTATTCAAGCTGCTTATAAAATTTCATATAACTCTATGAAAATATATGCAGGTGGAAAATACAAAGGAATAGCAAACCAGAGAGAGAGAGAGAGAGAGATAGAAAGAAAGAAAGACAGATAGATGTGAGATGGTATACAGTTCCCTTTAATATTTTAAATAGCTTTGATAGGTGAAGAACACATTGTTTTAAGAAAAGCAATTTGAGGACACTGGCCTAAATGAATGAAACCTCCATTTGACTTATACAGTTGAAACTTCAGACCAAGCCTTGTTTTTTTAATATCATAATGTCTTTTGATGATTGAGCACTCATTCTGTTCTTTAAACAATTAAAAGGAGATTCTTGAGTAATAACATTATATAAATAACTCCTAAACATAACCCAAAGCCTATAGGTTTATAAAGTAAATAAAGAAACAAACTAATAATAATTGTTTCACCTCTCGCCATTGTCTCATGGTGACATGCCTCATGTCACCTAAGGCTCATGGAAGGGCATTGTGAAAATAGAGTATGCTTAGAATAGCTTCAGAATGCTTTATGACAACCAGTGAGGGAAACACAGAAATCAAGCCAAATAATGCTAAGAACAGCACCTCTGGGCTGGAATGTGGATACTCGTTAGCTGTTCTTGGCAAGCCTTTGCGGCCATGACTTTATGGTACCCACTGGAGAGGAATGTGAAATGTCCAAAAATGTTCCCATAGTAATCTATGCCCAGAATGCAGCTATTTTTAAAGAAAGGAACACATCCAGCTCAGCTCTGTATTCCATGAGACACACAGATTCCCAGGTTGGAAGCATGCTAAGGCCAGATGGAACTGTGCCTTTCCTAAGCTCAGAACAAACCAATTGATAAATAAAAGAATATAACAAGCTAAATGATATTGACCTTTCCACAAAAAAGTCTAAAGCAAATATCAGCTTTATCTAAAATGGAACGTTGCAAAATAGCTGTCTCTGAAGACATTTATCTTAACTTGGCAAGGGTCACAGCATCACAGGAATGGATGCTTGGTGTCAGAAATCACATAAAGTAATGGAATAACTCAGAGGCAAGTAAACAGAGGGAGGAAAGGACCAGGGGGTTATTTGTGGTCTCTGAGAGTCTGTTCAGTGATTATTTGTGGAGTTCCAGGTGCCCTAATTTCAAAGCCCAAGGGCAATGTTCTGTCGTTGAGTGGCATCCTGGTGCTCGGTAAGCAGGCAACCTGCATTCCTCTCTGACAATCAGGTGGAAGATTCAGACAATCTGTTCAGACTAAAGCCTGGAATGGCTGATACTTCTTTGATTTGCTTTGCCAAAGCAATTGAAGAGAATAATGGCACATAGTGCGTAGAAATAGTGCTTGGAAAGATTCTAATTTTAAAAAATTAAAGAATGGAAATCAGGAGAAAAGTCTGTTGAGACATCTATATCCAAAATCTAAGGATATCATGGGATTTTTTTTCCAACTGCGTTAACAAGGACTGAGTTATAAAGCATAGAGCTGTTGATTATCTATGTTACTGGAGCTATATTGATAGGTCAATAGACAGACAGACATATAATTAGATAAATATAGACATATAGTGTCTAGAAAAGATTTTTAAAGGCTTACATTCTTCTATTACCTAGCATGTGTAACTCAATGATTGGCACAGAGTAGATGCTTAGAAAGTGTTTGATAAATAAGTGAAAGAATGAATTCTTGGGTTCTACCTCCTCTAAAAAGTCTCTATTAGGAGTTTAAAAGTCTTATTTTAATCTCTATTCCCTTCTTATGTTTCCTCTCCCCAAATATCCTAGGAAAGATGCCAATAAATAAATATATAAAATCACAAAAATTAAAAGTTTCAAGATAGAAAAACAAGAGAAGCAATGTAAAAATATAATTCCACAGAAAAGGGTTTGAGTTTTAAACATCAGTGGTGTCATCATTTCATTAAAATCGGGAGAATGGTGCCTACTCTACAAGCAAAAATTATGTTCTCAAAGATTTATGCCTCCCATAAAAAGAAAACACATGCATAGAATAAAATATTAGCTTAAGATTGCACATGATTACAAACTTGGCTATTCTATTAACCTAGTGAAATTGTGTGTGTGTGTGTGTGTGTGTGAGAAAGAGAGAGAGAGAGAGAAAGAGGGAGAGAGGCTGCATGTATGTGTGTTTTCTTGGGGTTCTTTTTGCTGGCAACAGTTTCAACTATGCACTGGTTTCTGTACCCCTGGTTTCCACTAACTGAATATAAATTATCATTTTTGTAACTTTAGATTATTTGGGGCAGCTTTCAATGCAACTTATAGTTGGAAACTAGAAACTCTTTTGGTACCAGTTTTTTTCAAGGGCAAATAATATTGAATTTTTCAAGAAGGATTCCATTCAACAACCGCCTAGGGTCATTGTTAACTGTTATCAATAAGGAAATTTTGGTATCATAAGGTCTCTAGTGGTTTTATTTTTCATCTATGTAGCTTCATCCCCCCTTCCTAACAGCACCCAGGTTTTACTTTGGGAAGCTATCTTTCCCAGTCTGTGAGCACTTAGGGTGAGAAGATAAATCTTGATCCTGCCCCACTTTCCCTTCAGAGTTGTTTTTCCAGTCTTTACCTCTCAAAACCTGGTACAGTCAAGAATAATGTAGGTGACCAAAACTTGATTCATGAAATTCTCTCTCTCAAGATGTTGAATTTTGTGTGGAGGAACTCAAAGAGAATAGTGTTCTTTCACTTTGGGGTGGGACATTTTTTATTATCCCACTCCTCTACCCATCACTTGTAGACTCTATATCACCTCTTTTGTTTAGTCAACATTTTTTCCTTCTGCTGTGCTTCAGCTGCAGACAGATGAGGTAGTCATACTTCTCACCTTAAAGCACATTATCACCATGGTCCAAGTACAATTTCTCCCTTGTCCATTTATTCATTCATTCCTTTATCTCTTCATTTTTACCATATAACTTTCTCCTTTCCCCTTCCTCTCATAAACAACCATTCTAATGTGTATAATGTATATCTTTCTGGTTAGATGAATACTAACAAAATGTATTGTTGGTTTATGTGCATGTGTTTTTAATTTACATAAATTGAATAATTATATACATATATAATATATATATTTATGATTTTTACATTGTCTTTACTCAGAATTATTTTTAATATCTATCCATGTAACTATGTGAACATCTAAGCTGATGCTTTTGATATCAATAATGATCATCCACTATATTTTTTCCATCCACTCTCTTAGAGATAAACACCCAAGTTGCCTTCACCTTCCTGCTTCCATAATAAAATTGAAATAAACATTCTTAAGGGCCTGGGTTCTTTAGAACACGTACTGTGTAGGCATATATTTTATTTGACAAAGCAGTAACATATCAACAAAACTGAGAGCTTACTCTGTGCTAGACAGTTTCAAAAGCTGGGAATAGCAACCAATAAAATAGTCTCTGTCCTCATGAAATTTACATTCTTGAAGAGAAGACAGAAAATAAATATGTAACAGGACATGCAAGTGAAGTTAAGGGGTTGAGAGTAGTATATACAACTATACATAAAGTCTAGCATCCATACTAGAAGTTAGGTTAAAAACATAAATTTGAGATCCGGCCATGAAACTGTATAAAGTTACTTAGAAAGTTCGTATAGATGAAGAGTTGGTCTGGGGACGAGCTCTGATGCACTTTAACATTTAGAGATTAAAAACATTAGATAAGAAGCCAACAAAGGAAACCAAAATGAACTTCAGGTAAGACAGGAGGAGAACCAAAAAGAAGCGGTGTCGCAAAGCATTATTTCCCACAAAAATCATACAGTGTCATGTTGCTGATTGGTAGAATGACATAAGACTGAGATTAGTTTTGAATTTAAAAATGTGGAGGTCATGGTGATGTTGATAATATGGATATAACTGTACTCAAACACTGGGATAGGTTTATGAGAGAATTAAAGATGACTTGGAGACTAGCTTCTTTTCAACATCATTTTGAAGAAACTTGCTAAGAAGTGCAAAAGAGAAATGAGGTCATGGCTGTAGGAGGATAAGTAAAGAGAATTTTTATAAGATGGAAGATATTACAGCATGATTTTAGGCTGCTGTGAATATCAAGTCAGGCTAGTGGAAAGATTAAAAATTATGATGCAGGAACAAGACAATTCCTGAAGTGTTATCCTTAAATTGGTGAGAGGGGATGAGGTTTAGAATATGGGTGGAACACCAACACAAATAATTACGCTATGGGAATGCTACCTTTAATATGGTACACTTTTCTCCAGTTCATAAAACTGAAAGATATTGTGGTAAAGAATGAACACAGAAATTATTCAGGCTTTCAGTGTCTATAGAAAATCCCACCAAGGTCTCCTCACTGCTCATCCTGTGCTACATACAAATCAGGATGCTGATTTATGTGTCTTTTGTATTACCATTGTCATGTAGTAAACAGCCAGGGAGTACTTTGTATTTTATCAGTGTCTATTTTGAGAATTCCCTTTAAAAGTAAAGAATCTAGATCAGTAACTTGCACCAAATACAAAACTCTACTCCATACCAATTAAGATCAGAAGCAAAGACCTGAATCTGTAATATTTCTAGAAGAAAAGCTGGTTTGTACAGTCCTTGACAGATGTGTCCATCCGTGGGTAAATGAATTAAAAAAATAATAAATACTTCAATGGAAAACTATGAAGCCATGCACAAGATGAAATCTGGCCCAGTTCCACAAAATGAGAGACCTAGAGAATAGTATGGTCACAAGATAAGTCAGAAGCAGAAGACAGATTGATTTCAACGGTATGGGGACCATGAGAAAAAAAGAAAGAAAAAAGTAAATTAAAACTTTCATGAACAAATTAAATTACACATAAACAATTTAACTGATTCAAAGAGCAAAGCAAAACTCTGCATTCCTACAGGGAGGATTCTCAGAGGGAGTGCCCCTTGAAAATGAAGGTTAACAGTGTGATATCAGAAAGAAACTAAGTTTTTTTTGTTGTTGTTGTTTTTCTTTTGTGGTGAGCATGTGTATGAAAAAGAGAAATTCAAATACAGTGTTGTACAAATGAAAAAAAAATGAATACAAGTGGAAAGGATGCTCATGACGTGAAGATGGACAATTCATGCATAGTTACAGGATGGAACAAAGAACTTGGGGGCACAGATGTAAGGGGTGGGGGGCAAGGAGGAGGAATTATTGGGGTAAAATGATGGTAGAAGAATGTGGAACTTTTTTTTTTCTATTTTCTTCATCAACTGGCCTCATTTCAACGATCCAGGCTCCTCCACCTTCCCTCTTTGCCTCTCTTAATCTCTCAACAAACTCTTGGTGCTTCAGAATATAAACTGCCTGCACTGTATATTTTGTATGCCTTTATGCCTCCCATTTTTCTACTTATATTGTCCTCTCCAATCAGTCAGCTAGCAAACTTGCACTTATTTTTCAGTACAAGTCTTAGCTTAAATTTCCCTGACCCACCCAGTAGTTCTGTTGCTCAATATGTATATATACATATATGTATATATATATATATATATATATGTATATATACACACATATATATGTATATATATACATATATATATATATATTAAGATATTAAGATATTATGTGACTCTCACTAGACTGTGGCCACAAAAGTACCTGGGATATTAAACTTATTTGTTGATTCCAATTACTTGTCCAATACATACTATAAGCCAGGCATTCTCCCAAGTATTGGAATTCACCAAAGACCCTGCTTTTAAGGCGCTTACACTCTGGTGGCTTTCATAGAAAACAAGTCTTTAATGAAGCACCATTCCACTTTAGTGATGTGTCAACTTTAGAATTAACATTTGCTTATGGTCAGTTTCATTTTGCCCTCTATGGCCAAGATATAATATAACATTAAAAATCAAGTGTGCTTTTTTGGTTTGGTTGGCCTCTTATTTGTTTTCTTTTGCTTGTTTGTTTTTGCTACATAACCTAATCATAAACAATAAATTTTGTAATTTTATGCCTCAAAGAATTATGACTTTTGGAAATGTGGGTTTTGCAGGCTGAAACCCTAGTATTAAAAAAGCACTTTATTTTGAGTTTTCTCTACTTCAGGTTGCTATGCATTTCTAAACCTGCCATTAAATTGACAATGGAAATTTTGGGAAAGCACGTATTTCTTAGGCTAGCTGAAAATGAAAATGGACACATCTGGGTGCTGGTTGCTCCATCCTATTTTTTTGTCTGCAGGGATCTGGACTTGTGGATAAGTTTGTTCATTTTAATTAGATTCGTTACCCTTTCCAACACTGATTTGTCATTCACTGGTAGCCATTAATATTTGTAAGGTAATTGTCAAATCTGAAAACTTGCATATGGGTTCCCCTACCCTAAAAACAATGTACTTTTTGCTATCAACAAGATTACTTAAAACAGACACAAGTCCACCACAACAGTAATCCATAATAACGAAGAAGGAAAATCTTACACCATCCCATTCTAAGTTACTGGAATCGCTAACTCTATATCTCACTTTTGGAAGGCTATCCGAGATGCAAATTTGTTTTCCACTACTTGACATAGGTTTAAGAAATTAATGGAACCATCTTCAATATAGTTTACCTAATTTAAAATACTGGCTGCACACTGGCTCCAATTTATTCCCTGAGCCCAGGGAAGATTTGAGTGGAAACTTTGGAACTGTCTATTAGTAAAGAAATGCGGGCTTCCCTGGTGGTGCAGTGGTTAAGAATCTGCCTGCCAATGCAGGGGACACGGGCTGGAGCCCTGGTCTGGGAAGATCCCACATGCCGCGGAGCAACTAAGCCCATGTGCCACAACTACTGAGCCCACGTGCTGAAACGACTGAAGCCCGCGCGCCTAGAGCCTGTGCTCCACAACCAAAGAAACCACCACAATGAGAAGCCCGTGCACTGCCACGAAGGGTAGCCCCCGCTCACCACAACTAGAGAAAGCCCACCTGCAGCAACGAAGACCCAACGCAGGTAAAAAATAAATAAAAATTTTAAAAAGGAATCCTGTTTAAAAAAAAAAAAGGTGAGAATTTACGTGAGCATTGAGAATTGGTAAAATGCAAAACAGGTGTTAGATTTATAATAGTAATAGTAATTTTCATTATCAACATGAAATTTAGAAATATTTATTCTAAAAATGTCTCTTGCCCTCCTTACTTTCAGGATTTTTAATTCAACATACAGGGTTATCGACTCCTTTTCCTCATAGGACAGCATTAGGTGTTGTCCCTTCTGAGATTAATAAGGAAGATGGGTCACCACCCAGAACCATGACAGTCTCCGTTCCATCTGGGATTATTTTAAGGAAGGGGAGAATCCATACCAATATGTTTCAGCTACCTATTTTCAGCTACCTACTTTCCAGGAAATCCTGAAATTCTTCCAAATATTTGATTTCTAGAGCAACCCTGTGTGATTTTCTTCACTTATTAAGACATACATAACTGATGTTTGTTTGCTTCCACTTCATAGACTCAGTCTTCTTTCTGAGAATCAAATACTCTCAGGCTTCTATTTTGAATGATTAACTTCTGAACCACTCATAAGCCGATGGGAATGATAACCAATGTTTCAGGAATGGGAGCTAAAATGAAATATACCTTCAATATCCTATTGGAGATGGTGGGGAGGGGTCTGTTTCTTTTTCTCTCTCCAGCTGCTTTGCTTTCCACCTTTCTTCTCAGCATCAGCACCAGCATTAGTTTTCTCCTGTTCTGTTTCCCTGTTGGGATCTAGCCAGGCTTCGTCATTTCCTGCCTGCACAGCAGTCTACCCTAGACCTTGTAATCAGCTGCTCCACTGTGACTCCTCCTTTGCTCTTTACCTCAGGCTCAGGAGACCTTTGGGTTGGAAAAGCATGGTTCATTTCCATACTTTTTCTCTCATTTCCCTTCCTCTTTCACATAGCCCTGAATGAATGCTAATAATGACATTTTCTTACTTAGAGATGTTTAGATATGGAAAGAGAACTTCTTTGCCTGAATCAGAAACAAGAACAAGAAGACTTGTGGAAACTGAAAGTTGCCCACTTTCATAAAGTGGTCCTAAAATCTGTCTTTGGAGAGCTGACAGGTTGTCATTTTCTCAAAAGGTGCATTATCTTTTGTAATAAAATTATGTTTAGTAAAAATACTACAGCTTAAGCTCACCTGATAAGAGTGTCACAAAATGTGTCATAAGTTCATCACTGTTAATGACATGGATTCATACAATTGTAATTTCAATTAATCAAATTGATAATTAATTTAATTAATTAATAATAAACACTTAAAATTTATTATAATTTTTAAATGTTTGCCCTTTGCACAGCCCCAAGTTATCTTTCCCATTGTACATTATGTTGTGATAAGAAGGAAAGGGGACCCATTCAAACAATACATTTGGTACTGTGCCCATCTAAATCCAGGATACTGGCTGCAAATTAAATCTGAAAAGATACTATAATTAAGTCATTTTATGGACCTCTCCCCGCCCCACCAAGTACTGTTAGAAAAGTAACTCAATATTCCCTACTGACATTGGCAGTACAGGGTAAAACAGATAGAAGAGTTTATAAACTGGGTCAATTATTATTAAATATCAACATGATATCATTAATAATAAATAAATAACACTATAACTCTTATTCTTCTCATGAGTATCACTTAACTAGTAGGAAATATTTGTAGGGTTACATGCAACCATTTTACTTAAAACTAAAATGTGGTCTATGAAATGACATGTAAGAATTCCAAACTGAACCTGGTTTAGGATTCACATCGAAGTCTACTGGGGATGAAAACATGCATTTTCTTCCTGCAATTCACTAAATTAGAGAAGTTTGTATTCTGGGCAATTTCAGAATCATAGAAACCTAACACTAACATTTCTGGATACTGTCATCAACAATTCACAAGAAAAATAAAACCAGGAACTCCATTGATTGAACAATAGCTATGTATATTCCTACAGAACCTATCTAAATAATCTTCCATGATTGGAAGATGTCCTATATAAATAAAATCTTTCTGGAGAAAAAAATTAAATAAATTTCCATTGCAATAGCTGGCAATACAATCTGTCATGTGCTGGTTTTAAAATAAATTCAAAGGTATTCCTAGCTGTCCTAGGGACTCCATTGTTTAAAAACAGTAATCACTTCAACAGAAATCAAATCCATTCTAGGAAGTTCACTCTAACTCTCATTCTTTAGCTGTTGGTCAAATATTTTCCAATTTTAATGTTTAGATTGCTAAAAAAAATCTAGTTGTCTGGTTTATAGAGATATTTCTCCATTTTCTTGGTCTGGCATCCAGGGCATCAACTCTAAGTTAATGACAGTTTTACTTCACTGCAAAGTGCTATGAACCATGTGAAAATTTCAGAAATTCTCACTGTCTTGACTATAACAAAGATATATGCTATGTTGAGAGCATGCAACTCCGCTGGTCAAAAGAAATATATTATATTTCTATTAGTTTATTATTTATTTAGCAGAAATATTTGGCAGCCCATCATAATGCCCCAGACTAGAATAAATTAACTTACTTAGCCAGTTTCTAAGTTATCTACAATGTGTGAAGCTCTGCATGAGGTACTAGAGTGAAACACAAGGATGAATAAGACACAATTATTTTCCACTAGTAGTTCACGATCTGTCTTTGGCAGAAGATGGGACTTCTATCACCTAGATGTACAGATTACCAAAGTAATTTTTTTCAAGAAACTTTTTAGTTTAACAATAATCTGAGCAGCTGAGTAAATACAGATTTTATTCCCACTTTTAGACAAAACATGTGTACCAAGAAAATAATGAGCATTTTCATTTCCTGATCTATTCAATATTGATTTATTGAAACAAAGAAATATGGAATAAAAGCAAATGGAAAGTTAGGCAGTGTTTACTATATACCTACTATAGATAAATCTCAGAAAAAGTACCTTTAATAGGAAATAAAGCTGTGAAGGAAAAAGAAGAAAAATGAGAAATGAATAGGAAAGGAAATGAGGTCAAAGGGTAACAGAGGCTTCAAGATTAAGAATCATAGAAAAGAATTCGCTGAAACCCATGGAACTAAAAGTGAAATATACTTGCTGAACTATATATTATTATTACTATATTATTTTTATTATGTAAGAGAATGAGAAAATAAATATCCAAACTCAGGAAAGGCTAAGTGAACAGAATACAATTAAGAGCTATTTGGGTTGAGGGAGAGTGGAGGAAAAAGAGGAATAGTTGAGTCTTAGGAAACATAATTAAATGTGAGAAGTGTAGAACAGCAACTATGGTTTTGTTGGACAATATGCTATAATATTTGAAGAATATACTAACTCATGAAAAATAAATACACAATCACAGCAAAAGAAAGTTAACATTTATAGAGCAATACATAGTGTCTCAGATGTGCATTGAGTATATTTTCCTTATTAATGAAAAAATTTAAGATATGAAATAAATGAAACCATTTGAGGAGTGGTGTAAAAGCAATGGTTTCACATTCAAATATCTATCACACATATATGTCAGAGAAACTTTCTCATCAGAACACTGCTCATTCACAAGATGTTTGAAAAAACAGAACAGCACCAAAATGCAGTTGGCCCACTGCTAATTTTTTCTCATAGTTTATCTGAATTGAGGTTTGAAACAGGACTGAATTTATGATTCGTACACAAAAAAGTACTTTTCAAGGTGCATCCACTCCTTTCCAAAGTATTCCGATGCAAGATGCAGAACATTTCTGAGGGATTACACAACTGGTTCACAGACAAATATCACAGGACTTCTGCCACCCCAGGCAATAATCTTCTTGAAATGAACATCCTGGAATAACTAATTACTCTTATACATTTTGTGGTTGCAAAACTTAAAAAAAAAATCAAGGCAAAAGTTCACTTGTATGTGCTTACTTGGACTAATGGAACAGTTCTAACCTCACTGGCCACTGATCAAGAAGAACCAAATATGTCAAGCATCTTAGAGCAACCACACAATTCACATAACAATGGCATAAATATCATAAACTGATGTTGAATGAGGAAGCATGCTGACATATGTCATAAAATACTTGAACCACAATGAATATCTTCAAAAATAATGTGTATTGCCTTGCTTAACCAAACTCTGATTCTCATTTATTTGACATTTAGAGACACAAAAGTCAAATGCAATATAGTCCCCAAACATAAGTTGCTTCTGTGGTAGAGCAGATATAAAAGTTACAAAACACCCAGGTTTTTCTTTCCTTTTTTAAAACTAATGAGCATTCTCTTTAAATGTATTAGATCTACAAAGATTTAAAATAGGCAACTTTTATCCATATACATGAGTCCAATTAAGCTGGTAGTAAATGATGAGATAGCCCAAACACAGAATTTCATTTTACATTTATGTTAAGCATTAGGTCTGATTAGAAGTCATAAATAGTAACCTTTCTCTTACACATACACAGACATATACATGGATATATACACACATATATATGCATATATATTCTATATATACACATACACATTCTTACATGAAAGAGTTGTTTAAATAATGGGAAGCTAGTGGGTTTTTAAAATAAATTTATTTATTTTTGGCTGCTTTGGGTCTTCGTTGCTGCACATGGGCTTTTCTCTAGTTGCAAAGAGCGGGGGTTACTCTTTGTAGTGGTGAGCGGCATTCCCATGGGGGTACCTTCTCTTGTTGTGGAGCACGGGCTCTCGGCACGCAGGCTTCAGTAGTTGCGGCACAGGGGCTCAGTAGTTGTGGCTCGTGGGCTCTAGATCGCAGGCTCAGGAGTTGTGGTGCATGGGCTTAGTTGCTCCGTGGCATGTGGGCTCTTCCTAGACCAGGGCTCGAACCCATGTCCCCTGCATTGGCAGGCGGATTCATTTTTTTGGTGTACGTGGGCCTCTCACTGCTGTGGCCTCTCCTGTTGCAGAGCACAGGCTCCGGACACGCAGGCTCAGCGGCCATGGCTCACGGGCCCAGCCACTCCACGGTATGCGGGATCTTCCCGGACCAGGGCACAAACCCATGTCCCCTGAATCGGCAGGCAGACTCTCAACCACTGCACCACCAGGGAGGCCCGGCAGGCGGATTCTTAACCACTGCACCACCAGGGAAGTACCGGGAAGCTAGTTTTAATGAGTAATTTTAAATGTTTGAGCTAGGAAACCCTTCAGAAGAAGAGTATAATATGCTGAATTAAGTAATATTATATTTTACATAATTATTCAAAAATTCTGAAAAGTCAGTGGAAAGATTTCACTTCATCAAAGAGACCTAAAGCCAATGTGGCTGTGAAGTACATTAAAGCAATATTTTAACTTATTTCTGTGATAGCCAGTCTGCTAGAATTACAAAATAATAACAAACATTTTTGATACTCTGCATTATTCTAACTGCTTCACAACTATTAATTAATTTATTAATTTATTTAATCTTCACAACAAATTTGTGAGGTAGGTACTCTTATTATCACCTTCACTCCATGGACAAGAAAACTCATGCAAAAATGTTAAGAAACATGCCCAAGATCAATCAACTAGTAAATGTCAGATGTGAGTTTTGAACTAAGGAAGTCTGGAAGCAGAGTCTGTGATCTAAACTACTACCCCACGATACCTTCCACTAAATGCTACTACAGTTGACCACTGAACAACACAGTTTGAACTGCATGGGTCCACTTATACACAGATTTTTTTCAATAAACATGTTGGAAATTTTTTTGGAGATTTGCAACAATTTGAAAAAACTCAAAGACAAATCATGTAGCCTAGAAATATTGAGAAAATTAAAAGGTATGTCCGCGAATGCATAAAATATATGTACATACTAGTCTATTTTATCATCCACTACCATAAAACACACACAAATCTGTTATAAAAAGTTAATCTTTATCAAAACTTACACATAAACACTAACAGATGGTACACGGTGCCATTCCCAGTTGAGAGAAATGTAAACCAACATAAAGATGTAGTACTAAACCATAACTGCATAAAATTAATTGTAGCACATACTGTACTATTGTAATAATTTTGTAGTCACCTCCTGTTGCTATTGTGGTGAGCTCAAGTGTTGTATCAGCTGAAAATACCATGTGACAATAATCATCTCCTTGTGAGCAGTTTGTCTCTCCAGTAAATCATGTATCTCAATTAAAAATGATCTCTCATGGTTCTCGAATATTTTTCCTTGTGGTTAGCACAATACCATAAATCTTGGATATCACCATGGGACCCATACAAAGTGCCACTAGTTAAGCTGGAAGTGCTCCCAACAAGCAGAAAAAAGTCATGACATTGCAAGAAAAGGTTAAATTGCTTGATATATACCATAGATTAAGATCTTCAGTTATGGCTGCACACCATCTCAAGACAAATGAATCCAGCATAAGGATCATCATAAAAAAAGAAAGGGAAACTCATGAAGCTGTCACTGCAATTATACAATAGGTGCAAAAAACCTTGTACTTTTTGCAAAATACATTTTTATCTCGTATTTAAAATGCAGCTTTTATGTGGGTGCAGGATTGCTGTAAGAAAGGCGTACCTATAGATACTAATGTGATTCCATAAAAAAGCAAAATCATTTTATGACACCTTAAAGCAAAAAGAAGGAGAAGGATCTAAATCTGGAGAATTTAATGCCAGCAAAGGATGGTTTGATAATTTTAGAAAGAGGTTTGGCTTTAAAAATATCAAGATAACATGAGAAGCAACTTCTGCCGACCAAGAGGCAGCAGACAAGTTCCCAGATGCCATTAAGAGAATCATTGAGGAGAAAGATATCTGCCTGAACAGTTTACTGATACAGACAAAAGTGCCCTATTCTGGTAAAAAAAAATCCACAAAGGACATTTATTAGTAAGGAAGAGAAGCGAGCACCAGGATTTAAGGCAGGAAGGGATAGGCTAACTCTACTTTTTGGTGCAAGTGCAGTCGGGTTTACGATCAGGACTGTCCTTCTCTATAAAGCTGCTAACACCTGAGCCTTGAAGGGAAAAGATAAACACCAGCTACTAGTCTTTGGTTGTACAACAAGAAGACCTGGATGAGAACCCTTTTGCTGGATTGGTTCCACCAATGCTTTGTCCCTGAAGTCAGGAAGTATCTTGCCAGTAAGGGACTGCCTTTTAAAGTTTTTTTGATATCGGACAATGCCCCTGGACACCCAGGACCCCATGAGTTCAACACAAAGGCATCTAAGTGGTCTACTTGCCCCCAAACACAATGTCTCTAATTTAGCCTCTGGATCAGGGGGTCATAAAGACTTTTAAGGCTCATTACACACAGTACTCTATGAAAAGGACTGTCAATGCTATGGAAGAGGGCCCCAGTAGAGGGATCACCACGAAAGTCTGTAAGGATTACACCACTGAAGATGCCATTGTTGTTCTAGAAAAAGCCATGAAAGCCATCAAGCCTGAAACAATAAATTCCTCTGGGAGAAAACTGTCCAGATGTTGTGCATGACTTCACAGGATTTACAACAGAGCTAATCAAGGAAATCAAGAAAGAGATTGCAGAGAAGGCAAAAACGGGGGTAAGGGTTTCAAGATATGGGTCTTGGAGAAATTCAAAAGCTAACAGACACTTTACCAGAGGAATTAACAAAACATGACTAGATGGAGATGAGTGCTTCCAAACCAGGAAGACAACGAGGAAGAAGACATAGAAGAAGCAGTGCTAGAAAACAAACTGACATTAGACAAGGTGGCAGAAGTCTTCTGATTATTCAAGACTACTTTTGACTTCTTTTACAACATAAACCCTTCTGTGATACAGGCACTGAAACTAAAGCAAACTGTGGAAGGATTAGTACCATATAGAAACATTTATCGAGAAATGAAAAAGCAAAAAGTCAGACAGAAATTACAATATATTTCTGTAAAGTTGCACCAAGTATGCCTGCCTTTCCTGTCTCCCCTTCCACCCTCTCCACCTCTTCTGCCTCTGCCACCCCTGACACAGCAAGACCAGCCTCTTCTCTTCTTCCTCCTCATAGGCTTACTCAACATGAAGATGAGGACAAAAACATTTGTGATGATCCACTTCCACTTAATGAACAGTAAATAATCATCATGCCATGCAGTTAATGAACTTATCTGTTGTGTATGTATGTGCATGTCTTCATGTGAAAATCTCATAACCGTATGGCAAGAACTGTATGAGATGTTTTGATATCATCATCATTATTACTTAAGTATTCATGGTATAGAACATTGTGTGCAAGAATTGTGTTAAATAGTCCATCCTTACATAGACATATGTGAGTGATATTTAATATAAAATTAATAATGAATAATGTGTTAGTTTCATTACTGTTTTATAACTTTCCTTTCAAAGAACTGCATTACTGTACATTATGCCTCTCTCTCAGCCTCTATATATGAGCCTATCATCATAGGTAAATGTGTTTTTTTAAATATAACAATGTTTCCCATAATGTATTATGAATATTACTATCATATTGTATGCCATAAAAATTTTATAACAACGTATTCATTAGTGTTCAGGCGAGGCTAACCTGAAGCAATCATATCAAGTACATTAGGCTACCATAAAGCAATCATATTGCTGCTTCTTTGTTATTAATGCATGAGTCACTATACCTATAAATAAATGTGAACATGAGAAAAAAATAAGGAGTGTGACGAGAGATTTAAGATTTAAGAAAACCACAAAGAGTCATTTCAAGAAATCGATGCAAGTAAAAGTTTAATCAACAATGTCAAATATGGCAGAATAGTAGAAGCCTAATTGCAGGGTAATTTCTAGACCTATAACCAGAGTCAAGTCCCAGCAAGACCAAAAGTGTGATTTACAAAATGTTACCCATAGAGCTGAAATACACCGCAAAAGAACTGCATGCATTTTCCAGTTTAGATCAACAGAAACCCAGGTAAAATGTGTGGGAATGGATCTTAAGGGTATAAGATTATGGTGGAAGGCATATAAAATGGAGGAATTGGGATGAATTTATTGATCCAGGCCCATTAAGTAGAGATCCTAGATTTGATGTTTTAGCTTGAAAGGGGCCAGGAATGGCTCTGCAGTTTGCTCCATTGATTGACTGAAATATAAACCCGAAGGTGTTCTACACTAAATGAAGTTGAAATGCAGAGCTTCCTTTATAGACTGTGAAGCAGAGGCCAGCAAACCTTCTCCCTAAGGAGTCAGATAGTAATTTTTTTCTTTTTTTTTCTTTTTTTTTTTACTTTGCAGGCCATATTGTCTCTGTCACAACTATTCAACTCTGCCATTGTGACATGAAAGTAGATATAGAAAATATGTAAATAAATGGGCAAGACTGTGTTCTGATAAAACTATTTACAAAACAGGCAGTAGGCTGGATTTGTTTGACCCATGGACTATAGTTTTCTGAAACCTGCGATAGAGGAAGATATCCAATGGCTTAGGGATATTGGGATATTAGAACAGATTTATCAATGAAAGCTATGCTCACCTACCTCATGAGGGACCAGAGAACATGCCCTCTGCCATAGCTGTGAGGAATAAGTGAGCTCTGGCATCCTTAAAGAGCCCTGTAATGGCCCTTTTCTGTAGCTTAGAAATTACATTGGAAACCACTACCATCAAACTGAGATTTCTAAATGCAAAGAGAATAATGAGTTTCCAGGCTGGCAGGTGCCAAGGGGAAGGACTTAATTTTCAAAAGCAAGATCAGCATTTTACTCTAATAGACAGTGAAGCCAAAGCAGTAATCAGAATAGTCTGGCTCACAAAGATCTTTGGAGTTAGATAATTGTTCATGGTGTACTTAGAACTGAAATAAATGGCAGTCTGCTAAAGTCTTACTTTATCCATGTAAGCAGAAAAGCTCTAGGTCTAGTGAACTGAAGTCTGGCTTGAATTACCAAAACAAAGAGTTATAACCCTTCAACCAGTTCCCAAACTTGAACCAGATCACAGACCCAGAGTCCTTTGAATAAAGGGAAGTCTGGGTCCCCTCGAGGAAGGACCCTGCTACGCTGTCAGAAAGGTATACTGATAATTTTCCTCCCAGCTTTTCCAAAATGGAACTGCAGCCATTTAGCAGTGTGACTGTGCATGAGAAAGAGAAATAACCAGACTTTTAGGGGATTACCAGATACTGGCTCTGAACTGACACTAATTCCTAGACACGCACAGGATCGTGTGGTCTACCAGTCAGTGGAGGGGCTTATGAAGATCAGGTAACCAATGAAATTTTAGCTCAGGCCCATCTCATAGCAGGTCCCTGAGCCTTCTGTGGTTATTTTCCTAGATACAGAATGCTTATTTGGGATAGGCGTACTCAGCAATTGGCAAAATCCACATACTGGTTCCCTGACCTGTGGAACAAGGTCTATAATGATAAGAAAGGCCAAGTGAAAGCCACTAGATTTGCTTTTACCTATAGAAATAGTAAGTCAGGAGCAATACAACATTCCCGGAGAGATTTCAAAGATTAGTGCCATCAAGGACTTGAAAGATGCAGGGGTGATCATTCCTACCTCATCCACATTCAACCATGTATTTGGCCTGTGCAGAAAAGAGATGGATCTTGGACAATGACAGCAGATAATCATAAGCTTTATCAGGTATTGATCCAAAGGCAGCTGTTCTTCTAGATGTGGTTTTGTTGCTGAAGCAAATCAATACATCCCCTGGCACCTGATATGCAGCTATAGATTTTATGAATGCTTTTTTTTTTCTATACCTGTTAGTAAAGACTGCTGGCCAGGTAAGCAATACAACTTAATTGTTCCACCTCAGGAGTATATCAACTCTCCAGTCCTATGTCATAACTTAGTTATAGGGGACCTTGATTACTTTTCCCTTCCATATCACGCACCATTACATTGATGATATTATGATGATGGGCCTTGTGAGCAAGAAATATTAATTACTCTAGACACATTAAGACATTTGTGTGCCAGAAGGTAAGAAATAAATCCTACAAAAAATCAAGGTCTTCACACATCAGTGAAATTTCTAGGGATTCCATAATCTGAAACATGTGGAGACATTCCTTCCAAAGTGAAGGATAAGTGGCTGCACCTGCCCCATCTACCACTAAGAAAAAGGCAGAATGACTAGTAGCCTTCTTCGAATTTTGGAGGCAACAAAAATCGCATCTGAGGGTGCTACTCTCTATCTCAGCCCACACCTACGGCCTCATGGGTTGTCCCTTATGAACAGTTAACTGGGGAAGAAAAAAAACTCTGGCTTGCTGCACAGTGTACAGGCACTCCCCCAAAATGTACAATTGCATCTCTCTAGCCCTTTTCTGGGGTATCCTCGAAGGACAGTGGTGAACAGAATTCCTCCCATTGGGCAGAATTTTGAGCAGTGCATCTGATTGTTCATTTTGCCTGGAAGGAAATATGACCAGAGGTATGGATCTGCATTAATACATGGGCTATGGATGACAGTTTGGCTGGGTGGTCGGGGACATGGAAGAATCACAATTGGAAAATTGGTGACAAGGAAATCTAGGAAAGGAGTATGTATACATACCTCTCCCAGAAGGCATGGAACATGAAATTTTGTCTCCCATGTGAATACTCACCAAAGGGTGATTGTTAAAAACAGAAAAAGCTTGCAGTAAAAGCTTTCAATAATCAGGTAGATAGAATGACCCATTCTGGAGGTGTCATTCAGCTTCCTTTCCCAGTCATTCATGCCACTGCCTAATGAACCCATAAAGAGGGGCCAGGGTAGCAGGGACAGAGTTTACGCCTGGGCTCAGCAGCATGGACTTTGACTCACCAAAGACAACCTAGCTACAGCCAGCGTTGAGTGTCCAATTTGCCAACAGAAGAGACCAACACAAAGCTCTTAAGATGGCACCATTACCCAGGTAATCAGCCAGCTACCTGGGGGCAAATAATTACATTGAATTACTTCCATCTTGGAAGAGGTAATACTTTTTTCTTATTGGAATAGACAATTTAGATATGAATTTGCCTTCCTTGCACACAATTCTTATGCCAAAAACAACCATCCAGAGGTGAAAAGAATGCCTTATTCACTATTATGGTGTTCCACACAGCATCACTTCTGACCAATAAAATCATTTCACAACAAATTAAGGGTGACACTGGGTCCATGCTCATGGAATTCACTGGTTTAACCATATTTTCCATCACCCAGAAGTAGTTGGCTTGATAGAATAGTGGAATGGCCTTTGGAACACTCAGTTACGGCGCCAGGTAGGTGAAAATATCTTGGAGGGCTCAAGCAATGTTCTCGAGGTTGTAATATATGTTCTAAGTCAATATCAAATGTATGGTGATATGGTGCTATTTCTCCCGTTCCTACTGATAGAATTCATGGCTGTGGGAATCGAGATGTGGATATGAATAACTAAGAAGGACTTACTGTATAGTACAGGGAACTCTACTCAATACTCTGTAATGACCTATATGGGAAAAGAATCTAAAAAAAAGTGGATATATGTATATGTATAACTGATTCACTTTGCTGTACAGTAGAAACTAACACATTTTAAATCAACTATACTCCAATAAAAGTAAAAATAATAATAATAAAGTCACCAGTTATTGAACTTTCTCTAGAAAAAAATGTGGAGATGAGAGTGATCCCTGATGATCCACTAGCAAAATTTTTGCTTCTCATTACTTAAATTTTAGTTTTGTTGGTTTGGAGAACTTTAGTTCCAAAAGGAGAAATGCTTCCACCAAGGGACACGAGAATGATTTCTCTGAGCCACAAGTTGAGACTACCATCTGGCCTCCTTGGCTCCTCCTATCACTGAATTAGCCAGCAAAGAAAGGGGTTACTCTACTAGCTGGGTGATTGATCCTGATTATCAAGGTAAACTTGAGAATGACAATGAGGGTAGGGAGGAATATTTCCGGAATTCAGTAGATCATCAAGGTTGCTTCTACAACTCCCATATCCTGTGATTAAAGTCAGTAGAGAACTACAACAACCCAATTCAGCCAGGATTGCCAATAACCCACGTGATTCAGGAATGAACATTTCACTCACCCTACCATGTAAGGAATCACAACTGGCTCAGGTGCTTGCTGAGAGCAAAGAAATATGGAATAACTAGTTATGACCACATAACTAGCTGCAGAAATGAGGACTATAGTAGTTATGGGGTTTTCCTTCTTATTTTATATGAATACATTTGTGTGTATATACTATAAGCATATGTATTTATTGTATATGTATATATACATGTATATCTTAACACATGTAACATTTATATACATATATAATGATGAAATACATATATATACACCAAATATATTTGTTTTCTTACCCTCTCTCATCCTCTTATTATCTAACATAAGGTACATTAATACTAGCTAACTCTATATCTCAGTATTTAAATTACAGGATGTCAAAGAAGGCATATGAATCAACTACGAGAAGAATGAATATGACCCCAAGAAACGAAAGGGACTTTGTATCTTTTTGAGGAGAAATGGTTGGCATGTGATCAGTTGTACATGGGATAGCTGAATCATGTTAATCAGAACATTACTCTGTTATTATCTTTATACTGAGGTTAAATAAGTTTTAAGGGAATGTATATGGCTGCCAAGTTGACAAAGGGTAGATTGTGGTGGCTTTGTAATATGTCAACTTGCTGGAAAATTACATTTCCCAGAATTCTCTTTCCTGTGTATGTTTGTTCAGAGTGGACCACAAGAGAGATTCTTATGGATGGAGATTTGGATGATGAAAGTGAAGCAGCAGCTATTCTGTAGCTCATACACACTGCTTATCATATAACACAAGGCAGAAGCCAGGTATGCAACTTCTCCACCTTACAATGGATATTACTTCAGCTTCTCTGACTTCTGGGCCAAGAAAAAGTGTTTAACTCTATGATGATGGCCCTGGCTTCTGTAAGACACCACCAAAGTTAGAGGGAAAAGAACTAATACAGGTTTTGGTCCATCCTCATGGACTCCAGCTTGTGTTTACAGTTTCCAGCTTATTCTTGCTCGCTCCCACCTCTTCTGATTGTCTACCTTGAAAAGTTAAAGCTCCAGCTTCAGATATGAGGAGCCTTACAGAGACCACTCAATCTAACAGCTCCTACAGGTGCATAGTCAAAACCCTATATAAGTTTTTCTGCTTCCCTTGTTGAACACTAATATAGTAGAGAAAATAAATATTAGAGGAACAAAGAGAGGTACAATAATTATGCAACCGGAGAACTCCTGGAGTGGAGATGTGATCTTTAGAACACAGGGAGAGATATTTAGAGACATAGAAGAACAACTTTTTCTCTAAACTGAAGGGAAAAGAGATATTGGGTGGGCCGAAAAGTGCCTTAATTTTTAAAGTAAAAATAAAAAACACATTTTTCATTTTCACCAAGAACTTTATTGAATAACATATTTACCCTTTTGTTCCAGTACCTTCTGCCATTTTTCAGGCAACTTCATAATTCCATCTTCCCAAAACTTTTTATCTTTTTGAGCAAAGAACTGTTCCACCTGCCTTTTACCGTCTTCTAGGGACTTGAAATTTTTTTTCATTATGAGAATTTTGTAAAGACTGCAATAAATGGAAATCCAAAGGTGCAATGTCTGGTGAATACGGTGGATGAATCAGAACTTCCCAGCTAAGCTGTAACAGTTTTTGCGTGGTCATCAAAGAAACATGAGGTCTTGCATTATCCTGATGGAAGATTATGCATTTTCTGTTGACTAATTCTGGATGCTTTCTGTCAAGTGCCACTTTCAGTTGGTCTAATTGAGAGCAGTACTTGTTGGAATGAAACGTTTAGTTTTCCAGAAGGAGATCACAATAGAGGACTCTCTTCCAATCCCACCATATACACAACATCACCTTCTTTGGAAGGTGTGGTTGGTAGTGGTTCATTTCGCTTGCCCCACGATCTCTTCTGTTCCACATTGTTGTACAGTATCCACTTTTCATCACCCGTCACAATATTTTTTTTTAATGTTGAGCCTTCTTTTTAATTTATTTATTTTTATTTTCGGCTTTGTTGGGCTTTCGTTTCTGTGCAAGGGCTTTCTCTAGTTGTGGCAAGCGGGGGCCACTCTTCATCGCGGTGTGCAGGCCTCTCACTGTCATGGCCTCTCTTGTTGAGGAGCACAAGTTCCAGACGCGCAGGCTTAGTAATTGTGGTTCACGGGCCTAGTTGCTCAGCGGCTTGTGGGATCTTCCCAGACCAGGGCTTGAACCCGTGTCCCCTGCATTAGCAGGCAGATTCTCAACCACTGCGCCACCAGGGAAGCCCCGAAATTTGTTTTAAAAACGAAACGTTTTCATTACGTTTCAGTAGAGATCACATGCGGAAATACGGTCAAGAAGGCTTTTTTTGCTTAACTTATGTGGAACCCAAACATCAAAGCGATTCACATAACCAAGCTGGTGCAAATGGTTTTCAACGCTTGATTTGGATATTTTGAGTATGTTGGCTATCTCCCACGTGGTATAAGGTTGATTGTTCTCAATTACTGTTTCGATTTGATGCTATCAACTTCAACTGGTCTACCCGACCATGGAGCATCATCCAGCGAGGAATCTCCAGCATGAGACTTTGCAAACCACTTTTGACAAGTTCGATCAGTCACAGCACCTTCTCCATACACTGCACAAATCTTTTTGTGCATTTCAGTTTCATTTTTACCTTTCTTGAAATAATAAAGCATAATATGCTGAAAATGTTGTTTTTCTTCCATCTTCAATATTAAAATGGATGCACAAAAATTCACCGATTTTGATGTCTTTTTTTAAATGCATGCTGATATGACAGCTGCCACACAGAATCTAACAAAATTGTTTCGAATGAAGTTAAAGACAACTAAGTGCTACTCAAGCCATCTTACAGAAAAAAACGAATGAACCTTTTGTCCCACCCAATATTTAAGAAGACAAGAGTCAACATGGAGACAATATTAGATTTGAGAGTTTAGCCTGAGGCACCTGAACCTCTGAAAAAGAAGGCAAGTTCTCCTGCAGAGGGAAACAGATAATGTTATAATCAGGAGCTTAATGGCAGTTGAGATTCAGGAAAAATGGTATGAAGTTCTCTAAGTAGCAAATACATATTTTTATAATATAGCAAAAATGATCTAGATGATGGTGGTTCTTATGAATTCACCCTACTTAAGGCTTCTTCTTGTATCTTTTCCCTTCTGTCAGAAAGAGAAGTGGCAGCAAGCATCATGGGTAATTCAGAGTTAAGCAGAAGCTAAGGGTCTAGGAACCTAGGGTGGTCCCAGGGAGTAGCATCAAAGTAGCAAACCACAGTGACCATATTGGGTCAGGATTCTACTGAGCTGGAGTGGCCCATTTGACAGAATGTGCCCTAGGAGTTGAGTGTCTTTTTTGTTGTATATAAGCAACAGACTCCCTGAATATTACAAATTGGAGGGAAAAGTTAATCTGTAAAGATGTTATCAGAGAGCTAAACATCAAGTTCAAAGCTTGGCAGTATGATAGTATTCTGTAATGGTGAGCACCTGAGTGTGGAAAGTGGAGATGGAAGTCAAGTGTCAAAGTGGAGATGGAGGCAACTGAGTTGAGACAATAATTCTAAGAATATCTACTATAATTTTTAAACAATATTTTAGATAATCTGACTGTAGCCTCTGCTTCCAACCAACAAAAGCTGATGAGGAAAATGCCTGATTCAACCTGTAAGTCTGTTCTCCCAGCTGTGTGATTTAGAAAAAATTTCAGGTGTACATTTCTCTCTTTAAATTTCTTGAAGCATGATACTTTAACAAATGCTCTCCAATGCCCTACTGTTTTAGAGAAACAGCATTATCTTTTGCGTGTCTCATCCAAATCTTGTGCTATTTGTCTGGAATCTCTTACACATTCTGCCATTGCATTTGAGTCATTTAAATGTGTATTAAAACTCAGGGAAATTTAGGGGGAAAATTCTCTTCTCTAAGTTTACTCTAATTGATTTAACTTGTGTTTACTATTTTATCACACCTCTTCTCATAAATACCAGAACTTATGATGACTCCACTATTAGAATGAAGATTCATACTGAATGAATGAAATGCATTCAAGTGCAATGAAATGCATGCTGTAGATTAGTCGTGGATATGGTCTTCTTTACTTAGCCCAAATCAATTCTTTAGATAAACACTTGAGTTCACTCTAGGATCAGGTCAAACCAACAATCTATCATTTGACCATTTCTTTCCTCTTTAAATATTACTCCTAAATTTTAATTTTCATTTTGATAAGTGTTTTCAGACAGAATGTCTTTGTAAGCCCTCTGTAATCATAAAAACATAACAATAATCTCCAGGAGCCTATCACTTCCAAGATGCAGTCACTTTTACTGCTATTGTCATATATGAATTGCATGCTATGCCTGGCATGGATTGTTAAGTCCTGAGGCATGGACCATGTCATTCCCCATGTGTTTTTGAGTTTTTTTGGTTTGAGGGATTTTTTTAATAGCACTGACTACACAGTTTGTGCTCAACAAATGATAAATAACAATAATGAATTTCATTTGCAGATGGGATCATTTGAGAAATGGAATTTTTTCATATAAGCTGGCCAACAAATTCTCCCTCTACTCAGGGAAAAATGTCCTAACCCCTCCCTGTGGTGCAGGTTAGATCAGATACACAATTTATTCTCAGGCACATATCAGGGTACTAAAAAAAAAAAAAAGTCAGCAATAAGGTAATATTCCTGGGGATAATGGTACACTGTGTGATAATAGCAAATACACAAATACAGCAAATATATTTGAGTACATTCCCACAATTCCAGGCCAGGAAGCAATTAGATGCCCACAGCCAACAAGCCACCAACACCCTCTATTAAAAGTTACAGAAAGTAGAGATGCCTGATATCAACTAGTTCACTCAGACTAGCGAAAAATTACATCTTTTTCTTTTAACTCATTGAATTCATTCAATGTGAATTTATTAAGTGCCTACTACATGCCCAGAACCATTTTAGCAATAATGAAAAGCAGACTAACAACATCTATGTCCTTCTCCAAAGGAGTCCACAGTTTTACAGGGTAGACAGATGTATAAATAAACAATTACAATAAAGGGTGGTGAGATAGATGTTCACATAGTAATTTGCACAAGGTACCATGAAAACACAGAGGAGGAAACACTAAATTTTGTCGATTTCTAGATTTTTCAAGATGTTTTTCCCATAGCAAAGTGCCTACTTTACAAAAAATTACATTCCCATCATCTTTCATACAACATGAATTTATGTCAGAAGTATATCTTCTCTTACATCCTCACACCACTATAACTTTATTGCTTTCTTTTCTCCTTGTAAACTTTTTATGGGAAAGAACAGTCTTACTTATATGAATTAAGCTACCATGATCCTTTACCAGATTATTATATAAACTGACCTCCCTGCTTCTGCTCTTATGCCCAGTTCATTCTATTTTCAACGTAACCTGTAGAGTGATTCTATTCAAACAGAAGTAGGATCATGCCATCTTCTCACTAAAACCCTCCAATGGTTTTACATCTCCAATGTAAAACCAATTGTTTTACATCTCCAATGGTTTTTCACTCCAAGTAAAAGCCAAAGCACTTACAATGGCACATCAATCAATCAATCCCACATCACCACTCCCTCTCCCTCTCTGATCGCAATCCTACTGCTCTTCCTTTCACACACTCTTATCCTGCCCATTGCTATCTTTTGAAAATGATGCTGATCACTGCTCTGACCTTACGTCCTTGTACTTGTATTCAGTCTGCCTCGAGTGCTCTTCACGTGTCCCCACATTGCTCAGTCTCTCACCTCCCCTCATTTCCTTCATGTACTTACTCAGATGTCATCTTTTCAGAAGTGAGGACTTCTGTGGACAGTATATTTAAAACTGCAACCCTCCCTTACTGCCTAGA
Source organism: Hyperoodon ampullatus (assembly GCF_949752795.1). Taxonomy (NCBI): domain Eukaryota; kingdom Metazoa; phylum Chordata; class Mammalia; order Artiodactyla; family Ziphiidae; genus Hyperoodon; species Hyperoodon ampullatus. The sequence continues at coordinate 157,107,757 of NC_136914.1, read as the reverse complement.
CCCTCCCTCCTTTATTTTCCCCCATAGCATATGTCACCTTTAAAGGTACTTTTTATTTTGCTTACCTATCTTGCTCGCTCTTAGCTCATCTCATTTACTCCATGTCTGCCTTGACCTCCCACAACTACCCAACCGGAATGTGCATCCTGCAGGAGCAAAGATTTTCACTGATTTGATTAACTGTTTTAATTCATAGAAGACAATCAACAGATTTCTATTTAAAGTATTATATATTGATGTGTGGGATTATTTGTGTAATTTAAGCTTTGTCTTCCCATTAGGCTGCAAGGCCCATAAGAGAGGAACAAAGTTGTTTTGCTCACTGCTGAATTTTTGATACCTAGAACTGTCCTTGACTAGGAAATCATTTAAGTATCATTTTACCAGTAAACTAATGAACAGGTGGATCATATATTATGAATGATATGTTTATTATGAATTATTCCAAAAGATATTTATATGGCTACCACCTTGAAAGTGACTTATAAATACGCAACATGAATCAAATCAATTATTTCATAAAATTAATAATAGCATAATGTAAAAGAGTATATAATTATATAAAAACCACTTAACCAGTTAAAATAAAGTACTCAAAAATAAACTGAGTACATAAACCTAACACTGGGGAAAAAACACATACATTGTGATATCTGTCTTGTAAAATGTAAAGCATGCCAAACAACTCTACTTATAGTTGAGAGATATACATATTGAAAGAAAGAAAGGGAGAAAGAAAAGAAAAGAAAAAGAGAGAGAGAAAGAAAGGGAGAGAGAAAGAGAGAGGGAGAAAGAAAGAGAGAGGAAGAAAGAGAGAGAAAGAGAAAGAAAGAAAGAAAGAAAGACAAAGAAAGAAAGAAAGAGAGGAAGAAAGAGAGAGAGAAAGAGAAAGAAAGGGGGAGAAAGGGAGAGAGAAAGAGAGAGAAAGAAAGGGAGAGAGAAAGAGAGAGAGAAAAAGAGAAAGAAAGAAGAGAGAGGGGGGAGATGGAGGGAGGGAGGGAGGGAGAAAGAAAGAAATGCATGGAAATGATAAATATCAAAATCAGGAGAGGATATACCTCTACAGGGAAAGGAAGGGTTTACAATTAGGAAAGACCCATGAGGGATTTTGACTGGGTTTGTGATGTTTCCCTTGGGTAAGCCAGTTGTGGATACATGGCTGTTCATTAAGAGTATTCTTTACACATTTTTGTTTGTCTGAAATAAATCCAAATAAATACACAAATAAACATGTAAAATATACTACCTACATTCCAAGAGGAGCTTTAAACTATCCCCATGTTCTTCTTTTTCTATACTACCTAAGCAAGCTCTTCAGCGATTGTGGGAAGCATAAGCACTTTTAATGCTTAGGTTGCTTGTTCTTCAAGTTTTAGATCTTTCTGCTGTGCACTGAATCCTGACTGGTGTTAACACTAGTACACAGAAAAATTGTTTACTTGTTAATTGGTTTTTATTCTTTAAATTCAGCTCCAATTATCCAATGTTATCTATCTTCCCACGCTATAACAGCTATAATTAAAGTGAAATTAGCAATATGGCTAGTTTCTTTCATCTAGGTATCCAGAAAAATGATCCCTAGGAAGTCACTAAGGAATACAGTTTTTAGTACAAATACAGTTTCTTTTGGGGGGCTAATTGGTACCACCCATGGTTATATGTGGTTCTTTAACTCTTAATATTCTTCAGGTTCTGAAGAATGTGTGGAGGGGGAAACACACTTGCAATATTTTTGCCACTGAAATTAGAAGTGCCAATAACACTTTTAAATGTGATTAATTCTTTTATGCCCCTGGGAGGGTGTAGTGTGATATTACAAAATCACATACTGAAAAGCCTAAAATAAACTTAGAAATTAGCACTCTCATCTTACAGGAAAAAAAACACATTTAGGTAGTTCAGATTTTGTATCACAACCCAAGTTTCCCTAATTCTAGTCTGATGCTCCAAAGCACTATTCCTGGAAAATGTAGAGTCTAGTGATAATTCTTCATATAAGGGAAGAAAAGGAGCTAAAACTGTTTGAGAATTTTGCTGGCTCTTGCTAGGCTCTTTAAAGTTACCATCATTTTTAACTCTCACAACAACTTTATGAGGTAGGAATACCATTTTCCTGAGGAGCAAACTGGGGCCCAGAGAGGTTATGTCACTTGCCCCAATTCTTGTAGGTAACAAGTGATAGAACCAGAAGCCAGGCAAGGATTAGTCCAAGTCCACCAAAGCTGTGCTTGTTGCACTCTGCCTGCTCCTGTAAAGAGTGATGGTGGATTAGAGCAATAGTCTATGTCATGCAGCCTCAACAGGGGCAATATCCCCCCAAGAGAGCAAAAATTTTTGTTACAATGCTTTGTGGCCTTCCAAACGTTCACAGTACATATGCCCATATATTACAATTTCATGGGGAAGGGGACAATCAGAAAAAAAAAAAACTAAAATGTCTCCTTAGGGGAGTTATAAAGAAAAAAAAAAAGTTTGAGAAACGCTGCTCTACATAGTTGAAGAAAAAAATGCAAGTTAATGTTTAAGCCATTTTTCTAACTCTAGATATAAACTCAAAACCAGGATACCTGATTCTCAATTCCATTAAATGTATGTTTTAAAGCATCAATAGTTCTTTTCTTTGATAAGCTACAGGCTTTCTGCTGGTCAAAGCATGGGTTTTAGAGTCAAGTGAACTTATCACGTTGGTAGGTCAGCTCAAATATGCATGAATTTTGCAATTACTTGAACTTTCTGAGTGTCATCTCACAGTACCATTGAAATAATTAACTGAAATAGCATATGAAGTGCCGAACATAGAGTAAACTTTCAGTAAATGTGCGTCCCTTTCCCACATTTGGTTATTAATTTCTTTGAACAGTAAATCTCTACAAGAGGATCAAGAATGTCAGAACTGGTTAAAATAAGAGCTGTTTTACTTTAGGGAAAGAACTGAATATTTTGACCATTATAGAATTATGCATTTTCCAAGCAGTTGGTATTCAGTATTTGAGCATTTAGAAATGTAGGAAAAGGTTCTATATCAGCTGGATTTGTTGGAGTATTTTGAAGGAAGAGTACTTTAAGTGGTCTGTGATAGAGGGAAAAATAAAAGGTTATATTTACTTCAGTCATAACCGTCAGTGGTCAGAAGAGCCTGTATTTGAGCAGTGAAATCATAGAGGATAAGTATCTTAAAGAAAAGAAAGGAAGAGGCAGCAGACAGACTGGCCTCTACAGTGATAGAAACTAGATGGAGAATTAAGTTTCTGAAATTGTCATGTAATATACCTCAATGCAACTATTTCAATTCCAAAACATTTTAAATGGAGGATTGCATCTCCCCTCCATTGTGGTAGCTTAAGAACATGATAATGAGGGTTGTAATCTTTATAATTGCTCATATTTAATATTTCACCCTTCTTTCCATGATAGGTGATATGATAATTTAAGATAATCATGTGCCTCAAGTCAGATTTCCTAAAGACTTATTTTTTAATTCAAACAAATATATTATTAGCCCAAAAAGTTTCACCAATAAATTTCATATTTCAAAGAACTTACTTATTAGGTAAAGTAATATCAATACTTATGTTTATTTTTGTAGATTAATATAATCCCTTTAGTTTATCCTTTAATAACTTATTAAAAAGGCATATATCAAGTAGGAAGGATTATACAAACAGTACATTGCGAAAAATACACATATACATATAGAATGTGTGTTTTTAATGAAGAATAAACATGCGTACACTTGTGTGTATGCCTATCCATCTAAAGCTTATGTGTGTTTGACAATCTTGCTCTGTATAATCACATAAGCATTACAACTGGGCAGATTTTATTTCTCCAGCAAAAAAAATGTTATGAAGAACCTAAGGGTAAAACAGGAATAAAGACACAGACCTACTTGAGAATGGACTTGAGGATATGGGGAGGGGGAAGGGTAAGCTGTGACAAAGCGAAAGAGAGGCATGGACATATGTACAGTACCAAACGTAAGGTAGATAGATAGTGGGAAGCAGCCGCATAGCACAGGGAGATCAGCTCCGTGCTTTGTGACCGCCTGGAGGGGTGGGATAGGGAGGGTGGGAGGGAGGGAGACGCAAGAGGGAAGGGATGTGGGAACAGATGTATATGTATGACTGATTCACTTTGTTATAAAGCAGAAACTAATAAAAAAAAATGAAAAAACATCACTCTAATTGTATACTTATCACCACTCTACAGTAGCAGCAATTTAGAAATACACTGATAAAATTATGAGAGTGTGAATCAAGAACTGAGATACTGGGTGAAAAGATGATGTAGAGGAGATGACAAAATTTGAAGTTGGGGTTCTATTTGTCAGTAATAAAAGAAATCATCAGTCTAGTCGGTATGCAGTCATTGGTTGTAAGCTTGTCTGTGGGATTTTAATTGTCCTGATCTTTAGTTTTCTTAACCTTATCTGAAAAGAGAAAACATAAAATTTTTCACCAGAGAAGTAGACATGGCCCTGACTACTTTCAGAGTAGCAATGCAACATTGTTCATTTCAAGGCACCAGATCCAGTTCCAGACTCTCTAGGTCACTGCCCATTAAATATTGGAGAAATAAACCTAGTCCCAAAGTGGTAGTAGAAGAAAAAGCAAGGTTCCAAAATAATTCTTTGCTTGTTTTTTAACCAGTTTGAAAATATTACAGGAAGCTGATCATCATGTTAAACTTTAAAATATCAAAAACTTTTCTTACGCTCTGTCTCACTTCACTTTCAAAATGCCTTCCTATGTGTTTTCTCCTATCCTTCCAGAGTTTTACATTATGTCCGGTCTTCTGACTAATTATGGTGTTGAGTGCCCTGGATAGGCTATTTTGCTTCATTGTGTTACAATTATACGCAGAACCAATTACACTATGTCAATGCAATTTTCCACATAAATAGTGTTGACAGCAATTGATACTGTGGCTCAGAGCCTGTAGAAACGGGCAAAGTCCCAGCTGGGAGATTAGCTTCTTTTTTTCTTTTGCTTAAATGAATCAGCTTATTTCCTTTCCTTTTAGCTGCCTATCTTCTACCTTCTGTTTAGAACTCAGTGGAATTGACCCACCATCTTAATAACCAGGACTAGAAAAAAAGGGACCTATCCAAATGAAATGACAATTTAGCTAAAGATCATGCAACAAATCCACATTTAACTGTCCTCATCATTTTCTCATATCTCAGAACCTGCATAAACTTAAATCTTGAGTTTCTGGTTTTGTTTGTTTATTTGGTATAAAATATATTATCAACTCATCTATATATAAGGAAAATACAACACCCAGGTTTGCACAGACCACATACATGAGAAAACTGAGCATTTCAAGACTTTCTAAAGGTCAACTTATTTTGAAAGAATTTATAAGAATGATTATGCTATCTTTTCAAATAAGCATTTCTGTAAATTTTCAAGTTTGAAATTTTAGACTCAAATAATTTCCATTTATAAATAAATATATAGCAATCAAAATATATTTAACATTGCATGGCATCATACAAGTTACTTTATGAAAAAACAAACAGAAGGAGTTATTTATAAACCCAAAACAGTAATGCTAGTGTCTATAGAAAACAAACCTGTACTCCTATTACAGAAAGAGCCGGGTCTTTCTCCTTTGATCTCAGAAATTCTTCCGGAATTTACATAACAGCTTAGACATGATCAATAACCTAAACAGGGTTTAAAATCTAGTGTTCCAAAATATATAGTTAAACTAAATGTCTAGGTATGCTTTTCATAAACTTTCATATACTTTAGATGAATCATCAGGATCAAAACCCAGAAAGCCTTCATTCAACAACCAAGTGCCAGTCACTGATTTGAAGCTTAGAGTGAAAAGGTGCAGGTGCCGAAAGTATGCTTGCTTCCTATCTGAGGAACAGAGAGGGATATACTAGGGTAACTTGAGCTCTAAGGGAAGAGACGCAACTTGTTTTATTCATGTCTTCACTATAGTCTGCATCATTTGGCTTGCAACTTTAAGAAATGTTTTAAGTTTCTTTCTGTCTGTTTCATTTTAGAACTCACTCAAAAGAAGTCAGTTTTGACCTTCTAGATATCCTAGGCAAATGCCATCACATGCCATGTCATTTTTCACACTACACAGAAACAAAGTATAGACTCATTCTGAACACAGAAGCAAATGTTCCACAGCAACCAATGAATAAAAAAATTCAGAGATAAGTTAGAATGACAGGTTAATCTGGTTTAGAAGGTGCCTGTGGAAAAGAAGTATGAACTGGGATATAACTTGATTTCTGGAAACTCTAGAATTAGAAGATGTAAAAGATTTAGTGAGTGAAAAACATCCTGGGGCCCAATCCTCTATCAAATATTCATCTTCAATCCTACTTACCAAGAACTCCATACCCATGAGAGAGATATACAGGAAGCAGGAAATGAGACTATTATGATCACTTTGGGTTGATTTACTCTTATTGCATATTCCCATCTAAAGGGTCTGTGCTTCTTTAGAATATGCCATGAAAAATAGGCGGAGAATACAGAAACTGAAAATGCAATCTACAGACAGAACCGTTTTAAAAGGAAATGTTTGCTTAATCCTTCTCTAAGGAGTCCATAGACCTTCAGTACCACGTGATAAAATTCAAAAGGAAAAACTGCATCCCCCATAGGTATATGAACATGTGTCATCAGCCTATTATGTCACTGTCTTCCACATCGCAAAAGGATCCATTTTCCCATTAGCTCTCTTTCAACAAATATTTGTTCCATGCCTGCTACGTTAACAGGAACTGTTCTACTCACTAAGAACACAGCAGCAAATAGAAGGAGGTAAACACGAAAAGATCACAGACAAGAGCATTCCATACAAAATGGACAGGTAATACAAGGCCCTAAAGTGGGAACACGTTTGGTCTGTTCAATGGGGCTGGAGAGTAAGTAACAAGGAAAGAATAGTATAAAATAAAGTAGGAAGAATAGGCAAGGATCAGAACATGTGGTACTTTATAAGTCAGGGCAAGAAATTTGGGTTTCATTTAACTATGATATTTGGTGACTTTAAGAGATCATTCTGGGGGCTTCTCTAGTGGCGCAGTGGTTGAGAATCTGCCTGCCAATGCCGGGGACGCGGGTTCGAGCCCTGGTCTGGGAGGATCCCACATGCCGCGGAGCAACTAAGCCCGTGAGCCACAATTACTGAGCCTGCGCGTCTGGAGCTTGTGCTCCGCAACAAGAGAGGCCCGCGCACCACGATGAAGAGTGGCCCCCACTTGCCACAACTGGAGAGAGCCCTCGCACAGAAATGAAGACCCAACACAGCAAAAAATAAATAAATTAATTAATTTTTAAAAAAAGATCATTCTGGGTACTGTATGAATAATGAATTACGGAGAACAAGAATAGAAATCAGTGAAACCTGTTATTGGAGGTCAATTAAAAATGATGTTTGGTTTATAATAGAGCTAGAAATGAGTAGATGAATTTAAAATATATTTGGGAGGTAGGAGCTATAGGACTAAAATGAAGTCTTGGGGAAAAAAGGAATAAGGAATGGAAAGTAAACAAGGATAACTCCGGGATTTTGTCTTGAGTAATTAGGTGGAAAATGGTGTTCTTTTCTGAGAGAAGGAAGTCTGGGAATGAAAGACTGATTGTTCATAGATGAAATAAAATAGTCTGCTAAAAGGAAGCACTTCTTCCATTCTTCTAAGTACCTCATGAGACTAAGTTATGGAGAATAACATTGCAAAATGTTATACATTAAACTTTTTTCATTTTCTTTTTCAGAACTTCAAGATCTCCACCCCAAGTTCATAAATTTATTTGCTATAATCCTGTTGATACATATGACAAATAGAGAATGAATCTTCCCTTCTCAGATGGGAGCACCAAAGAGTTCATGCTGAGTTGAATGGAATCTGAAGGAAGGATTATATTGGATTTTACTAACCAGCATATAATAATGTTTCTTTCTAGATTGTTTCAACTTTACTTAATCTATGTATTATATCCAATATAACATTAAAAACATTACAGAACATCTATATGACTTTTGCTAAATAAAGTAATAAAATAATATTGGTTGTCTCCAAAAAGCAGCCTCCATTTTATATAAACAGCCATGTTACAGGGCTGACATCACAATACTGAGCACAAATTAATTTTCCTAATAAAAGGGATACTAACACATCAAAGAGTTACCTTTCTTCTTGAGATCTCAAGATAATTTGAAAATAGGTATTTACAGAAAAAATATAGCTCAGAAATAAGTAAAGCTCTTACCCACAGATGCTGAATACTGAACAGGGGTCAATGAAGTCTGAACAACATATCACTACCAGGACACTTAAGGCATCTCAAGAGCTTGCACTGTTGGCCATTTTGTCAGAGAAACTTGCAAAATAGATTCTCTTTTAATCTATATCAGATGAAGCAGTAGAGACCCTCATTAATCTATGTCCAATAACTTTAGATATGACCTTTGCCCAAGTAAACTTCAACTGAATTTTCAATCTAAACAACATGTAACTACTATGTGATCGATGTATATGCCAATTGAAGTGCCAAATTTCAAAAAAAAAAAAAGGAAAAGGTTTGGGCAGAAAGGAGCCTGTTGTTCTTCTGGGAAAAGAAAAAGAAGTCCTTCCGATTGTCATGGAGGTCTTTATAAATCAGGGAGAATCAGAGGCCAAACTTTCATTTTGTCTTAATGCGATTTCTATCTGTATGCTCTTACCTCACCCACCAGAATACACCCTCTAGATTGTAGGGACTCTAGTATTAGCTACTTGTCAATGCTAACCCTTGCACTTTTTGTTCTTCCCCCTAGAAACAATCTTTTAGATGCACATATGGCTGCTTTAGTTTCTTTTGTCTGATTTCAGCTCAAATATTCTCCCCTCACAGAAACCTTTCTAGATCACCTGTGTTCATTTGATAACCAAAATTGATGAATAAACCCAATATGCAATGGATCAAACACAATATGATCTTATTTCACTTCCATTGAACAGTCCAGACAAATTTTGTAGGTTGCAGCCAGGGAAGGAGTCTTTGCTCCACACTGTCATTCAGGGACCCAGGCTGACATGAGCTCTGCCATTTTTAATACATGATTTCCAAGATTGTTCCAGTCACTCTGATAATTGTTGTGACCTTCCTCACAATAAGAAACAAAAATCATTAAACACCATTTGAAGAAGGTTTTATGGGCCAGGCCTGGAAGTAGCAGACTTCACTTCTGTTTTTGGACTAATAGAAAGCACTTACTCATATGGCCACTATACTGTTTACTGTAGAGTTTCAAATTTAGAAACAGTGTAGCTGGGAAGCCATGGGCCAGCTTTGGTGGAAGAAGGGGAGAATGAACTTCGATGACTAGTTAGTAGTGTCTGACATACCACACTAATTTGAAGTCACATCTATTAATTTCCTGCCTTCCTCATTAATATGTAAGTTCTTCAGAAATTTTGTCTGTTTTGCTCATGTCTCAATACTCAACATTAGAATAGAGCTTGGCACCTAATAGATGCTAAAATAGTATTTATTGACTAATTGATTCACCCAGCGAATGCCTCTAAAGACTCCTGTACAGTGAGTCCCAGATATTTAGTTGCCAAAACTCTCTGATGCCCGAGAGTCTACTTTCATAAATAACTATGTTCATCTCCTCTTTTTTTTTGTGCCCTTTTATAACTATCTAATGATAGTAAGAACAAGTTCTAGTATGTATTGAGTAGCTTCTCTGTGCCATACACTACACTAAATCTTTCACAGGTGTTGTCTCATTTAGTCTTCACAATTACCCCAGAAGGTAGGCAATCTTATTAGTCCCATTTTACAAATGAAGAAAGTGACACTTAGAAAAGTTAAGAGATTTGCTCAAGGCCCACAGTGGAAAAGGTAACAGAACTGGGACTCGAATCTTGTTCTAGAACTCGGTCTTCAGAGCCCAAGCTTTTAACCATTAGACTATACAACCTCTGACAAATTACTTATTCTTTTAAAGCATTGGTTCTCAAGTGGGGGCAATTTTGGCAATGTCTGGAAACATTTTCGATTGTCATGACTTGGGTAGGGGAGGTTATTAGCTTCTAATGGGTAGAGAGCAAGGATGCTGCTAAACATCCTACAGTCACATGACCCACACATACAACAAAGAATTACTCAACTCAAAATGTCAGAGCTGACGTTGAGAAACCCTGACTTAGAGGGACACTCTGGTAGTCAATGCCATGCTGCTTTGAACAAACTAACTGTAAGCAATTATTCTCTTATTCTGATCTTCTCAAAGATTATTTTTACTCCACTGAAAAACCCTTTTCAAGATTGTCCCTGTCTATGTTGTTACTTACTACCTCTTTTCACACTTCAGCTTCTAATTTCAATTTGTCCCTGGAAATTTCATTTATTTTCTTTTTCAAGCTTGAGTTCTTTTGCAACAGCTCAGCAAAGTCTCTACTGTTTTCCATTCTAACATCTTCTAATGTTCTACCCCCTATGACACCTCCCTCTACAGGTTAACAGCCTTTTTAATAACCTCCCCAACCCAGATCTAAACCAAATGTTCACATAGCTCCCCCCGCCCTCATTAACTTACCAAACGTACTTAACCTCATTTGAGGCCACTGAGTTCTCTTTAATCCAGCCAGGAGTTTAATGGCCTCATTTACCTAATGTAAATTCCTCCTTCTTACTTTTAAAAACTGAAAAGAGCAAACTAATAGCAAAGCCAAGATGAAACACAAGGCCCCCTGACTCCCAGTCGACCATTATTTTTAAGATAACACACTGCCTCAAACCTGACAGAATGCTCATATGCATTTACATCTGCTCATATTAATGCTTTTAACCTAGCTAGAGCTAAGAATAAAGTTAGAGAGGAACATGCTAATTTCTAAATAAGCTGTTTGGTGTAATTTGCTCTGTATATTTATATACTTACTCAAATGTTAAATATATTCTAAGGTATTACCTACAGAAATTAATACTACTGATTTTTACATGTCAGATTGCCTCTTCATTGTCTTTGCAACCAAGCAGTATGAATCTAGCCTCTATAAATTATAGTTGGAATGTGTTATTTTAAAGATAGTAGCAATGACTAAGCTACAGAGAAAATAAAGAAACTCCAGTATCCAAGAGAAAGGACCATGAGAATTCTCATCTCTGACCTGCTACCCAGTTTTGATTTTAACTTAAATTGATTCTAGGGGAGAATGACAGGATGGAAACAAGAGATGGGTGTTGAGGATGTTTGAGGATGACGGAAGGAGAAAAATTGCAGATGGAAAGATCTATTTAAAGGAAAACAGAGGAGAACCAATATAAGCAAATGGCCCCAAAATGTGAACTTATCACCACCAATGCCAGGGTTTCCAGGTGTTTTCTTTTCTTTTCTTACCGAGACAAGATTGTCAGGATGTCAAGCACCTGACTGAACTCTGCCGCACTGCACTGTGAATTCCAAGGCTATGTGTATAATTCTGTCCATGTGTTTCCAATTTAACATGCTCTTTCTCTCCAGATAGCTTTACAAATAGCTAAGCACACTTAATGTGGTGACCCAACCAGGAAGGATGTGTCAAACTACTAACTCTGGTGCTCCTTTCAAATGATTGTCTGGACAGGCAAAACATGACCAGGAGCTATTCCTTGCCAGGGATTTTCATGGCAGTGAGCCGTCTAATCTGAATATGATCTTTCTTATGACCTTGGCTGCTGTTTCACTGTAATTATCTTAGACCTACAGGTAAAATCTAGGCATTCTCATGAATATGGAATTTTTATGGAAATGAGCATCAAATATGGAATGTAAGCTTTTGTAGAATGATGAAGAAGTAACAGATGTGAAGAAGTGAGGAGAGAAAAACAAGAGGAACCAGATGGTTAACACCCTTATGAAAAATGGATATGTGATGCAGCACAATAACCCTCTTGGTAGACACAGAAACACTGTAGTCTTAAAGAGAATTCAGTGCCCAGCTTAAGCTTTTCATATTTACCTTTATTCTAGCTCCTTGCCACTCTACTGTAATGCCAACTCTGGGAATTTTACAATGCCAGAGTGTCATATTTGGCATGGAACACACAATTAAAGAATAGAACTGACCATGAAGTCAGTTAGATCTGAAGTCAGTTAGATCATTAGACCTGAATGATTGTTTGAGTGTGGTAAGACTAGGGACAAAGAAAAAGAGAAAGAAAAACCTCTTAAGATGTTCCCAATAAAAAGAGTGGCAAAAGTAAGAAAAATTAATTCATAGAATGGAAATTAGATACAAAAATATCCCTTAGAGGTGAAAACAGTTCAATTCATCTATAAATTAACATTAAAAGGTCCACTTATAATTAAATCCATGTTTCCTCCCCTCAAATTTTTAAGTTACACCTCCACCAATAAATGCAAACACAAATGCATTATGGATATTAAACCATGATATACAAATTCCATACATACAGTACATAAGTTAACATATGATTTTTTTGTACTATAAAACCATTCAATGCAGTTTATCATAATCCAGGCTAAGAGACATTACATCTTGTGCCTATAATCAAAGTTCTCAGAAACATCCCACATATGCAACAGTTCCATAGAGACCTAAATAAAGAGTAACTGAAAGGAGGACTAGAAAGAACAAAGGCAAAATAACTTAGCACTTACTTGTGGTTTTTTTCCCCAAGCCAGTTTCTTTAATGTGAAGAGAGAATTTATGTTTTTTAAAAGGAAGAGAAATAAATGAAGAGGGGTGAATTGGATTTTACTCCAGTTCTAACTGATCCTAAACTAAAGGACATGATGAGGTATTAATTTGTATGACAGTTCTAGTGAAGAGATGATTTGATGTATTGGTATTTCTAGGTTATCATTTTTGGTAAACTTAAATATATCTGCAACCAATTTATTGTCTGTAAAATGAATGTAAATAACCTTCATCACTTGTTTTAGTGAATTTTATACTACGGTTATTAAAACACTTAAAAATTCTTTGAATACAACTATTCCACAGAAATACAAAGGATCATAAAAGACTACTATGAACTATATGCCAACAAATTGGATAACCTAGAAGAAATGGATAAATTTCTAGAAACACAATCTTCCAAGACTAAATCATGAAGAAATAGACTGATTACTGACAAGGAGATTGAAACAGAAATCAAAAAAAGCTGCCAACAAAGAAAAGCCATCTGGCTTCCCTGGCAAATCACACAAAGATTTAATACCTATATTTTCAAATTCTTCCCAAAAATTGAAGAGGAGGGATACCTTCCCCACACATTTTTGAAGCCAGCATTACTCTGACATCAAAACCAGATAAGGACACCACAAAAGAAGAAAATTATAGGCCAATATCCTTGATAAACACAGATGAAAATTTCCTCAACAAAATACAGTTGACCCTTGAACAACACAGATTTGAACTGCTCAGGTCCATTTTATGCAGATATTTTTCAATAGTAAATACTACAGTACTACATTATCTATAGTTGGTTTGATCTGCAAATGCAGAACCATGAATACAGAAGAACCATGTATATAGAGGGCCTACTATAAGTTACATGCAGAAATTCAACTGCATAAAGGGTCAGCACCCCTAACCCCTGCATTGTTCAAGAGTAAACTGTATTAGCGAACCAAATCCATTACATTAGAAGGATCATATATTATGATGAAGTGAAATTTATTCCAGGGATGCAAGGGTGGTTCAACATCTACAAAATCAATATGATACATCACATTAACAAAATGAAGGATAAAAATCACACAATTATCTCAGTAGATACAGAAAAGGCATTTAACAAAATTCAACATCCACTTATGTTGATAAAAACTCTCAACAAAGTGATAACAGAAGAAATGTACTTCAACATAATAAGAGCCATATATGGCAAACCCACAGTTAACATCATGTTCAATGAAGAAAAACTGAAAGCTTTTCCTCTTCGATTGGGAATAAGACAAGGATGCCCACTCTCATTACTTTTATTCAATATAGTATTGGAAGTCCTAGCCACAGCAATTAGGCAAGAAAAAGAAATAAAATGAATCCAAATTGGAAAAAAGGAGGTAAATTGTCACTATTTGCAAAGGATACTATATACAGGAAATCTTAAAGAATCCACCAAAAAACTTTTAGAACTAACAGATGAATACAGTAAAGTCGCAGAATACAAAATCAATATAAAGGAATCTGTGGCATATCTATACACTAATAACAAACTATCAGAAAGAGAAATTGAGGAAAAACTCATCTATAATTGCATCAAAAAGAATAAAATATCTAGGAATAATTTAACCAAGTAGGTGAAAGACCTGTACACTGAAAACTATAAAACACTGCTCTACACAGACCTACACAGTGAAGAAAACCATTATCCAAATGAAAAGGCAATCTACTGAATGGAGAAGATATTTGCAAATCATATATCCAACAAGAGGTTAACATCCAAAATATATAAAAAACTCATACAACTCAACAACAAAAACACACAAACAACTAGATTAAAAAATGAGCAGAAGGCCTGAACACACACTTTTCCAAAAAGGACATACAGATGCCAGAAGGCACATGAACAGATGTGCCTAATTATTAAGTGATGTTTATTAGTGATTTTTCACTAATTATTAAGGAAATGCAAATCAAAACCATGTGAGATATCATCTCACACCTGTTAGAATGGATATCATCAAAAAGACAAGAAATAACAAGTATTGGAGAGGATGTGGAGAAAAGGGAACTCTTGTACACTGTTGGAAAGAGTGTAAATTGGTATAGCCACTATGGAAAACAGCATGGCAGCTCCTCAAAAAAAATAAAAATAGAACTACCATATTACCCAGCTATTTCAGTTCTGGGTATTTATCCAAAGAATGCTCACTGCAACATTATTTAAAATAGGCAAAATATGGAAACAACCTAAGTGTCCGTTTATGGATGAATGGATAAAGAAGATGTGGTATGTGGGTATGGAAAATTACTCAGCCAAAAAATGAATGAATTCCTGCCATTCACAACAACATAGATGGACCTTGAAGGTATTATGCTGAATGAAATAAGTCAGAGAGAGAAAGACAAATACCATATGATTTCACTCATATGTGAAATCTAAACAACAAAACCAACAAACAAAAAATAAAACAAAAACAAACTTAGATACAGAGAATGGATTAGTGGTTACCAGATGAGAAGAGGCTGGAGGAGTGAGTGAAATGGGTGAAGGGGGTCAACTGGACAATGAATGGTAACTAGATTTGGGGTGGTGATCACTCTGTAGAGTATACATATGTTAAACTATAATGTTATACACTAGGAACTTATGTAATTTTAAAAACTCTTTGAAAATAAATACAAGAAATTCTATGGGTTTTGTGATACTACTATACCTTTATAAAGCTGATCAGTTCTTTTTGAAAGTATAAAGCCAATGGAAGATTTCCAGAATTTTGTCTTTAAACAGAGACCTACATAAAGCACTGCAACCTTGGCAATGTGTTAAATTTGCATGTGTAAGTAATTAGACTATATTTTAAAGCAGTATTCTCTTGGGCAGATCTTTATTCTCCTCTTCCTGCAAATGAAATTAAAGAAAGATATATTGGATTTTGGAGTCTTTTGTTTTCCTTTTAAAAGTACTTTGTAGTAAAGTGTACTTAATTAAAAGGGCAATCACAAAAGACAGGAGGAGCTCTGATGATTCTGGATGTTGACAGCCAATGTGATTAACCCCCAGCAGGCGGATTACAACAAACATAGTTTATCTTCATCAACAAGCACTTTCAGAATTTAGCATTAGAAATGGATTTCAAGTTCAAAATGTTCTCTCCAAAATGAATGTATTTCTTTTACACACCCTGAATTCTTACTATATATGTATATATACATATATATATATACACATATACAATAGATATATAATTTTATTTAAAATAAATTTTTTAAATGTACATAAAATGCTACTTTTACACCCCTTGAATTCTAAGTCTATTTTATATATATACATATGTGTGTGTGTGTAATTTATGTTTAAAATAAATATTTAAAAAATCAATTTATAATTTATACTGTAGATTCACCTTAGTGGATAAAAATGATCAAATAGAATATTTAAGGATATGTCGGGAGAGAGCTAGAAGTTACACTATTTTAGCCATGAGAGTCTAAGGAAAAATTCTCTGTGCATGTTGCCTGGATGTGACTAGAAGCAAAGAACCCTGAGATTCTATCCTAGGTCAGTCATTAAATCAAGCAAATGATTTAACATCCATATCTTAAGTATCCTAACTATAAAATGGGGAAATTTATTTTCATGTGTCAGTGAAGTAATCAGTATTACACTACTTAAAAATAGTTTTCAAAGAAGTGAAATGAATGTGTGGCATATGTGCCAAGTGCTACGCTTTCCACATATGATTTAGTAATCCTACAAGACAGATATAAAATACAAACTTCATAACCTCACATATCCAGCAATCACTTATCAAAAAATATTTATCAAGATTATACTGTGTGCCAGCAACGAACAAGATAGATATGGTCCTGTCTTCATGGGTCCTATATTCTAGAGGGAGACAAACAACAAACAAGTAAATAAAGAAGAGAAATAATCAAATACTGTTAAAAGAACTATACAGTTCTCTCACACCTTACTCTAATAGAACACTTACCATACAATTATATATGTGCATGTATGTGTATGTATGTTTCTATTAACTGAAGTACTCTTAAGGAGATGGACCACATCTTACATCATCCAAAACTTAGCACAATGATTGAAAGTAGCATTTTACACACCAATTCTTCCACCAAGAACTGTTATAAAAGTTCAGGATAACCCAGCTTTTTGACAGCTTGGAAAGCAACAATGTTAATCAGGATTTAAAAGGACAAGAGTTCCCCCAAAGAGAAATGTATTGATGTGAACCCATGATTCTGTTTCTGGTTCCCAAAAGGCATTTTCAGATTCCTAAGATGAAAAAGGCAAGAAGATAAGAAGTCAGAATGAAGCAGGTAAGAGGTAATAAATATGAGCAGAGGTTACAAATAGTCTTATGATACCAAAGAGGCAAAAATTCTTACCAAAAAGGATGAACCCTGACTAAAAAACAAAGCAAACAAACAAAAAAACCCAGAAAATATAAAACAGGCTTTCCACTGAGACTCTCCAAGGGCTACAATCTAGGAATAAGGGCAAACTAGAAATAATCCAACCATTTGAAATATTGAAACTCAGACTCAAATTCCATAACCCCTGAGTGGATCAAGATGATGGGTCCACATTCTATGCCTGATAGCTTAAAAGTGTAAACACCAGAAAAAGATAACATAATCCAGAGACTCTATATAACTTTTTTTATTGAATATGCAAAGTATTCAATCAAAACTTACCAGATATGCCAGGAGATAGAATTAAATGACTGAAGTCCAAAAAATAAAATAAAATATAGAAGTAGATTCACAGATGACTCAGATAGTGGTATTATCAGTTTAAAATAACTATATTTAGGGGCTTCCCTGGTGGCACAGTGGTTGGGAGTCCGCCTGCCAATGCAGGGGACGTGGGTTCGTGCCCCGGTCTGGGAGGATCCCACGTGCCGCAGAGCAGCTGGGCCTGTGAGCCATGGCCACTGAGCCTGCGCGTCTGGAGCCTGTGCTCCGCAGTGGGAGAGGCCACAACAGTGAGAGGCCCATGTAACAAAAAATAAATAAATAAACAAATAAAATAAAATAAAATAACTATATTTAATATGTTTATGAAATTAAATGAAAATATTTACCAGAGAACTGGAGTCTGTAAAATAATTACCAAATTAAAATTTTGTAACTGATGTATACAATAACCAACATTAAGAAACTCAATAAAGCATATTAGATGCCACAGAAAAGAGTATTAGTGAAATGGAATACAAGTCAGTTAAAAAAAAAAAAACCTACATGAAAGCAGAGATTACAAAAAAAAAAAAGGATATAAAAGACAGAATGTAAGAAATATATGGGACATGGAGAAAAAGTCTATCATATATATAATTGAAATACCAAAAGAAAAAAGAGAAAGAGATAAGGGAAGAAACCATATTTGAAAGACACTAGCCAAGAATTTCCAAAACAATGAAAGACATCAAGCAACAGAATTAGGAAGTGCTATAAAACCAAAGCAAAATAAATACAAAGAAAACATCTAGATACACTTCCAAAAACCAAAGAAAAAATTCTTAAAAGCAACTAGGGACAAAAACAAAAACAAAAATACGTTCAAATAAGCAACAATAAGATTGACATCTGATTTCCCAACAGGAATGAAATCAGAGGAGAATGAAATGATATCTTCTAAATTAAGACAACTTCTAGCCAGAATTCTTTACCTAGAAAGATACTTCTAAAAAATAAAGAGCAAACAAAGATTATGTCAGACAAACAAAATTAGAGAACATTTATTGGCAGCAGATCCATTCTCCACCCCTCCCCCAAACACTAGAGGTTCTTCAGTCAAAAGAAAATACTTCTAAATATGCAGAAAAGAATGGAGTGCAATAAAATGAGTAAATATGTGGAAAATATAAATGAATTTGATTCTGTAAAACAATACATATTGTGTCTTACAGAAGTTAAAATATATATAGAATTAAAATACATGAATAGAATAGCAACAAGGCATATTTAAAATTGTTCCATTGCCCAGGAAGTGGTAAGATTAATAACCACTATAAAAGCACTAATTTCTAGCATACTTTACTGAGTAAAAGACTTATGCTCTAATATCTAAAATAGGTAATAGCAAATTATGGCTAAGGGCCAAATCTAACCCACCATGCATTTTTGTATCACCTGAAAGCTAAGAATGGTTTTACATTCTTAAATGGCAGAAAAAAAATCAAAAGAAGAATAGAATCTTTATAGAGTACTTTATAATATGTCATGCATTGCTCTAGATCTTTGCATTTATTAGTTCATTTAATATTTGCAACAACCTTGTGAAGTAAGTACTATTACCCATTGGATAGATAAGGAAATTGTAGCTTCTAGATAGGTTAACTAAATAGTCAATGATAACACAGCTAATGATCAGTTCCTCTGACGTTCAAACCCAGGGAGTCTTGCCCCAGAGGCTGTGCTCTTAATGTACTTCCCTCATATGCATGTATATCTAGGCCTTCCATCAGGAGACTATTTTACCTACGCAAAGCCATGACTTCACTATGCGAACCATGACACTCCACTTTTCAATCTCTGTTCTCTCCACACTCAGAATCTTTCTGTACACAGTTTCTGCTTGCTTAGAATGTCTGACTTTTTTTTTCTATCAAAAGCTTTGTGAAGACTTATAACTTCTAAGTTCTTAGAACTTCTAAGTTCTGAAAGCTGCTTTGACAATTACAATCTACAAATGTTTTCCTTGTTCTGTTTCCATGGCACCTAAAAACATAATCTGTTCCCACATCATTACATTCCTTCCTATGTATTACATTAGAAATTCTTTCCAATTCATTATTTGTATGTCTGTCTCCCCAGCAAGAATGTAATTTCATTTGGGTCCAATAAGTTTCATACAATGCCCGCACGCATCAGTGTCTCAATGCTTGGGTCAATAAAGGAATGAATTAGTGGTGGCCATTGGTACAGATGAAAGAAAAAAAAATGCTTTAAGGGCAGTGTCTTTCCATTAATTATATAACTTTTCTTTCCTCATCTGTAAAATGAAGATTTGATTTGATCAGAATCATAATCCACCTAATGGTTACTTTTTATCCATGTAATGTAATATCTCTCTCTCTTCCTCAAGGTAGATGATAAATGATAGGTACGTAGGTAGGTAGATAGATAGAACAACAGATAGAACAGAAAACTCTAAAATCGGATTAGCTTATGACAACTAAACTACTTATAGCCTAATCTATTTTAACTTATCTGCCCCAACAATTGGTCACTCTTTAAATAAACCTATTTTTGTCAAAAAATGAAATACAATGCAACCTTTAAAAATAACAGGACAGTACTACAGGTGTTGATAAGAAATGATCCCAAAATATGGTAAAGAAAGAGAGAGACATGAAGGATGAAACAAAATGGGTTCTCTTTCTGTTTGAAACAATGTAATATGTGTATATATGTAGAGAAGATTTCAGATGAATATAAAAAGAATTTATTCCAGTGGTTACCTCAGGAGAAAAAAACTGGCTTAAGCATTAGCATAGAAGGAAACTAGCATTTTACACTAGATTGTCTTCTGTATATTTAAAATTGAGTATCAATGCATGTATCACCATAGAAACATAAATTAAGAAAATATTTTAAATAAAATCAAATATTAATAGTAATTCCTATGCTTGCTCTTAGAAAGAATGTAGTCAAGGAATGTAGCTTCTAAATGAGAGTAAGAACCATGAGTTGTAACAACCACAAATTCTCAACCTTGAGAAATGAGAAAATCAAACACAGTAGTAAACGACAGAAAGCAAACGTTTACTTGTACTAAATAGGATTGCCCTTAATTAAACATAAATAAATGGTGTCTGGTGCAAAACTAGGCCTGGTAGGTTTCTTTCAAAACTGAATGCAATGGATTTTTTTTTTTTTTTTTTTTTTTGGCGGTATGTGGGCCTCTCACTGTTGTGGCCTCTCCCATTGCGGAGCACAGGCTCCGGATGCGCAGGCTAAGCAGCCATCGCTCACGGGCCCAGCCGCTCCGCGGCACGTGGGATCCTCCCGGACCAGGGCACGAACCCGCGTCCCCTGCATCGGCAGGCGGACTCTCAACCACTGCGCCACCAGGGAAGCCCCAATAAAATGGATTTTGTTCAACATTTTCTCAGTCTCTCCTTCCCCATCCCCTCTCCCCTCTCCCTCTCTCCTTTCTTACTTGCCCTCTAACCTTCTTTGAGTAGTGTTGTAAACACTCAACTGATTTAAAAAATGGCAACAAGGCAGCAAAATTAAATGATAAAAACACCTTTGTTTTGTGTTT
Source organism: Hyperoodon ampullatus (assembly GCF_949752795.1). NCBI lineage: Eukaryota > Metazoa > Chordata > Mammalia > Artiodactyla > Ziphiidae > Hyperoodon > Hyperoodon ampullatus. The sequence goes on along the minus strand of NC_136914.1, from coordinate 157,086,824 downwards.
TCCTTACTGCAGACATACAAACATGTATCAATTTCTTCAAAACTAATTTTTTTCTAAGAAACAATCTACAAAGAACAAATGTTTGCTGATGGTGATGACTATAATAAGAAAAGTTTGTCACTATTGCTTAGCATCTATAACTAGGAAACCCATTTTGACTGTATGTCTTGAAACAGGCTTAATTATTTAGCTACAGGAAGTGGGGGAGAGAACCCTTCTGTTTCCAATATTCATGAAAAGTCTTAATTTCAGAGAAAAGATAAATTCAGATACACTGAAATGAGATCCTCTCCCTGCTAAAATGTTCTGGAGACACTCTGCAGACCAGAACTGCTTCTCTTCTGCTTCCTCCTCCATCTCTCCCCTTGACACATGGCACTGCTTATTTAGAAGATAAATCTAAACTGCATAATTTGGAAGAAAGCATACATAGAAATATCCCACACCCCGAGAGTTTACAAAGGGAGAAACCTCTCTCCACTGGAGATCTGCTTATTTGCTTGAAGGCTCAGAATTTAATCAGATGACTCTGATAAGAGAAATAAGTCAATTTTTCTCAGAAAGCAAAGAAAGCTAAGAATTTATTAGAAATGTGGCTGCTTTAAGAAATCTGACAGTAAGGATTTCTACAAAACTTGCTTCGGCAGTAATTGCACCATTAACAGACCCAAAGGCAGAAGGAATCCCAACTTTCGGAACAGAACTCCTTCACATCTACAACTTTTAATACTGGTCAGCCACTTTCATGGGTCAACTGAACAAGACAGCAAAACCTTATTGTAGCCAGGGGCAAGATCTGCAAGCCGTTTCCAATGATTCATTTCCCTCACTGTATTTTCCTTCCATTCATATGCAAATCTGCATGCATCCCAGGCCCCTTTCTTCCTGTAGCCCAGCCAGGGACTCCCCCTCTAGCTGTAACCTCCACTTCCAATTCCCTCTCATTTACTTTTCTTAAGTCTGTAAATATGCCTTTCTTCCTAAAGATCTGGATCCCCTCTAATCCTCTTACTAACCCGTGTATCCATGGTTGAGATTTCCCTCTACTCATCCCTCTTATTTAATTTGCCATTCATGAATGTCATTCATTTGTTCATTCATTCAATAAGTATTCTTTGACCATGATGTGCCGAGCACTGTTTCAAATACTAAGACTCTTAAGAGTAAACAAAAGAGACCAAAAAATTAGCAATGAGAGTATAGATGGTAATAGCCATCTTAACAATAATTGTCCTCCACATAGACCCAATGTTAGGGGTAGAAAAACTGTTTTTTAAAAAATCCTAATAATTAACTCTAGATATTTCAAAATAAGTGAATTCAAGTATTCCTTACATATATATTTGCACATATACATGGGGCTAATTAGTACAAGTAAACAAATAAGTAGTTTTGTGTTTTTTTCATTAGTGCTAAAATGCTTTCAGAAAAGGTCTGGCAGTCACTACCATCATTAGGCTTGCTAGATGAATGTCCCTGCAATAAAATGTAATACGACCCTCACCATTCACTCCAGATGAAAGACCAGATATTCATCTCCAGATGAAAATTATACCTAAAAGGAATTTCTCATCAGTAAGGAAAGACCAGGGATAATTTACAGCCCTGATAAATCTCTGAATATAGCAATTAAAATAACAAGGTGATGCTTTTATTAACTGAATTATGACAATCAAAATAGCCATGCCCTTCTACCATGTCCTTAGTTCAAGATTTTGAACATAAACTTTATTTAGAAAAATTGGCCAAAGATTGTGTTTACCAAATGTTTATAGTCAGTCTTCTGGAATGATATTAAAGCCAACTGTCTTTGAAAATACTACATAGCATGACTATTCCTGCTTAGCATTAAAGAGAGCAAACAAGGCACAACCGATTTATCTTGTCATTCATCCATTTGCTGGAATCCCAAGGTGACAGGCTGCACTGGTGAAGGAGGTCCCTCTGTCCAGACCAAAGCTCATGCCCAGCATAGCCAGCAGGCAGTAGGGTTTAGTGAAGAATGGTTGGTGTCTTAGTCCATTTGGGATGCTATAACAAAATACTAGAGACTGGGTAGCTTGTAAAGGACAGAAATTTCTCACATTTCTGGAAGCTGGAAGTCTGAAACCATGGTGCCAACATGGTTGGCTGAGGGTTCTCTTCCGGACTGCAGACTTCTCCTTGTGTCCTCACATGGTAGAAGGGGCGAGGGATCTCTGTGGAGTCACTTTATAAGAGTACTAATCCTGGGCCTCCCTGGTGGCGCAGTGGTTGAGAGTCCGCCTGCCGATGCAGGGGATACGGGTTCGTGCCCCGGTCTGGGAGGATCCCATATGCCGCGGAGCGGCTGGGCCCGTGAGCCATGGCTGCTGGGCCTGCGCATCCGGAGCCTGTGCTCCGCAACGGGAGAGGCCACAACAGTGAGAGGCCCGCGTACCACAAAAAAAAAAAAAAAAAAAAAAAAAAAAAAAAAAAAAAAAAAAGAGTACTAATCCTACTCATAAGGGGTCCACCCTTAAGAACCTCTCAAAGGCCTTACCTTCTAATGCCATCAGGCTGGGCATTAGAATTTCAACATATGAATTTTGGGGGGGACACAAAATTCAGACCATAGTAGTTGTCTCACTGAACATCCATTCCCAACCCCTTTTACCTTGCCATTTTCCCCCATAAAGAATTGAAAACTAAATACTCATTTTTCCTTACTTCCCTTAGAGTGGCCACAGTCTTACCAATATGTAAGAGAAAAAAACCTGTTAAGGGTACAAAAGAAGGGCTTCTAGGAAAGCCCTTTTCTTTCAAATTAAAGAGGCATTTGTGACTGTTCTCCCTTCTTCCTGCTTTTAAAGTAAAAATGAGTCCCTGAGCTGTGGAAGACACCAGTGCTGTGAAGTTGAGAAGCCAACATGCTAAAGATAGGTTCAAGGGGCCTGAGTCTTCGTTGAAGTTACCTAGCCACTGCACCAAGCACAGGACTACTTCCCTCCAGATTTCTTCTTCTGTGAGAATAAAACCCTACTCTCTTCAGCTCTGGTTAGCTGCATTTTTTGATACTTGTAGCTTAAAGCTACTGACACAGTGCATGAGCTTGTAAATAGGGCAAATCCAAGTTAAAATCCAAGCTCAAACATTTGATACCTGAGTGATCTCAGACAAAGTTCATCCCCTTTCCTGGTCTCACTGTCCCCATTGATACCTTTCACATATCTATAGACAGAGATTTCACAATCCCCTCTCTACAGTTATCATTAGACTACATGAGTACCTTTTCATGGGAAATCAATCTATCTTGTCCCTAAATCATACTAATTTTTCAAATAACAAAACTATTTGAAGAGAAAACACATGACAGGAGATAGCAGTATAGGGAGAAAGATGCAAAGAGGATTTTTTCTAGACTTGAAATGATGTAGATGAGAATGTATAGGGAAAATAAATGCTTACAAAGGAGATAAAAATTAACATTCTTTTGCATGTTGATGTGTTGCCCAACTTGAATCCTTTAACATTTTCCAGGTGGCAGCAGGAGACCATTAAAATAGCAGTACCCAGAGAAGTGGGGGAGTTTAGGCCAATAAGGAAGAAGCCAGGTGGAGCCAAACTCCAATCTCTGGCAGGGAAAAAACAACAAAAAAGGCTGAAAATGTGCTTCAGGATTAAGAGACTTGGAAACCTGGAAGATGGATTATAATAATTGAGAAAGAAAAATATCCCAAACTGCAAATAAATCTGTTGTTTAAATCCTCATGATCTCTGCACAGATTTTGAAAATGTCCTACTGCTTTTCAAGATACATATACATTAGCATTGCATAAGCAGGGAAAACAAAACGAAACAAAGCAAAACAAATGAAAGAGAGACTGAAGTGTTGGCCAGAGAATAAGATTTTACAAAACTAAAGCCAAGAGATTGAAAAATTAAAGAGATTAAATATACATGTCTCTGGTGCAAAAGAGCTAAAATCAATACAGAGGCCATTATCAGATTTCAAATGAGCAGAGACAATCTTCCAACTAAACTCTGAAATCAAAAGAGAAAATATTGTCCTCTGGAAAACTCCAACTCCATGAGTGAGAAGACCACCAGGAAAATAGTTTTAAATCAACTGGTTTCCTGGTTTTGGAAGGGAATGTTTAATTCAGCTCCCTCATTTTACTGATGGGAGCTCACGGACCAGAGAAGTTACAGAACAAAATAAAGCATAAGCTGTGTTTCCTCTCTGTGACCTGTCTCCCCTGAGACTAACGATATCCTTCCTCTCTGAGAGAAACTAGAAAATCTTCATCTGGAACATAAAGAAAACACTGAAATAAACTTGTATCAAAGATAAAATTCTTACACTGATCAACTTCTTATCAATTTATTTCTTCTTAGCCTATCTCATTGAGATGTAGTTAGAAAACAAGGTGAGAATATTTGTGACATTATAAGGATCTTTGTTAAAAATAATAATAACTAAAAGAAGGAAAAATAGGAGGAAGGGGCAAAATTTGTCCACAGTTTATATTTGCATCCACCTTGACTGACTACAGATATTCTTAACTCCCTGCACTGCACACCCACACACATCAATGCTCAGCCTAAATATCTGCTTAATCAATGCTAAATGAGACCCTCCTTCTGGCCTCCTCTGGCTGCGCAGGCGCCCAGAGTGAACCCAGATGGCAGCACCCACGGATCTGCAGTTGAAGACGTAGAGGAGGGTCTTGAGCACGCAGAGGCTTCTCTTAGAAACCTGAGGGGACTGTGGACAAGAATTTTGAGTGAGGCCCAAATCCTGCAGAAGGAAAGAGGCTCCAGGGGCCTGGGGAGTGGTTTCACAGATTCCTAAGGCCAGCCTGGGTCTTCTTAGACTAGTGTGGAGGGCGAGTGGCTCTTGCAGGGTAGGAGCCTGCGGGGCTCGGTTGAGTTGTCTGTGACCTGTCACTGACCTGTCCCCTCCATCCGAGCTCCAGAGTGTTTTTTTGCACTTGGAGCCTTCAGGGATTCAGTTCCCTGGTAAGACCCGAAGAAAGTATTTCAAAGGGAGTCCCTTTGGACAGCTTGCCTGAGCTAAGGCCTCTGGAATTCTGCCGCCTCATTTGTTTTGAAAAACTCCAAATCCAACCTGCTTTTTTAGGCCATTTATTGGATCCCATACCTTGAAATGTTGCAGTATCTACCGTTCAGAAAGTCAGACATTCTCAAAGCAATGTTCCTTTCAGGAGTTTGGCCCTCACCCCCACCCCCTTTTTTGAAGACCGTGTCAGAAAGAGAACTAGGTCCAGTAAAGTTGTTTTCAAGTCAGATTGCTATCAGAAGGAATTGGGTTTCTCCCTTTGTTTAAACAATTGCTTATAAATGTGTTATTACCCTGAAACATCATGCCACCTAAGAGTGGTCAGGATTCTCACACCACTACCAACCCAAAGTCATGTTTTCGGGGATAGGAGAGGGAGGACAGGGATTGCAAACAACCCTAGACTTCATTTAGTTTAAATCTGTACTTTTATAGGAAAGGCAACTGAGTTCCAGAAAAGTCTCAGTCAAAGGTTGGGATCCAGTATTCTCTGTCTTACCCCACACTTTTTGACTGTTAGTTTATGTTTTTCAGAAGAGCAACATATTTCTTCTTAAGACTGCCTTCCAGTCAACCTTTGCACAAGAAACATGACAGCTAAAACTGCTGTTGCTCTTAGTAAATGAAGCTGTTTGTTATTGCTCTGAGGAAGAAAAAATGATAAATGATACTAATGAGCTTAGGTTTCACTGTCAGAGGCATCACCTGAGTCCTTGGGGTAACAGACCATCTTCTCTGGCATCGGCCATTTACCTACTGGCAAATTAAGGGAAATGACTGAACCTTGCTTCTGACAGCAGAGGACTTGGAAGACAGGAATGCCATGATGGTGCTTGTTACAACTGAGAATGTAGAATGAAGGTGAGAATGACCAAGTAGTTAGAGGTACGTATGGAGACCCCATTGACAAGTGACTACGAGGAGAGTGCTGGCATTAGGGCCAAATAAGGATGACCCCAGGGCTCTCCCCCTGCTCTAATCCACCCACCTCATCCCTCCTGGCAGGCATCTCCTCACATCTAGGACAGAGTCATGGCCCTCAGGACTGATGACTCTAGATAGATCAGCCTCCTGGTCTTGTCAGAACTATGTATCCATCCAGTCACCCATTCATCTATTTATGTATTTATTCTTATCCCTCCTTGTTCTAGAAGGATTGGAGGGAGCTCAAATAAAACATAACAAAACAGTGTAAATTAAAAGCAGTAAGAAAAGAAGGAAGAAAAAAAGTGAAGAACTAAAAGGGATCCAAGCATGAGGCTGAAAGTGAACACCTCAAAATGCATTTTGTGATAAATTCCTCCTACTGCACCCATGTGATTTTTGTACTTTCTGTATGGGTATATAATAGATGGCAATTTAAAAATCTACTTTAAAAAAATAATAATAATTACTGACAGAAAAATAGTACTGCATGATCTCACTTATATGTGGAATCCCCCCCAAAAAGAACTCATAGATGCAGAGAACAGATTGACAGTTGCCAGAGGCAGGGGGTGAGCAAAATGAGTGAAGGGGGTCAGAAGGTACAAATTTCCAGTTATAAAATAAATAAGTCCTGGGGGATGTAATGTACAGCATGGTGACTCTAATTAATAAACTGTATTGCATATTTGAAAGTTACTAAGAGAGTAGGTCTTAAAAGTTCTCATCACAAGGAAAATAGTTAACTATGTGTGGTGATAGATTAACTAGACTTCTTGTGGTGATCATTTGGCAACATGTACAAATGTCAAATCATTATGTTATACACTTGAAACTAGCTTAATGTTATATATCAGTTATATCTCAAAAATAATAATAATATTTACATTAGTCATGCTTCTAACCAGTTCACTCACATTATCGCAGTATTTAATACTAACAACAACCCTATGAGAGTGATTACTGTTGTTATCGCTTTCTTAGAATTGAGAAATAGAGGATTAGGAACTTAAAGAATTCGTCGAAGATAAAACTTGGAGTCAGGTAAGGCATGCATTTAGTCAGGCTGTCAACCACAGAGTCCATATTCTTAAACTACTCTGTTAAGGATGGCTCCATCTTTATGAATATTCCAGGTATTTTTTTTCACTCTTCACTGAGGACAAAACAAATTACATGTAACAATGCATCACAGATGGATACTTTTTATAATGAGTTAACTTTTTAAAAAGTTTCTTATTCTAATAAAAAACAACTTTTGTATTAATATGTGGAATACTGTGCTGACTTGCTCTGAAATTGCCGTATTTTATTGAGCTAGGGTCTTAGTCTGCTATTAAGGTCAGAGGTATGATGGCCCTCTCCTGCTAACCTGCCAAAGAAAAGGTGAGCATTTGTAGCAAGCAAATCCCCACCTAACATGCAAAGTTTAGTACTATGTTTGAGGAGATAAGGAAAACCAAGAATACTTTCTATAGAGTGTCATTTTCTTTTAATCCAAAAAAACTAAAGTTGAGAAGCCCAGGTGACAGAACTTTGTATTCCATTATGTCTCGTCATAATCTCATTCATTATCTTATTATCATAATAATAATCTCACTCATTATCTCTCCCTTGAACTAGAAAACGAAGTCGATTACCAAGAGTTCAAGTCTGTGATATAATTCTAAATATTCTGCAAGACAGTCACTTGCTATGATACCATAGATTACCAAAAAAAGTTTATTTGCTATAATAAAGCCCTAATATAGGATCAAGGCCATAACACAAGATATCAGTACTTAGAGGAACCCACCAGATGATAATGAAATACACTTTATTTAGACTGCCTTTTAAAACAACATTTAGCTATAATTTAAAGTAGGCAGAGAGTGAGGCAGAAGTAAGGAAGAGAGAAGACACAAGACTTAAAAACAGAAGGGTAGGATGCAAGACATGCTATTTTTGTGTAAGGCACGTGTTGACTTAGAAAGAATTAGTAGTCATGAGCCACTGCAGCTCACTTAAACATGTCTTTGCAAGGGATCTACCAGAGATGGTACATAATTTATAATTTGCCACAAAAAATACTTTTGGGGGGCCCTCATGAGTTGCAAACCACCCTGAAAATTCAGAAACTGAACATAAAATAGCTACATAATTTGACAGCAAGTACAGATATGAAACATGTCTTCAAGCTAGCAAAAGAAGCGACAGATTTAAACAGGACATCCAAAAAAGAATTTACCCCATGGAGAACAAAAAGAGAGCAGAAAAATAGAAAGATAACCAATATAATAATTTAAATATGTATGACTTAACTGCACATCTTCCTTTTTTGGTAATGTAAGTTTACAAATGGCTTGGTCAAAATATATTGTAGAGCTGCTTCACATAAAGATCAAGAATCCCTGATATCTGATGTACAGAAATGAAAACCAGAGTGATTATTGTCAAGCCAGAAGTTCACTAACCCTACTATGGAACACTGCTACTTGAAAATCCCAACAGTCTATAAAACATTAATGGTATGCTAAATTAGGTGACTACTTTAAAATTCTCAAATGGGTAATCTCTAAATTAAAACTTCATGTGAAATACTGGCAGATTCTCACGTAAAATGGTTATGCAGAGTTGCAGAGAAAGGAAGAACTGTTCCCAAGAAATGTGTGTACGTATGAGTGTGAAAGTATGTGTCTCTATAGGTTTCTTTTTATCTCTTATTAGTCTCACAATCCAATTAAATGAGAATTCGTGTTGTGAAACCTAAAGGTCAACCCAAACTTGACTTCTTTTTTGTACTCCAGATGGTCTTATTCTCTACCACAATACAAGGAATAATAAAGGGCAGTGTCTTTTTTTTTTCATTACTGAGGTATAATTGACATACAATCATGTAAACATATATAAAGTATACAGCTTGATAAGTTATGACATATACATTTACTTGGACAGCCATTACCACAATCAACATAGTGAACATATCCATCACCCCCTAAAGTTTATTCCTGCCCCTTTGAAATCTCTCCCTTCCCTTCTCCACTCTTTTTGCCTTTCCCCTTCTTCTCAATCCCCAACCACTGATCTGCTTTCTGTCACTGTAGACTAATTTGCATTTTCTAAACTTTTTTGTAAATGGGATCATGCAGAATGTACTCTTTTTTTGTCTGACTTATTTCACCCAGCATAATTATTTGGAGATTCACCCATGTTGTGTGTGCACCAAAAGTTCAGTCCTCTTCCTTGCTGGGCAGTATTCCATTGCATGGACATTACACAATGCATCTATTCAGTCCCTTGTCACTGGACATTTGAATTTTTTTCAAATTGTTGACTACTACACATAAAGCTGTTATGGGCATTTATGTCCAGGCTTTTGTATTGACCTATACTTTCCATTCTCTTAGATAAATAACTAGGAGTATAGTGAATAGACCATAGGTTAACTGTAGGTTTAACTTTTTAGGAAACTCCCAAATTACTTTGTATAGTGGTTTCAATACTTAAATTCCCACCAAGAGTGTATGGGAATTCCAGTTCCTCCTCATCCTTGTAAACATTTGTTATGGTCAATCATCTAATTCGAGCCATTCTAATAGGTGAGTAATACTATCATGCTGTGTTTTTAATTTCAATTTTTATTTTGAGAATCTTTTCATGCGGTTACTTATAATTAACCTATCTTCTTCAGAGACATGTCTGTTCAAAGAATTTACACAGATATTATTGGGCTGTTCGTTTCATAATCATTAAATTTTAAGAGTTCTTTATACATTCTGGATACAAGGCCTTCATCAGATATAAAGTTTGCAAATATTTTCTCACAAAATATAAATTGTCTTTTCATTCTCTTAACAAATTCCTTAAAAGATCATAAGTTTTAAATTTTAATGAAGTTTAATTTATATTTTTTTATGTAGATTGTGCTTTTTGTATTGTAGTTAATAAATCTTTGCCTAAGGCAAGGTCACAAACATTTCTCCTATGTGTTATGCTGGAATATTTATAGTTTTAGGTTTTACATTTAGATCTTTGATTAATTTTAAGTTAATTAAGGATCGAAGTTGTTTTTGATTTTGCATGTGGATATCTAATTTTTTCAGCACCATTTGTTGGAATGGTCTCAGTGGGCTACAATCAAGGTGTCAGCAGGACTGTGTTCCTTCTGGAGGATCTAGGGGAGAATCCTTTTTTTTTTTTTTTTTTTTTCCTGCTTTATCTAGTTGACCTAATTTAAAACTTAGTTCCATCTGCATCCTTAATTTCCTTTGCCATGTAACCTAATATACTGAATGTTCCAGAGGTCAACATGTGACATCTTTGGGGTGGGGGGGCTGGGAATTATTTTGCCTACCACACGTTTACAGAAATTCATGTTTTCCTATTCTAAAAACCTCCCTCCATCCCTTATGATAGGTCTGCTACCATAACCAATTATTTCACCACACTACAGACAGATGTTAATTCCCATTTCCTATCAGTTAGCCTTGTCCTAAAGCAGTTCAATGAACAGTGCCCTCCTTTAATGTGTGAAAGTCAATGTCAGTGTCATAACATATAATAAATTATACATTTAATCTAGAAACCTGTGTGTCTATTTCTATTTTTTGAGAAGCATCAATGAAACAGCCATGCAACTGTCACATAAGTACTTGAGCAAAAGTTGTGCAAATATCTGTTATAGTAATTCCATAATTCCATGTATTTCTTCATTGAGTGGGTTGTCATACACAATAACCTTTAATGTAATTCTCAATTCTAAGCATATATGATTGTGTGCAACCAAAATAATAACTATAGTTACTATTACTCAGTGCTTACTGTGTACCAGGTATCTGTGAAACATTCATTACCTTGCTTAATCCTTACAACAAACTGTGAGGTAGGTTTTTTTCCCATTACAGAGGAAGCTGGGGTACAGAGTTACAAAAACTTTAAATCTGCCAAAGGTCACATCTTTAGTGTGTAGGGGAGCCACTGTTTGATACCTAGTCCATGCTTTTATAACCATGACACCACACTGCTGTGATATTACACACTAAAGGGACCCACACACAGACTGGCAGGGATAACATTAGGGAAAACCCAGAGACCAGAAGTTTTGTTCTTGGGTTTGATATCAAATCAGCCCTTGACCTGCCCATAATCTCATACTTTGCTCATGTTTCACCTTGTATTAATGAGCTTTGGCTACATTATGCTGCAGAACAAATGACCCCAGAATCTTTGTGGCTTTTAACAACAAAAATTAACTTCTCAACTCATATTGTGTGTGCACTGCTAACAGCTCCCATCTGGAACAGGCAGATCATCTGCCAGAGAAAGAACAAACATGGAAACTCTGCAGTGGCTCTTAAAGCTTTGAAAGGGGCATACAACAGTTCTGCTCACTTTTCTTTGGTCAAAGTAAGTCACAAGACCAAGCTTGATGTCTATTAAGCAGAGAAGTATAATCTTAACACAGAAAGCGGCAGTAAATTGGGGGAACAATAGCAAAATCTATTGCAAACCTCTTCATTCATCTTTCCATTTCTCTGGCTTACTCCAAGCCCTCCCATTCAACATCTTTACCCATTGGTTTCTCTAGCTCTCAAACTATCCCTACATCTGTCCTTTGTGGCAACGTACTCCTTTTCTCTCCTTCCTTGTCTTACTGCTTGCCAGGTGCACATCTGTTAAATGAACCCCTTCAGTGAGGTCTGGGGATTTTCCCCTATAAATGGCTCTAACAGAGCCCCAGTGTCCAGGGATCCACTTCTCTAGCATTAGTTTACATAGATATTTCCTGAATGACTTGAGTCTGAGTCTTTAAAAAAAATTCTTTTAATAAATTTTAAAAAAAGGACATTCCATACTTATTCTAAGAAAGAGGTATTATTTTCATTCCTGTTCATTTGACTCACAGTAAATAGTTCCTTGAGGGAAGTAGTGTTCTATCATTCTCATATTACAGATTAAAAAACTGAGGTTCAATTTAAGTAAGAGACTTGCCAAAGTTCACCCAACTAATGGGTTGTGGAACCAAGTCCAAATCACAATTTTCAAACTCTAAATTGGGATCTCTTTTTACTAAACCAAATTGCTATTGTTAACATTTGGTGCACATTCCAAGCCAGAGAGAGTATGAATTTTGACTTGAGTTGGTGGGACTGAAACATGGAAATGGACTGAAAAGATGAGACTCAGATTTATACGTGGCTGACTCCAAGTCCAGTAATATGAGCTGTGAGGCTATGTTACTTGTACAGCAGACTGGCAGAATCACTGTTAGAGATGGACACACCAGCAGTCAATAGGAAGTGACAGCTAATGACCTGATGAATAATGCAAAGCCTCTACCTTTTAGTCTGGTCAAGTAAACTCATCATTGAAACATGCTGTGAATTATTTCTGTGAATGGCTTCTCAGAGAAGGTGGCACCTAGATATGAGAGTTCAGAGACAAATGATTCAGGTAAGAAGAGTAGCAGATGGTTATTCCAGGCAGAACAAAAACACTGACAAAAAAGTTCATGTCCTGTTCAAGAACTACACAGGAATAGAAAACACTGTGCAAGGAGAGAGAAAGTGAGAGAAAAGACTGGAGAGATGGGCAAGGTCAAGTCATGGTGGTCCTCACATATTTTTTTCCTTTTTAACATCTTTACTGGAGAATAATTGCTTTACAAAGGTGTGTTACTTTCTTTATAACAAAGTGAATCAGCTATACATATATATATATCCCCATATCTCCTCCCTCTTGAGTCTCCTTCCCATCCTCCTTATCCCACCCATCTAGGTGGTCACAAAGCACCGAGCTGATCTCTCTAGGTTATGTGGCTGCTTCCCACTACCTACCTATTTTATATTAGGTAGTGTATATATGTCCATGTTACTCTCTCACTTCGTCCCAAGTTGCCTTTCTCCGCCCCGTGTCCTCAAGTCCTTTCTCTATGTATGTGTCTTAATTCCTGTCCTGCCCCTTGGTTCTTCAGAACCACTTTTTTTTAGATTCCATGTATATGTGCTAGCATACGGTATTTGTTTTTCTCTTTTTGACTTACTTCACTCTGTATGACAGACTCTAGTCCATCCACCTCACTACAAATAACTCAATTTCATTTCTTTTATGGCTGAGTAATATTCCATTGTATATATGTGCCACATCTTCTTTATCCATTCATAATTCAATGGACACTTAGGCTGTTTCCATGTCCTAGCTATTGTAATAGACCTGCAATGAACATTGTGGTACATGACTCTTTTTGAATTATGGTTTTCTCAAAGTATATGACCAGTAGTGGGATTGCTGGGTCATATGGTACTTCTATTTTTAGTTTTTTAAGGAACCTCCATACTGTTCTCCATAGTGGCTGTATCAATTTATATTCCCACCAACAGTGCAAGAGGGTTCCTTTTTCTCCACACCCTCTTCAGCATTTATTGTTTGTAGATTTTTTAATGATGGCCATTCTGACTTGTGTGAGGTGATACCTCATTACAGTTTTGATTTGCATTTCTCTAATGACTAGTGATGTTGAACATCCTTTCATGTGTTTGTTGGCAATCTGTGTATCTTCTTTGGAGAAATGTCTATTTAGATCTTCTGCCTATTTTTGGATTGGGTTGTTTTTTTTTTTCTACTATTAAACTGCATGAGCTGCTTGTAAATTTTGGAGATTAATCCTGTCAGGTGCTTCATTTACAAATATTTTCTCCCATCCTGAGGGTTGTCTTTTCATCTTGTTAGGGAAGTTTTCAACTATAATCTCTTCAAATATTTATTCAGTCCCTTTCTTTCTCTTCTTCTCTGGGACCCCTATAATTCGAATGTTGGTGCATTTAATGTTGTCCCAGAGGTCTCTGAGTCTGTCCTCAATTCTTTTCATTGTTTTTCCTTTATTCTGCTCTGCTGTAGTTATTTCCACTATTTTATCTTTCAGGTCACTTATCCATTCTTCTGCCTCAGTTATTCTGCTATTAATTCCTTCTAAAGAATTTTTCATTTCATTTATTGTGTTGTTCATCATTGTTTGTGTGCTCTTTAGCTCTTCTAGGCCATTGTTAAATGTTTCTTGTATTTTCTCCATTCTATTTCCAAGATTTTGGATCATCTTTACTATCATTATTCTGAATTCTTTTTCAGGTAACCTATTTCCTCTTCATTTGTTTTGTCTGGGGATTTTTTACCTTGCTCCTTCATCTGCTGTGTGTTTGTCTGTCTTCTCATTTTGTTTAACTTACTGTGTTTGGGGTCTCTTTTTGCACCTGCAGGTTAGTAGTTCCCATTGTTTTTGGTGTCTGCCCCCAGTGGGTAAGGTTGGTTCAGTGAGTTGTGTAGACTTCCTGGTAGAGGGGACTGGTGCCTGTATTCTGGTCGATGAGGCTGGATCTTGTCATTCTGGTGGGCAGGACCACGTGTGGTGGTGTGTTTTGGGGTTACTGTGACCTTATTATGAGTTTAGGCAGCCTCTCTGCTAATGGGTGGGGTTGTGTTCCTGTCTTGCTAGTTTTTTGGCATAGGGTGTCCAGCACTGTATCTTGCTGGTCATTGAGTGGAGCTGGGTCTTAGCATTGAGATGGAGATCTCTGGGAGAGCTTTCGCCATTTGATATTACGTGGAGCCGGGAGGTCTCTGGTGGACCAATGTCCTGAACTCGGCTCTCCCACCTCAGAGGCATAGGCCTGACACCCAGCCTGAGCACCAAGACCCTGTCAGCCACACGGCTCAGAAGAAAAGGGAGAAAAAAAAGAAAGAAAGAACAGAAAAAATAAAAAGAAATAAAGTTATCTAAATAAAAAATTAATAATTAAAATAAATATTAAAAATTTTTTTAATTAAAAAAAAGAAAGAAGAGAGCAGCCAAACCAAAAAACAAATCCACCAATGATAACAAGCGCTAAGAACTATACTAAAAAAAAAAAAAAGGACAGACAGAACCCTAGGACAAATGGTAAAAACAAAGGTATACAGACAAAATCACACAAAGAAGCATACACATACACACTCACAAAAAGAGAAAAAGGAAATATATCTATATACATCTATATATATAAAGAAAAAGGAAGAGAGCAACCAAATCAATAAACAAAGCTACCAGTGATAATAAACTCTAAATACTAAACTAAGATCAACATAAAATCAGAAACCAGTCAGTCGCATACAGCAAACCCCAAGTCTACAGTTCTTCCCAAAGTCCACCACCTCAGTTTAGGGATGATTCATTGTCTATTCAGGTATTCCACAGATGCAGGGTACATCAAGTTGATTGTGGAGATTTAACCCTCTGTTCCTGAGGCTGCTGGGAGAGATTTCCCTTTCTCTTCTTTGTTCACAGCTCCTGAGGTTCAGCTTTGGATTTGGCCCCACCTCTGCATGTAGGTCGCCTGAGGGCATCTGTTCCCGCCCAGACAGGATGGGGTTAAACTAGTAGCTGATTAGGGGGCTCTGGCTCACTCAGGCTGGGGGGAGGGAGGGGTAAAGAAGTGGGGTGAGCCTGAGGCGGCAGAGGCCAGTGTGACGTTGCAACAGCCTGAGGTGTACCGTGTGTTCTCCTGGGGAAGTTGTCCCTGGATCACGGGACCCTGGCTGTGGCGGGCTGCACAGGCTCCTATAAGGGGAGGTGTGGATAGTGACCTGTGCTTGCACACAGGCTTAGCGTTTCATGACCATCTCTGGTGTCCACACTGATAGCTGTGGCTCGCGCCCACCTCTGGAGCTTCTTTAGGAGGTGCTCTGAATCCCCTCTCCTTGCACACCCCAAAACAATGGTCTCTTGCCTCTTAGGCAGTTCCAGACGTTCCCAGACTCCCTCCAAGCTAGCTGTGGCACACTAGCCCCCTTCAGGCTGTGTTCATGCAGCCAACCCTAGTCCTCTCCCTGGGATCTGACCTCCGAAGCCGGAGCCTCAGCTCCCAGCCCCCACGTGTCCCAGCGGGTGAGCAGACAAGCCTCTCAGGCTGGTGAGTGCTGGTTGGCACTGATCCCCTTGCGGGAATCTCTCTGATTTTCCCTCTGCAACCCTACTGCCGCGCTCTCCTTCATGGTTCCGAAGTTTCCCCCCAACCACCCCCCATCTCTGCCAGTGAAGGGGCTTCCTAGTGTATGGAAACTTTTCCTCCTTCACAGTTCCCTCCCCGAGGCGCAGGTCTGGTCCCTATTCTTTTGTCTCTGTTTTTTCTTTTTTCTTTGCCCTACCCAGGTACATGGGCAGTTTCTTGCCTTTTGGGAAGTCTGAGGTCTTCTGCCAGCATTCAGTAGGTGTTCTGTAGAAGTTGTTCCACATGTAGATGTATTTCTGATGTATTTGTGGGAAGGAAGGTGATCTCCACATCTGACTCCTCCACCATCTTGAAGGTCTCCCACTAGCAAAATGTCAAGGTTTGTAGTGATCTAGATCAGTGTTGGAGACATCTGCCTAGACTTTTAACCTCTTCTGCCAGCCCCCAAAACTAAAAGTGTATCTGCAGTCAGGCTGTCTTTCAAAGGAATAGGTCAGCCTGGAAATAAGCCAAAATTATCAACCTTTTAGGCTCTGTGACATGAAAGCCTTCAGATGTTTTCCAACAAAGCCCATTAAAAGGATCTTAAGCCCTTGAGACTGAAAACAAATGTGACATTCTGCTGCATTCAATAATTATTTGCTTCTGAGCATTTGTTTGCCATTATTTTTTGTGGCCCCTTTGTAGGATTTGTGTTGAGATCTCCCATATTGGCAGACCAAAATGAATTCAATGAATTCATTGCAAATTCCTTTGGTGGATGATTAATACCTTCCTGAATAAAATTCAAAATAGGGGAAGGGTAAAGATAGGCATAGAAAAAAATAGAGAAATTGCGTTCAATTAATCTTTTTTTTTTTTTGTCCATATGAAATTGGAAGCACAAGATTACTAAAGCAGAGATGTCCCAGTTAGAAAACAAAGTCAGAAGTATCCTTTTGATTGTCTGGACTTTCAAAAGAATACAGATGTGTCTAGCACAATGTTTTAAATGTATGAAATCTCTGAATTTATCTTATGAGAAGGTGGGTTACAAACAAGTAATTTTGGCTGGGTTTATATTGCAATTAATATTCAGAAGTGTCCTAATTAACAACATTAACCAACTAAGTATTGCAAACTTGAGCTACTTATCTCCATTTTAGAGATAAATTTCCTCTCCCTGTAACTAGTAACAAAAAGTAGTGGATCAGTTAGCTTTTGCTGCATAACAAATCTAAACTTAGTGTCTTAATATAACAACCATTTACTTAGCTCACGATTCTTTGGGTCATCTGTGTCAACCTTCTGTTCTGATCTTAGACAGTTTGGCTAATCTCTCTTGGGTTTTTTCATAAGTTTATATTTAGCTTATTGATCTACTGATGGCTGTGTGATCAAGGATCTTTCACTCACATGTCCGGCAACTGGCAGGTTGTCATACAGGATACTGGGATAACTGGGCCACATGCTGTTCATACTCTGGCAGGCTAGTCTAGACTTCCACATATAGCAGCCATAGAGTTCCAAGAACAGCAAGAAGTAACAGACCTCACTGCTCAGGTGCTTTTCATGCCATATTTACAAACAAAGCAAGCACATGGCAAAGCCTAGATTCAATGGGTAGGGAAATAAATGCTACCTTCTTGACAGGAGTTGCAAAGCCACATTGGAAAGAGGTGGGCCTACAGACAGGAAAAGAATCTGTGGCAATCTACAACAAAGACAAAGCCTAACACAATATCTTCAAAACCCACCTACCAGTAAAAGAAACAGAAAATGCTTCAGCAGTGCTCAGCAATTTAACAACAACCACACCTCCCACAACTCATGCTGTTGAAAGATAAAGTCATAAGAATTTTTATTAATGCCCCAGGTCTAGATAGAAGGACATTAGATGTATGTCCTTCTCTTATTCTTTTTCCTAAGACGTAGTGGGATGTGCAGAAGTCTAAACAATGGCTTTGACTTTCTCTTACTGAAGTGAGAGTTCTACTACTACTCCCAGATGAGAAATAATCTGAAAGTTCAAAATATTTCAGCAGAGAGAACAGAGCACAGGTGTTCTAACAAAGACTAAATGCTCCCTCTCCTCTCTTCCTCTCCTCTTCTGCTTTCCCTCTCTTCCCCCAATAGCATGTAGTTTGGAAAACACAAATTATGTTGGAAGAGAATCAAAAAGTCACTCACTCTATATAACAGCAAACTGAATATCTAGACAAAGCCATTCAAGCATGAACAAAACCCTGTGAAACAGCAGACAAAATACAAGAGAGGGAGGGAGGGAGAGAGAGAGAGAGAGAGAAAGAGATGACGTAAAAAGACTAAGGATGTGGACTAGAATAACTCAAGAAAAGAAAATTTCTTATTATTTAATAAGAACATAAATTCAATACAATAAAAGCTTAAAAACCAATGATAAACCATTAGAACGGCATGTGACATTGAAAGGGAAATTCAATCATAAAATATTAAGGGCAAAAACAAAATAATTTTAGAATTTAGAAATAGATTTCAAAGAGCAACCAATTCAATAGTTACCACACCTAGAAAGCTAATTATTGTCACGGAGGAAAAGCTTGAGATAATCACAGAGGATGCACATGAAAAAAAAAGAGATAATAGCATTTAGAGAGAAATTAATGAATAAGAAAAGCAAAGATGATCAAATTAAGGATAATTGTTATCCACAAAGTGAAAAATCCAATAAATGGAAAAAAATTTTTATTTAATGATGTAATAAAAGAAAAATTTTCTGGAATGAAGAAAAAATTGAACTTGCCATTGGAAAAATAAGTGCAATATGATCCAGAAATTACAATACTGATACATATATACTAGCTGTAAATATATATATATATATATATATGTGTGTGTGTGTACACACACACACACACACACACACACACAAACACACACACTAGCTAAGGTTCTATTCTTTTTTTTTTTTTTTTTTTTTTTTTTTTCGTGGTACGTGGGCCTCTCACTGTTGTGGCTTCTCCCGTTGCGGAGCACAGGCTCCGGACGCGCAGGCTCAGCGGCCATGGCTCACAGGCCCAGCCGCTCCGTGGCATGTGGGAACTTCCCAGACCGGGGCATGAACCCGCGTTCTCTGCATCGGCAGGCGGACTCTCAACCACTGCGCCAGCAGGGAAGCCCTAAGGTTCTATTCTTTAAGAAGGAATAGGGAAAGAATTCTGTAAGCATCCAGGCTTTAAAGTAAATCATTTACAAGGAAAAAAAATGAGGTTGGTCTCAAGCTTTTCCACAGCAGTATTCAACGCCAATAGATAATAGAGTAATATCTATAAAATTTAGAAATAAAGTGTGATCCATGAATATTGTGCTTAATTGAAATGGCATTCAACTATAAGGCCAATAAGTAGGCAAAAATTTTCAAATATGAAAGAATTTAAGGAATATATAATCCATGAGCCTTTCAAAAATCTATTTGACAAATATATCTACTCAAAAGAAAACTCAAAATAAATAACTCAGGAATAACGAAGTCCTGACAGTAGCTAAAAATACAGAATTAATTTTTAAGATACTATGAGAAATATGGTTACTGAAACAAATGGATATTAAGAGCCTGGACAATGAAGTAAAACTAGGAAAACTGACTATGGGATCAGTTAACACTCATCCCTTTAGAAATGGGGCAGGACCCTGTGGGGCCCTCTCAGGTACAGATCCTTTCCGTGTCCCCTGTTTCTTGTTTGCAGGAAATGGGCTTCATTCAGCCTCCTTGACCATCTCTGAATTCCAAAGCTCAGACTGAAACAGTTGCTCATCAGGGAAGGGAGGGAATGCAGAAACAGAGGAGGAGCAGTCAAGAAACAAGGTGGGGGCAGGGTCCTGGTTCCTCCTCAGTGAATATTCATAACAATGCATCCTTTGTTCTTCTGCATATATCATGAGTTCTTCTGCAGGAACTAAGGCCCCCACGCAGGTGGGGGATGGTGACTTCAGGCTGAGCACACGATTCCTGGAACACTGCCCTGTTATCTTACCACCAACCAATCAGAAGAAAGTCTGCACATAGTGGAAGTTAACGAAGACTCTGACCCCCTCCCAAAATGATTCTCCCTTTAAAAACTTTCTTGGTCAAGCAGAATCTTCAGAGTTGGTTTTGGGACATGAGTCCACCATCTCCTCAGGTTGCCAGCCTCCTGAATAAAGCAACCTTTCTCTTCCTACCAGCATTTGGCTTTCAGGCAATGAGCAGCCAAACCTGACTTTGGTGATACTTTAACTGCAGGGAGTCAGTCACTACTATCTAATATTTAAGCAAATAGTTTAAAAAATTTAAAAACAGTGTCTCCAACTTCTTCACATTTTTCCATTATCTATTTTCTTTACCTTGCAGGATATTTTAGGGAAAATACGTTTTGTGATGAAGATTTAGGTAGATATACATATATATTTGTCTATATATATGTAAAAATATATTGTGTATAGATCCATAATATGAAATTTTAATTCCTTTTTATTTCAATTCAGCTTGTTTTATATTTAATTCAATTCAAAGTATATATCAGGGCTTCCCTGGTGGCACGGTGGTTGGGAGTCCGCCTGCCGATGCAGGGGACACGGGTTCGTGCCCCGGTCTGGGGGGATCCCACATGCCGCGGAGCGGCTGGGCCCGTGAGCCATGGCCGCTGAGCCTGCACGTCCGGAGCCTGCGCTCCACAACGGGAGAGGCCACAACAGTGAGAGGCCCGCGTACCGCAACAACAACAAAAAGTATATATCAGTTTTTATCAGAAATAGTATCAATAACATGATCTAATTTTTGTAAAAGTGTTTATACCTTCTCCATCTTTTTTCTCTATATTATGTGAATATAAAGATGTCTGTAATGATGTTTACTAAATGTTAATGATGTTTGTTTTCAAGTGGTGGGAGTGACTGAATTTTTTTCAATCTTTTTAATTTTACTTTTTCTGCATTGTCTGGAGTCATAGTATGGGCATATAGCAATATCAGTTTTACAAAAATGGTAAAGTGATTTTTCATTAAGATAGAAAATAATGAAAATGGGAAGAAACTGAAGCACAATGTCAATGGTGGTTCATTCTTGCTGGTGGGAAAATGAATGATTATTTTATTACACTTCTTTGGTTGTACTTTCCTGTAAGTTTTTTTAATTTCTAAAACTTAATTTTTCTTTTAATTTGGAGGGAAAATGAATATGAAACAAAAACTGATGTCTACTGATTTTTTTTTTTTTTTGGTAATTTTTTTGGTACTCTGCTTGTGTTGTAGCTCACACCTCCAGAACGTTGAATTTTCAGAATGCTCCCTCCTCTTTGTTACCAAAAATAAGAAAAGCATAAGTGGATGCTTAGACTAAGCCTCACCAAGAATTAAACTACTTCCTGGCAAAAAATGTGTTAAACATTTGAAATTCAGCCATTGTATAGTCTGGTTAATATGAAAAAGCAGGAGTTTAGCTCTAAACCCTGTAAAAAGATACCTGTGAATGATGAATGCTATATGGCATATTATAGAGAGAGGAAGATGGCAGTGGAAATAAGGAAGAAAACGCCAGAGAACTGATTAAGACTTTTGTGAAGTAACCACATGTCTGCATTGTAGTGAAGTCATAAGCACCTTTGGCAAGATGCCAGAAGGGCAGGATTATGTAAAAGAACAATAACGATAAACCCAGCACTACTCGTTCTCCTACTGAAATGCAAGCCATGGGCAATAAGTAAGACTTGGAATGAAATTAAAATCTTGGAGCAATAATGACTAACATCAGGAGAAAAAGAGAAAGTAATCTGGTAAGAAGCTGCTATTAAACCTCTTTAATTCTTTCCTCCCTCCTGCCTCTGCCTCAGTGGTAAGAGTCCTTTCTAGGGAATCATTGTCTCTAGGAGGCAGAAATGCAAATTCAATCAAGCTCAGAGACTGAGTATGTGATGCCAGGAGTGTTCTGTGATATCTCTGAGGAAGTCAGAGCTTCCTAAGCAAGTCCTGCATTAGGAGACGATAAAAATACCATCACAGTGAGAACCTAAAAAAGCTAATATACAAACAACCAAAAACATCTCTGTATCATCAAGAGAAGCCAAAATAATACTAATTCTATCCTTGGTTTTATGTGATAATAAATAAGAAACTGTGTCTTGATAAGTCCTCTCTACCAAGGAACATGCCTTATGTTGGTGGGCTCACATAATCCTTAGAGAGCAATTATTACTAATCCAATTTTAAAGTGAAATTACAGAATTCACAGAGAAACTAAGCAATTTCCTGAAGGCAATGCAGAGTCAGGATTCAAACCCAAGCAGCTCTGACTCCAAAGCTCTTTTTACCACCTAACATTAGAAGTCAGTGTTACTTAACAATGAGCATAGAAATTGAGTTTATTTTATAATGTGATAAAATTGGAAAACCCTAGGGTGGAACCCAAAAGAAATGCCAAGGTTTTTGTTTTTGTTTTTTCTATTATAATTAATCTGGACTTAATTCCATTTTTATGGTAGGGTTTTTCAATAGATGATTCAAAAATAATTAAATTATGGTTTTGAAAAATATTTAATTCAACCAAAACAGGGGTAGATCTTGATGATAAAGGAATGATGTCGATGAAATGAATTTCTGTATTTGAAAATAACCTTAGTGAGATCTAGACCGATTTTGACAAAAGACCTTTGAACACATCTAATGTCTGTTAAAATAGAGTTAAGTATCTATTAACACATTCCTTTAAACTTCTTCCAGATAGGCTATTAGAAAAGACGTATTTTCACAAGAAAAAATATCCATTGTACAGCCAAGCTATAAATGACCACTTTTAGTCAAATCTACCATGGAAATACTAGAAATACTTCCGAAAATCACTCTTTTCTATAGTTGTGAATGCAACTCATCTACAGTGAGACTGTTTCTAAGGCACCATCAAATCCTAAAGCAAATTTTCTCAATTTTAAATATTTCATATTTACAAACAGCATCTTTTAGGTATCTGCACAGTTCACAGTGATTTCCGCCGGTCTAGGTATAGTATCTCATACTGTGATGTTCTTTTTCCTATGCTGTTTAATTGGGAATGCTTTGCTTACCACTTAACTCTAACCTTATCTCATATCCTTTATATTCTGTTATGCCCACTGAGACTCAGTCACAAGGAACTTGTGAAATGTAGTAGAAAGACTATCAGGTATAGAGTTAAAAGAACTGGGCTTGAATTTTAAGTCAAACTCATCAGTAGTCAAATCAACAGAGCTGTGTACTTCCATGGGGCAAGGACCATTTGCTACCTTGATCCCAGTGCCTAGAAGAGTAAGTAGGCATTCAGTCAGTATTTGTTGAAAGTGAAAATAACATGCTTTAACCATACCATAGGATTATTGTTAAGATTAATACAGGAAGTACTTTTTTAAAATTAGTAAACATAATTTTTTAGAGCAATTTTAGGTTCACAGAAAAATTAAGCAGAAAGTACATAGTTCCCATATATTTTCTGTTCCTACACATACAACCTCCACCACTACTGACATTCCACACTACAGTGGTATATTTGCTATAACTGATGAACCCACATTGACACATCATTAAACCATAGTTTAGACTAGGGTTCACTCTTATGTCACATGTCCTATGGGTTTTGACAAATGTATACTGACATGGAGCCACTACTGTAGTATCTTACAGAATAGTTTTACTGCCCTAAAAATCCTCAGTGCTCCAGCTATTCATCCCCCTGCTTCCCTTATCTCAGCAACCACCAATCTTTTTATTGTCTCCATAGCTTTGCCTTTCCCAGGATGTCATATAGTGGGAAATACACAGTATATAACCTTTTTAGATTGGTTTCTTTCATCTAGTAATATGCATTTAAGTTTCCTCCATGTCTCTTCATGGCTTGATACTTCATTTCTTTTTAGCACTGAATAATACTTCCTTGTCTGGATGTACCACAGTTTATTTAGAAGTACCTTTAAACTATAAAACATAACACTAGTTATCATTACAATCATTGTGATTGTTGAAGCGACATTTCAACAGTAGTCGGCTTGAGTATGCCCCAACTCTTGGTTTTTGGATCACAGAGACCTACTGATTTCTCATTTTTCAGCAATAAAAAGAGGAAATAAAAAAATGTTCAAGACATTGGCCGCAGCATATCCAAATATCACACCTATAAAGAAGTCAGCTTATAACTGTTTCTCTATAGAATGCTAATGTGGCTTGAACTTGATATCAAATAGTCACACTTCCTTTCACAGAGAGGCTGTGACTAATAATTTATTTCCAGACAAATAAATGTTTCTCTTTTCTCACCTCCAAAGACCAATTCAACATCAAACCCACCAAACCTAGTGCTGTAAATTTGAAAAGGGGAAGATGAAGTGTCAATTTACATCTTCCCTGGTATGGGCCCAAGCCTAAGACTGAGTACATCCTAAATCAGCACCAATGCAAGATTTTGAGCATAGAGGAACACCAGCTCCACTATGGTCTGCCGAGCCAAGAATGACTGAACATGAGATATGAGTTCCTCCTTCCTGGATGGTAGAACAGAATTATGGTGTCCCTAGACATTGGAATAAAAGGTGTAATTCACTTTGCTAATTTACCCTTTGAAATTTTTCTCTGACAGGATTCTATTGGGTGCCATTTTTATGAAGTTCTGGGATCCTATTTCATTTTATTTTTCAACATGCTAAAACCATTTGATAAATAAAATTTAACCTCTAGCTGACAAGTAATCAGGGGCCCCTTATTGGAGTAAAGCCACATTAATAAAAAGGGGAGCAGAGTCCCTTTACTGGTAGCATGACCTGTGCCTTTCAAAATTTGATTATTGCCCAGTTCAAGAAAAGATACTGAAATTGAAGAGGTCAAGAAAGAAGAAGAGATCCCATAGAAAATAGAAACATGATACCTCTGAGTTCTCTGGGTCCTCTTTTAAGCTAGGCACCAGGACAACTCACTTAACAAAAATTATATCACTCTCTCGTTGGTATTCAGGGTTGCAGATTCCAAGATACATGCCACAGCTTTTTCTGGTTATATTTTGTGGGGGAATTATTTAGAAGAGCCATTTCAAGTATAACAGGGTTTTAGACATTTTAACTCAAGGTTAGGTTGACAAGTGTTATGTTCATAGGGATACATGTGGTCTATCTCAAGAAAGAATCAGGTAGAAGGTCCATGTGTTCTTTCAGATCCTTTGTTTTAGGGCACAGTTCTATTCATTCATTTCTTTATCCAGTTTTCTAAATCTACCAGAACTTCAGCAGGCGAAGCAGGAGAATGCAGTAATAGCTTTCAACTTTGGTTCAAAAAGAATTGTCCTGCGTTTGGGGGAGAGAGTGGCAGAGGTGGATTGTGATTATTTAGTGGCCTTTATCCTTTAATGACGATGATTATCTCAAAACATCTGAGGTATAATCCCCTTTATCTGACTTTACTTCATCAACAAGCTTATAGATTTATATGAGGACTGCCTCAGATAGCCCCAGCTAATTCTGGCACAAAATCATTGTCTTAAAACAATAAAATTTGATTCACCTTGTTCTTATCATTATTATTTTGAACATCTATTATTAACTAATTTTGAATCTACTTGAGACCTAATGTTCTGGGATTTATGTGTCAAACGTTTATTATCTTATTCTAGAGTTAAATTTAATTCCATTAATCTTTTATTTTTATGCACTCCCATATTGTAAACTCAAAACTAAAATTAAAAGGATTTTTCTCTAGAACAAATCACCTTAAAATTTGTATGGAGACACAAAAGACCCCAAAGAGCCAAAGCAGTCTTGAGGGAAAAAAACAGAGCTGGAGGAATCAGACTCCCTGACTTCAGACTATATTACAAAGCTACAGTAATCAAGACAATATGGTACTGGCACAAAAACAGAAACATAGATCAATGGAACAAGACAGAAACCCAGAGATAAACCCACACACCTATGGTCAACTAATCTATGACAAAGGAGGCAAAGATATACAATGGAGAAAAGACAGTCTCTTCAATAAGTGGTGCTGAGAAAATTCAACAGCTACATGTAAAAGAATGAAATTAGAACACTCCCTAACACCATACACAAAAATAAACTCAAAATGGATTCAAGACTTAAATGTAAGACCGGATACTATAAAACTCTTAGAGGAAAACACAGGCAGAACACTCTCTGACATAAATCACAGCAAGATCTTTTTTGATCCACGTCCTAGAGTAATGGAAATAAAAACAAATGGGACCTAATGAAACTTAAAAGCTTTTGCACAGCAAAGGAAACCATAAACAAGACCAAAAGACAACCCTCAGAATGGGAGAGAATATTTGCAAATGAATCAATGGACAAAGGATTAATCTCCAAAATATATAAACAGCTCATGCAGCTCAATATTAAAGAAGCAAACAACGCAATCCAAAAATGGGCAGAAGACCTAAATAGACATTTCTCCAAAGAAGACATACAGATGGCCAAGAAGCACATGAAAAGCTTCTCAACATCACTAATTATTAGAGAAATGCAAATCAAAACTACAATGAGGTATCACCTCACACCAGTTAGAATGGGCATCATCAGAAAATCTACAAACAACAAATGCTGGAGAGGGTGTGGAGAAAAGGGAACCCTCTTGCACTGTTGGTGGGAATGTAAATTGATACAGCCACTATGGAGAACAGTATGGAGGTTCCTTAAAAAACTAAAAATAGAATTACCATATGATCCAGCAATCCCACTACTTGGCATATACCCAGAGAAAACCATAATTCAAAAAGACACACGCACCCCAATGTTCATTGCAGCACTATTTACAATAGCCAGGTCATGGAAACAACCTAAATGCCCATCGACAGACGAATGGATAAAGAAGATGTGGTACATATATACAATGGAATATTACTCAGCCATAAAAAGGAAAGAAACTGAGTCATTTGTTGAGACGTGGATGGATCTAGAGACTGTCATACAGAGTGAAGTCAGTCAGAAAGAGAAAAACAAATATCGTATATTAACGCATGTTTGTGGAACCTAGAAAAATGGTACAGATGAACTGGTTTGCAGGGCAGAAGTTGAGACACAGATGTAGAGAACAAACGTATGGACACCAAGGGGGGAAAACCGCAGTGGGGTGGGGATGGTGGTGTGATGAATTGGGCGATTGGAACTGACATGTATACACTGATGTGTATAAAATTGATGACTGATAAGAACCTGCAGTGCAAAAAACAAAAATAATCAACTAATACTAAACTTTCTTTGGGTTATTTGGATGGAAATATGTTAATATAAATGTTTCAGACATTACATGAAATTTCTAAAAATCTTATATGTTCTGGTATAATGTTATAAGTCATAATTCTAGTTATTACTTTAAAATGTATATCTCAGAAATAAAAACAAACAAACAAACAAAGGATTTGTTTCTGATCCGTAAATGAAGTTAAAGCAATTTCAATTTTCAGCTCAGGAGCTGCACCACGAAGTTGGAGGCAAAAGTAAGATAAATATAGGAGAGGAGGTTAAATTTACAAAGAATAGTCAAAGAACTTCTCTCATTCCCTTTGCCTTAGAAGTGATTTTCCATATACCAACATCTAATTTCTCCACTATGTCAGAATTCCCAGATATTGTCCTAAAAATATTTGGATAATATAGAACCCTAGAGCAGTAAAAATTTCCTCCATGGTTGGTTATTCCTGGGAAACAAAGCTTATTCTTTTTTTTTTTTTTAAATAAATTTATTTATTTATTTTTGGCTTCTTTGGGTCTTTGTTGCTGTGTGTGGGCTTTCTCTAGTTGCGGTGTGCGAGGGCTACTCTTCATTGCAGTGCATGGGCTTCTTATTGTGGTGGCTTCTCTTGTTGCCGAGCATGGGCTCCAGGTGTGCAGGCTTCAGTAGTTCTGTCTCACAGGCTCTAGAGTGCAGTCTCAGTAGTTGTGGCGCAGGGGCTTAGTTTCTCCGCGGCATGTGGGATCTTCCCGGATCAGGGCTCAAACCCGTGTCCCCTGCATTGGCAGGTAGATTCTTAACTATTGCACCACCAGGGAAGCCCACAAAGCTTATTCTTTATTCTTGGTATTTTCAGTTCTGTTACAGAAACATAAACCCTTTCTACTCCTTACATTGTTCTTAGATACTGCAAAATACCATTTACATGGCTTTAATTCAGCTAGATGCTGAAAGAAATATTTGTGATACATTCTATTTGGAATTGACTTGTTAAAATTAACACTGTTAGGTCATTAAAACAGTTGCAGTGAAAGTAATGTGATGGGATTTCATTACACAGAAGGAAAAGAATTTCTCGTGATGAAGTTTTTTTTATCTAGGCATTTTTATTCATTTAGGCTTCTTGGAGAAATGTTTCTTACCATCATTTTCACTCTTTAATAGCTATGTAGTCAATGCATATTTTGCTTGGGCTAAAATGCACCCTGTCACCAGTTTATCTCCACTATAAAGTAAATGCTGAAAGTTGTAGTTAATAATTTAAAAATAATAATAATAAGAGAGAAAAGGATTTGGGGGAAAGACTGTGAATAAATAAAAAGAAAAGTGTTAGATCACTGATGTTTTTGTTTATATAACAGGGTATTTTTTTAACAAAAATCAGCATAAAAAAAGAAGAAAATCAGCATGTACTTACTAATCTCATTTGCATATAATAATTTCTTGCACGTATATCTGAGAACTAACAAAAGCTTCAGAAATCGGAATCCCTTTCTACATTACCTTCTCTAGGAAAAAGGGGTGTTAATAGGAAGCAGTCACTTCTGTGAAATTGCTAAGCAAAAGCTAAGGGGGATGATCGATACTATTTTCATGATTAATGTTGCTAGGTCTTATAATCTACTTCTCCTATGTAATTAAGTTTCTAATGTTCTGGTTCAGTGTAATAAAGCAAATTAGTAAAAAGCTAGAGAAGCAAAGAATTTAAAGGGCAGTGGTAGAAAAAAAACATTCTTGAATCAAAGGAGTTGATTTTTGCCAAGAAGAGCCAAGAGGTCAAGAATTGCATCCTTCTGATCTAAGGTGCATAGTTTAGTGTGTTTGTTTTCATTTCTGAAGAACAAGAAAATAAAAAACATCAGTTGTCACCTCAAGAATTTGGAACCATCTAAAACCTGTTCCTTCTCCTCCAAACGCCTGCAGAACTTGGCTCAGAAACCACTCTATCGCTGTAAAAATAAATGAGAAGATTGTGCATACCACAGAAATCCAAGTTAGTGGTGTATTGAGAGGGATCTGCTTTCCTATTCCCAGATGATTGAATTAGGCATGAACTGCAGGGAATGCTTTCAAAATAACTCTGTTCATTATAGATGCTTTTGGAGGAAGAATCCAAAGTGTTCCAAATCCCAAGGGCTGCTCTGCTATATTGAGTGGCCTTTGGATTGACATCCATACTAGTCAACTTACAACAAGCTCAAATCCCACAACAGCTCTGCTGGCTAGAACAGTTTTATCATAGAAAGGATCAAGAAAATGGCTTGAAATAGGTTGGTTTTGTATTAGAGCTACAGTAAAGAGGGATATTTAAAATCCATGAATTAAGTTTGCCGCTGTCTATTAGGAGTGCAATTGTGTCTGTTTATTGAGATGTTAAGTGTGGAAAACACGGTGATAAAATGAAGATATGCTCTAGCTCCAAGTTCAGACCCAGTTCATGATAGGTACACAAGAAATATATGACTATTGAGCCAAAACCAAAAAAATCTCAGCCAAAATTTTGTTTCCATAAAAAAAAAATCAATCACAACTTAAATTACTTGTGAATCGTTTGATTCACTGTAGAAGATAAACAGTTTGCTTGCAAAAGAAATTATATCTTTAATTTCTGCATCAAGAGATAAAAAAAAGATCTTGCTACAAAGAAAATTTGGAAGTAATATGATATTACCTGATGGTCATAAGTATTTTTTTATCTGAGAAACTCAAAAGAAACTAACAATCTAAAGTTGTGTCAAGTTTTTCAAGATTTGTTCACATTTTTATCCTTATACAGACAACATCTGGGTCATATGAGATTAGAAGAACTTGTGGAGAACTGCCTACATAACTGTCTAAGAAAGCAAAGGAACTTGTTAACAGGAGAGGTAATCCAATTAGAATAATTGGCATTTGCAAGGCATGGTTATATTATGAAGACTCAGTTTGGCTTTTACCCAACCTCATCTCCTATCACATAGGCAAGGAATCTGCAGTAATATTGAAGAGCCACAAATCTCCAGGGAGCTAAAATGAATTTGGATTCATTTCTGAGGGTTATTTTCTTCTACACATAAAACAATCCAAATTACTCTAGTATACACTTTGAGGGTGAGAAGATAGGAGTTACATGACAAGAAAGGGTTTTTTTTTTCATTAGGCAACTGCTTTTCATCTCTCAAAATTTTTCTGAACTTCAACTTTTTTAATGCTATTAAACCATAATTTCCCTATTGCATGAGAAGAAATTATACCATGAAAGTAAAGCAGTTCATTCTTGAGATATATCCATCAGAGTATTTCAACCTACCCTAAGGTGTCTGACTGACTCAGACCTTGAACACAAAAAGCTGAGCTTGTTTCTTCTCCCTCACTTAACAGAGAGGCAAACACACTGTCAGCACTCAATTAATACACTATGATACAAAATCCTGAGAGGCAATTTGTGGTCCACTCCTGGACATCCTTCACTTTGGCATGGCTCACTCTGCAGTGATCTGGCTGCCGTTCCCACTGAAATGATGGAAAATATCTGACACTTTACCCAAATGGGGGGTAAAATCCTTTATATGAGGAACCACCAACTTACTAAGGAGGTAAGCAGTGAGAAAAACAACTTCTTTTCACTGCTTGACAGAGACAGTAAGATTATACATATTTTTTGATAAAACCTTGAGAGATACATTGAGAAGGATTTATGCCCTCTGCATCCAAGTGGGTTTTTCTTTAAGGGATCAGATGTTCCTTCAAAAGATTAGAGACCTCTTAAAAGTCAGTATGGCACTGCATGGTATCCTATCACTTATTAACACCAAAAGCATAGATTACACTGCATAATTAAACTTTTAAAAATATCCCAGCCACCAAGTACAAAGTATTTTGAAACATATAGGCAACATGGACAACTTTTTCTCTCAAGACAAAGACATCATAATGCTTCTGCTGTTGTTTTGCTTAATGAGATTTAAGGGCTCTGGAATTGAAATATTCAAACTCATTGTCTTTTCTTGTCCACAGTTTCAATTAAGAAGCAACAAAGCAGATTATTATTACCAGAATAACACATGGAAAACATAGCAAATAAAACATTAATTTATTAACATATGAACATTACTTTATTGGAGTTGATACTATTTAGAGGTTTCTGCTTCTTGGCCTAAGTCCTCCCGCCCTTCCCTGAGAACTGTCTCTACAACTATGAGGTTATTTTGGTAGTACCTCTTGTTGTTCTCTGGCTGTATGTAGGTGGATCAAGGATGAGCACCTGCCTGAAATTTGAAGAAATTTAGATTTCTTCTTTCATGAATAGAAATTGGGAACACGGAATTCCAGTCAGTCAATCATTGGCAGTGGAGCATAGGGAAAATGTGACTGCGTGAATGGAATCACCATTTCCTGTCAGAAAGTAAGAGAGAGAGTGAGAACAAGAGGAAGAGAGAGAGAGAATGTGCTCAAAAAGAGGACACAAGAAACCATGGAACTCCTTAGAGAGAAAGAGTCAGAGTATGGCTGTGTTATTTTCTGATGCCTTTCTCATTTCTTACTTTTCAGTTTCTTGAGATCTCTCTATTAGGCTCAGAAACATGCCTAATATTTCTATAGTATTATTATGCCTAAACAGATTTCTTTCTTTTGTTTAGGCTAGTCTGAAATGTTGCCTGGCATAAGCAGACAGAATGTGTAAAACATGCTTTTTTATTTATTAAATATTGTGATGAAGGGCCTTCTGCAAGACATTGTGGGACAGTTGGTGAATGAGTAAAATTTCTACTCTCAAAGCAAATATTTTTTGAAGTAAAATGCAATATAGTCAGTTATAAGTTCCATAATAAAAGGCACACAAGGTGCTTGCATCATAGATGATAAAAGTATCAGTGCTGGAGTGAGAAACACTGCAACTGAGTCCTGTCACTTACCAGGTGTGGGTCTGTTGACTAAAAAGGAATATAATAATAGTACCTACCTCTTGGTATGTGAATAGCAAATGCTAGCTGTTATAACTACTGAAGGGCCAGAAGAGGGGATAATTGTGGTGTGGAAAAAACTCAGGGTTAGAGTTCACAGAGGATGACATTGGAGTTGAATACTGAAAGATGCATATAATTTCAGGAGTAAGAAAAGATAGTCTAGGCAGGGGAAATAGAAAAAACAAAATTACAGAGATAGGAAAATACATAGGCTAGCCATATTGCTTAAAACAGAGAGCTGCAGAAGATGCAGAGGGTGAAAGGAAATAAGCAGTAAAAGCCAAGTAATGGGAATTGAACATTATTCTAAAGGAAACAGAAGACTGTCAAAGATGATGTTTTAAATTAGAAAGAAACAGTCATGTCTGTGTTTCAGAAAAACAAAAATATTAAAATATGATAATATGCAGACAGAATGAAGACAATGAGATCAGTTAGGCTATTGCTGTGGCCTTGGAATTTCCCCCACCTACGTGACGGTTCTTACATCAAGAGGAATAGAAATTTGATTTCTGCATTTGAGGACCAGATGTTTAAAATACCTAGGCTTACCCAAAGGCCATTTTATTCATGAATTTCTACATCAAAAACATATGTTCCACTCTTTAACACCCAGTTCAAGATACCCAGGGGGGAGGAAACCATCTAAAAATGGGCTTCCTATATCTACGCCCTAATAATAGATAACAGATCTGCCTTAATGCTCCATATCCAGGATTTACCAGAAGTTCCTTAAACCACACCTGGCATATCAAAGACTAGTAACTAGAAGGATATTTTATTTATTTATTATTTATACCATGCTTTTCCCAAAATGGTTTTTGCGGCAATGTACCCTGAGGTTTAAAAGAGTACATCCCACAGTTCTGAGAATCCAAGAACTTACAAAAAGAAAAGCACCTCTAAGTTACAGGCCCATCCTAGATTCCTATACTCAGAATATCATCCTTTGGGAAATTCATACAGACTTACATTTTTTGTTCTTTATAATGAGTAATGGAAAAAGAATAAGCTAAAGGAGGAGCCCCATTTCCTCAGGACCCGCTGGGGCTTTGGCTTCTGGACACACAGGGCTGAGTCCATGCTGATGGCCCAGGCTTCGGGACAACCAGGGATCGAGTCCACACTAACGAAAGCTGGGTCTCCTCAGGAGCCACTGGGGCTTTAGCTTTGGAACACTGTGGGATCCAGTTCTCTCTGACAGGAGCCTGGTCTCCTCAGGACCTGCCAGGAGGTGATGCCGCTAAAGGAAAAAGTAATCCACAGGACCCAAGACATGGTAGCTACTAATATACTCTTCCCACGGTGCCTCTTAATACCATGTGGACTCCTACAAGGGAAATAAGTATCACAATTTTGGTTGCACTTGGTCTGGTCGTCGTGTGGCTGACAGGGTCTTGGTGCTCCGGCCTGGTGTCAGGCCTGAGCCTCTGAGGTGGGAGAGCCAAGTTTACGACACTGAACCACAAGTGACCTCTCAGCCCCACGTAATATCAATTGGTGAGAGACCTCCCAGAGATCTCTATCTCAGCGCTAAGATGCAGCTCCACCCAACGACCAGGAAACTCTAGTGCTGGATGCCCCATGCCAGTCAACTAGGAAGAAGGAACACAAGCACACCCATTAGCAGAGAGGCTGCCTAAAATCATACTAAGTTCACAAACACCCCAAAATACACCACTGGGCGCAGTCCTCCCACCAGAAAAACAAGATCCAGCCCCACCCACCAGAAAACAGGCACCAGTCCCCTCCGCGGGGAAGCCTACACAACACACTGAAGCAACTTTAGCCACTGGGGACAGACACCAAAAACAATAGGAACTACAAACCTGCAGCCTGCGAAAAGGAGACCCCGAACACAGTAAGTTAAGCAAAATGAGAAAACAGAGAAATACACAGCAGATGAAGGAGCAAGGCAAAAACCCACCAGACCTAACAAATGAAGAGGAAATAGGCAGGTTACCGGAAAAAGAATTTAGAATAATGATAGTAAAGATGACCCAAAATCTTGGAAATAGAATGGAGAAAATACGAGAAACGTTGAATAAGGACCAAGAAGAACTAAACAGCAAACAAACAATGATGAACACAACAAACGAAATTAAAAATTCTCTAGAAGGAATCAATAGCACAATAACTGAGTCAGAAGAACAGATAAGTGACCTGGAAGATAAAATAATGGTAATAACTATCACAGAGCAGAAGAAAGAATAAACAATGAAAAGAATTGAGGACAGTCTGAGAGACCTCTGGGACAACATTAAATGCACCAACACTCGAATTATATCGGCCCTAGAAGAAGAAGAGAAAAAGAAAGGGACTGAGAAAATACTTGAAAAGATTATACTCGAAATTTTCCCTAATATGGGAAAGGAAGTAGTCAATCAACTACAGGAAGCACAGAGAGTCGCACACAGGATAAATCCAAGGAGAAACATGCCAAGACACATATTAATCAAATTATCAAAACTAAATACAAAGAAAAAATATTAAAAGCAGCAAGGGAAAAGCAACAAATAACATACAAGGGAACCCCCAAAAAGTTAACAGCTGATCTTTCAGCAGAACCTCTGCAAGGCAGAAGGGAGTGGCAGGACATATTTAAAGTGATGAAAGGGAAAAACCTACATCCACTATTACTCTACCCAGCAAGGATCTCATTCAGATTCAACGGAAAAATTAAAACCTTTACAGAGAAGCAAAAGTTAAGAGAATTCAGCATCACCAAACCAGCTTTACAACAAATGCTAAAGGAACTTCTCTAGGGAGAAAACACAAGAGAAGGAAAAGACCTACCATAACAAACCCAAAACAATTAACAAAATGGTAATAGGAACATACATATCAATAATTACCTTAAATGTAAATGCATTAAATGCTCTCACCAAAAGACAAAGACTGGCTGAATAGATACAAAAACAAGACATATATATATATATGCCGTCTACAAAAGACCCACTTCAGACCTAGTGACACATACAGACTGAAAGTGAGGGGATGGCAAAAGATATTCCATGCAAATAGAAATTAAAAGAAAGCTGGAGAACAACTTCTCATATTAGACAAAATAGACTTTAAAATAAAGACTATTACAAGAGACAAAGAAGGACACTACATAATGAACAAGGGATCAATACAAGAAGATATAACAATTGTAAATATTTATGCACACAACATAGGAGCACCTCAATACATAAGGCAAATACAAACAGCCATAAAAGGGGAAATCAACAGTAACACAATAATAGTAGTGGACTTTAAAACCCCATTTCCACCAATGGACAGATCATCCAAAATGAAAATACATAAGGAAATATAACTTTTAAATGACACATTAAACAAGATGGACTTAATTGATATTTATAGGCCATTCCATCCAAAAACAATAGAATACACTTTCTTCTCAAGTGCTTATAGAACATTCTCCAGGACAGATCATATCTTGGGTCACAAATCAAGCCTTGGTAAATTTAAGAAAAATGAAATTGTATCAAGTACCTTTTCTAACCACTACACTATGAGACTATATATCAATTACAGGAAAAAAAACTGTAAAAAATACAAACACATGGAGGCTAAACAATACACTACTAAATAACCAACAGATCACTGAAGAAATCAAACAGGAAATCAAAAATTACCTAGAAACAAATGACAATGAAAACACGACAGCCCAAAACCTATGGGATGCAGCAAAAGCAGTTCTAAGAAGGAAGTTTATAGCAATAAATCCTACCTCAAGAAACAAGAAACATCTCAAATAAACAACCTAACCTTACAGCTAAAGCAATTAGAGAACAAAGAACAAAAAAAAAAACCCACCAAAGTCAGCAGAAGGAAAGAAATCATAAAGATCAGATAAGAAATAAATGAAAAAGAAATGAAGGAAACAGTAACAAACATCAATAAAATTAAAAGCTGGTTCTTTGAGAAGATAAACAAAATTGATAAACCATTAGCCAGACTCATCAAGAATAAAAGGGTGAAGACTCAAATTAACAGAATAAGAAATGAAAAAGGAGAAGCAACAACTGACACTGCAGAAATACAAAGGATCATGAGAGTTTACTACAAGTAACTATATGCCAATAAAATGAACAACCTGGAAGAAATGGACAAACTCTTAGAAAAGCACAAACTTCCAAGACTGAACCAGGAAGAAAGAGAAAATATAAACAGACCAGTCACAAGCACTGAAATTGAGACTGTGATTAAAAATGTTCCAACAAACAAAAGCCCAGGACCAGACGGTTTCACAGGTGAATTCTATCAAAAACTTAGAGAAGAGCTAACATCTATCCTTCTCAAACTCTTCCAAAATACAGCAGAAGGAGGAACACTCCCAAACTCATTCTACGAGGCCACCATCACTATGATACCAAAACCAGACAAAGACGTTGTAAAAAAAAACTATAGGCCAATATAACTGATGAACATAGATGCAAAAATCCTCAACAAAATGCCACCAAACAGAATCCAACACCACTTTACAAAGATCATACACCATGATCAAGTGGGGTTTATCCCAGGAATGCAAGCATTCTTCAATACACACAAATCAATTGATGTGATACACCATATTAACAAACTAAAGGGTAAAAACCAAATGATAATCCATTTTCAGTTTATTTTGTGTATGGTGTCAGGGAGTGTTCTAATTTCATTCTTTTACATGTACCTTTCCAGTGTTCCCAGCACCATTTATTGAAGAGGCTGTTTTTTCTCCACTGTATCTTCTTGCCTCCTTTATCAAAAATAAGGTGTCTATACGTGAGTGGGTTTATCTCTGGGCTTTCTATCCTGTTCCATTGATCCATATGTCTGTTTTTGTGCCAGTACCATACTGTCTTGATTACTGTAGCTTTGTAGTATAGTCTGAAGTCCGGGAGCCTGATTCCTCCAGCTCCATTTTTCTTTCTCAAGATTGCTTTGGCTATTCAGGGTCTTTTGTGTTTCCATACAAATTGTAAAAATTTTGTTCTAGTTCTGTGCAAAATGCTGTTGGTAGTTTGATAGGGATTGCTTTGAATCTCTAGATGGCCTTGGGCAGTATACTCATTTTCACAGTGTTGATTCTTCCAATCCAAGAACATGGTATATCTCTGCATCTGTTTTCATCATCTTTAATTTCTTCCATCAGTGCCTTACAGTTTTTGCATACAGGTCTTTTGTCTCCTTAGGTAGGTTTATTCCTAGGTATTTTATTCTTTTTGTCACAATGGTAAAAGGGAATGTTTCCTTAATTTCTCTTTCAGATTTTCATCATTAGGGTATAGGAATGCAAGAGATTTCTGTGCATTAATTTTGTATCCTGCTACTGTACCAAATTCACTGATTAGCTCTAGTAGTTTTCTGGTAGGATTCTGTTTAGGGTTCTCTATGTATAGTATTATGTCATCTGCATACAGTGACAGCTTTACTTCTTCTTTTCTGATTTGGATTTCTTTTATTTCCTTTTCTTCTCTGATTGCTGTGGGTAAAACTTCCAAGACTACGTTGAATAATAGTGGTGAGAGTGGACAAACTTGTCTTGTTCCTGACCTTAGAGGAAATGGTTTCATGTTTTCACCACTGAGAAACTGCGAACAGTGAGAGCTTTACTTGTTCATTTCCAATTTGGATTCCTTTTACTTCTTTTTCTTCCCTGATTCCTGTGGCTAAAACTTCCAAAACTATGTTGAATAACAGTGTTGAGAGTGGACAACCTTGTCTTGTTCCTGATCTTACAGGAAATGGTTTCCGTTTTTCACCATTGAAAACAATGTTGGCTGTGGGTTTGTCACATATGGCCTTTATTATGTGGAGGTAAGTTCCCTCTATGCCTAGTTTCTGGAGAGTTTTACCATAAATGGGTGTTGAATTTTGTTGAAAGCTTTTTCTACATCTACTGAGATGATCATATGGTTTTTCTCCTTCAATTTGTTAATATGGTTTATTACATTGATTGATTTGCATATATTGAAGAATCCTAAATGTAAGGCCAGACAGTATAAAGCTCTAAGAGGAAAACATACCTCAACATAATAAGGCCATATATGACAAAACAGACAGCCAACATCATTCTCAATGGTGTAAAATTAAAAACATTTCCTCTAAGATTATGAACAAGACAAGGTTGCTTGTCTCTCACCGCTATTACACAACATAGTTTTGGAAGTTTTATCCACAGCACTCAAAGAAGAAAAAGAAATAAAAGGAATCCAAATCAGAAAAGATGAAGTAAAACTGTCACTGTTTGCAGATGACATGATACTATACATAGAGAATCCCAAAGATGCTACCAGAAGACTACTAGAGCTAATCAATGAATTTGGTAGAGTAGCAGGATACAAAATTAATGCACAGAAATCTCTTGCATTCCTATACACTCATGATGAAAAATCTGAAAGAGAAATTAAGGAAACACTCCCATTGACCACTGTGACAAAAAGAATAAAATACCTAGTAATAAACCTACCTAATGAGACAAAAGACCTGTATGAAGAAAACTATGACACTGATGAAAGAAATTAAAGATGATGCAAATGGATGGAGAGATATACTATGTACTTGGATTGGAAGAATCAACATTGTGAAAATGACTATACTACCCAAAGCAATCTACAGATTCAAAGCAATCCCTATCAAACTACCAACAGCATTTTTCACAGAACTACAACAAAAAATTTCACAATTTGTATGGAAACACAAAAGACCCTGAATAGCCAAAGCAATCTTGAGAAAGAAAAATGGAGCCAGAGGAATCAGGCTCCCGGACTTCAGACTATACCTCAAAGCTACAGTAATCAAGACAGTATGGTACTGGCAGAAAAACAGACATATAGATTAATGGAACAGGATAGAAAGCCCAAAGATAACCCCAAACACATATGGTCACCTTATCTTTGATAAAGGAGGCAAGAATATACAGTGGAGAAAAGACAGCCTCTTCAATAAATGGTGCTGGGAAAACTGGACAGCTACATGTAAAAGAATGAAATTAGAACACTCCCTAACATCATATACAAAAATAAACTCAAAATGGAATAAAGACCTAAATGTAAAGCCAGACACTATAAAACTCTTAGAGGAAAACACAGGCAGAACACTCTATGACATAAATCACAGAAAGATCCTTTTTGACCCACCTCCTAGAGTAATGGAAATAAAAACAAAAATAAACAAATGGGACCTAATGACACTTCAAAGCTTTTGCACAGCAAACGAAACCATAAACAAGACAAAAAGACAACCCTCAGAATTGGAGAAAATATTTGCAATTGAAGCAATGGACAAAGGATTAATCTCAAATTTACAGGTAGCTCATGCAGCTCAATATCAAAAAACAAACAACCCAATCCAAAAATGGGCAGAAGAATTAAAAAGACATTCTCCAAAGAAGATATACAGACTGCCAACAAACACATGAAATGATGCTCAACATCACTTATCATTAGAGAAATGCAAATCAAAACTACAATGAGGTATCACCTCACACCAGTCAGAATGGCCAGCATCAAAAAATCTAGAAACAATAAATGCTGGAGGGGGTGTGGAGAAAAGGGAACCCTCTTGCACTGTTGGTGGGAATGTAAATTGATATAGCCACTATGGAGAAC
This sequence comes from Hyperoodon ampullatus, assembly GCF_949752795.1. NCBI lineage: Eukaryota > Metazoa > Chordata > Mammalia > Artiodactyla > Ziphiidae > Hyperoodon > Hyperoodon ampullatus. The sequence goes on along the minus strand of NC_136914.1, from coordinate 157,047,166 downwards.
AGTATGGAGGTTCCTTAAAAAACTAAAAATAGAACTACCATATGACCCAGCAATCCCACTACTGGGCATATACCCTAGGAAAACCATAATTCAAAAAGAGTCATGCAACCCAGTGTTCATTGCAGCACTATTTACAATAGCCAGGACATGGAAGCAACCTAAGTATCCATCGAGAGGAATGGATAAAGAAGATGTAGCACATATATACAATGGAATATTACTCAGCCATAAAAAGAAACGAAATTGAGTTATTTGTAGTGAGGAGGATGGACCTAGGGTCTGTCATACAGAGTGAAGTAAGTCAGAAAGAGAAAAGCAAATACCGTATGCTAATACATATATATGGAATTCAGAAAACAAAAAACAATCAGTTCTGATGAACCTAGGGCCAGGACTGTAATAAAAACACAGATGTAGAGAATGGACTTGAGGACACGGTGAGGGGAAAGGGTAAGCTGGTACGAAGTGAGAGAGTAGCACTGACATATATTCACACTACCAAATGTAAAATAGATCGTTAGTGGGAAGCAGCTGCATAGCATAGGGAGATCAGCTTGGTGCTTTGTGACCACCTAGAGGGGTGGGATAGGGAGGGTGTGAGGGAGATGCAGGAGGGAGGGGATATGGTGATATATGTATACATATAGCTGATTCACTTTGTTATACAGCAGAAACTAACACAACATTGCAAAGCAATTATACTCCAATAAAGATGTTTAAAATATATATATATAAGCTAAAAGATTAGAGTGAGGGAGATGGAAGCTCAGGCAAGGAAAAGATAAAAGAGACTAAGATGGAACCCAGTGCCCAAAAAATCAGGGAAGGAGGGAAAGAGAATTCAGTGATTACAAAGGAAGAGTTTTGCAAAGGAAGAGAGAATGTTTGTGGTATATCTATTCAATGGAATACTACTCAGCAATAAAAAGAATAAACTACTTATACATGTAACAACATAAATTAATCTCAAAATAGTTATGCTGAGGGAAAGAAGTCAGAAAAAGTAGAGTACATACTTTACGATTCCATTTATATGAAATTCTAGAATATCAAACTAATTCATAGTAATGGAAAGCAGATTAGTCATTTCCTGAGAATGGAAACTAAGTTATTGTGACATAAATCAGAATAATATTTACCTTCAGCACATGAGCACTTCATATATGTAATTTATACTTCAATATGTAAAATGTAAAATTAAATGTAATTTTAAAGGTCTTGGAATGAACTCTATGCCATAAAATGAGATAACAAATAAACAAATTTCTGAAAAGACACACAACTACCAAGCCTGACTCAAAAATAAATAGAAAATTTGAGTATATCTATTACAAATAAAAAGATTGAATCATTAATTTTAAAACATCATACCATAAAAGGCTAGGCCCAGATTGTTTTACTTTTTAATTTTACCAAGCATTTAAAGAATAATTAATACAAATCCTTTACAAACTCTTTACAAAATACACAAGAAGGAATACTTCCTAACTCATTCAATGAGGCCAGTATTAACTTGATAAGAAAAGGAAGCAAAGACATCACAAGAAAAGAAAGTTACAGGCAAATATGTCTCATAAAAGTAGAAGCAAAAATCCTCAACAATATACTAGCAAACTAAATCTAGCAATATACAAAAAGGATTATACAGCATGATCAAGTGGGATTTATCCTAGAAATGCAAGGTTGTTTTCTGAAAATCAATACCATATTAATAGAATAAAGGACAAAACCACATGATCATCTCAATAGATGAAGAAAAAGCACGTGACAAATGTTTTCATAATAGAAACATTCAACAAACTAGGAATAGATGAGAATAGAGAATAGAACTTCTTCAGCCTGATAAGACATCTATGAAAAAACCCAGAGCTAACATCATAGTTAATGATGAATGCTGAATCCTCTCCTTCTAATATCAAGAAAAAGATAGGATGTCCACTCTTACCCTTTCTGTTCAACACTGGAAAGAAGGGTCTAGCCAAGTCAAATGAGCAAGGAAAAGAAATAAAAGGCATCCAGATTGGCATGAAAGAAGTAAAACTATTTCAATTTGCAGATAATGTGATCTTATATATTTTTCAAAATCCTATGAAACCCACAGAAAGGGGTTAACTAATCAACAAGATACACAAACTCATGGGATATAAAATCAATATACAAACATCAGTTGCATTTATATATACTATTAATGAACAATCCCAAAAAGAAGCTGAGAAAACAAATTTATTTATCATAGCCTCAAAAATATAAAGCACTTAGAAATAATTTTAACAAAGAAGTTCAAGTCTAGTCCACTGAAAAGTATATACATCATTGAAGGAAATTAAAGAAAATCTAAATAAATGAAGAAATATCCCATGTTCATGGATCAGAAGACTTAATATTGTTAAGATCTTAGATTCAATGCAATCTGTATCAAAATACCAGCTAGGTTTTCTGAGCAATTAACAAGGTGATCCTAAAATACACATGGAAATTCAAGGGACTCAGAATGGCCAAAACAATCTTGAGAAAGAACAAAGTTAAAGGACTTACACTTGGTCATTTCAAAACTTACTTTTCAAATTAGTGTTTTTATTTTCTTCAGATACTCAAGAATGGAATTGCTGGATCATATGGCAGTTCTATTTTTAATTTTTTGAAGAAACTCCATGATATTTTCCATAGTAGTTCTACCAGTTTACATTCCCACCCAAGGATATAATGTATAACACAGGGAATATAGCCAACATTTTAAATAACTTTATGAGGAGTATAATCTATAAAAATACTGAATCACTATATTTTACAACTGAAACTAATATAGTATTGTAAATCAACTATACTTCCCTCCATCCCAAAAAAAGAAAATTTACAGATGTGATTAAGAATCTTGTGATGGGCTTCCCTGGTGGCGCAGTGGTTGAGAGTCCGCCTGCTGATGCAGGGGACACGGGTTCGTGCCCCAGCCCAGGAAGATCCCACATGCCACGGAGCAGTTGGGCCTGTGAGCCATGGCCACTGAGCCTGCACGTCCGGAGCCTGTGCTCCGCAACGGGAGAGGCCACAACAGTGAGAGACCCACGTACCGCAAAAGAAAAAAAAAAAATCTTGTGATGAGGAGAGTATCCTGGATTATTAGAGTGGGCCCAGTGAAATCACAGAGTCCTTATATGTGAAAAGAGGAGAGAAGAGTAAGAGAGAAGATGCAGTGATAGAAGTGGAGGTCAGAGTAATCCAATTACTGCTTTGAAGGTGGAAGAAGGCCACAAGTGAAGGCATACATGCAGTACCTAGAAGCTAGAAAAGGCAAAGCTCTCCTAGAGTCTCCAGAAAGAACACAGCCCTGCAAACAAGTAGGTTTTAGCCCAGTGAGACCATTTCAATTTTCTGTCCCCCAGAACTGTAAGATTTTTAGTTTGTGTTATTTTAAGTCATTAAGTTTGTGATAATTTGTTACAGCAACAATAGGAAACTAATATAATAAACATATAGATAAATGGAATAAGTTTAGAGTCCAGAACTAAACCTTATATTATCAGTCTGTTTTCAACAAGGTGCCAAGACAATTCAATGGGATAAGAATAGTATTTTCAACAAATGGCTTTTGGATAACCGAATAACCACACGGAAAAGAATGAACTTGGACCCTTACCTCACTCAGTCACACAAATTAACTCACAATATATCATAGACCTAAATGTAAGAGCTAAAAGCATAAAGCTCTTAGAATAAAACAAAGGAGTAAATGTTTGTGACCCTGAGTTAATCAATAGTTTCTTAGATATGACATCAAAAGCACAAGAAACAAACAAAAAATCAGATTTAAAAAAATTAAACAGGGCTTCCCTGGTGGCGCAGTGGTTGACAGTCTGCCTGCCGATGCAGGGGACACGGGTTCGTGCCCCAGTCTGGGAAGGTCCCACATGCCACAGAGTGGCTAGGCCCGTGAGCCATGGCTGCTGAGCCTGCACGTCTGGAGCCTGTGCTCTGCAACGGGAGAGGCCATAATAGTGAGAGGCCCATGTACCGCAAAAAAAAAAAAAAAAAAATTAAACATTTTGTGCTTCAGTAAACTCCATCAGGAAAGTAAAATGACCACTCATAGATGGCATAAGATACTTGCAAATCATATACTGGATGAAGGACTTGTACCCAGAATAGGTAGAGTATTTCTACAGTTAACAAATAAAAATATAAACAACCCAATTTTAAAATGGGCAAAGGAGCTGAATAGACATTTTTTCAAGATTTATTAATGGCAAAAAAGAAAACTCACATGAAATGGTGCCCAACATCATTCATCATTTCGGAAATGCAAACAAAAATCACAATTGTATTCCACTTGACATACCCATTTAAGAAGACTATAATCAAAAAGAGACAATAACAACTGTTGGTGTTAATGTGAACAAATTGGTACCCTCATACATTCCTGATGGGATTGTAAAGTGGTGTAGTCACTTTAGAAAACAGTTTGAGTGGTCCTCAAAATGTTAAACATAGAGTTACAATATAACCCCAAAATTTCACCATTTCCTTATCTGGCAATATATTTCCTTACTCAGCAATGAAAAGGAATGAAGCATTGATACATGGTATAGTATAGAAGAACCTTGAAAACATTATGCTAACTGAAAGCAAGCCACTCACAAAAGACTACATATTGTGTGATTCCATTTGGCAAATCTAGTAGGGCCTGAGAAAGAAAGCTAACCAAAGCTATAGGAAAAAATTACACATGGTGCTAAGTTCATAGAATTGAGCAGGACCAAACTGCATGGATGTATGACTTAAACTACTAGCCTTCAAACATCCACGTAGAGGTCTCAAGAAACAGGATTGTGGTTCTGATTTTGGATTGAGTTACTAAATGCTCCTGTTATGGTGGAAGGACAGGGATACAAGGGAATCAGGTACTTAGTGGAAAAATAGGTCATATGCTATTCTCTCCATGAAGTAAGGCTGAGTGAAAGGTAAAGTGCCCTGGAGAATGTTAGGTGATGGGAAAAAATGGGAGAATTTTAGAGACTAGAGTGTTCTAAGAGCAGTTATAGTGGTAGTAAGGGTGAAAGGAAGCTTAGCAAATAAGAGATTTTGGTCAGGGTGAGATATGTGAAATTACAATTCTCAAATATCCAACTATTGATAAAAATTCATGGTGTAGCTACGGGAATGGATGGCTCCAAAGAGGAGATAAAATTAACTGGAGAAACAGAAAGCTAGAATTTTAAAAGCTGACTGTTTTCTACAAGTACACTGAAACGTTCAACTCTGATAGTAGATGAGGTGGAGAAGACAATTGTGAAAGCTGTCTCAAAATTATCAAAGACTTCAGTGAGTGAAGGGAAAAGATTAAGAAATCTGCAAATGACATCAGTAAGGAAAGGGAGGAGAATGGTACAGTCCGATGGCATGAGACTCAAAAGAGATGTTTTTATCAAAAGGCTGGAAGGGTGATGCTCAGACAGCTGTAGTGGGAAGTCAAGTGGTTTTCAGAGTGTCATGAACCTCTCAGAGTGTCATGAACCTTTACAGAGTCTTATTATGAAGAGAGACATCTCAAAATTTTTTAAATGTTTACTTGAAGAGTTTGTAGAATTTTGATAGGGAAAAATGTTGGTGAGTATAACCCAAAACATTCAGACTTTGAAATGAGAAGTTTTTTGTTGTTTTGTTTAGGAAATAGTGAGGGGTACAACAAAGTCAGAGTGAATTTATTATTAGTGATAAACTTGACTGAATAAATTGGGTGAAGCCAGATTTTGGTGATCTTTGCTTTGAAGGCTAGTAAGTTTTATTTTACCCTGAGGTCAATACATTCATTGAATATTTTTATCAGGGAAGTAATATGTTGAAAATAGTGTTTAAACTTGTTGGTTCGAATGGAAAGAAAGAGGTATGAACAAACCACTTGAACAGTTTCCAAATCTGTTGAACCAGAAAAAAATCTAAAATATCAAGATAGTCACTAAAATAAACCAATATTGTTTTTGACTCATTCATTCATCTGGTTACCATCTACTGAGCACCTACTGTGTGCAAAGCTAACTGCTTAATTCATTTTTCCTTTAGCAGGCAAATTACTGGTAAGCTATCACTTCAACTCTTCCTTAACCACTAGTTATCAAATCCTAGTCTCAAAACCCCAGCTGAGGACTGTGATAGAACTTTTCTATATTTATGACAGTCTAATAAAAAAAATTGAGTACTAAGGGGTAACTGTTAATGGGCATCAATTGCCTTTGTTCATAGAAAAAAACTGAAGATAACAGTAGCATCTCATTATAGGTAATCTTTTTCAGCCCATCTGTTTTCCTCATTCAATTTTCATCCCTTGATCAATTATTTACTTGATCAAGAATTTACTCTAAGAAATGATGATCTCTAAAACCAAATCAAAAATGCAAGTTCAGGAATGTTCTTCAACGTTCTTCTTACTCAAAGATTAGCAGATTTATTTTATCAAATAATTTTGCCCCTACGGGTAAAGTCACCATTGCTGTGTTCTTTTTCATTAAGCTATTCTTCAGTAAATAAAAGTAGAATCAAATTGTTTTTGTAATCAAACAAGCAAAAGACATAATCAATATGATAAAGAATTTATATTTTAGAACGAAAACTAATAAATGATTTAGAATTCTTAGGTATTCTAATCATCAAATACAAAAGATTCATAAGTTTACAGACTCAAATGGATTCAGTTAGAATTCAAAGATCTGGCCTCCAGCCTGACAACTAGAGCATTAAAAAGAATTCTGATGACTCTACAAACTGCAAATAAATCTGCCTTCCATAATTCCCATTTCCATTCTCATGAGGCTTTAAATAAATGTTTTAGTGTAGCAAAACACACTAGAAAAAAAATAAGCTAAGATTCAATTAGTAAGATGAGTTTTTGCTTCAAAGCACATTTTCCATCCAAAAATAGAGAAGCTTTCCTTTCAGGGGTTCTCTCCCACCTGGACAGGAGTTGGTATTCTAGTGAAAATCTCTTGCTACAGAAACCTCAAATCCTATTTTATTCTCCTTTACCTCATCCTCAAGCAGGAAAACCTACTCTAAATCCAAAAAGAAACAGAGAGTACTACATTGGACTCAGGCAACTTTAACTTCATGACTACATCTGTTTTTTTAATACCCAGTGTTGACGTCATCATCATCCACTGTAGCTCCTGACCAAGAATGGCTCTCTAGATACTCACAATTTTGTTTCTAGTATAATAAATGTTTTAGAATACAAATGAAAACGACAATGAGCACTCTATTATATGATATGGTTAAGAAGTGGGATGCTCCACTTAATTAAATGATTTAGCTAACAAAGTCTTGCAATACATACTAATAAATGTATTGACATAAAATCTACACTAAAAATTAATATTTTTCTAAAGATTTGAAGGGCATTTAAAAATCTTTCAGTACATAATATCATTATTTTACAAATCATTAATCAGTTAAAGATAGACAGCAAGATCAAAATAAAAAGAAAACCTTTGGGATTTCCCTGGTGGTGCAGTGGTTAAGAATCCGCCTACCAATGCAGGGGACATGGGTTTGAGCCCTGGTCAGGGAAGATCTCACATGCAGCGGAGCAACTAAGCCCGTGCACCACAACTACTGAGCCTGTGCTCTAGGGCCCGCATGCCACAACTACCGAAGCCTGCACGCCTAGAGCCTGTGCTGCACAACAAGAGAAGCCACCACAATGAGAAGACCGCACACCACAACGAAGAGTAGCCCCTGCTCACTGCAACTAGAGAAAGCCCGTGCGCAGTAACAAAGACCCAACGCAGCCAAAAATAAATAAATAAATTTATAAAAAGAAAACCTTTTGCTTTAGTGTTTGCCTACTAGGACAAGGCAAATTTCTGAGCAACAATTAGAACTTGTGAGAGTAGAGGACAAGCAAGTATATCAGCGTGATTGGAGTAAAGGCCGGAAGACTGGGTGTAATTGTAGATAAAGGATCAAAGTGTAGCCAAAAGTTTATTTTCTGGCCTTGCCTCGGTTTACTTCAAGAAAGAGCCTAACTCCTTCCTTCCAGGAAGGCTCCTGAGCCAGGTTGTGCACCCAAGCAATATAGGTTGATACTCAATGTCATGACTTCGCTGGTTATGAGGGTAGTCATGTCCCTTCCTTTAAGCCTAAGGTTTTTTTCCTCCCAACATTTTTCTAGGCTAAGGTGAAGCATGGTGTAATAACTTCTTGATAACTTTGCCAGTTTTCTCTAAGCCTCTAAAAGACTTCCTCATTTTATGGTGTCAAATGGTTGTGAATGATCTCCAAATCAAACAATCACCATATTTGTGTAATAATTGGGGTATGGCCCTCTCCTGCGTGGCTGAGTTGGAGCCATGTCTTATAATGCCTTCTCTAAGACCTGTACAGTGAGTTACACTGACCTGCTAGGTTTCTCTTCACAAGAGAACAAATGCCTTATGTACTTGGAAACCATGGTAATCAAGTTCTGGAGTAGGGTCACACTTAAGAAAACTTAGTCCTAACTCTAAGAATTTAGAAAAAACTCAAAAAATTTTAAATTAGACTACATACAAACATACAGTATATTATTAATATTCTTTTCACTCTCCTCCTTAATTCTCTGCCCTAAATTTTTCAAGGGCTAAAAATGCCCCAAATATGGAAAGTTATCTACCCCATTTCTTCTCCACTATCATGATATCCATTGTTCATGCCCATATTCAGCCTTTATCCATGATGTACCTACTAAATATGGCACTCCCCTCTCACACAGACCCTTAAAGGCATATTTGGGCCTCCATTTAGCTCTGTTCTCTTGAGAATCGGTCACAGTTTCAACCCCAGTCAACCTTCTCTTCTATTCTAGGAACTGAACAGAGATTAATATTTTTCAATAATTGGATGTATTAGTAATGCACTCCATAGTGTCAGTCTTTGGCCACACTGATGAACATAACCCTTTATACCCATTACTAGGGCTCCAAATTTTTTCCAAATGATTGAATAAATAATTGGTGGTCACCAACGTTGTGTGCCTATATCCACTTTACCACAACTGCTCTTTTTAATGTTAACTCAGAGGCCATGGGAAAAGGAATTTATTTGAAACCTGCTTCATTTAAAACATCTTTTTAAAAATCTTTAAAATGTCCCTTTTCAAGATGTATGGAAAAAGGGAGTCATTTAATCTGTGGCATGAGGAATCTGTCCTGCTGAGAAGATGAAAACAATCTCTGCTTTTCTCAGTATCATCCATGCATGCTGCTGACTGGCCATCTCCCTGAAAGTAGTTGATTTGCATGATGAAGTACTTACTTGGCTTTGGTGGGGTTTTTTGAAACTCAAAGGACTTATGTTGAAAAGCTATTTTGTTTGCTTTTGAGTGGAATGCATTTATTTGAGGGATGTAAACTTCTGGGATTTGTGGTAAGTTTGAAATCTTAATTCTGCTGCATGCTTCACAATGTGTTGTTTGGTTGGAAGATTATATTTAGTTTGAGTTTTAATCACCTCAATTGTAACAATTTTTTGAGCACTAATTTCAAATCTAAACTATTGATGCATAGTCCAGATATTTGGATACCTCAGGGACTACATGTAGGGTAACTGGTACAGATTCCTTTTTAGGGATGGGAAAGTTTCATTTCTTGAAGCTATTCACTGGCAGTCATAAGATCCATGGTAATGACGTCTGTGTGCATTTTAATTTTTGTCAAATGGTTTTAAATCATTTATTTTTAGATAATTCATTTACACTGCCAACAATGTAATACTTCAATATAACTGTACAACATTTTATGATACCCAAACAGATTACAGATTCTTTACTATGTTACTCAGCAAGAGCAGCTTTATTAATGAGCTGGTTTAAGATTTCAGAGATCAGTTTGATGAGCTCAACTTTATCATTTAATATTTATTTCAAGAGAGTGAATAATAACAAAATATCTTATTTGCCTTTGGAATTCTTTACTATGATATTTGTTTCACTAGGTTCACTTTTTAAAGAACATCTGATTTTCACTAAAAAAAGTGAACCTCCACAGGGCTTCCCTGGTGGCACAGTGGTTGGGAGTCTGCCTGCCGATGCGGGGGACACGGGTTCGTGCCCCGGTCTGGGAAGACCCCACATGCCATGGAGCGGCTGGGCCCGTGAGCCATGGTCGCTGAGCCTGCGCATCCAAAGCCTGTGCTCCACAATGGGAGAGGCCACAACAGTGACAGGCCTGCGTACCGCAAAAAAAAAAAAAAAAAAAGTGAACCTCCACATACTCATGTGCTGAAGGAGAGGGATGTGCTGTCATGTGATGGGCACAGGATATTCTGAGCTGAATCCTGAACTAAGTTTGTTTAACCAGAGGCTACTGACTGCTTGAGAGTCTATCAAAACTTTTTCATGTGCCACCTGGATGTATCTCTGCCTTCTTAGGGCCTGCAGCCCATAAACAAGAAGTCTAGAAAAGAGAGTTCAGGAATAAGGATAAATAATTTACATGGACCTAGACCAGACTTGGACACTAAAGGATGGCTTCTGTGTCATGGAGTGGGCAGATCCTAAACACTGAAACTCATTTGCATCTTTTGCATCAATTACCATGAAAGATCTTCTATAATTTCCTTAGATCAGCATTTCTTCTTGCTTTAGAAGAACTTAGTACTGTCCGCAGATTTTAGATCTTATTAATTAGCACATTTGGGGGTTGTTCAAGTACCATTTATTAAACAGTCTACCATTGCTCAGGGATCTGTGATAAAACCTGTTCCATACAGGCATAGGATTCTTTGGGAGCTCTCTATTCCATCCTGTTGGTTAACTGTCTCTTCCTGGGCCAGTGCTATCCTAATTACTGTCACTGGATAATAACTTATGACACCTGATAGAGGAAGTCCTCTTGCCTTTTTGTATTTCTTCAGCATTGTCTTGACTATTCTTTGGCCTTTGCTCTTCCATATAAATTATAGAATCAACTTGTCAAATTCCTATAAAAATCCCTATTTGTATTTGAATTACAATTGCACTTATATATTAGTTTAAACCTTTAACATTGACATTAAACTGTTTTTGACCTACAAAGAGGACAATTCTATATGGTTCTACCTAACAGACTGAAGGTGAAAGAAGTAACATCCTTCTGATATTGAGTCTGCATTCATGAACATGATATATTCTATGCTCTGAAAGTTTGTGCCCCTTCCCCCAATTTCATACGTTTAAATCCTAACCCCCAAAGGCGATGGTATTAGGAAGTGGGGCGTTTGTTTTGACAAGGTTGGAACCCTCAGAAATGGGATTAGTGCCTTATAAAAAAGGCCCCACAGAGATCCTTAGCCACTTTCACCATGTGAGGACACAGTGAGAATGCGACCAGGTAGAGTATCCTCACCAGAACACAATCATTCTGACACCTTGATCTTGGACTCCCAGCTTCCAGAAATGTGAGAAATAAATTTATGTTGTTTATAAGTTAGTCTGTGGATAAGCTACACAGTCCACTCTCTTATAGTGGCCCAAACAGACTAAGAGAATGTACCTCTCCATTTACTTAGGTCTTTTTCAGTATTTTTTTAAGAAACCCTTATAATTTTTTCATGCAGGTCTTGAACATATAAGATTTACTCCTAGGTATCTCACTTTTGTTTCTTTTTTTTTCTTTCTTTTTGCTATTGTAAATGGTATCTTTTTCTTATTACCCTTCCAGTTTATGCATATGTATAAAAATGTAAGTTGATATTTGAATACTGACCTTCTAATCACTTCCTAACCACTTAATGTTTACAATAATTAATCTGCAAATTATTTGTGGCTTTCTCTGTATATAATCCTATCATCTATGAAAAAGTGTGTCATCTACCTTTGATGTTAAAATCAATACATGATTTTTGAGGGAGAAGAGGAAATTACTCTTCCTGGTAAAATGATATCACATTTTATCTCAAACTGGGAGCCCTGAGGTTTGAGGGTTGTTTTTGATTTGAATTTACAATCAACCTCTTTAAAGGAAGTGCCCAATTTTACAAATCAAAGACTTTTATGATTAATTTTTAACTCAATCTGATCATCTCTGCTTATTATCAGGCAGGTTTAATTGTTTACACTTATATCTCTTTGGACTTATTTTGACCATCTATTTTGTTTTAACTATTTAACTTTTGTCTTTCTCCATTTATTACTTCTATTGGTTTCATCCAATTTTCTTCATTCCATTTTTTCCACTCTATGTTTTAGAGTTACATATTTTATTTCTGCTAAATCAGCATTTCTATTGGATTCATCCAATTTTCTTTCATGTACCTTTTTTCCTATTGGTTTTGAATTACATAATCTACTTTTGTTTCCCATACCTTCTTCCATTCAACACAAGGTTCTTGGAATGTTTTATTTTAATCACTTCCTCCCAAACTTCATATTATTGACATTTAGTATTTTAGTTCCATTTTTTAAAATCCCTCACTGGTTAGACATTATTATATTCTTAACAATGTTTATTTGGATTATAAGTTTCTTCTTTTTTTAACATCTTTATTGGGGTATAATTGCTTTACAATGGTGTGTTAGCTTCTGCTTTATAACAAAGTGAATCAGCTATACATATACATATATGCCCATATCTTTTCCCTCTTGCATCTCCCTCCCATCCTCCCTATCCCACCCCTCTAGGTGGTCACAAAGCACTGAGCTGGTCTCCCTGTGCTATGCAGCTGCTTCCCACTAGCTATCTATTTTACCTTTGGTAGTGTATATATGTCCATGCCCCTCTCTCACTTCATCCCAGCTTACCCTTCGCCCTCCCCGTGTCCTCAAGTCCAGTCTCTACATCTGTGTCTTTATTCCTGTCCTGCCCCTAGGTTCTTCAGAACTTTTTTTTTTAATTCCATATATATGTGTTAGCATATGGTATTTGTTTTTCTCTTTCTGACTTACTTCACTCTGTATGACAGACTCTAGGTCCATCCACCTCACTATAAATAACTCAGTTTCATTTCTTTTTGGATTATAAATTTCTTTACGTGGGATGGTTCTTTGCATTCTACTTCTTTATTGATTTCATTCTGAATGAAGACACATCAGTAGTTTTTCAGACGGTCTATAAAAAACCTTCTCATAAACAAAACTAAATGTGTTTATTTTGGTCTCAGTTTTGAATGACAGCTTAGGTGGTTTAGAATTCTAGATTGATGGTTGCTTTTCCTCAGAACTTTAAACATATTATTGTATTCTCATCTAATGACCATTGTTAATATTGTTAATGAGAAATCTATTGTTAGCCTAATTGTATTCCTTTCTAAAAGAAATCTCTCTTTCTCTCTGGATTTTGTTTTCCGGTTTTTGGGGACTTTTGGTGTTGTGTTTTTTTTTATTTAAATGCATCCTCATGTGGATTTGTATTTTTGTTTGTTTATATCTGGAGTTTTTTGTTTTTGCTGCTGAGTACCCATTATAGTTTTTGAATTTGAGGGTTCATGCCTTTCTTCAATTGTGAAAACTCCCCAGCCACTGTCTCTTAGAATACTTTTTCTCCCCTATATCCTTTATTTTTTCATTTTGAAATACCTCATTCTGGGAATTCTAGTGGTTAGGAATGCATGCTTTCACTGCCGAGCCCTGTGGCATGGCCAAAACAAAAAAGAAGAAAAAGAAAGAAAAAGAAATACCTCATTCTACCTCTTTATTCTATATTCTTTATATCTTAACATATCTCATAGTCTTTGTAGTGTACTCTGGACAGTTTACTGAGCTCCATTTTTCAGTTCTCTGATTCCCATTTTGACATTAATTTGCTACTGACCCTATCCATTGAACTTATTTTTTTATGATTACATTTGCTATATCCAGAGGTTTAATTTGGTTCTTCTTCAAGACAGCTTAAACTTTTCAAGCAGCCCTGTTTTATTATTTTTATGTTTTTGTTTACCTCTTTAATCTTTCTAAATATATTTACTTTCCAGTCTTTTTCAGATTTGTTTTGGTCTTCAATTTGAGGATGGCTAATTCCCTTGAGAATAGTGTCTGCTAACTCTCCTTCATAGTGTATCTTTTCTCAAGTTCTTCAAAACAATCTTACTATGAGCTTATCGTTAGTGGGGCTTGTTCATCTTGTAGTAGTTGCATTTTTCATATCTTTTCACAACCACACTGTAAGCTCCTTAAATACAAATATTTTATCTCATAGAGCCTTCTCATTTCTATGCACCTAATAGGTAGTCAATAAATATTTAAATGGATTAATGCTCTGAATTTTACCTCTCAAATCAGATTTCGAATTTATTAAGGAAAGATTATTTATTTTTTTGTTCCTTTTATTCTTTCTCACATCTTTCCCACTTCTCAACCTTTTCACTGGGTACTATCAGCTAGTTATTGTTAATATTTACAAAATGTATAGATCAATAAATCAATGAGTTTGTTAAATTATCAAATGCAGAACAAGAATAAGTCTTGGGGATACAAATCTTTCCTCAGAAGCCAACTAAAAAGTGCTAAAGGGGATTTGATAAAATTGACTGCAACAAAGTGTGACTGCCACCTGTTTTCAATTACACATTATCTTACAACACTGTCCCAACTGGATCTTTTACAGCTTCAACCTCTTTATAATAGAAACTGTATGTAAACATAACTGTGGGTTTTGAGGTTCTTTTTTTTTTTTTTTTTTGAACATTAGTGCGTAGTTTCCATGTCAGAATTTGAAAATACTGTTAACAAATAAGTGTACCAGTGCTGGGGGGAAACCCTTTCTCCCAAGGAAAATAATAAAGAAAGTGTGAAAAAACACATTTTTTTCTAGTTTAAAACCATCACCTCATTTGGTCTCCATATTTCTGAATATAAAGGAGTTACAAGATCTTAAAAATCAAAGTCTTATCCACTCAATAACTTGTATTATGTCTTGGAGCCACAAAGATGAATAATCATAATTCATCTTCAAAATTCACTGTCTCTTGGGAAAGGCAGACACACCCACAAATAGCTTGTACTGACAGCTCTCTGAGAGGGATATGGGCAAGGTGCTAGGAGAATACAGTGCAGTTAAAACAAAGAAAAGACTCAATGTAGGTAGAATAAGCATCAGGCTGGGAAGGTCTGAAAAATGAACAACATTTGATCTCTAGTTCAGTTTTGACAGGTAGTTTCAGGTTTATGAATACAGTTAAGTCCCCTACATATGAACCTTCAAATTGTGAACTTTCAAAGATGAGAATGTACATCTGGTTCCAGCAAGGAGCCAGGACCTGTGCCATCAATGTCAGGCATGAGTGAAATTGCAGCTTGCCCTCCATCTCCTATTGCTCATGATCCTTCAGCTCTACCATCTCCCACATCCTCTCCCACCTCCAGTCAGTAACTCTTCTTGGCTCTTCACTCAATGCCAGCCCCTGAATGCCAGCTGTTGTACTCTATTACTGTACTTTTCAAGATACTATACTGTAAGATTAAAAATGCTTTCTTTATTTTTTGTGTTTGTTTGTTTTTTATGTATCAGTTTTGTGAAAAGTATTATAAACCTATCATAGTACTGTACTATATAGCTGATTGTGTTAGTTGGGTACCTAGGTTAACTTTGTTGGACTCATGAACAAATTGGACTTACAAATGCACTCTTGGAACAGAACTCATTTGTATGTAGGGGACTTATTGTAAATTGTTTTTGGATAAGATAGAGGGAAATTTCTATGTCACTTATTCTGTATATTGTATGGCCTTCCTAGTTGACTTATGAAAGTTGTATAAAGTGTCTACACCCATTGCTAAAGCTGAATTATGTGTATATTGAAGCAGGGATTCACTGAGATGAAGCCAATCTCATCCAGTTGAAGTGAAAAGAAGACCTCAGTCTTCCAAAGTATCTAGTAGTTGATTCCTCCTTTCCAGGAGAGTTGCTTTAAACTTTCCTTCTGCCAAGATAAAGTAAAAAGTGTTTGATGTTTGAAGATGGCAGAATAGAAGAACCTTGAGCTCACCTCCTCTCATGAACACACCAACATCACAACTAACTGCTGAACTACAACTGATAAAAAAGACTGGAACCTACCAAAAAAAGATATTCTACATCCAAAGACATAAAGAAGAATCCACAACAAGATGGCAGGAGGGGCACACCTGCAATATAATCAAATCCCATACCACCCAGGTGGGTGACTCACAAACTAGAGAATAATTATGTCACATAAGTTCTCCCACAGGAGCAAGAGCTATGAGCCCATCAGGTTACCCCACCTTGGGGTGCAGCATCAGGAGGAGGAGCCCCCAGATAATTTGGCTTTGAAGGCCAGTGGGGCTTGACTGCAGGAACTCCACAGGATTGGGAAAAACACACTCCAGCCTTGGAGGGCACACCA
This sequence comes from Hyperoodon ampullatus, assembly GCF_949752795.1. Lineage (NCBI taxonomy): Eukaryota > Metazoa > Chordata > Mammalia > Artiodactyla > Ziphiidae > Hyperoodon > Hyperoodon ampullatus. Next base: position 157,030,864 of record NC_136914.1, on the reverse strand, counting down.
AGACCAGGGCAAAAGCAGTGACTTCACAGGAGCCTGGGCTTGATCTACCTGCAGTCTTGGAGGGTCTCCTGGGGATATGGGGCTGTCAATGGCTCTCTCTGGGGTCATAAAATCTGGTGGCAGGCATATCAGGGACTGTTCATCTACATGAATTCTTGCTGGAGGCAGAGAGCAAGACCCTTGCTTGGGGCATTAGCACCAAGACCTGGCCCCACCCAACAGCCTGTAGGCTCCAGTGCTGGGATGCCTCAGGCCAAACAACAAACAGGGCCGGAACACAGCCACACCCATCAGCAGACAGGCTGCCTAAAGACTTCCTGAACCCACAGCCACCTCTGGACACGTCCCTTGACACAGCCCTGCCCACCAGAGGGCCAAGACCCAACTCTACCCACCAGTGGGTAGGTACCAGTCTCTCCCACCAGGAAACCTGCACAAGCCTCCAGATCAGCCTCACCCACCAGGAGGCAGACAACAGAAGCAAGAAAACTATGATACAGCAGCGTGCAAAACAGAGTTCATAAACATAGGTCAGAACCTACCCTGTGGCCAGCTGGTCCCTGGCCCTTGGGTGACAAGAGGGGGGTGTACTGCTGACATACATAGGACATACCTACAGACGGCCACTCCTCCAAGGTCAAGAAATGTAACCAAGCTACTGCACACATTTAAAACAAAAATAGAAATTTAAACAAAATGAAACATTAAAGGAATATGTTCCAGATGAAGGAGCAAGATAAAACCACAGAAGAACAACTAAGTGAAGTGGAGATAGGCAATCTACCCAAGAAAGAGTTCAGAGTAATGATTGTAAAGATGATCAAAGAACTCAAGAAAAGAATGGAGGTACAGAGCAAGAAGTTATAAGAAGTTTTTAACAAAGAGTTAGAAAATATAAAAAACAACAAACAGAATTGAAGAATAAAATACCTGAAAAGAAAAATATAATAGAAGGAATCAATAGCCAAATACATAAGGCAGAAGAACAGACCAGCAAGCTGGAAGACAGAGTTGTGGAAATCACTGCCATGGCATAAAGAAAAAAAAATAATGAAAAGAAATAAGGACAGTTTAAGAGACCTTGGGGACAAGTCAAATACACCAACATTTGTATTACAGGGGTCCAAAAAGGAGTAGAGAAAGAGAAGGGTCCTGGGAAAACATATGAAAAGATAACAGCTGAAAATTTCCCTAACATGGGAAACAAGTCTAGGAAGTGCACAGTCCCATACAGGATTAACACAAGGAGGAACATGCTAAGACACATAGTAATCAAACTGACAAAAATTAAAGACAAGGAAAATATTAAAAGCAACAAGGGTAGAGCAACAAACAACATACAATGGAATCCACATGAGACTATCAGCTGAATATTCAACAGAAATTCTGCAGGCCAGAGAGGAGTGGCACAATATATTTAAAGTGATGAAAGGGAAAAACCTACAACCAAGAATACTCTACCCACCAAGGTTCTTGTTCAGATTTGATGGAGAAATCAGAATGTTTACAGATAAGCAAAAGCAAAAATAATTCAGCACCACCAAACCAGCATTACAACAAACGCTAAAGGAACTTCTCTCGGCAGAAAAGGCCACAAGTAGAAACAAGAAAATTACAAAATGGGAAAGCTCACCATTAAAGGCAACACACAGTAAAGGAAGAAAACCATCCACACACAAATATGATATCAAAACCAGCAATTGTGAGAGGACGAGACTACAAATGCAGGACATTTAAAATGCATTTGAAATTAAGAGATCAGCAACTTAAAACAATTATGTATGTATATATAGACTGCTATACCAAAACCTCATGGTAACAGCAAACCAAAAGTTTATAGTAGATATACACACAAAAAAGAAAAAGGAATCCAAACACAACACTAAAGATAGTCATCAAATCACAAGAGAAGAGAACAAAAGAGGAAGAAAAAAGACCTGCAAAAACAAATCCAAAACAATCAACAAAATGGTAATAAGAACATACATATTGATAATTACCTTAAATGTAATTGGATTAAATGCTCCAACCAAAGGACATGGACCGGCTGAATGGATACAAAAACAAGACTTGAATATATGCTGTCTACAAGAGACAGACTTCAGATCTAGGGACACATATAAACTGAAAGTGGGGGGATGGAAAAAGTATTCCATGCACATGGAAATCAAAAGAAAGCTAGAGTATCAATACTTATATCAGACAAAATGGACTTTAAAATAAAGACTTTTACAAGAGACCAAAAAAAGGACACTACATAATGATCAAGGGATCAATCAAAGAAGAAGATATAACAATGGTAAATATATATGTACCCAACATAGGAGCACCTCAATATATAAGGCAAATAGTTCTGTTAACAGACAAAACAGGAGAAATCAACAGCCACACGATAATAGTGGAGACTTTAACACCCCACTTAAATCAATGGACAGATCATCCAGACAGAAAATCAATAAGGAAATACAGGCCTTAAATGACACACTAGACCAGATGGACTTAATTGATATTTATAGAGCATTCCATCCGAAAGTAGCAGAATACACATTCTTCTCAAGTGCACATGGAACATTCTCCAGGCAGATCACATGCTGGACCATAAAGCAAGCCTCAGTAAATTTGAAAAAACTGAAATCATATCAAGCATCTTTTCCACCACAACGCTATGAAATTAGAAATCAACTATAAGAAAAAAACTGCAAAGAGTCAAACATGTGGAGGCTAAACAATATGCTACTAAACAACCAGTAGATCACTGAGAAATCAACGAGGCAATTAAAAAATACCTAGAACAAATGAAAAAAACATGATGATCCAAAACCTATGGGACACAGCAAAAGCAGTTCTAAGAGGGAAGTTTATAGCAATACAAGCTTACCTCAGGAAATACGAAAAATCTCAAATAAACAACCTAAACTTACACCTAAAGCAACTAGAGAAAGAAGAATAAACAAAACCCAAAGTTAGTAGAAGAAAAGGAATCATGTAGATTAGAGCAGAAATAAATGAAATAGAGACAAAGAAAACAATAGAAAAGGTCAATGAAGCTAAAAGTAGGTTCTTTGAAAAGATAAACAAAATTGATAAACCTTCAGCCAAACTCATCAAGAAAAAAAAGGGAGAGGGCCAAAATCAATAAAATTAGAAATGAAAAAGGGGAAGTTATACAACTGACATCACAGAAATACAAAGGATATTAGAGAGTACTACAAGCAACTATATGCAAATAAAATGGACAATCCAGAAGAAGTGGACATACTCTTAGAAAGGTACAATCTCCCAAGAGTGAACCAGGGAGAAAAATAAAATATGAACAGACCAATTACAAGTACTGAAATTGAATCTGTGATTTGAAAACTCCCAAAAAACAGAAGTCCAGGACCAGATGGCTTCACTGGTGAGTTCAAACAAACATTTAGAGAAAAGTTAACACCTATCCTTCTGGAACTATTCCAAAAAATTACAGAGAAAGAAACACTTCTAAATTCATTTCATGAGGCCACCATCACCCTACTAGCAAAACCAAAGATACCATGCACCTATGGTAAATTAATCTATGACAAAAGAGGCAAGAATATACAATGGAGAAAGAACAGTCTCTTCAATAAGTGGTGCTGGGGAAACTGGACAGCTACATGTAAAAGAATGAAATTAGAACATTCTCTAACACTATACACAAAAATAAACTGAAAATGAATTAAAGACCTAAATGTAAAACCAGATACTAAAAATTCCTAGAGGAAAAGCACTCTTTGACATAAATCACAGAAAGATCTTTTTGGATCCATATCCTAGAGTAATGGAAATAAAAAAGAAAAATAATCAAATGGGACCTAATTAAATTTAAAAGTTTTGCACAGCAAAGGAAAACATAAACAAAACAAAAAGACAACATAATGAGAGAAAATATTTACAAACAATGGGACTGACAGGGATTAATTTCCAAAATATATAAACAGCTCATACAGCTCAATATCAAAAAAACAAACAACCCAATCAAAAAATAGGCAGAAGATCTAAATAGACATTTCTCCAAAGATGACATACAAATGGCCAACAGACACATGAAAAGATGCTCAACATTGTTAATTATTAGAGAAATGCAAATCAAAACTACAAAGAGGTATCACCTCACTCCAGGCAGAACGGCCATCATCAAAATGTCTACTAATAATAAATACTAAAGAGGGTGTGGAGAAAAGGGAACCCTCCTACACTGTTGGTGGGAATGTAAATTGGTACAGACACTGTGGAGAATAGTCTGGAGGTTCCTTAAAATACTAAAAGTAGAGTTACCATATGTTCCTGCAATCCCACTCCTGGGCATATGTCCAGAGAAAACGATAATTCTAAAATATACATGCACCCCAGTGTCCATTGCAGCACTATTTACAATAGCCAAGACATGGAAGCAACCTAAATGTCCTTCGACAGATGAACGCATAAAAAAGATTTTATATATATATATATATATATATATATACACACATACACACACACACACAAATGGAATATACTCAGCCATAAAAAAGAATGAAATAATGCCATTAGCAGCAACATGGATGGACCCAGAGATTATCATACCAAGTGAAGCCAGACAGAGAAAGACAAATATCCTATGATATAGCTTATATGTGGAATCTAAAAAACATGATACAAATGAACTTATATACAAAACAGAAATAGACCCACAGACATAGAAAACAAGTTTATGGTTACCAAAGGGGAAGCGGGGGAGGGATTCTGAAAAATAATAGATACATATACCTGTGTGTATAACTGAATCATTGTGCTGTACATCTGAAACTAACACAACATTGTAAATCAACTATACTTCAATTAAAATAAATACAAATTATTTTTTTTAAGTGTTTGATGTTTGAATGAGGGGCTTTCTGCCTAAGGTAAGACAAACACTTCATGATGGCACCATAATCCTGATATTGACACTGGAAAAATTCTTCCATCACTGATCCTCTGGCCGTAGGATCCTATTTCTTTGTTTTGGCTTTCTGGGTGCTTCACTGTTTTGTTTTTTAATATATAAGAACTACTTGTGTGGAAGAGGTGAAATAGGGAAAAATAAGGAGATTAAAAAGTCACTCCAATCAGAAAAGCCATAAATGCAAAAGGTCTGATATTGTGAGAGAAAAGGCTAGAGCTCAAAGTAATAAGAGTGCTCTAAGCAGCCAGTAAGGGGGGGTCTGTAAATCAAGAAAGGTCCTGATGGCCTTATGAGCCACACAAGGATATTTGAATTAATCCAACAGACAGTGTAGAGCCATTAAAAGGTTTTGAGCCAAAGGGTAATAGTGACAGTGCAGATGTTGGACTGAGGTAGGAGAAAGGCAGAACATGAGTGAATTCAATTAGAAATTGTCAGAGTAATACAGAGATGAAATTACACTAAACTTATGGTAGTGATAGCAGGTATCAAGAGAAGTAGATTATTTCAGAAGATGTTGGGGAAATACACTCAATGGGACTTGGAATTTCAAAAGTTTTTTTTTTAGTCTTGTATCTCATTTCTTCTCTACCAATTAATGATGTTGTTCTATGTACTTTCATACCTTCCAACTCTCTTTTGGTTTCTTAGGAATCTGTTTTTGAGAAGTACTGACTGCATTTATTATGAGAGTTTTCTGGGGTTTTTTATCCATGTGACAGGCAGAGAAGTAGATAGAAATGTACATGAGAAAATAAATGTGGTGGTGTCAATGCACATTTATTTAAGCAGGTTGAATTATCTATAGGCATCTGATCTCTGGAAACTATATTAGGCATTCTATCTGTTCTCCTATCTTTAGGAAAAATTGCACCTAGAGGATTCCTCCAGAGTTTCAGTGAAAGAAATCTCCATTCACATGAGACACTAGAAACCTTGTAGATATATGCCAGATATCTCACTTTATTAATACCACCTTCCAGAATGATCCTGAGGGATTCTGTGTTCCTTTATTCCCTAAAGGTAACTCCAGGTACCTCAACTTAGGAATGAAGGATCCAACACAATTTATTTCTAAAACTCAACATTAGGGATTATTTGGTTTCACCACTAAAACTTGTACCTTGCCATTAAAATATTTTCACACTGCCTTAAACCCTTATTTTATTATTTTGATTAAAAATTGAAAACTTTTTGGAGAAAAGGGAACCCTCTTGCACTGTTGGTGGGAATGTAAATTGATACAGCCACTATGGAGAACAGTATGGAGGTTCCTTAAAAAACTAAAAATAGAATTACCATATGATCCAGCAATCCCATTACTGGGCATATACCCAGAGAAAACCATAATTCAAAAAGACACATGCACCCCAATATTCACTGCAGCACTATTTACAATAGCCAGGTCATGGAAGTCAACCTAAATGCCCATCGACAGACGAATGGATAAAGAAGATGTGGTACATATATACAATGGAATATTACTCAGCCTTAAAAAGGAACGAAATTGGGTCATTTGTTGAGACGTGGATGGATCTAGAGACTGTCATACAGAGTGAAGTAAGTCAGAAAGAGAAAAACAAATATCGTATATTAACACATGTATGTGGAACCTAGAAAAATGGTACAGATGAGCCGGTTTGCAGGGCAGAAGTTGAGACACAGATGTAGAGAACAAACGTATGGACACCAAGGGGGGAAAGCCACGAGGGGTGGGGATGGTGGTGTGATGAATTGGGCAATTGGGACTGACATGTATACACTAATGTGTGTAAAATTGATGACTAATAAGAACCTGCTGTATAGCACAGGGAACTCCACTTCCCTGTACAGTAGAAACTAATGCAGTGTTGTAAAAAAAACTATACCCCAATTTTTAAAAAAAGGCTTGATTAAAAAAAAGTTGAAAACTTTTGATGAACCATTTTTCAGAAGGTTATTTTTCTCTTTTTCTCTTCTCTTGCTTTCCCCTTAACTTAGTATAACTCAGAAGAGCACTCTGATTTCTTTTAACTCCCCGTTACAACACTTCCTCCTCTCTCTGGGCTCCGTTAGGATCCCAGGGAAATGGGAGTGTCTATCTGACTTTTTTTATTTTACACTAGTACCAGTATTTCCTCCATATAAAACAAGTGGCTAAAAGTTGTAACCTGATTAAAACACTGAAATGATGTCATCAAACTTGGTAAACTGAAATAATCTGTTGAATATTTTAGGAATAAAAAAAGAGAAAAAAAATCCTTTCTCCAAAGATGATTAAACATTGAAATGATGTCATCAAACTTGGTAAACTGACATAATCTGTTGAATATTTTAGGAATAAAAAGAGAGAAAAAAAAATCCTTTCTCCAAAGATGATGATCCATACTTTCCAAAGAAAGCCTTTGAGACATTTGTCACATCACCAACCCCCACTTTGGTCATGCAGTAAACCTCACGAAAGCTCTGCTCATGTGGTTTTGTAGTTAAGTTATTGGAAACAAAGGTTCCAAAGCCAATTGGCCACAAAGAGAAGAAAATAAGACTAGCCACTAATGCCTGAAGTGCCAACTTCTACCATATGTAGTCCCACAAAAACCAAGAGCAAAAAATAAAGTAAAACACAACAGAGTTAGAATCACAGAATCAGGGAGATGGGATTTGCTAAAGAGGTTCACCCAAACCTATGAAAATGAAAAGTGCTCTATTTTACACAGCTGTCTCCCAGACTCTTTAAAGGAATGTATTACTATGATTTGCATTGATTTGATTAGTGTATTTACATACTGCATCTTCCCTTCTGCACCACTCCCAGTCAGCAAGACGTCCAGTATATTAACGGGAACACAGTTCTGGAGTTAGAATAAACACTCCCAAAAGTCTTTTGTCTTCTCCTAAACGATTAAAACAACTTGCAAAATAGATGACAGCATCAAAATGGGTTGGATTTGTTTACAAAGTTATAGATTTTGTTTTTCGTCCCCCAAATTTTGACAGTTTGTATAACAGATTAGTCCTTAAGTAAACGTAAACACACACGTATAGAAGGGAAATTGTAAAGCAATTAGCACATTATTTAGAAACAATGAAAAATTACAGAGCATAATTGCCTCACAACAATCAATTAAAGCTAATTCGGGTTCCAAAGGATGTATATTAAAAAGAAGTGAGAAATAATAGGGCAGACGTAAATTAGAACATGTTCGTGTGCACAAGATCTAATGAAAATCAGCCCAAGTCTAATGAAAATCCAGTAGAAGACCTACAAGGAATCAATTAAGTGTGGCCTTTCAACTATCGTTTTGGTAGACTATCAAGTAGCTTGTTTTTCTTAGGAAACCCTAAGTGTCTAGACATGGCTGGCTTGGGTGTGAGGTGAGCTGGAACCTATAGTGTGTGCTGGCAGGGAAAAGTAAGAAGTCTTCCACAACCAGAAAGGATGGGGAACCAACAGAGCTGCAGAAGTAGTGTTGTATGGTAGAAATTAACAACAGCTATAACTTATTTACTTAGTACCTATTTCACAAATTAGAAAAATGAATCTTAAAGAGATCAAAAAATTTGCCCCAAAATCACAAGCTAGTAAATGGCAGTCTGGAATACGAACCAGATCTGTATGACTCCAAAGTCCATGTTCTTTCTACTCTACAATACTGTTACTCATCCTGAAGAGTTTGTCCACGTATTTTACAAACTCCTCTGTTCCCTTGCTAAGTGTTGGGGACTGGGAATAGGATCCATCCTTAAAAATAAAGAATCATCAGGAGCTAGGTAGGAAACTGGTACTCCAACCATCAACTAGGGTTTAGTAGGAGGACTGCCCAGTCCAAGAGAGTGAAAGGGAACAGACCAGAGAGTGTGAGACTAAGGCAGAAGCCTGGTTCTATGGGACAGCTTTAACTTGACAATGACATGGGTGCCTGGGACCCAACTGAAGTGCCTAGGTTCCAGGCTGATTGTCTGCAGACACTGCTAGTAATGGGCAGAGAGGTGAGGCATATAGTGGCTGAGCACTTATGACTGAGGATTATGGTCATGTGAGGAATCCTCATGTACTTCTATCTTAGTGCAGGAACTGGGAGAGTAAGTGGGTCAGTCTATAAACTAAAGACATTTCAAGGCAGGAAAGAGTAAATGTACGTGGTCAACATATAGTTTTTGTAAACTAGTTTATTTTTTGCTGTATAACATATCACCTCAAAACTTAGTGGCCTAAAACACAATGATTGTTATTTCCCATGACTCTGTGAGCTAAGTTCACAGAATAATGGAGCAGTTATTCTGCACAACATGGTGTAGCTGACTTACTTGACTATATCCAGTAGGGAGCTCAGTCAAGTCTGGGGCAGCAATAGGGCATCTCCTCCTCCAAGGCCTCACTCATCACTTAGTAGTGAAGCCTGGTCTTAAGACTATCTGGAGTTAATGGAGCTATATAATTAGCTGTACTTCCTGTCAATCAAGCTAACTTCTCCAATTTTCCCTCCCACCTAGTAATTTCATCAACATATCTGCTGTATGATATACCTGTCTTCACTCCGAGGAACTCTCCAGTCTTGTCACAGCTCCCAATTAATGCCTCCCAAACAGAAAATGTCTTCTATAGGCTTAACAGCAGGGATCATGAAGACTTTCAGGAGCAACTTTGCACCCTGTACTTCTCCATCTAAGCAAAAGATTAGAACACTGATGTGCACATTCTTTCAACATCAGGGGATGGGATAAAAAATTAGATATTCACTGACAGTGTGTTCCCACTGTGAGTTTAAAGGAGAAATTCAAAGTATAATAAAACACTAAAAAGGACTCTTGGGTCTACTTTAGCCATTAACTTGCTGTGTGACCTTAAACCCATCATTTGACCTCTCTGATCCTCAGGATCCTTGCTGTGTACTGAATGTTTGTGCCCCCCCACCTCCTTGCCCCCAACCAAAATTCATATGTTGAAGCCCTAACCCCCGTTGTGATGGTGTTTGGAGATTAGTCCTTTTGGATGAAATCAGGGTTAGATGAGGTCATGAGGGTGGGGCTCTTATCATGGGATTAGTGGCCTTATAAGAAGAGGAAGAGAGAGAAGGATCTTGCTCTCTCCACCATGTGGGGACACAGCAAGGCAGCAGTCTTAAAACCAGGAAGAGGGTTCTCACAAGAAACTGAGTTGGCTGGCACCTTCATCTTACATTTCTCAGCCTCTGGAATTGTGAGAAATAAATATCTGTTGTGTAAGCTACCCAGTCTGTGACATTTTGTTATAGCAGCCTATGCTAAGACAATCTTCTTCCATAAAATGAGGTACTGGAATAGAAGATCTCTAAAATCCTTTCTAGCTAAAATTATATTCGATTGTGTTATTTCCTCCATAAAGTTACATTGTCAAGTAAACATTGCCTGATCACTGTTAAAGGGGACACTCAAAGAAAATTAATGAAAACCAACTAAAGAGTAAATATAATTTCCATTCCAAAGCAAGAATTTGGAAATCATTTCAGAAGATGCAGATATGCTTCTGCTTACTAAAACTTCATGGTACATCTGAGTCCATCACTAGCCCAGTGTTGTGACTTAGAAAGGAAGTCAAATCTACCTGTTTAGAGAAATCAGAAATCATTCACCCAGAAAACTAGAGAGACTGAGGAATGGTCTTTGCATTGATAGTTACTGTTACCTTGCCTTTGCAATGTAGTGTAAAAAATGTTTAAATGAAAAAGAAAAGGGGTAACTTAAATGCAGACATTTTACTAATTAACCCATGATTTTCACAACGTGATAATCCTTTAATATATCTCTTTCCCCTCTCTCTTACACACACACACACACAAAAGGGTTTCTAGGCAAAAGGTTGACAAGTCTAAGAATAAAATACATCTTTTTTATGGTTTCATTAATAAAATGAAAGTCTGTTTTTTGGTTCCAGAAACTAGAAAGATAACAGTAGCTTTAAACCATTTTTATCATCCAGTTTCCTCTTTAGACAATAATACCCCCATAAGACTACACTAAGAATCAAAATACATGTTTAAGTTCAAGTCAGTGACTTAAGAGTTAATTCAGAAGTTACTTTTGACTCTGAAACCCTTTGTGACTCCCAAATTGTGGGATGGAATCAGAAAGAAAGGAGCTGCTGATGATCTTTTTCTTTTTGCTATTTCAATGTAAAGACAGTGTTTCTGGTGCAAAAAAAAAAAAAAAATTCAGTTTTCCAAATAACCACATCAGCAGTAAATCCCACAGAGGTCATTAAAAAAACAGGCTCTTTTCTAAGTCTGTTCAAATTTATCCCCATAGTGTCAATATAATATGGGGTCCTAAGGGGATATTACGCTATAAAACACAAAAAAAATTAACTTGATTTATCAACATAGAAGGACCATGTGTTTACATATCAAGAGAGATTGGCAGTTAAAGACTCATAAATCATAAGAGAAAGAGGAACCCGGAAAGTCAGCTTTTCAATCCCTCTCCCCCAGCTTTGCAGAGGCATGTCCTTTAATCATTTTCCACTTGGGTATAAAGTAGTTAGCAAGCCTAGCCTGCTCCCAAACAAGACAATTGTAGAAACACTGCATTGGGATAACTGGGACAATTATAACCCTCCTCATCTTTGATTGAGCATACACAGCACATAACACAGTGGTTTACCTAAACCACTCCAGATTGATTTATGTGGAGGTTTTCATATAGACAGTGAACAAAGAAAACAATTCAGATAAGAGTCCAATATTTATTCACTAAATATTTGTGCCAGACATTTAGCAAGAACTAGAAGCACAGAAATGAACAAATAAAAGTCTCTGCCCTTCATAAAGATTTGAGGAGAGAAAATTAAAAGTAATTTTAATATTAACTTAAAGAGAAAATGTGAAAATTTATTACAATTTATTGATCTGCTCTATATTGTGAGCCCCTCAAAGGCATGAATAAAAGACTTTCTTTTTCATGGACTATGAAAAAATAGAGTAGGTGCTCAATATATCTTTATACATATGTATGTATATATATATATAATTTCAAGATGTCTTTTTGCAATAAAACATTTCTGGAAATAGATACAGATTTAGATGAAACAATAAACAAACAGGTCAAAGTTTAAAAGGATATTCTCTGCATTTTTCATTTCTAATATGATATACAATCTTCATAGGTAAAGGAGGTAAAAAGACTTGAATACTTTTTTTGTAATCTGCCTTAAAATATATCCAAATGCAGCTGGTCCACTAGTTTGCCATGGATAGCGCACATAGGAACACCCAGTGAAGTGCTATGAACTCACCAACACTCAAATGTAAGTTGAATAAACTAAAGTATGAATCAATAAAGCAATAAGTAAACATGGGCATGGAATTCCAAAGCATCCATTTCACAACTTTGGTACTATTAAGATGAACTCTAGGAAATATGTATCATCAGAATTTTGGCTTCCCCTGGTCATTAGTGTATTGGAAAACTCACTCTCTTTATAGTATGTATGTGTAAGCTATAAGTATATGTATGCTATGTTGCATAAATGGTATATATTGTCTCGTGAAATACCCGATTCATAATCCTTCTTTGTGCTCCACTTGTGACAATCATTTCATCACGTTATGACTTAAAAGACTTCTATGATCCTCTCAACCAGTCTATTAAACCACAAATGACCTCCTTCAGGTCTTTGCTTCTCAATAAGGTTTACCTCAATGACTTCATTCAAGATTATACCTTCCCCACCGCATCACTCTCTCTCTCTCCTCTCTCCCTTTCCTTGCTTTATTTTTCTTCAAAGCACTTATTATCTTCTCTAGATCTATAATTTCTCATTTATTATGTAAGTTCCATGTAAGACATGGATTTCATCCGTGTTATTCATTACTGTATTCCCAACACCTAGAACAGAGATTGGTTCATAGCAGGTTTTCAAAAACAATTTGCTGACTGAATGACTGCCTGACAAAGAAAAGTCTCCAAGTCACTACAAAGTGATTATAGGACTGGCTCTCCTATTGTGATAGTATAATCATTACTCAGTGAACTTGAGTGACTCTAACCTTAATTTTGCTTTTATGCACCAGAAATATTTCACTACTTGGTTTTCCGTAGACACCAGGCTATTTCTCTCCTTTCTACCTTTCCTTATGTCCCCTCTTCCAGAAATGCCCTTCTATCACACAAACTCTACCTAGCTAATGCCTGCTGATTCTTTAAGGTATGTGCTCAGGCTCTCCTTATCCAAACATCCAGGACATGGCCTGTACGTAACACGGCCCTAAATCCTAAGGTATTGTGGTCCTTAGTACATTGCATTCAACCAAACTGCAGTCTCTTGTGGAACAGGAATTGTTTTATTCATCTTTGAATGAATTCAACATAGTAGGAACTGAATGAATAATTGAAATGAACTGAGTTCAGTGCTCTGAGGAGGCAACATCAAGTGATTCCAGTCAAGGCACATGGTGCAGGGGAAATGCAGGAAATCCAAAGACTTGGATTCTAGTACTGACTCTGAACACTGTTTTTAAATCTGTGATGAGAGGATTAAACCAGTGCTAAGGCCCCTTTCAAAGCGATAAGACAGTATTACATGTAACCCAATAAAAGCAGTTATTAAAATGTCAGGTGTTCATGCTCCATCTGCTGGTTAAATTGTAGAAAAATCTTGAGGGCTTTTTGAAATGGAAGAGTGAAAGAATTAGAAATACTTGTTTGTGACCAATGAAGAATTAAACAACAACAAAAAAACTGTACTATTTGTAAAAGATTAATGACCTAGAAAACAATGTTGATAAAGGAAAATAAACAATGAAAATTGCATGGCTGGAGTGAAAACAGCAAAGAATACCCTGCTAATTTGGGTTCTCATACGAGAACCCCAATAAGTCCCCCAATGAGTCCCACCTGCTGATGTTCACACCCTGTGTAGTCCCTCCCACATTGTACCAAGATCGGTCACTATGAACAATAGCTTCCGGCAGAAGTGATGGCATGTCACTCCCCAGATTAGGGTATAAAAAACTGAGACTTTCATCTTAGGCTGGCAAGCTCACCACACTCTCATATTCTCTCTCTCTCTTCATTTCTCTTTCTCTCTTTCAGATCATTTCCTCAGGGGAAGCAAGCTGTCATGCCATGAGGACACTCGGACAGCCAATGGAGAGGCCAAAAGAGTAAAGCATCCAAATCAGAAAGGAAGAAGTAAAATTGTCCTTGCAGATGATATGATCTTATATATAGAAAATCCTAAAGACTCTAACAAAAAACTGCTAGAACTAATCAATGAATTCAATATAGTTGCAGGATACAAAATTAACATACAGGTATCAGGTGCATTTCTATACCCTAACAATGAAATATCTGAAAAAGAAAGAAAACAATCACATTCAGAATAGCGCCAGAAGCAGTAAAATACTTATGGAATAAATTTAGCCAAGGAAGTGAAAGATCTATATACTGAAAAATATAAGACATTGATGAAAGAAATTGAAGACACAAATGAATGGAAAGATATCTCATGTTCATGGATCAGCATAATTAATGCTGTTAAAATGTCCATACTACCCAAAGCCATCTATAGATTCAATGCAATCCCTATCAAAATTTCAATGGCAGTTTTTTTCAGAGAAATAGAGAAAAACAATCCTAAAATTCACAAGAAACCACAAAAGACCCTGAAAAGGCAAAGCAGGCCTAAGAAGAAAGAACAAAGCTGGAAGCATCACACTTCCTAGTTTCAAACCGTACTACAAAACTACAGTAATTGAAACAGTAGGCTACTGAGATAAAAATAGACATATAGACCAATGGAACAGAATTGAGAGCCCAGAAATAAACCTGTGTATACATGATCAGTTAATCTATGACAAATTAGTCAAGAATATACAATGGAGAAAGGATACTCTCCTCAAAAAATGGTACTGGAAAAACTGGATAATCACATGCAGAAGAATGAAATAGGATCCCTATCTTATATCACTCACAAAAATTAATTTGAAATGGATTAAGGGCCTGAAACCATAAAACTCCAAGAAAACATAAGGAAAAAGCTCCTTGACATGAGTATTGGCAACTAATTTTTGGATATGATACCAAAAGCAAAAGCAACAAAAGCAAAAATAAACAAGTGACAAGTGGTACTATATCAAACAGAAAACCTTCTGCACAGTAAAAATAAATAAATAAAAATAAGGGATTACTGTCAAAAATATAATAAAGAAACTCATACAACTCAATAGTGGAAAACAATCCAATCAAAAGGTGGAGAGGATCTGAATAGACATTTTCCTAAAGAAGACACCCATATGGCCAACAGATACATAAAAAGATGCTTAGCATCACCAATCATCAGGGAAATGCAAATCAAAACCCCCATGAGATATCACCTCACACCTTTAGAATGGCTATTTTATCAACAAGACAGGAGACAGTAAGTGTTGGCAAGGATGTAGAGAAAAGGGAACCCTTTTGCACTCTTGGTGGGAATGTAAATTGGTGCAGCCACTATGAAGAACAGTATAGAGATTACTCAAAAATTTAAAAATAGAATTACCATATTATCCAGCCATCCCACTTCTGTGTATATGTCCAAATGAAATGAAATCAGGATTTTGAAAAAAAAAAAACCTGCATTTCCATGTTCATTGTAGCAGTATTCATACTAGTCAAGTTATGGAATCAACCTAAGTGTCCACCTATGGATGATAAATGGATAAAGAAGATGTGCGATATACTTATATATGTGTGTGTGTATATATATATATATATACACACACACACACCTATATACAGAGATAGATATATAGATAGATCGATAGATATACGAATATTATTTAAGCATGATAAAGAAGGAAATCCTGCCATTTGTGACAACATGGGTGGACCTTGAGGGCATTATGCTAAGTGGGATAAGTCAAACAGAATGACAACTACTGTATGATATCACTTATGTGTGGAATCTAAAAAAAGCAGAATTCATAGAAACGGAGAGTAGAATAGTGGTTGCCAGAGTCTGGGGGATGGGGGAAATTGGGAGATGTTGGTCGAAGGTACATATTTCCAGTTATAAAATGATTAAGCTCTGGGGACCTAATCTACAACATGGTGATTATAGTTAACAATATTATATATTTGAAAGTTGCTAACAGATTAGATTTTAAATGTTCTCACCACAAAAAAGAAATGGTAATTATGTGAGGTGATGGAAATGTTAACATTACTGTGGTAATCCTCTTGAAATATATAAGTGCATCAAATCATCACACTGGACACCTTAAACTTACAAAATGTTATATGTCAATTTTATCTCAATAAAGCTGGAAAAATGAAATGAAAAAAAAGATGTATAGTTTCTGGCCGCCAAGAGCCAGGGCTAGGATCCTTGGATCTTCAGAGTACACTGAAGGCAGTTCAGGCTCATAGCTTGATCTCATGATCAAGCCAGAACCACTCAGCTCAACCACACCCAATTCCTGCTCCACAGATACTGTGAGATAATCAGTGACTGTTGTTTTAAGTGATTAGATTTTGGTGTTATTTGCTACACAGCAATAGATAACTGATACACACACATACATCTAGGACTTACTCAAATCTTTATTGAACACCATTCATGTTCAATGAATCTGGCTTGAGTTTTTAACATGAAATTGCACACATCCATCTTCCTCAGGAATGTTAATTGTTTGTTACATATATTTGGAGTTTCGCATACATTATCTGTTTTCAGATACACACGTTTCACTAGACTAAGAACTCAGATTTAAACACCGTGGGACATACTCTGGAGACTTTTTACTAATATCAATATCTGAGAGAAGACTAAAGGTCTTAAGAAAAACATAGTTTGTCACCACTTAATAGTATGTAAGTGATGTATGTAAAACCTCTGTGGAGGTCACAATAGACAGTGTTGTGTGTGTGTGTGTGTGTGTGTGTGTGTGTGTGTGTTAACTCCAATTTAGCAATTGGAAAAATTCGTCAACTCTGTAGTCATTTTTTCAAGTCTGCTATCTTGCCAAAGAACAGATAAATATTTATAGACTCATTTTTTCTTTTATTTTCTTTTTTGCCATAAAGGGATGTGCCTACTAATGCCATGTAGACGAATGAGATGCAAAAGTGAGGAGAGGTGCATACAGGTGATTATATGAGATATTGCCAAGGTATTGGTTGCTATGTTATCTAGAAACTTTTGATAAACTTTTCTAGTGAGATTTGGATTTAATATTTAAAGCCTTAAAAACCTTAAAACATAGATAAAAATTAACTCATCTTGGCTTAACTGAAAGTTTGAGAAGCATATAATAGATACAGACTCCAGAGCTAGTTGGTGACTTTTAATGAATTAAAATAGAGGGAGACCACAAAAGCAAACAAAACATCTTAGAGAGTCATGGAAATGAAGTTCTTCTGAGACAGGGAAAGGGGAAGCAAATGATTTTTCAAGAATCTATTTCTCCATTAAAGTGATTGGCAGTACCTTTCACATATTGCAAAATTTGAATAGACTGTTAAGCAAAGAGATATTTGTTCAATGGCAACCATCTGTTTAACATAGAAGAAAAAAGCAAAGACTGAGACATAGGTATAGATGGTAGGACTGCCAGGTCCTTTGAGAAGTTCCCTTTGACATTTTCACAGGATCTTGATATTCTCTTGTTCTGAAAGTTTTGACTGCATGCCTGCTCACCCACCAAGTTCAAGTAGCCCATCCTGGTGTGTTTACAGTAAGACTAAGTAGATCAAAGGTCAGTTTTCAGGCTTCATACCCCAGTGGACTCAGGCTTTAAACCTGACTGAATTTTATTTCTACAGGCCTAATAAACTTGGAGACTTGTAAGATCTCTTCCCCAAAACCTCAAAAAATGAATCTTTGCACTTCCAGGTTTGGCCTTTGTTTCTAGGCTCCATGTATACAATACTGAAGGGCAGAAAAGTAGACTCGACTATTTATGTCATGATAAATCTCCCTTAGTTTGGAAGAATAGACTGCCTATAAATATCTTGCCTATTATGAGCTACATATAGTCTCTTATTTCTTTAACTTGCTGATACTCGTCACTTTTTAAAAGGTATAATCCCAATGAACCCTGGTAACAGGGAACTGGGTGGAGTTCACAGTGGAGGCAGCGGGTTGCTATAAGTAGAGAGTTTTAAAAGCCAAGCTCCAAGGACAGGTTCAGGCAAGACCATGTGTTGTCCATTGTGACATCACCCTGAGATGGCTTCCTGTCTGCAGACCCACATTTAGAACACCATTCTAGTATGTAGAATCAGACCATCCATTTATGAGTGAATTACATTTGTTTCTTCTACTATAGAATCAGTATCAAAGAGGCATATCTGCCAGAAACACCGCATATAATAGATGCCAATTTGACGAATAACAAGAGAACAAATAACTGGTTATTCATAATCACCTCAAATGCCTGAAAGAGAAATGAAACCTCAAAACATTCAACCTGGTACTTATCTACTACACATTTATACTAAGGTTGTCGCCACCCAGAAATGTCTAAAGATCAAATCTTCAGCTCCTGGCAGTATTTAGAACATTGCCTTGTACATAATAGGTGCTCAGTAAATATCTGTGGAAGAGGGAAGGAGTAAGGAAGGAGTCTGCAGCAAGGCACAATGCAGCTAACAATTGCACAACACAGCTACAAGGCAGATAATTCTTTCACGTTATTCAGTCAATTTGACTCAGTAAGGATTTATTAACTTGGCCTCTGCAGAGTTCAGTACTATGTGAATTCGCTCAGCTCTGAAACACACTGTTCCAAAACTATATCACTCTTTTTAGTGAGAAATTATTCATCCCCCTATGTAGTGGGAGATATGGTAAAGAAGATGGAGGAATAGAGAAATAAGGCAAGGTTAATTTCCTGACAAAGAAATACAAAACCTACATCCTCTCACCTCGAAAGCCCTCCAACTTCAGGCTGATGTTAGAGGCAAAGGAGAGGGAAAGCAGATGAGTGAGTCCAGTCACTTTTGGCACTTGTCAAAAAAAACTAAATATTTTCCCCAAATGTTTTATGTTCAGTAATACCCAACCACAATGTGCTAAGCCTGTTTTCTCTTAATTTTTCAAACCCATGTGTATTCCAAGGGAAATGTAATCCATGTGTCTCTGATATGCTTACACTTAAATCATTATAGAATGTTAAAATTTTTAAAAGGATGTCCAAGATATCTTTTGTTTCTCTTCATGATCCTCCTTCAGGGTTCTCCTTAAGAATGTGGCATTTTGAAGAGCCAATGCTGTGGATAAATTAATCAGATCTCACGACTTATAATCTCTGCATAGATTTTGTCTCTGTATGCAGAAAAGCATGAATTTGTCCAATCATTAAGAATAAAAGAATGAGTAGAATTCTTGTGGTAAAATTTGCTAAGTCGATTTATTTCTTTAGAATACCCTTAGGATCTTTACAATTTGGCCTGCCTAACTTGGACTCTTCTTCAGGTACCTTCTTCAGACTACTCAAATAAGATACCAAAATAGTGCATGCAAGATAAAACTCTTGAGGATATGTAGGAGAATATAAAAGATGGGTGAGCAATTCAGGCACTAGAAGAATTAAGTTCATTATTTCCTCAGATAATGTCTTCTAATAATTGTAAAAGTTAAGCACTTATTTCATCTGATAGTTTACCCGTCACAACAATCTAGTGAACTAAAGGTTCTAAGGCAGAGAATTAGGGAAGCAGACTGTGGAAGCTAAATCAATTATGTTTCAGGGTGTGAATGGGGTGCCTCTAAACCAGGACAGTCCTAAGGTGATGAGAAATGGCTATAGCCCACTTTCTGCCACTTCTTTTACTGCAGCCTCTCTCTCAATGGTGGGTTGCAGTACAGAAAAACGTTCACAGTCAGTCTGCAGCTTCAAAATAAATACGAAAAAAGGACTTAAACATTTTGCCTTTCTTATTCCAAATGGAGAATAACAAAGCAATAAAGCAAAACGCTGTTGACTAAATCTGTAATTTAAGAAATAAAAGTAAAGAGCTTAAAAGCCATTACCTTAAAAAGGCACCCAGAAAGGAGGCTAGCTCCTTCAAAGTGGTAAGAGACAAAGTGAACCTGATGTTTGAGGAGTAAACACAAAAAGAAAAAAAAGAGTAGGGGCAATATGCTTGATTAGTGCCTGTTTGCTCTACTTTGTCATTTCACACTCCCAACAAATTATAAATGTATTCCATCAGTTTAATCTCAAGCTGTGGCAGTTTCAATATTGAGTAATGCCTCCATCTTTCTTTTTTCTCCCTGGTCTATGAGGATGCAGTGCATGGTTTGCAAACATTCTTGGAGACCTCATAAAGGCTCAGTACAACTCAACTGATGGCTGTCCAGGGGGAGAAGCAGTGGGGGGAGCAGCTGCACCGATTGGCAACCATCTGGACCAAGTTGACTAGATTCTGGCGTCTGATGCAAAGAGGAAACTGCAGAGACATCCGGACGCCCTGTCATAAACCTAGTTTCCGACCCAGACTTGTGACACTGAATTTATTTCACTGAGAAAAAGAACATCTTAATTTGTTCTCAATTGTGTTTATCCTTATCAGGAAAAGCCTCAGATACCCTGTTGCTTCTTTGGCGTAGCCCACAGTCGCGAATCATAAAAGTTAGGCAAATTATTTGCGATAAAGCAAGAGAGTACCGCATCTATCAGGATTATTTAACATTGCTGGACATGGTCCAGCTAAGGTCCAGCCACATGTTCAGCAGAGTCTAGGTAGGATCTAAAAAAAAAAGGATATTTCATTTGAATTTGACTCTCATTTTGTACTTGAAGTTAAAGAAACTCAAATTCTGTAGGCAGGAAATTGATTTTAACAGGGCAAAATTTGTTTCCTTTAAGAAATAAAAAAGAACTAACAAAAGCTCTATTCATGATTATTTGCACTAATATCCTTTTTGTTTTTTATAACTCTGATGACTCTTCTCCTTGGAAGTCTTGTCTCCAGGGACACACTGTTAGCTTCTCTTGTTTCTCTTCTCAAGCTCTTCATTCTCATAACATCCCCTTTGCCTCTCCCTGTTCTATAGAGACGGCATGCTGATTGACAGGAAATATTTCAACAGACTCACACTTGAATGCTTTGTATCCACACCTTAAGAAATTCATTTGTTCTCTTAGTTTTGATAGTTTGGGGATATTATACCAGATCTACATTTCTAGCATCACTATTTTCACTTCCATTTTCTGGTTATCACTGATTCCTGAAGACTGACACTGCATTCTTATGCATGTCTAACAGTTTAATTAAATAGGCTGGACTCAGTGAGGTGCAGTTGGAAAGCAGTTTTCTTTGTCTCCACTACTATCTTTGATTGCTCTCTACAGAGGCAGTTCAGCTGAAGGAAGCAATACTTAGTAGTAGAAAGCTCAGACCCAGGAGAACTAGACCATCAGAGTCTCAATCCCAGCTCCTAGCTCCCACAATTAATAATTAATATACATGTTAGTTAATGTAACATATTAAACTAATATGCATATTTGAACTAATATAAATATTAGAACAGCATTTGAGATGTATTAAAAAGTACTATAATGTATAAAGAGTAATGTATAAAAAGTTCTACATAAATGCTATCTATTATTACTGCTATGATTTCAAGTAGATGCTATAATGTTTTCAGCTACTTTAAGAAGAAAAAGACCCTCATTTTCTGATCTTTAAAAGTCCCGTTATTCATCCAATTCAAAGTATGGAACTGATCTGGGCTTTTGCAAACCAGCAATGGGGAAATCAGACATGATTAATGCTTTTTAATGTTTTTCTAACTTCCTCTTCAATGTTCTTTTCCTACTCAATACTTTGCTTCTAGAATCTCCAGGGTCAGGGTCAGGAGGGAGAATTAGAGATAAAGGGGGAAAGCCATTTTTCTTAGCTAGTCCTGTCTGAAGTTCCTCCTGGTAGTGAAATGCCCTTTACCAGGGCAGACATTCAACTGCTGCCTCTTTCTCTTGTCCAGTTCTTTCCCAGGAACTCTTTAGCCTCACCTAGCCCACACCCGAGACGCCTACATTACACAGAACAACCATACATCAAATTAGCCCTGGGCAGTCATGGAATATGCCTGTCTCAGCACAATTACTAATAGCACCCCCTTTTACTCTTAAAACAGCTCTGGTTTGGAAAGTAAATTATATAATCACCTTAATACTGTAAAACTGCTCCACTTGAATAACATACTCTTGAGCTGACCTCTTCCACCATGTGGATCCACTATCCCCCAGAGTCTTCTTGGAATCCACCACTTCACCCATCCAATCAGCAAGTTTAAGAGACAAGATGCTGTGGCAGACTGCACAAGAGATTTTTAGAAGCCAAGCCTGGAACTGGCAAAAACCATTTCCACCCATATTCCATTGTTTATATGATACCTAGTCACATGACTCATGCCTCCAACTTCTAAATACAAGGGAAACTGAAAAATCTAATTTTCTTGTCTGTCTAAGAAGCTGAAAGCAAGTTGGTATCTTTCCAGGCTCTTCCGTACTCCACCCTCTGGTCACCAAATATCCATTTTCATCTTCCTCCCACACATAGACCATATCTATCCACTCCCCAGAAGTACAACCCCAAATCCTCTCCAGTCATAGATTTCAGGTCATGCTCAATCCACTACACCAGTCTGTGAATGATTCCTTCATTCCACTAAAATGATGTGTTTTCTGCTCCCCCTTTCCCCACATGTACTCAACACTCAATATATTCAATGGTGAAACAGGGACAGGATAACTTCAATAAACATCCCATCCAGAAAGAGGAAGAATGGAATACATATAGTTGTCAATGGGCAGACATTGTACTGATCCCCTGTTCTGGGGTGGGGAAGAGTTCCTTGATTTCATACCAGTTCTGTTCTCTGTGAAGAACTCCCTCACCCACAGTCCTCCTTGGCCCTTGGCTCTGCCCTCTGGGAGGATTCCCATATAAAGTGGGTATTGAGGAGCATGCCCTCTGTGAAGGCTCTTAAATAACTGAAGCTATATTACACTCATGAAAATTTTGGGTTCCAGTGTTTACATTGTCATGATCAGTCAAAGGCTTTCTAAACTAGTGTTGAATTAATTCCCTCAAATATTCAGTAGACTTCTGATCACTTTGCTTCCAGTAAGTTCTATGTTCTGTATACCAGTAACCACACCCCCAAGTTATTCCCTAGACACAGTAGATGTGGCATTTAAGAGACTTTGCCCCGGAGGAAGATGGCGGAAGAGTAAGATGCGGAGATCACCTTCCTCCCCACAGATACATCAGAAATTCATCTACACGTGGAACAACTCCTACAGAACACCTACTGAACGCTGACAGAAGACCTCAGACCCCCCAAAAGGCAAGAAACTCCCCACATACCTGGGTAGGGCAAGAGAAAAAAAAAGAATAAACAGAGACAAGAGGATAGGGATGGGACCTGCACCAGTGGGAGGGAGCCCTGAAGGAGGAAAGGTTTCCACACACTACAAGCCCCTTCGCGGGCGGAGACTGCAGGTGGCGGAGGGGGAAAGCTTCGGAGTAGCGGAGGAGAGCACAGCAACAGGGGTGTGGAGGGCAAAGCTGAGAGATTCCGGCACAGAGGATCGGTGCCCTCAGGCACACACCAGCCCGAGAGGCTTGTCTGCTCGGCCGCCGGGGGCGGGCGGGCGGGGCTGGGAGCTGAGGCTCGGGTATCGGCTTTCAGTCGGAGCGCAGGGAGAGGACTGGGGCTGGCAGCAGGAAGAGAGCCTGAAGGGATTAGTGCACCACGGCTAGCCCGGAGGGAGTCCGGGGAAAAAGTCTGGAGCTACCGGAGAGGCAAGAGACTTTTTTCCCTTTTGTTTCCTGGTGCGCAAGGAGAGGGCATTAAGAGGGCTGCTTGGGGAAGCACCGGAGACAGGCGCGGACCTCGGAGACGGGGGTGGGACGCTGGGGCTGCTGCTGCCGCCGCCGCCGCGGGGCCTGTGTGCGAGCACGGGTCACTGTCCGCCCCGCCTTCCGGGGGCCTGTGCACCCCGCCACTGCCGGGGTCCCGGGACCCGGGGACGGCTTTCCCGGGAAAGCACACGGAGCGCCTCGGACTGCTGCAACGTCACGCCGGCCTCTGCCGCCGCAGGCCCGCCCCACACTGAGCGCCCCTCCCTCCCCTCTGCCTGAGTGAGCCAGAGCCCCCGAATCAGCGGCTCCTTTAAACCCGTCCTGTCTGAGCGAAGAACTGACGCCCTCCAGCGACCTACGCGCAGAGGCGGGGCCAGGTCCAAGGCTGAGACCCGGGAGCTGTGAGAGCAGAGACAGGGAAATCTCTCTGTGCAGGCCCGGAGGCAGCGGATTAAAGCTCCACGGCCCATTTGATGTGCCCTGCGTCTGTGGAGTGCATAAATGGACAGCGAATCATCACAAATTGAGGAAGTGGACTTTGAGGACAAGATTTAAGACTTTCCCCCCTTTTCCTCTTTTTACAACAAATTATCCCAAATTAAGGAGGTGGACTTAGAGAGCAAGATTTCAGACTTCTCGCCCTTTTCCTCTTTTTACAACGAATTATCCCAAATTGAGGAGGTGGACTTGGAGAGCAAGATTTTTGATTTTTCCCCCTGCTCTCTTTTTGTGAATGTGTATGTGTAATCTTCTGTGTAAGATTCTCTCTGTATAGCTTTGCTTCCACCATATGTCCCAGAGTTCTATCGGTCCGTTTTTTTTTTAATAATTACTTTTTAATTTTAATAATGCTACTATATTTCATACTTTATTCTATTTTACTTTACCTGCTCTTTCTTTTTTTCCTACCTTCCCTTCCTCCCTCCCTCCCTCCCTCCGCTCCTCCTTTCCTTCTTTCTTTTTCTTTCCTCCCTCCCCCCCACCCTTCTTCTTTCCACTTTCTTTTTCTTTCCTTCTTCCCTCCCTCCCTCCTGTCTTTCTTTCTTTCTTTCCTTCCTCCCTCCCTCCCTTCTTCCATTCACTCTTCCTTTTGCTATCATTCCTCCCTCCCTCCCTCCTTTCTTTCTTTCTTTCCATCCTCCCTCCCTCCCTCCCTCCTTTCTTTCTTTCTTCCTTCGTTTCTTCCCTTCTTCCTTTCTTTCCCTCTCTCTTTCTTTCTTCTCCTAATTCTTTCTTTCTACTTTTTCTCCCTGTTACTCTGAGCCGGGTGAATGAAAGGCACTTGGTGCTCCAGCCAAGAGTCAGTGCTGTGCCTCTGAAGTGGGAGAGCCAACTTCAGGACACGGGTCCACAAGAGACCTCCCAGCTCCACATAATATCAAGCAGCGAAAATCTCCCAGAGATCTCCATCTCAACACCAGCACCCAGCTTCAATCAACGACCAGCAAGCTACAGTGCTGGTCACCCTATGCCAAGCAACTAGCAAGGCAGGAACACAACCCCACCCATTAGCAGAGAGGCTACCTAAAAA
This sequence comes from Hyperoodon ampullatus, assembly GCF_949752795.1. Taxonomy (NCBI): domain Eukaryota; kingdom Metazoa; phylum Chordata; class Mammalia; order Artiodactyla; family Ziphiidae; genus Hyperoodon; species Hyperoodon ampullatus. The sequence goes on along the minus strand of NC_136914.1, from coordinate 157,005,572 downwards.
CATAATAAGGCCACAGGCACCCCAAAACACACCACCAGACGTGGACCTGTCCACCAGAAAGACAAGATCGAGCCTCAACCACCAGAACACAGGCATTAGTCCCCCCCACCAGGAAGCCTACACAACCTACTGAAAAAACCTTAGCCACGGGGGACAGATACCAAAAACAACGGGAACTACGAATCTGCAGCCTGCAAAAAGGAGCCCCCAACACAGTAACATAAGCAAAATGAGAAAGCAGAAAAACACACAGCAGGTGAAGGAGCAAGATAAAAACCTACCAGACCTAACAAATGAAGAGGTAATAGGCAGTCTACCTGAAAAAGAATTCAGAATAATGATAGTAAAGCTGATCCAAGATTCTATTTCCCAGATCCAAAATCTTGGAAATAGAATAGACAATATGCAAGAAACAGTTAACAAGGACCTAGAAGAACTAAAGATGAATCAAGCATCGATTAAAAACACAATAAATGAAATGAAAAATACTCTAGATGGGATCAATAGCAGAAAAACTGAGGCAGAAGAACGGATAAGTGAGGTGGAAGATAAAATAGTGGAAATAACTGCTGCAGAGCAAAATAAAGAAAAAAGAATGAAAAGAATAGAGGACGGTCTCAGAGACCTCTGGGACAACATTAAACGCACCAACATTCGAATCATAGGGGTTCCAGAAGAAGAAGAGAAAAAGAAAGGGACTGAGAAAATATTTGAAGAGATTATAGTTGAAAACTTCCCTAATATGGGAAAGGAAATAGTTAATCAAGTCCAGGAGGCACAGAGAGTCCCATACAGAATAAATCCAAGAAGAAATACGCCAAGACACATATTAATCAAACTGTCAAAAATTAAACACAAAGAAATCATATTAAAAGCAGCAAGGGAAAAACAACAAATAACACACAAGGGAATCCCCATCAGGTTAACAGCTGACCTCTCAGCAGAAACTCTACAAGCCAGAAGGGAGTGGCAGGACATAATTAAAGTGATGAAGGAGAGAAAACTGCAACCAAGATTACTCTACCCAGCAAGGATCTCATTCAGATTTGATGGAGAAATTAAAACCTTTACAGATAAGCAAAAGCTGAGAGAGTTCAGCACCACCAAACCAGCTTTACAACAAATGCTAAAGGAACTTCTCTAGGCAAGAAACACAGCAGAAGGAATATACCTACAATAATGAACCCAAAGCCATTAAGGAAATGGGAATAGGAACATACCTATCAATAATTACCTTAAATGTAAATGGACTAAATGCTCCCACCAAAAGACACAGAGTGGCTGAATGGATACAAAAACAAGACCCATATATATGCTGTCTACAAGAGACCCACTTCAGACCTAGAGACACATACAGATTGAAAGTAAGGGGATGGAAAAAGATATTCCATGCAAATGGAAATCAAAAGAAAGCTGGAGTAGCAATTCTTATATCAGACAAAATAGACTTTAAAATAAAGACTATTAGAAGAGACAAAGAAGGACATTACATAACGATAAAGGGATCGATCCAAGAAGAAGATATAACAATTGTAAATATTTATGCACCCAACATAGGAGCACCTCAATACATAAGGCAAATACTAACAGCCATAAAAGGGGAAATCGACAGTAACACAATCATAGTAGGAGACTTTAACACCCCACTTTCACCAATGGACAGATCATCCAAAATGAAAATAAATAAGGAAACACAAACTTTAAATGATACATTAAACAAGATGGACTTAGTTGATATTTATAGGACATTCCATCCAAAAACAACAAAATACACATTTTTCTCAAGTGCTCATGGAACATTCTCCAGGATAGATCATATCTTGGGTCACAAATCAAGCCTTGGTAAATTTAAGAAAATTGAAATTGTATCAAGTATCTTTTCCGACCACAATGCTATGAGACTAGACATCAATTACAGGAAAAGATCTGTAAAAAATACAAACACATGGAGGCTAAACAATACACTACTCAATAACGAAGTGATCACTGAAGAAATCAAAGAGGAAATTAAAAAATACCTAGAAACAAATGGCAATGGAGACACGAGGACCCAAAACCTATGGGACGCAGCAAAAGCAGTTCTAAGGGGGAAGTTTATAGCAATACAATCCCACCTTAAGAAACAGGAAACATCTCGAGTAAACAACCTGACCCTGCACCTAAAGCAATTAGAGAAAGAAGAACAAAAAACCCCCAAAGTTAGCAGAAGGGAAGAAATCATAAAGATCAGATCAGAAATAAATGAAAAAGAAATGAAGGAAACGATAGCAAAGATCAACCAAACTAAAAGCTGGTTCTTTGAGAAGATAAACAAAATTGACAAACCATTAGCCAGACTCATCAAGAAAAGAAGGGAGAAGACTCAAATCAATAGAATTAAAAATGAAAAAGGAGAAGTAACAACTGACAGTGCAGAGATACAAAAGATCATGAGAGATTACTACAAGCAACTCTATGCCAATAAAATGGACAACCTGGAAGAAATGGACAAATTCTTAGAAATGCACAACCTGCCAAGACTGAATCAGGAAGAAATAGAAAATATGAACAGACCAATCACAAGCACTGAAATTGAAACTGTGATTAAAAATCTTCCAACAAACAAAAGCCCAGGACCAGATGGCTTCACAGGCGAATTCTATCAAACATTTAGAGAAGAGCTAACACCCATCCTTCTCAAACTCTTCCAAACAATATCAGAGGAAGGAACACTCCCAAACTCATTCTACAAGGCCACCATCACCTTGATACCAAAACCAGGCAAGGATGTCACAAAGAAAGAAAACTACAGGCCAATATCACTGATGAACATAGATGCAAAAATCCTCAACAAAATACTAGCAAACAGAATCCAACAGCACATTAAAAGGATCATACACCATGATCAAGTGGGGTTTATTCCAGGAATGCAAGGATTCTTCAATATACGCAAATCAATCAATGTGATACACCATATTAACAAGTTGAAGGAGAAAAACCATATGATCATCTCAATAGATGCAGAGAAAGCTTTCGACAAAATTCAACACCCATTTATGATAAAAACCCTGCAGAAAGTAGGCATAGAGGGAACTTTCCTCAACATAATAAAGGCCATATATGACAAACCCACAGCCAACATTGTCCTCAATGGTGAAAAACTGAAAGCATTTCCACTAAGATCAGGAACAAGACAAGGCTGCCCACTCTCACCACTCTTATTCAACTTAGTTTTGGAAGTTCTAGCCACAGCAATCAGAGAAGAAAAGGAAATAAAAGGAATCCAAATTGGAAAAGAAGAAGTAAAGCTGTCACTGTTTGCAGATGACATGATACTATACATAGAGAATCCTAAAGATGCTACCAGAAAACTACTAGAGCTAATCAATGAATTTGGTAAAGTAGCAGGATACAAAGTTAATGCACAGAAATCTCTGGCATTCCTGTACACTAATGATGAAAAATCTGAAAGTGAAATCAAGAAAACACTCCCATTTACCATTGCAACAAAAAGAATAAAATATCTAGGAATAAACCTACCTAAGGAGACAAAAGACCTGTACGCAGAAAATTATAAGACACTGATGAAAGAAATTAAAGATGATACAAATAGATGGAGAGATATACCATGCTCCTGGATTGGAAGAATCAATATTGTGAAAATGACTCTACTACCCAAAGCAATCTAGAGATTCAATGCAATCCCTATCAAACTACCACTGGCATTTTTCACAGAACTAGAACAAAAAATTTCAAAATTTGTTTGGAAAAACAAAAGACCCCGAATAGCCAAAGCAATCTTGAGAACGAAAAACAGAACTGGAGGAATCAGGCTCCCTGACTTCAGACTATACTACAAAGCTACAGTAATCAAGACAGTGTGGTACTGGCATAAAAACATAAAGATAGATCAATGGAACAGGATAGAAAGCCCAGAGATAAACCCACGCACATATGGTCAACTTATCTTTGATAAAGGAGGAAGGAATGTACAGTGGAGAAAGGACAGCCTCTTCAATAAGTGGTGCTGGGAAAACTGGACAGCTACATGTAAAAGTATGAGATTAGATCATTCCCTAACACCATACACAAAAATAAGCTCAAAATGGATTAAAGACCTAAATGTAAGGCCAGAAACTATCAAACTCTTAGAGGAAAACATAGGCAGAACACTCTATGACATAAATCACAGCAAGATCCCTTTTGACCCACCTCCTAGAAAAATGGAAATAAAATCAAAAATAAACACATGGGACCTAATGACACTTCAAAGCTTTTGCACAGCAAACGAAACCATAAACAAGACAAAAAGACAACCCTCAGAATGGGAGAAAATATTTGCAAACAAAGCAACTGACAAAGGATTAATCCCCAAAATATACAAGGAGCTCATGCAGCTCAATATCAAAAAACAAAACAATCTAATCCAAAAATGGGCAGAGGATCTAAACAGATATTTCTCCACAGAAGATATACAGATTGCCAACAAACACATGAAAGGTTGCTCAACATCACTAATCATTAGAGAAATGCAAATCAAAACTACAATGAGATATCATCTCACACCAGTCAGAATGGCCATCATCAAGAAATCTAGAAACAATAAATGCTGGAGAGGGTGTGGAGAAAAGGGAATACTCTTGCACTACTGGTGGGCATGTGAATTGGTACAGCCACTATGGAGAACAGTATGGAGGTTCCTTAAAAAACTAAAAATAGAACTACCATATGACCCAGCAATCCCACTACTAGGCATATACCCTGAGAAAACCGTAATTCAAAAAGAGACATGTACCAATATGTTCATTGCAGCTCTATTCACAATAGCCCGGAGCTGGAAACAACCTAAATGTCCATCATCGGATGAATGGATAAAGAAGATGTGGCACATATATACAATGGAGTATTACTCAGCCATAAAGAGAAACGAAACTGAGCTATTTGTAATGAGGTGGATAGACCTAGAGTCTGTCATACAGAGTGAAGTAAGTCAGAAAGAGAAAGACAAATACTGTATGCTAACACATATATATGGAATTTAAAAAAAATGTCATGAAGAACCTAGGGGTAAAACGGGAATAAAGACACAGACCTACTTGAGAATGGACTTGAGGATATGGGGAGGGGGAAGTGTAAGCTGTGACAAAGCGAAAGAGAGGCATGGACATGTACACACTACCAAACGTGAGGTAGACAGACAGTGGGAAGCAGCCGCAGAGCACGGGGAGATCAGCTCGGTGCTTTGTGACCGCCTGGAGGGGTGGGATGGGGAGGGTGGGAGGGAGGGAGATGCATGAAGGAAGGGATGTGGGAATGGATGTATATGTATGACTGATTCACTTTGTTATAAAGCAGAAACTAGTAAAAAGAAAATTAAATAAATAAATAAATAAAAGAGACTTTGAAGAAAAAATCCCAGTAAAATTTCTTTTCTGAATGAAATGACTCAGGGGAAAGATCAAATTAAGGGTGTGGTCCTCCTATTCAAGCCAGTCAACTTCAAGATAGCCAACGAGCTGAGAGAGGGAGAGAGGCATGCAGACAAGAAAGCAAATAAATAAGGCCAACACGAGACTTAATTAACTCAAGCTGCTTTAACAAATCCTCTTTCACCTAAAATAGCCTCCTTTCCTTCTTTCAGTTTTGTTTTGTGGGAACACCCTTCTCTTCAATACCCTTACGAACATACAAGTTAGGTTTTTTTCTCACATGGCAAAAGTTATTAGATACACAGCTGCTATTCTTGGTTTGAGCGATTCAGGTATGTCAAGGGTAGCACCTCTGTGAGTCTTTTGCTTTGTCCTGTGAAGAACATCCACACTCATGGAAGGAATGGGGAGAAGGTGTGATGTCAGTAATATGTCTCTTTTATCAGGAAATCATTTAACACTGACATCCGGTATTTATCATTCTGCCTGTGCTCTACACAGTTTGAGTCGGGCAGTACTTTTAAACGTCTAAGTTTAAATTAAGTAAAATCGACCTATTAATTAAAATACATAGTATTTCATATTAACTCGAAATCTTATAACTTGGAAAATTGGGAATGTTAAATTGCCTTATGTTACAATATGAAATAAAGGAAATAATTTGTAGTTTAGAAAACTTGTACAATTTTTTTTTATCCTCTATGAGTTACTGAAGTAGACTTAAAATATTTTAAATACCAAAACTAAAGTCACTTATAATGACTTTGATAAACAATACTGCTTTTGTTCAATCCGCCATGGGTAAGACAAATGTGGGTGACTGAATTAATTCCTGATATATAAGGGAAGAAACGGAGGGAGGTTCTCAAAATGGAAGATGGTTTCCTTGATAACTGCATATGGTTAACCAGATTCAAACCAGATTAAAGAAGGATTTGTGGAATTAGCATTTATGGAAAGCAATTATATGGGACTCTATCAGTTGTTCAGGAACATCTTGACTGTGATTCCTGTGGATCTGAATTTACAGTTGCTTGGTAGAGGAGAAAATACTAACCACAGTGAGGGGAAGGCATGGTGAATACCGGACACTATTCTAGGTACTATTAATTAATAGGGTCACTATACTTCATTTAAACTTAGACATTTAACGATACTGCTCAACTCAAATTCTGCAGAACACTGGCAGAAGAGGAATAATGGGGATTCAAATGTTAAGCCAATTAATTACAAAAGTACTATCAGAACATGAATGAGGAGATACCTTTTTATTTCCTCATTAAAATAGTGATAGGATAGTGGTGGGAGCTCTCAAATGGTTTCAAGAGTCCATTATAAGGCTATTGAGGTAAGTTTTATGGGATGAATTGGGTATACCAGGCAGATATGATAAAGAAAGGGATCCCATGCAGTTGAAACAACATATACTGAGGCATGGACACATGAAAGCCTTACGTTTTCTGGAATTACAGGGATTAAATGAGATAGTGAATAGCAGTGGCAAGAGCTGGAAACTGAAAAGTAAAAGACTGGTAAGATTACAAACTACCTTGGGTGATTTGTAAACTACCAAGATATGTTGGTTCTCTAACCAGTGGGCAACAGAGATTCATGAGGGATTTTAAGCAGATAACTAGCTTTTCTAAAAGTAACTCTGACAAAACCGTATAAGATAATCTAGAATAAAGTGAGACTGGAGGCAAGGAGACCACTTTATTGCTATTTTGTGGGCAAGAGAAGATGAATGCCTTAATTAAATCAGTGGTGATGGGAGTAGAGAAGAAGGAAAATATTCAAGACATATTCAGGAGGTTGGAAGAGCCCATTTTAAATAAAAACTAAATATGAGTAGAAGAAGAAAGGAAGACTCAATATTTCTGACTTTGATGACTGGTGGATGATAGTGGCATTAATTGAGGTATAAAATATTGAAAGGAAACAGGCTTGAAGGTGGAAAATAAAAAGATTCATTTGGAACAAGTTAAGGTGACTATATGGCATGCCAGTAGAGGTGTCTCTTAGATATTTGGAAATGAGCACCCAGAGCTCAACAGATGGCAGGAGCAAAAGATTTGGGATCCAGAAGTACAGTGGAATTCAAGGAAGAATCTGAGACCCTTCTGGAGACTGGATAAAAGTAGGTATCAAAGAAGTAGATAAAACTTTTCTGGGACATTAGATAAGAGCTGGTAGTTTGATACTTTGGGTTCCAAGTACTTACTTACCTGGGCCCCTGGCCCCTCTCCTTTCTCCTGCTATCTGCCTACCTGTCCTCACACTGTGCCTTTGCACCTATACCAAATAATAGGCAGGAACAGGCGAAAAACTGAATCAGTCCTCTTGGGAATACTTAGCAGCTCTGATAAAGAATTTGATGAGAGAAAAACTGAAGTTGTTGATTAAAATCATGTGAATCAGTGAACTGCAGGGATGCAGTTACACTTACATGGATAATTCAGACTTGCTTATATAGAAAATTTTTTTAAAGATTCATTAAAATCCTATAAAGATACCCAAATTCCTAATTTCCCAGAATGGAAAAAGGGATTATTCTCATTTTCATAACATACTACACGATCACTGTAGATTGAAGCAGACTAGATACCAATTCCTTTCAGCCAAGAAATGCAAAGTAGGAGATAAACTTCTCAGTAACTGTCGAGCCTCAAAAAACACACTGGCCATCAATGAAAGACCAAGTCTCTTTACTTCAAACCCTGAGTTACATACTACACCTCCCCACAGACTGGGAATCTCTTCTATTCCCAGTGTCTAGCATACTGCAGTGAATATGCAAGAAAACATTAGTTTTTATTTATTTTCTGTTAGGAAAACACCACTTTTGAGGTGAAGTACAGATGGCTCCACCTTCCCTGCCCCTTGTCTCATCTATTTCTCTCCCTCTTGAATCTAGGTTCGTTCTATGACTGCTCTGATCAATAGGATGTAGCAGGAGGAATGCTATGCTTTAAGAGATCTCAGTTTATGCTTTGGTCTGCTTGGACTGCCCCCTCTTAGAAGGGAGCCATTATGTAAGAAGTCCAATTCTCATACAGAAAGAGAAGGCAACATGAGGCAATGCCTGAAGCTAGCCTGTATGCTCCAGCTCTATCCACTCCAAGGTCCCAGCAGAAGAACCACTAAATTTTAGGGTGGTCTGTGACAAAATAAAAGATAACTAAGACAACCTATGATCTAAAAGCTGGGTTAAAAATAAAATGCTTTCACAAAAGAAGAATAAGCATAATTGCATTGAGAGTCACTTACTTGCATGCTGGTTTAAAATTTAATGTTATTTTCCTTTTTAAATGGAGATACTGGTATTCATTAATTCATCCATTCTACAAGAATAATGAAGTGTTACAATACATTAGACACCCTTCTAAGATGCCTGGGTACCCAGCTTGGAGCAATACAAGAGAGGTCCCTGCCCTCATAATGCAGCTTACATTCTAGTGAATGGCAGGAAATGCAGATAATAACTAAGTGAACAGATAAATGAACAAAAGAATTTTAGGTACTGAAAAATAAAGCAGGGTCATGTGAAAGAGAGTCAGGTAAGGGACCTTCTTGAGATTGGAGCCTTAAAAATGGTTGTCTGAGAATAGGGTTATTTGAGCTGAGACCAGAATAACAAGAAGATCTATGAAAAGATCTGCAGGGGAGGAAGAAGAGAGGAAAGCTGTCTAAGTAGAGGAAACCATCAGTGCCAATGCACTGGACAGGAATGCATTAGGTTTATTGGAGGACTAGAAAAGCCAGTGTGGCCAAAGCAAAAAGAGCAAGAGGGAGAGTGGTACAAATTGACCAGAACAGCAGGCAGAGGCCAGGGACATCATGCAGGGACCATGTGGGCCTTGTGGGCCACAGAAGGTAGTTTGGGCTTCATCCTATATGAAATGGAAGACAGTGGAGAACATCACTATAGCTGTATTTAAATGGCTTTAAGAGTGGACCCCTGGAAAAACTTTTCAACTCAGAGGCTAAGGACCTATTTCAAGGATTACCTCAATTCACATGAAGGAAAGGTTACACTGATACCAACTAAGACAAAGAACATGCCATGAAGGAGGCCTGGAACCTATTAAAAAACTCAGCTCCTCCAATCAAAGCAGCCACTGTAGCAACAGCAGAGCAGACAGAATGCTAAGGTAAATAAAAGGAAATCAAAGAAAGAAGCCAAGCTTGCAATTTTATATTACCAATAACAGCAGCTTACATTTTAGTATGGCAGAGCCTATAAAGAACTCACAGTATTTCACCTGATCCTTATAGCCACTCTGTGAGGAAGGCTAAGGTATTATCCCCGTCCTAGAGATGGGAATCAAGATTCAAGGAGGTTAGACCACTCTGCCAAAACCACACAACCCAGGATAAAATGCAGATCCTATGTCCTAGTCCCTTGTTCCTCTTATTAAATCATAATACCTAACCAAATCCTAAGACAACACACTAAAGGAAGCCTTCCATTCATCTGCTTAGGGCACCAGGCAGGGTCATGGTGTTTGGTGATTCAAGTATGGACATGCCCTTGAGAAAATGATATGGTAAACCTTGCCCACCTGACTTGATGAGGTCTATGACCTCAACAAACATGAAAAAGGAAATTCTACATCACTTTAGTAGCATAAATTTGAAACTTAGAACTGCAACTTAAATTCAAAAGTAGTCTTAACTCATCCAGCAGTCTCTGATTGTCTTGCAACTCTTAGGAAACTTCAGAAATAACTGTTGAGAAAGGCTGCTGACAATAACTCTCTCTCTTGTTCCTGTTTGTTCTCCATTTTCTTTTACATTTTCCTCAAAAAGAATAGAACTCTGTGAGTAATGAGACTGAAATTATCAGAATAATGGATCTGTAGCAAATAAGTCTACTAAGTTTATTATTAACTGAATATTATATATAAAAGGAAATTCCAGAAACCATATAGTAAACAGTTTTCAATGAATCAAAAGAGCCTTTATCATCAAGTATTGTGACTCCTTTCCTAGAGTGCTCTTGGATGATTTCTTTAAAAAAATTTTTTTTTGAAGTATAGTTGATTTACAATATTATATTAGTTTCAGGTGCACAGCATAGTGTAGTATTTTTACAGCTTATCCTCCATTAAAAGCTATTACAAGATAATGACCATAATTCTCTGTGCTATGCAATATATCCTTGTTGCTTATCTATTATATACAAGGTAGTTTGTTTCTCTTTATCCCATACTCCTAACATGACCCTCTCTCTTTCTCATTCCTTACTGGTAACCACTAATCTGTTTTCTGTATCTTTGAGTCTGTTTCTATTTTGCTATATACATTCATTTGTTTTATTTTTTTAGATGCCACATCTAAATGATATATGTGTATGTATTTGATTTTCTCTGACTTATTTCACTAAGCATAATATTCCCTAGGTCCATCCCTGTTGTTGCAAATGGCAGAATTTCATTCTTTTTTCTGGCTGTGATTCCATGGTATATATATACACCACATCTACTTTATCCATTCATCTGTGGATGAGCCCTTGGGTGGTTTCCATATCTTGCCTATCATAAATGGTGCTGCTATGAACATTGGGGTGCATGTACCTTTTTGATTAATGTTGTTTTTTCTGGATATCCACCCAGGAGTGAGACTGCTGGATCATGTGATAGTTCCATTTTTAGTTTTTTGAGGAACCTCCATACTGTTTTCCATATTGGCTACACCAATTTACTTTCTACTAACAGTGTACGAGGGTTCCCTTTTCTCACACTCTTGCCTACTTTTGTTATTTTTTGACTTTAATAATAGCCATTCTGACGAGTGTAAGGTATATCTCATTGTTTTGATTTTCATTTCTCTAATAATTAGTGACGTTGAGCTTCTTTTCACATGCCTCTTAGTCATCTGTTTGTCTTCTTTGGAAAACTGTCTATTCCAGTCTTCTACCTATTTTTTTGATTGGATGGTTTCTAACATTGAGTTGTATGAGCTGTTTATATATTTTAGATATTACCACCCTGTCAATCATATCATTTGCAAATATTTTCCCATATCATAAATTCTCTTTTCATTTTGTCGATTATTTCCTTTGCTGTGCAAAAGCTTTTAAGTTTAATTAGATCCCATTTATGTATTTTTGGTTTTATTTATTTTGCCTTAGGAAACAGATCCAAAAAAATAATGCTATGATTTACGTCAAAAAGTGTTCTGTCTATGTTCACTTCTAGGAGTTCTATGGTTTCTGGTCTTAGGTTTAGGTCTTTAATCCATTTTGACTTTATTTTTTTATATGGTGTGAGGAAATGTGCTAATCTCATTGTTTTACATGTAGCTATCCAGTTTTCCCAGCACCATTTATTGAAGAAAGAGACTGTCTTTTTTTAATTGTATATTCTTACCTATTGTCATAGATTAATTGACCATTGATGCATGGGTTTATTTCTGCGTTCTCTATGTGTCTGTTTTTGTGCCAGTACAATGATGCTGTTTGATTACTGTAGCTTTGTAGTATAGTCTGAAGCTAGGAGCATGATACCTCCAGCTTTGTTCTTTTTTTCTCAAGACTGCTTTGGCAACTGTGGGTCTTTCATGGTTCCATATGAATTTTAGGATTATTTGTTCTAGTTCTGTGAAAAATGTCATGGATATTTTAATAAGGATTGCATTAAATCTGTAGATTGCTTTAGGTAGCAAGGCCATTTTAACAACACTAATTCTTCCAATCCAAGAGCATGGGATATATTTCTATTTCTCCGTATCATCTTCAAATCCCTTCATCGATGTTTTATAGTTTTCAGAATATAGGTCTTTCACCTCCTCCTAAATTTCTTCCTAGGTACTTTATTCTTTTGATGCAGTTTTAAACAGGATTGTTTTTTACTTTCTCTTTCTGATAGTTCATTATTAGTGTATAGAGAAGCAACAGATTTCTGTATATTAATCTTGTATCCTACAACTTCACTGAATTCATTTATTAGTTCTAATAGTTTTTGACTGGAGACTTCAGGGTTTTCTATATAAAGTATCATGTCATCTGCAAATAGTGAGTTTTACTTCTTCCCTTCCAATTTGGATGCCTTTTTCTTCTTGTCTGATTGTTGTGGCTAGGACTTCCAATGTTATGTTAAATAGAAGTAATGAGAGTGGGCATCCTTGTCTTGCTCTTGGATTTAGAGGAAAGGCTTTCAGCTTTTCACCATTAGTATGATGTGAATTTGTCATAAAAGGCCTTTATTATATTGATATTTCCTTCTATACCCACTTTGATGAGAGTTTTTATCATGAATCATTGTTCAGTTTTATCAAATGATTTTTCTGTATCTATTGAGATGATCATGTGATTTTTTTTTAATGTGGTGTATCACATTGTGAATATTGAAGCATCCTTGGGTCCCTGGAATAAATCCAACTTGATCATGGTGTATAATCCTCTTTATATATTGTTGGATTTGGCTTGCTAATATTTTCTTGAGGATTTTTGCATCTATATTCATTAGATATTGGCATGTAATTTTCTTTCTTTTTTTGTAGTGTCTTTGGTTTTGGTATCAGGGTAATGGTGGCTGCATAGAATGAATTTGGGAGTGTTCTGAACTCTTGAATATTTTGGCATAGTTTGAGAAGGATAGGTATTAGTTTTTCTTTATATGTTTGGTAGAATTCCCCTTTGAAGCCATCTAGTTCTGGACTTCTGTTTGCTGGGAGTTTTTTGACTACAAATTCAATTTCCCTACTAGTTATTGATGTCTTCAAATTGTCTGTTTCTTCTTGATTCAGCCTTGGCATGTTGTATGTTTCTAGAAATTCGTTCTTTCTTCTAGATTGTCCAATTGGGTGGCAGAAAACTATTCATAGTATTCTCTTGTGATTTTTAAAAATCTCTGTGGTTTCACTTGTTATTTCTCTGCTTTCATTTCTTATTTTGTTTATTTGGGTCTTCTCTCTTTTCTTTTCAAAAACCCAGCTCTTGGTTTTATTGATCTTTTCTGTTGTTTTTTTAATCTCTATTTCATGTATTTCCTTTCTGACTTTTATTATTTTCTTCCTTCTGCTGACTTTGGGCTTTGTTTGTTCTCCTTTCTCTAATTCATTAGGTGGTATGTTAAGTTGTTTTTTTGAGATTTTTCTTGTTTCTTGAGGAATGCCTGTATGGCTATAAACTTCCCTCTTAGAACTGCTTTTACTGAATCCCATAGATTTTTGTAGTGTTTCCATTTTCATTTGTCTCAGGGTATTTTCAGATTTCCCCTTTGTGATTTCTTTATTGATCCACTGGTTTTCAGTAGCATATTGTTTACTATCCATGTGTTAGTTCTTTTCCCAGTTTTTTTTTTTCTGTACACTGTAATTGATTTCTAGTTTTATACTATTGCCATCAGAAAAAAATGCTTGATATAATTTCTATCCTCTTAAATTTGTTGAGACTTATCTTGTGACCTAGTGCATGATCTATCCTGGAGGACTTCCCATTTGCACTTGAAAAGAATGTGTATTCTGCCATTTTGGGATAGAATGTCCTATAGATACCTAAGTCCAACTGGTCTACTGTGTCATTTAAGACCACTGTTGCCTTACTGATTTTTCTCTGGATGATCTGTTCACTGATGTAAGTGGGGTGTTAAACTTCCCTACTATTATTGTATTATTGTCAATTTCTCCCTTTATGTTTGTTAGTATTTGCTTTATATATGTAGGTGCTCCTGTATCTGGTGCATATATGTTAATGAGCATAACATCTTCTACTTGTATTGATCCCTTTTTCATTATATAATGCCCTTCTTTGCTCTGTTGCAGCCCTTGTTTTGAAGTCTATTTTATCTGATATGAATATTGCTACCCCTTCTTTCTTATCATTTCTGTTTGCAAGAAATATTTTTTCCAGCCCCTCACTTACAGTCTGTAAGTGTCTTTTGCTCTGAAGTCTCTCGTAGGCAGCATACAGAAGGGTATTGTTATTTTATCCGATCAGCCACCCTATGTCTTTTGGTTGGGGCATTTAATCCATTGACATTTAAAGTAATTATTGATAGGTATGTACTTACTGCCATTTCATTACTTGTTTTCCAGTTGTTTTTGTAGTTTTTCTCTGTTCATTTCTTCCCTTGTGGTTTGATTATTTTTTTCAGTAATGTGCTTGTGTTCCTTTCTTGTTAGTTTTTGTGCATCTATTGTAGGTTTTTGATTTGTGGTTACCATGGGGTTCATATATGTTGACTTATAACTACATCTACTTATTTTAAACTGGTAGTCGTTTAAGTTCAAACACATTCTGAAAGACCTACATTTTTAATCCCCTCCCCCACATTGTGGTTTTTGATGTCGTATTTCACATCTTCATGTTTATCCCTTTACTGTTTATTGTAATTATAGTTGCTTTTTTACAATTTTTTGTCTTTTAACCTTTGTACTGGCTTATTTAAGTCATTGATCCTCAGTGCTTACTATATATTTGCCTTTCCTAGTGGGATTTTCCCTTTTCTATAGGTTCTCACTTCTTTTCCACTTAGAGAAGACCCTTTAACATTTCTTTTAGGGTAGGTTTAGTATTGATGAACTCAGTTTTTGCTTGTCTGAGTTCTTTATCTCTCATTCTTTGCTGGGTAGAGCTTCCTAGGTTGCTGGGTAGAGCATCCTAGGTTGCAGGGTTTCCCATTCAGCACTTTGAACATATCATGTCACTCCCTTGTCCTGCAGAGTTTCTGCAGAGAAATCAGCTGATAGTTTTATGGAGATTTCCTTGTATATGACTGTTTTTCTCTTGCTGCCTTTAGAAGTCTCTCTTTATCTTAACTTTTGCCATTTTAATTATGATATGTCTTGCTGTGGGTCTCTTGGGTCCCTCTGTGACTTCTGTACCTGGATATTTGTTTTCTTTTTTAGGTTTGGGAAGTTTTCAGCCATAATTTCTTCAAATACATTTTCAATACCCATCTCTCTCTTCACCTTCTGGAACCCCTGTAACATGAACACTGGCACATTTCATGTTATCCCAGAGAGCTTGTATGTTACTCTTTTTTTTTTCTTTCATTTGTCTTTCTGTCTGCTGTTCCAATTGAGTGATTTTCATTATTCTATCTTCCAGATCACTTATGCATTCCTCTGTATAACTTAGTCTGCTATTCATTCCTTCTACTGTGTTATTTCAGCTACTGAATTCTTTATTTCTGATTGAGTCTTTTTTATGTTTTCTAATTCCTTGTTAAAGTGTTCACTATGTACATCAATTATTTTCCCTAATTCAGTTAACATTTTTATTACAGATGCTTTGAATTCTTTATCTGAAAAACTGTTTATTTTTGTTTCATTATTTTTTTTCAGGTTTCCTCTAGCTCTTTCAATTGAGAATAGTTCCTTTGCCTTTTCATTTTGCTTAACATTCTCTGCCTTTATGAATTCAGGTGAAACAGTCACCTATTGCAGTCTTGAACAGGTGATTTCATGTGGGAGCATCCCTATACAGACTGCGTGTGCCCATGCCTTGGTGGGAGAGCTGATTTGATGTTGATTCAAGTTACGTCTTTCCTCAGGGTGTGCTGGCAGCTATCACCTTGGAGGGGGTGGAGCTGAAAATGGAAGGGCTAGAGCTGGCACTGGGTGAGGCAGGACTTCCTCTCTGCTTGGTGGCCATCACAGTTCTATCAGGTGTGTGGTCTGATCCCAAGCTGCTGAAGCCGAAAGCCCTGAGGGCCAGCCTGAACTGGCTCTGTTCTCTAACTGCTGTGTGTTTTTCCCTCTCTCCGCACTGGGACTCTTGCCCCAGAGGTGGGCGAGTGCTGAAGCAAGGGGGACCATTGTGGGCTTTCAGGTTGTGCTGGCCACAGACAGAGGTTCGATGTGCTGCCTGTGCAGGTGCTGGTGGCTCCACTCAGTCGCAGCCTTGGGTGCAAGTCCCCTTTGCTCCTCATAGCTGACCACTGCCTCCAGCCTCTGTCACCCTGCCCTGTTATGGAATCACTCTTCAGGGCAGGTGGGGCCCCATGGTCTCTCAGCACGTTCCAGGGGTGAGCCGTGGTGGGTCAGCTGCTGTCAGAGATCTGGGCTGCTTCTGAGACTGCTTGATTAAGTTGTTGGTAAATGTCCATCACCCCCTCACCCAGGCTCTGCCCCTGGACCAGGTAATCATTGCGTCCCATGTTTTTTTTCCCCCAGTTATATGTCTGCCTCAGATCCAGTGCCTTGCTGTGACATGGAGTGAGTGAGGCCATAGCCTTGGCTTGGCTTGGGCTTATGGTGAGGCCACTGTGAGAAACCCAGAAACCACTAAAGCAGACCTCACTCTGCCCTACTTTGGGGGCAAGCCAGTGCGCACGTGCTCCTCAGAAGTGGAGTCCGGGCTTTCCATGGCCCTTTTGTTAGTCTTAGCAGTCCTGCAAGGGGGCCTGTCTCCCCTGGGCAGGACCCCAGGGCTGGGGCACCCGATCTGTAGCTTGAACCTGTCACTCCCCAGGGCTGGTGTCTGCCCAAGTATTCTCCCTTTTCCTCTGAGTCCCCTCCCTGGGGCACAGGTCCTAACTCAATTGATTTTCTTCCCAATTATTTGTGTATCCTTCTTACAGCCTTGGTTATACAGGAGTCTTTCTGCCAGTTTCTAGTTAGTTTTCAGTGACAACTGTTCCACATGTAGATGTATTTTAGATGTGTTCATGGGGGAAGGTAAGCCCCACACCCTCTCACTCTACCATCTTGATCCAAAACCCTCTTGAATGATTTCTGAAGCAATTCCTAGACAAGTATTTGTCCCCCAAGCAATGCTTAATTAATAGCTACATCTGGACCATGAGGTATCTTGAAATACTGAGGTTACAAACATTCCACACACCAAAATATGTTTAATTATTTAGCAATAATATATGTTGTGAGGGAATCCGTATCATATATTGGTATAAGTTTATTATGTATTTTAAAAGCAATAAATCTTAAAATATTTTGTATTATATAATGGGGTATTCTATTCATAACATGACAACCTAGTACAAAATCTCCAGTCTATGGATCACTGGGTCACTTTCATAATAAATTCTTCAAAGCTGAGGGATTCAAAGCTATAAAAAATGTATTTGCTTTTCTATATAACAAACTTTGCTTCCCTAGTAGTATTTAACCAGCCCCTATAGAATTCACAAAATGATATGGCCCTCAAATTTTTAAATTGTATCCAGAAAGAACATTATGCTTATATTATCCCTGTGGACTACTTGCCTTTGACATGATTCAACTTGTTTTGTTTTCTAGTGTTGAAAGGGGTGGAAAAATTTATCCATTTAATGAATATTTCTGAAAAATATTAACACAAAACAAGTGAAAAGGAACATGCTTTGAAAAGTTTAGGACTTAGAAGAAACAAAGCCAGCTGTTGGGGGTGGGGGGGGGATAAGTCTACTGAAAAAATTAACACAGTTTTATTTCAAGCATTAACGTTTTCAGTCTAAGTAAGCAATATTTGACACTAATTTGAAAAATTAAGAAAATAAGTTCTGGTAAAAGGTAATATAAAGAGAGTAACCAACCATAGTAATAGTAATTATCAATGCCACCTAGAAGCCTGATGTGTAAGGCACCATGTGCACACTGCAAAATGTGTTTGTGTGCACACAAACAACAGCAGGTCACCTGCAGGAAGCACATTTAAGAGAACTGATGGGATAGAGAAAAGATCTCTGATCTCAACACATCTGAGTTCTTCCAGGTCTATCACTAATTAACAGACTGGGGCCTCCATTTCTCAATTCCAAAATGGAGGAAGCAGCACTAGGTGACCCATATGGTGCTTTATAACGCATTCTGCAATATCATGAGAAAATACACAGAAGAAGTAATTATGCGGATGAAAGAATGATATACCAATCACCACAGGTTGGAGAACTTTTTAGTTGAAAGTTGGTAAATTCTCCAGCAATAACATAGCCCCACATTATGTCTCAACCCATAATTCTTGGGGAATTGTTAGCATTTGAGTCCTTATTTATTTCTAGCCATTACTATATTGTCACCAGAAAATTTATTCCCCATCACTAGAGTATCCAAAAGTGTGTTATATCACCACCAAGTTGAGATGTAGCAAAGAAGATTCCTACATCTGCAGGCAGGTGCTGGCACTTCACACACACACACACACTCTCTCTCTCTCTCTCTCTCTCTCGCAACAATCCTGTGCAAAAGCTTTATCATCCCATTAATGCAGCTGAAGAAGCTGAAGCTCAAAAATTCACTCTGCTCATGAGCAGAGATGTAAGCCCAGCTTTAAAGCTGGTACGGTTTCCCCGTATCATCATTTAGTGCCATCACAAAAACTAGATTAATGGAAAATACATATATGCTACATGTATGTAAATCACTGCATCTTCAAAAACATTTAAGAAATCTAATTTCAAAATCGTTCAATTCATAGTCATTTGTTTATGATTCATCTGCTACTGCTCCCCAACAAAATGAAATTAACTGTGTGTCTGTTCCATTGGACTGGAAGATCATTAAGGACAGGATATGTGTATCATTCACATACATATTTCCAGCCTAACACTCTGCCTACTAAATAGTAGTGTTTAATAAATGTGGACTTAATTAGAAACATTTAGGATAAATTTATGGGGTAAAACAGTAATATTGAGAAGATTCTTGCCATGATATCAGTTTGTTTCACCTATTTTCCTTTTATTACTTTTTTTTGTTAATTTGTGAATTAAAGAAAAGCACCTTTCTTAACTTTTAGTGATAAACCATATTGAGCGAGCCACCAGAATTCTCAGTGAGCACAGCTTGAGAAATAATGGTCAAAGACAGAAACAGAATCTAGGTTGACATCCCCCCTCAAGATCTAGTAAGTCCTACCTCTGGATGACAAACCAGAGTTAAGGCTTGTTGATCTCTACTTTTTGTTGTTGTTTGTTTTGTTTTGTTTTACACATCATGGTGTGAACAACTCAAATACATCTCCAGAAATGGCTTTTCATATTCCCTCTTCTTCCCCACTTTCATCCCCACCCCCATCCCAAGACAGGAGGAAATTAGCTCTTTGGCTGACTATCCAATCTCATGTCCACTGAGACACATTAGGGATTCTCAATGGGGCAACGGTAGTGAATCTGGCTGATGATAGCTGGGATGAGTAGTTAGTTGACCTACCCGCTGATGAGCTCATCCCCAAAGCCATTCATGACTCTAGCAGATGTTCAGACTTCACAGAGTTGTATCCTTCTTCTTCAGTCTCCAAAGCCAACCAGGATCCCACGGAAATCTGTTAAGGAATGTGGCACACACACAGCTTTAAAACAGAGAACAAGGAGAAAAACATCCAGAGGACCTGCTACTGTACTACTTCCTCACACCCAAAATCATACTACTGTAGCTGCAAATGACTTTGCTATGGAGATACAGTGCACAGCTGTATGAGCTGTCTGCTAGAAGAAGAATGAAGAAAGAGAGAAAGATTTATACTGAGATCAAAATTTGCCTGCTTACAAGAATGGAAAATTTCATTATAGCAAATGAATCATAGTGATTCTGAAAGAGCTAAATTGACAGTTGTAAAGACCAGCACCCAATCTTTATCTGCAAGAAAAGCATTATCTATGAAGCTACTTGTCAAAACAATTGTTAAAACTTCACTGGAACAATTCTTTCTTTTTCCAAAGATAAGTAGATAGCTCACACATTCTGGTGCACAGACACTAAATGTTTCATAGAAATTAAGGTACTGTTATCAGGCTGTGGTGGCACTGGATTGGAGTCACTTTGACAAGATGGACTACTGACATATTTTAATCACTTATTGATAATTTAATATTATTGCTGAATTTTGAACATGTACACATATACAAATATATATGCATGCACAAACACACATCCATTTTAAGTTAAATTTGGAGATCAAAACTAAAAAACTCTGTGTTCAAATCCTAATTGCCCCCTCACCCTAGTTAATGATTTTCTAGGTACTCTGCTCTGGCCCAACTAAAATGAAAGTCATATATTCCTAGATTTTATCTCTATCTTCTAAGAATATTTTTCAAACGCGCATTATCAGGGTTTTCAAACCAAAAAGTAATTGTTACACTACTGTAATGTGTGACTTAGACTATGTACAACTGTGAAAATTCTATAATTCTAGCTGAATATTTCAGTTTTGATAGATACCATAAATGAGATACAGATCAACTGCGTACATCCAGCCAGACATGTTTAATAACATAAGAAACTCTTCTCCAACAAAAATGTTTAGGTAGTCTCTTGATTGGGGTTAAAGCTCCAATGATTTCCAGTCTTATTTTTGTCACATCGCAGTGAGTTTCCAGATTTTTTAATTATGTTACAATTTTTTTCAAATAAAATATGAAATCAAATTTGGAAAACCACTCATGCTTTTTAGTGTTCAAATGGAATATGTACACTATAGATTTTAGCAGGGGAAAGTTTTATAAAGTCAGACAATTCATAAAACTTTAGAAAAACTGGACTGGAGTCTGAGGGCATGTACCCTTTAAGTCTTCACAACTAAAACAGTGATGAAGAAAAACACACGCACACAAATCCATCAGTGGGATTGCTGCTTAAGCCAAACAAAAGCTTATTCTTTTAGGTATAAAATACTTTCCACTTTGATTATTACTCCTAATCTATTCTCCATTTTTCTTTAAGTAGAGCAATTTCCTTTCAAGTGGAAGTAGTTGCATCTTCACATCTATTTGAAAATGCAATTAGATGGAAATATGATACACTACAGCTGGAAAATGAACAATCTATTTTTCCTCTTCCCAGACAAGGTCACACTGCTGAGCACACTCAAGTTAAGCGTGATACAGAAGTTAAGCCATAAATCCAACGAGATGGGAGACTTTGGCACCCAAGCCACAGCAAGGCCCAGTGTCAAAGGGCTCACACTCAGTACTGTCAGACTCATTTAAAAACTCTCAGTTGTTATTAACAAATAACCCCTCTCTTAGAAAAAAAAAAAAGATATAGCATTTTACAGACCAGATAAACAAAAGACACCATCATTTTTAAACCAAAACATATTTCAGGAAAAAAAATGTAAGTGAAACTAATTTGCTACATATGTTTTATACATACAGTACATAAGGGGGTTTCTCCAACGCCATATGGAAAGCATCTGAACTTGTAAGACAATGACCTTCATAAATCACTCTAGGCTCCAACTCCAAATTACGTCTTGTTCCCTCACTCATGGGATAGTCACTATATCTCATATAAATTCATTATGTTATATGTGCACAATAATCTATCTCTACCTTTATAAGGAATGATGTCATAACACACAGGCATGGTTTTTTACAAAAGGGAACAAGTTCTCCCACCAGATGGGCCAACCTATAGTACTGCTTCTCCAAACACAATATGTTTCACAATGCAGAGTTATCCATGTTGCTCAAAGGAAATACAAATTAATGCAGAAAGAAATGACCACTCTAAGAACAAAATTTTTCTGAGCCTTCCTGGTTTCTTCCTATTCCAGGGTAAATGTAAAATAAAATAGCTTTATATCTTTTTACATATTTCCCATATATATACATTAAAAGGGAATCTATGTTCTATACAGTAATTTTCATACACATTGAATCACCAGCTATGGTACTAGCAGGTTTTTCTCTAAGCAAATGTCTTGCCATGACAAAGGTTTAAATTAAGGGAGCAGAAAATTTGTGGCCCTGACTGATGGAAGAGAAAAAGGAAATAGGTATTCTCTACCCTTCAGCCTTTTTCCATAGAAAGTTGCCTTTTACTAACTTCTGACTTGATCCAATCTTTCTTCCATTTTCTGTAGTTGAAGAATGCAGGTTTATCTGTCCCCTTATTCACTTCCAATCACTTGGGCAAATGAGCACTGAGTTAAGATGAATACAACTGCTTGGTTCTTCTTCTTTAAGAATTAAGGACCTTAAATCCATAGTATGAAATGAAAACTATATAAACCATGTATAAACCTATAAAAGGACTACTTTTCAGTCCTCTGAAATAGTCTCACTCTCCCTACTTCTATCTCTCTCTCTCTCTCACTCTAGACCAGGGATCAAGCATGTAACATAAATGCATGAAGAGGCCAGGTCTAAGGCCACAAATAAATAACTGCTGAGTGAATTAAGTGAACATTAATGGCTAGAATGGGGAGTTATTATGAGAATGACAATGTGGAGAAATTATGTCTCATCTGAAGTGGGTAGCTCTAAAACATTGTTGCAAGTCAGGATTGCTCTGGGAGCAGAAAAAAACACTGTATGTGCCAACCAAGCACAGGTTGAAAACTTATGTCTATGGGCTTGTTCAGGTCCATAAAACAGAAGTATGTCCTGAGTTAGAAACCTAAATTTGCTGAAGGAAGAATGTATAGCTGGAAATACAAGATCCCAATTAAATAATCGTTAAATAATTCTAGATGTTTTTATAAATATCTGAAGAGATTAATAAAGAATGACAAAGCAGTGGACTATAATAACATCAAAATATGAGTAATCTCTACTTTTAATATTCAAATTTTGCATGAGACTATCAGGAGTAAGATATTCGATAGTAAATTTATAGTTGGATTTATCATCTACTATTTTTAAATATTAGGTTAAGAGATCAAGACCTTTAGAACCCCTAATTACAGAAAGGATCCTGAAAAGACTGCAAACTCATATGATTACGCAGACACACACACACACACACACACAGAACTAAATGTAAAGAAATGCCACAAAATCTGATTTTTTTTACTACTATAATTTTGATGCTTCCTTGAAATATCAAATTTCTGAAAAATAAATATCCTTAATGCCTTGTTTTGTTCAATTATTTGCTAGAAATTCAGCACTATTAGGAAGAAACAAGTCTGTAGACAAATGCTATACTAAATATTACCTTATAAAGATTCTAGCCCCATTATGAGGAATTTAAAATATTATAATTACATTGTATTATAAAATATCACCATTTATTTATAATAATTTTATTTTAATCACTGGTATATATTTATAAGATCAGGCCATTCAATGCATATAGTTACACATATATTTTCATAAATAATCCCATATTTAATTTTACTTTCACAATTTGCCACCACTTTTAATCACTTGATAAAATCACTGCATCTTTCTCCATTTATAGTCTTTAGGGAGTAACAGGGTCAAGAATTACACCCTCATCATAAATAACTAGAAAGGTAGACAAAATAGTGAAGCAACTGTTTTCAAACATGGACAACAATGCAGGACTCTGATCCCTTAGAAAAGGGAAACAAATGAGGTGATCTTACAATTGTCCCAGATTTTGACTGAGGACAGTTTTCAGACCACAGACTAGGAAGGCAGAATGCAAATAGTGCCTCGAAGCCTAGCTGAATTAAGGAGACAAATCAGAGTCCAGAGGAGCTAAAATGTCTGAACTGTAGGGGGCAGAGTAGAGAAGAGAAATTTAAAAGTTCTAGAGATCTAATTAAGGGTTCCCTAAGACTTTAGCTGAGTAACACATTTTCATGCACCGAATAAAATACCATGAGTCTGGGAAGAGAATAATTACCAGAGAGCTGTAAGCTAAACAATTCTCAGAGCACACACGACTGACAGTCATCATGAAGAATTCCACAATTCAGAGTGAAGAGACCTCATTACATACATGGGAATTGAGTAGATACCCCCAGAAGGTTATGCCTCAGTAGAAGGGCTTAACTAGCCATAAAGTAAGGGTTACTCTATACCTACTCTAAAGATTTTAAAGACAATCCTTGAAAGGATCTGTGTAATTCACAGGTATCCTAACTGCCTGCCAGAACAAAATCTAACAATATTAAAGACCACAGAATGGCCATCATTAAAATGTCTACAAATAACAAATGCTGGAGAGGGTGTGTGTGGAGAAAAAAGAACTCTCTTACACTGTTAATGGGAATGTAAATTGGTGCAGCCGCTATGGAAAACAGTATAGAGGTTCCTCAAAAAACTAAAAATAGTGTTGCCATATGATCCAGCAATCCCACTCCTGGGCATATACCCAGACAAAATTATAATTCAAAAAGATACATGCACCTCTATGTTCATAGCAGCACTATTTACAATAGCCAAGACATGGAAACAACCTAAATGTCCACTGACGGATGATTGGATAAAGAAGATGTGGAATATATATACAGTGGAGTATTACTTAGTCATCAAAAAGAATAGAATAATGTCATTTGCAGCAACATGGGTGGGCCTAGAGATGATCATAAGCAAAGTAAGTCAGAAAGAGAAAGACAAATACCATATGATATCACTTATATGTGGAATCTAAAATATGACACAAATAAACATATCTATGAAATAAAAACAGACTCACAGATACAGAGAACAGACTTGTGGTTACCAAGAGGGAGGGAGGGTGGGGGAGGGAAGAATTGTGAGTTTGGGATTAGCAGAGGCAAACTGTTGGGCTGGCCATAACGTTCACTCGTGTTTTTCCATAGGACGTTATGGGTAAACCCGAATGAACTTTCTGGCCAACCCAATATTATGTATAGGCTGGGTAAACAACAAGGTCCTATTGTATAACACAGGGAATTATATTCAGTATCCTATGACAAACCATAATGGAAAAGAATATGAAAAAATATATATGTATAACTGAGTCATTTTGCTCTACAGAAGAAATTAACACAATATTGTTAATCAACTATACTTCAATAACAAAAATATTTAAAGACCACAACAAAATTAAGCAGTCAACAAGACCTTCACAATGTCTGGCATCCAAAAAAAAAAAGAACCATTTATAGACATGCAAAAAGAATTTCTAGACATATGAAACAAAATCAATCAACAGAAACAGAAGCAGACATGACAGAGATGACAGAATTAGCAAACAACACAGTTAAAATGTCTAGTTTCAATATGCTCAAAGATTTAAAAGAAATTATGGATACAATAAGCTGACTAATGAAACATGAATAGAACTACTAGATATAAAAAATACAGTATCTAAAGTTAAAATAGACACAGATGAACAAAAGATGAATGAACTTGAAGACAAAACAATAGAAATTATCCAAATGAAATCCAGAGAGGAAAAAAGACTGGAAGAAAAAGGGAAAAGAGCCATAGTTAACTGAGGGACAATATCAAGTGTTCTAACCTATGCATAATTGGAAACACAATTATACAGAAAAGTAGGAGAGGGACAGAATAGTTGAAGAACAGCTAAAATTTTTTTCTAATTTAATGAAAACTACAAATGCACAACTTCTAGAACTCAGTGACTCCTAAACAGGATAAGCACAAAGAAAACTATACCAAGGCACATAATCAAATTGTTGAAAAGCAGACATAAAGAGACAATGTTAAAAGCAGCAGGGGGAAAAAAGTCACATTACATACAGAGAATCAAAAATTAAAATAATTACAGAATTCCTATTGCAACCTATGCAAGCTAGAAGACAACAGAATGGCATCTTCAAAGTGCAGGACCAGGGTAGGGTTGTGGATTCAACCTGGAATTCTATACTCAGCAAAGACATTTGAGAGAATTTGTTGCTAGTAAACTCTTACTGCAAGTAATTTTTAATTGAAGTTCTTCAGGCACAAGGAAAATACCAGATGGAAACCTGGATCTGTGCAAATGAATGAAGGATACCAGAAATGATAAATATGTGGGTAAATATTTCTCATTTTAAAAAATTTCTTTAAAAGTTAAGTGATTGTTCAATGAAAAAAATGTATGTGTTGTTTATAACATATGTAGAAGTAAAATGATTAGAGCAATAGCACAAAGGATGGGAAGGGATATAAAATACTTGGAGATATTGCAGGCTCAGTTCCAGACCACTGGAATAAAGCAGATATTGCAATAAAGTGAGTCACATGAATTTTTTAGTTTCCCAGTACATATAAGTGTTATGTCTACACTATACTGTAGTCTATTAAGTGTGCAAAAGCATTATGTCTGAAAAAAAGAATGTACATGCCTTAATTTTAAAATGCTTTAGTGTTAAAAGATGCTAACCATCATCTGAGCCTTCAGCGAGTCATAATCTTTTTGCAATAATAACGTCAAAGATCACTGGTCACACATCATCATAACAAATATAATAATATTGAAAAAGCTTGAAATAATCTGAGAATTACCAAAATATGATACAGAGATATAAAGTGAGCAAATGCTGTTGGAAAAATTGCACCAATACACTTGCTTGAAGCAGGGTTACCACAAACCTTCAATCTGTTTTTAAGAAAGGGTGGGGGGCATTATCTACAAAGTACAATAAAGCAAGGTGAAATAAAATGAGGTTTGCCCATCTACAGTTATAAGCTTCCTGCATCATATGTAAATTGACACAGTATTTTTTAAGGTAAACTGTGACAAGTTAAAGATGCATATTATAAACCCTAAGGAAATTGCTAAAAAATAAAGATATAGTTAATATGCAAATAATGGAAATTAAAATAAATAAATGGAGCACTAACAATATAGAATAATCAAAAATCAGAAAAGGGGGAAAGTAATAAAGAACATATGGAGATGAGATATATAGGAAACAAATAGCAAGATGGATAATTTAAGACAAATTATATTAACAATTACATTAAATGTAAATAATCTAAACCTTCTAATTAAAAGGCAAAGATTGTCAGATTAGATAAAAAAGCAAGACTTGGCTGTGTGCTATCTCCAAGAAACCCACTTTAAATATAAAAATACATCCAGTCTAAAAATAAAAAGAATGGAAAAGGATATAAAATGCTATGCTACTCATAAGAAAACTAGAGTAGCTATATTAATATCAGACAAAACAGACTTCACAACAAGGAATATTACCAGGGATAAGGAGGAACATTTTATTATCAATATTATGATAAAGGAGCCAATTCATCTAGAAGATTAACACTTCATAAAACAAATAGACAGAAAATCAGTAAAAGGTACAAATGACAGCTACCTTCATTTGCAACTTTCTGACGTGACATTTATTCTATCCTCTTCTGCCATCTCTCTTGCTTTACTAGTTATCTCCCCACTGTCCTGTTTCTTCCATTGCTAGCTTACCTCTTTCCTTCCCCTTGAGTCAAAACAAGTTCAGGACTTTTCCATCCTAAAATAAACTTTTCTTCTTTGACCCTACCTTCTTAACTATCTGGGGCCCTTTATCCCTCCTGCCTCTTCATAATCAAGTTTTCTTAAAGTGTAGAGCAGTCTAGGACTTCTGGAAGTCCCCTAGGGCCTGGGTCATTTCATAATCAAGTTTTCTTAAAGTGTAGAGCAGTCTAGGACTTCTGGAAGTCCCCTAGGGCCTGGGTCATCTTCATAATCAAGTTTTCTTAAAGAGTAGAGCAGTCTAGGACTTCTGCAGGTCCCCTAGGGCCTGGGTCATCTTTTGCTATTCAGACAAAAGCAAACCCTTCCATCAGATACACAGCAGTTGCAGCAGCAGCAAGTGTTCTTGCAGCATCAGTTGCTGAGAGGGACAAAGCACTTGCCTTCTGATGAGGCTAACTCTGGTTCCTATTAGCTGCAGAGGTGCCCAGCTGGTTCACTCTCCTTTGTTCAAAATTTAAATGAGCACTTACATAACCATAACAACTGACTATTTGATTACAATTTTAGGTCTAGAAGTTTTACTGATTGTTACTTAGGGGGTGATCTAAGGAATTTCCATATCTGGGAATTTCATATCTGGGAATTGAACCAGGAAAATAATTAAACCCCAGGTCCAGAAGGACATTTCCAGGATTTCATTCAGCTAAACTCTTCACTTTTGGACCTTCACCAAAATGATTTCCATGCTCAGACCCCAACTAATTTTCATGAAAACCATTTTCATATTTCAGTAGTGGACTCTTAACTGCTAAAAACCAATGACCAGTTTTCAGTCTTCATGCTACTAGACCCCTTTTATAATTCTGACACCATCTAATTCTAAAAACACACATCTCCATTAGCAGAGGTAGACTGATCACAAAGATAATGAAGTTTAAGCTTCAATGCCCTTCACAATACAAAGGATTAACATGTTGGGAGGAGCCCTAGTAATAATTTTTTCACATAATCGTATATTTTCCTACTTGAAAAACTGAGCTATTTAACCTCACGTAATTAAAATTACTGTCTCTATCCACCCTGACTCCCCCTCCATCACATTACCCTCATATTAGGTGGCATTTGAATAACCACAGGCATTTTGACAAACCAGCTAAGGAGAAATTCAGTTGGAAACACATTTTGTTTAAATGTAGAAGGATGTATTTGTATGGTTGGGAATCAGTTTAATATACAATTAGTTACTAACAAGATTTCATACATGAGGAAAGGTCAGAGATAGGATTCAAAACAAAGATCGTCTACTCTAATATTGACAATCTTAACAAAACAATATATTGCTTTTCTTTTTTTTTTTTACATCTTTATTGGAGTATAATTGCTTTACAGTGGTGTGTGAGTTTCTGCTTTATAACAAAGTGAATCAGTTATACATATACATATGTTCCCACATCTCTTCCTTCTTGCATATCCCTCCCTTCCACCCTCGCTATCCCACCCCTCTAGGTGGTCACAAAGCACCGAGCTGATCTCCCTGTGCTATGCAGCTACTTCCCACTAGCTATCTATTTTGCGTTTGGTAGTGTATATATGTCCACGCCACTCTCTCACTTTGTCACAGCTTACACTTCTCCCTCCCCATATCCGCAAGTCCATTCTCTAGTAGGTCTGTGTCTTTATTCCTGTCTTACACCCAGGTTCTTTTTTTTTTTTTTTTTTTTTGCTGTACGCGGGCCTCTCACTGTTGCGGCCTCTCCCTTTGTGGAGCACAGGCTCCGGAAGTGCAGGCTCAGCGGCCATGGCTCACGGGCCCAGCCGCTCCGTGGCACATGGGATCTTCCCGGACTGGGGCACGAACCCGTATCCCCTGCATTGGCAGGTGGACTCTCAACCACTGCGCCACCAGGGAAGCCCCCTCGGTTCTTCATAACATTTTTTTTTCTTAGATTCCATATATATGTGTTAGCATACGGTATTTGTCTTTCTCTTTCTGACTTACTTCCCTCTGTATGACAAACTATAGGTCCATGCACCCCACTACAAATAACTCAATTTTGTTTCTTTTTATGGCTGAGTAATATTCCATTGTATGTATGTGCCACATCTTCTTTATCCATTCATCTGATGATGGACACTTAGGTTGCTTCCATCTACTGGCTATTGTAAATAGAGTTGCAATGAACATTTTGGTACATGACTCTTTTTGAATTATGGTTTTCTCAGGGTATATGCCCAGTAGTGGGATTGCTGGGTCATATGGTAGTTCTATTCGTAGATTTTTAAGGAACCCCCATACTGTTCTCCATAGTGGTTGTACCAATTCACATTCCCACCAGCAGTGCAAGAGTGTTCCCTTTTCTCCACACCCTCTCCAGCATTTATTGTTTCTAGATTTTTTGACGATGGCCATTCTGACTGGTGTGAAATGATATCTCATTGTAGTTTTGATTTGCATTTCTCTAATGATTAAGGATGTTGAGCATTCTTTCATGTGTTTGTTGGCAGTCTATATATCTTCTTTGGAGAAATGTCAATTTAGGTCTTCTGCCCATTTTTGGATTGGGTTGTTTGTTTTTTTGTTATTGAGCTGCATGAGCTGCTTGTAAATTTTGGAGATTAATCCTTTGTCAGTTGCTTCATTTGCAAATATTTTCTCCCATTCTAAGGGTTGTCTTTTGGTCTTGTTTATGGTTTCCTTTGCTGTGCAAAAGCTTTTAAGTTTCATTAGGTCCCATTTGTTTATTTTGGGTTTTTTTTTCCATTTCTCTAGGAGGTGGGTCCAAAAGGATCTTGCTGTGATATATGTCATAGAGTGTTCTGCCTATGTTTTCCTCTAAGAGTTTGATAATTTCTGGCCTTACATTTAGGTCTTTAATCCATTTTGAGCTTATTTTGTGTATAGTGTCAGGGTGTGTTCTAATCTCATACTTTTACATGTCCCTGTCCAGTTTTCCCAGCACCACTTATTGAAGAGGCTGTCCTTTCTCCACTGTATATTCCTGCCTCCTTTATCAAAGATAAGGTGACCATATGTGTGTGGGTTTATCTCTGGGCTTTCTATCCTGTTCCACTGATCTATATTTCTGTTTTTGCGTCAGTACCATACTGTCTTGATTGCTGTAGCTTTGTAGTATAGTCTGAAGTCAGGGAGCCTGATTCCTCCAGCTCCATTTTTCTTTCTCAAGATTGTTTTGGGGCTTCCCTGGTGGCGCAGTGGTTGAGAGTCCGCCTGCCGATGCAGGGGACACGGGTTCGTGCCCCGGTCTGGGAAGATCACACATGCCACAGAGCGGCTAGGCCCGTGAGCCATGGCCGCTGAGCCTGCGCGTCCGGAGCCTGTGCTCCGCAAGGGGAGAGGCCACAACAGTGAGAGGCCCGCCTACAGCAAAAAAAAAAAAAAAAAAAGATTGCTTTGGCTATTCGGGGTCTTTTGTGTTTCCATACAAACTGTGAAACTTTTTGTTCTAGTTCTGTGAAAAATGCCAGTGGTAGTTTCATAGGGATTGCACTGAATCTGTAGATTGCTTTGGGTAG
Source organism: Hyperoodon ampullatus (assembly GCF_949752795.1). Classification (NCBI taxonomy): domain Eukaryota; kingdom Metazoa; phylum Chordata; class Mammalia; order Artiodactyla; family Ziphiidae; genus Hyperoodon; species Hyperoodon ampullatus. Next base: position 156,974,661 of record NC_136914.1, on the reverse strand, counting down.
TAGAGTCATTTTCACAATGCTGATTCTTCCAATCCAAGAACGTGGTACATCTCTCCATCTATTTGTATCATCCTTAATTTCTTTCATCAGTGTCTTATAATTTTCTGCATACAGGTCTTTTGTCTCCTTAGGTAGGTTTATTCCTAGATATTTTATTCTTTTTCTTGCAATAGTAAATGGGAGTGTTTTCTTAATTTCAGTTTCAGATTTTTCATCATTAATGTATAGGAATGCCAAAGATTTCTGTGCATTAATTTTGTATCCTGCTACTTTACCAAATTCATTGATTAGCTCTAGTAATTTTCTGGTAGCATCTTTAGAATTCTCTATGTATAGTATCATGTCATCTGCAAACAGTGACAGCTTTACTTCTTCTTTTCCAATTTGGATTCCTTTTATTTCCTTTTCTTCTCTGTTTGCTGTGGCTAAAACTTCCAAAACTAAGTTGAATAAGAGTGGTGAGAGTGGGCAACCTTGTCTTGTTCCTGATCTTAGTGGAAATGCTTTCAGTTTTTCACCATTGAGGACGATGTTGGCTATGGGTTTGTCATATATGGCCTTTATTAAGTTGAGGAAAGTTCCCTCTATGCCTACTTTCTGCAGGGTTTTTTTTTTATCATAAATGGGTATTGAATTTTGTCAAAAGCTCTCTCTGCATCTATTGAGATGATTATGGTTTTTCTCCTTCAATTTGTTAATGTGGTTTATCATGCTGATTGATTTGCATATATTGAAGAATATTTGCATTCCCGGAATAAACCCCACTTGATCATGGTGTATGATCCTTTTAATGTGCTGTTGGATTCTGTTTGCTAGTATTTTGGTGAGGATTTTTGCATCTATGTTCATCAGTGATATTGGCCTGTAGTTTTCTTTCTTTGTGACATCCTTGTCTCGTTTTGGTATCAGGGTGATGGTGGCCTCTTAGAATGAGTTTGGGAGTATTCCTCCCTCTGCTATATTTTGGAAGAGTTTGAGAAGGATAGGTGTTAGCTGTTCTCTAAATGTTTGATACAATTGGCCTGTGAAGCCATCTGGTCCTGGGCTTTTGTTTCTTGGAAGATTTTTAATCACAGTTTCAATTTCAGTGCTTGTGATTGGTCTGTTCATATTTTCTATTTCTTCCTGATTCAGTCTTGGAAGTTTGTGCATTTCTAAGAATTTGTCCATTTCTTCCAGGTTGTCCATTTTATTGCCATAGAGTTACTTTTAGTAATCTCTCATGATCTTTTGTATTTCTGCAATGTCATTTGTTACTTCTCCTTTTTCATTTTTAATTCTATTGATTTGAGTCTTCTCCCTTTTTTTCTTGATGAGTCTGGCTAATGGTTTATCAATTTTGTTTATCTTCTCAAAGAACCAGCTTTTCCTTTTATTGATCTTTGCTATCGTTTCCTTCATTTCTTTTTCATTTATTTCTGATCTGATCTTTATGATTTCTTTCCTTCTGCTAACTTTGGGGGTTTTTTGTTCTTCTTTCTCTAACTGCTTTAGGTGCAAGGTTAGGTTGTTTATTCGAGATGTTTCCTGTTTCTTAAGGTAGGATTGTATTGCTATAAATTTCCCTCTTAGAACTGCTTTTGCTGCATCCCATAGGTTTTGGGTCTTCGTGTCTCCACTGTCATTTGTTTCTAGGTACTTTTTGATTTCCTCTTTGATTTCTTCAGTGATCACTTCGTTATTAAGTAGTGTATTGTTTAGCCTCCATGTGTTTGTATTTTTTGCAGATTTTTTCCTGTAATTGATATCTAGTCTCATAGCTTTGTGGTTGGAAAAGATACTTGATACAATTTCAATTTTCTTAAATTTACCAAGGCTTGACTTGTGACCCAAGGTATGATCTATCCTGGAGAATGTTCCATGAGTACTTGAGAAGAATGTGTATTTTGTTGTTTTTGGATGGAATGTCCTATAAATATCAATTAAGTCCATCTTGTTTAATGTAGCATTTAAAGCTTGTGTTTTCTTATTTTCATTTTGGATGATCTGTCCATTGGTGAAAGTGGGGTGTTAAAGTCCCCTACTATGAATGTGTCACTGTCAGTTTCCCCTTTTATGGCTGTATTTGCTTTATGTATTGAGGTGCTCCTATGCTGGGTGCATAAATATTTACAATTGTTATATCTTCTTCTTGGATCGATCCCTTGATCATTATGTAGTGTTCTTCTTTGTCTCTTCTAATAGTCTTTATTTTAAAGTCTATTTTGTCTGATATGAGAATTGCTACTCCAGCTTTCTTTTGATTTCCATTTGCATGGAATATCTTTTTCCATCCCCTCACTTTTAGTCTGTATTTGTCCCTAGGTCTGAAGTGGGTCTCTTGTAGACAGCATATAGATGGGTCTTGTTTTTGTATCCATTCAGCCAGTCTGTGTCTTTTGGTGGGAGCATTTAATCCGTTTACATTTAAGGTAATTATCGATATGTATGTTCCTATTCCCATTTTCTTAACTGTTTTGGGTTTGTTATTGTAGGTCTTTTCCTTCTATTGTGTTTCTTGCCTAGAGAAGTTCCTTTAGCATTTGTTGTAAAGCTGGTTTGGTGGTGCTGAACTCTCTCAGCTTTTGCTTGTCTGTAAAGGTTTTAATTTCTCCATCAAATCTGAATGAGATCCTTGTTGGGTAGAGTAATCTTGGTTGTAGGTTTTTCTCCTTCATCGCTTTAAATATGTCCTGCCAGTCCCTTCTGGCTTGCAGAGTTTCTGCTGAAAGATCAGCTCTTAACCTTATGGGGATTCCCTTGTGTGTTATTATTTGTTGTTTCTCCCTTGCTGCTTTTAATATGTTTTCTTTGCATTTAATTTTTAAGTTTGATTAATATGTATCTTGGCGTGTTTCTCCATGGATTTATCCTGTATGGGACTCTCTGTGCTTCCTGGACTTGATTAACTATTTCCTTTCCCATATTAGGGAAGTTTTCAACTATAATCTATTCAAATATTTTCTCAGTCCCTTTCCTTTTCTCTTCTTCTTCTGGGACCCCTATAATTCGAATGCTAGTTCATTTAATGTTGTCCCAGAGGTCTCTGAGACTGTCCTCAGTTCTTTTCATTCTTTTTTCTTTTTTCTGCTCTGCAGTAGTTATTTCCACTATTTTATCATCCAGGTCACTTATCCATTCTTCTGCCTCAGTTATTCTGCTATTGATCGCTTCTAGAGTAATTTTAATTTCATTTATTGTGTTGTTCTTCATTGCTTGTTTCATCTTTAGTTCTTCTAGGTCCTTGTTAACTGTTTCTTGCATTTTCTCTATTCTATTTCCAAGATTTTGGATCATCTTTACTATCATTATTCTGAATTCTTTTTCAGGTAGACTTCCTATTTCCTCTTCATTTGTTAGGTCTGGTGGGTTTTTATCTTGCTCCTTCTCCTGCTGTGTGTTTTTCTGTCTTCTCATTTTGTTTATCTTACTGTGTTTGGGGTCTCCTTTTTGCAGGCTGCAGGTTCATAGTTCCCATTGTTTTTGGTGTTTGTCCCCCAGTGGCTGAAGTTGGTTCAGTGTGTTGTGTAGGCTTCCTGGTGGAGGGGACTAGTGCCTGTGTTCTGGTGGATGAGGCTCAATCTTGTCTTTCTGGTGGGCAGGTCCACGTCTAGTGGTGTGTTTTGTGGTGTCTGTGGACTTATTATGATTTTAGGCAGCCTCTCTGCTAATGGGTGGGGTTGTGTTCCTGTCTTGCTAGTTGTTTGGCATAGGGTGTCCAGCACTGTAGCTTGCTGGTCGTTGATTGAAGCTGGGTGTTGGTGTTGAGATGGAGATCTCTAGGAGATTTTCACCATTTTATATTACATGGAGCTGGGAGGTCTTTTGTGGACCAGTGTCCTGAAGTTGGCTCTCCCACCTCAGAGGCACAGCACTGACTCCTGGCTGCAGCACTAAGAGCCTTTCATCCACACAGCAGTAATGAGTCTAGTTTGTGTCCTTCAAGAGAAGATACATCCTCTTTTCAAATACCTGCTAGTGTTGGAGAGTTTCCTGCAGAGGCGGTTGGTGGCTGCATCTCACCACGGGGACAAGGACACTAGCAGCAAATTTCTGGGAAGTACTCCTTGGTGTGAGCCATCTTGGAGTCCACCATTAGGCCCCTATATTGCTTTTCAATTGTTAGTGATCCATCCTTAGGCCCCCGATTCCTTAACTTAGTCTGTCCTCAGCCTCTCATCAGAATTGGATAGTGTAGTCTCAGGCACATGCTACAATTTGGCACCATTTCACTCCTCTTTTCCAGGCTTCAACACAATTGTCTGGTTTTATCACCCACTGCCATGCTGTGTGTTCACTGCACTGTATCCAAAACCATTCTCTCTGTTTGCTAGACCATATCTTTGCTCATGTCCTTACCGCAGCCTGAAATGGCCTTGTTCAATCACATCTGTACTCATTTTTCTTAACTTCCTGATGATTTGACAGGAAAAAATAATTTCAATGAAAATAACATTAAATAATCTGCCACTACAACGAGGAAAACACTGACAACTAACAGGTTAATTTATGTTAATTCCAGCAGTTTAAGATTAGTATGTCTTCATGTTATTTACTGCTGTGTAACAGATCATCTTCAAACTAACTAGTGTAAAACAGTTTTTTAATGTAGATTAGGAATATGGACTTGCACAGGAAGAATGGCTGATCTCTGTTCCACCATACCTGGGAGCTCAGATGGAAAGATTCAAATGGCAGGACCTAGAATTATCTGTAGGTTTCCTTTATTCTTATGTCTAGCACCTAAGATGGGATGATTTCAAGACTGGACCCATGTCAGATTGTCAATCAAAAAGCCTACACACAGCTTCACCACGTGTCTTGAGCTTCCCCACAGCACGGTCGCCTCTGTGTAATCAGATTCCTAACACTGAGGTACAGGACTACAATATCAAGTATTCCTGTAACCAAGCAGGGAAGTGCATGACCTTTTTTTGACCCAGTGGCAGAAGTGACAAAGCTTCATTTCCACTGTATGCTATTGAATAAAACAGATACAAAAGCCCACACTGACTCAAGAGGTAGGGACATATAACTCTACCTCTAAATGGGAGAAGAGTCAAAGAACTTGTGACTATGTTTTAAAATTGCCACAGCAACTACATGGGAATACTTTAAATGCCCTGAAATCTTAGTGTTTGCATGTGAAAGAAGTTTTACAGAATTCTTCCCAAATTTGATAATAATCCTAAAAAATTATTTGCCATTACCAATAATGAATAATGAAGCTAAAATACATAATAAAAATCCCTAAAAGTAAATTTATTAATAAGTCATTGGGACTTCCCTGGTGGCACCGTGGTTAAGAATCCGCCTGCCAAACTAACACACCACTGTAAAGCAATTATACTCCAATAGAGATGTTAAAAAATAAATAAATAAATATCATTATTCAAAATAAATAAATAAATAAATAATGAGGCTAAACAGATGAGGCTTGTCCTGTGCCCTGGAAGTTAGCATTCTTCAGGCTGCAACAGAAAAACAACAGAAACAAGCTCCAACGTGGAGGATTCTCCACCCTTCCAGCAGAGTTCAAACTCAGGACCTGACAAAGCTGATGGATTCTACTAATGGGAGGATTCATATCTCATCATAAATCTCAATCTACCTTCTTTAGGTCAGAATCTCCTGGTAGTTATTACAGTGTTTGTTTGTACTTAAAAGGTAAGAGGAAAAGGAAGAAGTATCCAGCCTTTGAGCTTGGTCCATGTGCCTGGTAGAGTGAAATACTATTGTCAAGTGAGTCCAATCCTCTGTCTGGGCCCAACAAGCGTTCCCAAATAAGTCAGGTTAAAGTACAGACTTCACACCTGAGCCTTTTACATTCAGTCAGACTCTGAGGCATAACTATTTCCTTTTTTTCGCATTTCCCTCTCATTACTGATAACATTTTACTAGTGAATTTATTTTTGTTTTTATTTTATATATTTTACACAGTAGAATGTGCAGAGCTTACATGAGTAGAGTTGGATGAATTCTGACAAATGACACACCTGTGTAACCATCACCCAATTAAGATATAGAAGATTTTCTTTACCCCTTGAAAGATCCCTTTCCAGTCAATACCAACCTCCCATCTTCACCCCTCCCTGGAACTTTTTTTTTAAGTTTTTATCACTATAGACTAGTTTTGCTTGTACCTGAATTTCCTCTAAATACAATTACACTGTATGTATTCTTTTGTGATGTTGTCTTCAGCTCAGTATAATATTTTTGTGGTTCATTCATAATGTTGAATGTATCATCATTTTTATTGCTGTTTTTCCATCAAATGAATATAGCACAAGTTGATATCTATTTTCTTATTGATGGACATCTGTTTCCAGTTATTTGTTTTTATAAATAAAGCTACTATGGGCATGCATGTACAAGCTTTTATTGGATACATGTTCTCATATATCTTGGGCAAATACAAGGGAGTGGAATTGCTCCTTTGTATAGGCTTAGTATGCATATGTTAAACATATGCTCAGGAGGCATATGTTTAACTTTATTAGGATCTACTAAACTGTTTTTCTAAATGGTTGTACCACTTTACAGTTCCACTAGAAACTGAGAGTTGACTTTCTCCACATCATCACCAACATTTGGTATCACCTGTCTTTTTTGTTTTAGCAATGCTAGTGAGGGCAGTGGTATCTCTTTCTGGTTTTACATTGCATTTCCTTGATGACAAATGATGTTGAACATCTTTTCATGTGCTTGCTGACTATTCATATATCTTTTTTTAAATGAAGGGGCTGTTTGCCCATTTGTTATGGTTTGTCATTTTAATATTCAAATGTAAGGCTTGTTTTATATATGCTGAATATACATGTCTTTTATCAGATTAATGTATGTATTGTGAATATTTTCTGAGTTTGTCAATTACCTTTTCACTTTCTAACAGTGTCTCTTTTTTTTTTTTTTTTTTTTGCGGTATGCGGGCCTCTGTCGTGGCCTCTCCCGTTGCGGAGCACAGGCTCCAGACGCGCAGGCCCAGCGGCCATGGCTCATGGGCCCAGCCGCTCCACGGCATGTGGGATCCTCCCGGACCGGGGCACAAACCCATGTCCCCTGCATCAGCAGGCGGACTCCCAACCACTGCGCCACCAGGGAAGGCCCTAACAGTGTCTTTTCATAAGCAAAAGATTTTATTAATTTTGATGAAGTCCAATTTTCAATTATTGTATTATCTCATATTTTAATTATACTGTGTTTTGTTTTGTTTTGGTTTGGGTTTTTTGCGATACATGGGCCTCTCACTGTTGTGGCCTCTCCCGTTGAGGAGCACAGGCTCCGGAGGCACAGGCTCAGTGGTCATGGCTCACAAGCCCAGCTGCTCCACGGCACGTGGGATCTTCCCAGACCGAGGCACGAACCTGTGTCCCCTGCATCGGCAGGCGGACTCTCAACCACTGCGCCACCAGGGAAGCCCTATACTGTATTGTGTTGAAGTGTGATACACATTGCATTATATTGTATATTATATTATAATTAACAATGCATTATATCATTAAAAAAAATAAAAAGGAATCCGCCTGCTGATGCAGGGGACATGGGTTCGAGCCCTGGTCCAGGAAGATCCCACACACTGCGGAGCAACTAAGCCCGTGCGCCACAACTACTGAGCCTGTGTGCTGCAACTACTGAAGCCCATGCGCCTAGAGCCCATGCTCTGCAACAAGAGAAGCCACCGCAATGAGAAGCCTGTGCACCATAACGAAAAGTAGTCCACCGCTTGCTGCAGCTACAGAAAGCCCACACGCAGCAACAAAGACCCAACACAGCCAAAAAATAAATTTTAAATAAATAAATAAATCATTGATGATAAAAACTGAGCTTTTATCAACCATCCTAAGGGGAAGACTGAATTCTTTCTTGTCTTTCTAGAGAGAGGAGGCAATCAAATATTATGCAGTCAAAAAGCATAAGGAAAATACTACATAGAGGTGTTAATAATTCACTAATAAAAATGTCATACTCTTTTTTCTAGATATTATGTTGTTCTTGGTACTTATTTTCTCTTTATAAATAAATATCTACTTGTTCCTAATTTGTATTAGTAATTAGATAAGCTTCGATTATTTATAACTGAATAAGTTTCAGGCTCCTCGGAACCTGGATCTTCCAGGTTTCCTATTTCCATGATATCATTCTTTTTGCCTCCTTCCACCTCTCCGGCAATGCCTTCTCACTCTCTACATTCTTCTCCCTCTGCCCATCCTATTAATATTGGTAACCCCCAGGGTTCTGAACAACAACAAAAAAAACCCTCTTATAACCTTATCCACCAATCCACTGCTGCCAATCTCTTGCTATTATTTCAACTATCCTCTGTAAGCTAATGGCTCCTAAATATATATGTAGTTGGTACATTTAACAAGCAGCACTCCTGGGGTATAATCATATGACAGCTTTATGTTGGCATTCCGTGTCCCTTTAAACCTTCTCTGTGGATGGTGATAGCCCTTACCCTGCCTCTGATTATGGAAGTTTCAAGTCCTCAAGGTGTCTTAGATCACATGATCAAGATTCAGAAATTAAAGAATCTCAGACCAATCGAATTCACAGCTCCAAATTTGATCTCACTTTAAAACTCTTCCTTTTTGCCCACCTGGGGACTGGTATAAATCAGTCATTTGTCCTAGGAAAACAGGGCCTGGCTTTTTTTGCCCTTTCCCTGCCGAGTATGTCCTGGCAGGGGTAAGAGGGACAGGTAACACGATGATATCTCTCACTGTATAAAGTTTATTCTTAACCCCCGGACCTAGCAGATGCTTACAGTTGACTCTTTCTCTCACATGTACTTTGGTGGGTTCTTCCAAGATTCCCCTGTTGGGTCTTGCAAACTGCAACTCCCATAATGATAGGCAGTAACTGTCCTTCACATGGCTGCCCCTGACAGCCCCAGCTTCAGTCTCCAGAGCCTCTTACTAGGAAGCCATTAGTCCAAGGGCCTTCTCTCTTGGTCAAGATTTCTTTGCAAAACACCCAAGGCTGCCTTTTCCTACCAAAGGTTACATGTGTTATAGCCCCTGGAACACCTCTGACCCTCCATCAGAGGGGAGTGCAGTGCCCAGCTGGTCGGCTGGCTGATAATAAGCTGTGCCAGCTTTCTCAAGTTCATGTCAATCACCAAGTCCCTACGTTCCCCATTTTCAAGGCACACACAGGAAGCTCACCATGTCGTCCCAGTGAAGCCCTTGTCACTGTGTACTGAGCTGAGAAGTAGCTTCCAACCCCAACTACAACCCTTGGGTAAGGAGAGGAAGAGCAAGGAAGGGAAACTGACATCACAGCGTTTCCCCAAACCCTTCTCATAAAAATCCTTTCTGTTTTCACTCTCGGAATCTTTTCATACCTTTGAAGTTTTGGTATATGGTCTAGTACCCCTTTTGGAATGCAGCATGTGCTCTATCATAACGCTTCAGCTCAAAGTTCAGAATGTGCTTCAGAGTACAAAGCTAAACTCAACTCCCAACTTGCTCACCCTACCATGTTCCCTCAACTAGTAGCCCAATCTAGAAAGCTCAGTTATGCTAAAAGCCCTTCCATCGCCAAAACTCAATGCTTACACCTCAGAAATGTAAACATTTGTACAACTTTTCCTTGCTTTGGAATCAGGAACCAATATCCTCTCACGTGGATTATTACAAACTACTTGGACTCCCTCCTAGTTATTTGCTCGTTTGATAAACAGCTGTTGAGGATCTACTATAGTCCATGCACTTTGGACAAAAAGATTAAAAGTGCAATCCCTGCATTCAAGGATTTCACATGCTAGTGAAGAAAATGATAATCCAACATTCGCAGTATATTATAATCTTATAGAACTTGAGGGCAGGACTTTTGTCTATTTTGTTCACTACTCTACATCCAAGATTTAATAGGACCTGGTACATAATAAAAATTCAATAAATAAAGGAGTAAAGTGGCATTTGGACATGGATGCTATCAGAGTCAAGGCTTGTGCATGAGACCTCACAATGAGAAAGAAACCAAGGCATGCAATGCTTCGGCGGGGTCTGAAGAAAAGCTTCCATTCCTGGCCAAGCAAATAGAATATAAAAAGGCATAGTGGGCTTCCCTGGTGGCGCAGTGGTTGAGAGTCCGCCTGCCGATGCAGGGGACACGGGGTCGTGCCCCGGTCCAGGAAGATCCCACATGCCGCGGAGCGGCTAGGCCCGTGAGCCATGGCCGCTGAGCTTGCACATCCGGAGCCTGTGCTCCACAACGGAAGAGGCCACAACAGTGAGAGGCCCGCGTACCGCAAAAAAAAAAAAAAAAAAAAAAAAAAAGTCATAGCAGTTGGGAAACTGAAAACAGTTCAGTATGATGTGTGTGTTGTGAAGGAGAGAGGGAGGGAGGAAATTAGGCTAAAGAATTTTGACAAGAGTCAGATCATAAAGAGCATCCTGTGTCATGCTAAGGAGTTTGAATTGTAACTTGCAGGTGGTAGAGAGTCACTGAAGGGCCTTAAGCAAGAACATGCCCTGATCAGATATTTCACTGAGAAAAGATACTCTGAAAGCAGCTTTGAGGTTCAATGGGAGAAGAACAAGTCTGCAGATTGAGAAGCCAGCTTGACAGTAATGGTATCTAAATAGTGAAAAAGAAGAGGGGTTTTATTTTTTTATTTTTTATTTTTTTTTGGTGGTACGCGGGCCTCTCACTGTTGTGGCCTCTCCTGTTGCGGAGCACAGGCTCCAGACGCGCAGGCTCAGCAGCCATGGCTCACGGGCCTAGCCGCTCCGCAGCATGTGGGATCTTCCCGGACCGGGGCATGAACTCATGTCCCCTGCATCGGCAGGCAGACTTTCAACCACTGCGCCACCAAGGAAGCCCAGAAGAGGGGTTTTAAATAGTGAAATATAAAAGATGCTACTCCTTTCTCCTTTCAAAAATTGCTCTTGAACCACAAAGAGAAACAGAAATACAAACATTTCAACAAAACTGTATGTAACTTTGACCACACTATTAGACAAAGGTCCCAGATGCAGTGAATGTCACGATGAGGGACACTCCAGGGGAGATACATGTCTGCAGCTGTACCTCGAACAAGGCCACAGAGTGATATTCTCCAAAAACAGGTGATACTCACTAAGGGAAACACTAACAAGACCTTATTTACAACCATGTCAGGTATGTGCATGGACTAGCAGAAGGACTTTCCCTGGACCACCCTCCGGCCAAAAAAAAACAAAAACAAAAACAAGGAAGAAGGAGAAATCACACACTCCACTCTCCCAAGAATGATCTATTGGTGAAGGAGAGTCAAATAGATGGCTTCTGAATGGCAAGCAGTATTGCAAAGGTTGATCTTTGTTGGCTGGTGAGAAAAGACAGAAAGAAATCACAGAAACTACTTGAATCACAAGGAAACTGAATAAGCATTGACACATATGCAAAATACAAGAACAGGCTAATTATTAATAGTCAAAATTTTATTTTACGTATCTCTGTCCATCGAGGATCAAGTGGACAAATAAAGATAAGTATAGATAGGAATAACCTAAATAACATAATTACTAAGGTAACATAATTGTTATTCAATTGATAGGTATCCAACTTTATACCCTAAAACCAAAGAATGAACTTTTAATCGATGCTAGCAGCACATTGTCAAAAATTAACTATATATCATGCCACAAAGAAAACTTCAATAAATTCCAAGAAGTAGGAATAGTAAAGTTGAGTCTCCGATCAAAAGCAATTTTTAAAACACGTAAGTAAATGAGGACCTCTACCACTTGCCTGTAGTGTGATTTAGCATAAAATATAACGGCAGTGACGCAGGCAAAAAGCTATGATGGCCTGAAATAAGACAATGAGAAAGGAAAAACAATCAATTGATAGAACTATGTGGCCATCAGAGATGGGAGCTGAAGAAGATAGTGGTGTCTAGAAACTTCCAAGCTTTTCAGTTGGGAAATGGGTGGATCACATTGCCATTCATTAACATCAGGTACAGTATGTTAGGAGAAAGAGCCTTTGAGGAAAGAATAATGAGTTCATTTTCAGTCAAGCTGAGTCTGAAATGCCAACTAGACCTCAGTGGGTAAAGGTAGAACAGGCAGCTGAATATATCAGTCTAAATCTCAGGAGAGAGAGCAAGAGATGCATATTTGGAAAACAATCATGTATGCTGGCTAAGTGACTTTGGATTTAGATGAGAGTCCTAAGAGAGGTTTTGAATGAAAACGTAAGAAGACACAGGAGAAAGCCCTAGGGCTCACAGATGCTTAACGTGGAGGAAAAGGATTTAGGGAAGGAGACCCAGAAACATGCTTCTCCTTTCATAACATTTATCACACTTGTAATTACTAGTTTCATGTCCATATTTCCTGCTACACTCTAAGCTTCATGAGGATTGGGATCCATGTATATAATAGTCACTGCTCTATTCTGAGCCTGACAAGGGCCCAGTAAATAGTAGGTGATCAGTAAATATTTGTTGAATGAATAAGTCAAATAATACATTAACCCAAAGTATTGCCTCCATTTGAACCCCCCTCGTCCCCACTTCCTACTCTATGAGTGAACCTGATCTTTCACCCTTCTCTCTCATATATCCAGCCTCCCTCTTTTTGTTAGGTCTTCTCTTTGCTCTGTGCAAGATCTTTAAGAAAGGATAAAATTCATGAAATATCAATATTTACAAACACAGTGACCAAAAATGAAGCTTAAAAACTAATATTGGATCCAACGGGCCCTGATGGTATACTGAGAGTTGATATAAGAGGAGAACAACAGAAATTCTCAACCATTTTCAGGTCATATTACATAGAAAATAATGTAGCATTTGTGGGTAAATAGAGGCACCTGTTCATGCACTAAGAGGAAAGTTCTGATAGACTGATAGAATCAATGTACAGAAAGACCTGTTAACCACTGGTAATGCACAGGTTGGGAAGTTTTACATAGCCCTGCTTTAAGGCTTGCCCTCCATTTTGAATACTGTTGTTTCCAGACTGTTACAGGATTTGTGAGCATATGGCCAGGCTGTTTATTCTTATAGAGAGTAAGGATAGTGGTTAAGAGGAGATTGCCTGGGTTTGAATACGGCTCTGCAACTCACTAAGTGTGTGACCTTGGACAAGTTACTGATCTTCTATGTACCTCAGTCTCCACTTTTATAAAATGGGATACTGATTGTGCTTACTGCATATGGTTGCTGTGAAGATTAAATGATTAAATGAGTTAATATATTTGAAGTGCTTAGAACAGAGCTTGACAATAAGAAAATATGGTATTCTTAACCAGCTAATCCTTTAACAGGAGAAACTTCACCTTGCAACTCACAACAAGAACCTAGACCATACTGATATTCTAAAAAGATGAGTATTCTCATTTAGGGATGTTCGTGCACCAAAATTTACTTGATATGATTCATAAATGAAAAATTACTAAAGCAGCTCTGTACACAAAGATAATTGGAAGGAAATATATAATGTATAAACAAAAAAATTCACTGAAATAATCATTTTAATTGGTGTTTATAAATCTAAAAATAAACATGTTTTATAATTATGGAGGAAAGAAGATGGAAATTCTCTCTTCAACAAAATTAAAAGTCATCAAAGTTTTCAAAAGTATTGTATCTGGCAACGCAATTGCTGTTTAAATTCTTATTAAATTTTTTAATATAGGGAATTCCCTGGTGGTCCAGTGGTTAGGACTCGGTGCTTTCATTGCCTTGGGCCCAGGTTCGATCCCTGGTGTGGGGAACTAAGATCCCACAAGCCACAGAGCACAGCCAAAAAAATTAATAATAAAAAATAAAAATCTTAATATAGCTATTTTTCACTATTCCCCTTATTCTTACTTCTATAATTTCTTTGTTAAATGGCCTGAAAGTGTTTTGTTTTTTTATTTGTTTCTTTTTTTTTTTGCGGTACGCGGGCCTCTCACTGTTGTGGCCTCTCCCATTGCAGAGCACAGGCTCCAGACGCGCAGGCTCAGCATCCATGGCTCACGGGCCCAGCTGCTCTGCGGCATGTGGGATCTTCCCGGACCGGGGCACCAACCCGTGTCCCCTGCATCGGCAGGCGGACTCTCAACCACTGCGCCACCAGGGAAGCCTGGTATTTTTTGAATAAAAGGAGTCCATTGGACCCAGAAGATAAATAATAATGACTCAGGATTAAACTCAGGATCTAAAAATGAGTGGACTCAGAATCTATAAGAAAATAAATAGAAACATTTTCTCCTTAGGGTTCATTGTATTGCTGTTTTCACTGTATTGAACAACTTGAAGAGCTGAAGAAAGCACTAAAAATAAACCTAAGACAAAAAGAAGAATAAATCGTAAGTTCAGAGACAAAGTTGAAGAATTATTAAATGACTGAATATACGCCAGTGGTGACTAAATTACGATTCCATGTAAAATCCCTTTCAGAACTGTCTTTGTAGAGACAACTTAGCTCATGAACACAATTGAGCTTAGTCTGAGCAAAGAAAACTAAGCCTAGGGAGCTGACCAGAAGCCATCACATTGAACTCTGATAATATTCGTTGACGATGTCATAGGATTAAAACTCATGAGGTTTGTTGCACATAAAACCGCATAAGATATGTAAATTAACATTCTGAAATGAGCATTCAACAACCTTTGTAACATGGAATTCTAATGTTAAAAAGTAACCTGTGGGGCTTCCCTGGTGGCGCAGTGGTTGAGAGTCCGCCTGCCGATGCAGGGGATATGGGTTTGTGCCCCGGTCCGGGAAAATCCCACATGCCGCGGAGCGGCTGGGCCCGTGAGCCATGGCCGCTGAGCCTGCGCGTCCGAAGCCTGTGCTCCGCAACGGGAGAGGCCACAACAGTGAGAGGCCCGCCTACCGCAAAAAAAAAAAAAAAAAAAAAAAGTAACTTGTATCCCTTTCCTCATCTAAATAAAGATATATCTATCTGCCAGTGTTCTTCACTGTAATCATGAAAACCAACTTTGACTGTCTTAGGAAAGGGAATTTATTGGAAGAATAGTGTAGGAGAAGAGAATGAATGGGAGGCTGAAGAAGCAGGTTCTAACTTTCACTAAGATGATAACCAACAATGCAGGAGATAACAGGGGAGAGGAGTCCTTGAAAGAAAATTGGAATGCTCTTCAGAAAAATGTGAAAGGCACCTATTGTTAATTAAAAAGAGAATCTATCGTGTTAGAGGAGGAAAGGAATGAAGATTAGCCAAAAGAAATTCTAAGTATGAAATCAATTTCAAGAGACCACATGCAGGTCCTCAGGATTTCACAGAGAGTCAGACTCATAAGAGGTAAACTACAGAAAGCTTGGATCTTTGCCATTACCATAATGGGGTGAGCCAAGAACACCCTAGAGTTCAATGAGAATGAACTATGCATGCATCACTCTTAATTTCCCTGCTGATGGAGCCACTAACTCAGGCTAATTATATTATGAGAAAATTCACCTGGAAATGAATAATAACCTCCCCAATTTACTCTCCTTACAGTCTTTCTTCTGTCACTGAAATGATCTCCATTCTTCCAGATGTTCAGGCCAAATTTATAGAATCAACCTTGATTCCTCTCTCTCTTTCACACCCTGCATATCATCTATCAAAATTCCTGCTGACTGTACCTTCAAATGATATACATAAGACCACTTCTTCTCACCAATTCCATTGACCACCCAGGTCTGAACCAACATTATTTCTCAATGGCACATCCTCTTAACAGGCCTCTTGGCTTCTATCCTTGCTCCCACCTCTGCCACCTCCATGGCCCATTCTCAACACTAGTCAAAATAACTTTTTAAAATTTGTCAGAGTATTTTCTCCCTGTGCAAAGCTCTCCCCCTTTCATCCAAAGAAAATGCCAGCTCCTTACAATGGCCTCATGGGTCCTACATGCTGCCCAGCATTACCTCTTCTCCTACCTCTTTGTCCCTTGCTCACTCTGCTCCCACCCTATTGGCCTCTGTCTCACACACACCAGGGATGCTCCCGCCTTAAGATCTTTTCTCTAGCTGTTCTCTTTACCTGTAATGTTCTTCCCAACGATATCTGCTTGGCTAACTCCTCACCTCCTTCAAGTCTTTGCTCAAATGTCATCTTCTCAACGACGCCCACCCTGACCACCTTAATCAATACTGCAACCAGTCTCCCACCCCCAGTACTCCTAGGTCCACTTACCCTGCTCGACTTCTTCTGTGCTCCACAACACTTCCTAATCCGTAATATGTTCTATTATTTATTGTTGTTATATATCGTCTCTGCCTCTACTAGAAATTAAGATCCCAGAAGGCAGAGATCTTTGTTTTGTCCACAATGTATCCCAAGAAAAATATTTCAATTTATTGTCATATAGAAATGATTCTCAAAATATTTGTTGAGTAAATGAAATAAACAGTAGTAAAATGCAGAGCAATGTGTGAAGGAGTTGTTTTGATCTTGGGGTAGGGTTTAAAAAGTTGGATAGGGTTCGTCACAAACTAAGGATAAGAACGTGGGCGAAATAATGTGAGTAAAGGCTGAAACTGAACTACAGGGTAAAGTGCAAAGAGACCATCCTTCTATAGGGCAGAATATCTTTGTTTCTATATGAAGGACCTTAGATTAATTCTTTCAGTTTTTCTCAAGGTAAAGTGGAGTGACTTATCTGGTCCATGAGTTTTAGGGCGGAAAAAAAAGAGCATATGTGTTAGTTTCCTAGGACTGCCACAACAAACTACCACAAACGTAGTGGCTTAAAAAAACAGAAATGTATTCCCTCACATTTCTGGAGGTAAGAAGCCCAAAATCAAAGTGTTAGCAGCCACTGAAGCCTCTCCCTCTGCAGGCCCTAAGGGGAGAATCCTCCCTTGCTTCTTCCAGATTCTGGTGGCTCCATGCTGTCCTTGGCTCGTGGCTTTATCACTCCAATCTCTGCTTCCTTCTTCACATGGCCTTGTTTTCTGGATTTCTGTCTTTTCTTCGTCTCTTGTAAGCACACTTGTCATTGGGCTTAGGACCCACTCAGACAATGCAGGATGATCTCATCTTGAGATCCTTAACTTAATTACATCTGCAAAGACCCTTATTCCAAATAAGGTCGTATACACAACTCCCAGGGATTTAGATGTGGACCTATCTTATGGGGAGTCCACCATTCAACCCAAGAGAGTGGACATCCTCGGGTCAACATCTTTCCTCTTCAGATCTTTGCATCTAGATAAGGTGGTTTCTGACCATGAGGGAACCCTGTGGTTTTCACCTTGTGCCAATGACAGACTAGCTCCAACACACTCAGAGCCTCAATATCCATGCTTTGTAGACATTTTCAGGTAAAACAAATTTACTGCTTTTATTGTTTCTCAGCAAGGTTTATACTGATTACATGTTAAATCATAATCAATATAAAAATATTATAATATTTTACCTTCTTTTTGTGTGGTATATCTGTAAAATCTAGTGCGTACTTTGCATCGCAATTCAGACTATCCATATTTCAAGGGCTCTGTAGGCACATGTGAGTGGCTTCCCTATTGGAAAGCACAGGCATACAGCAATGCCTGGCACATAGCCAATATTGAATAAATATTACTGAATAAATAAATGATTAAATAAAGTATCCTATCTGATGCCAATGCTACATAGAATGAAACCTTCAAGGGAGCAGAAAAGGTGAATCAGAAAGGGGATTCGTGCTGGACATCCAAAGACCAGTGATAAAAGACCCCTAGAACTTCAATCTCATAAGATAGAAAAGACTTAGTCTTACAGAAGTAGGACCATGCCAAATTCTCTGAGTGTCATTTCCTTGGAAGAGAAAGCCAAACATAATGTCATAGTGGTTTGGAATTAAATAATGCCCTTACTAGATTTTTATTTCTGAAGAATGACCCAATTTTCATCCCATAATGTCTTCTAGAGACTGAAGTCACAAAACATGAGAATCTGAGTCCTGCAAATCTACAGTCACGAATATGGAATTAGGAAGAGGCTTAACCCAGCGAAGACTGTATTCCAGCTGTTAGGCAAGTCCTCATGCTTTACAACTTTTTTATCGTCTAAAAAACAAACAAACAAACAAAATGAAACACATGGGTTTGTCTGACAGATGCTGGAAAACAGCTTCTGCTCTTAGACCTCAAATGCACTGATGCAAATTAAAACATGAAAGGTAGTCCATGTCTTTATGGCCTTGATTACCACCATGCTCACCCCCCTGGGTTCTTGTATGGCCATTTCATAGTTTCCCAAGCCTGGCATGTTTGCTTAGTGGCGGGAACATGATTGCCTAAATTAAGTTCTCTGACATAAACACACCATTATCTCATTCTAAATTGGATGATCACTAATCGCTCATAATTTATTGTGCATGAATGATACAGTGCTTCTTGAAGTGCCAAAACAAACTGTCAGCAATTTTAAAATATAGCAGCCCATTAATCTATTTAAACCAAGTCCTAGGATTTTCCTTTCATTAGCATTATGAATGAGGAAGCAGCTTCACTTCCTAAACTCTCATACTGAGTGGGAGCTCTACCTTGAGCAGTTTGTCCAACCTCCCTCTCCTTTCAATATGGCATTTGAACCATGATTTGTAACTGAACTTAGGTTTGCTAGCCCAAAGCCTCTCATTTAGTATAATAAATTAATACTGAGCCATGTCAAACAATTTCTGCTTTGATATAGCCTTCAGAGAAAGCATTTTGAAGAAAATTCTGAAGTCTGAGATAGGTTTCCCTTACAAATAATTTCCCTTATGAAATTACAAGTTAAGACCCCAGTATAGACTAATGAACTGTTCAAAAGATTGACTATAAACCCTTGCCCTGCCTTCACATTTAATTTAGGAAAACAAATTTTTTTGGCACAGCTTAATTTTTCCTCAAAGATCAATGAATGCTTTTACCTCTCATAGCTAGTATAATAAAAACCTTCCTTTGAACTCTTTTAAATCTCTCCTTTGATGAAAGATTTGAGAATATAAAATATTAATTAAACTATCACCAGCAAGTCTAAATGTCATTGGAATACAATTATGCCCTCCTCAATGCTTTTAGGCTCCCAAAACAGCCAGCTGCAGGACAGATCTTTTCAAATCAAACGGCCCAAAAGATGATGAACTGATGAATGGTCCAGTGGTGGCATTCTTTTTTTTTTTTGTGGTACGCGGGCCTCTCACTGTTGTGGCCTCTCCCGTTGCGGAGCACAGGCTCCAGACGCGCAGGCTCAGCAGCCATGGCTCACGGGCCCAGCCGCTCCGCTGCATGTGGGATCTTCCCAGACTGGGGCATGAACCTGTGTCCCCTGCATCGGCAGGCGGACTCCCAACCACTGCGCCACCAGGGAAGCCCTTGAGCTCCCACTTTTAACTATTATATCATTAACAATTATTAATGTGAGAGTCAGAGTGGGTGTTTCAATGTAAACAGCCCCAGTGACTGTAAAATTACCAAAGCAAAACTCATAGATTCCAACGACGAGAGCAGACACTGGCCCTGCTAAGAATAGGTCTGATCACAGCCAGAGAGAGTCCCTGGAAAGTTTTTGATTTGATATATGATATGGCAGTTTTAAGACACTACATTTTTGAGAGTTGAATTATTTGTCTCTTCCATTTTCCAAATTTAACTTCTGGTTTTAATTTAAAATCATCATAAACCATTTATAACTTATCAGTAAAATGTACATTTATAGGAAGTCAATCCTAGGTCACAGAGTAATACTTTGGTTTTGTTATAGGAGGGGAAAAATGAGTTCAGAGCATTAATATAAAAGACCATTAAGGGGCTTCCCTGGTGGCGCAGTGGTTGAGAGTCTGCCTGCCGATGCAGGGGACATGGGTTCATGCCCCAGTCCGGGAAGATCCCACATGCAGCAGAGCGGCTAGGCCCGTGAGCCCTGGCCACTGAGCCTGTGCATCGGGAGCCTGTGCTCCACAACGGGAGAGGCCACAACAGTGAGAGGTCCATGTACTGGGAAAAAAAAAAAAAAACAATGTGAAAACTACCTTATTAATAAAAATGCTTATCACCATCTGAGCCTTCGGTGAGTCATAATCGTTTTGCTGGTGGAGGGTCTTGCCTCAATGTTGAGGGCTGCTGACTGATGAGGGTGGTGGTTCCTGAAGGCTGGGGTGGCCATGGTAAATTCTTAAAGTAAGGCAATGATGAAATTTGTTACATCAATTGACTCTTCCTTTTATGAATGATTTCATAAAATCAATATGCAATACTGTCGCATATCGCAAAACTGTTTGATAGCATCTTACCCACAACAGAATTTCTTTCAAAATTAGACTTAATCCTCTCAAACCCTGCCGCTGCTTTATCAACTAAGTTTTTATGTAATATTCTAAATCCTTTGTTGTCATTTCAGTCATTTTCATAGCATCTTACCAGGAGTAGATTCCATCTCAAGGAACCACTTTCTTTGCTCATCCATTAGAAGCAACTCTTCATCTGTTTAAGTGTTATCATGAGATTGAAACAGTTCACTCACATCTTCAGACTCCACTTCTAATTCTAGTTCTCTTGCTATTTCTACCACATCTGCAGTTACTTCTTCCACTGAAAACTTTAACCCCTAAAAGTCATCCATGAGGGTTGGAATTAATTTCTTCAAAACTCCTGTGAATGTTGGTATTTTGACCTCTTCCCAGGAATCACAAATGTTCTTTTTTTTTTTTTTTTTTTGGCAGTACATGGGCCTCTCACTGTCGTGGCCTCTCCTGTTGCGGAGCACAGGCTCCGGACATGCAGGCTCAGTGGCCATAGCTCACGGACCCAGCTGCTCCACGGCATGTGGGATCTTCCCGGACCGGGCCACGAACCCGTGTCCCCTGCATCAGCAGGCGGACTCTCAACCACTGCACCACCAGGGAAGCCCCACAAATGTTCTTAATGGCATCTAGAATGGTGAATCCTTTCAAGAAGGTTTTCAATTGACTTGTCCCAGATCCATCAGAGGAATCACCTTCCATGGCAGCTATAGCCTAATGAAATGTATTTCTTAAATAAGAAGATTTGAAAGTCGAAATTACTCTTTAATCCATGGATGTTGTGTTAACAGGCATGAAAACAATATTAATCTTGTTGTATATCTTCATCAGAGCTCTTGGGTAACCAGGTGCATTGTCAGTGAGCAGTCATATTTGACAGGAATTTTTTTTTTTCCTGAGCACAAGTTCTCAACAGTGGGCTTAAAATATTCAGTAAACTATGCTGTAGACAGATGTGCTGTCATCCAGTCTTTGTTGTTCCATTTATAGAGCACAGGAAGAGTGGATTTATCATAATTCTTAAGGGCCCTAGTATTTTCAGAATGGTAAATGAACACTGGCTTCAATTTCACCAGCAGCACTAGCCCCTAATAAGAGAGTCAGCCTGCCCTTTGAAACTTTGAAGACAGGCATTGACTTCTCTCTAGCTATGAAACACCTAGATGGCATCTTTTTCCAATAGAAGGCTGTTTAATCTACACTGAAAATCTGCTGTTTCATGCAGCCACCTTCATTAATGATTTTAGCTAGGTCTTCTGGATAACTTGCTGCAATTTCTACATCAGTAATTGCTGCTTCACCTTGCACTTTTATGTTATATAGAGATGGCTTCTTTCCTTTAACCTCATGGACCAAACTCCAAACTTTTCTTCTTGAAATTCCCTACCTCTCTCCACCTTCATAGAACTGAGAAGAATTAGGGCCTTGCTCTGGATTAGGCTTTGGCTTAGGGGAATGTTGTGGCTGGTTTGATTTTCTATCTAGACGACTAAAACTTTCTCCATATCAGCAATAAGTCTGTTTTGCTTTCTTATCATTTGTGTGCTCACCGTAGTAGTATTTTTAATTTCCTTCAGAACTTTTCTTTTATATTCACATCTTGGCTGACTGGGGCAAGAGGTCTAGCTTTTGGCCTATCTCAGCTTTCAACACGCCCTCCTCACTAAGCTTAATCATTTCTGGCTTTTGATTTAAAGTGAGAGACGTGAGACTCTGCCCTTCACTTGAACACTTAGAAGCCACTATAGGGTTATTTATTGGCCTAATTTTAATGCTGTTGTGTCTCACGTAATAGAGATGCCCAAGGAGAGAGAGAGATGGGGAAATGGCTAGTGGGTGGAGCAGTCAGAACACACACAATTTATCCATTAAGTTCACAATCTTATATGGGCACGGTTAGTGGTACCCAAAACAATTATAAAGTAACATCAAATATCTCTGATCAAAGATCACCATAACAGATATAATGATAATGAAAAAGTTTGAAATATTGCAAGAATTACCAAAATGTGACACAGAGACATGAAGTGAGCAACTGCTATTGGAAAAACTGTGCTGATAGACTTGCTCAAGGCAGGGTTGCCACAAACCTTCCATTTGTTAAAAAGAAAAGAAAAGAAAATGCAGTATCTACAAAGTACAGTAAAGCAAAGCACAATAAAACAAGGTATACCTGTACATGGAAAACTTTTAGGTCCATATGTGTCAAAGATTGAACTAAGAAATGGGGACAGTTGTGACAAAAATGACAAACATTCTCATTCTGATAGTTAATGAAGACAGATTTAAAAATTACAAAATAAATATTTATGAGAATTGTTCCATTTGTAGACGTATTCTTGATGTACTTGTGAGGACAGGCGAATTCCACGACCTTCTATCCCGCCATCTTAACACCTCCCCAATAAATATTTAAATATAACTGAAACAATGTAAAAAAAAGTTTAGGGACCTGTGATAAGATACAAAGGGAGAATCTGACCTAGTTGGGCTGGAGAGGGGGGTGGTACAGAGACAGACAGGGTGGGCTTCTCTGAGGAAGTCTTAAATGGGAAGGGAAGCAGCTAACTGGATAAAAGGGGATGGAAAGTGAGGGTGTACATTCTCCAGCAACTTCGTGATACACTGACAAAGGAACAGTTTAAACAGCATCCCCAGATCAGGACTTATTTTGGAGGCATAGTGAAGGTAATTATTCAAAAATCATGACCACAGAAAAGAAGCAACTGGTCTGTTAATTTCATCAGCATGTTTTCCCATTGGTCACATATTTTAACTAAAAATATAACCAGTTCAGTCTTTATCATTCATGCCATGGTGATTAATTTATCTTGAAAGACTTTAAATCGTTCAACTTCCTTCTTCTCCCTGTGGTGGGTACAACTCGTTTCCCCATTTATGTTGTTTTTGCCACCCCTTCCTCACCAACTCCTGAGACAATTTAGGCCCTACTGCCTGAGAAGATCACAATACCCCTGTGCAAAAGTTCTTCTTTTCCCTGGTGATGAGTGCTCACCTATGAGCTTTTCCCTGACTACCCACAATAAAGAGCATAAAACCCAAAGAAAGAACAAGTGGCCTTTGTGTAAATAGGTCACACCTATCACATTTTACGCTCCAAGGCTGTTAATTTGGTTGGAATTTGCCTATGTAAATATATATTTTATTAAACTGGAAACAGAAACTGGATAATGATACTTGGGCCCTAGCATGAACAAAGGATTATACCTTCCTGTCAGTGAAAGAAATAAAAGTGATTGAAAAAAAAAAAAAAGAAAACTATAAACATTGCAAAACATTCTTTTGGCTTTGGATAGGAACTCCAATAATGATGTCTTATTTGAGGTTGCTTCAGTCTGGCACATTCAATAGTTATTTGTTTGTATAGTCATCTTAATAAGCATGTGATGAAGGGGTAGAAAGTGCAAATGACCTATGCTAAATGTCTCTACTTGTTTCCCAAACTAAGAGTATTAATAGCAAAATATATTTTCTTCTAGTACTATGGGGATTCATAGTCCTTGATTCAATGTCTTATTTAAAACTGGGATAAAGTAGATTATGTAGGAAATTATCTCTCTAATTTTTAAATGATAAGAAAGGTGGAGGCACATTATTTTAATAGCTTCCCAGTCCACTAAGCATTACTAAATAATTGCAAAAGACTTATCATTCTCCTCCAGACTGCCCTCCAGTCACTGATAAAGAGCACTACCATTTCTCAATGTTTCCTGGAAATCCCATTCAAGTTTTCAAACCTCATTTTAAGGCATTTGATCACATTTAATGTTTTTACTTCCTTTCCCAGTTTTTTGCCCTTCAAATCCCTAACAAGAATCAATGCCTTAAAATTTTTTTCAAAAAAGCACATTATGCAAGTTTTGTAGAATTCACCAAGTACCCAGATCTCATGAACTAGGAGGTACCCCTGATATGGTAATCTTTTGGCAAACCAATGGCAACCACCTGAAGCCAATTGTAAATTTAGATTTAACAGAAGAACTGGAAGACACTGGCTTTTACCTAAATCTTGAAATGAATTAAACATCCCTGAAGATTGATCATTTTTCAGATGAAGTCTTTTATAGTTATATATTTCACATATATTGTTTTTCCTGGAACTAGAATAAGATATGTGAAAATACCACAAGAAACACTTTTATCTGTGATATTTCCAATCCAGTTGGCAGGAGAAAGTAAAGACACATCACAGGAAAATTTATTCTTATGAGATTTCCAGCACAGCTCTGTATCCTCCAGAAAAACCCAAAGAAACATTTAAACTGGAGCCTCCAAACCTTTTGTCATTCATCCCTCACTATGGGACAGTGTCTTCTGTCATTTTGTACCCTTTTGTATTAATGGGCAGATGGATATTCCACAATAAATAGCCTCAAGAATCATCCCAACCAAAAACTGATTTAAAAAATTCAGTGCAGATCCAAGCCAATTTTGTCAGCTTAAGTTAAAAGGTTTGGGTTCTCAGACAGAGCATGTTTTAGAATGCAAAATGCAAAAAGAAGATGGTTTTTATCCATTGCTGCAAATAATCACTGTTTCCCCTGACAATAGTTCAACTACCTTAATTTTTTTTCTGTAATCAAGTTTAGGATGAGACTACAAAATTGAGTCTTTTCTAGGCTTAGGACTTCCCTCTAATGATTCAGTCTGTATTTAAGGGCCCTACACTATTGACAGAGTCAATCTTCAACAACCATAACATTCTCATCTATCAGCTCATTATTCAAAATTAAGCCAAAGCCACCATTATATTGACCATGGACTTTATATCCTGAGATAACCATAATTCATTCATTCATCTACTCATTCAACATACATAATTACTGAGTATCTACTTACTCTTGTACTAGGTGTTGTGCTGTTGCTTTTTACATTTCTATTCACATCTTATTTTATTCACATCTTATTAAGAAGAAATACTAGCTGTTAATATAGGTATCTCCACTGACATCACACAACTGCAAACACTACCATCTCCTTCCTAGAACCAATCTCCTTACTTCCATTTGTTATTCTCTATACTCTGTTCTCTACAAATTGACCAAAATTATATTTCTCAAATGTAAATCAGATCATATTATTTCCTGTTGAAAATACTCTAAATCAGTAGGTCTCAGCCATGGACAATTTTGTCCCTCCAGGGGTATGTGACAACATGTGGAGACATTTAATTGTCACAATTAGGGGTAAATGTTACTGGCATTTAGTGGGTAGAGGCTTAATACTGCTAAACATTCTACAATACACAGCACAGTCCCCATGGCAAAAAAGTACCTGGTCCAAATGTTAATAATGCCGCAGTTGAGAAACTCTGCTCTAAATCCAAATTCCCTCCCCTGATTTGCAAGCTCACGTAGTCTTGCTCCAGCCTCTCTCTCTTTTGCCTTCCCTCTGGTCACACTCTCCATGGCTCATTATGCTCCAGCCATGCAGGATATACTTTGTATTCCTTGGACACACCAAGCCAGTCTGTACCTCAGAACTCTTTAACTTGCTAATCCCTGTTCCTCTCTCTGGAATGTTCTTCTTCCAAAACTTTGCATGCCTGCCTTCTTCTCAACATTTAGATCTCTAGTCACGTCATCTAAAGTAACTACATGCATTTCACCCTCATGAATCCCATTCCCATCACTGTGAATTTATCTTGTTCATTTATGTTGTGTGCTCCCCTTAGAATGTAGGCTCCATGAGTAGCCAGTCTTATTCGCTATTCTCTTCCCTAGAACTGGAACTCTGTCACTCCCACTCTTCATCACCTGCAAGGCCCAGTTATAAAATCAAAACACAGGAAAAGATATGGGGCAAAAAGGGAAATTGCAAAACTGTCAAATAGTGAAAAGAACATGGGTGCAAATAGACAACTCTAAACTTAGTGGAAGTAGTATGTAATTTTAGTGTTTGCTTCATTTTCATTTAGGATACAGTTTTAAGTGTTTTAAATGGATTAACTCATTTAATCCTCATATATCACCAGTCTCTTAAAAATACTACTATGTTAGCACTATTATTATCCTGACTTTACACATAAAGAATGGCAGCACAGAGAGGCTTAGTAACTTGCTCAGGCTCATGTAGCTATTGAATGGTAGTGCTGGAATTTCCACACAGGGACTCTGCCTCTACAGCACTGTTCTCTTAACCACCATGCCCTGTGCCAGGCAAAAAAACTGCCTGCTTAGAAAAATAAACAAATAGGGCCTAATTAAACTTAAAAGCTTTTGCACAGAAAAGGAAACCATAAACGAAATGAAAACCTATGGAATGGGAGAAAATATTTGCAAATGATGCGACCGACAAGGTGTTACTATCCAAACTATATAAACAGCTCATACAACTCAGTATCCAAAAAACAATCCAATCAAAAAATGAGCAGAAGACTTGAATAGACTTTTTCCAAAGAAGACATACAGTTGGCTAACCGGCACATGAAGACATCCAACATCGCTAACTATTAGAGAAGTGTAAATCAAGACCACAGTGAGGTATCACCTCAAACCAGTCAGAATGGCTATCATCAAAAAGTCTAAAAATATGGGCTTCCCTGGTGGCGCAGTGGTTGGGAGTCCGCCTGCCGATGCAGGGGATGTGGGTTCGCGCCCCGGTCCAGGAGGATCCCACGTGCCGCGGAGTGGCTGGGCCCGTGAGCCATGGCCACTGAGCCTGCGCGTCCAGAGCCTGTGCTCCATAACGGGAGAGGCCACAACAGTGAGAGGCCCGCGTACCGCAAAAAAAAAAGAAAAAAAAAAGTCTAAAAATAATAAATGCTGGAGAGAATGTGGAGAAAAGGGAAACCTCATACCGTGTTGGTGAGAATGTAAACTGGTACAGCCACTATGGAAAACAGGATGGAGGTTCCTTAAAAAACTAAAAATATCGATAGAACTAACATATGACCCAGCAATTGCACTCCTGGGTATATATCCAGAAAAAACGAGAACACTAATTGGGAAAAATACATTCATACCACAATGTTCATAGCAGCACCACTTACAATAGCCAAGATATGGAAGCAACCCAAGTGTCCATCAAGAAAAGAGTAGATTCAAAGACTTAGTATAGGGAAAGTTATACTAGTTTATATGTAAACTAGTATGAATGCATGCTTAAAATGTATGTAAAAGAAATGACTTCTAACAAATAAGAGAAATACTATGGAAAGCCAAACCTGATGCCCATGCTTTGGTACCAGTTTCTATGGAATGTGCTTTATGATGAGATTCTATGGACTTCACTAAATAATCCTTTCTTTAAAAGAGTGAAAACAGACCTACTTTATCCTGATTTGCTTTGAAGCCAAGAGCCCAATAAAGAGTCTCCAACACGTTTTAAAATAAAAATATAAATCCCCCATCAGCACAGAGCACAGTGGCAAGTGAATAAATTTAAGTATTCTCCTTCTTTTTAGATTCTTGCTTTTCATTCTTAAAACTATGAAATAGTATTTATTAGGATGTCCCTATTCCAAGGTTCAAACATACTATATCTAAAACATGTGGGTATATTTGTCAGGGCTCATCATATCCTCCCTTCATATTAACAGGAAGCAGGGCTCAAAATCTCTGATCCCTGTTATATTATTATGGCTAGAGGAGAACACTTGGCGAAATAGTCCTTCTCCCTGTGGTTGTCAGGCCACATATTTCATCTTGCAAGTGTTGGCAGTGAGTTCAGCTTGCCACTCACAGATATGTGTATTGAAGCAATCACACTGATGATGAGTAGACGTTGCTTCCTCCTTATGCAAACAGTCCACAGGTACTGAAGGGATTTGTTCCTGTAAGTTCCGTGTTACTTGAACTTTACTATTTCAGCACAGGCACTCCCTCAGCACCTTTCTATCCCCTTCTCCAAAATTTAAATCAATGTTTCATCTCTATGATAAACTAGTCAACTACCAACCCTGCCAAAAAGTGGCTGAGTGGGTCACTTTTAGTTTGCCAATGTGTGTGTGTGTGTGTGCGAGAGAGTGAGAGTGAGAGAGAGAGAGAGAGAATGACGGCACTGATTTTTGAAGTACTGAGCATGAGATACCTAAGCTAATCCCTCACACTTCAAAAACATATTAACTCTAGAATTCATTAAATAATAGATTAGATTAAAGGAGATACCAGGCTGAGGAGATAGAGACACTGTCTTACCACTAAATAAAATATTTGCAGTTTACTACTCTTGCAGCTAGAGTACACCTAAAACTGGGATTCCCATAAGAGTTTTTAAGTGGTTGATGAGTAAAATGGCTCTTACACTAAAAGGTGGTAAAATATAAGGCTCCTCTCTGTCATGAACTTCTATGTAACCTAGAAACATTCTATGCCAAAATATAAATATGTTTGTATATGTATATATACATACACGAAACACATGTATAGGTATATATAAAACATATACATATAGTCATGTGATTCACTTTTTAAACACTGTCATGCTAATAAAATGGGCTTACTATTTTTAATATTAAACTGAATATTTTATTCCTGATTATCTCCAGTTCTTGGGGAAAGTGGAACTCAGCCTCAAAGAGAGAAGTTATACATTGAATGCTTGTCCCCCTGCCCCCAGAGTTCATGTGTGGAAATCAACCACCAGGGTGATGGTGTTTGGGTCGGTGGTGGAGGTGATTAGGTTGTGAAGGCTGGAATTAGTGCTCTTGAAAGAGGGACCCTACAGAGCTCCCTAGCCCCTTCCCCCATATGAGATTATAGTGCTCGCACCTTGCTCTTGGACGTTCAGCCTCCAGAACTGTGAGAAATAAATGTTGTTTGTTTATAAGCTACCCAATCTGTGGTATTTTGTCATAGCAGCCAAACAGACTAAGACAGAAGTCAATTTTAAGTCTTAGTTTGTTTTACTCAAACAGCTGTCTCCCTTATAGCATATCTGGACTCAGATCTTAAGTCACAGGGTAGGAGGGGAAGACAATATGACACAGAGAAGTCTTTGCTGGGCACGTAGGAGAAAGGAGCCACTAGGAATAGATAGATGGAAAGGGAGAGAAAGTTAGATGCAGTGTCCTTGTTTTTCCCTTACTCGGACAGGCGTGCACCTCTGGTGGAAATGTATGGTCAAATCACCCAAATGCACTTGGTGGAAAGCCCAAGGTTAGCAGCTCATGACCTGCATCCTCTCTGAGAGGCCAGCCTTCACAAGGCACCATGTGACAATCGAGTCAGAGCAGCAGAAAGGAAGTGGCTCCAAGAGGTGTCTAGGCAGCCAATT
Source organism: Hyperoodon ampullatus (assembly GCF_949752795.1). Classification (NCBI taxonomy): domain Eukaryota; kingdom Metazoa; phylum Chordata; class Mammalia; order Artiodactyla; family Ziphiidae; genus Hyperoodon; species Hyperoodon ampullatus. The sequence continues at coordinate 156,945,239 of NC_136914.1, read as the reverse complement.
CCAAAAGGCTCTGAAAACCAAAAGTGCTTTTCAGAACTCATTTGATGGCAAAATATGACTAAGTTAACACAACGCTACTTATAATTTATATCATTTATCCACTTACTGCAATGTGTCCAATTACACCGTGCTAGCTATACATGATATACAGATGATACACAGCCTTTTGAAAATCTAGAAATACGTACAAATCTCAAAATATACCTGGCCCCAATGGCTTCAGGTAAGAGAGATCGAACTATATTGAAAATTGAGAGTGATTTTACAGGCTCTTCTTCCATAGCACCTGTATGCATTCCTGACAAACTCTATATCCCACAAAATTGCTCATGGGAAAATAAAGTGCAACCCATCATGCAAATTCTATGCAAGTTTGTGAACAGAAGAGTAATAGAAGTAAACATTGTTACCTTATGAGGTAATCGCAAAAATAATAAATAACTAATAATAAACATAAATATCTTATGATCTCATTAGGCTGCAGGCTTCCTCAGGGGATGCTGAAAGTGCACAAAAACATCGAGTGAGGATACAGAACAGGGGGAGCTCTGAGAACATGGGGAACTGCGACTTGCTGGGAGTTCAGGGTCCTGCAAAACTAAAGGTGCCCCTCTCTGAGGAGGGAGGCCACAATACAACAGCTCATTTTGAACTTTCATGAAATAGAGCTGAAAGGGCTCCAGCCTGCAGAAGCTGAGTTGAAGGATGGCCTTTCCTGCTGAAAGTTCTCATTCTACTTCCATTGTTCTGGCGCCTTTTGCCATAGGAAAATTGTAACCCGACTTTCACTTTAATGTGACATTATTCTGTTATTCACCAATCACAGACTCAGCTGTGTTTAAAATCACAGCCATTGGAGTCAGATCGACTGGGACTGAACCCTACCTAGCTGAGCACAGTAAAGGACAAAAGCAGTAAAAACCTGCCCACAATCCTGATCTCAAGGAGCTCACAACCCAGCCAGAATGAGTCCAGTAAGATGCTACACTAGAGCTGACGGTAAGTGACAGCTATGAAAAATGAATGAAAACATCTCTCTAGACTGAGACTTGACAGGAAAAGCGAAGCTTTAGCCAGGCCTAGAAGAATCAGCAAGCCATAATCTGTAGTCTCTTTTATTGTGAGATTGCTGTGGCCTAAGAGGAAGAACAATGAATCTGTACTTCATCAGCTGCTTCTTGTTGGACAAACCACTTAACCTTTCTAGGCCTTTATTAGTGAAAGTCACTTAATATTTTGCAGTGAAATTAGGTCAAATGAGATGCTAGATGTGAAAGTGCATTGAGGAAAGGGCTTCACAATGGAGAATAATAAAGCTAATGTTTACTGAGTGCTTTCTAAAGCCGAGCACTTGTCCAAGTGCTTTATAGAGATGTTTCCTTTAATCCTTTTAGATGTTAGATATGTTCTATTATAAACCTGGACCTTCACAGATGAAAAACTGAGAGAGAAAGAGGATAAAAGGTTAAACAAATTGGCTTAGCTCAAACAGTAAGTGGTAAATGCCAGACGACAGCCCAGGAAGGGTATGGGTTACGAGCCCAGATTTTTTAACCACTAGAAGATGAACTTTTGGGGGGCAAAGGCTATGAATTAGTCACCTGTGCATCCCCAGCACAAGCACAGTGCCAGAGATGAAGTATCTACTCAAGTGTTGAATATATGGGCACTTACATTGTCTGCAATTAAAATATTTATTTTAATATTTACAGTGTTTTCATATGTTATATGCCCATGAATCACTTACAATAACAGTAAACACCAGATGGTACCATGACAAAAATGATCATTTCCGTAGATTCATAATTCTTGAAAGGACATTGGAGATCATCAACTTTTTTTTTTTCCCACAGGTGTGGCCCAGAGAGGTTAGGTGATTTACCCAATAACAACAAGTCTAGCTAGATCTCAAAATTTCCTATCTAACATTTTATTTTCCTACTACATCCTAAACAAGAATGTAAGTCATTTTGGCTAAAGAAGATGTTTTGAAATAAAGTCAAATTGGAGACTTATTATCATTAGAAATGTTCAGAACTCAGAAGTGGACATGTATATATTTTTGTGTCTGGACAGATGCAAGGGAAATCTTTGATGGCAGAAAGCAGACTGTGAGAAATAGTCAACAAAGGGAGGCATAACATATATGACCCTTGACCTCTCTTTGTATGTTTCAGGGCATCAAAGGAATCTAGAAGAATGATACACAGGAAAGAGCAGTGTTTCTCAAACTTGCATGTGGTGCAATATGCTTACATGACAATGGCTGTATGGCAAACATGAGGTAAATGGACAAGTCATCTCCAGCCCAAGGTCACTGTCCCAGGGGCTCCAGCTGCCCTGAGCCACCCTGAGGGCTAAGACCAACAGTAGCTTGTATATCTATAACCCATTCTTTCCAGTTGTTCTACTATGGAGGAGAGGAAAACAGAGCTTTAAGGAATTAAGGCTTGAGTTCAAACTCCAAAAAAAAAAAAAGGGAAATTTTTGCATAAGAATAATAAACTGGCTGCATAAACCCTCATGAAAGGAAAGTAATCCCACCTCCTATCTATCATTTATATACACTGCTGACAAACTTTCATTCAAACTTATGAGCTATTTCCCTATCACTTTAGCACTAAATCTGCCACTTCACAAAAAAAGGCTGTATTCTATATGACAGTTTGGGGCACATGGAAGAAGTTTCTGAACAAGGACATTCCTGGATCAGTCTGAACCCACAGGTAACAATGAGTGATGAATATCCTTGGCATGAACACCACATACCCCATTGCAAGCTTTTTATTTTGCAAGCTGTCCAAACTGTCGTGTGAAAACTTCTATTAGATTCCCCAGAGCCATGAAGCAGGTAGAAGATTTTAGCAGCCCTGAACACGAGGCAGCCCACAAAAATATGGATTCAACTTCAGGAAATGATAGACAGTCACCACTGTAAACTATTTTATGCCTGGAGCCAATCCACAAAACTAATGCAATAATAGAGATTCTAAGTTAAAGCTGGAAATTGCTACCCAGGTCAGGCTACTCCCTAGAGCTCAGATAGGATTACTTTGGGTGCATTCTGGAACCCCACAGCTGGTCTAGGTTTTCATTGTCTCATATAATGAACTTGCACTATTTCCTTTAATAATCCTCAACCCCCTGCTTTGGATTGGATAGTCAATCTGAATTTATCTTTTCCCAATTTTAGCTTTTCATTCTTTCCTTATTTCAGACAAAGCTGAAAAAAAAAAAATCCCATATCCCTGTGGAATTATACCTAGATTTTCTTACTTAGCTCTTACTCTTTTGCAGCTCTTGCTTTTGCTCCTTTGATACACTGGTCACTTTTATCTGAAACCTGGCCAGCTTGTCAAATTCCCTCAGGTAATTCTAAAATCCAAAATAGATGCATTATAATAGAAAGAACAGTTGATTGGTCAGGGAGCAACTTGCTCTCTATACTACTATTCACATGTTTATTAAGAGAAAAGAAATGACTTGGTGCTGTATGTCTTGGTTTTCCTATTCATAAAATCTAAAATAATACTTTTGTGGTTTCTACCTGCCTCTTGTAACACTGGATTTTCTCCCAAACAAAAATGACTTCCTATTAATCTGGTATTGTGAGGATTCAAACTAATTTCTTGCTAGTTTCATAACATTGTACTTTGTCATGACAAATGAAGTAATAGTATATTTTCACCTTTATACTGTCTTTAACCCCACCAACCCATATTCCCATGCACCAATCTTGAAGAATTTGCTATCAATGGCAGGAACTGCTCTGATGCAATTGTTTGAGCAACTGATGTGAAACAAATCATCTGACTCAAAGAAAGACAGATGGACAATGCTTATAGGCTGACCCACACCAAGGAAATAGTATTGCTGCCTATAGTGGTTTCAGTTTGAGTTCCACTCCATTTGCAGTTAGTTATGGAACAAAAATCTATCAATTTATAATGCATAAATAATCCTTCCTCACCAGTCCTAGAAATGAAATGTCTACTAAAAGTTGCAGTTACTGAGGAAGAAAACGTTATCCCAGTGAATGTAACAAAACTTCATATCTTACACAAAACAACCTATCTTAAATCCTTGTTATCCAGACACATTAAAATAGCAACAGGGACTTCCCTGGTGGTCCAGTGGTTAAGACTTCACCTTCCAACGCAGGGGGTGCAGGTTTGATCCCTGGTCGGGGAGCTAAGATCCCACATGCCTCAGGGCCAAAAAACCAAAACATAAAACAGAAGCAATATTGTAAAATAGCAACAAAAAATTCCATTTTTGATGAAAGATTATTCCATAGTTAGAATCGAATGTCCTAGTAAGTAGAGCTGATTTTTAAAATTTTGTTTTTAGAGATGTGTTAATTTGGGTCCTCAGAGGAGCACGGGTCCTCTGGGAAGCATGCATCAAGATGGTATGAGATGTGTAAGGTAGGCAACCTCTAAGATGGCCCACAATGATTGCCACCTCCTGGTGTTCGTGTTGTGTAATCCTTAAGTGTGAGCTGGCCAAGTGACTTGTTTTTCACCAATAGAATTGGAAAGGTAATAAGATGTCATTTCTGTGATTAAGCTACAAAATATTTGACTTCCATCTTGCTAGAAGTCTCTCTCTCTCTTTCTCTTGCTGGATTTGATGAAGCAAGCCATCACGGTGAGAACTCCCATGTGGCAAAGGACTAAGGGAGCCTTCCAGGCAGCAGTCAGCAAGAAACTGAGGCCCTCAGCAGAACAGTCCACAGAAACTAAATCCTGCAGACCTTTCTGTAATCAAACCTCAGATAAGACTCCAGGACTGGCTGGCACCTGATTGCAGTCATGTGAGAGATCCTGAAGCAGAGGACCTGGCTAAGCCACACTCATATTCTTGACCCACAGTAACTATGAGATAATAAATGTGTGTTGTTGTAAGACAGTAAGTTTGGGAATAATTTGTTATGCAGCAGATGACTAATACAATGTGCAGGTAATGTATTGGGGAAGGAAGAAAAAAAAGGCAAGGAGAGCATTCTAACTATGACTTGGGTCTGACGTCTAATAAAGGATAGAGAGAAAGAAGGAGAATTGGGCTGCAGGAGTCCAGTACTACGGTATAGTCTTAGGCAAAGTTGCCCATTAGAAGAGGCCCACTTCTTGCCAGAATGATCCTGCCTTAGTACCATTACCATGCTCAGTCACTGGCTGAGAGCAGTCTGAAAGAATCATATTCCTGACACAAATGTGGTGGTGAATCCAGAAGGGTAGTATCTGGAGCCCCACAGCAGGTGATCTTGACTGGTGCATTTCCATGCTACAAAAGAGAAGCAAATATCACAATAGTGGAAAGAAAAGAGAAGGTATAGTTGCTTTTTAAGTCATATAGCTTCTTGCAGCTTGTTCCACCTTTTCAGCCATGTTGCCCAGGGTGGGCAGGAGTTAAGAAAACTTGAGGAGGTAGGAGTATCAGTGCTATCACCACTGCTCTGCATCACCCTCACTGAAATCTCTTCTGCTGGGTCAACAGCCTCTATCATTTTCATCTAGAAATCTCTTGTTTTGAGTAGGGAATATAGGATGATTGCATTCTCATTCTAATGTGTCTTTTTTCAAAGAAAATGTTTCTTTAAGGACAAGAATGACTGGGAATGAAGGGATAGAAAGAAAAACTTGACTTTATTGAGGAAAAATGAGACAAAAAGGCAGACAGGGAGAAATGCCATCATGTATTTTATGGCTTTGAATAATTATTGAGCACATTTCAGTGAGCATGAGCCTCTTTTACTTTACAAGACAGAAATTTATCATGTATGTAAGGAAGCTGAACATGACTGTCAACAACTTTTCAATTAATTTTGAAGTGCTTACATTTATTAACCAGAATTTTTTAAACTGACCTTGTTCATAGTCAAAGTTTTAGACCCACTGTGCCAGTCTTCCATAGAAGAATACTGAAGAAAGGGCTAGGAACTTCAAAGAAGTAGAAAGATTACAGTAGATGAATTATATGAGACCAAAGAATCTACCGGTTGACTGTATTCCCAGGAGGGACTAAAGGACCTTCCCTTCACTGAGGCTACACTGGTAAACTCAGAGAGGCTGTTTTCTGAGGGCCAAGAGTGAGAGTAGGGTATGTTTCCATGGGACTTCCATGGGACTCTCTAATGTCAATATGCATGACATCATTCCAGAATAACAAAGGCCAGATTTCAGCATTCAATAATTAGAAGCAACATGGATATAATTACTGTAATAGGTAGGAAGACCAGAGTAAAAAGCAGGATCCCTTGACCATTGGAACCTACGGCAATGACTAAAAGACCATCCTGTTCCCAGAGGCAAGATAGATGCGCAGCCAATGAGAGTGTTTCTAGACCTATGAAAACATAAGAGATCAAGAGCTGGTGAGCAAAGGCCAAAGTCAACCAACTTATTTGTTCCTTGGTTCCTCACCCATCTCTGGTTCTAAACTAATTCAGAGCCAGTCAACTGAAAGGAAGTCAAATTCCCCTGAGAAAGGACTCCACTTGGAAGCTCAGTCAGCTACAAGCCAAAAGAATTATATATAATGTGTATTATGTTATGCTCCAAAGGGACCTACAACCATATTTCAGGATAACTACATAGGAGAAAAGGAAATATCCAGATCTTTTGAAAATTATTAGATATAGAATCATAGCAGACACTGATATACTAGTGGAAACAAAATGCCATACGAACTCCTCTATTAAACTGAGTGTAATTGGTTCAAAGAGTCTATGGGTCCACTCCTGGCAATTTCCCCTGTCCCTGAGTGCATAATCAGAATGGGTATGTTTAGCAACATTTAGAACTCTCACATTATTTTCTGACATGTGGCGTAACAGCCATCAGAGTGGAAAGGGTCAGGTGAAGCCCCTAATACTGTCCCCAACATCCAATATAGTATATCAAAAGCAATACCACATCTCTGTTTGGAATTTTGGATACTACTGCTATCCTCAGAGTCAAAAGATTCAAGGTTTTGCTTCCTTTTATGCCCCCATTCAGAGAACCAATATATCCTTTCCAAAAGAGAGGGAATAAAAGGATACATGACTGTAGACCTTTAGAGGATGAGCAACAAGTATGTCTGAGGCATGTGGACAGACATACGGAAGTGGGGACAAACTGTACAGATCTTTGCCTCACATTCATGCCCACCAGAGAACATTTATAGCAGAGGAGACACTGAAGATCCTGAGGAACAGTATAACTCATCCAGTGAAGGTAAGCCAGATTTTGTCCTTAGCCACCCCAGGGCTAGCACAATGGGTTCATAAATAGAGTGTCCATGGTGTCAGGGATGGAGGTGACATACGGGTCCATCACCTTGGGATCAGCTTCAACAATGAGTACTGTGGCTTACTGCACTAACACTCCCATTAAAAGGGTTTTTTTTTTTTTGGTTGGGGGGGTTGTTTTGGTTTCTGTTTGCTTTATTTTATCTTGAAGAAATTATGGCCAGCTACCACCCTTGAGTGTCAATAACAGAGTGGAAAACAACATATGGGGTATGAATGTATCTGGGTAACACAACAGATGCTCTGTCACAGACACTGTTGATTCTCTAAACCATTTACCCGATAGCAAAAGCAATGGAAGAGAATTTAAAACATGCTGATAGCTTCCCTTCCCAGGTGCCTATTCTCTTTTCTTCTCTGCCTAAGTGTTTTCTCTAGCACCTTGGAAGCTCACTCAACTACAAGCAGGTGCAACCTGCAAGTATGGGAGTGTCAACACCCCAGAGGCAACTCTCAATCAGTAAAGATCCTGGCCTGTTTAATCATCAGCAGTCATTCCCCATCATTCATGAAATGACTGAGATGTGATCTACACGGTTTCTTCATTGAACAGTGTTGAGCCACAATTGCCTACCATAGTAACCCACTCATTGATGCATCCTTTATTAACTTTTCTCCCTTTTCTTATTTCCTATCATCCTTCCTGAGATGACCTCCCTTATAGACAACCTACTTCCAAATTCTTGTCCTAGGTCTGCTTTTGAAAGAACACAACCTAACACAATATTGATGGTTTAAAGCAATAATAATAACAATGCCTTGTATGGGTTAAAATATAGATAGAAATAAGATACAGAGGAACAATAACATAAACGTCCATGGATTGACAAATGAAATGTCCTATGATTTTCACTAAGAAGAGTGTAAAATTATCAACCAACATGCATGTTATAATATTTAAAATGATCACTAAAATTTAATAAAAGAATGTAGTATAGAGGACAGAAATCAAGATGGTGGAATAGAAGGACGTGGAGTTCACCTCCTTCCAAAAATACATCAAAAATATATCTACATGTGGAACAATTCTCACAGATTACCTACTGAACGCTGGCAGAAGATCTCATATGACCAAAATTGCAAGAAAGATCACCAGGTAACTGGATAGGATGAAAGGGAGAAAAAAAGGAATTGGGATAGGACCTGTGCCCCTGGGAGGGAGCTGTGAAAGAGAAAAGGTTCCCTCACCCTGGAAACTCCCTTCAACAGCTAGGCGATCAGCCTGGACAGATAGGGAGCTTCAGAGGCTCAGGACAGTGCAGCAGGCTTGTGGCAGGCAGAAGAGAGGCCAGACCACCTCACTGAGGTCAGCCCAAGATCAGTGTCTGCTGGTGCATGCAGAGGCTGAGGGCTGAAACTTGGGCTTCAGTGGAAAGACCTGGGGAGAGAACTGGGGCTGGCTGCTCAAAGACAGCCCAAAGGAGCTGGCGTGTGGCCTGGGCCGCAACCCCGGGGGAAGCAGGACAGAGCTCAGGTGTGCCACTGAAACTCCATTATTAATGCATGCTCTGCCCTTCCCTTCATAGCTTCTTTCTCAGTGTGCTCACAGTGGATGCAGCTCCACCTGAGCTCTGGGAACGCACAATCTCCACAGGCTGCCCACACGCAGAGGCAGGGCTGAAATCTGAGCCAATTCCCCAGGGACTGCATGATTTTGGAAGTGGGGCTAAAGTTTGAGCCATGTCTCCGTGGCTTTGGAGGATTTATGCAACCAGCACCTTTGTGAGCTCAGCACCCACGGGACATCTGAGCAGATTACCTGGCTGAGCGGATCTGGCATGAGCAGCTGTGAGCTTTGTGGGTCTGTGCACGCAGAGGCAAGGCTGAGGTCTGGGCTGACCCTGTAGCTCCCACAGCAGGTCCAGGTGTGCAACTTCTTGCAGCTATGCTGGATCCTGGTGCTTGGCTTTAGCAGATTTGTGCCAGCAGATCTGCACTGCCGGATTTGTGAGCAAAGTGCCTGAGGGACATCTGAGATGACTGCCTGTATTTGCAAGGCCAAGGCAGTGCCAAGGGCAGTGCCAACAACAGTGCACTTTGTGAGCATACACAATGGGTGACAGGCGACACCACGGAGTGCACTTCCCAGTGGACAGCTCCTGCAGAGGAATACTCAGTGTCTCCTCTCCCAGCAGAAGCACTCCAGTCCCACCTACCTTATACCACAGCTCAGAAACTGATCTGGGGGCTTCTACTCCAATAACTGTGGAGCAGACCCTGCCCCTGAAAGGGTTGTGACAACCACAGAGCAAAGAGGAGGCCCCACTCAACATCCAGCACAGGCTCTGGTCACCACACCACCAATCACACCCACTCTCAAGGGGATAATGGCCAGCACACACTGAGGAAACACAAGGCAGGCATCCATACTAAAAACAGCCATAGCACCAAAAATATTAGCCTCACACTGGCTATGCAGGGATGCTGCCACACAAAAACAGCCCTTCAAGACCTCAGTAGGTAACTGTTTCTCCTAAATTCATAGCCAGAGAAATATAAGTAAAATGAAGAAGGAGAGGAACCACTCCAAATTAAAAGAAGAAGAGAAATCCCCTGAAAGAACAAACAATGAAACAGACCTCTCCAGTCTACCAGATCCCAAATTCAAAAGGGAGGTAATAAAAATACTGAAGGAATTAGAAAGTCTATCAATAGAAATGCAGATCACTGTAACAAGGAACCAGAAACTATGAAGAGAAGCCAACTAAAATTAGAAAACACATTTGCTGAGATGAAATCCAAGCTAAAAGCAATAAACAGCAAGCTAAATAATGCAGAAAAATGAATACATGATCTGGAAGGTAGAATAATGGAAATCACCCAATCAGAACAGCAGATAAAAAGACAAATTTTAAAAATGAAGCAATATATGAGACCTATGGGATAATAAAGAGCAAGCCATAGGGATCCCAGAGGAGAAGAAGAAGAAAAAGAAAAAGGGATCAAAAATGTATTTGAAGAAATTATGACTAAAGATTTCCCAGACCTAAAGAAGGAAACATATTCAGGTGCAGGAAGCACAGAGGGTCCCAAACAAGATGAACCCAAGCAGACCTACACCAAGACATGTTATAATTATAATGGTGAAAGTTAAAGACAGGATTCTAAAAGCAGCAATAGGAAAACAAAGATTTAGTTACAAGGGAACCCCCATAAGGTCAATAGCTGATTTCTCTATAGAAATGTTGCAGGCCAGAAGGGAGTGGCAAGATATATTCAAAGTCCTGAAAGGGAAAACCCTGCAACCTAGTATACTATACTCAGCAAGATTATCATTTAGAATAGAAGGAGAGGAAGAATTTCTCAAATAAGCAAAAACTAAAGGAATACAGCAATACTAAACCAATCCTAAAAGAAATATTGAAAGGTCTTATCTAAATAGAAAAGAAGAAAGAATCTATAGAAAAGAGAAAATTACAAATGGAAAGTAAATCACTTAAATTAAGGCAGTACATAGATTTTTAAAAATCAAAAAAATTTTGTGTAAGTGATGAAAACTACAATGAACAGCAAAAGGATAAACATGAAGATGTAAAAGAGGACATCAAAATCATAAAATGTGGGGGAGGGGAGGAAGAAAAAGTAGATTTTCTTTTGAATGTCTTTGAGCCTATATGACTACCAGTCTAAAGCAATAGATAAAGGGGTTAACATGCTTGAAAAACATGGTAACAACAAATCAAAAACATTCCTTTGATTCACATATATCAAAAAGAAAACAAGCATAATAAAAAGAAAATCATCAAACTACAAAAGGAAAAACAAAAAGAAAATCATCGAACTACAAAAGGAAAAACAAAAAGAAAATCATCAAACTACAAAAGGAAAAACAAAAAGAAAAAGAAAGGAACAAAGAAGAAATACAAAATCAACTGGAAAACAAGGTTTGAAATGGCAATAAATACATATCTACCAATAATTACCTTAAATGTCAATGCACTAAATGCTCCAATGAAAAGACATAAAGTGGCAGACTGGATAATAAAACAAGAGCCTACAGTATTAAGAGACCCACTTTAGGGCAAAGGACACACATAGATTGAAAGTGAGGGGATGGAAAAAGATAATTCATGCAAATGGAAGTGATAAGAAAGTGGGTGTAGCTACACTCATATCAGACAAAATAGACTTTAAAACAAAGGCCATCAAGAAAGATAAAAAAGGACACTATATAATGATAACAGGATCACACAAGAAGAGGATATTACACTGGTTAACATATATGTATCCAATATAGGAGCAACTAAATAAATAAAACAAATACTAGCAGACATAAAGGGAGGAATTATCAGGAATACAATAATAGGAGGAGATTTTAACACCCCACTGACATCAATGGACAGATATTCCAGACAGAAAATCAGTAAGGCAACAGAGATCCTAAATGACACAACAGAACAGTTAGACATAATTGGTATTTTCAGGACATTATATCCAAAACAAAACAAAAAAAATTAAAATACATTCTTTTCAAGGGCACAGGGAACACTCTCTAGGATATACCACATATTAGGACACAGAACAAGCCTCAACAAATTTTAGAGGATATTATTTCTAGCATCTTTTCTGACCACAGTGGCATGAAACTAGAAATCAACCACAGAAAGAGAAATGAGAAAAAAATGATTCCACGGAGACTGAACAACATGCTACTAAAAAACCAATGGGTCAGTGATGAAATCAAAGAGGAAATTAAAAAATACTTTGAGACAAATGAAACTGAAAACACAACCATAAAAAAATCTATGGGATGCAGCAAAAGTAGTCCTATTAGAGAAGGTCATAACTATATAGGCCTTCCTCAAAAAACAAGAAAAAAATCTCAAGTAAACAACATAACCTTGGGTTTCCCTGGTGGTGCAGTGGTTAAGAATCCACCTGCCAATGCAGGGGACACAGGTTTGAGCCCTAATCCAGGAAGATCCCACATGCCACAGAGCAACTAAGCCTGTGCACCACAACTACTGAGCCTGCGCTCTAGAGCCTGTGAGCCACAACTACAGGTCCCATGTGCCACAACTACTGAAGCAAGTGTGCCTAGAGCCCATGCTCCGCAACAAGAGAAGCCACCACAATGAGAAGCCCGCACACTGCAATGAAGAGTAGCCCCCACTCACCACAACTAGAGAAAGCCTGCATGCAGGAATGAAGACCTAATGCAGACAAAAATAAAAATAAATAGATTAAATAAATTTAAAAAACATAATCTACCACCTAAAAGAATTAGAAAAAGAAGAACAAAACCTAAAATCATCAGAAGGAAGGAATTAATAAAGAACAGAGAGGAAATAAATAAAATAGAGATTTTTTTTAAAAAGAAAAAGAATCAATAAAACCAAAAGCTGTTTTTGTTGAAAGAGTAAACAAGATCAAGAAACCTCTGGCCAGTCCAGCAAGAAGAAAAGAGAGGATCCAGATAAACAAAATAAGAAAAGAAAGAGTAGAAATAACAACTAATACTGTAGAAATACAAAAATAAATAAATAAGAAAATGATATAAACAATTATATGTCAACAAACTGGACAACCTAGAAGAAATGGACAAGTTTCTAGAAACATACAGCCCACCAAAAGTGAATCAAGAAGAAATAGAAAGAAAGAAATTTGAAGGACCGATCACTACAAGTGAAATAGTAACAGTAATTTTAAAAAAAATCTCCGTGCAAACAAAGGTCCAAGACCGGATGGCTTCCCTGGGGAATTCTACCAAACATACGAAGAAGAACTTAGAGCAATCCTGCCCAAACTCTTCCAAAAGACTGAAGAGGAAGGAACACTCCCAAAGTCATTCTATGAAGCCACCATCACCCTGATACCAAAACCAGACAAAGACACTACCAAAACAGAAAATAACAGGTTAATATCTTTGATGAATATAGATGCAAAAATTCTCAATAAAATATTAGCAAACCAAATCCAACAACACATAAAAAAGATCATACACCATGACCAAGTTGGATTTGGATTCATCCCAGGGTCACAAGGATGGTTCAACATATGCAAATCAATCAATATGATACACCACATCAACAAAAGGAAAGAGAAAAACCACAAGATCGTCTCAATAGATGCAGAAAAAACATTTGACAAAATTGAACATCCATTCATGATTAGAAAAAAAAACCTCTTACCAAGAGTATAGAGGGAATGTATCTCAACATAACAAAAAGCTATTTATGACAAACCTACAGCCAACATAATACTCAATGGTGAATAGTTGAAAGCCTTCCCAGTAAAATCTGGAGCAAGACAAATATGTTCACTCTCCCCACTTCTATTCAACATAGTATTGGAAGTCCTAGTCACAGCAATCAGACAAGAAAACGAAATAAAAGGTATCCAACTTGGAAGGGAAGAGGTAAAAGTGTCCTTACATGCAGATGGCATGATACTACATATAGAACACCCTAAGGACTCCACACAAAAACTACTAGAACTGATAAACAAATTCAGCAACGTAGCAGGATACAAGATTGACATACAGAAATATGTTGCATTTCTTTACACTAACAATGAAACATCAGAAAGGAAAAATAAAAAAGCAATCCCTTTTAAAATCACATCAAAATAATACTTAGGAATAAACCTGACCAAGGAAGTGAAAAACTTACATGCTGAATACCATAAAACACTGATAAAGTAAATTGAAGAAGATTTAAAGAAATGCAAAGATAACCCATGATCTTGGATTGGAAGAATTAATGTTAAAATGGCCATATTACCCAAAGAAATCTACAGATTTAATGTGATCCCTATAAAATTACATTGACATATTTCACAGAACTAGAACAAATAATCCTAAAATTTATATAGAACCATAAAGTACCCAGTATTGCCAAAGCAATCCTGAGGAAAAAGAACAGAGCTGGAAGCATAACCCTCCCAGACTTCAGACAATACTACAAAGCCACAGTAATCAAAACAGTGTGGTAGGGGCTTCCCTGGTGACGCAGTGGTTGAGAGTCCGCCTGCCGATGCAGGGGACACGGGTTTGTGCCCCGGTCCAGGAGGATCCCACGTGCCATGGAGTGGCTGGGCCCGTGAGCCATGGCCATTGAGCCTGCACGTCTGGAGCCTGTGCTCCGCAATGGGAGAGGCCACAACAGTGAGAGGCCCACATAACGCAAAAAAAAAAAAAACAAAAAAAAACAAAAAAAAACAGTGTGGTATTGGCACAAAAACAGACATATGGATCAATGGAACAGAACAGAGCCAAGAAATAAACCCACAAAGCTACAGTCAATTAATCTTCGACAAAGGAAGCAAGAATATACAACAGAGAAAAGGCAGTTTCTTCAGCAAGAGGTGCTGGAAAGGCTGAACAGCCGCATGTAAATCAATGAAGTTAGAACACTCCCTCATACCATACACAAAAATAAACTCAAAATCGCTTAAAGACTTAAATATAAATCAGGACATTACCAATTCCTAGAAGAGAGCATAGGCAAAACATTCTCTGACATAAATCATAACAATGTTTTATTAGGTCAGTCTCCTAAGGCAATAGAAATGAAAGCAAAAATAAACCAATGGGACCTAATCAAACTTATAATCTTTTGCACAGCAAAGGAAACCATAAAGAAAACAAAAAGACAACTTACAGACTGGGAGAACATATTTGCAAATGATGCAACTGACAAGGGATTAATTTAGAGAATACACAAACAGCCCATACAACTCAATAACAAAAAAACAAACAACCCAATCAAAAACTGGAAAGAAGACCTAAATAGACATTTCTCCAAAGAAGACATACAGATGGCCAATAGGCACATGAAAAGCTGCTCAACGTTACTAATTATCAGAGAAATGCAAGTCAAAACTACAATGAGGTATCACCTCACACCAGTCAGAATGGCCATCATCAGAAAGCCTACAAATAATAAATACTGGAGAGGGTGTGGAGAAAAGGGAACCCTCCTACACTGCTGGTAGGAATGTAAATTGGTGCAGCCACTATGGAGAACAATATGGAGCTTCTGTAAAAAAGTAAAAATAGAACTACCACATGATCCAGCAATCCCACTCCTGCACATATATCCAGAGAAAACTCTAATTCGAAAAGATACATGCAAACCTATGTTTGTAGCAGCACTATTTACAGTAACCAAGACATGGAAGCAACCTAAATGTTCACTGACAGATGAATGGATAAATAAGATGTAGTATACACACACACACAATGCAATATTACTCAGCCATAAAAAAGAATGAAATAATGCCACTTGCAGCAACATGGATGGACCTAGAGATCATATGAAATTAAGTAATTCAGACAGAGAAAGACTAATATCATATGATATCACTTATGTGTGAAATCTAAAATATTATACAAATGAACTTATTTATAAAACAGAAACAGACTCACAGACATAGAAAACTTATGGTTATCCAAGGGGAAAGGGGGGTGAGGGATAAATTAGGAGTTTGGGATTAGTAGATACAAACTACTATATATAAAGCAGGTGAACAACAAGGTCCTACTTACAGCACAGGGAACTATATTCAATATCTTATAAACTATAAATGTAAAAAGAATATGAAAATATATATATATACATATATATAACTGAATCACCTTGCTGTATACCAGAGACTAACACAACATTGTAAATTAACTATAGTTCAATTTAAAAAAAAATAAAGCTCGGGGGAAAAAAAGAATGTAGTATATCTTGCAAACTAAATTATTATAAAATATAATTTAATCAGGGCAGTAAGAAAATAAAAGGAACATTAGACAAGGAAAAACTTGTAAATAAAAAAAAGAAGAACATGTAAATTGTTAGATTTAAACTTAAATAGATCAGTAATCACACTAAGTGTAAAAGGCCTAAAGCACCAGACAGAGACAGACCAGAAAGGAAAATTTATCTGTGTGCTCAGTACAAAACACATCGTCTTTGCCTGATTTCCCCAGAAGACAGAACTAAGGCAAAAAATTATGTACAGTTCCAATGTACAGTAGTGAAAGACAAGGGGAGTGATTCAGAGAAGGAGGGCAAACAAAGCATTTAGAATAGGTATATAAGTTAATGATATCAGGAAAGGGAAAGATTGGTAATGAAAAAATCACTAATTTAAAAAGTTCTGGGGGTCTAATGTACAGCATGGTGATTATAGCTAATAACACTGTATTATAGAGTTGAATGTGGCTAAAAGAGGAGATCTTAAATGTGCTCATCACAAGAAAATGGTAATTATGTGATGAGATGGAGGTGTTAGCTAATGCTTCTGTGGTAATCATTTCACAAAACGTAAATTCATCAAATCAACACATTGTACACCTTAAACTTACATAATGTTATGTGTGAATTATATCTCAATAAAGCTGGAAAAATAAAATACATAAAATACAAAACAAAAAAAAACAAAAAATCACTAATCATAAAGGTAAAGATTGATATACTGGCCCATATTAACACTAAAATTAAGAATATTTATTTATTAAAATACAACCCTAAGCAATTAAAAGGTTAACCACAGGGTGAAAAAATCTATTTTTTTAACATATACAACAAACAGCTAGTAAGTTAATATTAAAGGAATTCCTTGAAACTAATGGGAAAAAGACAAAGACAGACAACCCAACAGAAAAATAGGCAAGAGAACTGAATAGATATTTTTGGAAAGAGGATATTCAAACATCCAATAACCATGTAAACAGATGCACAATTTCACCATAATCAGGAAAATGAAAACTAAAATGACATGAGCTATCACTGCACAGCCTCCACGTGGCTAAAATCTAGACAATTGACAACTCCAAGTTTTGGCAAGCATGCAGATCAACAGAAACTCTTTTATGGTGCACTTGGGAAGGTAGTTCAACTGCCTTGAAAAACCATTTATTAACTACCACAGTTGAAAATATGCAAATATGCATCCTGCACAGGCTGATTTTACTCCTACCTAACCGAAGTGCATGCATACGCGATCCAAGAGACAAGGATCATAGCATCACTATGTCCATCAACTATAGAATGAACGACAGATTTTGGTATGTTCATAAATGTAATACTATGGTAAACAACATACAACTACACTCAACAGTGTGGAGTAATCTTTAAAATGTAATATTTAGTGAAAGAAGCCAGATACAAAATAATATATAATGTATATTTCCACTTAAGTTCAAAGAAGGGAAAATTAACTGTATTGTTTAGAAATGCATTAAACATACTACAAATAAAATCAAAGAAATGATTCCCATAAAGGGAAGGATAGTGGTCCCCTTTGGGGCAGAAACAGGATAGTAATTGGGTGGAGGGAGAACTTCTGAGGTGCTGACAATGTTCTATTTCTTGTTCAAAATGATGGTTACACAAGTTTACACTTTGTGATGATTGAGATATGCATTTATGTTTTGTATACTTTATCTGTTATAGTTCATGAAAAAAATGCTTTTAAGGAATGCAACTGTACAGGGCAAACAAACCACCCCCAAGGGAAGTAAGGAAGTACTTCTCTTTTTTTTCCCTTTTGCATTTTGAAACTTTTTTTTTTAAACTGAAGTATAGTTGATTTACAATGTTGTGTTAGTTTCAGGTGTACAGCAATCGATTCAATTATACATACATATATATCTTTTTTTTTCAGATTCTTTTCCCTTATAGGTTATCACAAAATATTGAGTACAGTTCCCTGTGCTGTACAGTAGGTCCTTGGGAAGTACTTCTCTGTAATTGATGACCTTAGGCTTATGTTCTTGGCCTCACTCTAGTGATAAGTCACAGGTGCATCAATCGTTTGTATAGAGTGAAAAAAATCTACTTTCTTGCTGTGTGATGACATTTGATGGACAAATTATATTTGTAACCCTCCCCCACATTTTACTGCATGTCATCACTGTATCATTAAGTACAATCCCGCTTAATAAGCGCCTCCATTTTCTTTATAGCTAAATTTTTATCAGTGTCTACCTAGGAAAGCAACACTTCTTGAACAGTGTGGCTATTGTTTTTGCAATGCTATGAGACATGTTTTGTGAAGCTTCTTTTCAAAATTTCCTAATGACTTAATAGCTGTCTTATTCATTCTCATGCCCATGACCCTCTTCTCATGCTGTTCTCTTAAAAGGTCATGATATCCAGTGGCTCTAAATCCAACTGCTCTTTTTTGTATTTTTCATATTCAATCTCTCTGCTGAGGCAATACTTTTATCATCTCCAATTTGCAAAGCACAAATCAAATTATGCCTCTATTGTACATAAACCCTAATAACTTCCTCACAGAACAAAGAATAAACTTGCTTAAAATGTGTTTAAAATCCTCCAGAATACAAATTCCAACCTTTCTCCCCAACCTTTTTAAATCCACCTCCCCTAGAGAGAGAGATGTACACACACACATTATTTCCCAGTACACACTTTGGTTATCTTCCACAGACCTCTGTTCAAACTTATTTTGTCTGTAATACCTAACAAAACCAGCATCAAACATGAAAAGTAAAATTTCATTTACAAACCTAGATGAAAAATAATAAATACTGACCAATTTCAAAAGAATAATACATTATGAAAAAATAGTTTTAATGTAAGAAAGCAGGGAACATTCACTGGAAAATTTAATAATGTAATCCACAGTTACAACAAAAGGGAACAACTCTTAACTTTGTAAAGGATATTTACCAACAGCCTATAACAAACATCTCAATAAAGACAGAAATAAAGCAAGGATGCCATGATTCCACTAATATTTAAGTCCATATTGATTTGTTATCAATGGAATAAGCAGAAAAAAAAGAATAAAGTTATAAATACTTGAAATGAAAAGACAAAACCGTAACTATTTCTAAGAATCAACCAAAAAATTAGAACACAGCAAAATGAAACAGGCTTATTTGAAAATCTACAGAACTTCCTGCAGCATGTGAAGAAGACAGTGTGTATTTGTCCTTGGAGTCAGAGCTTTCCTGAATGGGTCCCTTGAGGGCTCTCATCTGCTTTGTTCTAATACCCTCAGATACCCCCAGCATCCTCCACAATGCCATGCAACCAACAGATGTGTAATAAATGTTTGTTGAATTGAATCAAACAGAAGTCTCTTGAAGATAATATCCAAGTCTGAGTTACAGCAGGGTGAAAAGGGCAATGACAAGACTAGTTGGTTAAAGGGAAGAGATTAGAGCAGGCTTGTTTGCTGACGGAAATGATCCAGTAGAAGGAGAAAGATTGGTTATCTCCCATTTTGCCCATATCATCAAAGGAGTAAACAAACAATGCCAGGAAATACATAAATGTCCAATATTTCAATTTATCAGTCTTACTCAACTACTTCTAGTCTAACCTTATCCATGGTCCCAGAATGTACTATCCCCATCCAGGTGACCATGTCCCCCAAGAATCACAGAGAAATCTGAAAAAAAACGGGTCGATCCCATTCCCCTGCAATTTTGCAGTTGAGATTCTGATAAGCCCAAGCCAGCCAGCTGTGAGGAGATGAACTAAAAGGTCATGGAGAATCAGATCCCAAGTTTGCACCATCATAGGTAAAAGCCTCTGCAAACTGCAATAATGGAGTAATAGAATCAATGAACAAGCTTGTTTATACAGCAGAGGACAGAGCAGATATGCAGGTAGAAGCAGAGATCAAAAACCATAAAAGGAAAGGGAGAAAGCGGGGGAGGGAGGGAAGGAGAGAAAGATAGGGGGGAGAGAGAAAGAGAGAGAGAGGGCAGCTGCCTGGATCCTTGACATTTTCCCATTTCGTTTCTGTTCTCATAAGGCCTGACTGCGATTCGTTCTTCTATCTCCATGTTTTCACAATAAATCCCTTATATGGGCATGACCAAATGTGAGTGGTTTCTGTTACAACCCCAGAATCCTGACTCCTGACCAAAAAATAATTCAATGGTAAATTATTTCAGACTCCAAGTCCTCTAGGACAGTACCATCTAATAGCCTGTAATGTAAGCCACATATGTTATTTTAAATTTTCTAGTAGCCACACTTTAAAAAGAAGGAACAGATGGAATTAATTTAATATATATTATTTAAGCCAATAGATTCAAAATAGGATCATTTCAACTTGTAATCAATGAAAAATAATTTAGACATTTTACATTCTTTTTTTGTAGTAAGTCTTCAAAATCCAGTGTGTATTTACACTTACAGCATATCTTAATGTGAATGTGCCATATTTCAAATATCCAATGACCACATGTGGCCAGTGGCTGCCATAATGGGCAGCACGGTTCCAGAAGCTCAGAGAGGGGAGAGACCAATGTGCATACAGTAAAAGGGCCTTGGGGAGCTATCCTGGGGAAGCAGTGCTGAGAGATGCAGAAGGAGAACACGTTAGGGCATCCCAGGTGAGAAGGGCCTGGTAAGCCAAGAGACGGAGACTAGAATTAGGATAAACTAACAAGAAGAGTGAGGTATTCCACCAACAAACAACAAACTTTCAGCCATTATCCCAGAAAACATTTTTCGATCATCTTAAGTGTGGGTATGCGTGTTTTCCTGAAACAAATTTCAATTCTAAAGGTGGAATGAACATTCCATTGATCACCTTCAGTGAATTTGGAGCCCCTCAAAATCTGTCATTTTGCTATTTTGGGGGGACTTTTGTGACCTCTCTAATTCAGAAGCCAGTGATAGGTATTTTATAGACTAAGAACCCCAAGAACAAGAGAATAAAATTATTCCCAATGTCACCATCTTTCTGGAAAAAAAAATACCTGCGTCTAGGTCTCAATATCAGAGGTCACTAATTAACACTCTTCCCCTCCCCAGACTGCTGCATGTGAATCCTTACAAAGTTTCTGAGTGTATGAATTTGTGTTTTGGAAATTGGTGGTTTTACTGAGCTAGCACCTATGAGGCCTTATTTTCTCATCCCTCAATTTTCAAGAGGTAGAGAGTCTGTGTGATGGAGTGGAGGTGCATGAAAACTGCAGCATCTAGAGAAGAGTTGCTACTAGAACCTGGAGGAAAGAACTGTGAGTGTGTCTCAACACGCCAGGGACCAGGTGGCCTCAGGCTGACACTATCTAGTAAGCAGAGACAAGAAGGTGTCTGGGCTGTCTTTACCCTCCCAAAACCAGATTCAGTGCCTTTACTTATCAAGAGATCAATAAAGGGAAATGAATTAATAAATGCGTCAATGGATGCAGCTCTGCCCCTAAAAGACTACAAGCCGCAAGTTGGTATGAGTTTGTTATGATCCTTTCCTCTGTGATGCTAAGTTCTTGTGGACAGTGGTGGAATAGAAGCACACATCTGTAACAAGTCACTATTCCTAAAAGACCTATTATCTCCAAGGACACTTGAGAAATTTCACAAAACCATATAGCTCCCTGACTTCCTTCCAAATCAAGGTGGGTGGGCAGAGAGCTCTGGCGCTCACCACCTTTTCTGCCTGTCGAATTGACTCCAGATCCACACATGCATGAAAACCTGCCCCTCTTGCCCTATTTCTTCTCCAGTAACCCCCAAATCACTCTTTTAACTGTTTTTAATATTGGTCCTTCAAGACTGGGCAGCTGAGGAATCTTATCAGAGTAACCGAATGCAGCTTTGCATTCTGCCCAACTCATACTCTGCTCTGTTTAACTTTTCCACTGCTAGCTCCTTGCCACATCAGTTATTACATCATTGTAGTGCTCCTTGGTAATCACTCACTCTCAGTTGTATTCTCAGAAAGCACAAGAGAGACCAAGAAAATGATGGATTTGGATAGCCTGTTCTTTGGCATTCAGTCATCACTCCCTAGAGGCCTGATTATGAGAGTGACAGAGCAGCACAAAGAAGCTATGCATCTAGTTATATATAGGTGGCAGACTTCAGGCAGATGTTAAGAGAGTGGGACCCAGAAAATACAATATTGTGTTTAATTGTCAAAACTCTTCCTGTTCCTATGAAACAAGGTAGACCAAAGTCCTGTGGCTCTCTATGTCTTAGAGTTCCAATGAGTTGTCCCATTTGCATGAGTTCAAAATAAACAATCTGTGAAAGCTCTTTAAGCTTAGTATAAAAACGGAAAAATAAATAAAATGTTGCTAAAGTGTTGCTTAGGGTGTGCCTAAGAACACTGATTTTATTTAGGGTGGATTTTTGTATGTTTGTTTTTTGCTGCTTGTGTTTTGAAACAAACATATTGCATGTTTTATAGCCTCTGTTCCCAGCATTACTTGCAGTTCCTGGTGTGGTAGTGATTTGGGGCTCCTTCTAGCACAGTCGCTGAAAAGAAGGCTGATGCCCTGTTTTTCTTCTTTTGTACTGACCAGAGGCATGTTGACCGCTACTTATTAGCTCTTTGATCTTTATTTTTGTACATATGGTCAGGACCTCGCCAATGCCCAGAATGGCAGGCTGAAATTCTAGCAGATTCTGGCCCGTGTGATAAACTGCTTTGCTCTGGGAAAAAGTGAGTGCTGTGCAAAGACTGATGCGTATTAAACACCCCCATTATTGAGAGAACGAGCTTTCCTGAGTGTCTATTAATCTAAGACTGCTGCTTCTCCATACATTTAAAGGAGCCTCCATTTAGAGTCACGTTCTATAAGAGATTTTAAGTTCCAAATGTTGCCAAATACAGTCGAACTTAAAAGCTATATCAATTTAATGCAATCTATCTCACAAGTAAAAATGTGTGAACCCCTCGTTTTTCTTTCCATTTTACTTGCCTCTTGCTTTTTCTAAAATAACATCCATGTGAAACTATTCCATAAGACATTGTCTACCAAATGTGCCCCACCTTACATTTCAGCAAGTCCAGTTTCTCTTAATGGCATTTAATGACCAAAATATGTAGTTTTGAAAAAAATTCAAGTACATTTGTGGAGCAAGAATATTGTCTGTTGAGTTTTCCATATGACTTGATTCAAAACTCTGCAGTGCTAAATTAACAAATCTGTCATTTTGTCATCTAAGCTCAGAATAAGGTTCAGGGCACCAATGTTCAAGCAGCTCTGAAAACAGTTCTAACTTTTGGGCAAGAGTAGAGGGTAATATGGTGGCTGATGAAAGGTACTAGAACAGTCGCCAGGACTTTGGCATACAGCAGGGTGGCTGGAAGGACTAAGTCTGAGTCTAGCACTTGCTGATCTTAGGTAACTCACTTCCAATTCTCCGAACCTCATTCATCTGTAAAATAAAAATAGTGGTAAACCTATGTCACAGGATTTTTATGAGGATTAAATAAGAATATGTGGAAATGCATGGTTAATTATGCAATGAAATTCAAATAACACATTGAATCTAATAGGAAAAAACAAGAGGGAGGGGGAGCTTTGCAAATTCTTGTTCCTTACTTGGTACAGAGTAACTCTACCAATTGTCCCTCTTTGGCTCTACCAAGAGATTTTCAAGATTTTGAGATTTTCTCAAAAGCTGGGGATATATTGCCTTCCATTTATATTGCACAAGCTTGAAAGCAGAGAACTGTGACACTGTGACTTGTTTCTACAACGTAAGCCTCAGGTTACCTTTTCCTTGCCTTCACGGTACAAACCATCCAGCAGGCTATGTGCCCAGCATTGTGCTGAGTAGCCACAGGCACCGCCTCACCTTTGTAGTCCTCCTCCTCCACAGCCATCCCTGCCAGCACGGTCACTGCCAGCACAAGCCACCACCACTGTGGCACCTAAAATTCTTCCTAGTCCTAACATCTTCACCGCTCCACTCTACTACAAGAACCCACTTCCTGTGCCCCTGCCCTTCATCTCCTCTTGTCTAGGAACATCTTAGAGAACAAAAGAAATGCGACTTCCACCCATGGCTTTTCCCTTTCCGAATTTTCCTTGTTTCCAGCCACCATAGTCCAGATCACTGCTCCCCAACCTGGGTGATGTTTGTATTCTCTCCAGCAACTTATGTTTGCAGCTTCAGCCTTCTCAAAGATTGAGGGAGAGCCTGAGTTCTTGTCTTGATCCTTTACTCCACCTCTAAGAGAGATGTTCATATTCTGAAGTCTACTTCCCAAATAATCTGAAATTACAGTTGTAAAGAGATTAGGAGGCAGACATTTTTGGGGGTAGGTGGGATTAAATAGAATGGGGTGATGTTGAGAATTGAAAGAATACTTATTTTAAATTTTGCTTGGGGCCCAAATGTCAAACTTAAGCATTTTTTGCAGTACCACACAAAGCATATAAGCTCTATATTTTGGCTACTACTCTGTTCATGTGTGGAAAAGAGATAGAATCATCATTTAAGGGTGGTGAGAAGATTAATGTGTTGACATCTTCAGTGTACACTGGAATCTCTGAATTAAAGATGGATTGCTTTAGCAGCTTCCATAAGTAGGCAAATCCTGGCTAGGTGGGTCCCCTGCTCCATTCTTCTCAAAGCTCAGGTCTCTACAGAAGGGACCTGAACATGTAAGGAAGACATTTTTACCCTGGTAGATGAGATTCTATTTCAACCCTGTTGAAATATCAATTTGGCCTCTAGAAAAATCCCCCAAGACTGGTTTCCTGTGAGATTACCAAAACAAAACTCAAAGAAGAGGGGATGGAATTTACCTGAAGGAGCTTGGAATGTTTGGAAAAGTACTCATGGAGATTACTATCACAACCTCTCCAGCTCACTAAACCATGTGTGTGTCATATTGCTGCATTTTATAGCAAGAATGAAACCTGATTGCTGTTGGCTCTTTCTCCTGCCAGAGACAGCTTTCCATATGCTAAGCTCCCACCAACATTAAGTCCAGTCACCTCCACTTCTCAAGGAACAACTTTCAATGAAAAAGGATGAAGGGAGGCAGACTAGGGGCACTGTTAGCCTTCCACAAAAAAACCTGGATGAGCTTCTACCCTCACAGCCCCTCTCCTGAGACTCAAGTGATTTCAGCCTCTAGGACTGAACTGTATTACAAGTTTCTCTCTCACCTGGAACACATGAGTTTTTGTAGTCACATTGCACTGTAATACATGTTGGTTGCTAAGAGGATTTGAAAGGAAAAGATTTCCAAAGCAGATTTTAAGGACATTCTTGGTTTCTTAAATCACCACGATGGAATAGTGTATTTAGCAGATGGCGAGAGTCTTTTCACTGGTGCTAACCTCTCACTGGTCTTCAGTTTTGTTCCTTCAGTGCAGCAGTTTGATCTATGTCCAAAGGTTCTCTTTCTTAGGGCAATTTCTTTCTCTTCCAGAGAAAGAAATCCAGTGTTTTGATTTGAATATGTGTATGTCAAGTAACTACTTTCCACTTTCATGACATAGATAGAGTGAAGCAAAAGGAAGTGAAACTACCAGCTCCAAATGGGGTACGCTTGTTCATGTTCACCTTATCTGGATGCTTCTGATTTCAACGCAGTTCTGAAGAAGATTCTAGGCTATAGTATGGTTTCCCCAAGATGAATAAAGTGGTGATTTACAGGACAAAAGTAACATCAGATAGAATCATCAAAATGTGACTAGAATGTGACAAGAATTTCCTAAAATGAGATGCATATTTAATTGCTTTAGATTGCTTTTATTTGCTGGGTTTTATTTAAGTACACAAGTCAGGACACCAATGCAAGAAAGAGACTTGGAATGTCTTTGACTCGCTGATAAGATGTTCTCATGAAATGCAGCAAGCTGATGTCCAAAAAGAAAAGGGCATCACCTAGAGATCAGCACTTGTTAGTTTCCCAAGCGCTGTTCCCAGTTTCCATTTGCAATCTGATCTCCCAGGAGAAGAGGTCACTGTGTGCAATACAAACAAAGCGGGCTTGGTTCACGGGCCTGGTCAACACCTGTATCTCTGCTTTCATGCACTGTTTTAGATCTCCAATGTGAAGACAGGTCTGTGCAGTGTTTGAGAGAGTGAAAGCAATCCTTCCACAGACTCTGGCCTCTTCTGAGTCTCACTCAGATGTCCATTCTTGTTCACCTGAAGAAATCATCTGCCATACCATATCAGAAGCCAAATGATTTTTTTCATGCCTGCACATTTGTGTTTTATGAGGAATACTTTTAAAACCACTAGTTCCTGTTAAATATTTTGATGTGATTCATAAACTATAATCTAAAAGCATGAAATTTTAAATCTCTACAACTGAATCAGTATA
This sequence comes from Hyperoodon ampullatus, assembly GCF_949752795.1. Classification (NCBI taxonomy): domain Eukaryota; kingdom Metazoa; phylum Chordata; class Mammalia; order Artiodactyla; family Ziphiidae; genus Hyperoodon; species Hyperoodon ampullatus. Next base: position 156,918,943 of record NC_136914.1, on the reverse strand, counting down.
AGTGGATCCCTTGCATGTGTGCATGCACACACACACTCATACACGTACCCATTTGCCTTTGGAGAATAGTGTAAAAATTGTGGTTCTTTTCTGTTTAAGTTTTCTTTTTTTTTTTTTTTTTGCGTTACGGGGGCCTCTCACTGTTGTGGCCTCTCCCGTTGCGGAGCACAGGCTCCAAACGCGCAGGCTCAGCGGCCATGGCTCACGGGCCCAGCCGCTTCACGGCATGTGGGATCTTCCCAGACCGGGGCACGAACCCACGTCCCCTGCATCGGCAGGCGGACTCGCAACCACTGCGCCACCAGGGAAGCCCCTCTGTTTAAGTTTTCTAAGTAAGTCTTTTGCAAGGTGGCTGGTTGTGAGTCTCTCCCACATATGTCGTTAAATTCCAAAACAGAACAACAGAAAAGAACTGAGCTTTGAAACTACTTTCTTTTTTCTGATCTTGTAGTTCGTGACCACCTTAGAGAGGAACACCAGATGCGAGCTGGGGCCAGGCTGGGACCTCAATCATTGTGAACATTCAGAGAGCTCAACCACTGACATCATCATTCAAGAAGCAGGAATTAATGAGGTTGAATCTGAGGTGTAGAATTCTAATTTTCAATTGGCCAGAGAGCAGGGCTCACCAAAGGCTACCCTGATGTGAGGGGACAGCTCCTTGTTCAGTACATGCTGCCTTCATGCTGCTCATGCCACTTTACCATCATTGCTCTTTCATCACCACATTGCCACTTAATCCTTGAGACTTAATGACTTGGTATTAAAAGATAAGGAGAATATATCTTGAGACCACAATATGAAGCCTTTTTGGAGGATTTTCATGCTTTCCCTCACTTCTGTTTCTTCCATGTCTGAGGGCAACTTCCTGTCTCCATTCAGCCTACCTTAGGAACCTCACCTGACAATAATTATAGCAAGAATAATTTTTCCCATTTGCTTCAAACAAAATCTGGTGATCTTTTAGTCTTAAAGCCTGTCTTGGGACTTCCCTGGTGGTGCAATGGTTAAGAATCCGTCTGCCAATGCAGGGGACACGGGTTCGAGCCCTGGTCTGGGAAGATCCCACATGCCGCGGAGCAACTAAGCCTGTGTGCCACAACTACTGAGCCCACATGCCACAACTACTGAAGCCCACACGCCTAGAGCCCGTGCTCCACAACAAGAGAAGCCACTACAATGAGAAGCCCGCAGCGCAACGAAGAGAAGCCCCCACTCGTGGCAACTAGAGAAAGCCCACGCACAGCAATGAAGACCCAATGCAGCCAATAAATAAATAAAAATACTGACGGAATTTAAAAAAAAAACATATGATTCACTTAAAAAAAAAAAAAAAAGCCTGTCTTAGTCTACTCAGATTGCCATAAACTGGGTGGCTTAAACAACAGAAATTTATTTTCTCGCAGTTCTGGAGGTAGAAAGTCCAAGATCAGATTCCAGCAGGGTTTGGTTCCTGGCTTATAGATGGCTGCCTTCTTGCTGTAGTCCTCAAGTGGCCTATTCTCTGAGCACTGACACGGGGAAGTGTGGGGTAGGGGTTAGGTGTGTGTCTGTGTGTGTGTGTGTAATGAAGTGAGTTAAAATGAAGAAATTCTGTTTTAAGAGCTCTCAAGTCATCCAAATTGATTACATAAGCTAACTGATCCATGCATAAACGAAGAGTACAGGCAGATCATTACACATCTTAAGAATACCTGAGAAATAGTTTGCTTTAAATACAACTGCAAACACTGTGTAGTTCTAGATACTGTCAAATTTTAACTTTTTATTTGTTTGCTAAAATGCAAGGTCATATCTAGGAGTTCCACATCCCAATCTCCTTCCATTCATCACTGTACTTGGCCTAAGACAATGGGTAAAAGGAGACTGGATCAATGAAACTTTTGAGGAAAGTCATCAAACGTTCCCACATTCCCAGGGAAAACAACTAGCTACACCCACAAAAATTGCTTTAAAATAATCTAAAATTGATCCCACTTTTATAACTGGACATAAATCACAGTAAAAGAAACAGAGGAAAGTGAGCAATGCTTTCATCGTTCTCCTTATCTAGGTCTTGCTTATATGAACACAGAAAGCAGGAGCATGTGGGCTGAAGGAGAGCAGGAAAAATAGGACCCAGAGAGCTTCTTGGCCTCATTCTGCTGGAAATCTGATTGAAGAGTGCCTTTTTTAAAAAAAAGGCATTCTCGTAGCATCTTTTAGTTCTTCTTTTACAGCATTCATTACCTATGCAATGACTTCTTTATTGTCTGAATTGCTTGATAGACTATAAATTCCTTGAGGGGGAAAGATTAGGTCTGTTTTGATGAGTGTTCCATGCTCTATGCCTTAGCACAATGCCTGGAATATAGTATATGCTCAATATTTATTCTTAATTGAAGTAAGGACAAACTGAGTATTCAAACATTTTAGAAAAAGGGATTTCTTTCTCTAAGAAAGACTAAGAAGAAAGTCATAAATGCAGAAAAGACAGTAAGAAAAAAATTCTAACACTGTGACCATATCACCACACTTACTGCTATAAGTCTTATTTTCAGTGGGATAAAATCTAAAATGTATATTGTAAGCAGAGAATAACTGTTGCAGAAGACAAATCGCAATAGCAGAACTACTAGTGACATTTAGCAGGGAAGAGAACACACCTATGTTGAAGCTAACCTACTCATATTTTGCCACCTGAAGCACTAGGAACCCCAGAAAAACTCCACAGCCCTGGAACCTCCTGCTAAAACTAAGATTTGTCAAGTTTACTGGATTTGAGCTAGGCTGGACCACAGTACTCAAAAAGGAAATTTCAAATGATTCTGTGATTTAATGTAGTAATTAGGCAGGGGGGAAAAAAAAAACATAAAGGAGAGAGAAAGGAACATAACAGACCACGTAAAAGTGAAAAACAGTCATTGTTTCAGCCTGTTAGGACCGGCAATGTTGCAGGGGTCTCTTTATAAGACTTTCAGGCACTGCTGCTCACTGCCCAGGTACTGCAGCAGGAAGAAATTCTGACAGAGCTTCAGAGACCCAGAAATGTAGTATGCTTGCTTATATGTCAGAAAGGGAAGACTTTCAGAAAGAAAAATGCATGTCAGAGGAACCTAAGTTCAAAGTTCTGAGGTATTATTGAATAAGTCTCTTATTTTAAAAAATTATTTTGAAGGCTAAAGTTTAATGCTAAAAAACATAAAGAAAAAAATGTTTTAAAACACCAATGGGATTTTCTATGAAATGCATACACATAATATGTATATTTATTTGTAAAGTATATATATGTGCTACCTATCTATACAATAGAATATTAGTGAAAATTTCTTTCTTGATTTTTAACATAAAAACATGCAAATATATTCCTTTTTTTTCTATTTCTCAATTATCATGTACTATCCCAAACCTCCATGGTGCCCTTATAGTGGACCATTGCTCTGGGAGTTTGAAAATTCAAAAATAAATCTTCAAGATTTATCTATACATCAGAAAATAAGTGGCAGGATATTTGAGAGAGAAGAGAACATTAGATGGATGGGTTGATTTAGCCTCCATGGGGACATAATCAGCAACTCATTCTCACACTATGAATTAAAACTGAAAAAAAAAAGTCATTGAATTGATGGGATGATTATATTTTTTAGCAATCAAGGATGGGTTTCTTGAATTATATGTACTGTATATAACATTTATTTCTTTTTAATATTAAATTCCAAACAAACTTAGAAAAAATACTTGGGACAATTTGACCTACAATGTAGATGCTGTCAGAATGGAGAAAAGGGTGGATACCCCTGTGCCTATATAGCCAGAGGTGAGAAAATGGGGAGAGGGAATACTGGTTACTTAAGACCAAAAGAAAAGGGAATCTGAATGGCATAAGCAGAAACTGAAGCTATAGAAATAGCATTTTCTCAGCCATTTTGAGAGGACATAAATTAAATGGGAAGAATCTATTTTATTTGCATATAGAAAAGGACATTCAGATGACAAGTATACACCTTCATTTCTGCATAAATCGCCAATGTCTTCAATAATATCCTTACTATCTGACTTCCACTGCCTGAGTTTGATAATGAATTCACCAAAAGAAATTTCCAGTGGCAGGAAAAGATAAATTTACAATTTTCCCTTGAGATATCAAATATAAATTCAGTTTTTCTTAACCCTCAAAGTTGCAGGTGCTTTCCATTTTTACAAATACATTTTTGTATGACTTGTCCACCACTGGATGTTATAAATTTTAGTTATTTCATTTTTTATAAAAGGCCATGTGTTAAAATCCCACTTCAGCGATTAAGCCTTAGAACAAAAGGAACTCTGTTCCAATTACTACTGAGTTCTTCACCAAGTGTTTTATTCATCAAGCTCTTCTGTGGTGCTAAAGTTCTATTTCTAACTTATTCAGTGTATTCTTCCCCTCTCAGGATATTTTTTACTCCATGATGTCTCCCTTTTCTCAAGAATTCTTTCACTTAAACAATACTGGATCATTTTTTAGCAAAAATTTTATCCTCACTAGGCTAAAAATTGCTGCAGTTGCCCCCTGTTAAACATTTTCAAGTTCCAAAATTTCCTCTCAATAAAATGCTGACCAGAATTACAATAATTCTGAAAGTGTTCTCACTGGTTCTTTGTTTAATGTTGGAATAATTTACCACTGATGTTCTATTTCTTTTGATAATATACATTCTACAACTGCATTTTACTACTGCCAAATCAAATGCAGATGGTTTTAGTGTAGAAGCCACATCTACCCCAGGTCTCTTTCCTGATCAGAATTCTTCTTAGGACTTTCATTTCCAACTGTTTATCCCAAGAGTCTCTGGCCATGTCTCTATGACTTGTCAATTCTCTACACAAACTGCTTTCCCTCTCAAAGAGTAAAACGCTGAGATATTTATAAAATGGCCCTCTTATACCACCATAACCACTATTCTTTTACATTTGTTATCACTCAAATCACTATGTTTCAAATACCCATCCCTAATATATCATGCAGACCTCATCAGGTTGGGTGTAACATTACTTCCTGAGCACTTACTTAACTTCCTCTCTCCACCCACCAGTTACCAACATTCACCGTATTTTTCCCATCTGTAGGTGAAATGCTGATTTGTTTTTCCCAATTTTCTATCCCTTAATTAGGCCAAAACAAAAACCATGTCCCCAACCTTCTCAGCTACAAAAACTTCAAAAATCTATATACAATGATATAGTGAGAGAAACATCAGGGGAAAGATAACCCCACTATAAATGTCAAAAATTTCCATTAACTCATTGTATTGGTTGAATGGTGGCCCTCTAAAACAGCGTTCCCCAGCCTTTTTGGCACCAGGGACTGGTTTCATGGAAGACAATTTTTCCACAGACCGGGGAGGGGGTGGATGGTTATGGGATGATTCAAGAACATTACATTTATTGTGCACTTTATTTCTATTATTATTACATTGTAATATATAACGAAATAATTATACAACTCACCATAATGCAGAATCAGTGGGAGCCCTGAGCCTGTTTTCACTTGCCACTCACTGACAGTGTTTTGATATGAATCTGCAAGCTATTGATATATTATGGTCTCTGTGCAGTCAAACCTCTCTGCTAATGATAATCTGTATTTGCAGCCGCTCCCCAGCGCTAGCATCACCGCCTCAGCTCCACCCCAGATCATCAGGCATTAGATTCTCATAAGGAGTGTGCAACCTAGATCCCTCGCATGGACAGTTAATTAGTAGGGTTCGCACTCCTAAGAGAATCTAATACCACCACTGATCTGACAGGAGGCGGAGCTCAGGCAGTAATGCGAGCGATGTAGAGCGGCTGTAAATACAGATGAAGCTTCTCTCACTCACCTGCTGCTCACCTCCTGCTGTTCCACCCAGTTCCTAACAGGCCACAGACCGGTACCAACCCATGGCCCCAGGGGTTGGGGACCCCTGCTCTAAAAGATATGTCCATGTCCCAGAATCTGTGAATTTGATTTCATTTGGAAAAAGCAACTTTGCAGATGTAATCCAGTTACGGATTTCAAAATGAGATCATCTGAGATTATCCAGGTGAGCCCTAAGTCCAATGGCAGGTTTCCTTATAAGAGATAGAAAACACACAAAGAACAAGACCGTGTGAAGAGGGAGGCAAAGATTAGAGCTATGCAGTCACAAGCCAAGAAATGCCTGGAGTCATGAAAAGCTGGAGGGGCAAAAAAGAATTCTCTCCTAGAGCCTTCAGAATGAACACAGCCCTGCCAACACCTTGATTTTGGACTTCTGGCCTCCAGAACTGTAAGAGAATAAACTTCTGCTGTTTTAAGCCACCCAGTTTGTGATAGTTTGTTATAGCAGTACTGGGAAACTAATAAACCTATTATGATTACATAGAGCTTATTTAGGATGAAAACACTCAAGTTGAGACCCTTGAATGCAAATATTTACTGGGATCACAAAATTTGAGCCACCTGATGGTTCATTCATCCAATAAATATTGAGCACCTTTTATTTGTCAGGCCCTGTGCTAATTACTGTGAATACATGGGTAAGCAAAGAGTTGTTCCTGCCTAAATAGAGCTGACATGGTTAGTGTTTCCGTCCAAAACAAAACCAAGGCAACTCCAATTTCTCAAGGAAAATAAATCTTGGAAATGGTTTTGAACTGTTTGGAAGTGCTTAATTACATGTCAAATAATTAATAACATGTGAATAAGTTTTCTTCCAAGCACTCAGCTTCAAAAATGAAGGACAAAAGCATTTGGCCAAATATATTTTGGACTTTACTGAGTTTAAGTCTTTAGGAAAATCGTTGGAAGTACACAGTGAACTTAAGGATCACAGTGGTGATAAAAATAAGTATATCATCATTTAAGTAAGTGTTGTTTGGTTGCTTTTGAAAAGCTCGACACACTGCATACATGTTAAACTTTTTTTTCACCATAAGCTAGACAAATTTGGGAGATTCATGAGGTAGAATGAAGCATGGAGATAACCATACCACATGTATTAATAACCATCATTTACTGTGATGATTATTTTCCAGGCACTTTGCTAAGTGTTTTATACCCAGGATCTCCCTTGATCTATATAACAACCATAAAAGGTTGACTTTCATTGAAGTCAGCAATTTACCTGCATTCCTGAGAACCTCATGCCCTCCCCAGATAAATGACCAAGGATATGGAAGACTTTGTAACCCCTCTCTTACCGTCCCTCTATGTCTTCTCCTATTCTTCCTCTCTTGCAGTTAACCACTGAAATGACCATCTCAATCCTAGAAATATAACCCAAAGGGATTATGGATCTACAAAACGTCTCCATTCTTCAGTAGATAGAGCTGAAGACAGAAACAGCTCCAGGCTTGAGGGGACTTTGCTACAACCTCCATGTTGCCCTCAGACATACTGACACACACAAGTCGACATACTGTCAATGTAGATTTCATCCTTTCCTCCCCCCAGTCACTTCTGTTCTGTTTTATCCTGCCTATGGCCCAGAGCAGTAGCACTGCTAAATGGATTTTATGGTGGAATTAGCATAGAATTTGCTGATGGTTTGTAGTCTAATTGGCCCATGGTAAAAACCTAAAAGAAGGGGTTTAACAGAGCCTGAAGGAATCTGATGTCACAAAGGTATATCTTAAAAGATGGTCACATGACCACCAGTTTTCAAATCTCCTACAGTGTTGTTTAAAATGCTAGTTCTCAGGCTCCATCTCGAGCCTACTGAATCAAGAGCACAGGCGTGAGGCCTGGAAATCTGCAGGATTACCATTCCCAGTTGTTTCTCCTGTGCCTAAACAATGGAAACTAGCAGCCAAGGAAATTCCCCTAAGAAGTGATTATTAAGTGCGTTTATGCCTGTGTATGTGTAAAGGGTTTACGTGGAGGGCAAGACAAGAGGACAGAATGACCTCATGAGATGAGAACTAAACCACATGAAAAGAAAACTGGATTAGAATTCCAAAGACCTAGGTTCAATGCTCAACTCCGCCATGCGATCGTTTATTCAAAATGTGTAGCAACCACTGAACTAGGCTCTAGGGATAGAGCAGTAGGCAAATCCCTGACCTCAATGAGCTTGTAAGAGAGACAGACAATAACAAATAAATATATATTGTTCAGTGATATATAAGTGCTCTGAAGAAAAACAGAGTTGGGGATAAAGAGTGATGGGAGTGATGCTATTTTACATAGGGTGGTCAGATCTGAGAAGTAAGGGAAATGAGGGAGCAAAGCATGTCGGTATCTAAAGAGAGCATCCCAGCTGATAGAACAGCAAGTGGAAAGCTTTGAGGAAACAAGTGTGTGTTCTGTATATAAGGAAGAGAAGGAAGCTAGTGTGGTTGGGGCAATACTGCTACAGTGAGTTAGCTTATTACAGTGGGTCTTACTCTCTTCATTTCTTAAGCTTTATTTCCTCAACATGCATTTATAGGTTACATTTAATTTCCTGTGTTTTGACCCATAGCAGGCTTGGTCTGTGAAGTTCTGATTTAATTTTCTAAATAGGAAGGTGACTTGAGAAAGATCCAAGTTTTTGCTTAAATCAATCAGTTAGTTATCTACATAACCCTACTACCAAGGTTTTAAATGCTTTCCCTGACATCTCTACCTATAAAGTCATCCTACTGGGTAAGAAAGACAGAAGAATCCACTGTATCTCGCTGGCTGCTATCTCCAGTAACTTGTTCTCTTGATATGCATAGAGAACCCTGGAGTTCTAGTTCCTAGCCATGAACATGTTAGCACAAGTTTTGTTTTTCAGATTAGCTAAGGGTCAACAACCTGGATGCCTAGTTGGACACAGAATGACTTGGGGTTGGAGATGGAGGTAAGGTGGAAAATTGTGTTTCCATAGGGAAAAGAGGGAGAGGAAGAAGAAAGCCAGAGAGGTGTCTTCATGTATCCAGGACTCATCATGAGATTCACATTAACCAAATCCTGGGCAGCTCAGAAGGCAGTATGAAGACAGCATGAGGACCCAAGTGTGCACACAGCAGGCTCCGAATGACAGAACTCCTTGACTTGATCTCAAGGATAAAAATAAAAAGGGACAAAATTTGTTTACATTTCCCAAGGCTGATAATCACTGTTTTGTTTTTTTCTATATACTAAGTAAATCCCATTTCCAATTTAACTTGCATTAGTGAACCTTTCTTACTCACTGCCCAGCTGCCTCTTCTGTCTCCCATTCCTCTTCTCTAAGGGCCCAGCTGTCTGCCTAGTTTATAGCCACACAGAGTCCCATTGCCCACCATCAAAACACCTCAAAAGGGCTTCCCTGGTGGCACAGTGGTTGGGAGTCCGCCTGCCGATGCAGGAGACACGGGTTCGTGCCCCTGTCCGGGAAGATCCCACATGCCATGGAGCGGCTGGGCCCGTGAGCCATGGCCGTTAAGCCTGTGCGTCCGGAGCCTGTGCTCCGCAACGGGAGAGGCCACAGCAGTGAGAGGCCCGTGTACTGCAAAAAAAAAAAAAAAAAAAACTCAAAAAACCCAGCAGGTGGGACTTCCCTGGTGGCCCAGTGGTTAAGACTCCATGCTCCCAATGCAGGGGGCCCAGGTTCGATCCCTGGTCAGGGAACTGGATCCCACATGCTGCAATGAAAGATCCCGCCTGCCACAACTAAGACCTGGTGCAGCCAAAGAAATAAATAAATATTTTTTAAAAACCCAGCAGGTATGTGTAGTTCCTTCTAGTGTATTTATTTGTATTTAGACCATAGCTTTTTATTTTTGGGGGGAAGGGAGAGAAGGAAGCCTTTCAGAGCAAAATTTGGCTAGAGATGACCTTCTTGGTTTGAAAATGAAGACAACCAGGAGAGGGGGGAAAAAAGGTCTTAAGACTAGTTTTTCTGTGTAGAGTACTAAATTGAACAAAGGATAAAAGCAAAAGAACAACAACAAAAACGTGATCTAATATCCCTGGATATGGTAGAGAATCCATCCAGGTATTCACAGTATATCAAGTAAATGTATTCTCGGCCGTAAAGCTCATAACCACACTCTGTGAGTTGCATCAATTCAGATGCATCAATTTGGGTTTATCAGTAAGCACACTTTTAGAGCCAATAATAATCAGCACTTTAGTTGCCCTTTTCTTTGTACTGTTACCATAAAAAAGGATCTCAAAATTATGTCACTACTGGACTCCACAGAGTGAAACTAGTTGTTTTCACTGATTTTCACAAAACTCTTGAAATGTTTCTCAAGTCAAATTCAAAACACCCGATCTTCTATCCACCTGGAATATATAGTTAGAAATGTAACATGGAAAACAACATATTTTAATAATGGCACAGCCCTCTATCCTTTTGATACTGATTTGCTCCAGAGTTCAATCCTTTGCTTTTCACTTTAGATACATGTCTCTGGGCAATTTCATCTATTTCCATTTTCATCTATTACCATCTAAATGCTGATTAACTGCAGACCTATTTCCAGCCCAGACTCAGATGTCTAAGGCCTACTAGGCATCTACAAATATTCCACGGGGAAAAGAAACAGGAGAAAATAATGAACTAGCATTGTTGTGGATCCACAAAGCTACAACACCTCAGACTCACCTCACTCTCGCTCTTTCCCCCCAAACTCCACCTCCTCTTACATATACATCATGTCTTGCATGGCTCCACCTTCCTTCCACCTAACCACCAAAACTAGAAACTGAAGAAGAGTCAACCTAGACTCCTCGCTCTCACTTCACCACACATCCAACTGGTTGGAAGACATTTCAGATTCTACCTCAAAAATATTTTAGATTATGACCCTTTTTCTATACCTTCACCTCCAGTGCCATCATTCGGGCCCTTATCATTTTCCACATGGTTTATGTAGCAACCTCAGCTCTCCTCCCTCCCTCTCATTGTGGATTCAGCCAAGTTATCCAAAACGTGAATATAATCATGTCCTTCACTTGCTAAAATCTTTTGATGACCATCAATTATCCTCACAAAAAGTTCCAGTGTTTCCAGACAGTACCTCTTATACCTCTCACACAGCACCAACACTCACCTGTATGCATTTCCCTAGGTACACAACACTCAAACCACAGTGCTTTTGCACATGCTTTTTCTATGCCTCCAGAAGACTCTTCCAGTCTTCTCTTCCTGCTCACCTTTTCAAGTACTCCTTCCCTGTACCAGCATAGTACTACAATCAGCTTTAGCAGCATGCTGCATTCTCTTCCTCAGAGTTGTATTTCTGAACTTTTATATTGCAAACTCCTTGAAATCAGAAACTATGTCTTTCACCTGCATATCCCCAGAATCCAACACAATGCCAGGAGACTAGTAGGCTCTCAAAAGAATGTTTGTCCAAAGTTCCTTACTCACCTGTAACAAGCCTGTGATGTAGGGAGCTATGACTGTTTGAGGGGCAGTAAGGTACGTGGCACAAAGTATCGACTGCTATGTAACTATTGGCATGGTCCTAATTGATATTCTGTCAATCACTCATTTATACATGGATAAGGAATTTTTCCCTCATCTCTCATACAAGCATATTTCTAATTAAAAGACAAATCTAGTTAACCAGAATAGTTGAGTTTTACATAAAAGGAAAGGGTGCCTTTGTGACTAGAATGGCAAAAGTAGAGTATAAAAATAACTAAAGCTTTGGAGGTAATATAGAAGTCAGTGCCAAAGCTATAAGGAAGGTAAGATGGGCGTTTTATTCTCTAGACCATACTGCCTCCCTGTGGGAGGTTTTCTGGGCAAGGATGTGCCTAAAGAAAAGCAAAGCCTCTACACAATTGTAGAGGGGTTGTAGCTAGATATTATGTCTGTTTATACCAAAAGTCTACTCCCAAATACTAGGTTATGAATGATGCAAGTGGGGTGACTTGTTTTCTGAAAGACTGATGCCTACTTTCATGGATTTGGAATAGGAACATTTTTGTTCATTTAAAAATAAGTAGTCCTGGGAACGATTTTTGGAAATGTCGAGACCAAGAGATGAAATAATCACAATCTAATTGTTTTGTTTTTACTACTTTGAATAATTATACTTTAAAGGTCTCAATTGTTTAGTTTACTTATGAGGAAAATATGAGCATAAGATCATGTCCCTAAAAATCAAAAATTGCAAAAGGCAGGCCTTCCATTTGCTATGTACCAAACATAACGTTTTTTCTTAGTTTTTAAAATATTTAATTATAATGATCAAAAAATTAGTATAGCCATCAAAATTAATAATTGTTCCCTGCCTATATATTTCTCCTGAAGTAGAGCTTCACAAACCTAAAAAAAAGGAAAAATCATATGCACTTCTGCAAGTTGAAATGGTACAACCAGTTTGAGAAACACCCAGAAGATCAATCCTCATTTAGCTGGTAGAGAAAATACATTTCACAGAGTACTACTTTTTGAAAGAAAAATCTTATGTTTTAGGCACAAAACACATTTTTCAGGATTTCAGGATTTATTTCTTTAAACATTCCTCAAATTTCTAACAGTACACAGGCATCATCCAAAGGCAGAAAATGGTCTTAGTCTTCTGTTTCCACAAAAAGCTTTGAGCAATTTTGAGAAATAAAATAATTGCTCATAATCTACCTCAATGCAAATATCTGAAGGCTCTGCTTTTGAATTTCCGGAATCTCAGAAGTATTCAAATTCATGATTTGTCTGTTTCCTGGCCGGTTTCCTTTGAAGTGGTTCTGGGACCCATGATGTTATTTGAAATGTCTGGCTGTCAGTAAGTAGCTGCTATTTCCTTGATGTCTGTGAAGCTGCTTTCTTTCCTGTGACCTTTACCTGTGGTACCTCTCACTGAGGCCACATACACATGTACATGTCTGTGGACTCTGGTCCATACATACGGTGCTTGTTAGATGCTTTTACTGCTTAATATTAATGAGAAAGGAAGCATATCCATGATATCGACTCAATCTACATTTCTATTTTCTTAAAGGGTCAAGCTGTTTTATTTACTACATACAAATAAAAACTTGAGTAACATTTTCTTTGTAATCATGGGCAATGAAAGTACACATGCCATCCATATGACAAGCACATGATTTCTGCATTTCTGTACTAGTATTATTAAATACTTCAGAGATTAATAAAGATGGTGATGTGCATGATGTTTTCTTATGGGCAATCAGAGCCATGAACTTGAGATATGGCAAGGGAAAGGGTTAGCCTGAGGGGAAGATTAGGGGAAAAGAAAGAAGAGAGCTAAGAGAGTCTGCCTGGCACCCTCTCAAAAAAGAGAAGCAGACATTTACATATCACAAACTTAGGCCAAAGGGGAAAAACTGATTGCTGGCAGAATAAAAAAAAAAAAAATGTGGAACAGGAAGTAAAGGAAGAATATTTTCCATTTTCTCTCCCTTTTCCAACTAGGCTTAAAAGGTACAGAGGAGAGAATACTCTTCTAAATCAGAAAAGCTGGAATTAACTGTGTGATCCCGGCCAAGTCAACTTCCCTGGGACTGAGTTTCCTTCTACTTGAAATGAAATAATTAGAAAGTTATTAGATAATTAGATAATTCCAGGGATGGTTTAGGTTCTAAAAATCAAAATCATATTCAAGGATAGCTGGAGAAGGCTATTCAAGGATTATTCAAGGTGACTGGGTTGAGTCACAGTTATAAGTCACTATTCTTACTTTTTTATTAGATACTGAACACAATCTTCACTTTTTCAGGAAATACCATACACCCCTAAAATAATACAGTTGGCTCTCTGTACCCACGGATGTGAAACCCACAGATATAGACGGCTGACTGTACTATGCTATTTTATATAAGGGACTTGAGTATCCATGGATTTCAGTTCATGTGGGGGGTCCTGGAAATAATCCCCTGCGATACTCAGGGATGACTGTACTTCACTTTTCTTAGGAGTGGAGAAAGGGAATGGGAAAGAAAGAAAGAAAAATGAAGCAAAAGAACTAGCCCAGGACAGAAATAATTTGTTGGGAGCGAGAGAGGCAGAGAGGGAGACAGAGAGACACCAGCTGGACAACAGAGAGAAGAGGAGGGAGAGCCAATAGGAAGGAAGGCTTAGAGGCATATAAGTGTGGATTATCATGGTACATGTAATTAGCAATAAGCTGTTTGGGTCTGATAAATCTAACACTTAAGGAGCTAGAGAGGAATGTGTTCTGTGCTAAGGAAGATTGACTTTATCATATCGCCAATAGGACTTATTTAGCAGAGTGGGCAAGAGCATGGTCTCTGTAGCCAGACTGCTCTGCCTTAATCCTGGCTCTGTCACTTGTCATTTTGGTCATTTGCGGAGATACTTTACTATTCTGTGCCTCAGTTTCCTCATCTGTAGAGTGGGGATAATAATAGCACCCATCTCATAGGGCTGTGGTGAAAATTTGTGTGAGTTACTGCACACAAAGTGCTGAGAACGGTGCCTGGCACAAAGAAATCACTCAATAAATATTGGCTGCGACTATTACAATCCAATTTTCAATTTAGCAAGGTAATTTTATAGGACATTTCTTAAAGTCCTGTACATGATTAATGTGGGGGGTTGAGATGAAAATAAGAGGCAAGTTTAGGAATATAGACTAGGTTTGAGAATTTTCTACAAAGAATATTATATTTTTTTCTCACCCTGAGCAAATAAAACAAAGTCACAATGACCTAGTGAGATTCGGAGAGTAAATATGTTTGGGGTTAAAAATGCACAATGGATTAAAATTTTAGGTCAACATGACCTAGCCAGAGAAATGTTTTTATATCATCCATCACTAAAGTTATCTCCCTATATGACTATCTTCTGATTCCTCTGTGCGGGTCCTGGGTTAAATAAGCCAGTGAAAAAGAAGACACTTACTTCCTTCTAATGTTCAGCTTCAGAACAGATAATCCAGTAAGAGACTAGTCTTGGACTCTTAGAATGGATCTAAAGTTAGGGAGCCACCTATGAAAACTGGGCCCTGGAAAGAGAATGGGATTCCTGTGAAGGATATACTGGCAACCTGCTGGGGTGATGGTCCAAACCAAAACCCACTTCTCTTGCTTCCCCTGGACAGGAAACATGGGAACCTGCACAGTGAAGCCGACTGGAAGGAAACTTTAAGCCCATCCCACCTATGAACATGTCTCTAGGGAAGAACACATATACCAAAAAGGTTTTTAGCCTGGAATCACAAATGAAAGAATGGGAATGCTAGAAGAAGATTATGATTAATACCAATTCAACATTTTCCCATTTATGTATTTCTGAATCCAACAGACAGGTCTCTTTTTCATCTTTAAACGCCTGGAGTAAAGAGTGCTTAACTTGGTCAAACCATGCATGTGGGCTAGGGAGAACTGAAATCAGCTGTCTCTCAATTATTCAAGTTACCCAAGAATAACTCCAACAGTATTAAGGCTCACCAATCTGATAGAAGCTCTACTGAAGGCTGGAAGACTAGTTACCAAATTACACAATAACCCAGGCAAGACATAATGAGGCGTTGAAGGATGTGAGTGGAAAAGACTAACATAAGAGTTAACTGGGAGAAGAGGGGTAGGTGATGTGTGAGGAGTATGTGGTGTAACAGTTAAGCTTCTGCACCCTGAAGTCAGACTAAACAGAGTTCAGATCTCAACTCTGTCACATACCAACTGCATGAACTTGGACAAATTATTTCACTTTTCTGTCCCTTAGTTTCCTCACCCAGTAAATGGATATAAGAAAGATCAGGGCTGGAACTAGGGCAAGCATACATTTGCATAATCCTGAGAGTGCTTCCTTCAATTTTGCTCCCTGGATGCCTCACTTGACTCACTCTAGTCCCAGTCCTGATGACCTTACTTCATGAGGTAATCACAGAGATTAAATAAGTTAACATATGCAAAGTGTTTAAGAGCACTGTTTATATGTTTAAGAGCACATAATAAGTGCTAAGTAACTAGCTGGCATTATTATTGATTTGATTTGAGGGGTTACAGAAAGGAAATAAAATTCTAGGTGTACTCCCACGTTTCTGGCTTAAGTAATGGGATGACTGTTGTCACACAAGAGAGAAATACAGAGCAAAGAACAGGCTGAAGCAAGGATGTGAAATTGACAGTTGGATTTGAGGTACATATGGGGCATTTTGGTGCAGATACCCAGTAGCTGTTAAATAACTGCCTCTAGATAACTTATTGGTGCCTAAAAGTGAGGATCAACTATATACTCTCAAAAGTATGAAAGATGCATCAGTGGTAGCAACAATGCAAGTGATTTTGTCATGCAGGAAGCCAAAGTGGTAGCTAGTTCTGTCCCTGGGAAAGATACCCCTTATAACTTCTTAACAAAATATCCATGTAGACACAGAAAGAGACAAAACCTCTCAGTACCTTAAAGTAGGCCAAATAATCAACCTAATTCCAGAATCTGGGAGGTATATCTACTTAAATCCAAGCTGAACACACAAAAGAGACCACCAGTGCCACATCTCCCTTTGCCTGCTTGCCCAAAAGTCAGTAGAGAGACCCTTCATCTTTTTCCCCTACTATACAGATAATTAGATATCACAAAACTGGAAAGCCAATGCCGTCAGTTTTTAAAGACAGACTAACAGTTCCTTAACACCTCTATCAATTCCTCACTCTTCTACAATCCAATGAAGAAACTCCCAGGAATGCACAGAGAGAGAGAGGAATTGAGATTAGAAGGAGCAGTGGTGTACTGCCTTACAGGAGTCAAGAAAAGTTTTAGTTGGAGTGCATGCATGGAACTGTAGGTTTGTTTCCCCCGTTATGTCTTACTTACAAGTACTTGAGCTTAGGAGGTAAATGAAGAATCTGCTTCAGCAAAACCAAATGTTTTAAAGCCCTGGGTAATGGGCTAGCTGTGCACATTAACTTGCCTTCAGCACATTGAAGGAGATTCCTCTAGAACCACAGGCAGAGACTAGGGCAAGGTGTAGGGCAACCCATACACCTTGTTTTATGAAACACTAAGTATGGATACATCTCTCTTTTGAGAAAGCAGGAAAAATATAGAGCCTTATAAGGGAAAAACCTTCAGTCTGTAGAAAATGAAACTTTCTAATGAAAATTCAGAGAAGCCATACTGCAGGAGGCTGGAAACAGTTTAGTTTGGTATCCTTAGCAGAATATAGGGAGACATTGTATCTAACAGACAGGAGGAGAAAATAAATAAGAAATTGAGACTGAAAGGCTATAAAATAAAACAAATGTGAAGTGTGAATGGAAAGAAATTAAAGTTCAATTATATAATATATAGCCTTATAGAAGGCAATAATATGTTACTGAAATTGTGAAAAATTAAATTGGTGTCATAAAGGACAAATTTGAAATGCTCTACCAGAGTTTAGATTTTTTTAAAAGACAAAGAAATAACCATAAAAGAGAGAATGGCATATCCAAGGAAAGGAAAACGAAGATCTAAAGTAAGAATTTTAGCATCCTAAACAAAGATAATAACTGGATCCAACACAATAATTAAAGACATCACGGAAGAAAACTTTGTTGACTTGAAAATAAAACACCTGGGTTCTCATTAAGAGACACCATGTTCTGGTAAACTCCATTAAAGGTCATAGTTAAAATCATTTGCCAAAATATTTGAATGGCAAAGAAAATTTAAAATGTCTACAAGGACGGAGAGGGTATTTTTCCAAAAGAATAAAACTCAGGTGGTCATTAAACTTATCAAATAAAATACTAAATGCCCCAAAAAATGAGTTGTGTGCCAAAACTTTTACACTCAACCAGTATATAAAGGCAACAAAATATATTCAAGGATACAACAGCTTAGAAAGCACACTATTCAAAAATCTTCTTGCAAAATCTTACTTAGAGACTTCTTCCAGCAAAAGTAAATTAATCAAAATAGGACATAATCACCATTGAGGAAGATTTCTGTGTTCTTCTGACTCATACATCTAATTGGATGATGCATGGTCAGGCGGATTCCACAGCCTGGCAAGGAAAGCTCAGCTGTGCCTCCTTCAGCTTCTACCTGCTGCTTCCTCTCCTTCCCCAGATCAGGAAGTCTACCTTGTCCCAGAGTTCACATGGAACCTACTGCCATCTTCGATGGCTCATAAAACAATAACTAATCCTATTCTCTTAGCACCTTGCAAATGATAAAAATATTTAAAGGATTAGACATTGTGGAGAGAGAATAAGTAAAATCTTTTTATTTACCCTCCTGCAAAGAACTGCATAGATCAACATAATAATTATTCTCATTGCAAAGGAACTTGAGTGATGATTTTCTCTAACACTAAAAGCCACATTGGTCAGACAAAATTACTGGGATTTTTTTCCACTGTAAAAGATGAACAGAAATCCTGCTGCAGATGTTAACTTTCGAAATACCTTTCATGCCATCTCATAAGAGTAAGGAAATGGGAAAATGCTAATTGTTTCTACCTCTGATGCATAAAATTTCTGTATTTCTCAATTTTTCTACAGTGACGGACATATATAGAAAAAAGAATTTTGTTCAAAATCGTTTAATCACACATATTTTAAAATACTTATATCAAATAGACTGCTATAGAAATAATGTTTAAGGACTTCCCTGGTGGTCCAGTGGCTAAGACTCCATGCTCCTAATGCAGGGGGCCCAGGTTCAATCCCTGGTCAGGGAACTAGATCCCACATGACACAAACAAGAGTTCACATGCCACAGCTAAAAGACCTGACACAGCCAAATAAATAAATGAACAAATATATATATATAGATAGATATAGATATAGATATAGATATAGATATTTTTTTTTTTTTTGCACTTCGCGGGCCTCTCACTGTTGTGGCCTCTACCGTTGAAGAGCACAGGCTCCGGATGCACAGGTTCAGTGGCCATGGCTCACGGGCCCAGCCACTCCGCAGCATGCGGGATCCTCCCGGACCGGTGCACGAACCCATGTCCCCTGCATCGGCAGGTGGACTCTCAACCACTGTGCCACCAGGAAAGCCCCTGAACAAATATTTTTTAAAAAAGAAATAATGTTTATATCTGGGTGACAGGACTATGAATGTGTATGGTCTTCCTTTTTATTTTCTGAAGTTTCCAAATTATGCATAATGATATTATAAAGCATTATATAATCATTAGATACATAACTATTCTATAACAATTATTTTTATAGAAATGAAAAACATTTCATTTTAAAACTGAAGAGAATGATCAATAATGTAATGTTGTGAATTGACTGGAGCCCACTTTAGGCATTTAAATAATGATAAGTGACTTTAGTGGGAGTCATCGGTGTGGAAGATGACTAGTAATGGTGTCAAAGAAGTCAAGAAAAAGAAAGTCAAGGAAGGGGAAGTAGTAATCAAATTATCATATATTACAGACGTCAAGTACATCAAGACTTAGAGGCCTCCACTGGATTTGGCAAGGCAAGAACTGTTTCAGTGGAATGGTGGAAGCAAAAATCAAATGGAAGAGTTTAAAGAGTGAAAGGAAAGAGGGAGGGTAGAAACCTTGAAAAGTATCAGAGGTTGAGTGCTAATGTAACTATCATGGGGCAAAAGGGTCAGTTCTTATCCAACACATCTAAATCAATATACTGTTCTTTTCCTCTGCAACTACCATTCTTCACTTACCCCTTATAAATCATCCCCTATTTCTTTTGGAAATCCATGTAATTCCAATGAATGTTACTCTATATTTTTCTACAGAGATGGCTCCCATGGCCCTAGAATGACCCAGTCAAGACATTCTAGTCCTCTGACAGTGACTGGTACATGGGTGGAGATGGGACCTACACTGGTCCAAACACATGGATAATCAAGAGTTTTGTAAGGAATTCTAGGACACAGATGCCACTCTGAGAGCCACATTATTCCTCTGTGCCATCTGGAATAGTGTGACACAGTGGCCCTGACAGGTGCTCTCTCCTGCTCTGGAAAAATGTGCTGTGAGAATATGAGGTCTAGAAGCTGAGGCCACCTTGCTGTGACCATGAAGAAAGAGGATAAGGCCAAAGCCAACATGTGAACAAAGCTAAGTGACATGAGGACAAACTGAGTAAACTGCAGAGAAACACAGCAAGGGCCTGGACCAAACCTTCCAGTAGCCTGTCTTACCTCTGGACTTTTCCAGTAACATGAGCCAAAAAATCCCTTTTATTGATTAACCCAGTTAGCTTTTTTTTTTCTTATGTGCAACAAAAAGCATCCTTATGATGCAATACCCTGCTTCCTTGTTGGTCCTTACTGCAAACACTCTCTACAAACCCTCAGGTGTTTTTTTGTTTTGCTTTTTAAAACACAAGCAAGCAAAGCCACCTACATTCCCCAGAAGAAGGCAAAATTTAATACAACCTCTCAGGAATTTACTGATACCTGGGCCAAGAAGGAAGATAAGGCAGGGCTTTGAAGCCCGAATCTGACTTTACAATAAGACGAGTTAGCAGGCATATTGTGGTTTTGCTGCCACTTTCTGCCTTCATATATACAGTCCCCACAGAAACGTCCCAGCATGAGCACCCATAAGCTCCAGTTCTCCATGTTTCTACCAGACTAAGCTCTCATACACGTCTCACTTAATGTATTTCTTAGCTTACAAGTAATAAACTTCCCATTTTCTCCTGTGTTTCTATTATTTCTGCATACTATTTTACCCAGTCTAAGAAAGTGGAAAATCCTCTAGGTTAATCCTGAATACAGGCTTTCCATTCCAGTTTCTTTCCATTATACTACCATACAAAGATGAGTGTCTTTTTCACTGGACAAAATTTACTGAATATGTCTCAATTTGAAGAATTAAAAAGAAAGGAAAACACACATTAAACCAAAAAGAATTTAAGAAAAAAAGCAACCCTCAAACCCAACAAATAAGACTCTCTATGCCACTTTCTGGAGGGCATTAGTATAATCCTCTCTATTCAACTTCTGCCTTTAATCATATTTTGTCTAATGTGAGGTTCTCCCTTCATGTGAAAGTTGTTAAATACACACAAGGTAAAAGCAGCCCATATTTTCTTCATTCTAATGCTTCCCAATAGTCCAATTTGCAGACACACAAGGCCATATTCAACATTAAGTACACATAATGATTCACTCCCCTCTGAGAGGACAAAATTACTTCAAAGAAGTGCTACTCAGAGAAGAAGGAAAAGCTCAGAGGGGGGTAAAACTTCAGCTTGATTTCTAGCTACACAGTCCTTTATACATACCCCCCCACACACACACACACACCAGCTAACTACTGAACATCAAGAAATTTTAATCTGCACCCAGAAAAAAATAACACTTTAAAGACACAGGGGATATAAGAAATAGGTAATGTGTCATACACATATTAATATCCAGAGGAAATTCTACTGCTGAATCTGTTCTGTCATTATGAGCTGAAGAAATTATATTCTATGGCCTTCAGAAATGTTGTTACCAGCTGCAATGCTAAGTAGTCTACGGGCAGGAGGGTAGGTCTCAGGAGAATGACCAAGAAATAAAAACATGCAGAGAAGAATTTCCAAATTGCTGTTGTTGAAAAGACACAAAAATGATTAACTTGCTCATCCTTACTTCAATATCAGTTTCAAGATTTCAAATAACCCTTAGAGTATTAGAACTTTTGTTTTTATCATACTACACACATTGTTTTCATCACATATTTGGAGATTTGACTACCAAAGTCCATTTTACAAAAGGTGATCTCCTAAAGAAATCTCGAGTACTATACAAATCAAATCTATTTCATTTAGCATGTGATGCTAGAACTCTTTAATTACTCTGAATCCTATAAAATAAATTGATTCAATATTAGCAATAAAATGTAGGAAAATATAATTTATGTTTTAAAAATAGTTGTCAAGTAGCATATAGGCTTGCCCAAAGGGATATCAGCTTTCAACTCCAACTCAAAATGAAAGGCCCGGGCTTCCCTGGTGGCGCAGTTGTTGAGAGTCTGCCTGCCAATGCAGGGAACATGGGTTCGTGCCCCGGTCCTGGAGGATCCCACATGCCGCAGAGCGGCTGGGCCCGTGAGCCATGGCCGCTGAGCCTGCACATCCAGAGCCTGTTCTCCGCAATGGGAGAGGCCACAACAGTGAGAGGCCCGCGTACCGCAAAAAAATAAAAAATAAAAAGAAAGGCCCTTTTCTCTCTGGAAAGACTGGAATGTAAAATACATGTTCAATTACTGAATGTGGAGAACACTGGAAACAATTTGTAAATCGGACAGAGAGCTCAGATAAACAAGCTCTTCCTTCAATTAAAAAAGAATTATATACATATACATACATTCACACACACATATGTATACTGAGGAGTTAAACTATGTGCACACGGGAGCTTCAGTACAAAAAGAAAAACAGCCATTAGGTTGGATAACTTGCTCTTGTTATCTAGGAAAAGACATTTGATTTATCTGATTTACAAACATATCCCTAGGTTAAGACCAAACTATTTAAAAGCTTTAAAAATACTACCTATTTGGTATTTGTGATAACACAGGGATTCACGAAATTTTATAACATTAAGAGCTGCAAAGAGGGCTCTTTGGTGGGGATAATGGCGGACTCTGGGAGGACCCATGCCAAGGAGTACTTCCCAGAATTCTGCTGCCAGTGTCACAGTCCCCACAGTGAGCCACAGCCACCCCCCACCTCTGCAGGAGACACTCCAACACTAGCAGCCGTATGGCTGACAGGGTCTTGGTGCTCCAAACGGGTGTCAGGCCTGAGCCGCTGAGGTGGGAAAGCCTGGTTCAGGACACTGGTCCACCAGAGACCTCCCGGCCCCATGTAATATCAAATGGTGAAAGCTCTCCCAGAGATCTCCAACTCAACAGCCAGCAAGCTACAGTGCTGGACACCCCATGCCAAAGAACAGCAAGACAGGAACACAACCACACCCTTTAGCAAAGAGGCTACCTAAAATCATACTAAGTTCACAAAAACCCCAAAACACACCACCGAAAATGACCGTGCACACCAGAAAGACAAGATCCAGCCTCATCCACCAGAACACAGGCACTAGTCCCCTCCACCAGGAAGCCTACACAACCCACTGAACCAACCTTACCCACTGGAGGCAGACACCAGAAACAACGAGAACTACGAACGGGCAGCCTGTGAAAAGGAGATCCCAAACACAGTAAGTTAAAAAAAAAAAAATGAGAAGACAGAAATACGAAGCACATGAAGGAGCAAGGTAAAAACCCACCAGACCAAACAAATGAAGAGGAAAGAGGCAGTCTACCTGAAAAAGAATTCAGAGTAATGATAGTAAAGATGATCCAAAATCTTGGAAATAGAATGGAGAAAATACAACAAACATTTAACAAGGACCTACAAGAACTAAAGGGCAAACAAACAAAGATGAACAACACAATAAATGAAATTAAAAATTCTCTAGAAGGAATCAATAGCAGAATAACTGAGGCAGAAGAATGGATAAGGAACCTGGGAGATAAAATAGGGGAAATAACTAATGCAGAGCAGAAAAAAGAAAAAAGAATGAAAAGAATTGAGGACAGTCTCAGAGACCTCTGGGACATTAAATGCACCAACATTCGAATTATAGGGGTCCCAGAAGAAGAAGAGGAAAAGGGACTGAGAAAATATTTGAAGAGATTATAGTTGCAAACTTCCCTAATATGGGAAAGGAAATAGTCAATCAAGTCCAAGAAGCACAGAGAGTCTCATACAGGATAAATCACAGGAGAAACATGCGAAGACACATATTAATCAAACTATCAAAAATTTAATACAAAGAAAAAATATTAAAAGCAGCAAGGGAAAAGCAACAAATAACATACAAGGGAATCCCCATAACGTTAAAAGCTGATCTTTCAGCAGAACTTCTGCAAGCCTTCTAGAAGGGAGTGGCAGGACATATTTAAAGTGATGAAAGGGAAAAACCTACAACCAAGGTTACTCTACCCAGCAAGGATCTCATTCAAATTCAATGGAGAAATTAAAAGCTTTACAGACAAGCAAAAGCTAAGAGAATTCAGCATCACCAAACCAGCTTTAAAAAAAATGCCAAAGGAACTTCTCTATGCAGGAAACACAAGAGAAGGAAAAGAGCTACAATAACAAAGCCAAAACAACTAAGAAAAGGGTAATAGGAACATATATATCGATAACTACCTTAACTGTAAATGAATTAAATGCTCCAATCAAAAGACATAGACTGGCTGAATGGATACAGAAACAAGACCCATATATATGCTGTCTACAAGAGACCCACTTCAAACCAAGGGACACAAAGAGACTGAAAGTGTGGGGATGGAAAAAGATATTCCATGCAAATGGAAATCAAAAGAAAGCTGGAGTAGCAATTCTCATATCAGAAAAAATAGACTATAAAATGAAGTCTATTACAAGAGACAAAGAAGGACACTACATAATGATCAAGGGATCAATCCAAGAAGGAGATATAACAACTGTAAATATTTATGCACCCAACAAAGGAGCACTTCAACACATAAGGCAAATGCTAACAGCCATAGAAAGGGAAATTGACAGTAACACAATCATAGCAGGGGACTTTAACACCCCACTTTCACCAATGGACAGATCATCGAAATGAAAATAAATAAGGAAACATAAGCTTTAAATGATACATTAAATAAGATGGACTTAATTGAAATTTATAGGACATTCCATCCAAAAAAACCAGAATACACTTTCCTCTCAAGTGCTCATGGAACATTCTTCAGGATAGATCATATCTTGGGTCACAAGTCAAGCCTTGGTAAACTTAAGAAAATTGAAATTATATCAAGTATCATTTCTGACCACAATGCTATGAGACTAGATATCAATTACAGGAAAAAACTCTGTAAAAAATAAAAACACATGGAGGCTAAACAATACACTACTTAATAACCAAGAGATCACTGAAGAAATCAAAGAGAAAATTTAAAAATACCTAGAAACAAACGACAATGAAAACACGACAACCCAATACGTACAGGATGCAGCAAAAGCGGTCCTAAGAAGGAAGTTTATAGCAATACAATCCTACCTCAAGAAACAAGAAACATCTCAAATGAACAACCTAACCTTACACCTGAAGCAATTAGAGAAAGAAGAACAGAAAAAACCCAAAGTTAGCAGAAGGAAAGAAATCATAAAGATCAGATCAGAAATAAATGAAAAATAAATGAAGGAAACAATTGCAAAGATCAATAAAACTAAAAGGTGGTTCTTTGAGAAGATAAACAAAATTGAAAAACCATTAGCCAGACTCATCAAGAAAAAAAGGGTGAAGACTCAAATCAACAGAATTAGAAATGAAAAAGGAGAAGCAACAACTGACACTGCAGAAATACAAAGGATCATGAGTGATTACTACAAGCAACTATATGCCAATTAAATGGAAAACCTGGAAGAAATGGGCAAATTCTTAGAAAAGCACAACCTCCCAAGATTGAACCAGGAAGAAATAGAAAATATAATCAGACCAATTACAAGCACTGAAATTGAAACTGTGATGAAAAATCTTCCAACAAACAAAAGCCCAAGACCAGATGGCTTCACAGGCAAATGCTATCAAACATTTAGAGAAGAGCTAACACCTATCCTTCTCAAACTCTTCCAAAATATAGCAGAGGGAGGAACACTCCCAAACTCATTCTAAGAGGCCACCATCACCCTGATACCAAATCCAGACAAGATGTCACAAAAAAGAAAACTGCAGACCAACATCACTGATGAACATAGATGCAAAAATCCTCAAAAAATACTAGCAAACAGAATCCAACAACACAGTAAAAGGATTATACACCATGATCAAGTGGAGTTTATCCCAGGAAAACAAGGATTCTTCAATATACGCAAATCAGTGAGATAAACCATATTAACAAACTGAAGGAGAAAAACCACATGATCATCTCAAAAGATGCAAAATAAGCTTTTGACAAAATTCAACACCCATTAATGATAAAAACCCTCCAGAAAGTAGGCATAGAGGGAACTTACCTAAACGTAATAAAGGCCATATATGACAAACCCACAGCCAACATCATTCTCAGTGGTGAAAAACTGAAACCATTTCCACTAAGATCCGGAGAAAGACAAGGCTGCCCACACTCACCACTATTATTCAATGTAGTTTTGGAAGTTTTAACCACAGCAATCAGAGAAGAAATAGAAATAAAAGGAATCCAAACCAGAAAAGACGTAGTAAAATTGTCACTGTTTGCAGATGACATGATATTATAGAGATCCTAAAGATGCTACCAGGAAACTACTAGAGCTAATCAATGAATCTGGTAAAGGAGCAGGATACAAAATTAATGCACAGAAATCTCTTACACGCCTATACACTAATGATGAAAAATCTGAAACAGAAATTAAGGAAACACTCCCATTTACCATTGCAACAAAAAGAATAAAATACCTAGGAATAAATCTACCTAAGGAAATAAAAGACCTGTATGCAGAAAAAATATACAACACTGATGAAAGAAATTAAAGACAATACAAACAGATAGAGATATATACCATGTCCTTGCATTGGAAGAATCATCAACTTATCAATGGCATTTTTCACAGAACTACAACAAAATATTTCACAATTTGTATGGAAACACAAAAGACCCCGAAGAGCCAAAGCAATCTTGAGAAAGAAAAACGGACCTGGAGGAATCAGGCTCCCTGATTTACAGACTATCCTACAAAGCTACAGCAATCAAGACAGTATAGTACTGGCACAAAAACAGAAATACAGATCAATGGAACAGGATAGAAAGCCCAGAGATAAACCCACACACATATGGTCACCTTATCTTTGATAAAGGAGGCAAGAATATACAATGGAGAAAAAACAGCCTCTTCAATAAGTGGTGCTGGGAAAACTGGACAGCTACATGTAAAAGAATGAAATTAGAACACTCCCTAACACCATACACAAAAGTAAACTCAAAATGGATTAATGACCTAAATGTAAGGTTAGACTCTATAAAACTCTTAGAGGAAAACATAGGCAGAACACTCTATGACATAAATCACAGCAAGATACTTTTTGACCCAACTCCTAGAGAAATGGAAATAAAAACAAAAATAAACAAATGGGACCTAATGAAACTTCAAAGCTTTTGCACAGCAAAGGAAACCATAAACAAGATGAAAAGACAACCTTCAGAATGGGAGAACATATTTGCAAACGAATCAACAGACAAAGGATTAATCTCCAAAATATATAAACAGCTCATGCAGCTCAATATTTAAAAAACAAACAACCCAATCCAAAAATGGGCAGAAGACCTAAATAGACATTTCTCCAAAGAAGACATACAGATGGCCAAGAAGCACATGAAAAGCTTCTCAACATCACTAATTATTAGAGAAATGCAAACCAAAACTACAATGAGGTATCACCTCACACCAGTTAGAATGGGCATCATCAGAAAATCTACAAACAACAAATGCTGGAGATGGTGTGGATAAAAGGGAACCCTCTTGCACTGTTGGTGGGAATGTAAATTGATACAGTCACTATGGAGAACAGTATGGAGGTTCCTTAAAAAACTAAAAATAGAATTACCATATGATCCAGCAATCCCACTACTGGGCATATACCCAGAGAAAACCATAATTCAAAAAGACACATGCACCCCAATGTTCATTGCAGCACTATTTACAATAGCCAGGTCATGGAAGCAACTTAAATGCCCATCAACAGACGAATGGATAAAGAAGATGTGGTACATATATACAATGGAATATTACTCAGCCATAAAAAGGAAAGAAATTGGGACATTTGTTGACACGTGGATGGATCTAGAGACTGTCATACAGAGTGAAGTAAGTCAGAAAGAGAAAAACAAATATCGTAGATTAACGCATGTATGTGGAAACTAGAAAAATGGTACAGATGAACCAGTTTGCAGGGCAGGAGTTGAGACACAGATGTAGAGAACAAACGTATGGACACCAAGGGGGGGAAGCCTCAAGGGGGGTGGGGATGGTGGTGTGATGAATTGGGCGATTGATGTGTATAAAATTGATGACTAATAAGAACCTGCTGTATAAAAAAGTAAATAAAATAACATTTAAAAATTTTAAAAAAAAGACTACATACTGGGTAATTCCCTGGAGGTCCAGTGGTTGTGACTCTACTTCCACTGCAGGGGGCCCGGGTTCAATCCCTGGTCAGGGAACTAAGATCCCGCAATCCTGCTGCACAGCCAAATAAACAAAAAAAAGACTACATACTGGATGTTTTTGTTTGTTTGTTTATTTATTTTAATTTTGGCTGTGCTGGGTCTTTGTTGCAGCACACAGGCTCAGTACTTGCCCCACGGCATGTGGAATCTTAGTTTCCCAACCAGGATCGAGCCCGCGTCCCCCGCATTGGAAGGTGGATTCTTAACCACTGGACCACCAGGGAAGTCCCTGGATATTTCCATTTATATGACCATCTTGCAAAGGCAAAACTATGGGACCAGAAAGCTGTTCACTAGATGCCAGGGGCTGGGAGTGGGGGAAGGGTTGAATATAAATGAGTATGGGGGAATTTTTTGAAATGATAAAATTCTTCTGTATCCTGGTTGTGGTGGCAATTATACAATTGTATACATTTGTCAAAACTCACAGAACTGCACACTAAAAAGGATGGATTTCACTCTGTATAAATAATACCTTAATTTTTAAAAAATGAGTAAAAAGAGCCCACTGTGTGGGAGAGGGACTTAAAAGCCAAAATGATATAAAAGTCAGCAAAAAACCAAAAATGATACTTAAAAATTTTTAACAACTGAAGATGTCATTACTCAGATTAAAACATTTACAATGCCAAAAACTAGGATATAACTATACTAGAAGACTACAGAAAGGTGAAATATGTGTTGGAGGTGGCAGTAAGCGTGCAGCTGTTATGAGAGCTAAATCCTCATCTTTCATTGTAGGAATTCACTGGATAATGTTTAAATCTGAAAAATCAAGACAAAGCAGAATAAGCTTTCTATTTAGAACCATGGAGGCAAAATCAAAGGCTTCAGCTAGAAAACTGGAAGCTGGAAAGACTTCCACCCTGGCTTGTGGGAATCGTGTGTAAAGAGGGTTGGGACAAAAGACAGCTAGTTTTTTGTTTCAAGTCTTAAAACTTTGACTCCTCGAACTATGTATATGCATATCTTTGATGACAATAAAACTTTTTAATACCAAAAAAAAAAAATGAGCAGACCTGAATAGACATTTTTTCAAAGAAGATATGCAGACGGCCACAGGCCCATGAAAAGATGCTCAACATCATTTATCAGAGAAATAAATGCAAATCAAAACCACAATGAAATATCACCTCACACCCTTCAAAATGGCTATCATCAAAAAGACCACAAATAACAAATGCTGGTGAGGGTATAGAGAAAAGAGAGCCCTAGTACAAACTGACAGGAATGTAAATTGGTGCAGCCACTATGGAAAACAGTATGGAGGTCCTCAAAAAACTAAAAATAGAACTACCATATGATCTAGCAATTCCACTCTTGGATATATATCTGAAGAAAACAAAAACACTAATTTGAAAAGATACATATACCTCAATGTTCAATGCAGCATTATTTACAATAGCAAGGATATGGAAGCAACCCAAGTGCCCATCAACAAATGAATGGATTAAGGAGGTGTGATACACACACAGAGACTGGAATTACTCAGCCATAAAAAAAAAAAAAAAAAGAAATTTTGCCATTTGAAACAACATGGGTGGACCTGAAGGGTATTCTGCTTAGTGAAATAAGTCAGACAGAGAAAGACAAATACCATATGTGTTCACTTAGATGTGGAATCTAAAAAATAAAACAAACAAACAAAAAAAACCAAATGAATGAATAGAACAAAACAGAAACAAACTCACAGATATAGAAAACAAACTATTGGTTACCAGTGGGGAGAGGGAAGGAGGGAAGTGTAAGATAGGGGTAGGAAATTAAGAGGTACAAACTACTATGTACAAAATAAATAAGCTACAAAGATGTATTGTACAACACAGAGAATATAGCCAAAGTTTTATAATAACTTTAAATGGAGTATAATGTATAAAAATATTGAATCACTATATTGTAAGCCTGAAACTAATAATATTGTAAATCAACCATATTTTAATTAAATAAATAAATAAGAAAAAAAAGAAAATGTAGTATATACATACAATATTATCTTGCTTTTAAGAAGGAGGAAACCCTATCATATGCAACAACATGAACAGAGTCTGAGGGCCTAATGATAAATGAAACAAGCCAATCACAAAAGGACAAATACTGCATGACTGCACTTACACATGGCACCTAAAGGAATCAAACTCATAGAAACAAAGTAAAATTGTGGTTGCCAGGGACTGGGAAGGGGGGGAAACGAGGAACTGTTTTTTAATGGGTATAGAGTTTCAGTCATTCAAGATGAAAATGTTCTAGCAATGTGCTGCACAACAATGTGCACACAGTTAACACAACTATACTACACACTTACAAAATGTTAAGATGAGGGGCTTCCCTGGTGGCGCAGTGGTTGAGAATCCACTTGCCGATGCAGGGGACACGGGTTCATGCCCCGGTCCAGGAAGATCCCACATGCCGCGGAGCGGCTGGGCCCGTGAGCCATGGCCACTGAGCCTGCGGGTCCGGAGCCTGTGCTCCGCAAAGGGAGAGGCCACAACAGTGAGAGGCCCGTGTACCGCAAAAAAAAAAAAAAAAAATGTTAAGATGGTAAATTTATGTTGTGTGTTTTTTGCCACATTTTTTATAAATGTTATCTACTGACCTACTGAGCAAAGTTCCTAAGTTTTTGTTTCTCTCTCCTTCTCTCTTTCAGTTGTAAAGGTGGTTTTGCACTAACATTTCTGAATTTTCTCACCAATTGATACTTCTCTGTAGAAAAATAGATTTGGATTAGATTGCTTATAACCACACTTCAAACAATAAAATTGTAAGATTCTGTTTATTTTCTTTCCAATGGTACCTATTCATAAAACAGCAAACTTAGGGTTAAAAGAAAAGGGCCTTGAAGAAAGTGGCTTCTCAATAAGTCTTCACTGAACTAAGTGGAAGAAACAATTTTGCTGGGTTATGTAAATTACAGGGTTAGCCCAAACACCTTAAACCTTAATCTAGACCAGTGGTTCTAAACATCACCTAAATATTAGAATCAACTGAGATCTTTAAAACTCTTGCTCCTCAAGCCATGACTCAGTCAAATTAAGTTAGAATCTCTGGCATTGAGATCCAGGTAACAGTGTTTTTTTTTTGAAAGCTCCCCAATGGTCAGTCATAGTTGAGAACACTGACATAGGCTCATCTGATATATAAACCATCAAAAATGAGAAAATTTATTCAACTGAAGTACATTCATCAATTTTATATATCAAACAGAATACTATTAATCTTCCAGTAGATCTTTCACTGAGTTAGGCTCCAGTCAAAAATTCCAGAATATTTAGTATGAAATAAATGTGCTACAAAGATCTCCAAGTGTAAAGAGTAAGCAAGTGAATGTTTCATTTTCCTGTGCATGATATGAAATAACTCCCTCTCACAGGCTATATTTTAGTTGAAGATAAATAGGGCTGATCATGGTAAAGATATAGAATTTGTAAAGGACGTCCAGTCTTTCTTGCCTTTCTCTAAATCAATTCAGATGCTACCTTCCCACCCCACTCCGCCCCAACCCCATTCCCTAAGTTGACCATCTGTAAGGGAACAGGCAGAATTCTGAATTTTTTTTTCAATCTGTATCTCATTCACAACGTGTCACCTAAACTGCATTTTAAGCTCTTATTTTTAATTGTGTAACTATAGGCTCTCTCCCTGCATACTTGCAAATAGAACCTGGGTTTGGCTCAAGATTTATAGGGTATTGTGTTAGTGAGACTCAGTTTCTGCCTCCAGCAAGGTCTCAAGTCAGGCCTTTTTAGGGGAGTCGGAAAAATGCCTGGAGAAGGGATGGCTGAAGTGATTGTCTGAGCTTTCCCAGAGTTAATGGGGGATGGATGCAGTTTGCTGCTCCCCAGCGGTCCTGTATCAGCTGAGGACAAGGAACATGAAAGACCCTGAGCCTCTCTTTTAAATCTACCCAAGAACACTCCCCTTTGGCAATCAGATCACTCCACGACAAACCAGGGATAAATACTGAGAGCTACAGGAAAAGGGTACACAGGAAGTCTCAACTCAGGCCATAAACGAGAGAAGCAGGGCCCCAGGGACCTTCCAGGCTGGTGAATTAGGTGGCTTCCAGGGTTGATTATTTACCCTGTACTAAGTGCTTTACATGCATACCAAGTTTAATCCTCCCCATAATGCTGGGTTGCAAATATTATTTTCATTTTGAAGATGAGCAGATTGACCCTCAGAAAGGTTAAGTGACTCACCCAACATCACTCAATCAGTAAATGCTCTGTAGCTTTGCGTACATTCAAAAATTTAGAAGTAACATTAAACATAACTTCCAAGTTTTATCATAAGTATCTAAATCATGGCCAAGACCAATCTTCAAAAAATTTGGTATGAAACAATTGTTTCACCTGAATTCTTTCACTCACTTCAACTTTAAAATATAAGAGATTTAAAATGCAGTGCACTCATTTCCATTTTATAATGTAAAACATTAAAAGAAAAGCAATAGGAATTTAGAAATTCATCATATTACAAATGGTAGGGGAAAGTGGTTATTATTGAATTTGTGGTTATGTCCAAAATGAAACGATTTTTTTTTTTTGCTCTGGCATATTCAATTGCTCTCTGATCTTCTAAACTCAAAGGGATTCTCTTTTAAGGCAAACTTAATTATTCTAAGATTTGCATACTACATTTTAAATATTAAAGCTATAAAGCCCAGAAACACACCTGGATATCCCAGGTAGACAGAGTCCAAAAAGAGATAATATGATTTAATTTGAACAATAGTATATCAAGTGTGCATCATATTTTTATCCTTATATTTTATAAACTTGTTTACCAGGCATATGCTATAAACTATACATCACTATAGGCCCATGGATAAAAGAAATACATTGAGAAGTATGATTTGTCCAAAATAGGTTAGAAAAAAATATGTGCATGCATGACATTTCTGACAAGGTGGTTTTGATACAGCTGTGCACTGATGCAGCTGTTTTCATGCGGAGGATTTTTAAACACAGCCCCAAAACAAACACTTAAAGTTTCAGCTGTTTCTATTAACAAGTAATGTGTAAAACGCACATTCTTCCCATGCTAAAATCTCTCCACAGCCTTGAACCTCACCCTGTTGTAGATACCCACCCCCTGGGTTAGAAAGCAGGGATTAAGTGGGGCTCTGGAATAAGGTGGGGTCAGAGATGGGTTGAAGATGAGGGATGGGGTGAGGTTAGGTATCGTCTGGCAGACAAACTCTATGTGACCAGAAGTTATATGTTTACCACACTTACTCATCTCAGAGAGGGCCATCCATCATTCTTAGCAAAGTGCTTGCTCATTCTCTGAGAATTCATTTATATCTTAAACAGTCTGCTAAATTGACAATGGGCATATACTCCTTTACATTCATGAATAAACAGAATTGCCGGTGTAAAAATACTACTTCATCTGTTTTGCATTTGAACATCTAGAGAACTCAATTGTGGATACCTCTGAGTTTGGACGTTTCCTAATTATGCAAACTTGATTTGATTGGATACATACATATAGCACACGGAAACAGGGGAGAATATTTGAACTATGATATTTTTCTACACAGAAAATGTTCAATCTATTTTCTAGCAGTTCTCAGTGTTTTTTTTCTATTTACAAAAGTAATGCATAAAGAATTTCCAGGATTAGATAAAATTAAAAGAAAATGGGGAAGGCATCGGGGATGATAGGGAATATCCGTTGCGTCCATTACACTGAAACAAGTGATCTAACCTTTTTAAAAGAGAAAGGTTACTACCACCATGTCAAAGTAGATGAGTCCAAAGGATGATTTGAAAACCCATATCTTGGAGAAGCTGCATCAACATGTCTGATTTGGAGCAATGCTTATATATGGCCACACCTAAATCCTCTATTTCAAAATAGTGAAGACATTCTTTCTCTCTTATATCCCATTTTGCAATTTTTATTCAACTGCTTTATTGAAGTCTCTAATGGAATGGAATCAAATTATGACCTTGCTCCAAGAAAATATCTGATGATGACTGACTTTAGCTATCCTACTACAAAGAAATATATACATGCAAGTTGCCCACTGTTACAAAAGGAACTACTTATTAAATTAGGACTACCTTGTTCAGTGGTACTTATTAAGAAGATAGTCCTAATTTGGTTAATTGCCTAAATGAAAACACTGTTAGTATATGAGTGGATTCCTACAGTAAAATCTATCTTTGAGCTACTATACAATCCAATAAATGTATCCATTGTTCGGTATGAGAACTATTTCTTCTGAATGAAGGATTTGGTGCTTTACCTTTAGGGAGTTCTTTGTGTATCATCTGGTTTCAATTTCTTCTTGGGCTCCATTTCCCAATGGTGTGTGTGTGTGCTTGTGCTTGGGTAAAACACATACAAAGCTAATCCAAACATATCACTGAGGATTCACATATGTATGAATATACATCCAAATTATTTCAAAGTAAAACTGTTAAAGTATATACACACAGAAATAGGAAGAAATGAAACCTGAAGAGACAATGTACAAGGTTATAAAATCAAGACAGAGCTTAAAAACCCCATATATTAGGTCTAAAGTAGCCACTATAGAACAAAATGAAAATTAGAAAATCAAGAAAGTGGTGAATCTGCATAAAACTAATATAAAGCATTGCCATTTCACATGAAGCTGCTTAGCACATAAATGTATTAGTCCATATTTTTGAGCTCTTCTTAAATGCCAGTCACCGTTCTGGTCATTAGGAATACAGTGATGCACAAGATGGACCAAGTCCCTGCTCTCAAGAGGCTAACAGTCAAGCAGCATAGACAGATGAAATGGGTAAACATATAATTATGTAATTTCAGATCATTATAATTTCTTTAAAGAAAAGTAAAGCAGAGTGAGGGAATTCATAATGACTATGGGGTAGGAGAGAGAGCAGAGATCTGAATAAAATGAGTTAACCATGCAGATGTATGAGGTGAAAGTGTACCAGATGGAGGGAAAACAAATGCAGATGATCTAAGGCAGGAAAAGCATGGTGTGTTCAAGAATCGTCAAGGTCAGTGTGATTGGAGGAGAGTGAGAGAAAAAGAGGAAGGCAAATAATGAAACAGGAAAATCAGGCAGGAACTGGATGATGTCCTCTCAGAAAGAAGAGGGAAAGAAGAGGGAAAGGAGAGGTCAGGAAATTAGGAGTGTGTGACATTACAGAAGCCAAGAGAAGAAACAGTTTCGAGAAGGAAGAACCAATACACTGGGTCAAATGACACTGAGAGACTTAGTAAAATGAGGACTGAGAATGAACCATGAGATTTGGCAAATGGACTTGTTTCAGTGGAAAAGAGATCCTTTCCAAGAGTTTTTCCAGCAGAGAAATGGAGTATTGGCTACAGGAGAACATGGGATCAAGAGAGGTGTTTTTTTAGATGAGAAACATTATAAACGAAATAAATGGCCAATGCAAATCAAGCAACAATAACAAAGATAAATCTTGCACCGTTTATTGCAGTGCACTGATGTGCAAATGTCATATACACAAATGCACACACACACACTGAAATTCCCAAACACCAACTTGTTTAGCAATGCTAAGTCAGATCTTTAACTTTCTGTCAATATTTGTCTTTACCCTTTACCCTAACCTATTGAGTTAATTTACTTCCCAGGGACACTAAATTCATGAACAATATAAATTATTACAGAAATTTTCAAAATGCCATCTTTTTTTTATATTAGGTAATTTTTTAACATCTTTATTGGACTATAATTGCTTTACAATGGTGTGTTAGTTTCTGCTTTATAACAAAGTGAATCGGCTATACATATACATATATCCCCATATCTCCTCCCTCTTGCATCTCCCTCCCACCCTCTCCAAAAATGCCATCTTGAGGAACACACCAAAGTAAGTTAAAAGTTGTAATTTCAGTCACAAATTGCATCTGACTGTTCACTTTTATAATTTGAGGTTCTATCAGAGTGTAATCAATGTTAACATAACTTTTTTACCCTGAGCACTACCTTGGAGGAGATAATGTCTGTAAACACATACAGATTTTGAAGGACACTGGCAGAATATATAAATCAGTACATAAAGACAACTGGATTTGTGGAAAAAGTGCAAGTATGAAACCAGAGAAAACTAGGAATGACATTCCAGCTCCATCACTTACTAACATGTTACCTTGGGCTCCTGAGTCTCACTCCCCTCATTTGTAAAGTGGAGATAATGACGTCCAGCTCACCAGGATGCGATAACAAATAAATCAGTAAAAAATGTAGGAAGAGTACCTGGCATACAGACAGTGTGCTCAGTAAATGGTAGCATTGATTTTTTTATTGCAATATAGTTGATTTACAATGCTGTGTTAATTTCTGCTGTACAGCAAAGTGACTCAGTTATACATATTTTTATATATATTCTTGCCCATTGTGCTTATAGAATATTGAATATAGTTCCATGCATTATACAGTAGGACCTTGCTGTTTATTCATTCTATATATAATAGTTTGCATCTGATGACCCCAAATTCCCACTCCATCCCTCTCTCACCCCTCCTTGGCAACCACAGTCTGTTCTCTATGTCTGAGTCTGTTTCTGTTTCGTAGATAAGTTCATTTGTGTCATATTTTAGATTCCACATATAAGTGATATCATATGATGTTTGTCTTTCTCTTTCTGACTTACTTCACTTAGTACGATAATCTCTAGGTCTATCCCTGTTGCTACAAATGGCATTATTTCATTCTTTTTTATGGGTGAGTAGTGTTCTATAGTATGTATGTATCACATCTTCTTGATCCATTCATCTGTCGATGGGCATTTAGGTTGCTTCCATGTCCTGGCTATTGTAAACAGTGCTGCTATGGACATTGGGGTGCATGTATCTTTTTGAATTACAGTTTTCTCCAGATTTATGCCCAGGAGTGGGATTCCTGGATCATATGGTAATTCTAGTTTTAGCCTTCTGAGGAAGCCCCAGACTGTTCTTCACAGTGGTTGCACCAACTTACATTCCCACCAACAGTGTAGTAGGGCTCCCTTTTCACCACTTCCTCTCCAGCATTTATTATTTGCAGACATTTTGATGATGGCGATCCTGAATGGTGTGACGTGGTACCTTACTGTAGTTTTGATTTGCACTTCTCTAATAATTAGCGGTGCTGAGCATCTTTTCATGTGCCTCTTGGCCATCTGTATATCTTCTTTGGAGAAATGTCTATTTAGTTCTTCTGCCCATTTTTCAATTGTGTTCTGTTTTTTTTGTTGTTGAGTTGCATGAGCTGTTTGTATATTTTGGAAATTAAACCCTTGTCAGTCGCATCGTTTGCAAATATTTTCTCCCATTCTGTAGGTTATCTTTTCATTTTGTTTATACTTTCCTTTGCTGTACAAAAACTTATGTTTGATCATGTCCCATTTGTTTATTTTTGCTTTTATTTCTATTGCCTTGGGAGACTGACCTAAGAAAACATTGGTATGACTTATGTCAGAGAATTTTTTGCCTATGTTCTCTTCTAGGAAATGGCTTAAAGACTTAAACATAAGACATGACACCATAAAACTTCTAGAAGAGAACATAAGCATTGATTTTTAATAACATTTAGGTATGTCTTTTGATTTACATTACTACAAATTTTCTACTCTCCATCAATATTATTTCATTGCACAGAAGCACAACGATATAAGGTATTCAGTCCTTAGGAACTGGTTTCCCACAATCAGTTGAAGTTGACAGATCATAAGAAAGTTATTATCTCTTGGGTAATAACTAATTATTCCTTCAAAAAGGCAAAAAAATATGCACATTAAACTTTCTACTAGAGTGAAAATCTTTTTGGGAAATGACTATATAGGATATTTACCCTTTTAAAAGTCTTGAAAGGCTCTCAAGTGGTAGTTTTTAAACTAGTTCTCAGACCTAGGGGATCCTCAGTGGTGCCTCAAAGGCCACAAGGCGGGCAGGACAGGAGAAATGATGTTTAGAGATGGATGGGAGTTCACGCTGCTTGGATCAGAGCAGTTCCACTTTCTGTGTTTACACTGGACTCTACATTGGATTTCATTTGAAGAAACACTCTTAAGATAAAATTTGAAATCCTTGCCCTAAATGAACAGTTAGAGGCTACAGTGATTCTCTCACTAATCATTCAAGTCCTTTTCTCTAAAAGTCCTTTTCACCAAACTTGATTTAAATAAACACTAAAACCATACAGAAAACTAAATTACAAACAATGCATAATCCAAGTTAGAAATAAGGCTTAAAATTAAATTAGCAGCATTGAGAGTTGACAGGTATCTCAAGCTGTTTAGTCATGATACACCACATCATTGAAGACACAAGTGAACACGTGCTTGGTTTGCTTCTTGTACACGGCCCCGTACCATAATAGGGTTTTCTCCTCTTCAATAGTCCGCAGTATAATGGTGAGCTGGAAAATTAACTCTGAATTTCCTCTTTTCAAATGCTCATAACTCACCTGACCCTTGAGTGAGAAATTCTAACATACTGTCTCAGGGTGAGGGCCATGTGATTCCCACCGTCTTCATGAAAATCACACTTCTCAGACCCTACAAAGGGCTTTAGCAACTTAGGGATTCACATCTCCACAGCCAAAGCTGTTGCTTTTTATTTCCTCTGGGTTTTATTTTCCTCTGTTAAAACTGTTGTAAGATATTTATGATGCATATCCATGAACAAGACACTGCGTACAGCTTCCCTTTCCTCCTCCCACTGTGTCTGTCCATAGCACTATAGTTTCTTCAAATAATCTTCTATGTGGTACAAGAAATGTGAAATAGTAAACTCATGTATAATAGGTATAATCCTACTAATCATGGAGGCTCATGAACTCATGTGATTTGTTACGTCTAATACTTTTTAAGTGTGAAAGCCCTTTTAACTTCAAAAATACTCATGAATTTCCACTTAAGGGTAATTGCACTTTTAGTTTCTGAACATTGAGAAAACAAATAAATGGCAAGAAGACACTGTGGATTATAAAGTCCTATTAATGAACCTTTGCTTTCTTAATTATAAGAGTAGGTTTGTGTATGTTAATCACAGCATATGTCTGAAAATGGTACATCTGTGTGTGAAATACATCATACATTTAATTTACAGACAAGCTTAGCACAGTCATGGATTTATAGAGCCTTCGTACTAACTCTGGGCCCTCCGGAAATCCTCTCCCTACATGTCACAAACTCCTAGTAGAGGAAAAAGGACATGGTCTCGAGTCAGAAAAATCTGGTTTAACTCACAGGTCTTCCTCTTACGATCTACATGAACTTACCCTATTTGATTCCCAGCTTCCTTACCTGATAAAGTTTAGGATCAAGGCTGTGTACATTGAAATATATGTAGTGCAAATATACAAAAAATAAATGCTGGAGAGGGTGTGGAGAAAAGGGAACCCTCTTGCACTATTGGTGGGAATGTAAATTGATACAGCCATTATGGAGAACAGTATGGAGGTTCCTTAAAAAACTAAAACTAGAACTACCATACGATGCAGCAATCCCACTACTGAGCATATACCCTGAGAAAACCATAATCCAAAGAGTCATGTAATTAATAAATAAATAAATAAATAAATAGTCATGTACCACAATGTTCATTGCAGCACTATTTACAATAGCTAGGACATGGAAGCTACCTAAGTGTTCACCAACAGATGAATGGATAAAGAAGATGTGGCACATATATACAATGGAATATTACTCAGCCATAAAAAGAAATGAAACTGAGTTATTTGTAGTGAGGTGGATGGACCTAGAGTCTGTCATACAGAGTGAAGTAAGTCAGAAAGAGAAAAACAAATACCATATGCTAACACATATATATGGAATCTAAAAAAAAATGGTTCTGAAGAAACTAGAGGCAGGGCAGGAATAAAGACGCAGACATAGAGAATGGACTTGAGGACATGGGGAGGGGCATGGACATATATACACTACCAAATGTAAAACAGATAGCTAGTAGGAAGCAGCCGCATAGCACAGGGAGATCAGCTCGGTGCTTTGTGTCCACCTAGAGGGGTGGGACAGGGAGGGTGTGAGGGAGATGCAAGAGGGAGGAGATATGGGGATGTATGTATATGTATAGCTGATTCACTTTGTTATACAGCAGAAACTAACACACCACTGTAAAGCAATTATACTCCAATAAAGATGTTAAAAAAATAAATAATAAAATAAATTAAATATATGTAGTGCTTAATATGTAATGGCAATAATGGCTAATATTTATTACATGTTTACTGTGAACCATAAGTTGGGCTTAAAATGTATAGATATACAAACAGTGTAAGACATAAACTCATAAACAACAATTCCATGAAGTATATTGTGGTGGTCAAGAGAATCCACATCAGAGTCCAAGCACTTGGGTTCAAATCTAGGCTCTGGGCTCTAAGACCTACTAGCAACATGACCAAGGACAAGTTACTTAACTTCTCCAGTATTTTCTTCCTCATCAGTAAAAAGGAATAGCAATAATCCTTACTTTACATTAATAATATCTGTCAAGCGCTTAGCATAATGCCTGGAACAGAGTAAGAGTATGTAAGTATTAGATTCTATTATTTTATAGGTGAGGCAATTGGGTTCACTAAATTAACTTGCCCAAGGTCACACAGATGCTAAAAAGCATAAATGGGGCTCTAATCAGATTTCTCTAATTTTACAGGTGTCGGCTTCTTTCAGACAGATACTTGCTCCTCTTCCCATTACTCCTGTTTAGGTTCAACCCTCCTGGGTAATGCAAGGAAAAGGCAACTCAATCTAAACAGTAGGCAGCTATAATGACTTCAATCACGCACCAATTTATATAGGCCACCAGGAGAATGAACTGTTTTCCCATGTGAAGCCCCTCTCAGGGAACAATGAAAACCAACTGAGGCAACATAGACTTGCAGACCCTTGATTTAGCATATTGGTTGCAACTGAGATGAGCAGCAAGCAGAGTATCCAGAAGCACTTGAGCACACAGACCCCATCAATCCTTGAACGCACAACCCAGGTCTACCCCCTATGATTCCTCATCTCCCTCTGCTACATAAACATCTGACTTGCTTTCGCTAAATTTTTCTCAACATGAAGCTAACTTAATCAGGTTTTCACATCTTTCCTAAATATTAATCTACTGATTTACATAAGACTTGTCTCTTCATAATATGATTAACATAAGGAAAATGCCCTCTTACCAAGCCAACTCAGTAGTACAGGCACAGTTAAGTCTTTGCAGAAATCTGTACCCAACTTGGTTGAGCCCCAAATATCCATACACCCCATTCCGAGGGTACAAGTAACCCGAAACAGGGCAGAATCCTTTCTCTGTATCTCATTGGCCAGATTTATCTTACTGCTAAAGATAAATGATATTATAAGTGTTATTCCACTCAAAATCCTAAGCCCAATATAGTTTATTTTTATTA
The DNA here is from genome assembly GCF_949752795.1 of Hyperoodon ampullatus. Lineage (NCBI taxonomy): Eukaryota > Metazoa > Chordata > Mammalia > Artiodactyla > Ziphiidae > Hyperoodon > Hyperoodon ampullatus. Next base: position 156,877,542 of record NC_136914.1, on the reverse strand, counting down.
ATTCAACACGAACTAAATTAAAAAACTCAACTTCCAATGTATTTCATAAGACCTTTTACCACATCCCAGTGACTTATAATCCTTAAACTAAACTTCTATTTTAATACATCCCAGTTCTATCAACTAGTCTTGATAACAATCTCTCCTCTCCTCCAACACAAGAGTATTCACTTCTCATCAGTACTTAATAGCACTTTCTATTTTAACTTGACATCAGAAGTATCTGAAAAATTCCAAGGCATAAATTATAGCAGGCTCAAAGGGCTGGGAGCTCAATGAAGCTCTCGTCAGTGAACTTTTATACATCTGTATGATGCAAGGAATAAACTTTGATCATATGACCTCAAAAACCTTCACAATCTGCTTCTCTCTGCACACCCCTAGGGTTTATTTTAAATTTTTTGAGACATTCCCTCTTGAAAACATTCAAAGATTCAAATCTGAGGGTTGGTCTCAAGCTTATACATATTCCCAGAGAGCCCTCATTTTTAGCCATATTTTAATGGACCATGCTTTCTGATCAGTACCACAAGCCTTCCACTACGTCCCTCCATTAGACAAAATTGTCACTTAAGTACTAGCAAAGTGGATTGGCATGTCCTCAGCAATTAACAGATAAACAGTGAACTGAAAGCTAGGTCTCCATTGCTACTGAGATGGTCAATATTCTTTAAAATTGTAATTAAAATTTCCATTAGAAACGCACAAAGCTCTCTTTGCCAAATTGAAAAGGACAAAACTGGTACGAAGAGAATTTCCAAGCTTTTGAAAGGTCATTATGAACAATAGGATTTAAAAAAAAAAAACTGTTTTAAAAAAAATTGGCACTACCCCTTGAAACAAATTGAAAGAAAAATTAAGCTAAAATGTGACGTCTATAACCAGGGTGCTCAGTCAGCCAGTTCCTTGCCAAAATAGTCCCAGAATCATAACTCTGTTCCATTATTCTTGCCTTTTTTGTTTGAAGAATTTTCTTTTGATTAAACCCCTTACAGTGTGGGACTCCACAGCATTCTGAAGGCGAGCTTGGAATGCAAGACAACTAATGACAGGGTGATTTCCCACAGGCAGACCTTCAGGAAGAGGTGGGCAGATTAGCCCGATTTAGGGCTCTCTTCTCAAGGAGCCTCAGGATCTAACAATCCAGAAAATGAGCTAAAAGGCAACAAAAGGCTCAATCTGGAAGACACCCAGTCAAAGCTATTTTCTTCTCCCAACACAAACTCAAAACAGGTGTATCACTTACTTTTAATTTTAACTCTGATAAACTCTCTGAACTTTCTGCTTATATACACAATGACTAAATTTAACCACTAATTCAACCAAATGGTTGACAATTAAGCCCATCACTGTTATTACTGATTGTATAATAAATAATCACAGAGGAGTTTAAAAGCTGGAGCCCAAAGGGCCATGAAGCCTTACACGGGTAAGGAAGCTGAGGAAAAGGATTTTTTGTCATCTTATAAGGTATCAGGTTTCCAGGCAGCTCACTTTATAAACACACACTAAGTCAATCAGCTGGCCTGCCAGTCTCATTGATACCCTTTCTTGAAGGGTAAGGAAATAAGAGTATAAGGAATGAGAATTTCAGGAGCTATACCAGGCATCGCTCAGGTAAAAGGAAATAAAAACATGTACTGGGCTTCCCTGGTGGCGCAGTGGTTGAGAGTCCGCCTGCCCATACAGGGGACACGGGTTCGTGCCCCGGTCCGGGAGGATCGCACATGCCACAGAGCGGCTGGGCCCGTGAGCCATGGCCGCTGAGCCTGCGCGTCCGGAGCCTGTGCTCCGCAACGGGAGAGGCTACAACAGTGAGAGGCCCGCGTACCGCAAAAAAAAATAACAAAAAAAAACATGTACCGTGGCCTAAAGGAAGGTGGTGATTATGAGCAAACATGGCTTCCTGGCAAGTTCCTTTCTAAACAAAATCTTTTTTTTTTTTTTTGCGGTACGCGGGCCTCACCCGTTGCGGAGCACAGGCTCCGGGTGCGCAGGCTCAGCGGCTATGGCTCACGGGCCCAGCCGCTCCGCGGCTTGTGGGATCTTTCCGGACCGGGGCACAAACCCGTGTTCCCTGCATCGGCAGGCGGACTCTCAACCACTGCGCCACCAGGGAAGCCCTCTAAACGAAATCTTGTTTCTCTTTTTAAAGTACTGAACAATCAGCACCATTCCCCACCCCCACCACCACCCTCCACCCCCACCCCTACACATTTTCTCAACTCATCAGCTATCCTATTCTACCAAATAATAATCGCTACCATATATTGAGCACCAGGCTAAATACCATATTGTATCTCATTTAAAATCTCACAGCACTCCACAGAAGGTAAATATTTTCCTCTTCTTTTCATAAATGAGGGACATGGAAACCAAGTTTTAGAGAGCTTACATAACTTGCCCAAGTTTGCACAAATTGCAAAGGTGAGATTTTCACCCAGGTGTTACTGGTTTCAAGTTACCTCCAAACACAATTAGATCTAATATAAGGAACAAATATCTAGTAAAACCTTACAATATTGTGCCTCACTTTTTATACTTTCTCATCATCTTAACATTCCATCATGGGAAAAAAAAAGGTGTTAGCCAGAAAATAGCATTGTTTAAAGGGCTCAAAATACAACGTCCACCAACATACAACAAATTAGCATCCAGAAACCATGAGCTATGGGTCCTAATTTGACACAAAAGCTTGTAGTTCCTGATTTCTTGACCAAAAAATCTTCGAGGATGTTTCTGATTTTAAGAGAAGAGATATCATTCCAAGGGGCTGAGTTTCAGAGACAGTAGAAAGATTATCTATATTGTTGGGCTGTACCACACAGGCCTACAAGCCCTGTACTCACCCAGCTTCAAGACTGAAGAAAGAGCCCAGCATCAGTGACAGAAACATCAATGGTTTAATGGATGGGGAAGCTTAAGGTCTGAAGCAAGGTCCTGGAACAACACCCCACTGTCTGTGTGGCCTACAGTGGGCAGGATGCGGCGGCAGGCTTCACTCCGGAGGAGAAAGGGGCGGTTACTAGTTATAGGGGGAATTGACATCAGGTTGGCTCATCAGTTACCAGGGAAACCAGCAGAGGGGCCCACCCCTCACCACACCTTTGATAAGTTATCTTGTGGAGATGTTCTGATTTAAAGCTATAACAATGATTAGCTGGGGCCTAGAGCGAGTATGTAGGATATGTAGGGTATAGGTGAAGCAGGCATTGGTTGAGTAAGGGATGTACAGAGAGCAAGAGAATAGCCATCTTGAGTGGCCTGATAATACATATATCCTGGAAAGAAGGAAGGAAGGAAAGAAGGATGGAAGGAAGGAAGGAAAGAAGGAAAGAAGGAAGGAAGGGAACTAATAACAAAAAGCTTCTCTTCATGATACCTAAAATTTCTTTAATCCTTAATCTAGCTACAAAACAGGTAATATATATATATATATATATAAAATTATTCAAACTAAGATGTGAATGATGGAGCTCATAGCTTTCCTGAAAGCATGTCCTTCAGCTGGAAGAGTAAACCAGGGCCCTAGAACAGTGGTTTTCAAACTTGAGTGTCTATCAGAATCACCTGGAGAACTAGTTAAACAGACTGCTGGGCTCTGCCCCCATTACTGATTCAGTACATCAGCTATGGGGCTGAAGAATGTGCATTTCTAGAAAGTTTCAAAATGTTGCTGGTTTCAAGACTACCCTTTCTGGGCTTCCCTGGTGGCACAGTGGTTGAGAATGTGCCTGCTAATGCAGGGGGCACAGGTTCGAGCTCTGGTCTGGGAGGATCCCACCTGTCGCGGAGCAACTACGCCCGTGAGCCACAACTACTGAGCCTGCACGTCTGGAGCCTGTGCTCCCACAACAAGAGAGGCCGCGATAGTGAGAGGCCCGCGCACAGCGATGAAGAGTGGCCCCTGCTTGCCACAACTAGAGAAAGCCCTCGCACAGAAACGAAGACCCAACACAGCAAAAATAAATTAATTAATTAAACTCCTACCCCCAACATTTTCTTTAAAAAAAAAAAAAAAAGATTACCCTTTCAGAACTGCTGCTGTAGAACTGAGGCAGAAGTTTTTAACAGAAGCTGCTCAAATAGTAGCTGAACAGATTTTTAAATAGTAATTTGAAAAATACTACCTCCTCATCTCAAAACACTTCATGCTTCACCAGGAGTTAAAGGGAGACAGAAGATGGCTCATTTAGTCAAGAATGGAAAAGAATTAAAATTCAGAAGCTTGGATTTCTCTGGGCATGAGTGTGTTTTTGGTTGTGCTGTGTTTACTCTTGGAAAAATGCAGCATCCCACTTTTATTCTCAAAGGGCTTTAAATGCTTATTAAAAATGTTCTTTGAAATCAAATAGCTCTTTATAGCATCTGTATTTTGATGATTTGATTGTAAATGAATGAAAAGCATATGGATTAAGTCACACATGGTCTTAAAGAACTTCAGGCAAAAGTGTCTAATAAGGGCCTCCCTGGTGGCGCAGTGGTTGAGAGTCCGCCTGCCGATGCAGGGGATACGGGTTCGTGCCCCGGTCCGGGAGGATCCCATATGCTGCAGAGCTGGGCCCGTGAGCCATGGCCGCTGAGCCTGCGCATCCGGAGCCTGTGCTCCGCAACGGGAGAGGCCACAACAGTGAGAGGCCCGCGTACCGCAAAAAAAAAAAAAAAAAAAAAAGTGTCTAATAAGACACATTGAGTTTACCAAATTGAAATGTTTGAAAGAAAAAGTCACTGGATAGAGGAAAATAATCTGACTTCATTCTAACTGGAATGCTTACATAGCTATAGGTAAATATCTATATGTTAAGAGGTGAATATCATCTCTAGGTATCTGCATTTATTATTTCTGCCAAGGGTCTAATATATTCCCTTATTGTATTTAAGCTAACCACTCAATTGCATAATTATAAAAAAGAAATTTTATTCTGAAATAGGAGTTTCAGATAAATAATTAATAAGATAGATAATATTTGCCTTCTGACCATGGCTGAGCTTCAGCACCTAAGATAGCTATTGTATTATCATTAGTGGATGATCTACATGTACAAAACATATGCGGAAAGAATATATTTAGATCTTAAATAAGATCTGTTTTCTTAGAGATTTACTTTTTTCCCTCCCAAAGCACATTTTAGAACAATGTTTTCCTGTATTTATTGCAGAGGGAAGGGAAAGAGCACAGTAGAAGAGATTCAAAGGGAGGATCCACTTGGCTTTGTGTTTCAAAAACAATGAATTTAGGAGAACCAAGAGAAAAGAAAAATGGTTTGAGGGTTAGAGTTTGAACATGTGGGTTTCTACAGCTGTGGGTAAGCAAATGGAATATATGTAAATAGTGAGGAGAGTGGCCAGGCTAAGAGGCTGGACCTAAAAGACCTGGAGACAGAAATGCAGGACCCATTTTGAAAGCAGAGTCAGCATCTGGGCTGCACTTGAAAGAACATTAAACATGACCTCTGCTCCATAACCACATCATCTTTCCTTCCTGGATGGCAGTTAGAGCCATCTTGCTGTTGGTGTTCTTATATTACTGATTTATTCCTTCTGCTTATTTTTCATGGTCAGTCCTTCCAGAAACTTGTCTGCATTATTAAAGTTACTAGTGTTATTAAAATTTTCAAAGGACCAGATTTCAGTTTTGATGATCATCTGTTGGTTTTTGTTTGCTTGCTTTTTATGTCATCTTTATTATTTCTTTTTTCTATTGTTTTCATGTTTCTTCCATATTCTTTTCCTAGCTTTATCAGTTAAATGCTTAATATTTTTATGTTATTTTTTAAAAGAAATACATCTTAGGCTATAAATCTTCCTCTGAGTGCTGCTATAATTGCATCTCACTAATTTTCACATGCACTAGTTGTATTGTCATGTGTTTCAAAATTCCAATTTATATTTCCTTTTTAATCCTTAGTTTACTTAGAATTATGTTTCTAGGTGCATAACAATAGTTTTTATTTTATTGTTGATTTATAATCTATGGGTATTTTGGACAGGGACTGTGGTCTCTACCAAATCAATTAGTTGGGGAATTGTTATTAATGTTCCATGTTGTTCTTAGAAAAACATGTGTGTTCTCTAATCTCTGAGCTCTATGATATCTAAATCGACTTGTTAAGCACATCATTAAAATTTTCTATATAGTTATCAAATTTTTTCTTGCTGGTCTATTATTTATGACACTCCTCACACCCTGTAAGCAAGGAATTTATTAGTTTCTGCTTTATCTCTTCTATATTTCTTTTTGCATACACAAGCAGATACATATATTTTTTTGTTTCCCCTTTCTCTTACACAAGAGATTATATATATATTTTTTGTGCTTTGATTTTTTAAATTTAACAATACATCCTAAAAAGCACACTCTATGAGTTTCATAGGTTTGCGTTTTATCTTTTCTTACAGCTATATGTACTCCATTGTATAAATGTACCATAATTTAGTCATCCAGTCTCTAATGTATGGGCAAATTATAAATAATGCCTCAATGCATAATTTTTTATGTATATATTTTCAATTTGGTGAGGTATATCTTTAGTGTAAAGTCCTAGAAGTGGGGTTGCTAGGTCAAAGAGGAAATGCATATGTAGATTTGTTATATATTGCCAAATTCTTCTCCATAGAGGATATACCATTTTTGCATTCCCATCTGCAATAAATAAGAGTGGCTCTTTCCTCACAGTCTGGCCAACAGTGTATGTTGTTAAGCCTTTAAATATTTGTCAGCCTGGTAGGTTAGAAATGTTATCTCAGCACAATTTCGATTTGCATTTCTCTTATTATGAATAAAGTTGAACGTATTTTCACGTTTAAGAGCCATTTTACATCATTTTTGTGAATTGTCAGTTCACATCTCTTTGCTTATTTTTCAACTATTTTATCTTTTTTCCTCAAATGTTATTTTTAAATATATTAGAGGTGTCAGCACTTTATCTGTGATATAAATTGCAGATTTTTTTCACAACTTGTCACTTGTCTCTTGATTTTGTCAATGGTGCTTTTTTCCATGAAGATTTTTTGTAATTCCGTAAAATTTATAAATCTTTTCTTTTATTGCATCAGGATTTTAAGTCATATTTAGAAAACCCTCTCCTACACATGGGTTATAGATTAATTCACCAATGTTTTCTTCTAGTTTCAGTTTTATGTTTACATCTCTGATCCATTTGATGTTTATTCTTTTGTATGGTATGAGGAATAAATCTAACAATTTTAAAATTCATCCCTGCCCCAGCAATTTTAAATAATTTTTATCCTATGATAAACTTCTGTATGTACTTGGGTATTTTTTTTTTTGAAAGGAAATTTTTTTTAATTAGTTTCTGCTTTATAACAAATGTACTTGAGTATTTTGAACTTTCTATTCTATTTCACTGATCTGAATTTTTATGCACCAGTACCTCATTATTTTATTCTTCATTACCTTAGTTATTGAAAACCTTTTTTTACAGAGAGTTATTGCAGTCCCTGCCCACATGAACCCATAGCAGTTCCTTTTCAGTGTTTATTGGCCATGATTATGTTTTTTTTCATATATATTTTAGTATCAACTTGATTACCTCCAGGTAAAAAGCTTGGAGGTATGTTTGTTGGGATCATCCATGTATAAATTAACTTAAGGAGAATGATACTGAGATGTCTTATCCAAGACCAAGGATGTCCCATTTATATTATTTAGGGGTACTACATAATCTCCATATAAGGTTTGCACATTTCTTAAGTTAGTCCTAAGCACTTTTAGTTTTGGTGGGGAGGGGTGTATTATAAATGTAGTCCATTATAATTCCTAAATAAGGTTATTTGTGTGTACAAAAGCTATTTCTTTTTAATTTTATATCTTGCTACCTTGTTAAATTTTTTCAATGCTTAAGTTAGTTTTATCATTGATTCTCTAAGGTTTTTTAAGTAAACCATCTGCAAATAGTCATTTCTTCTTTTCCAATCCTTATGTCCTTGATCGTTTTCCTTTGTCCAGTCACATCAGCTTATACATCCAGTGTTAAATAATACTGGAAGTGGTGAGTTTACTTGTCATGCTGCTGGCCTCTGTGGGAGTGCCAATTTTAGAATTTAAGTGTAGATTTTTTACCATATTAAGGAAGAATCCACTTATTCCTACTTTCCCAAGTGTTTTTATTAGGATGGAATTGTGTCAAAGTCTTTTTTCAACAACTATGGAACTATTTATATAAATTTTTTTTCCTGAGATATACCATATAGAGATTCATATTAATAGATTTTCTAATATTGAATCATCTTTCCATTATTGATATAAATCACACTTGGTGGGCTTCCCTGGTGGCGCAGTGGTTGAGAACCTGCCTGCTAATGCATGGGACACAGGTTCGAGCCCTGCTCTGGGAGGATCCCACATGCTGCAGAGCAACTATGCCCGTGAGCCACAACTACTGAGCCTGCGCGTCTGGAGCCTGTGCTCCACAATAAGAGACGCCGTGATAGTGAGAGGCCTGCGCACCACGATGAAGAGTGGCCCCCACTTGCCACAACTAGAGAAAGCCCTCGCACAGAAACGAAGACCCAACGCAGCAAAAATAAATTAATTAATTAATAAACTACCCCCAACATCTTCATTAAAAAAAAAAAAAATCACACTTGGTCATGGCTTATTGTTTCTTTAATGTGGTGATGGAGTCTGTTCACTAATATTTTATCAAGGCTTTTTGCATTAATATTCATGTCATATAGTATCGTTATCTTTATCAGGCTTAGGTATCAATGTTACACTAAAATTCACTTAAAGAGGGCTTCCCTGGTGGCGCAGTGGTTGAGAGTCCGCCTGCTGATGCAGGGGACACAGGTTCGTGCCCCGGTCCGGGAGGATCCCACGTGCCGCGGAGCGGCTGAGCCCGTGAGTCGTGGCCGCTGGGCCTGCGCGTCCGGAGCCTGTGCTCCGCAACGGGAGAGGCCGCAGAGGTGAGAGGCCCGCGTACTGAAAAAAAAAAAATTTCACTTAAAGAATTTGGATATTTTTCCTCATTTTCTATACTCTAAAACAATTTGAGTAGTATTGGGTTTATCTGACCCTTAAGGTTTTACATTTAAACCTTAAAACCTGATTTTTCCTGCGTTAGGCATTAGGATTACTTCTTCAAGATCACCCTCATTTGTCAGTAGAGTGAAGTGCAGTTACTTTAGTAGATGACAATATTGGTAGGGTGAAAGGGAGGAGTTGGTGTATTCTTTTTCTTTTAATTTCTGTGTGATTCTTAATTCTTCCCTCTTACTTCCTTCTTTTCCTTCTCTCCTACTTCTTCAGGGAAAACCCCATTTTCTCTATTTACCTCTTTATATCCAGAAGCAATGCTTCTGTAAGGCTGTTACCTCCAGTTACACTCACATTCAAGCCCCCTATTTGTGGCTGCTGCTATAAACTAAGTCCCAGACCTTAGTTTGACATTTTAGCTCACAGTATCAGAACTTTTTGGTGGAAATTTCTTAAATCTATGCTAATCTTTGTCCTTCATGCTCCTCTGTCCCACCTTGGGTGTGTACAGACTAGCAGTGGCAATGGGTACTCCATTGGTAGCTCTACTTAAACTAGTACTTATTTCTCTACTTATAGGTAATTTGAAGTTTGTGATATTCTCTGTCTCCTAGAAATAGTATAGACATGGGTCATTTATGTCTCCTTTGTGTTGCATTTTTATTTTATAGTTTTGTGGGAGGGTTTGTGGAGAGCTCTGGACTTTGGTGGTCATCATTATCCTAGAGCCAATGAAAACTCTCCCTTATCTCTTTAAACATTTCCTCCCTCTTATTTTTCTCCTCTCTCCTTTCAGAACCCATATTATACATGTATTGGGCTCTCTCATTCTACCTTATATCTCTCTTAATTTTTCATTTGTATTTGCATAATTTTATATCATTTTTAATTTTTATTTTCTATCTCTTTGCTTCTGCTGTATAATATTCTCAGAATCTTGTAATTCATTAATTCTGCCTTCAACTGTATATATTTAACTCTCCCATGGAGATTTCTTTCCCAAATTATTCTTTCATGACTCCTGGATTTCTAAGATAATAAGAGTATGTACTTGATACTTCATAGGTATGTACTTAAGAGTATTAAGAGTTTTACAGACATACAGATAAATGGAACACAGTAGACAGCCCAGAAATAAACCCACAAACTGGCAGTCAATTAATATTCAACAAAGGAGGCAAAAATATACAATGGAGAAGAGACAGTCTCTTCAGCAAGTGATGTTGGGAAAGCTGGACAGCAACATGGAAATCAATGAAGTTGAACACTCCTTCATACCATACACAAAAATAACTCAAAATGGCTTAAATACTTAAATATAAGCTGTGACACCACAAAACTCTTAAAAGAGAACATAGGCAAAACATTCTCACACATAAATCGCAGTAATATTTTCTTAGTTCAGTCTCCCAACGCAAAAGAAATAAAAGCAAAAATAAACAAATGGGACCTAATCCAACTTACAAGTTTTTGCACAGCAAAGAAAATCATAAACAAAACAAAAAGACGACCTGTAGAGTGGGAGAAATTATTGCAAATGATGCGACCAACACGGGATTAATTTCCAAAATATACAGATAGCTCAGGCAACTCAACATCAATTAAAAAAAAAACCAACAATCAAAAAATGGGCAGAAGTAGAGAACAAATGTATGGACACCAAGGGGGCAAAGTGGGGGGGGGGGGGCGGGGAGTGGTGGGATGAATTGCAAGATTAGGATTGACATATATAGACTAATATGTATAAAATAGATAACTAATAAGAATGTGCTATATAAAAAAATAAAATTCTAAAAAGAAAAAAAAAGGGCAGAAGACCTTAACAGACGTTTCTCCAAAGGAGACATACTGATGGCCAACAGGCACATAAAAAAGATGCTCAACATCACTAATTATTAGAGAAATGCAGATCAAAACTACAGTGAGGTATCACCTTACACCAGTCAGAGTGGCCATAATCAAAAAGTCTACAAATAATTAATGCTGCAGAGGGTATGGAGAAAAGGGAACCCTCTTACGCTGTTAATGGGAATGTAAATTGGTGAAGCCACTATGGAAAACAGTCTGGAGGGTCCTTAAAAAACTAAAAATAGTTATCATATGATCCAGCAATCCCACTCCTGGGCATATATCCAGAAAAGACAAAAACTCTAATTTGAAAAGATACATGCACCCTAACGTTTATAACACCACTACTCACAATAGCCAAGACATGGAAGTGAACTAAAAGTCCATCAACAGATGAATAGATAAAGAAGTATATTCAATGGAATATTGCTCAGCCATTAAAAAAGAATGAAATAATGCCATTTGCAGCAACATGGATGGACCTAGAGATGATCATACTAAGTGAAGTCAGAGAAAGACAAATTTTATATGATATCACTTATATGTGGAATCTAACAAGATAATACAAATCAACTTATTTACAAAATAGAAACAACTCAGAGACACAGAAAACAAATTTATGGTTACGAAAGGGAAAAGGGGAGGGAGAGGTATAAATTAGGAATATGAGACTAACAGATACATACCACTCTTTATAAAATAGACAAACAAAGATTCACTGTATAGTACATGGAACTATATTCAGTATCTTATAATAACCTATAATGGAAAAAAATCTGAAGCTCTACACCTAAAACTAACATAATATTGTAAATATAGTTTAATAAATTAAATAAATAATTGTTTAAGGTATTAAGAGTTTTAAAAGCTTATGGTGGGGCTTCCCTGGTGGTGCAGTGGTTGAGAGTCCGCCTGCCGATGCAGGGGACACGGGTTCGTGCCCCGGTCCAGGAAGATCCCACATGCCGTGGAGCAGCTAGGCCCGTGAGCCACGGCCACTGAGCCTGCGCGTCCGGAGCCTGTGCTCCGCAACGGGAGAGGCCACAACAGTGAGAGGCCCGCATACCGCAAAAAAAAAAAAAAAAGGTTATGGTGTTTCAAACATTTCCTGGTACCTAGTTGGTACTCATAAATGTTGGCTATTGTTATTATATATTTAAGATACTCAGCTCTAGCTCTCATTCCCATAGAGCCTTCAACATAGCCTTCTCTTCCTCTGCAGAGATCAAAATCCTAGGCGCCAGGCATTTAGACCTATACCTACTTTCCATAACTCCATCATCCAATTTGATTTCACCTTCCACACACCCCTCTAACTTTCTGGAACCTCTTTTGGGTTCTGGCTTGGGTGTGTATCCAAAAATTCCTTTACTGTATTTTATAATAACAGTAATAATAAAATCGAAGACATTGTTAGCAATTTTTATAGCCTCCATTCAAAAGCCAAGATAACCGTCCTTTCCATCCACGTCTGATAAGAAATTCCCTGCAGCAACATCCAGAACTTAGGTTGAAAACTGCCTAGTGGAATTTATGTCTGGCAAATTCTAAGAATGTGTTTGGTTCCTGGCTTTCCTGTCCATTTTGGAAAATCTTTTTGCAGTATCCTAGAACAGTCTAAGTTCCAAAGGAGAAGGTGAAACTCTTGACTGCTACCTGTATGGAAGGACGAGGGGAACACTCGCATACCCATCTGTGTATAGAACAAGCTTAAGTACTTTGAGTTTAATTGCGTTATACTATAATTTTTTCCAACTATACAAAAAGAACTGTATTGAGAAGGAAAAGCTTCAAAGTCAAATTCCCTTTAGGGAATTTATTTTACTATTTCTGAAACCTGAGTCAAATCCTCTAAGCCAAATAATCTTTTTTTAAAAAAATCAAATTGTCAGGAGATGGGGAAAAAAGAAACAGAAGGAAAAGGAAGAGGAGACACCAACTCCAATATATTCTAGTATACAGATTAGTGAAATTTTTGTCATATCTATTGTTGGTCAACAACATTTGCTGTAGAAGCTCTTTTTTAAGCCTATGGGTCAAAGTCAGCCAGGTTTCCTGCTAAAAACGGGCCCTGCTGTGAATAATGCAGAGGAGAAAAAGAGCAGTCAGAGGGACTGAGCACAGCCTGGGCAAAGGATGATGGAGAAGATGAAGCTGGAGGCCAGGGCTCTGAAGGAGACACTTGAGTTACACTAATAAGGCGGTTGCAAAGGGAAATGCAGGATAATATGAAAACTACCAAGAACTACCCAAAAGTATGCTTGGATTTTTTTGTGGAACTGGTGAAAGGGTGGGGTTTTGCATGAAAGTTTGTATGAAGCTGGCAAGTATTGCATGTAGACAGAAGGCAATTCCTACGTCTGGGTTATGGTAGGAATTGGATCTCTTAAAAGGTTATAGTAGGAATTGTGCCTCAACATAATAAAAATTTTAATGTGTATAGTGGCAGGAAATAAATATGTTTTCTGCAAGGAAAGATAAAAAAATCTATCTTTACAAAATGTTGTTGTTGTTTAACCACGGTCTCTTTTCATAGTTCCCCCAGTGGCTTCAGTTAGGGACATTGACTCTGAAACACTTTGGATAAGTACTGAAGGTATTGGTCCCATCTCCCAGGACCACCATCAGTAGGAATAGAATTAATACTCGCTAATCAGCCCAGCACTGTATTGCCTTAAGCAGTACAGGTGGCCAAATCTAGATGAAACGCAGAAATCACACATCCCTTCCATTCCTGTGTGTTCTTGCCTAGTAATCTATAATTCTCCTGGCTATAAACTGTTCCTTCCTAGTAACAACATACCATGATTTCACTGGCCATTCTTATTCATTAATACCAGCTGCTTAGCAGTGCCTGAAGGTATCAGAAGAAATATGTGTAGATGTTTTTACCATATGGTTTTTTAAAAGCTGATGAAGCCCTTTCATGTAAATCTGGGGTTGGCCAAGCACAATGTGCACACAGCAAAGTCCAGCAAAGTGAAATGAGAATCAAGGCTTCCTACAAAAGAAGAGTGCTTTTCTCTTTGTCACTTTGACTTATGACCTTCTTTGTACCTGGGTTACTAAGATTATCTAAAAATATCTCAGACAGTGTCACCACTGTGAATTTATAAATTGTATTTCAAAGATTACTCCTTATTGCAAGCATTGAACCCAAAGGCAGGGAATTTAACTCTTTTGATAAAAATGAAATCTCTTTTACAAAGTTGTTTCAGGTTGACAGTTACTTGCATTATAATTTCTTATTTGAGAGTCATGCTCAACAACAGGTTTTTATTACACCGAATGACATAAAAATGCTAAGAATAATTTGCAAAACTTTTACTTCAGTTATTTATATATTTTTTAATGTATGTGTGTGTATGCATGTGTGTCTAAGGTCTTCTGCCCTTTTTTTTTTTTTCTAAGCATAAGTCTTAAAAAAAAAAGAAAATTTTTGTTACGTTTCTCCAGTAGTAGCTGGTCTCATTTTGTCCCTGAATATGGGTAGATTCTTAGAGGAAAAACTCATCTCAATCTTAGCCTTGCAAAGCTAAGGCAAGCATGCTGCTATAATTGAATAGGACATTATGCAGAATTCATAAAGGCTTTTGCCTGACAGAGAATCATTAAGATAAATCAACTGGAAAAGAACAAGAATCTGGTACCTTGGCATGGATCCATAAAAAATGTTGCTTTTCATTATGAGATACCCTTTGTTCCTTGTGGAAAATTCTGAATCTACACGGATGTATATGTATATGTCTACATGGGAGAGCTACAAAGAGAGAATAGACAGGCACGCAAACCAGCTATGTAAATATACACACAAGGGTATGTCTTTAGAAAGAGGATCCTTAAGATGTCATCTTTTTAAATGCCTTTGGGGCAATTGGATGCTTTTTTTTAGGTAAAGGTCAAGTTACATAATTTCAAAAGTGATGACTTTCTAATAACATTTAAGATCAGAATAAAGCTTAAGTCAAGTGTAAGGCGAAGATTCAAGACACATAAGAATGTAAGATACGGGGTATATTTCATTTTCTCTTGTGTGGGCCCAAAAGGAATTCCTGCCTGTTCCCCCCTCATTTTTTTGTCCTCAAGAATGCTGTTAATCTTCATACACCAATAAGCCTCAACCACCAAAGACCTCTATGAGGGGGAATTTCCTGGCCGTCCAGTGGTTAGGACTCTGTGCTTCCAGTCAAGGGGTAATGGGTTGGATCCCTGGTTGGGGAACTAAGATCCTGCAAGCCAAGCAGCACAGCCACAAAAAAAAAAAACCTTTATGAGGGATGCGTATTTATTCTTTATGTTTTGGATGAGGGGGGAGGGTGTACTTATTGCTACATTTATAGATATCCTGGACAAAAATAATATCTACAGAACATTTCCAAGTTTGGCAATGCAACTACCAGAACTGAAACCAAAGAGACATCTTTTTCACTATAAATACCTAAAAAGGCTATAATCATTCACATTTTCTGATGAGAAGCCACTTTTAATTTCCTAAATAACATATTTGTTACATGGAACAGGGAATGGGGGCAAAATACATGATGGAGGCCTGAACTCCCATCCCAAGGGCCTCAGAGTCAAGGAATTGTGTGAGTTCATCACAATAATAAGCTAAACATACATATTTAAATGTCATGGGAATCTAATCTCTAAGGATCCTTTTAGCCACTGTTTCCATGTGGAGGAATAGTCTTGTAGTGACAAAGGCATACTGGATAATAGCTAACCTGCTCCAGTTTCTTTAGGAAATGAGCTGAGTGAAATGATCTTAGGTCTAGGGTATAAAGGCCATTTTATGGTTCTAGTTGCACACACAAATACCATACCCACATGCTCAAATCTTTCCTTTTTATTTTTTTCGCTTGCCTACATTGAAATTAGAAGAGGTATATATGATAGCCAAAGGAATTGCCCTGCATCTTTAAAAAATAATTTTTTAAATACCTTTGAGTTTAAACCAGGCATGGAAAATTTCAACCCAAAAGATTAAATTTGGAGAAAGTTACTAGCAGATGAGGACTAAAGTTATAATGGAAACCACATTGCAGACACTATTATGTATGAGTCATTACTAAAAATGTTGCTTCATATATATAGTAAGCTACATATATATACTGTATGCTACAAATTTACTGAGATCAGCTCTATGCATTATCTTGAAAATGTCCACTAATGTTTGCAAAGCATTTTAACCTTCCTAAGGAAAGGTACAAAAGAAAGATCCTTTCCCATAGAAGGTATACAATACAATTTGTGGCACTGAATTAAACTGGAATGCATTATTTCAGATTTTGTGATAATCTCACCAGGGCTAGAATTAAGGTTATCTTTTCTAAATACCAAAAAAAGCTCTGATTTCCTTAAGTAATGTCAGCAGGATGCTAGAGATGAAAGTGGGCATATCTAATTTGAAACCAATTTTTTTAAGTTGAATAAATTATTTGTGTACAAATACATGTTGCTGATAACAAATAACTCTAAACTACCAAAACATTCTAACATTCAGAGAATTAGCCCTCAACTCTGTGTGTTTTGAAATTGAAGTCTTCTTCCCGCATCTTCAATAACGGGGTGGGACACAGAGGGGAGGGAGCATGGGATAGACAGCAGTTAAGACTGGTCATCAAAAAGCTTCACATTTAGTTGGTGTTACCCATCCTAAATAACAAAGAAAGAGCCATTTACATCTAATATAGACACTCGGTTAATAAAAACCGAAAGAGCCATTTACATCTAATATAGACACTCTGTTAATAAAAACCAAACACAGAACTGAGTCATAATGCTCCATAGCATGTAAGTGCCATGAACCCAGGGATTTTTGTCCATTTATTCACTGCTATGTACTCAGCAACTGTAGTTGCTAGCTCATAACTGGTGCTTAATAAATATTCAATAAATATTTATTGAATTCTTCCATGAATAATTAAATAACACCAGCTTTATCATTTTACAAGGAATAGGGATGAAGTTATCTTAACAGAGGAATTTCCTTTCCTATGCCTTCTGGAGAGGAATTAGCCATGATCTTAGAGATAGGTTTGGTCCTTGGTAACGAGTGAGGAAGCAGCAACAACTCCAGCTGGTGGGGAAGCCATACTGGAATCAGAACCCACATTCCAGGCAGGACCTCCTTTAATATTTACAGGATAGAAAAATAGTATTGGCAAAGCCCTCCAGCCAAAGACCACCAGGAAGACCTCTGTAGTGTGTTGGGATTATGGGGAACATGGGCTTTCTTATTAAGAAGGTGTTAGAAGGGACTTACAGGATCTGGGCTATGTTAAGTAATTGTGAGGACAGTTTAGGGAAGTGGGATTTTGCCTAGGATTGTGTGCTGCCAGGAAACAGATGTAATTTTATGTTTGGGAATTTCAGTAATTCTTATTTAGAAAATAAGAACACATGAATGGAAATTAAGTTGTATCCATAAAGAAGTAGCAGCCTCTCACAATAACTAGAAGGGGAGGTTTGGCCATGTTTGGGTTTGGAAAATGTTCTTGTACTCAGAACATGATTCTCAGGAGGTCCTGTTTACATCTTGCTCCATCATGGTCACAGACTGACCTTGTCTGATGATGGTGTTCTGTGAAATTGCCCGTGTTCCGTGGAGAACACCATTACCTAGCTGCAAGTACCAGGTCAGCTCCTAGCCACCTGAAGCCAGCTCTCAGATGTCTGGAACAGCCTTCCTCCTTCTTGGGACAGAGGGACACCCATATATCATTTATCTAAGTCTTTAAACGTTAAAAATCAACCTGTCAAATAAAGTATGTTTAATCCTTTTTCCTTGATAAATACATTCATAACAACAAAACTGAAAGGACTGTATAAAGCCATGGTTTTTATATGACTGAAAGTTGGCAAAATATTTTAAAAGACTGAATTTAAATACTGTTGTGCATGTCTGAATCTCCTATTGATGAGTCAGTGATGTTTGTGTGAATAATAAAAGACCTATACGGTCTATAAATTACTATGTTATTTATTTTATAAAATTTTCTTACGTACATTCTATGCAGAACAGTATGGAGGTTCCTTAAAAAACTAAAAATAGAATTACCATATGACCCCACAATCCCACTACTGGGCATATACCCTGAGAAAACCATAATTCAAAAACACACACGCACCCCAATGTTCACTGCAGTACTATTTACAATAGCCAGGACATGGAAGCAATGTAAATGTCCATCAACAGATGAATGGATAAAGAAGATGTGGTACATATATACAATGGAATATTAGTCATAAAAAGGAATGAAATTGGGTCATTTGTAGAAACATGGATGGACCTAGACACTGTCATACAGAGTGACATAAGTCAGAAAGAGAAAAACAAATATCGTATATTAACGCATATATGTGAAATCTGAAAAAATTGGTATAGACGATATTACTTACAAAGCAGAAATAGAGACACAGACGTAGAGAACAAACGTATGAATACCAAGGGGGAAGTGGGGGTGGTGGTGGGATGAATTGGGAGATTGGGATTGATATATATACACTATTGATACTATATATAAAAAAGATAACTAATGAGAACCTACTGTATAGCACAGGGAACTCTACTAATGCTCTTTGGTGACTTAAATGAGAAGGAAATCCAAAAAAAGAAGGGATATGTGTATACATATAGATGATTCACTTTGCTGTCCAGTATAAACTAACACGATATTGTAAAGCAACTATACTCCAGTAAAAAGAAAAAAAATATATTAATTTCTTCTGCTTTAAAAGTATCCACTCTTGGGACTTCCCTGGCAGTCCAGTCGTTAAGACCCCACCCCTCAGTGTAGGGGGCATGGGTTTGATCCCACGTCAGGGTAAGATCCCACATGACACATGGCACAGCCAAAAAAAACACAAAAGTATCCACTCTTAAAAACCACAGAGTCGGGCTTCCCTGGTGGTGCAGTGGTTGAGAGTCTGCCTGCCAATGCAGGGGACAAGGGTTCGTGCCCCGGTCCTGGAAGATCCCACCTGCCGCGGAGCAGCTGGGCCTGTGAGCCATGGCCGCTGAGCCTGCACGTCCGGAGCCTGTGCTCCGCAACAGGAGAGGCCACAATTGTGAGAGGCCCACGTACCGCAAAAAACGAACAAACAAACAAACAAAAAAACCCACAGAGTCATTCAGATCTCTGACTTTACAGAAAATATTATTGCCTGTTGTAATCTGAAAAAAATCGCATTAAGTGAAAGGAAAACTATTTTAACTCAGTGTTAATTTAATGGTTTCTGAGCTTATAGAATTTATTCTTGCTTAATGGCACTTTGTACCCTCAAACTAGGGGGTGTTTGTTGATATTGCTTGGCAGCTTTATGTCACAGACATGTAGGTGCTAACCTCAAATAACTCCCATATTTAAGCCCTTAGTTTACTATGGCTCTACGTATTAGTCAGAAAAAAAACCAATAGGATGTATATATACAAAGCAAGAGATCTATTATAAAGAATTGGCTCATGCAATTATGGAGACTGACAAGTCTAAATCTGCCGTGTGGTCTGGCAAGCTAGAGACCTAGGAGAGTCAATGATGCAGATGACGTCCGAAGGCAGACTCTGTAGAATTCCCTCTTGACTGGGGAGGCTGGTCTTTTTGTTCTATTCAGGTCTTTAACTGATTGAGAGGCCCGCGTACCGGGCCTTTAACAGTGAGAGGCCTGCGTACCACAAAAAAAAAAAAAAAAAAAAAAAGTCTACAGATGAAAATTGCTGGAGAGTGTTGAGACCGTCAGCACTGAACATGTGATTGAAACCCAGTTAAAGGCTCTATCTAAAATTTTAAGATTCTGGCAGGCAGGTGCAGAGAACTACTCATCTTAACACCTGCAGGAGACAAGTCTCTTATGTTCACAGGCCAGAAACATGCATGAATCAAGAGCAAATATATTTCCACCCATGTGGCTGACAGGGTCCTGATGCTCCGGCCTGGTGTCAAGCCTGAGTCTCGGAGGTGGGAGAGGCGAGTTCAGGACACTGGAGCACCAGAGACCTCCTGGCCCCATGTAATATCAGTCAGCGAGAGCGACCCCAGAGATCTCTGTCTCATCCCTAAGACCCAGCTCAACCCAAGGGCCAAACAGACTCCAGTGCTGGATGGCCCCATGCCAAACAACTACAGGAACACAACCAGACCCATTAGCAGAAAGACTGCCTAAAATCATATTAAGTTCACAGACACCCCAAAACACACCACCGGAGGCAGCCCTGCCCACCAGAAAGACAGATCCAGCCCCACCACCAGACCACAGGCACAAGTCCCCTCCACCAGGAAGCCTACACAACCCACTGAACCAACCTTACCACTGGGAGCAGACACCAAAAACAACGGGAACTACAAACCTGCAGCCTGCGAAAAGGAGACCCCAAACACAGTAAGCTAAGCAAAACGGGAAAACAGATATGCAGCAGATGAAAGAGCAAGGTAAAAACCCACCAGACCAAACAAATGAAGAGGAAAGAAGCAGTCTACCTGAAAAAGAATTCAGAGTAATGATAGTAAAGATGATTCAAAATCCTGAAAACAGAATGGAGAAAATACAGGAAACGTTTAACAAGGACCTAGAAGAACAAAAGAGCAAACAAACAATGAAGAACAACACAATAAATGAAATTTAAAATGCTCTAGAAGAAATCAATAGCAGAATAATTGAGGCAGAAGAACGGATAAGTGACCTGGAAGATAAAATAGTGGAAATAATTACCGCAGAGCAGAATAAAGGAAAAAGAATGAAAAGAATGGAGGACAGTCTCAGAGACCTCTGGAACAACATTAAAGGCACCAACACTTGAATTATAGGGGTCCCAGAAGAAGAAGAGAAAAAGAGAGGCTCTGAGAAAATATTTAAAGAGATTATAGTTGATAACTTCCCTAATATGGGAAAGGAAATAGTCAATCAAGTCCAGGAGGCACAGAGAGTCCCATACAGGATAAATCACAGGAGAAACATGCCAAGACACATATTAATCAAACTATCAAAAATTTAATACAAAGAAAAAATATTAAAAGCAGCAAGGGAAAAGCAACAAATAACATACAAGGGAATCCCCATAACGTTAAAAGCTGATCTTTCAGCAGAACCTCTGCAAGCCTTCTAGAAGGGAGTGGCAGGACATATTTAAAGTGATGAAAGGGAAGAACCTACAACCAAGATTACTCTACCCAGCAAGGATCTCATTCAGATACAATGGAGAAATTAAAGCCTTTACAGACAAGCAAAAGTTAAGAGAATTCAGCATCATCAAACCAGCTTTACAACAAATGCTAAAGGAACTTCTCTAGGCAGGAAACACAAGAGAAGGAAAAGACCTACAAAAACAAAGCCAAAACAATTAAGAAAATGGCAAGAGGAATATACATATCAATAATTACTTTAAATGTAAATGTATTAAATGCTCCAAACAAAAGACACAGACTGAATGGATACACAAACAAGACCTATATGTATGCTGTCTACAAGAGACCCACTTCAGACCTAGGGACACATACAGACTGAAAGTGAGGGGATGGAAAAAGATATTCCATGAAAATGGAAATCAAAGGAAACCTGGAGTAGCAATTCTCATATCAGACAAAATAGACTTTAAAATAAAGACTATTACAAGAGACAGAGAAGGACACTACATAATGATGAAGGGATCAATCCAAGAAGAAGACATAAGGGCTTCCCTGGTGGCGCAGTGGTTGAGAGTCCACCTGCCGATGCAGGGGACATGGGTTCATGCCCCGGTCTGGGAAGATCCCACATGCCGTGGAGCAGCTGGGCCTGTAAGCCATGGCCGTTGAGCCTGTGCGTCCAGAGCCTGTGCTCCGCAACGGGAGACGCCACAACAGTGAGAGGCCTGCATACTGCAAAAAAAAAAAAAAAAAAGAAGAAGAAGACATAACAATTGTAAAGATCTATGCACCCAACATAGGAGCACCTCACTACATAAGGCAAATGCTAACAGCTGTAAAAAGGGAAATCAACAGTAACACAATAATAGTAGGGGACTTTAACACCCCACTTTCACCAATGGACACATCATCCAAAATGAAAATAAATAAGGAAACACAAGCTTTAAATGACACATTAGACCAGATGGACTTAATTGATATTTATAGGACATTTCATCCAAAAACAACAGAATACACTTTCTTCTCAAGTGCTCATGGAACATTCTCCAGGATAGATCACATCTTGGGTCACAAATCAAGCCTTGGTAAATTTAAGAAAATTGAAATCGTATCAAGCACCTTTTCCACCACAACACTTTAAGAATAGATATCAATTACAGAAAAAAATTGTAAAAACTACAAACACATGGAGGCTAAACAATACACTACTGAACAACCAAGAGATCACTGTAGAAATCAACGAGGAAATCAAAAATTACCTAGAAAGAAATGACAATGAAAACACGATGACCCAAAGCCTATGGGATGCAGCAAAAGCAGTTCTAATAGGGACAAGCCTACCTCAAGAAACAAGAAACATCTCAAATAAACAACCTAACCTTACACCTAAAGCAATTAGAGAAAGATGAAGAGAAAAACCCAAAGTTAGCAGAAGGAAAGAAATATTAAAGATCAGATCAGAAATAAATGAAGGAAACAATTGAAAAGATCAATAAAACTAAAAGCTGGTTCTTTGAGAAGATAAATAAAATTGATAAACCATTAGCCAGACTCATCAAGAAAAAAAGGGAGAAGACTCAAACCAACAGAATTAGAAATGAAAACGGAGAAATAACAAATGACACGGCAGAAATACAAAGGATCATAAGAGATTACTACAAGATTATAACTATATGCCAATAAAATGGACAACCTGGAAGAAATGGACAAATTCTTAGAAAAGCACAACCTTCCCAGACTGAACCAGCAAGAAATAGAAAATACAAACAGACCAATCACAAGCACTGAAATTGAAAGTGTGATTAAAAATTTTCCAACAAACAAAAGCCCAGGACCAGATGGCTTCACAGGTGAATTCTATCAAACATTTAGAGAAGAGTTAACACCCATCCTTCTCAAACTCTTCCAAAATACAGCAAAGGGAGGACACTCGCAAACTCATTCTATGAGGCCACCATCACCCTGATACCAAAACCAGACAAAGATGTCACAAAAAAGGAAAACTACAGGCCAATATCACTGATGAACACAGATGCAAAAACCCTCAACAAAATACAAGCAAACAGAATCCAACAGCACATTAGAAGGATCTCATACACCATGATCAAGTGGGGTTTATCCCAGGAATGCAAGGATTCTTCAAAATACACAAATCAATCAACGTGATACACCATATTAACAAATTGAAAGAGAAAAAGCATATGATAATCTCAATAGATGCAGAAAAAGCTTTTGACAAAATTCAACACCCATTAATGATAAAAACCCTCCAGAAAGTTAGCGTAGAGGGAACTTACCTCAACATAATAAGGGCCATATATGACAAACCCACGGCCAACATCATTCTCAATGGTGAAAAACTGAAACCATTTCCTCTAAGATCAGGAACAAGACAAGGTTGCCCACTCTCACCACTATTACTCAACATAGTTTTGGAAGTTTTAGCCACAGCAATCAGAGAAGAAAAAGAAATAAAAGGATTCCAAATCGGAAAAGAAGTAAAACTGTCACTGTTTGCAGATGACATGATACTATACATAGAGAATCCTAAAGATGCTACCAGAAGACTACTAGAGCTAATCAATGAATTTGGTAGAGTAGCAGGATACAAAATTAACGCACAGAAATCTCTTGCATTCCTATACACTAATGATGAAAAATCTGAAAGAGAAATTAAGGAAACACTCCCATTTACCACTGCAACAAAAAGAATAAAATACCTAAGAATAAGTCTACCTAAGGAGACAAAAGACCTATATGCAAAAAACTATAAGACACTGATGAAGGAAATTAAAGACAGTAAAAACAAATGGAGATATACACCATGTTCTTGGGTTGGAAGAATCAACACTGTGAAAATGACTATACTACCCAAAGCAATCTACAGATTCAATGCAATCTCTATCAAACTACCAATGGCATTTTTCACAGAAATACAACAAAAAATTCCACAATTTGTATGGAAACACAAAAGACCCTGAATAGCCAAAGCAATCTTGTAAAAGAAAAATGGAGCTGGAAGAATCAGGCTCCCTGATTTCAGACTGTACTACAAAGCTACAGCAATCAAGACAGTATGGTACTGGCACAAAAACAGAAATACAGATCAATGGAACAGGATAGAAAGCTCAGAGATAAACCCATACACATATGGTCACCTTATCTTTGATAAAGGAGGCAAGAATATACAATGGAGAAAAGACAGCCTCTTCAATAAGTGATGCTGGGGAAACTGGACAGCTACATGTAAAAGAATGAAATTAGAACACACCCTAACACCATATACAAAAATAAACTCAAAATGGATTAAAGACCTAAATGTAAGGCCAGAAACTATCAAACTCTTAGAGGAAAACATAGGCAGAACACTCTATGACATAAATCACAGCAAGATCCCTTTTGACCCACCTCCTAGAAAAATGGAAATAAAATCAAAAATAAACAAATGGGACCTAATGACACTTCAAAGCTTTTGCACAGCAAACGAAACCATAAACAAGACAAAAAGACAACCCTCAGAATGGGAGAAAATATTTGCAAACAAAGCAACTGACAAAGGATTAATCCCCAAAATATACAAGGAGCTCATGCAGCTCAATATCAAAAAACAAAACAATCTAATCCAAAAATGGGCAGAGGATCTAAACAGATATTTCTCCACAGAAGATATACAGATTGCCAACAAACACATGAAAGGTTGCTCAACATCACTAATCATTAGAGAAATGCAAATCAAAACTACAGTGAGGTATCACCTCACACCAGTCAGAATGGCCAGCATCAAAAAATCTACAAACAATAAATGCTGGAGAGGGTGTGGAGAAAAGGGAACCCTCCTGCACTGTTGGTGGGAATGTAAATTGATACAGCTACTATGGAGAATAGTATGGCGGTTCCTTATAAAACTAAAAATAGAACTACCATACAACCCAGCAATCACACTACTGGGCATATACCCTGACAAAACCATAATTCAAAAAGAGTCATGGACCACAATGTTCATTGCAGCTCTATTTACAATCACCAGGACATGGAAGCAACCTAAGTGTCCATTGACAGATGAATGGATAAAGAAGATGTGGCACATATATACAATGGAATATTATTCAGCCATAAAAAGGAACGAAATTGAGTTATTTGTAGTGAGGTGGATGGACTTAGAGTCTGTCCTACAGAGTGAAGTAAGTCAGAAAGAGAAAAACAATTACCGTATGCTAAAACATATATATGGAATCTCAAAAAAAATTGCTCTGACAAACCTCAGGGCAGGACAGGAATAAAGTTGCAGACATAGAGAATGGACTTGAGGACATGGGAGAGGGAAGGGTAAGATGGGATGAAGTGGGAGAGTGCACTGACATATATACACTACCAAATGTAAAATAGATAGCTAGTGGGAAGCAGTCACATAGCACAGGGAGATCAGCTCGGTGCTGTGTGACCACCTAGAGGGGTGGGATAGGGAGGGTGGGAGGGAGATGCAAGAGGGAGGGGATATGGGTATATATGTGTACATATAGCTGGTTCACTTGTTATATGGTAGAAACTAACACAACATTGTAAAGCAATTATACTCCAATAAAGATGTTAAAAAAAAAACAAAAAATTGCTGGAGAGTGTGTGGAGAAAAAAAAACCTTCCTACACTGTTGGTGGGAATGTCAATTTTTGCAGCCACTATGGAGAACAGTACGGAGGTTCCTTAAAAAACTAATGATAGAGTTACCATATGATCCAGCAATTCCACTCCTGGGCATATATCCAGAAAAGACGAAAACTCTAATTCAGAAAAATACATGCACACCAATGTTCATAACAGCACTA
The DNA here is from genome assembly GCF_949752795.1 of Hyperoodon ampullatus. NCBI lineage: Eukaryota > Metazoa > Chordata > Mammalia > Artiodactyla > Ziphiidae > Hyperoodon > Hyperoodon ampullatus. Next base: position 156,851,749 of record NC_136914.1, on the reverse strand, counting down.
CTTACAATAGCCAAGACATGGAAGCAACCTAAGTGTCCATCAACAGATCAATGGGTAAAGAAGATGTGCCATATATATGTGTGAGTGTGTATATATATGTAAATATAATGGAATATTACTCAGCCATAAAAAAGAATGAAATAATGCCATTTGCAGCAACATGGGTGGACCTAGAGATTACCATACTAAGTAAGTTACACAGAGAAAAACAAATATTATATGATATCACTTATATGTGGAACCTGTTTACAGAACAGAAACAGTCTCACAGACTTACAAGAGAAACTTATGGTTACCAAAGGGGAAGGGGTGGGGGGAGGAATAAATTAGGAGTTTGGGATTAACAGATACACACTACTATATATAAAATAGATAAACAACAAGGATTTACTGTATAGCACAGGGAACTATACTCAACATCTTGTAATAACCTATAATGGAAAAGAAATTTTTTAAAGAATATATGAGTGAGTGTGTATGTATATGTATGTATATATGTATACTTTTATTATACTTTATTTAATATATATATACATATTTATATATAAACCAAATTACTTTGTAAATCAACTATACTTAAATTCTTCAATAAAAAAACTATAAAATTTAACTGTCATTTAATCCTTATCATATCCCTCTGAAGTAAGCATACTAATCATTTAATAGATGAGGAAAATGAATCCTAGAGGTTCAGTAACTTGCTGAAGGTTTCACAGGTAAGTGGGGGAAACTGGGAATTGAAACCAGATCTGTTTGACTCCAAAAACTGTGTTTTTCTCATCTTCCCACACTGGGAAATATTGGTGTTTGCTCTGGTAACATCAGTCAAATAGAGGTTTGCTCCTGAAAACCTATGAGAAACACTGTCAGTGCCCGTACCTCGTCCCATCCTTCTTCCTTATAGTTATGTGCTCAACTCTCCCTGCATACACGTATGTTGGTAAAAGTAACAAAATCTCAAGATGCACTATCCCTATTCTGTGGATAGGTTAGAAGACTCAGGAGGTTAGGGAGAACAGAAATAGAAAAGAAACTAACTCCATTACAAAACGGTACCTGCATGTCTGCAATATAAAATGGCTATCTCTACAGACCACTCGATGATTGTAAACACCCAGACACCAGAATTGAATCCATTAATGACTGTGCAATTAAAATAGAGTCTTGTACAGTCACACGGCAAAGAACGTCTCCCTGAATAATGTTTTATGGCGGAATGTCTTTTGGTTTTCAATACCCAACCTTTATGGAACATATGTATCTTTCAGCACAACTTATTTTGGCTGACGTCTACATAAAAGGAATCTATATTTATATCCCTAAAACTCATTGTGTTAATAGGGTTCTCCAGAGAAACAGAATTAATAGGATATGTAATAAGGAAGAACAAATTTGACTCCATGTTGGATCTGTTTCTTTTACTTTAACCTTTGTGCTCTGTTGCCTGTGCTTAGTCATGTTGCCTCTGCACCTTTTGTAAAAGATTGTTGCCTATGGCCTGAAATATACAGGATAGCCCCGTTCTCAAGGCTCTGACTTTTAATGGTATAACACTCTTCCATTCAGATAGAGATAAAAAGCTGCAGAACAGAGGATAACATTTGTTACAGGAACATCATGACCTGACCTACGTGGACAGCTGCAAGAACAAAGGATTCTGACACGAAGAAGTTTGCAGCAACCAACCACACCCGCTTCCCTTTCAGTATAAAAGAAGCCTGAATTCTAACTCAGGTAAGATCATTATCTAGGACAGGGGTCCCCAACCCCTGGGCCACAGACCAGTGGTTGTCCACAGCCTGTTAGGAACCAGTCCACACAGCAGGAGGTGAGCAGTGGTCAAGCAAGCAAAGCTTCATCTGCCGCTCCCCGTCACTCGCATTACTGCCTGTACCATCCCCCCACCCCACCCCCGCCCGTGTAAAAACTGTCTTCCGTGAAACTGGTCCCTGGTGCTAAAAAGTTTGGGGACCGCTGCTCTAGGACATTATTCTGCCATTTTCTAGGTCTGCTGGCTTTCTTTGCCCCAACAACTCATCTCCCAATTTACTGGCCTGTTGTGTGGTGAGCAGAACAGTTTTGGACTTGGTAGCTGATATATACAGATATATATAAGAGGAGATTTATTACAGGAATTAGCTCATGTGATTATGGAAACCAAGGAGTCCCATGATCTGCTATCTGCAAACTGGAGACCCAGGAAATCTGGTGGTGTTCAGTCTGAGTATGAAGGCCTGATAACCAGGGAAAATGATGGTATAAGTCTAAGTCCAAAGGCACGAAAATTAGGGAGCTGAGGGTGTAAGCCCTGATATTAATCCAAAGGCCAGAGAACCAGCAGTGCTGATGTCAGAGGGCAGGAGAAGATGGATGTTTCAGCTCAAACAGCAAATTCACCTTTCCTCTGCCTTTTTGTTCTATTGAGGCCCTCAAGAGATTAGATGATGTCCACTTGCATTGGTACAATGATCATCTTTACTCAGTCTAACAATTCAAATTCTAATCTCTTCCAAAAACATGCTCACAGACACACCCAGAAATCATGTTTTACCAGCCATCTGGGCATCCATTAGTCCACTGAAGTTGACAGATAAAATTAACCATCACACTCATTACAACATATTAAACAAAATGATGTATAGGAAAATTCTACAATTCCAAGTGCAATTGCTAAAATGTCAGACTCTATACAGACCTTTTTTAAAAGCTGAAGAGTGAAAAAAAGAAACAAAAAACAAAACAAAAATCAAAAAAAAAAAAAAAAAAGCTGAAGAGTGCTAACAGAGGGGAAGTGCAACGTTACTGTATGCAAAACAACTATTTATAACCATTATTTTTACTGTGTGGGAATCAGGAAGCAATATTGTAAGCATTTTACAATTATTACTTATGTATGTAAGTAATATACATAATAACTGTTTCAGTTCTATTTAAGGAAATTGGTGGTAAGGGAATGGTGTATCATATTTACTACTTAAAGTAATGGGGAACGAGCTGAAAGTCAGCATTTGTTGCACAGAACATCTGAGTTTCAGAAATGAATTTCTGATATTAAGAAGGTTATGTGCAATTTTATTTCAATAACTTACGTGGCAGTGAAGATGTACTGATCACCCTATCTTAAAAGAATACAAAGTTGTCCATTTCCTTTCTTACACCCTGGACATCAGGAAGCTTTCATTGTTACCTCATCTTGGGACTTGATTCCCTTGGAATCATGAGCATCAATGGATTAACAAAGTCAGAAGATTGTTCGGTTTCCCTCTCCCTGTCAGCAAACACCATGCACCGTGGTGGCGAGCAAGATTTTTGGTGGCAGGAAGGCCTTTGTGATGTTGCCAAACTCCTGTGGAAGGTTGTGGAGCCTGCAACTGTTGTTTGCACAGAGGCTGACTGCTAGGATTCAGCAGCCTAGAGTAACAACTTCTAAATATTTACTGAGTGATCACTGTACTGGGATTATGTTGATTGTTTAAATACAGGTAATACACAGAAAGTCCTGATTCCTCTTCCCTTGGAGTCAAAAATGAACACAAAAAGGAGGACATGGACTGAGGCAGCTTTTCAGAAGTGGATGAAGTCCCTGATGCAGCCTGCGAGAACTTCTCTATATATTCACCACGTTGTGAATGAATAAGTTCACTTTTGTGAACTCTGAGCATGGAAATGTGCTTAAAGTTGCTGGGACCTTGCTTGATGACAATCCTAATTAAGACCTTGATGCTGTCAAAGATACAAAAAAATCTTTCCCCTTAGACAAAGAGAGAATGATGGGGTAGGTGCTACTATTTCTTAAAATCCATCCCATCTTCATTTGCAAACGTATGAGCTAAAAACAGTCTAGCTTTAAATGAAGCAGTACATGAAGATGAATCTGCTTAAGACATGTAGAGGATAAGGAAGGCTTCTGCTTCAAAATCTCTGTACTTTATAAACATGAAAGTTTTGTGTTTTTCTCTTTTCAAATCAAATATATACAATTTAATGGATTTTATAAAAAATCTTATCTTCTATTATCTTTGCTCATGGGGAGGAAAGATTACAACTGTTAGTCTAAGTTGGTAACAATGCAAAGTAAACTCCTACTTGTCCCATCAAAACATTAAGATATCTTGGGCTTCCCTGGTGGCGCAGTGGTTGAGAGTTCACCTGCCGATGCAGGGGACATGGGTTCGTGTCCCGGTCTGGGAAGATCCCACATGCCGCGGAGTGGCTGGGCCCGTGAGCCATGGTCGCTGAGCCTGCGCGTCTGGAGCCTGTGCCCCGCAACGGGAGAGGCCACAACAGTGAGAGGCCCGCGTACCGCAAAAAAAAAAAAAAAAACATTAAGATATCTAAATATGGTAACATTCATCACACTTTAAAAAGGGGCTGACAGGGCTTCCCTGGTGGCGCAGTGGTTGAGAGTCCGCCTGCCGATGCAGGGGATACGGGTTCGTGCCCCGGTCTGGGAAGATCCCACATGCCGCGGAGCGGCTGGGCCCGTGAGCCATGGCCGCTGGGCCTGCGCGTCCGGAGCCTGTGCTCTGCAGCGGGAGTGGCCACAACAGTGAGAGGCCCGCGTACTGCAAAAAAAAAAAAAATAAAATAAAAAAAAAAATAAAATAAAAAGGGGCTGACAATCTACTCTCCAAAAGAAATATTTTTTTCTTCCCATGGAAAAAAAAGAAGTTTTCATAGTTATGCAAGCAAGCAAACACACACACACACACACGCACACACATCTGCATGATCTTATATTTTCAAGCTAAGGAGCAATGATATAGAACGTTAAATTATCTTCCATATGTTATGTATTAGTTATTTCTCTTATCGAACACTCGATGTATAAAAACTGAAGCACATGCACATAACACACTCTTTCTTCTTCCAAAAACATTCAGATTTGTGGTGTCTAAACTAAAGTAGATACTCTCCAATGTTTGTTTCTTTCCTTTCTTTATAAAGAAATATAAAAACATAAAATCCCTTCATGTATTGTAATGTGATAAGGGTAGACCACAGCTCATAATTATTACCCAGACTGGGAGACTTTATGGCAAAGAAAATGAACAATTTACCAGTCACACGTAACAATAAGAATGACTCTCACAAGCATAAAACCAAACATTAGAATCCAGACGAAAGAATACATACTGTATGACGACATATACATCAAGTATTAAAGCAGGCAAAACCAAGCTCTGATATTTAGGGATGTATGCTTCAATGATAAAACTATAAATAAAAGCAAAGAAACAAAATCCCCAAAAAAGACTGTGGTTTCCTTTGTGGAGACACTAAGAAATAATGACTGAGGGGTATTTCTAGACCAGTGACAATATAAGTAAACTAGTGTTTGCTTTGCAGTAAATAGATGAGAAATAAACTGTGCTTATGGGTGTAGGCACTTTTCCATCAGTGTGTTTCACTGCATAATGTAGAATTGGAAAAGACATAATTTGTGAATCCAATTATATTTCAAGAGTCTTAAGAAAAGGCTAATACTTTCTGGTCCTCAAATTCCACCTTTGGAAATCTACTTTAGAGACATAATCTCTTTAAAATGTCTTATTCCTCATGATATTCACTGAAAAATTATTACTACTTTGGAAATTAATATAACCTAAAACCCAACAACAAAGAAAATGGCTTAAATTGTGTTTATAAATGATCTGATCTAATTATAAAGGTAGTATAATTATGACTATGTTTTTAAAAAATTCTATCCATGGAAACAAGACTTGAAAGATACAATAAAATGTTAAAAGTGAGTTTGAGTAGTAGGAGTACAGCTGATTTCTTCTTCATGTTTGATGTGATTTCTCTATTTTCCTCTAATTAGCACTTATTAATTTAGAATATTTTAAAAATAGACTGCTGTCCAGTTTGGGTAGACCTTTTATATGGTCGTGACTTAACAAGACTTATTTATATTTGACTGTGCAACATGTTGGAGTTTCAAGTGTCTTACTTCTTCAAAGCCTCCTGGGAATCTTATAGAGAAGGATTATCATTCTTTGGTCAGCTGAAGAAACAGAGGCACACGGAGCTTAAGCAACCTGGCCTAAGTCACACAATCAGGAAGTAGGAGAGCCAGAATTTGAACCCATTCTTCTTAATTCAAAATTCTGAAATTCATTAAATTATACCATACATACACGTAGGGTTACACATATATGATTAGTTAGAAATAAGAATAACAGTAACTAATCCTCTCTAAAAAATAGAGTAGCAATGTCCAACAGTGAGATCCAGACTTACCAGACAGATATCATATTAACCAGTGATTCTCAACATTTTGGGGGAAGATACAGATGCCTTTGAGAATCTGCTGAAAGCCAGAAAAAAAACACACATACAGTGTTTGTTTTTTTTTACATTTAATTCAAAAAATCTATGAAGCCTATCCATATACCCCTGGTTTTTTTTTGTGTGTGTGTGGTACGCGGGCCTCTCACTGTTGTGACCTCTCCCGTTGCGGAGCACAGGCTCCGGATGCGCAGGCTCAGCAGCCATGGCTCACGGGCCCAGCCGCTCCGCGGCATATGGGATCCTCCCAGACCGGGGCACGAACCCGTATCCCCTGCATCGGCAGGCGGACTCTCAACCACTGCGCCACCAGGGAGGCCCAACCCCTGGTTTTAAATCCCTGTCTACATGAACATGAATTCTAGATAGCAACAGACTAGTATTCAGTATCTAAATGGCTGGAAAAAATACAGCTTAATTATGCAGAAAGGAGTGTTTAGGACAAACATTTTTTTTTTCTCCTCAAGCTTCAATAAAATCCCACAAAAAAGGACAAAGACAGTGGAAATAGCACTACTCGTTGTCCACTGTGAAGTTTTCAAGGATGGCAGATCTTATCCTTTCCTTCCCACACCCAGAAAAAGTGCAAAGGACTCCTCAAGGTCCATGATAAATCATCCCTACTGCCCCTGTATATTGTATAAAAGAGAAGCCAAAGGTTTTCTTCACAATTACTTCTTCCCTGTACATAGTCCTGAACCCAGATGGATAAAAATGGAAATATAGTAATACAAAGCTGATGAGACAGCTCCAGGCATGAGACCAACCTTTCTTGCTCAGATCTTCCCTGGCAAGTGGATCTGAGACACTTGAAGGAGAGAACAAAGGACACCCTCAGGGCCCTGACATGCTCCATGCTGTGCTTGCCAGGAAGCTCCCAGCACATCACACTGGGCCAGATCATCATTCATACATGTTTAGCCATATTCTCTCATCCTAGCTCCAAATCCCAAGACATACTCATTGGATTATGACTATGAGCCTGTTTATGTTGCCTCCCCACCCCATCATTCTTTCCCCTCCCAACCCCACAAGAATAAAAAACTGACTCAAAGCGTGGTGATGGTTAAGGTTATAGATATAAATATCTGGAATCTCACATGTTACAGAACAAGCGGACTACCATGTGCTGTAGCACAGTGTTGGAGGACCAGGTTGTAGTGCTTAAACTGATGTTTGTTCCCTCTGCAGCCATGGTCTGTATCCTCCTCACCTACCCCAGTGCCACATCAGATGGGGATGCAGGTTCTGACTAGAAAATATGGGACAACTACAATAAAGTTCAGAATGGACATTTATGAACCCCTTACTATGTGCCAGGAACTTTGAGTTAGCGGCTTTCAAATATTTTATCTTACCAAACCCCAAATCCCTGTGAGATCCTCATTTTATAGGCAAGAAAAAACCTAGAGGCTCAGAGAAGTCAAGTGACTTTCCCAGTGTCACACCTGCCCTTGACTCTTGCTCAGAGAAATAGAGCATCTGGCTCACAGTCCTACTGAAATAAGCTTTCTAACCGCAACCAACCAGGACACACAATTAATGACACTATCAGTTCATGAGCTTAAATTCAGGATCCCTCAACAAAGCTTTACTAAGGGATCTCTCCCAGACCCATCCTCCAACTGTCTTGGGGACGTAAGCATGACAATTGCTTGTCTTAGCTAAGGTTTCTACGCTTCTGTTTTTTATAAAATGGGGAAGGCAATATCAGACTGTTTTCTACTTCCTGAGCTCATATCAAGAGCAAAAATAAGTTATGTGGATGTGGCTAATTAAACAGAATGTCCATTTTGATGTCTTGTTGGACTCAGGCACAGGGAAATTGTTTTGCAGTATGAATTCTGAGCTGGCACAATGATAAAAGGAATAGCAACTATGGTTGTATCATAAGTAAGAAAAGTGTTTCAAGCTCATAAAACATAAATGCTTAGTACAAAATATCTCACTTTCATTTTCTCATTGTCCTCATTCAATTATTATTTTATCACGTTTTTTCATTTGCATCCTCATAATATAGCTTATATCTTTTTGGGAAAAAAATCAAGATTTTATTTTTTTAATTGTGACAGAGACTAGCTAAATTGTTCAATAATTCCTTTAATGCTTCCTGAGAATTCAGATAAACTACATTTCTCAGTATCCCACACAGTTAGTTTGGAGTTATGTGACCAATCCTGATCAGTGGAAAGAAGATAGGATGAGGTAAGGACCACTTTCAAGGCCTGGCCCTAAACCCTTGCATGATTATTTCTGCTCTCTCTGTTCTTCCACAGCGATCAAGGGATCCACAGATTGAAAGTAATGATATCAAAAAATGGAATGATCTACATCTACCTGCAGATTGTGATAAGTGCAAGAAATAAACTGTTTTTGTATTAAACCATCGAGATTTAGATATTACTTTTATATCACTTAGCATTGCTTATCCTGATTCTATAGTAAGACCATTTATATTATTCTATCTTTTAAGACTGGGAAACAAAAGGTAGAAAAAAATAATTTTTGAAAACCCTAGCAAATTATACAAACTTATAGGTCATTAAGCCCAAGGGAATGTTTCCAGTTCCAGGCAGAATTCCCAACATTGATACACAATTATCTGAGTCCCTGTTTTCAGTTCTTTTGGGGATATACCGAGAAGCTGAGTACTGGATCCCTACGGTAATCCTAGGTTTAACTTTTTGAGGAACCACCATACTACTTTCCACAGCTGTTGCACCACTTTGCATTCCCACGAACAGCGCACCAGGGCGGCAGTTTCTCTACATCCTCACCAACACCTGTTATTTTCTGTTTTTATGATAATAGCCAACTTAATGTAAGTGATATTTATTTTTATACATGTGTCCACTGTAATTAGTCTTTGTTAATTATGAAAGGTAAGAATAGAAGATTAAATTTGAAAAAGATAATATCTATATTTTTAAATAAATTTAAATTTTTATGAATGTTTCTCAGAACTCTGTTTTATACTAAAAATTTAACACTAACATTAACGATTTTAGTGAACACAAAGTGATTTAACTATACGGTCACAGGCAAAGCCCGTTAACAATTCCTGGGGAAAAAAAATAGAATCTGGGTAATAAAGTCTAACCTTTTTTTCCTTTGGCTTAGTCGAGTTTCACTCGCTCACAGGATGCCGCAGACAGAGGCCTCGCACCCGGCACTTCAGAGCAGAGTCCCTCGTGATAAACGGCGGCACCCCCACACTTCAGCTCCGCGGGCGTCCTGCACAAACACTACCGCAAGACACTGCAATTCAAGATGGCGGCAGCAGGCCGTGCGCAGAGTCGCTGCACCTGGCACTTCCAAGCCGGAGCAGCGCAGCTGCACCTGATCCATTGAGAACTCCGCCCCTCCCCCCGCCCAGATTCCTGTAAAGCAGCCCCTCCCATGGCCTGCTGGGGAGAGCATGTGCTCTAGAGCTCGGTCTCATACCTCTCTAATTCTCTGATCAAAGAAAAAAACTTCCCTTTAATCCTGAACCGAACTTGGTCTCATTCTATTGGCTCAGATGACACCAGGCAGGAGGACCCTTGTTGGGGACTGTCTAGGGAGGGTCGGTAACAATACTTTGTTATATGTTTAAACCTTAATTCAACATTTTGTGATGTCACTGAGTTTTAATGGCTGTCATCTGCAAAAAGTTCCTTGCACCGATATTTAGAGCCACATGGGAAAAACTGTATCATTGGTTGTAAATCCTGGAGTTTAATTTTCAATTTCATCTACCAATTTTCAATATTTTTCTGTTAAAATACCACTACTAGTGGTATTTTTTATTTTTTCTGATACATCTGTTTTCTTGTAAATGAATCAGAAAGTATTAAAATTTTAAATTATCATCAAATAGTTTCAAAACTCACTAAAACTCTCGATTTGAAGGATTTTTTTTATCAGTTTAGATATGAGAAAATTTGTATGTGACACATTTATGTTGTTTTTGACAATAAAATAACAATGGAACATTTCCAAACATCCAGTTTCAAAATGATTTGTTCATAGCAGGAGTTTCTTTTGAAAAGCAATTACTTTCTCTTTCATTGTTAAAACATCACTTTAAACTTGAGGGATAGATTGTGTTTATATTTTCAAACAATGCCTGCTGTGTAGCATACTACTGCCAGCCACTTGTTATCAGAGAAGAAGATACCAAATTTGGAACACTTGCCTTTTTGTTTAAAAAAGGCAAAATACATTTTTAAGTTAAACAACTGTTTAGTACTTTGCCATGAGAAATGTGGTGAAACTGTTATAGTACAGAAGATTTCCACAGTCTCTTCCCATCTCATTACAAAATCCACTGCTGTTTTATTTTGTTTCTGTAAAACTAAGTGCATCAGTACCTTCTGTATCATGGAAAAGGCAATACTTCAGGATAGGATTGTAGTAAGTGAAAGAGTGAGCGATGTGGTCAAGCCCGCTGCTTGGTGGGAAACAAAGTACTAAAGTGACCACAAAATACTATCTCCCTCCTTCTATCCTTTACAATGTGACCTTGCAATTTGACTTTGCAGCTTCTTCCATTGAGAGATAGGCTATTTCCCCTCCCTTTGAATCTGGGCAACCCTGTGACTTGTTTCAGCCAGTGGAATGTGGCAGGAACACCAGGATGTGAGTTTCAAATCTGGGCCTCTAGGCATCTCATACTCCTACTCTTACTCTTGAAATTCGGCCACCAGGTGATCAAGCAGGGGCTTCTTAGAAATACAGATCCTTGAGCCCCTTTCCCCAGAAATTCTGATTTATTGGGTCCGGAGGTCTATATTTTTATCAAGCATCAGAAGCAATTCTGACTCAGGAAATCTTCCGATAATACTTCAGAAACCCTGTGAGTCTTGGTTATGAAGCAGCCTCAACTCTAAGCATATTCTAAGAATCAGAAAATACATAAGAACTAGTGTTCACTCATAGTCTAAAATGTGTGTCACCTTTGCAAAATTCCTGGGTTTGACTCTAGTCCCGACTTTGCATTTCACTAGATTTGTGATCTTAATTCCCCTAACCTCTCTGAGCTTCAGTTTACCTAGTTGTAAAATGGGAATTTTACCCAGCTCTTTAGTCTTTTGTAAAAATTAAATGAGATAAGTTGTATAAGCATTCAACACAGAACCTGGGTCACAGTAGACGTTCAACTGTTTATTATCCTTGACTCATTATTATATTGTCCTCTTTAAGTACCTACTCCTCCCAAAGGGCTAATGTGAATTTCTGGACAATGCCAAATCCCTCAATGAAAACCCTGTCTCACACCAAGTCAGGCTCTGGAATCAGTCACACTTTGGTTCTTGTCCCCAACTCTACCTCTTATTAGCATGTGACCTTGAGACTTAACATAAGTCTCAGTTTTTGCATCTGTAAAACTGGGACAAAGGTATTACCTTATACCATAAGGTTGTGAAGATTAGAAGAGTTAATGTATGTAAAGCCCTTCGCCCAATGCCTGCCACATGGTAACCCACAGCAAGTATTATCTATTAGGATTATTTCCTCAGGGCTCTTTCTTTTTTTTTTTTTATGGCTGCGTCAGCCCTTAGTTGTGGCATGCAGAATCTTTGTTGAGGCGTGTGGGATCTTTCGTTGTGGTGTGCGGGCTCTTTGTTGCAGCGTGTGGTCTTCTCTCTAGTTGTGGCATGCAGGCTCCAGAGCACGTGGGCTCTGTAGTTGCGGCACAAGGGATCTCTAGTTGAGGCACATGGGCTCTGAATTTGTGGCGCACAGGCTCTGTAGTTGTGGTGTGCAGACTTAGTTGCCCCTCAGCATGTGGGATCTTAGTTCCCCAACCAGGGATCGACCCCATGTCCCCTGCATTGGAAGACAGATTCTTTACCACTGGACCACCAGGGAAGTCCCAGGGTTCTTTCTCATACATCCTGAAACTCCAGTTAAGAAAAGGCACCTGCATTTTTACAAGAAACAATCTAGAAACTCAGTGGTAAGGTCGCATCATCACAGGTGTTCTTAGTATATACAGGGAGTATCCTGTAACATGACAATATTGCTGGAGCAATTAGAGGGAGGGCCACCAGAGAAGAGGGAGAGGCCACTAGAGGTTTTCCTGAGGCACAGAACCTAAAAGCAGACACATCTGGTATTTGCAGCTGCCACAACAGGAATAAATTTGAATGATATTGTCAAAAGCTCACCTGTGAGTGAACAGATGATGTTAAAGCATATGTGGCCACCGAAGAACAGGTCAGACAGAGCTGCGAGGCCCAGGAGTTATTTGGGAAGATGTAAAGGTATCCTCTCTTCTCCACTGTTTCTTCCAACACAGGCCCTCCTAGTCCCTTGTCTGAAAAAACACAGCCCTTTTAACTGATCCTTCTGCAGTTCCTCCTCTCCACTCAACACACTGTGGCCAGAGTTATCTACTTGAAACTTGAAACTCTGCTTGCCTCATGTCACACTCCTGGGTAAAAACCTACAGTGGCTGATCCTGTTGGGTTCAACGGAAATGCTTCATTCTTACTGCAATCAGCTTCACCCCTCCACACGCATGAAATTCTTCTCATTAAGAGCATCAGTAATCCTCCACCTGCCAGAGGTAGGGCACAGTGATGCTCTCCTGAACATTCAGGGGCCTAGTTACATGGTTTGGAGTCGTCAAAATTTCCCCAGGCCCTCGCACCTTATACCTCATTTCAGTGCATCCTAGCCAGGATAAAACAAGATGCTTTAGTTTGTTTTAATTTGCATTAATAAGAAATCTAATCAGGGGTATGAAATGTACAGTGTGGGAATATTGTTAGTAATTATGTAGTACCTTTGTATGGTGGCAGATGGAAACTAAACTTATCGTGGTGATCATTCTGAAATGTATAGAAATATTGAATTACTATGTTGTGTAACAGGGGCTAAAACAGTGTTGTAGGGCAATTATACTTAACAAACAAACAAATTCATAGAAAAAGAGATCAGATTTATAGTTACCAGAGGCAGGGAATAGGGGGAGTGGGAACTGGATGAAGGTGGTCGAAAGGTACAAACTTCCAGTTATAAGATAAAATAAGTTCTGGAGATATAATATACAACACGATAAATATAATTAACACTGCTGTATGTTATATATGAAAGTTGTTAAGAGTAAATCCTAAGAGTTCACATCACAAGGAAAAAAAATTTTTTTCTATTTTTTTAATTTTGTATCTATATGAGATGATGACATTCACTAAATTGTGGTAATCATTTCATTATGTATGTAAGTCAAATCATTATGTTGTACACCTTAAACTTACACAGTGCAGTATGTCAACTATATCTCAATAAAACTAGAAGGAACAACCTTTTAAAAAGAAAATCCTAGGGACCTCCTTGGCAGTTCAGTGGTTAGGACTCCACACTTCCACTGAAGGGGGCACGTATTCCATCACTGGTTGGGGAACTAAGATCCCACATGCTGCGAGGCGTGGCCAAAAACAAAACAAATTTTAGGAAGCAATTAAAAAAATCTAGTATAGGGCTTCCCTGGTGGCGCAGTGGTTGAGAGTCCGCCTGCCGATGCAGGGGACACGGGTTCGTGCCCCGGTCCGGGAGGATCCCGCGTGCTGTGGAGCGGCTGGGCCCGTGAGCCGTGGCCGTTGGGCCTGCGCGTCCGGAGCCTGTGCTCCGCAACGGGAGATGCCACAACAGTGAGAGGCCCACATACCGCAAAAAAAAAAAAAAAAAAAAAAAAAAAAAAAAAAATCTAGTATAGCTGAAAATTTTCCCATTTTTGTATTTTTCCACTGGTTATATTTTATTCTTATTTTTTTTTGACAAGATTTTCTCTAACACTTTTCAATTGATTTCATTTTTAAGTAAGTTCCTGGAACTGGAAGCCCTGGTTATCATAAAAAGTCACTTGCTTAGACACATTGTAGGAATCTCCTATAATCATGTCACATAATAAGTCCTCTCATAAGCCTGTCCTGTGGCTTACTTCAGGACTGGAGGGTGGGAATCTTCCACAAGTTGGCAGCTGAAGCAGTAGTGAGATGTCTCTCATGGGAAGGGGATGCCCAGACTGAGTGAGGTGTGAGAGAGTTGCCTTGTATTCCTCAGAGTATTAAAAAAACTTTTAAAAAAAACTGTAAACATTAAAGAGCTTGCCTAGAGTACTTTGGTGCTAAGCATTTCTCTGAGATTGAAGTGTTCTTTCTTCTCATATTAAAAACCTTTCCAGTGTGGTAGGATTGTCATGAAGAAAGAGAGGTGGAAATGCTGAGAGACTGAGAGACTAGCTTGGCCCTGAAGAGAAAAATGCCTGTATTGAGTTCCTGAAAGGGCAATGGGAAGCCTTATACCATGTGGGGCTACATCTGCTTATTTCCCTAGTGTTGGAGGGTCTTCTAAAGTAGGATTGATATGGAGGAATCTGGAGATGTCTATAGGTAGGTACTTCGTATGACTGTTAACTTTTCCTTCTTAAAAGTTGAAATCCAGGACTTCCTTGGTGGTCCAGTGGTAAAGAATCCTCCTTATAATGCAGGGGACGTGGGTTCCATCCCTGGTCAGGAAACTAAGATTCCACATGCCATGGGGCAACTAAGCTCACGCATCACAACTACTGAGCTCGCACACCTCAACTGGAGCCCACGTGCTGCAAACTACAGAGCCTACGCTCCCTGGAGCCTGCACGCCACAACTGGGAAAGAGGGAACCTGCATGTCACAACTAGAGAGAAGCCCACACCCCACAATGAAGAGCCCATGCACCGCAATGATAGATCCCGCATACCTCAACGAAGATCCAGCGTGCCACAACTAAGACCTGACGCAGCCAAAAATAAATAAATAAATAAATAAATAAACAAATAATAAATAAAAAGTTAAAATTCCATTTAATTGATTATAAGGTTTTCAAGTAAGGACCCTGGGCTATCTAGAGAGTATTTTGTCATTTCCTGGATGGAGTCTTGTTTTTTTTGTGTGTGTGTTTTTTCATTTTTTGTTTTTTTCTTTATTAACTTTTAAAAGAAAATAATTTTGAAGCAACCCAAATGTCCATCAGCAGAGGAATGGATAAAGAAGATATGGTACATATATACAATGGAATATTAGCCATTAAAAGGAATGAAATTGGGTCATTTGTAGAGACATGGATGGACCTAGAGACTGTCATACAGAGTGAAATAAGTCAGAAAGAGAAAAAGAAATATTGTATATTAATGCATATATGTGGAATCTAAAAAAAATGGGCATAGGCGATCTTATGTAGAGAACAAATGTATGGATACCAAGGGGGAAGGGGGGTAAGATGAATTGGGAGATTGGGATTGACATATATACACTACTATATATAAAACAGATAACTAATGAAAACCTACTGTATAGCACAGGGAACTCTACTCAGTCCTCTGTGGTGACCTAAATGGGAAGGAAATCCGAAAAAGAGGGGATATATATATACTTATAGCTGATTCACTTTGCTGTACAGTATAAACTAACACAATACTGTAAAGCAACTATACTCAATAAAAATTTTTTTTTAATTATTCTGGGTGTACAAAAAAGTTGTCCAAATAATTTCCAAATACTCAGAGTCTCTACAAGTTAACATTTCACTGCATTTGATTTCTCTGATTCCCCCTCCGCCTTTCCTGGATGGAGTCTTGAACCAAGCAAACCGTGATCACCTGAAGAGGTAATCTAGGATCCGAAAAAAAGAAAAATTTTTTTTTAATGTTCTATTGTTAGCGGTGGTCTCGTTATATTCCTTAAAAAAAGTATATGGACTCTTAGTATTTCAGGAATCCCTGAGAATTATTTATGGGAGAGCAAATAGGCTTTAACCTTTTAGCAAAAGAAAAAAGACTTATCAAAGCCCTAGTCAGGTGAGGACCATCCTTGAGCCACCTCTGTCTCTAGTTGCAAATTCTCAACATATTTCTCAAAATGTTCAAAGGACCAGGGCTTTACTAAGTAGTTCTCAACAATAACGTCTCCGTAAACCTCACTTTCTGGAGCTGATAGCCAAAACCAAAGCTTATTAAAGTCTTTCATTGGAATGTATATGCAAATCAAAACATGTTATAACTTTTAAACAAACCAATTCAAAAGAACTATCTACCTGAGCTTTTATGCCACCCTAAAGATATCATACTTTAGGGTGCATAAGAATGACACAACGCACATATTTAAATGTATATTCCTGGCTTCACCCAGTGATACCAACCCAGGTATCTTTAATAGATGGGTCAAGGCCACAATTTGAAAAACACTTCTTTAGACTTTTTTCAAATACAGCAGAAATTGCTAAATACCATGCACCATATCTTGTTACCGAGTTTGCCAAGGAAGCATTCTGAAGTCTGCCTACCAGACAGGCTAGCTGTGTCTTCTCTCTTTATAAGAAAAGCAAAGCCCCCACCCTAACAGAATTCCTCTTACGTCTTCTTGGCCCACATTGGTCCCATGACCAATGATAGTTACGAGAGAGTCTGGAAAACACGTAATGTCTACTTCAAAAGGGGAGGAAGCAAACATATGTTGAATACCTATTATATGGAGAGGTCTGGATCAAGTACTTTCACATTTTTAAAAAATCCCAGTTAACATAATACCCCAAAGTCCCTTGCTTTCACCACATCACCTCTGCTCTCTTTCAGAGTTATCATGGTAGACAATGTCATCACTCCAGTCCCTTTTCTAAAAAAGAGAGCCTTTTAAACGTTTCCATTTAATGTATTTTAATCACTCAAAATTGAGTTTCCAAGTTTGTCTATAAGCTGTATTACATTTTCTTTTCTTGATTGAGGTCCTTTATTCTCTTTTGTTTATTTCCGGCAGTAAAAGAAAAAAATTTTATGCAAGTTTGAGCACAATACTTTTAATCCATTAGAGATCTGAATAAAAGGAATCAAATCCCTTCCCAATATTCCAAACCTAAGATTCTCAAAGCAGCTATTATATGGTATATGGTGATTGTCCTGAGAGATTGGGATATTAAAATTTTTCTTTTGTTCTCCTTTTTTTAAAGGAAACTAAATGCAAAGAAAAATGTTAATACAATGCACAGGATACAAATTAAAACATGGAAGTCAGGAAATGCAAAGGTGAATGTTCTCATAGGAACCTCAGCTTATATGCCCTGAACACATGCATGATGATCTGTCAGCACTACACATTTTGTGTTTCTGCTGATAAACCTGATGTTCCTGTCACCAATCACTGTGAATCTGTAATTGCCTGGACAGTCATTTTAAGTATAAAAGTGAAAGAACTACTATTGGAACCACTGCTTATTAAAATTTGCATTGATTTTTATTATCTGCCTTGTATGTATTTTAAAAATATACCTATTTGGATTCACAAATTTTTAGTTCCCATCACCAGAAGAAATACTGCTGGGGGACTTCCCTGGTGGTCCAGTGGTTAAGACTCTGCACTTCCACTGCAGGGAGCGAGGGTTCAATCTCTGGTCGGGGAACTAAGACCCCACATGCTGTGCGGTGCAGCAAAAAAGTTAAAATAAAAAAAGAAGAAGAAAGAAGAAATGCTTTTGGATCAACATGATGCTAAAAACTCTGTTCTAGTAATCACAGGATCCCTATAAGAGGGAGGCAGGAGAATCAGAGTCAAAGAGAGAGAGAGATCAGAAGATGCTACACCGCTGGCTTTGAAGAAGGAAGAGGAGGCCACTAGCTGAGGAATGCCGGTGGCCTCCAGAAGGTGGAAAAAGCAAGGAAACATATTCTCACCTAAAGTCTTCAGAAGAAATGCAGCCCTGCTGGATGCCTTGATTTTAGCCCACTGAGACTAATTTTGGACTTCCAACCTCCAAAACTATAAGATAATAAATGTGTGTTGTTTTAAGCAAAAAACATATATACACTATTGATACTAGGTATAAAATTAGTAACTAATAAGAACCTACTGTACAGCCCAGGGAACTCTACTCAATGCTCTGTGGTGACCTAAATGGGAAGGAAATCCAAAAAAAGAGGGGATATATGTATATGTATAGCTGATTCATTTTGCTGTACAGTAGAAACTAACACAACATTGTAAAGCAACTATACTCCAATAAAAATTAATTAAATAAAAAAGAAAAAATAAATAAAAGAAAAGAAATAAACACTGTTTTATTCAGTAAACAGTTCAATCAACATAGCTCCAAATCGAGTTAGACTGCATGTCTGACACTTAATTGAATTATTTGGACATGTTACTATTAGAAGCATCCAATCTCACTCCCATAATAGGAGGCTGTTGAGCATGTACCACTCTGATTTCTCTGACTTTGCAGGTTAAACCCGCTGAGGGTCTGGGCCTCTTCCCCATTGCCATCTCACTCCCATCCAAGCCGAAGAAGGGAATAGAAGGGTGAGCTATATAGACTAAATACTGAGTGTATTGCTCCATTCCCCAAGTCTGTCCCCTTCTTTCAGTAGGAACCCTGTTGTAGAAGTAATTGTCAGCCTAGAGCAGGGGTCGGCAAACTCTTCCTGTGAAGGGCCAGATGAAAAGCATTTTTAGCTCTTCAGGCCATAGGGCGCCTGTCTCAACTACTCAGCTCTGCTGCTGGAGCACAAAGCAGCCTCAGACAATACTTAAATGTGTAGCTATGGTCCTACACAGCTTTATTTACAAAAACGGACAGCAAGCCAGATCACCGTTTGCCAACTCCTGGTCTAGAGAACTCTGCTTCTCTGTTTTTTTCTTATTTTATCAAGGATATATATATATATATATATATATATATATATATATATATATATATTTTTTTTTTTTGCGATACGCGGGCCTCTCACTGTTGTGGCCTCTCCCGTTGCGGAGCACAGGCTCCGGACGCGCAGGCTCAGCGGCCATGGCTCACGGGCCCAGCCGCTCCGCGGCATGTGGGATCCTCTCGGACCAGGGCACGAACCCATGTCCCCCGCACCGGCAGGCGGACTCCCAACCACTGCGCCACCAGGGAAGCCCCAATATATTCTATTTTATAGCTCTGTAACTCAACACTTTTTTATATACAGTGTTGCCTAATTCTGTTTTATCTTGCCATTGCTGTTTTAATTGATTCTACCATTTATCCTTCTAATCATAAAGCTTCTAGGTGCTACTCGTTTCCCTTCTTTTTTTTTACCTTTACCACAACCCAAATTACCCCAGCCATCATCAGCTGGTGAGTACAACTGATACATGGGCTGTAATGCCTGTATTAATTAGTTATCGCTGTATAACAAAGCACCCCAAAACAACTACTATTATTTTTCCTGAGTCTTTGAGTCATATAATTACCTTGCCTTTTTAGTACTTGTTATTCAAAATGAATTGATAAAATTATTATAATTTACCCCCTAAAAAATTCATTGAGGTTTTAATTGCCTCAAAATCATGAATTTTAGGAAAACTGACATTTTTATGCTATTAAGCCTTTTCACCTGGGACCAAGGTATACTGTTCCACTTTTTTAGACCTTGCTTTTATGTCTTTTCATTAAATTTTATAGTTTTACTCAAGTAGACCGTTTCTTTTCTTAATTCTGTTCCTAAGCATTTTACAGGTTGTGTGACTGTCATTGTTGGGACATTGTTGGTTTACAAACTCAGGAATTTCCCCAGTGAAATCTGAAAACAGCTCCTGAACACAGAGGGCAGGGAGAGAAGAAAGAAGCAGCCACTCCAGATGCCTAGGCGGCAGTTTTAATAAGCAAGGGAACTTACAAGGCTTGTCTCCTAAGGCTGCAAAATGGGTACATCTCCACACCCACCCATCAGAATCTTGAGAGTTTGTATAGCAGCCTTAACAGGGTTCAGCCCCACGTACCATCCAGATGGTCTCAACAACACATTATCTCTCAAGGCTGCGTCCTTGAAATGGCTCTGGCTGTGGGAATGGTGAGCGGAATGTACATTCCAAGGATGGAGAGGGATGAGGAATCTCTGATTGCCTGCGTCCAGTTCGCAGGTCAACCGGCAGTCATGTCCTTCTGATGACCTCTGCAACAGATATTTTCACTTGTAGTCAATGATTGTTAATACACAGATTTTGATTTTGGCACATTTATGTGACTTTGGTTTTTGCACGTTTCTCTTATACTCGACCTCTTTATCAAAGTTAACTTTTAATATTAATTTCTCTTCTAACAAAATTATATTATACTAATTTTTATTGCAATTCTTTGAAAACAATTTTTCTTCTCCTTTCTTAATAATATTTCTTACTATGCCAGTTATTGTTATAAGCATTAAACAAAATAATACATGTAAAGCACTTAGCACAGTGTCTGGCAAATAAAATAGTAAGCACTTAGCAAACGTTAGCTATTATTATGATTTTGATTGTTTATTCAAGACAAATTTAAATGTTATGTTATTCTTTACTCATTATCCTACTCTTAGCTATGAGATCTTTTGACTATATAAACAGGAAAAAAAAAATCCCTGTGTGGAAAACTCTGGGAAACAGTATACTATTTTGTATTTCATGTTCCTAATACCTTTATTCCTGTTATGTCCATGGAAGATACAAATAATTCTCTAGGACATGAAACACCACTTATAGTTCAATTCTAAAAGTTAAATATATTTAAGGGCTTCCCTGGTGGCGCAGTGGTTGAGAGTCCGCCTGCTGATGCAGGGGACACGGGTTTGTGCCCCGGTCCAGGAAGATCCCACATGCCGCGGAGCGGCTGGGCCCGTGAGCCATGGCCGCTGAGCCTGCACGTCCGGAGCCTGTGCTCCACAACGGGAGAGGCCACAACAGTGAGAGGCCCGCGTACCGCAAAAAAAAAAAAAAAAAAAAAAAAAATATATATATTTAAGATTTTATGCTTTGATCAGAGGTGTCAACAAGCTGAACTTTTAAATGAAAAGTGTAACACTTGTAAAATGCAGCTTTGATATAGGTAATGACCACATTAATTAAAGCAAGCCTTCTTCTGTAAACTTAATGTTGAGAATAAACTACCTTTCTAATCTTGATCTTCCTCTCGATGATGCTTTCCCAAAGTACTATCATTTTTTCATAGGATTAGTCTATGCTTGCTTTAGGCAAATGTGTGTATTTTTCTGCTTTTTCTCTTTGCAAAAATGTACTAGTTTTCTTAATCTAGAAACCACAGAAGTTGGACACAGGGAAAAATTGAGGGGAAAGTATGGCTGAAACAAGGATACTGTGTCTGCCTTTAGGTTTGTATCTAACATATAACTGTATTTAGTCACTTTGCTCAGTGGGCTAGAGAATGGTTTTATGAAGCAAAGATTACAAGGTTGGTCTCATAAATATTGATATCACTGTTTCTTGGCCAAAAGACTACATCTTTAAATAAAACAATAATAATAAAGGAGCAGTGCTTTACAAGCATTACCTCATATAATTCCTGACTATAACCTTTGGTCCACAGATAAGGAAATCAAGCCCTCATGAAGCTGAAGATCACATAATCAACAAGGAATTGGTCAAGTTTGACTTCAGAGCCTGAATTCTTAACCACAAAACTATACTTTCTCTTTTACGCTTGTGCTTCTGCTTAAATGTCTCCTAAATAAACTTTTATTTTTTACTCAAAACTCTCTAATGGCTGCAAATGCCCACTAGAATTGACCACAACGTATCAAAAGTCATATTGCTATAACTGTACCTATGTACAACATATAGATCACACAAAATAGCACTAGCCACACACTGAGGTTCAAAGTCATTCGGGACAGGCTCTGGGCAGCCAGGCAGTGAACCAGTCATGGGTCAGACATAACTCAGTCTCTCCTTCACTTGGCTTTTTTTTCTTGAGGACCTGATTGTGCAGCAAGGCCCCAGTATACTTTTAACAGATAATTACTTTCTCTTGGGCAATAGAAGTGGTTATGCTCTCCGAGAACAGACACTTTTCAAAGAGGACAAGCCAGAGATGTTGGAACAAAAGCAGAGAGGGAGTCGGTGTTCTAATTCATTTCAGTGGAGAGGTTTTCCTGTGCTTTTCCTTTTTTAAATTGAAGTATAGTTGATTTACAGTTTTCAGGTGTACAGCAAAGTAATTCAGTTTTACATATCTGTATGTTTTTTTTCAATTTTTCAGATTTTTCCATTAGAGATTATTATAAGATATTGAATATAGTTCCCTGTGCTATACAGTAGGTCCTTGTTGTTTACCTATTTTATATATAGGACAGTGTATCTGTTAATCCCAGATTCCCAATTTATTCCCCCCCTTCCTCTTTGGTAACCATAATTTCTTTTCCTAACAAAGGCAGATCATTATAGATGCTCAGTGCTGGTGCAGGTCTGGGAAATAAAGGTCCATGATGAGATTTTCCATGTTTCTAATTTCAGTTCTTCAAATCTAGGCCCTAAACTCTAGTGCCATTTTCCTGAGGATCTGTTGAAACAGGAAGTTAGGAAAAAGAGGTTCCAATCTCAACACACCCCTGGCTCAATTATAGTCCTCAAGTACTTACCTTTAGGGAGGCCAGCTTTTACCTTAGTCCAGAAAAGACTGACTGAGAGTTAGGTGGGCAGAATGTGTTTTGCACAACTTATATATAATTATATTCAGGACAAGACTGTGTGGAGGAGGAAATGGAATCTGCAGAAATACAAAGAGGCTTACAGGCCCTCTAAGGAATATAGCCCACACATAAAAGAAGCCCGTCGGCAAATACTTCCTTACTTTGTGAGCCAACTCACCCCTGGATACATATGTGCTAATAAAAATATACCATATGGGGGAAGCACAACTTCTGAATTTTTCCCGATAAGGTATTTAAATGCTAACTTCTAAGATATGGACATAACTGTTCCCCTCTTGGATGGAAATGAAACTCAAATATGTGGTCTTGATTATCAGAGTGGAATACAGAATTGACAGATTTAAAACATTATATTTCTGCCAAAACATTATATTTCTGCACTTTCTTTTCCTCTTTTTTAAAAAAATAATTATTTTTCCATTCATTGTTCCAGCTGATGGATAGATAAAAATGACATTGAGATTTCCAAGACCACTTGGCAGTAGAGGTTTGGTGTAAGGGGTGAAGGTTTTAAAGATTGGTTTGGGGTCATTTTTATGAGTTGGGAAAGAAAAATAAAATTTCTACATATGTCCTATTTGTAGATTAAAGACACACATACCAACCCGTGGACTGGTAGAAATCACTGGGTACTTTTATTTTCTTCTCCATCTCTCTAAAACACACAAGTGGGTGGCCAATCCCAAGAGCAGAGAGGCTTAGAATCATGTTCTCATCATGTCCCTCCCTGGTGGGTTGAGGACAAGGGGCACTATGGGACTCAGAAAGGAAAATTACGTGACAGAACACAAAGCTCCTTTTTCGACCACATTTCACCCTGATGCTGTTGATTTCTGTTCTAAACATTCTCAGCTTGATTTTATGCGTATATTTTTGTAATTTTAAAAGGATAAGTTTTCTGAGTGCTAAGTATTAAACTTTTTCTCTATATTTTAACTTTTAAAATATGCTAACAGGGACTACCCTGGTGGCACAGTGGTTAGGAATCCACCTGCCAATGCAGGGGACACGGGTTCGAGCCCCGGTCCGGGAAGATCCCACATGTCGCAGAGCAACTCAGCCCGTGCGCCACAACTACTGAGCCTGCGCTCTAGAGCCCGTGAGCCACAACTACTGAGCCCACGTGTCACAACTACTGAAGCCCACATGCCTAGAGCCCGTGCTCCACAAGAGAAGCCACCGCAATGAGAAGCCTGCACAGTGCAACGAAGAGTAGCCCCCGCTCGCTGCAACTAGAGAAAGCCCTCGCGCAGCAACAAAGACCCAATGCAGCCATAAATAAATAAATAAATAAATAAATTTTAAAATAAATAAAATATGCTAACAGTAAAAATCACCTTGAATTTAGCAGTATCAAGATTTTAATGTGAAGTATACATTTTTTCACGTCACCTGTTATGATCAGGGTTCTTGGCAAACGACAGAAACTCTAGATAATTTAGGCAGCAAAGGAATATATGGGGAGGCTGTTGGGTCTCTTACAGAACTGATGGAAAATGCAAGAGAATGAGGCTTGGAAAATGGTCAGGAATGAAAGGTTAGTGGCAGAGGACTCAGCCAAGGTCATGCCCTGGAACATTCAAGATAGGGTACTACTTTTGCACAGGAGACCCCCACTGCCACGAGCACCATCACCACTGCCCCCAGAATCTTGACTCTGTCGCTGCCACCATGAAACCACAACTCATTCTGTCCTTACATCTTTGCATCATTCCTACACATTCAACACTTCAGGTTGGAGTTTCTGAATTAGCTGAGCTGAAGCCCTGTCACACCTTAGCTGTCTGTGGTTGGAGAGCCCCTCTGCAATCCTTCAACCTTTATATATACATAAAAATTGAAGATTTATACAAGATTTATATAAAGGAGATCTCCCTAAAAGAGATCTAGATAATGTGTAACCAAAAAAGTCATATCAACTATCACCTCTAATTCTTCCCATCAACATATGCATTCATATACTTTTTACATCGTCCACTAATGAATATTTTCATTCAGTATCCACTAGTGAATAAATCCATCCACTAGAAACTTTTACTCATATTCTCCATTTTTTTCTATTTATCAACTTTCTAATTAATTCCCTCAGTGATGTGCTTTTACTTTGTTTTCGTTTTTCCTTCTATTTCTTTTCCTAGTGGTATTTTATTCCCATTTGACTTAATGACAATACACTATCTCCGTGTATAATCTGCCATCTCTTTGTAATGCTGAATTTTCAAGGCTAGATCATGCAAGATTATTTCATCATAGGAAATACGACTGCAAATCAAAAATGCTGGCATCTCAACCAAAATTATATATCCAGTCCCTAAATAAGCATCTCCTCTGGAATATTCTACTTGAGGATATACTACAAAAGCAAACTTGATATGCTGCCCTTCCCCCACCATGAACTAACCTCCCTCTATCATGTCTCTATTACTAGTACCACCATCTTAGGTATTTAAGAATATTAGAGAGATATTTGGGGAAACAGGTTGAGTTTTTGGATGGACTGAGAATGCATTATTATTTTCCCACTTAAAAATTCACTATGAAACAGTGGTTGGAACTAATTATTATCAATAGATTCCAGTAATGAAAGACGCCTGTATTTTCCCTTCCCCACCAGAAACTTCTTCACAAGAAGGATAAAGTATGTGTAGACAAAACAATATTTTTAAAAAGTCACATAAATAAGAAGCCAAAAAGTTTAATTTTATTGAATAAAGTTCATTCAGGGCTTACACAGATATTAACATACTTTAGATTATAACAGTTGAGAGATCAATAGCTGATGGGAAGGAAGGCAGAAAGCAGTCTGTACTTCCAATGTAGAAGAAAAAATCTAAATGCTACAGACGACCTGTAAAATTCCCAAACAAGGTCTAGCCAAGTTTATTGTTTAGTGGATTTTTTTTTCTTTTTTCAAGAGATGAAAAGTGAGATTCAATGTGTATACTATTGGTTACAACTGATATAACAGCTTGAAAAAATCATGAGACAGAAGCATAAATATAATACAAAAAGACTATATTGTAGGAATATTTAACTACAGTAAGTGGAAAAGATACATTAAAACCAGCAGTGTGTTACACTAGTTCAGAACAGAACTCATAAGGCAGACCAAAACTGATGCTAGTTAAGGAAAAGGGTCTGTTTTTAGGAAGCATGTCCATACAGATACCACCACAAAGAAATGCCAACAGTAACTACATGGTCCCCTCTTGTTACTCAGTGAGGTGTCAAAGGTGAAATGACTGGGTTAACAGCTTAAGCTTTCTCCAAGGATTTGTAGTATTCCATCAGCACAGTCCAGGCCTTGGGAGCCATGAAACCTTCAGGAGGTTTCTGGCCTTCTCGGGCAAGTTTGCGCATTCGTGTTCCTGAAATAAATTCAAAGTCTTCATGGCTGAAAGGGAGAGAAAAAAGAAAAATATTTCATATTTTTAAAAACTTAGTTATAGTGAAATTTTAAAAAACATTCGTTCCTTCTGTTCATGGAAGACAAGCTTAATGAAAAAAATATCTGGATGAAATGTACTACTTATGAATATCAACCTGATTTCAAGTTTGTCATTGAGCAAAAAACACCACACTATCAAAACTTACCAAAAAAAAAAACCAACAAAAATACAATAATGATCCCTCAGGTTGCCCTTTTATAGACATACCCATTTTCCTCCCTCCTCCCCAACCCCTGGCAACTAATAATTTAGAAATAGAAATTTTTTTTTTTAGAAAAACATCGAATTTAGATGCACATATTGAAAACTTTTTAGGAAGTCTGAATCTGGAAAGCTAAATGCATTTTGGAACATTAAGAGAAAAACTGGAACTTAAAAAATAACAACAGCACGTAAGTAGCAATAATTAATATTATTCCATTGATAAACTATTACACAAAGGTAGTGTTAGTTCTTTTCACCTTCACACCTACAAAAACACACAAAAGCCCTTAGACCATTAAGCACAGAGCACCTATGGCTATGACACATACTGTCTATTGGTAATTTCAACCTCTTCCCTCAATCAAGGGAACCGACTAGATAGCAGACCCAAGAACAGAGCAAGAGTTCTGGGTCACTCAAGTCACCAGATCACATCCCCTGTTTACTCCTAGTCAGCGACTGTACGTTCCATCCCCACTTTTTGTGGAGTTAATCTGAGAATTGAGTGAAATCATAAACTGCAAGTGCCCCTTGTTCCTAGAGGTATGCCAGGTATGTTTCAACTAATAATCACACTTCTAGGAATCTACGTAAAGGAAATAATCAGAGATGCCAACAAACACTGTGCATAAAGATAGCTGTCTGAAAACTGTTTTATGATAGTAAAAATGTTGTAAAT
The DNA here is from genome assembly GCF_949752795.1 of Hyperoodon ampullatus. Lineage (NCBI taxonomy): Eukaryota > Metazoa > Chordata > Mammalia > Artiodactyla > Ziphiidae > Hyperoodon > Hyperoodon ampullatus. Next base: position 156,824,670 of record NC_136914.1, on the reverse strand, counting down.
AATCTAACAGTTGAAGGTCTAAGTAAATTGTGGTACAGTCCTGAGCAGAATTACACAGTCATTAAAGTATAGTTAAAGATTGGATAAAATGTTCACGATGTAATAATGGGAAGTGAAATAATCAGGACACAAAACTTTATATACAATACCAATGCAATTTTGTTAAAATAAGGGGGTGCGGGGAGGAGAAGATCATAAAGAAATACACCCAAATGTTAACAGTGCTTATTTCTACAAAGTGGTATCACAGGTGCTTTTAGTTTTGTCATGATGTTTTCTGCAGTTTTCTACAATGATGATTTATATTATCAATATCAAAATAAAATAATATATTATTATCAATAAGAGCTTATTTTTAAAATCTCTATCCAAAAGTGATTTAAATAATTTTAAATAATGTGACCTTTAACTGATCTGAAACCCCAATCATTTGGAACACTGCCCTGATGAGAGCAGATAAACAGGATGCTGACATAGCATTATACTCCCTATTCTGGCCCAACAGGAGTTACAATGGCTATTAATTCACCCTTAAATGACAGACATCAGCAGTAAACAGTATATCATAACAGTGTTGGGACATACAACATATTCAGTAAATAATGACCAGTGATCAAGTACTTTATTAGCTTTCTAACTAGGAACTCAATAAATATTTGGTGAAATATGAAAGAATGAAAAGGTATATGTACAGAAAATTTTTATTCAATATAGAACCATTTAGAGTCTTATACAAGTCACTAACTACTCTCCATCCTCTGGCCAAAAAAGGGTAAGATGGGGTTTCTGATTGCTGTGGTTCATCTGAGCTCCTTGTATATTCCCTTTTCTCTAAATCTGGATTATTCACACTAGAGGTTTCTACATGCCCTTCATAACCTCTTCAACAGTCATCTTCCGATCTAGCTTCTCTCTTGACCTTGCTCACCTCCACTTTATCTGGGGGAACCTGGTTCACTTAGTCTATCTATGAGCTCTTGGGTTGTCCACTTGGTAGGACTGAGCTCCAGACCAAGGAAGAATTATTGTGATTTCCTCATGATCCAGTGTGCCCCAGTTTCTGGCCTCTCCTGCTTTTCTAATTTGCATTGTCTGTGTGCTCAATGACCCGACTGCTCACTGGTTTTCTGAACCTTGGACTTGGTTATATTATCACCAGCCTCTACATATCTTGCATCTGGCCTGTCCTTAGGCCTGCCCACTACTGTTAGTTCCTAAGATCAACTTGACTCTTGGTCCTGGATCTAGGTTTCCCTCTCATATTTGCTGCTGTCCCTAATTCTGGCCTTTCCAACTCCCCAGTGAGGTATCCAGGCTTTAATGAATGTCCTACCCCACTCTGAAACACCTAAGAGTCTGAGAGTTTTATTCTGGAATGCTACACATACAGGATAAGAATATAAAAAAGTGGGCTTCCGTGGTGGCGCAGTGGTTGGGAGTCCGCCTGCCGATGCAGGGGACACGGGTTCGTGCCCCGGTCCGGGAAGATCCCACATGCCGCGGAGTGGCTGGGCCTGTGAGCCATGGCTGCTGAGCCTACACGTCCAGAGCCTGTGCTCCGCAACGGGAGAGGCCACAGTGGTGAGAGGCCCGCGTACCGCAAAAAAAAAAAAAAAAAAAAAAAAAAAAAGAATATAAAAAAGTGTAACTCATTTAATCAGCCACAGGAAAATCAAACTTAATGCTTTATAATCCCATCTCTTGCTATTAAGCAGAAGTCACTACTTCTTTAACTCAGGCATGTGACACCTTCCCCTAGGCACCTGTCCGCTCTTCTATTCCCTGCACTACCAGAAAGACAGGAAGATATACATTCAACTCAATATTTCAACAGCTCTCATCTTCTTAGGTAAAACATCTTTTAAATGTCTGCTCACATTTTCAAAGATGACCGAAGAAAAGGAAAGTTTAACAGATATTGCTCCAAAGCAAGATGGATTCAAGTAGTTTAAATCTAGGGAGTAGCTCCTACTTCTATCATGTGTTCAATGTGTAAGAAAAGTCAAATCTACTATAATAAACTGGCCCATGCAGATGTGTTGGTTACAATAGTTCAAATATGAAGTAAGCTATCATCTTTCTCTTACATAAATGACTACAACTTAAGGGGAGAAAAAGAAATTGACTGCATGTGAGATGGGCCTAGGAAAAAAGCAAGACTATAAGAGATTTCCAAAAAATTCAGGAAAGGTTGGGGTTAGAAACATAATTTTTAAATTTATCAACACTAAAATGAAAACCCAGTTTGAGAAAATGGATAAGCTCTCCAAGAAAGAAGACTTGCCAAAAGGGAAAGCATTTGTCGAAAGAGTAAGAAGAAAACCAAGATGATTATATGGAGGTCATGGAAAAAGAAAAAATTTTAAAGTGAAGGCCACAGAGGGGCTAAGGAAGATGACCAAGAGGGGCGGAAAAATCCACTGGATAAACGAATCAGAATTTAAATTTTCTTTAATCAAGGAGTTTCAGTGGATGATGAAGGAAAGAGATGGAGTGGTAAAGTGGCAGAGATACACAGTGGAGAAAAGATTTTTTTTTTACAAGAAAAGGGAGGTCTTAGCATGTGTATAGGCAGAAGAAGATAAGTGGCATAGAATGAGAAAAGGAAGGAGGATGAAAGCCAGGAGAGGGTAACAGGAAAGAAATGAAAGATGGAGAAGTCTGGGATGAAGAACACAGAGAAAGGAGCTCTGACAAGGAGGGTGAAAAATGAAGAAAAGAAGAAATAGTGATGACGTGGAGTTAGAAAAAGATGAGGTGGTTAATGCAAGATGGTCTCAACCTTCTCAATAAAAATGTAATAAGGTTGTCTCCTGTGGGTAAACAGAACCTGTGTGGGAATGAACTGATAATAGGATCCATCAACACAGTTTGGTGACTATCTCTAGGCTAGAGAGGTTACCCCTCAGGGCAGGGCTTAGCAAAGCAGCATGTGGAGGGGAAGTCAAGGGTGTGGAGGGGTCCAGATCTCTCCAATTGCATCTAAAAAACCCTCATTCCAACCTGATGTAAAACTGGTTAGTTCAGCTGAGAATCATTTGACAGATATTGCTTGAATGTTTTTTAGTTCCTTAGGAGGGTCACTTATCAATTCCCTAAATAAGTGTCATTAAGGAAAATTATGACAGTAGATCTTTCTGGCGATGTCAATTTAAAATTTTGAATTCAGAAAGGAAACCCTGTGTTCCATGCATAAAGTACCTGTTCCTGATGGGGCAATGAAAAAGAAATGAGGGAGCAGCTTGTAGAATGACTCTGTCCTGGCTCTGTGATTAAAGGAAAAAAGCCAGACCAATTAAAGTCCTTTCTTTCCTCAGAATGCCAAACAGTCTGAAATCCAGAAGTCTGCTTGCATTCCTTCTGAAACTGAATTTTAAAACAAAAGTCCCTGGGTACCTCTTTTCCTGACGCTATTTCATACTCCATCTGTCCCGCATGCCACAAGCATTTCTTCATCACATGAAACGGGATTTTCTGCTGCCACATGCTGGTGGTTCCACACCACCCGGGCTACGGAAAACACATTTATTTCCCTCTGCCTCAGACTTGTATTTCTATCCCTCACATGAGGATTTTATTTTTTAACAGAAGTCAGGTGCAAGGACTTGACACTAGAGTCACTATCTGTAATCTAATCAGTTTTCACAATTACATCTTTAAATGGATAGCATTTTACAGAAAAAATAAATAAATCAAGTAAAAACTGAGGCATTTGGGGAATGCTCTAAAATTAGCTCTGAACTTTACCTGTGAGTAATTGGGAATCTGGCAGAAGCAGAAAAGGCTACTAAACCTTAGGCTTTCACTACAAAGCAATTCTAGCTAGTCCATCTAATTACACTCGTTAACCCATCTCCATGGCACCTGAAAAAGGAAATGCAAGTCTGTTTTTTTTTTTCTTCCCTTTTCAAAACCACTTGGTCATAGATTCTTACAATCCACAGCTGACAGAACGCCTCCTCTTAAAACACACACACAAACACACACTCCCCAAAAAACAAAAAACAAACGAAACAAAACAAAACCAAAAAAAACCAAAAAGAAACAACTGAAGCGGAAGGGGTTAGAACGCAAGGACAGAAAAAGCACACCATCCAGCAGACTATGTGGGACCCTGTGGGTCTAGCATCTTGTCCCATGTGGGACACACAACTACATATGGCCAGCATCTTGACCAACTCCAAAGTACAACAGCTCTTGGCCACTTGTTGAAGATTTTAATTCTTTACAAATATCTGCTGTCTCTCAGTCCACATATGTGGCCATCAGAGCCACCAGCACAAGCTGTTCAGACAAGAAGCTGGGGTCAGCCCAGGGGCCTTCAATTTTATCTTTCAAAAGTTCATATTCAATTAGACCAGCTTTTTAAAAAATACTAATTAGATGATAAGCAATCAGAGACACAAAGGGAGCTTCTTCTCTGATAGAACTAAAAATAATGGTAGTAACTTATAAGTGAATCTAATTAACTATTTGGGGGCTAACTACCTTTCATTTAACTCAAAAGAAACTCATATATAATACAGTATATATAAAAACACTAAGAATTCTCTTCAAATACAAATCATCTGTTCAAAACCAGATAATCAGTTATTTATGGCTTTCTTTCCAGGAGCCAAAGAGCATGGCATCATGCATGACAAATTTAACAATTTTTGTTTCCAAACCAAAGACCAACTGAAATACATGAAAAATTTAATTGTCTCGAACTAATTTATCAAAATCCTTAATTCATCATGTTTTCCTCCCCTCAAAAATCTTATAAATAAAAGCTAGAGAACAGCTCCTATCAGACATTCAGTCAAACAAGAAGTTTCCGGGGAATGCCTACTCATCTTTCTTCCAATCCCCCTGTTGCAAGCTACCTAAACCTAAACCATCATTTCATTAATTCTTGCCTGCACTAATGCACACCTTCACACTGACTTCCCTCCCATCTTTCTCTTTTCTATACTGCTAGGTCATTTCTATACTTTTATGTGCCACGTAGTAGTTTCAAACTTTTTTTTGTTTTAGTAAACACTGCAAGTATAGTTATTTTGTAATCCATGTCTGGTAATTCTAGTACGTGAAGTCTCTACAGGCAGGTCTGCTAGTGCCAACTGTAGTTTCCCTTTTTTATTTTTTTTCCTTGCTTTGGTGCTATGTTTCCTTGTATACTTTATCATTTTTTACTTAAGCTGTTCATTAAGCTTGTATAATTATTTGTGGGAATAAATTGAGGTCTAGGACAAAGGAGTAATGCTCTAGCGACAGTCTACATTTGCTTCTGCTGAACACTTAGAGGCATGCTCAGTTAAGAACCACCAAAAACTAATTTCATGGCTTGAGGGCTTTTTGGTTGTTTATCTGTTTTGTTTTGATACAACCCGGGTAGTATGAGTTTGGCCCATGTGAACAGTTCTGAGCTTTTGAGCCTAAAGCTCAGGGCTGTGCTCAGTCTCCTGGGGTAGGGGAATGGGTGGGGTTCACTTCAGATTCTCTCTTAACTACCTAAGGTGGGAGGGAGCATCAACTTAATGGGAGTGTCTCCTGTTGGGACTTCCCACCTCGGTCAAGCCCATGGAAATCAACACTCAAATTTGCTAGGTCAACCAAGACAAAAGCAACTTCAACACTCAACTTACCTGAAGTTCTAACCTTCATTTAATGGTTTAGCCTCACAATTCTTATCATCTTATCAGCACAATACTTTTATGAAAACATTTTCCTTTATCCACAATTTTTACTTAATTTCTCAGGAGAATCGACCTGTATAATCCAACTTACCTAATTACCAAAAACCTGAACTTCCCAATATTTAATGTACATGGTAACAACACACTATCTTTTCAAAATCTATTCCAGTTTGTACCTTTCAAAGAACTGCCTTATCTAGTCCCTGTCTCATCATCCTCCTTTCACTCTCTTTTCCAGCCCACCCTGGCCTTCTTCCCAAACCCTCTGAGTCTATCTCACCTCAGCACCTTTGCATGCACTTATCCCTTTGTCCAGAATGCTATTACCTCCTTCTTTACCAAGGGAATGCCTAAGTCATCTTCTGCAGCTCAGCTCAAATGTCTCTTGCTCCAGGAACCCATCCCTGATAACCCAGACTTGGTCACACAAGTGCTAGCAGAGCTTCCCAGAAGTCTTCTGCAAAGCACATGCCATCCTTAAGAGGTTTACTGTCTGTCTTCTCTAGAATGTAAGTCCTATGAAGGCAACAACAATATCTGCTTGTTTCCAACCACAGTGCCCACATTTAGCAATGACATGTACATAGTAAAGACTCAATAAATAGTTAATAAATGAATAAAGCATAGCAAAGTTGGAAAGTTTTATACTAATTTCAATGTAACATGTTGACTTTAAAACAAGACACAGCATATATAAAATATATAATTTGACTTTTAAAAATATACATAGTATTATGTCCCTAATTATGATTAAAATGTATAGTAAGAAAAGACAATGCAATAGATTTTAAATTAGACCTTATCAGTTAATGGTTATGCAATAACCCCCTGCAATAAAATATGTGCAAAATCTACAAACACAGGACAAGATTCATTGGCAAGTTCATGCAGTTACAGTCAGACTTCTACAAGTTTTTAAAAGAAACATCAAAATTAATAAAAACAAAGCACTTTATAAATGAATGGAAAAGACAGTTCCCCAGTACTCTAACAGAAATATTTATGTATGGCAAAGACTACATAGCAAGAAAGAAAAAGAAAAGAATTTACACAAGAAATATTTCAGGGGTCAATGTGACAAGACCTGAATGTGAAGAGTGAGGTGGAAGGATAAAGGACTTCAAGATTCTACACAACAGGGAGAACAAGTAACTAAGGAAATTTAGGATTTGGAGATATATGAGGGGAAAGGTAAAGTTGCTTCTGGGCATTTTAAATAATAACAAGAAATCTAAGCAGAAAACACCCATTAGCGTGGTAGACAGAATTCTAAGATGGCCTTCATGACCTTCACCCCATGGTGTTACTACCATGATATGTCCTTATATGGCAAAAGGAATTTTGCAGATGCCATTAAAGTTGCTAATCAATTGACCTAAAATAGTGAAATTATCTGAGTGGGCCTAACCTAATCACTAAAGCTCTCTAAAAGCAAATATTCTCAGATGACAGCAGTAAGTAGTCAGAGATTTGAAGCCTGAGAGGGATTTGACCTGAGGGAGGTTCTACTGCTGAGATGAGGGGGCCCACAAGGAAGACTCTCAACGTGGCTTCTAGCTGCAGAGAGTAATCCCCTCCACTGTGATAGCCAGTAAGAAGATGGGGAGCTCAGTCCTAAAACCGTAAGGAACTGAATTCTGCCAACAAGGGTCATCTTGGAAGTTGATTCTTTTCAGAGCCTTCAGATAAGAGCCCAGCCTGGCCAGAGAGTCCAGCTTGGCCCACCCAGACTTCTGACCTAAGGAACTGTGAGGTAATAAATGAGTAATGTTTTAAGCCACTAACTTTGTGTCAATTTGTTACACAGCGACAGAAAACTAACATAATTAGCAACTTGGAAACACTGAGGAATAGCTTTAAGAGTCACCACACAGAAACCACTAGAACAGACGAGCTTTCCTGTAGAAAGTAAATAAAAGAAGTTAAGAATATATGAGAAAAGCCTTGAAGGATGCCTCTAAGTAGAATGCTTTTAAAAATTGACACTGGGCTTCCCTGGTGGCACAGTGGTTGAGAATCTGCCTGCTAATGCAGGGGACACGGGTTCGAGCCCTGGTCTGGGAGGATCCCACATGCCACAGAGCAACTAGGCCCGTGAGCCACAACTACTGAGCCTGCGCGTCTGGAGCCTGAGCTCCGCAACAAGAAAGGCCATGATAGTGAGAGGCCTGCGCACCACCATGAAGAGTGGCCCCCGCTTGCCACAACTAGAGAAAGCCCTCACACAGAAACGAAGATGCAACGCAGCAAAAATAAATAAATTAATTAATAAACTCCTACCCCCAACATCTAAAAAAAAAAAAAACAACATAAGGGGAAAGCTTCATTAACAATGGATTTGGCAATGATTTCTTGAAAATGACACCAAACACAAGAAACAATAACAAAAGAAACAATAGATGAATTGGACTTCATCAAAAAAAAATTAAAAAGAAAAAAATTGACACTAATAATACATGATTTAAGGTATACTCCAGCATTAAAAAATATGAAAGAAGTACTCTACTGATAACATGGAAATAACCAGACAGCAAACATTTATGTCCACCTGTCCCCTCACTGACCCATTTCCACCAGGCACTCTCACTCATGTGCACTCTCTTTTTGGTGAGTTGCTACTTCAATAATCTCAACCAAAATTTTGCATTTATCTATCCAAATACAAAGAAGATTTACTGCATAAAGGAGAAAAAAATAGAAATAGCTGAATTATCTCTAAAAGTTTGTAATATCTGAAAGAATGGGCTTTAATCTTGTACTCCTAAAACTCAATTTCCTTGAGTCATTATTACAACTAATATGAACCTACTTAACTTCCTAAGTATAAACAGATGATTTTTATCATAATTCTTATCAATAATATCTTGCCTGTAATCTTGATGAAGTTTGTTTCTTTCTCCCTAAGCCTTGCCTTACACTGGTATTTAATCAAATCAAAAGCTACAAAATCATTAATTACATAAAATCTGGCATTGAATAACATCCATTAATCAAACATAAGACAACCTCATATGTGCATAATTAATAACTGTGTTTTCTCACTACAACAAAGACTATCGCCTTTCCACAAAATTGTAATCACTTTCCAACATATCCCATCAACTTAATTATATTTGAACATAAATATAAAAAATTAGAAAACCAAGGCAGTTTTAAAGCTCCCCAAGTTACAATTTATAAAGATTTGGTAACTCAAAAAAATTCCAAGAAAATGAGCCAGTCATGCAACTAATATAGAATTCATCATTGGAAAATCTTATGAGAACTGATGTAATTATTTAGCTTTCGAATGATTAAAAGAGAGACTTAAAGAAATATTACACAGATTTAACAAAACATGAAAGTTATCAAGGGCTTCCCAGCACATCATTCAGCTACGTACAGATGGGTTCTAGGATCCGGTGTGTGATTAAATCAGCTGATCACGCAAAGAAACCACAGTAAGGAAACACATCAGCACAAGAAGTGTAAAAGAAAAGCTCAACTCTATTTAGTTTTGCTTCCTTAACTCATCAAAATGGAAACTCACCTAAGTTTTAAGCATTTGGCCACTAGCAGAACAATTCTATTTCTCACCCCTCACTCTATAAGTGATTGTTACTTTCAGAACAAGGTTATGCTCAAACATCTTGTACACAAAGTATACAAATAAATTGCATGCTGGGTGAGAAGTGAAGGGGTGCCCTGCCCAGGATTCCATCTCTGACACTATATAGTCTACAGATTTGTAGGAAGGCAAGGCTACCCTCTGTGTGTGGGGGGAGCTTTCAAAAGAACTGTCAATGGGTAATCCTCTCTCCAGACTAAGGAAATTAATATCTCTGATGGTGGCCCTACATATTTTGAACCAAAGAAGGACAGACCTATATTTGAAACTTTTTTATTTTCCTTAACATTTAATTTGTACTTTCAATCACCTTTTGCAGTAATATAGTTCAAGGTTTACTCTAATTGCTTTTTCTTTAAAGAAATTTTCTTTAAGCTTGTAAGGCATTTCTTTGGTAGAAAAAGTCCATTTACAACTCTCAGCACATCACTTTTATAGCTGCACTTTTATTTAGACAGTGAAATTGTAGAATGTGTCTATGTATGTATATAAGTATATATATATAGACATACGCATACATAATCACACACACATTTATTTTTAGGGCAAAACAAAACACGCCACAATTTAGAGCTATTTCTAGGTATTGGCAAACCCTGATTTTGTACAAGGGTAAAAATATTCTGGTTTATTGCAAATTCTTCTCATGGTGTGGTTCTGAAGTATACTATAACCTGGGCCACAACTTGGATCTTCAGAAAATAACAGTCTCGAGTGGCCACACCAAGGCTATTGGGAACAGCCCGGAGTTCTTTCCTATTTCCCCAAAACAGCTGTCCAATAAGTCTTTTCTGTTCATTGACTCATAAGGTTTTCCTGTATGTTGCTACAGTCCATCACTCAGAGAAGACTGCTATCATCTAAAATTATGCATTTTCTCCAGAATTATTATCATTAAACGAGAAGCCAACAAATCCCTCAATCTCCACTGTTAACAGTAGTATTTCTTTATCCAGATAACTTATCATTTAATTAAATGACACCAAATTTTATGTCCCTTTCAGAAACAAGAGAATGTGTTGATTTTTAAAAAGTTTCTTTTTCCTTCTTGTCTGCACCATCACAAAAAAGGCTACAACAAATGAGGACGCAGGGTTAGGATCAGCGTTATTCCTGAATGCGCAGTCAACTGCACACTATCAAGGGAAAAAGGATGAGCGCTCTCAGATTAGAAGTCATTAGACTCAGTCAGTTTTTAATTAGCACCTGCCAGTAGAGGTGAACTGATAAAACATAAATTAAAAATAGAGCCAACCCTCTATATCCATGGTTTCCACATCCAAGGATTCAATCAACCTCTGATTGAAAATATCTGGAGGTAAGGGGAGAATTCCAGAAAGTTCCAAAATATAAACCTGTAAAACCAAGAGCGGGTTTTTTGAAGGGGTAAACAAAATCAACAAACCTCTTATCATGGGCAGGCAACTATTTACATAGCATTTACATTGTATTTACAACTATTTACACAGCATTTATACTGTATTAGATATTATAAGTATTCTAGAGGTAATTTAAAGTAGAGAGGAGGATGTGTGTAGGTTAAATACAAATACTACACCATTTTATATTAAGGGACTTGAGCATCTGCAGATTTTGTTACCTGTGGGGGGTCCTGGAACCGATCCCCCCCCGCCAGATACTGAGAGACAACTACTTACTGAACATGAATTGTAATTTATACTAAAAAAGCAGGGGTACTAAATAAGCAGATGTAATTCGTACTAAATAAGCATCAATCAACAAAGCATGAAGCACCTACTAATGTAAAAATAACTAGGAGCTACGATTCCCGGAAATGACTACAGATTTTGAGCTAGAAGGGAATCAACTCATCCACTGCCATCATTGTAGAGATGAAGAAACAAGGCCAGAGATGACACAGGAATCTCAAGTCATGCAGGAAGAACAGGGCTAGCACTCATAACTTCTGACGCTAGAGCCTCACACTGCCACTCTAAATTTACAGAGTGTACTACCTGCAGGCCTATCTCATTTATTGCACTCCATTTTGTAGCACTTTTCACATATTGAAGGTTTGTGGCAACCCTGCATCAAGCAAGTCTGTTAGCATCATTTTCCCAACAGCATTTGCTCACTTCGTGTCTCTGTGTCACATTTTGGTAATTCTCACAATATTTCGAACTTTTTCATTATTATTATATTTGGTGATCTATAATCTTGGATGTTACCACTGCAATGGTTTTGGAGCGCCGTGAACCACGGCCGTATAAGATGGTGAACTTGATCAATAAACGTGTGTGTTCTGACTGCTCCACCAACTTGCAGTTCCCCAGTCTCTTGCCCTCTCCTTGGGCCTCCCTATTCCCTGAGACACAACAATATTGAAACTAGATCAGTGAATAACCCTACAATGGCCTCTAAGTTTTCAAGTCAAAGGAAGAATTGCACGTGTCTCACTTTAAATCAAAAGCTAGAAATGAGGGGCTTCCCTGGTGGTGCAGTGGTTGAGAGTCCACCTGCCCATGCAGGGGACACGGGTTTGTGCCCCGGTCCAGGAAGATCCCATGTGCCACAGAGCGGCTGGGCCCGTGAGCCATGGCCGCTGAGCCTGCGTGTCCGGAGCCTGTGCTCCGCAACGGGAGAGGCCACAACAGTGAGAGGCCCACGTACCGCAAAAAAAAAAAAAAGCTAGAAATGATTAAGCTTATTAGTGAGGAAGGCATGTTGAAAAGCAAGACAGGCTGAAAGCTAGGCTTCTTGTGCCAAACAGCCAAGCTGTGAGTGCAAAGGAGAAGTTCTTGAAGGAAATTAAAAGTGCTGCTCCAGTGAACACATGAATGACAGGAAAGCAAAACCAGCCTTATTGCTGATATGGAGAAAGTTTTACTGGTCTTCACAGATGATCAAACCAGCTACAACATTCCTTTAAGCCAAAGCCTAATCCAGAGCAAGGCCCTAGCTCTCTTCAATTCCATGAAGGCTGAGAGAGGTGAGGAAGTTTAAGAAGAAAAGTCTGAAGCCAGCAAAGGTTGGTTCATGAGATTTAAGGGAAAGCCATCTCCACAGCATACAAGTGCAAGGTGAAGCAGCAAGTGCTGAGGTAGAAGCTGCAGTAAATTATCCAGAAGAACCAGTTCAGATCATTAATGAAGGTGGCTACACTAAACAACAGATTTTCCATGTAGATGAACAGCCTTCTCTTGGAAGATGATGCCATCTAGGACTTTCACAGCTAAAGACAAGTCAATGCCTGGCTTCAAAGCTTCAAAGGACAGGCTCTCTTGTCCTTTGGCTCTCTAATGCAGCTGGTGACTTTAAGTTGAAGCCAATGTTCATTTACCATTCCAAAAATCCTACTGTCTTCAAGAATTATGCTAAATCTACTCTGCCTGTGCTCTATAAATGGAACAACAAAGCCTGGATGACAGCACATCTGTTTACAACATGGTTTACTGAATATTTTAAGCCCACTGTTGAGACATACTGCTCAGAAAAAAAGATTTTCAAAATATGACGACTCACTGACAATGCACCTGGTCACCAAAGAGCTCTGATTAAGATGTGCAACGAGATTAATGCTATTTTCATGCCTGCTAACACAACATCCATTCTGTAGCCTGTGGATAAAGGACTAATTTCCACTTTCAAGTCTTCTTATTTAAGAAATACATTTCATAAGGCTATAGCTGCCATAGATAGTGATTCCTCTGATGGACATGGGCAAAGTCAATTGAAAACCTTCCAAAAAGGATTCGTCAGTCTAGATGCCATTAAGAACATTTGTGATTCCTGGGAAGAGGTCAAAATACCAACATTCACAGGAGTTTGGGAGAAGCTGATTCCAACACGCATGGATGACTGGAGGGGTTCAAGGCTTCAGTGGAGGAAAAAACTGCAGATGTGGTGGAAATAGCAAGAGAACTAGAATCAGAAGTGGAGTCTGAAGATGTGACTGAATTGCTGCAATCTCACAATAAAACTTAAACAGATGAAGAGTTGCTTCTAACGGATGAGCAAAGGAAGTGGTCTCCTGAGGTGGAATCTACTCTCAGTAAGATGCTGTACAGATTTTTAAATGACAACAAAGAATTTAGAATATTACATAAACTTTAGTTGATAAAAAGCAGTGGCAGGGTTTGAGAGGACTGACTCCAATTTTGAAAGAAGCTCTCTTGTGGTCAAATGCTATTAAGCAGCATTGTGCGCTATCGAGAGACCATTTGTGGAAGGAAGAGCCAATCAATGCAGCAACCTTCATTGTTGTTCTGCTTTAAGAAATCACCACAGCCCCCCCAACTTCAGCAACCACCATCCGATCAGTCAGCAGCCCTCAACACATAAGCAAGGCCCTCCAACAGCAAAAACATTACAATTCACTGAAGGCTCAGATAATACTTTATTTTTTAGCAATAAAGTATTTTTTAATTGAGGTATGTAAATTGTTTTTTTAGAAATACGGCTATTGCATACTTAATATACTACAGTACAGTGTAAACACAACTTGTATATGTACTAGGAAATAAATATATTTGTCTGACTTGCTTGATTGAGATACTTGCTTTAATTACAGTGGTCTGAAACCGAACCCATAGTATCTCTGAGGTATGTCTGTACTGATATTATCTATAGATAGCAATAAAAGTTTGTCAGTCAAAGGAAGATAGATGCATGCTCAATACTACCAATAATTTGTATTAAAAGGTTGTTATTTTTTTGTTCCTTCTAAGATCTTTGAAGAAAGAAGTTGCACTCTTAGTGGTCAAGAGCATAGGCTCTGGAGCCATACTGCTTGAGTTCAAGTGAAGTGTTCCCTTAAACACTTCACAACAAAATTCCTGAGATCATGAACCATGAAACCAGATTCAATTTTTATTTCTACTTCTAACTTCTGAAATATTGAGAAATTTGTTTCCCTGGCTTGCCTTTCTCTGAAATAGGTACAACAAAGCTTGTCACTGATAAGTTATAGTAAAGATGAGACAATGCGTTAAAGCCCTCAGAGCAGCTTAGAGCACAAAGTGTTTCACAGATTCATGCAGAGACTGTAAAGCTTACTGCTCAGAGTCATAGTAGTCCATCCGCTTCTTTTTCTTGTTATAAGCCGCGACTCGAAAGGGAACTATTTCCAAGGTGATTAGGCCAGGGGCCATGGTCAGCACTTTGGCGCCATGAGTTGGCTCATACAGACCCTTCCCTGTTTCTGGATGAGGCATGCCAGCAGGGTCTCGTCCAACAATGTAAAAATTGGCTCCTGCAACCATCCGTGCTCTGCAATGCCACTGGACCTAGAACAAAAATTTTCCTATTAGATAACCATGATTTTATGACCAGCACTTAGAAGTAATAAGTGGATAATAAATGCATATACTTCTTATACAGTCAGTATCAGTAGGATATCTCAACAGATTAAAATGTTCACTTTGGGAAGCCAGAAACAGAACTGGCAACCCCTCACCTTCCAAAAAATCTAAAAGTATATATGGTATGGATGTTTATGTATATGTACCTATATATTTGTTTTACTGGTAAGAGATATGTGAATGTACATCTGTGTCTATGTGTAGGATTTTATACAACTACTAGATGTCATTTATATATAGTTTAAAATCTAATATGTTGGTTAGAAATCAGGCTGGTGGTTGATCCTCTGAGAGAGGCAACTGAAAGGGGCTTCTGGGCTAACGATAATGTTCTTTTTTTCTCCACAGCTTTATTGAGTATAATTGACAAATAAACCTGTTTATCTTTAAAGCCTACAATGCAATGATTTGATATACATATACATTGTGAAATACCACAATCAAGTTAATGAACATATTCATTACAGCACAGTTACCTTTTTGTGCCTATGATGAGAGCACTTAAGACCTACTCTCTTAGCAAATCTCAAGTATGCAATACAGTATTATTAACCACCAACACCATGCTGTACAATAGATCCTCAGAACTTACTCATCTTATAACTGAAAGTTTGACTACTGTGACCAACCTTGGAAATAAAAGCTTGTACCTAATCCACTTGGATGTTAGTTTTAGGAGCCTCTAGTAATGTTGTTTCTTGACCCAGGATCCAATCTGGGTGCTGGTAATCAGAGTATGCTCACTGTAAGAGTTCACTGAGCTGTGTGTACACTGTGATGTATGTACTTTTCTCTATGTTATACTTTAATAGGTTAAAAAAAAATTGGGTGAAAATTATTTAAATTATATGAATATTTACATAAACCGGTACTGAGAAAATCCTGTCACCTAAATGATTACTACCTAAGATACTAGGTAAGAATAAGACAAGGTGTTGGTTGTGACTAAATAGCCATGCTGCATCCAAAGCTACCTCTGTAGCCTACACTTTCACATTAATACTGTTTAAAAACAAAAATTAGTCTAACATCTAGAACTATAGAACTTTAGAAGTTAAAGTAACTCATTAAAACTTGAAGGAAGTAAACCCTCAAAGGTTAAGTGACTCGGCCAATAGAGTGTAGGACAAACCCAGGTACAAACCTGGTCTTAGCTCCCTTTCAGTGTATGGCTCCATTATTTAGTGATTTACAAAACCATCTCAGTTCTGTGTGAAAAGAGGTATAAATGATGACCACTACACATCACTTTCATTTTATCTCTCTTGATAGTTTCTCTTATACCAAGTACTTTATTTTTATCAACATAGTTCAGAAAGTACAAGAACACAGGGGCAATCCCATACCCTACACTTGAATTGGTCACCCTGAGGAGTTTCAACATTTTTAGTTGTTTCTACAGATATTTACCTCTGTATTTCTTTTTCTTGTAAATATTTATTTATTTATTTATTTGGGTGCACTGGGTCTTAGCTGCAGCACACGGGATCTTCAGTTGGGGCATGCAGGCTCTAGTTCCCTGACCAGGGATTGAACCCATGCCCCATGCATTGAGAGCGCGGAGTCTTAACCACTGAACCACCAGGGAAGTCCTTACCTCTATATTTCTAAGCAGCATGTGTACACTGCTGCATCTTGACTGTTTAATTTTAGATATTATATACTGTCATCCTCAATATCTGTGGATGCTCAAGTCTCACAGTCAGCCCTCTGCACCCAAGGCTCTGCATCCATGGATTCAATCAACCACAAAACTATGTAGTACCGTAGGTATTTACTGAAAAACACCTGAGTATCAGTGGACCCACACAGTTCAAATTTGTGTTGTTCAAGGATCAACTGTAACACAGCCATTATTTCCACATTACTTATATTTCCTACTATAAAAGAAGATATGGGACTACCCTGGTGGCGCAGTGGTTAAGAATCTGCCTGCCAATGCAGGGGACGTGGGTTCGAGCCCTGGTCCGGGAAGATCCCACATGCCACGGAGCAACTAAGCCCGTGCATCTCAACTACTGAGGCCTGTGCTCTAGAGCCCACAAGCCACAACTACTGAGGCCGGTGCACCTAGAGCCCGTTCTCCGCAACAAGAGAAGCCACTGCAATGAGAAGCACACGCACCGCAATGAAGAGTAGCCCCTGCTTGCCGCAACTAGAGAAAGCCCGTGGGCAGCAATGAACACCCAAGGTAGCCATAAATAAATAAATAATTTTTTTAAAAAAAGAGAAGAAGATATTTGGCTCTTACTCCACTAGCCTCATTCCCTATCCAATTTATCCAAGAAATACAGTGATACCAATACTTCGGTGAAATAAACATTCATCTGTAATATGGGAATTACAATAGTATTTATCACCTTCAATTTTTAAGAAAATTAACACATGAAACATGTGAGGACTTAGAATAGTACCTGGTATCGAGTAAGTACACAATAAATGTTAGCTGTAATCATCTTTATTTTATTCCTCTCCTTGTACAACTGTTTGTTTTTCCTAGAGTTAATAATTGTCTTGATTTTTTTCCACTTGCTTAGTTTTCCATATACTTGTGTTTCTATGTGCCTCGTACCATCCTTCTTCTTCCTGAACACACAGTTTAATACAATTCTCAATCTCCCTTGCAGTGTGGCCATATGGCTGAGTTCTGGCGGAAGGAATGAGAGCCAAAGTGATGCATGCCACTTCCAAACATAGACCATTAAAAAGCCTCCAGAGCACTATCCTAGTTTGCTTTCCCCATAAGCCAACTAAATAGAAAGGACCCTAAGGCCCTATAGTAAACTACCTCTTTTCCTACTACAGTATTACTTCTGCTTGCATTGAGCTGCAATAGTTCTGTATGAACAAGATGGCAAAGCATGATGCTTTGTTCCCCACATACGCCCACCCATCCCAGATTCAGCTCTTCATGAAATTTCGGCTCATTCCCCTCTGCCCCTTCACAAGAGACCCACAGAAGACCTTTGCTAGTTCACACTCAGAATTTTTATCAAGGGGTCAGTCAGAACCAAATCATCAATTAACTACTCTGCAACTCCACTTAAATGGAAAGTCTTTTCTGCCTCAGGAAAAATAGCTACTGCTTACAGAGTTAAATTAAAAGGGCAGTCTAAGTTTTCTGAATTTAGGTGAACTTACTTTTCTCATTAAATATTTATGTCTGGATGCTTAAATCATTCAAGTGCCAAATGGTCATTAAACTAGGAATATTTTTCAAAAGCATATTGGTGACAGGGGCCAGTGCTAATTCTGTCTTATAAAATTGCCAGAAATTTAAACTGCTTCTCTGACTTCTTTTAGAAATTATATGAGTAAATTAAATGTAAACACAACAAACATGGAGTCAGCATTCTGCTGCAGGTGACCTGAATGATTTCAATATATATTTTAGTGAATGGTTCCCTTATGAGAATACTTTTTAAATTTTAACAGCCATGAATAGGCAAATCACACGTAACTCTTCCAAGAATGCCTACTGTGAGTCAAGTTATAACCTACTGAACAGGTAATATGTTTTAATCCAGAGAATGCAAGTCAGCCCACAGCCATCAGTATCTGGTTAAGAATACAGGCTTTATTTAGAGTCAGGTTGTCCTAGATTTGAATCCTAGCTTTGCCCCTTAGTGATGGAATGCCCTTAGGCAACTTCTTTATATAAGCCTCAGTTTCCCAGTTTATAAAAATGAGAATGATAATACTTAATGCATAAGACTGCTGGGAGTTTTGAAAATATTCAGGACACCACCTGGCCCTCAATAAAGGACAGTCACAAATATTGCTGCTGTTAGTATTATTCTGTATTTTCTGACAATCACAGTTGAATTAATTGCTTCCTAACCAGTGTTTCTAAAGAAAATTCATTCAGTCTCTAAAGATGACATACTACCCAGAAGACGGCTGCTAAAAATCAGTAAGAGCTATCTATCTACCCAGCAGACTGAGGTCAAGATGTATTTATCTTTTCATGCCCAGTGGCTAGCATCATTATCGGGAAACTGAATGCATAGTGAAGAAGGAACATAAGATGATACCTAGAAGTTTTCTATAAACCCCTCTAAGAATCTGTAAATGGCCAACTGAACAACAAATGACTTATTTTTGGCTTTACTTGCATCTGTGTAGCAAATAACAAATAGCTTTGTCACATTTTTTCTGATTATAGAAGTAATTTAATTCACAGGTGGCAAAGACTGCTAGTTGCCTCCACAACAACTAATTTCTCTTTGCCCTGATCTCCCTATTCCTTGATGACAGAAACGGCACCCTAAATGATGAAAATGTCGGGTCCTTGCTTTCTCAGCCTTCCCTGACATACAGCCCTACAGCATGGGCATCTAAGCAAATAATAGAATCTCTTGGGAAGTCTGCTGGAGGGTTCTGAAAAACTTTTCCTCCTTAATAAAATTCTCAACTTTCATTTATCTAAAATGTCTTTACTTCACCTTTATTTTTGCTTGAATACAGAATTCTAGATTACAGACTTGTTTTTACTTTTTTTCTCGCTTAAAAATGTTATTACTCCATTGCTTCTAGTTCATAATGCTCTTGAGAAGTCAGCCATCATTCCTATTATTTCCCTATTGTTCCCTCTTCCTCTCACCCTCCCCATCCCTCTACTTTTAAGGTTCCTCTCTTTATCATAAATTTTCAGCAGATTGACTACTATGTGCTTAATTGTGGTTTTCTTTGAACTTATCCTTTTTTTTTTTTTTTTTTTGCGGTACACGGGCCTCTCACTGTTGTGGCCTCTCCCGTTGCGGAGCACAGGCTCCGGACGCACAGGCTCAGTGGCCATGGCTCACGGGCCCAGCAGCTCTGCGGCATGTGGGATCTTCCCGGACTGGGGCACGAACCCGTGTCCCCTGCATCGGCAGGCGGACTCTCAACCACTGCGCCACCAGGGAAGCCGCAACCACTACTTAAAAAAAAAAACTTTTTCTGCCACATTCTTTCTCTCTCTCTCTCTCTCTTTTCGGAACTCCAATTTTACATATGTTATATGGCTTGACGTTGCCTACAAGTTACTGAGGCTCTGCTCATTTTCTCCCATTTATTTTCTTTTTTTCAAATAATTTCTATTGAGTTTTCAAAAACCCACTGACCTTTTTCTTCTGCCAACTCTAGTCTGCTTTTAAGTTCATCCAATAAATGTTTCCATTTCAGATACTATACTTTTATAGTCCTTGAATTTCCATTTAATTTTTTTATAGTTTCCACTTTTCTGAGATTCCCCATCCATAAGACTACATTTTTCTTTAAGAAGCTTTAATGTTCTTATTTGCTAATTCCACCATCAGCATCACCTCAAGGTACGTTTCTAGTGACAGTTTTTATTCTGGATTATAAATCCCACTTTCTTGCTTATTTCCAATAATTTGTTGCTGTATGCTGGACTCGTGAATGACTTGGGGGTTTTGGGGTTTTTTTTTGTTTTTTTGCAGTACGCGGGCCTCTCACTGTTGTGGCCTCTCCCGTTGCGGAGCACAGGCTCCAGACGCGCAGGCTCAGTGGCCATGGCTCACGGGCCCAGCCGCTCCGCGGCATGTGGGATCTTCCCGGACCGGGGCACGAACCCGTGTCCCCTGCATCGGTAGGCGGACTCTCAACCACTGCACCAGGGAAGCCCGAATGACTTGTTTTAAGGAGTCTGAATGGTGCTTTTTTCCTTTAGAATGTTAAGAGCCTGATTCTAGCAGGCAGGTAATTTACTGGCACCTCGTCTTACCTTTTTGAGGTTCAGTTTTAAACCTTGTAGGGCAGGTCCAGTCTAGCTTTGTGGGCCAATTATCAACCCACTGCCTTTCAACTCCAAATTCACCCTCAGTATTTGCTCTGAGATAATGGATTGAAAACCAAGCATTTCCCCTTCACAGTGAGCAAAATGTTAAGTTTTATCAGTAGAGGGACATTGTAGAAGGAAGGGTGTGTAGTGGTACCTGAGTATGGGGATAGTTGGTGGCAGTCTGGTCCAGCAGCAAACTCAAAGTGCACAATCCTTCAACAACCTCAAAGCCCTAGCCTGAGTCCAGTGACCACCTTGCTGCAGCCCTCCTAATGCAAACACCAGTGCGCTCCAAGCCTACCACCAGCAGCTCCCAGACTCCCTCTGCTTACTCACGCACCACCCTGTGCTCATCTGTGCCTCAGAGGGTTGTTTCCTGCATTAATTCCAACATGGGTATCACACTGTGCACCAATCTTGCAGCAAGCCAGCTCCCAACGCCCTGACCCCCACTGAGCCCCAGTCTATTAGCACCAGATAGCTTGTGAACCAGAGGGTTGTTCCCTGC
Organism: Hyperoodon ampullatus; assembly: GCF_949752795.1. Classification (NCBI taxonomy): domain Eukaryota; kingdom Metazoa; phylum Chordata; class Mammalia; order Artiodactyla; family Ziphiidae; genus Hyperoodon; species Hyperoodon ampullatus. The sequence continues at coordinate 156,803,771 of NC_136914.1, read as the reverse complement.
TATGTGGCATCTGTGAACCCGTGAGGCCCAGGCAATCCACTGAACTTCACCATCCAGTGGGATGAAACCATACCTTTTCCAATGAAACGTGAAGCCCAGCTTTGGGGAGAGGATCCCTTTTCCAAGTGTATCTATCTTTCCTTTGGTAATCTCCCTCAGCCCCAGGACACCCTTTAGAGTTCACTCTGCATTTTTGTAGTTACTTCTCTATTAAAGCTTAACAATTCTTTAAACTTCCCCTGTCCAATTCTGTGTGATTTCCCACCTCCTGACTGTACCCAAATTGATACACTGTTTCTCTAGGGTGTGGTCTTTGTTCCTAAAGCATGTGTTTCTGATGTCTTAGTTGAATGCCAAGGGTGTTAGCAAGGTTTCTCCACTCTAGCTGAGCTGGAATGTCATCTTCCAACAATGAATAACCTCTGGTATCTTCAATCCACTCTCAAACTTATTGCAGCCACTCTCTACCAGGCCTCAGAGTCTTGCCCTGCACAATGCAGTCCAAGGAACCATGGGGAACACCCTCACAGTCTTCTGCTGCCTTAGCTCTATACTGCAAGTCTCAGCTGCTCCAGCAGGCCTAAAATCCAATCTCTGCCTTCTCAGCTCAACAGGTATATTTATACAATGGAATATTACTCAGTGACAAAAAAATGAAATACTGCCATTTGTAGCAACATGGATGGATTTAGAGATTATCATACTAAGTGAAGTCAGAGAAAGACAAATATTATATATCACTTATATGTGGAACCTAAAAAAGTGATACAAATAAACTTATTTACAAAACAGAAACAGACGCACAGACACAGAAAATAAACTTATGGTTACCAAAGGGGAAAAGGGAGGGGGAGGGATAACTTAGGAGTACTGAATGGGATTAACAGATACACCTGACTACATATAAAATAAACAACAAGGATTTACTGCATAGCACAGGGAACTATATTCAATATCTTGTAATAACCTATAATGGAAAAGAATCTGAAGCTGAACATCTGAAATTAACACAATATTGTAAATCAACTATAGTAAAATAAAATAGAATGGATGCCAGAATAATGACTACTCTGAATAAGTCATAGAAATAAATCGATATTTATTTCATAATTTCCTCCCCAAATACATTTTTGCAGCTAATGTTTACTTGACTCTTTACTTAACTTCCACAATGTAATAGAAGTAAGAATTAAGTTCTGCTACCCAGTAGTGCTAATAGGGGAGTAGTTCATGATTCAAATTATAATCAACTCTTAAGGAAATGAGATTGATCTATGCAAATCCTATAATGGCTTCTCCCTGCCAGCCATCATAGATTAAGATATTGTGCAGGACTTCCCTGGTGGCGCAGTGGTTAAGAATCTGCCTACCAGTGCAGGGGACATGGGTTCGAACCCTGGTCCAGGAAGATCCCACATGTCGCGGAGCAACTAAGCCCGTGCGCCACAACTACTGGGCCTGCACTCTAGGGCCCGCGAGCCACAACTACTGAGCCCATGTGCCACAACTACTGAAGCCCGCGTGCCTAGAGCCCGTGCTCCACAACAAGAGAAGCCACCGCTATGAGAAGCCTGCACACCACAATGGAGAGTAGCCTCCACTCACTGCAACTAGAGAAAAGCCCGTGCACAGCAACGAAGACCCAACGCAGCCAAAAATAAATAAATAAAATTAATTAATTAAAAATAAATATTCTTGGGCTTCCCTGGTGGCGCAGTGGTTGAGAGTTCGCCTGCCGATGCAGGGGACATGGGTTCATGCCCCGGTCTGGGAAGATCCCACATGCCACGGAGTGGCTAGGCCCGTGAGCCATGGCTGCTGAGGCTGCACGTCCGGAGCCTGTGCTCTGCAATGGGAGAGGCCACAACAGTGAGAGGCCCACGTACAGAAAAAAAAAAAAAAAAAAAAAAAATTCTTAGAAAAAAAGATACTGTGCGACTAACAAACCAAAAATCATTGATATATAGAAGCCTAAATTACCCATCTCCATACACATAATATTTATAATGTAAATTCTTTAGAATTAGAATTGTTCCTGAATCATTCCAATATGGCATATTACCTCGGAGTGTGTCTCTTCCCCATTTTTAATTCACGCCCCTTTTTATAAACATGAAAGTTTCATTTGCTCCCTGACTCCATTAGAAAATAGTACCTATCATTTACCTCTCTACTCCCAAACCTAGCAAAGATTTTGGTAAATTTTATTTTCAGTAGTTTCTGAGAGAAAAATAAACAAATTACTTTCCAAATTTAAAATATTACATTATAAAATTATAAAACTGGACTATACACTTACATACAACACCACTAGTACTACACTATCTTCTTCATACCCCACAATGGAGAAATTCCACTGTCCTAGAAGCCTGGTTAAGTATCTAATATTTTCAATTTTGTTTAATTAAAAATACTGAAGATAATAAATAGAACAGTTATTTAAGTCTCCACTTAAATAACCTATTTCTTTATACATTTCACATCAAAATTTTCTTCAAGTGTAATGAATTTTATTAAAGTCAACATTCCATAAAGCCAAACTCATATACTCAACTAGTTTATGAAAGAACTTCAGGCACAGGGACTTCTTTTTTTTTTGTAAATGTGCAAATTTGTTTTTTTGTAAATCGTCAAAAATGTACTTGTTTTAATGTACGAAAATTCTTTAGAAAGTCAAATCAATTATCTATTTTTGTTGGGTAAAAAAATCTATATCTTCATTCATCTCATGAATTTCACATTAAAATACTTGGTTGTATATTATCACATCATTTTAGTATTAACCTATTTTCTTGAAATTCCCAAATCTTAATGGTCTGCCTCTTGATTTCTCAATGGTAGGAATCATTTTAAACTCTTCAAGTTGACTGAGAAAATCAAGAGAGGCAAATGAAAGACAAGGTTCATCCTTCCCATCATGTAGATTCTGGGTACTTATGACTTTCAATCTTTATACAACTAAGTATTCTAAATGCTTCTAGAATTTCCATCACTCTGTACAGGCACTGAACAGTATTCAGTCGTCATGAGAGTCACATTTCTGATTTGCAATGCAAAAATTATGAAATCTACTTAGACATTCCATTCTCCAGCTTGTTGGAGAGAATGAGACACACCTTATAATTACTCCCATCAGACAATTTTAAGAGTTGAAAGGGAATTTAGATTGTGGAATCCGAATCCTTCAGTCTGCACACCAGGAATCTGAGGCCTGATTCCTCACAAAATACAGACTTTCCCAAAGACTTCCTTTATCTTCAAGGATAAACCTCAGCTGTCTCAGGATTCAAAATAACACAATTCAAATGCAAGAGAAGTATTTGTTCAGAACCATCAGCAACCAAACTAATTTTCATCTTGTAAATTACCTTGCCCTGGCTGAGCCCAGGCCCCCAGCAGGTGTGAAGAGGGTCATGGGATAGAGAGCAAATCCAGTATTCTCCTCCCTCTTCCTGCCTCCCAAGCACAGGGACCACAAAATTTGCTTTTGATAAAAGCCAAGGGGCTTCCCTCGTGGTGCAGTGGTTGAGAGTCCGCCTGCCAATGCAGGGGACACGTGTTCGAGCCCTGGTCCGGGAAGATCCCACATGCCCCAGAGCAACTAAGCCTGTGCGCCAAAACTACTGAGCCTGCGCTCTAGAGCCATCGAGCCACAACTACTGAGCCTGCGTGCCACAACTACTGAAGCCCGCATGCCTAGAGCCCGTGCTCTGCAACAAGAGAAGCCACCACAATGAGAAGCCTGTGCACTGCAATGAAGAGTAGCCCTCGCTTGCTGTAACTAGAGGAAGCCCGTGTGAAGCAACGAAGACCCAACGCGGCCAAAAATAAACAAAATAAATTAAAAAAAAAAAAAAAGAAGCCAGGGCTTCCCTGGTGGCGCAGTGGTTGAGAGTCTGCCTGCCAATGCAGGGGACGCGGGTTCATGTCCCGATCCCACATGCCGCGGAGCAGCTGGGCCTGTGAGCCATGGCCGCTGAGCCTGCGCGTCCAGAGCCTGTGCTCCACAATGGGAGAGGCCACAACAGTGAGAGGCCCACGTACCAAAAAAAAAAAAAAGCAAAAAGTCCTTGATAATCTTCTGTTTCTCCACCCCCTCACTGATTATTAAGGAAGCAAAGGAAGGCAACCATGGTGGTATGTCATTGGAAAGCATTTCATGATATCCTTTACAGGGGTGAGAGAAGAAAAAAATAGGTACCAGTTATTGAGTTCTTCCTAATATGAAAATAAAGTGTTTTATAAATACCTCATTTAATGTTTAGAGTAAATCAGTAAGATAATATTTCTGTTTCACAAATAAGAAAACTTTCAATAACACATTCAAAGCTGCAAAACGAGCAACTAAGAGACGGAATATTTGAACTGGGTCTTTCCGATCCCAAAGTCCATGCATACCTACTCTTATTGAGCTACTTACACTGTGTCACGCCCTACAACACAGGACATCAGAGCAGGACAGGAAACACAAATTAGTACTACATTTAAGGAAGAAACGGCATAGATTACAACTGCAGAAAAAAAGTGAAAAGCCAAACTAAAACACAATATCTGAACTTGATGCTGCTTGAGTAAGAAACAGGCACAAAGATTCTGAGTTGGAAATCTACAGAAAAGTCAGGAGAAAAACAGGGTTTCCCACTTCCCCAGGAAAAGCATCCTAAAACACCTGTAAAATCTAATGTTTCTGAATTAAATTAGTAATTTCAGTTCTTAAGACACATATACGCTAAAAGTATATAAAACAGACTATAGGAATCCCCAAATTATTTTTTAAATAAATCAACAGACTCTAAATGTTTTTGTGATAAAGATCTGCAACTGCTTACCAGAAAATCTGAAGTTCAATTTTTTTCCAGCTTTGTTGAGATATAACTGACATACAACATTATGTAAGTGTAAAGTATACAACATGATTTGATATAGGTACATACTACCAAGTGGTTACCATAAGAAGACTACTTAACACATCCATCTGAAATCCAAAAACCCAGTTTTTTAACTAACTTAGCAGAACCTGATCAAAACTGACATGAAGTTATCTATGGCCTTTGCTGATCCCAATTACTGTGGAAAGTCATTCACTTTGCTACAGAAATATTAATGTGTTTTATGTTTCAGAACCATCAGGAAAATTAAGTAGTAATACATGACCCCAAGTATTTTGGATAAGAGACTGTGAATCTGTGTTACGCTATTCCAGGTACATCAATAAAATAAATGAGCAGATGACAAAATTATCAAAGACCTCAAAGAGGGTCAAAGGTTACAATTAAAACTTGGGAGTTTATGGCTCCTGTAATTAGGCTCAGACCCTAAGAGTGTCCCTTTAGGTTGTTAAAGCTCTTGGAAATGTTTAAGGGGAAGAACAGGGTTTCTACCCTAACAGACATCCTATTTACTACTCCAAATACTGGTGTAAAGCAGGAACTAATTAAATATACTGGCATCATGTGGCAATATGTTCCTACTGTAGCTGTTTAAGGGCATCTGCTCACTTAAATACAATCAGTTGCTATTAAGGAGTCATTTACCAAGTGCACAGATAACTTTCATGGCAAAGAAAAATCCCAGCTTCTAACAATGCATTTTCTCCAAAATTCAGCTCATACTTTTCACTCAAATGCCTTAAGCCCAAGACAGAACTTATTAATGTACATATCCACATTCCAAGGTACATCTTACTTTCAGCACTTTCACGTTAACATGTCTTCAAAAGTATTATTTGTCCTTTACAGAAATGGATTTAGCATTTAGTGAGATGGGACAATTTTCTACATAGTGGATAAATGCCTCAAAAAAAAGTACATATATGACACATTTTCAGCATTAGAAAAGTAGCTCTCCCACCACATGCTGCCCTGCACCCCACCTACCCAATTCCTAAAATGGAATTTAGGAATCAAGCCATTAAATCTTTACAGACTGAAAAATCAGGGACATCCTGTTGATAACCAAATAGACTAACAGCTGCTCATTGTTCTGAGAAGCATTTGTGCTGCGGAAGCAAATCTAGTACCAATGCCTTCTAAATGACCTACAGACAATGATTAAAGGAAGAGTCACTGTTTTTTATTTTATTATTATTAGTTGGCAAATGAGCATTACTGGCAGACTTTTTCCTGATGTCACTGGAAAAGCTACAAAATGAGTGTTGTGTTTTGGTTTTTTTTTCTTTGAACTATAAAAAAATTCTTCACTTGAGGCTGTGAATAAGCCAAATAAGTCAAACACACAAGTGAGGCACTTGAGAAAAAGAAATGGATAGTTTTCAAAAGTCACTCAATCTAACAGTTTAAATCCTGCCAGTTCATAAACGTTAATATATTTAATGGTTTAAAATATGAAGCGGTTTATCAGAATTTCTAAAGTTTGTTCTATAAAAGTTCAGAAGTTAAAAATGGCCTTTGCTCGGGCACTAGATGCGGTGCTTCCTGAGAAGAGCTATACCTCTTAGCATGTAACTGACACTCCAAACAGAGATCTACAGACAGAAACTACTCTAACACACCTTTATACCCTTCTAGGAAACCTGGGAGCTCTGTGTAGGCTCAGGGGATCCTTAATTTCTTTGCCCTCCCACCGACTGCTAAGGCCCCTTTGAGGCTTCCAGGCAGCAAGGAGCCTTGTGCAAAGAACACACAGTCCTTGGAGTCAGAAAGGCTTGAGTTTCAGTTCCAGCTCTGTGTCTTGCTGGCTATAAGATCTGACCAAGACTCTCTCCCTGACCTAACTCTGGTCAGGTTCCTCCAAGCCCTCTATGCCTTGACCTTCAGTGTCCATCCTTGTAGGGCCTGTAACCACCCAGTTGCAGCAAAAATCTAAGTCTTGAAACCCTCCATCCTCGATATCTGATCAAATTCTACATCCCCACCACCCCCCAAGTGACATCTGATGAGGCTGTCCTGCCTTCCACAAGGATCCTGCTAGGTCTGTTTAACTAGAATCATCCCATGCCCATTGTTTCTGATGTTTCCTCTTAGTAATTTTCCATCCACTGACTCCCACTCTGCTCCTTGGCTATAAATCCCCACTTGACCACGATGTATTCAACTGAGCCCAGTTTTCTGCTGAGGTCTCCTGCTGCAGTAGTTCCTGAATGAAAATCTGTTTTTATTGCTTTAACTACTATCCAGCTCTGGTTTTCTTGGACAGACCAAAGTTATGTTACTTGGTCTCTCTGAGCTTCAGTAACCTCAGCTATAAAATTGAAATAAAACCTATCTCACTGAGCTGTTGTGGGGATGAATACAGACTAAACAAAGATCACAACCCACAACTCTAGGCTATGATAAACAAAAAATACATTTGAAAGGCCCTGTACTAGAGATTCCACCTCTAATGAATGTCAGCCAAGGCCATCCTAATTCACTGTTCTGGAATTCCTACAGGATATTTAAAGAATTTATTTCCAGTCTGTTTTCCAAAAATCTGTGGCCACATATTTTAATATTATAAGATAAAAAATATTCTGTGGCAGTTATAGTACCTGGCTCTGGAGCCAGACTATCTCAACACTGCTGTGTGATCCTGAACGGGTTATTTAACCCCTCTACCTCCATTTCCTCATCTCTGAAGTAAGAATAATAATAACAGTACCTATTGTCTTGGTGTCATTCTAAGGATGAAGTTAGCTAATACATGTAAAGCACTTGGAACATTGCCTGGCAAATACAGTAAGAGCTCAATAAAAATAGGCTATTCTTATATTCTCCATCATGGTATATAATTTACTTCTCCATTTCCTCTTCAGTGAAACTGTTTCAATGAAAAAAATGTTGAGGTTCGTTAAGAAATAGTAAAAGTATTACAGAACGCTTGGTTAAATAGGGCTAGAGGACCCAAATGGCTAAAATGAAAACAGTCATCAAGTTTAGAGGAAGAAATACACTGCTAACGAGAATATAAAATGGTACAACCACATTGGAAAATTGACTGGCAACATCTACTAAAGGTGAACAAAGGCATACCCCTAAATTGTCTAGAATTCCTAGGTATATAACCAACATAAATGCCCACAAAAAGTCATGCACTAAAATCTTCATACCAGCACTATTCTTAATAGCAAACAACTGAAAACTGCACAAACGCCCATCAACAGTATTGGGTGCAGTCACACAATGGGGCACTCCACAGTACTGAGAGTGACCAATTACAACTAACTACACACTAGTTTCACCAACACAATGTAAAGCGAAAGAAGCCGGACACCAAAGAGTATACACTGTATAATATCGGTTATGAAAAGCACTAGGACAGGCTGGACTAGATGCTGTGATGCAATGCCCTGGTCCCCCCAGGAAGGAAGGATTATTCCCCCCAGCTTTAGGAGTTGCCAACACAACACCCAGCGGCTGTCAGCCCTCCTTAGAAACTGCCTCTGTGGAAAAGAGCAGCAGCGCCCAAAGGCATGCCCTTCTTGTGCAACTCAGAACATCTCTGAAGGGCCTTTCCAGAATTCCACATGGGGTCAACCGAGGCTTCCACTGAGACTGAACTGCAGCTCAACTTCTCCCCCTGCCCAATCTTGCTCTCTTCCTATCCCTTCTCTTCCACAAGTGTTGATCCCAAGAGCCATCCTTGATACACTTCCTGAATGCTAATCTCTCACTCTTAGAGTCTGCCTCCCTAAGTATCCACCAAGCAAATGAGATCTATGATGTGAGAAGTGAGGACAGGGATGACTACCGTGGGGAGAGCAGGTAATGACAGGAGATGGCAGGAAGGAGATCATCTAGGGTGCTGGTAATAGGCTTTTTACCTATCTGGGTGCTGGTCCTATGACTGTTCAAATGGGAAAAATTCATTTCATTGTAAACCTATGAAATATGCACTTCTTCCTACGTATATTATACTTCAATATGAAGTTAAAAGAAAATAAGGCAGGGCTTCCCTGGTGGCGCAGTGCTTGAGAGTCCGCCTGCCGATGCAGGGGACACGGGTTCGGGCCCTGGTTCGGGAAGATCCCACATGCCACGGAGCAGCTAGGCCCGTGAGCCATGGTTGCTGAGCCTGCGCGTCCGGAGCCTGTGCTCCACAACGGGAGAGACCACAACAGAGAGAGGCCCGCGTATCGCAAAAAAAAAAAAAAAAAGAAAGAAAATAAGGCAAATAAGAAAATGATGAGAATGGGACAGAAACTTAAAGGATATTTAGTCTCACCTCCTTGTACATCCCTTAAATAACCCTTTTTTGTGCACTTAAACATAGCTCAGTGAAGTCTAACCTGCGATTACAGACCAGCTGGTGACAAACCAGGCCAAGAACAGGCTCAGGCTTCGACAACAGCCTGTGTTGTTTTGACCAGACCATACTCTTCTGGGTAGCAACAGGAGTCAAATCCGAGGCTGGGGAAGGGCCTGCTGCAGCCGGCTCACCTCGCTGTCAGTTTTGCCTTGCAAGGAGGGAGACTCTGAGGTTAGCCGAAATGCAAGCACCCCAAAGGCACCTTTAGGTACCTTCACCTTTGAATCTTCAGAAACACACCTGGCTCTGAAATTGGAAGACTTAAAAATGTTTCTAGTGTAGACAAAACAGCATGCTTGACCCTTTGTGGTGTTCTCTCAAGAAAGGCCTTTCTCTCTTACCATAGCTGTCTGTTTTGTTTGTTTTTTTTATTAATTAATTTATTAATTTTTGGCTGCGTTGGGTCTTTGTTGCTGCGCTCAGGCTTTCTCCAGTTGCAGCAAGCGGGGGCTAGTCTTCGTTGTGGTGCACGGGCTTCTCATTGCAGTGGCTTCTCTTGTTGTGGAGCACGGGCTCTAGGCGTGTGGGCTTCAGTAGTTGCGGCACGGAGGCTCAGTAGTTGTGGCTCGTGGGCTCTAGAGCGCAGGCTCAGTAGTTATGGCACATGGGCTTAGTTGCTCCGTGGCATGTGGGATCTTCCCAGACCAGGGCTCAAACCTGTGTCCCCTGCAATGGCAGGCGGATTCTTAACCACTGAGCCACCAGGGAAGTCCCATCTGGCTGCTTTTATTATTTATCTATCCCTTCATTGCCTCCTTCTCAAAAGCAGTTTTTAGTTTATTTAGGTAATAAAATGTCACATCTTCCCCTTTTACATAGGGAATAAAAAACACAAATAGGACAAAATATGTCCTCAATAGGGAAGATAAATTCCTTCATTTTCTTCACTGGCTCTTAATGAGATTATTGATAAACTCATTCCTGACCCTAAATTCACCTGCATCATTCCCACAGTGAAAACCACTCACCCTATAACTCTGGAAAACTTCAGTCCCAATGATTCCCTTAAAATGATGATGATGAAGACAGCACCAAAAAAGTTGAGAAACTATTGGAACAAAATCGTTATTTTATTTCCAAAATAATTTAGTTCATCTTTGAGATGTAAGAACTAAAGACCATGGTGGTCTCTGGGAAACTCAAAGGGCTTTTGGTGCCCAATTCTTATGAACATTTTATACCAACAAAGAGGGAAGAATATGAGGAGTTTCACCTCATATGGAAGTTCTAATGCATTATTTAGGCTGGATCCAAGAGAAGAGTCAAATACATTGTAATCTTTTAACTTGTTGTTATTGTAGTTTTGTGTCAGTATTTCTTAAAGAGTTGCACAGCCCCACAACTAAGGTCCAATGAAAATTTTCAGGCTTGCATAGCACAGGGAGATCAGCTCGGTGCTTTGTGACCACCTAGAAGGGTGGGATAGGGAGGGTGGGAGGGAGACGCAACAGGGAGGGGATATGGGGATATATGTATACGTACAGCTGATTCACTTTGTTATACAGAAGAAACTAACACAACAATGTAAAGCAATTATACTCCAATAAAGATGTTAAAAAAAAAACACAGGGCTTCCCTGGTGGCGCAGTGGTTGAGAGTCCGCCTGCCGATGCAGGGGACACGGGTTCGTGCCCTGGTCTGGGAAGATCCCACATGCCGTGGAGCGGCTGGGCCCATGAGCCATGGCCGCTGAGCCTGTGCTCTGCAACAGGAGAGGCCACAACAGTAAGAGGCCCGCATACAGCAAAAAAAAACAAAAACAAAAACAAAAACAAAATTTTAGGCTTGATCCCAAAGAATAGCCAAACACACCTGTATTTCCTTTTAAACTTTTTTTTTGAAGGAAGATATCACAGAGTATATACAACTAAATTATTTAATTCTTTCTAAAAGGGTTTGCCTCTCAGATAAATCTAAGTAAATTCATCTCCCTTCAAGGCAGGGATGAAAAAGAATGCAATAATAACGTGCATTCCATTCTTTATCTTAAACACTCAAAGAGAAGCTGGCTAGGAATTTCCCACACACTGCTTTTTAGGTCATTTGTTGATTTATTCATTTATTCAAACAAATATTTTTTGAAAGCCAACTCTACCTTGAAGCAAAAACCTAATTAACTCCTCTTCCTTACATATGGTTATAAAAAGATCTCAAAACCTCCCTTTTGACCACTAAGTAGAACTCTAAAACTCTCTTCCACCCCATAACAAGAAGCAATTTTACTTCCTAACCCTATTAGTCCTTCAATAAAGAACAGATGAAGAATGTCTTCTGAATGTTTTTTTGAAAAGATACCATGCTTTCCTTCCCACTGAAATACCAGAAGCAAAAGTCAGACCAAATCTGTCCCCTGAGAAGAGTAACTCTGGACTTTGCTAAAGGGATAAGATGAGTGTTATCAGATCTGTATAACATGGTCAGACAAGAGCCTGTGTCACACCTTCCCAAGCTCACCCACGCGAGCATGCCTTGTGTTTAGAATAGACCTACAGATGAGAGAAAAATCAAAAGTCAGGTCTGTTGTTGACACTTGCTGTGTCAGTAACAGTGGTTCAGCACTGCTGCCGTGAATACCTCAGTTGGTCCAGCATACATCATGGGAGATGGGAAGATGGCCACCACTGTGGTTTCAGTATTCAGGACTCCTTCCTCCAGCACTGCAGCATGCTGCTTCATACGCCACATCAGAGGAACATCATCGTCCTTCGTCCAGCCACCAAGAGGGTGAAGGAGAAGGACAGGGCGCCGGTAGCCCCTCTCTAGAAGTTGCTTATGGGTATCCTGCATTAATAGAGCATGGCCATTGTGCACTGGGTTGCGTAACTGAAATGCAAAGACAGCATCTGAAAGAGAATATTCAGAGTTAATAATAGTCCTTTTCTAACAGATTACCTTCCAAAGGGTAAGCAGCAATTCTTCTTGAAGCTTGATGCTTAGGATTAAGCAAACACGCATGCTCAGAATCAGAAACTGGTGAAAAACATGTACTGCGCTGACCATTTACTCCAAGGCAACACGATATAGTAATTATTACTTTACAAATCTTACAAGCCTGAGCATGTGTCACATAGTAGTGATGGATTTATAACAATTACTTTCTGAATTCATGGGCAACCTGAGAATGATAATCAGACCTTCTGGCCCTAATATCTCGGTTCAACTGCTTGCAATGGATATAAATTCTTGGTCTATGCCTTAATTACCCATCAAGTCAACCCTGCCGTTGGACCTAAGATACTCCTTTATTGAAGGAAGACAGAAAGACAGAGATATGTAGAGTTTAAAAAATTTACTGACTATCCAAATAAGCTCATTTATACTGATTACTCTACTTGACTGGAACCCAATGTTGTTTTGTGATGCCAGGTCTCGATTTTGGATTGTAGTTTAGCAACAGCAATATCCCTTACAAGGACCATTGCTATTACTCAAATGTTGAAAACTGCTGGATTAATTAAACTGGTTAACTATGTAACATCTGATTACAACCCTGGCTTCACTCCTACATGGGGCTCTTGCTATCAGAAGACCTTTCTTAGAAGGCATGGTTCCTTGGAGTCATAGAGTAATTTCACAGAACAGAGTAACAATGCAGTTAGAGGAGCTCTGTATTTGATGCCCTCACAATATCTGATATATCATCACGCCATGTTGATCCAATCTTGACTCAGAGAGGAACAACTTCCTCTTCCCGAATAATTTTAAGCCGAATAGTACAACATCCCCAATCTATTCTCAATTCTGACCCTCTTCTATCACTGTGACAAAAGGCACAGAAAGAAAACTATGGCACCCTACTTGACCAGGAGATTTTTGGGGACACATCCTGTGATATTCCAAGATTTAGAGCATTTTCACTATGCTTTGAAGTTCTCAAGTTACCTTTTCTTGAGAAACAAGGCTGGTTTTCACCAAAGAAATAGCTGCTAGCTTTTATCTGCTAGTTTTAGCATGCTGCATATACTGCCAAATGGTGATTTTTCTAATTCCATCATTCCATCTACATTTATTAGCTGAATTTCTACTATAAGTTAGAGTTTCCACTTCTCCTCCTTATATGACATAAAGTACAAAAAAGAAGTCTTGATACAAATATGTGAGTATTTAAAATTATGCTGCTTTAAGGAAATGGGAGGAGCGGTACAGACCTGAAAGTTTTTCTCTCCTTTTAAAATCACTTCAAACTTTGGATATAGTAATATGGATATCAAAAGATTTCAAAACATCCCTTTTAGCCATTAAGTAGAACTCCAGAACTCCCCTTCCCCAAGACCAAGAAGGAATTTTACTTCCTGACTCTATTATACTCCAGTCCTTCCAAAAAAGAACCGATGAAGAATGTCTCCTGAATACGAGCACTAACACTGCTCCATTTAGGGGGGATTACTGCTTGAACTGAACCTGCATTCTGATTCTGGCCTAAATCTCATCAGCAACTTTAGTTCTCTCCCCTCTCTTCCCTTCCCTTTGTACTGCCCATTCTTTGTAAACAGCCTTGAAGCACAACAGAGACACTTACTAAGCATTAATAAATCCTACTACTGGGCTAATGTGAGTTACTGCACTGATGGAGAGGTTGGGGGTGAGTGGCTCCAGGTTTGCACCACGGGGAGGAAAGAGAGTAAGAGGACTCTGGCCCAGCATAAGCCTGTAGCACCAGGGCTGAGGAGATGCCTGCATGGTAGGGGCAAATAGGGCCAGGACTGAGAAGACAGCTCATTTGCCTGGGAGCGTAAACAGAGCAAATAAGTAAATAGATTGAGTAGAATGGCAGCCAGGATTCTCACTGTAGGAGAGGAGGCAAAAATACCAAAAAGAAGAAAGGCTAGAAAAGACCATGTGGTATTGGATTAGGGTTGAAAATAGCAGCGTGACCTCATGGTTTTCAGCTACATAGACAGATATATACAGGAACAGATATAAATGTGTGTGAGTGTATGTGCTTATGCACATTTCTTGGTTCTGTCCGCTGAAAGGTCCTACGAGCAATGACTACCCAGTGGCAATGAACAAAACTAAAGCCCAAATTTTACATTCTAAATACTATTCCTCACTTAAACCAGGGTTCCTTGGCAAAATGGCCAATTCTAGGGCTAGGGCACGGAAAGTACAACATGAGCTGGAACGTCTTTTGTGTCATAAGGAAAGGAAGTGCTCAGAGAATAATGAGGACTTGTCAAAAGGATCCAGCAACCAGTCTGACATGGTCCCAAAGGCCAACCTAGGACAAGCTAAGTATCAAGTAAATAATAATATTAATGGATTGTAAACCACTGAGTAAATAGGAATCTGTAAATCCAGAAACAATAAAATAAATGAAAAAACCAATGGAGGAGAAGGGGAAACTCTTACAGTAGAAAGTCAACTAATAAACGTAGATGGAATGATGGAATTAGAAAAATCACCATTTGGCAGCATTTGCAGCATGCTAAAACTAGCAGATAAAAGTTTGATGACAAGGGGATATTTATGGAGTCTCAAAATCTCTCCCCCAAAATACCTGTTAGTACATACAAAATAATTTGTTAACTTTACAGCACAAAAACCTGGTAAACATGATCTTAAATGATAAAAGTTAACTTTAAAAAAGTTAACCTCATCTGTAATAGGACAAATCAAAATTGTGAGCCACCAAATACGATGTGCCAAGAATTCAGCACTGTTTCCTGCAGGATTCCTGACAAAAATGTGTAACTGGAACCTAATCATGAGGAAACAGCAGATAAACCCAAACTGAGAGACAGTCAAGAAAGTAAACTATTCAAAAATGCCAGAGTTGTAAAAGACACAACAAAGACTAAGCGACTGTTCCGAATGAAGTAGACTAAAGAGACATGACTGACACCCTGAACCAGGAAGGAAAGGTGGCAAAGAGATTTTAGTTGTCATTGTTGGTTTTGTGATAAAAGACATTATTGGGACAGTGGCATGATGTGAGTGAAGTGCACAGATTAGACAGTATTATATCAATGGTATTTTCCTGAGTTTGATGAGCATACTGAGGTGAGGTAGGAGACTGTCCTTATCTTCAGGAAATACATATGGAAATAACTAAGGAGTAATGAGGCATCATGTCTGCAACTTTCAAAGAAAGTGAGAATGAGAAAGCAAAGAAATATAACGTTAATTATGGAAACTGGGTGAAGAATATATAGGAGTTCTTGGTACTAGTCTTGTAATTTTTCTGTAAATTTAAAATTATTTCAAAATAAAAAGTTAAAAAACAAAGTAAAAAATTATGACAGGAGACATATGAACTGGTTATAACATGTAGATTTTATTTAGATCCTGATTCAAACAAACTATAAAAAAAAGAAATGTGACTACTATGAAATTATCAGAAATATAAACAGTGACTAGATATTTGATAGTATTAAGAAACTATTGATATTATCATTATTTAGGTGCAATAGTGACATCATGGTTGTATTTCTTAAAGTCCTTACCTTTAAGAAATACTTTCTGAAATATTTAGATGGTAATGACATGGGGTTTGAGATTTGCTTCAGAATAATATGCAGGGATGCAGTGGGGTAGGTAGGAGTACAGGTGAAACAAGAGTAGCCAAGAGTTGGTACCACTGAATTTGGGTTAGAGGTATATAGGGATTCATTCACACTATTGTATCTACTTACAAATTAAGTAGCATATGTTTAAAATTTTCCCTAATAATTTTTAAAAGAGAAGATACATGTAGAAGCAGCACTGCTTTGGAACATGATATTTACGGGTTCAAATTACAGGTCTAACAATTTTTAACCATGGACTGTCGTCTTTAAGGACTTAATTTCACTTTTGACATCTTCGTAGTGGGGATGATACTAAGGTTACTGTTATGAAGATAAAATAATATAAAGTACCCAGCACGGTGAGATGTACAGTGCAGTCACTTAAAAATCTAAGTTCCTTAAGACAATTCATTCTTCAAAAAAAACCAAAAAAACACCACATCTAAAAGTTCCTGGCAGGAAATTGAACCCACTGTTCTACTGGTGACTCAAGGTCTACTCTAGTATGAACTAACACTCCAGTGAGTGTTTCCAAGATGAGGGTGCATTAGCTCTGTGCGGCAATATGCAGCCTTCGCCTTCCTTAATCAGGAACAGGTGCCTAACTGTGAATAGGACCCCTGGGTAATACATCTCAGGTGTATGATGACTACATTCCTAGACTCCAATCAGGTCAAATCTGATTTTGTAAAATTGCCATTTAGCAAGATTATTTATATGAACAGCATGTGCAAAAAGGAAACATAAATAAATTCTGTCTCAAATATACGTATTTCACAGATTCTAAAAATTCATCTACCTAGGTTTCCTTTCCAAAAAGAATTAATCTAGCTCCACACTGGACATTTAACAGATAAAGTTAAGATGAATGACTTATTAAAAGTTTACATTAGCAGCATATAAAGGATTTTGCTGCCAAAATTTCTTCCAGGTAGAATTATTTCCTTATTATCAGTTCCATTCAGAAATCCAATGATCATTTGCTCTGTCTGCCCATTTTTTCTTGCCAATATTACCAGGTCTTTCCTAAACTTCCAGACTTTTCAATCCCTTGTTAACTATTTATCAATGAATTACACAAATGGCTTTAACTGCCTGTAGCTCCAGACTGCATTTTCATCCCTACCATCTGGTTTCCCCACTAGAGAACTTATGTGGATGAACAATGGAATGGAAGCACCCGATCCACTGGAAGCTTACACTCCCAAGGTATTGCCCCAACTAACATAACCCAGTATGCATCACCATTATATTTTCCTCCAACAATTTTCCATCAAGGATGGAAAAAGAATAATGGGCCACTATGGACCTGGGGCCACTGATACTTAGAGCAACTTTCAGTAATTCTTCACATTCTCATCCCCATTTTGTAAAGGACAAGTGAATTCCCCGTTGTCACACCAAAACTGGTAGAAAATACTTGCCTTTTCGCTTACAACTCTTTATGGATTAGTTTAAGACTGCTTTACCTAAGATCAGGGTTTCAACCGTGTCTGAAAATGGGACATTATCTTCAAAATGACTGGAACTTAATATGAACATTTATGATTTCCATTTCTTTCTAGCCTTCTGCCCCCATTCCTGGGAAAGGACCAGGAATTCCATAATTGTGATTTATAGAAATTACACTGTGAAGCTGCTGATGCCATGCACAAAAACAAACTTTTTCCTTCAAGAGCTAGAGTGAATATTTTAAGCTTTGCAGACTATGGGGCTTCTGCTGCAACTACTCAACCCTGCCGAGCAGTGCAAAAACAGCCACAGACGATGCATAAGTGACTGTGGATATTTCCCAGTAAAACTTTATTTACAAGAACTGGCAGCAGGCCAGATTTGGCGTGCAGGCTGTGGTTTACCAACCTCTGAAAGACAAATGAAATTCGGGTGATGGAAGTAAGAGCACTGCAACCAAGACGCCTGGTGTGAGCAGAAGTGTGGAGGCAGGAAAGCAGATGTGTCTGAGGACACAGAATCATCCATCTTGTCAAAGATGGATACAAAGCCTAGCACATGATATCACGCAGAATTTTGAACGATAGGTTAGGAAGGATACTGTGTTCCAAACAGAGGTTGTGAGTTAATCAGTAATGTTGCCCAGAAAATTAGGCTAGTAGACTGTGCAGGACTGAGGTGGGGGAGGGTCAGTGGGTGGAGTGGGGAGACAGCAAAATCAGAAGACTGTGGCGCAGAAACGTGCTCCCATATTTTCCATATAAAATAAACCATCCACCAACTCTTCCATTCTCCCCACTCAATCTATTCCTCCCCCAGGATACAGACAGCCTCGTCTGACCAATCACAACCTACACACTGGGAATGGGGTCACAACGGCAAAGACTGGCGTTGCCCGCTGCTCCCTCAAACCCCTCCCCAGTGCTGAGGTTACTGAGCAGCACTCTATGTGTTACTGACTCACAGATCTATGTCATCTGACCGAAACTCCCCTAAGCTCCAGACCGTCTCTCCACCTGCCTCTTAGCACTCCACGGGCACCTCAAATCCCCTCCTGCCAGCCTCCCTGCACGCCTCTGGCCCTCCTCCACGCCCTCTGAGAGCAGGCACCACTACCCACTGCAGAGTCGTAGACTCTGGAGGACCACTGCCATCCTCTACACGCAGTGCATCGCTCTGCTCCCTAAACCTCACTAAACCCTGCTTTCTTCACTCCCCGTGCCCACATCAGCCCTTCATCCCTGCTTCACAAGACAACTGGTCTCCCCCCGCAACCCCATCTAGCCTCCATCCAGCAGCCAAAGCAGGCAGGGGGGGCAGGGAAGAAAGGAGTTGGGACAGGATGAAAATTCTGCTTTAGATAAACTGTCCTGGGGGAACAGTGGAACTGGTCCTGCCCCCAGGAGCTTACAATCTAGTCAGAGGAGAAGCAAACATTCACTAATCCGAGAATAAATCCATGTTAGAAGGAATATACTTCCTTCAGCTCCAAGAGGACATGATTAGATCTTTGTTTTCAGAAGGTAAGTCTGGTGACAATGTGAAGGATAAAGTGATGGAAGAAAAGAACGGGAATGGAGTCACTCCTTCAACTAATTCCTTCCTGCTCTGCCACATAGTGAGTATGAAACCCCTGCCAAATCCAAAAGGTACTTTCCTGTTTTAAAGTCCTGACCTCTCTGCTGCCTCTGACATTAAAAAAAAAAAAAAAAGCTATGCCACTGTCTTCACAGCCTCAAGGCCTGCTAACCATGGCACCAACCTTTTCTATTTCATCTGCCTCTTTACGCTTTTTCTTTAGTAAAAACCATGAAACACTGAAGAAAATTTGGAGGGGAAAAACCACCCCAAATGCACTATCTTAATATAACTGTTTTTGGGTTTTTGCATAGTCTCCTAGTTTTTCTCCTTATGCATACATTTTTACACAGATGTGATCAAATGTGTATGACATTTTATATTCTGCTTGGCCCATTTTGGCCTAGTCACCTGTTTCTGACATCCTGTAGTCCTCTCAGAGCTACAGAGTTCATTGCTGGGTCCTGTGAAATTCTCAGAGCCACAGAGTTCATTGCTGGGCCCTACGAAATTCTCAGAGCTACAGAGTTCATTGCTGGGTCCTACGAAATTCTCAGAGCCACAGAGTTCATTGCTGGGTCCTACGAAATTCTCAGAGCCACAGAGTTCATTGCTGGGTCCTATGAAATTCTTTCTTTACGTACTCATTCAGGAAACTTACCCCTTCGCCTGGATTCAATTACCATGTGCATACAGATGGCTTCTGTTAGCTGCATCCCTAAGTCCTGACCTTCCAACTCATCAGTTACAGAGACTTATTACTAAAAACGTTTCAATAGATGCTGCCCATTACCACCCCGACCCTCAATTCCTTCACCTTCACTTACTACCCTCACATCTCAAGCCAAAAGCAGGCACAGCTTCTAAAACCTGCACTTTCTCCTATACCTCATGTCTAAGTAAAGGAAGAGCCCCATACTACAGTTTCTCTCCCTCTCCTCAGGATTTGACACCATCCAGTCCAGGAGCCAACACACCATGTTAACAAGTACGGTCTGATCCCTTTCCCTCCAGCAGACGGAAGGGGAAGAAGACAGTGAAGAAGGTTCTTCTCGGGATGTGCTGATTTCTGACAGGGGAAGGAATGGCAACCGTGAGTGTTTTTGAAGGTGGTGGGAGGAGGCTGGACCCTGACCCCCAGAATACGTGCAGGACACGGGCTGCCTAATCTAGTGCCACGGCCACGGAACCCTGATGTGGCACAGTACAAACACCTAGGCTGGACCCCTGTGCTGCACTTTCTCAGCGAGGGGTCCGGGAACAACTGCAGCTCCCCAGCAGGGCAGCTGTGAGCAACGAATGAGCTGGTCAGCAGGGGAGCGCTGCTAACTCCTTCCCCCAGATTTCTCAGACCTGCATTTCACTGCCCAGCCCACAGGCAGAGCCCCGGCCTGCATCCCAACCACTAGACCCAGAATTACAACATCCGCCTGCTGTCTTCCTTTCAACTTCTCTGAAAACTGGCCTGCATGCAGCAGTAATTAATAAGTCTTCTCTTGCAGTCCTACGCAAGCTCTATTATCTGCCACTTTACCCCAAAGCTCTAAGTACAGGCATTTCTGATTTTCCCTAAATCAATATAGTAGCTGAACAAGAGAGTCCTGACGATCGCTCTAGCGTTGCTGGGAGGCAGGCTGGGGCGCATGCACGCTATGTTTTCGTGGGAGTTTTTTGAAGAGAGCTGGAAATGAGAAAGAGTTTGATCCCCCTCCTCCCTCGAGACTGTCATTTCTTTTACTTAAAGTGCTCATGAGGGGGGAAAAAAATCAACAAGACAGGACTAGGCTACTTGAGTAAATATGAATAGACTAGAATTTTTCACCAACAGGCACTCTCATACCCCAAAGTACGGCAGCAAGTTGTTCTTTCTCAGGACTAGAAATGCTTTCAAATTAAAGTGAAAAATAATGTTGGATATAAAGCTTTTTTGCCAGCTGGACTCTGTTCTCCATTCCCCTTCCTGTCTAGTCCTGTCTTGTGTCTCTGTGCACGTGTGCACATGTGCATGTGTGTGCGTGTTTGGGGGTGGGAGTGCTGTACCTCTGCCTCCGTACGGGAGACATCAGTAGGCAACCAGAGAACGGAGAACAGAAGTCTCGCCCCAGTAGCATCCCGCTTCAGCGCTGTGATCACAGCGGGGTCTACACCCCGGACAACTAGCTCCTGCCCGGCAGCCCCTTGCCACAGGGGCTCCAGCTCCTCTTACCCCACTTCAGAAACAATGCTGCCTTCCGACGCCCTGCAGGAATGGTCATAGTACCCCAAATTGCCAGTCCCCAGATGCCTCATCATTCCTTGGCGGTTCCCTTAGCCCTGACCGCCCATCTTTAAATACTCACGTTGTTAGATAATGTTCACAGCCTCATCTGAGCGTGCCTTGACCTGACTGACAAGAGGCTCCATCACCCAATCTCAGATTACAGAATCTCCAGCCCACTGCCACGTATGGGCAAGAAAGCCCAGTGCCTTCAAGAGGCAAACTATCTGCTTCCACCTCAGCTTTCTCAGGCATCTGTTGTTCCCAACTTTGCCTAATATATCCATCTACTGTCTCTACCCATTCATTTAAAATACAGTCTGTGGTTCAACAACTTGACAAAGCTTTCTCAGATTTATTCAACACTGTGTTACCACATACTAGCTTGAAAGAAATTATGTCAGCGTTTCCCTTTGTAACCCAGCAGGACACCAGTACTCTGTGTGTAATAAACACTAACTGGCTCTTACTTGGCTTAAGTGAAATTCAGTCTTTCTTTCCAGGATAGTGGTCAATCATCGGTGGTTCAAAGAACTTGCCATCTGGAACCGTGTCACCTTGCAATCACTGACGTGGGTATTAAAGACCTCTCAATCCTTTCCGCTACAGAATGGTCTAGAAACAGCAAAACTGATCATATCAATGTGCACAGGACAACAACCCACACAGGGTAATCAAAGATTACCTAATATTCCCTAAGATGAGGGAAGGAGAAGGAGGGAGAGGTAAGAAAAGAAACCTTAAGTAAAAGAAAAAAAATATTCCCTGTTTTCTCTTCCTTGAACTATGATTTGTACACAAGAGTAGATGACTTGTTATTGGCTTCCAGAAAGAGTGAATAAGAACTATAAAGGGACCTCCTCAGTCTGTTGCTTATTTGCCTTAGTCTAAAATGGAAAAGTAAACAAAATAACAATCCATCATCTTTTTTGCTGGATTTAAGGCTAATAACCAGCTCTCAGCTACTTTAAACAAAGCTGCAATCACTCATTATGCAACAAATCCTCTAAATGATTTAAAATGTTTGGTACACAAGGAAGAATGTAAAACAGACGTAATATAAAGTCTTGGATTATGAATGATAATTTCTTGATAAGACCCCTCAACAGTGCTAAAAATTTATTTAGTAACACAAATTCCAGATATAAATTATTTTGAAAACAAATTAAAGTAAGCAAAGAGGTCTCAGCAAGTCCTCAGCGAAACATGTTCCTGTTCACCAGAAAAAAAGAGAGAAGTCTACACATATTAAACTACCAGATGCTTCTGGATGCAAATAAACAAAGACCCAACTAGAAGTGTCTTATACAACTCAAACATGCATTAGGTCTTTGAATAACAAATCTGGATACAGAGGACCCAAGGGCTGGATCAGGAACTCAAACAGTATAAGATTCTTATGGATTCTCATGGTACAAAATGGCTACCAGAGCTCCAAACATTGTACCCTTATGTGACAGCATCCAAAGCAGGAGGAAGAGGAAGGATGGGAAAGGATAACTTTTTGTCCTAAGCCAGTTTCTTTTCAGGAAGGAAAACCTTTCCCAGAAGCCCCACTTGCTTACATCTCAAAGGTCAAAACTGACTTACACATGGACCTTTAGGTCACACACTGACAAAAGAGAATGCGGCACCATCACTGACTTATAGCAGTCATGATGCAGTTCATGATACAGTCCTCTATGACTGGGCCCAAAACGTGTTAGCAAGAAAGAAGAAAACAAGCTGCTGTATAAGCAAGCACCGAGTGTAATATTTGGAGAAATTCCTGCACAAGTAGTTTAAGCCAAATATGTGCTTCAAATTCAGAGGAGAGGAATAAAATTCAGAAGGAGGAATGGGGTACCACACTATCAAATACCGTAAGGGGGCCAAGCAAAAAATGTGCATGAACGAGGCAGGCTGGTGGGGACTGTGGAGCTCTGAAGAGTGTGTGTCCATCTCGGGCCTCCAGTTCTTGATCCCTTTCACATCACTTCAAATATCAGCTAATTACGATACAGCTTAAGAAAAAACAGATACTCTTCCTCTTCCCTTTACTTGTATACCCTTTACTTACTGGTAAAACTAGCTTCCAACTCACATAACAGAAATAATGACACCTTAACCTCTTACTGTGTGCCAGGTACTATTACGGTGCCTAACCATCTTAGTTCATTTCACTTTTTAAAAATAAAATCCTATGTGTCAGGTACCATCACTGTCCTCATTTGTATACCTAGGGAACTGAGCCTTAGAGAGGAAACCCCTTTCCCCACAACCACATAACTTCTAAGTGGTAAAGTAGGGGGCAGTGTGCACACAGGACTCTGAATGACTACCAAGGATCTGAGAGGTCACAGAACCTAAACACAACTGATAAAATGGGAGCTCTTGCCCAGATTCTGGAGTCACTTGGGAAGGCAGGCTTCTGGTTAATAAATACAGCTGAGTGGCCACGTAGTTCCTTAAAAGGCATCCATATCCACCTGACTTTTCTCAGCCATATCTCCTCAATTTGTGCACAGAAGATATTTTAAAAAGCAGCACCAATGCTTAGTGTTTAACCATTTCTGTAGTGGGTGAGAATTCACTAGCAGCATGATTATAGGAGGTTTCAAATTCTTCAGACCTTAAAAAACAGCCTCCTATAATCTACAGCGAATGCTGTGGCAGGCACCCGGAATTTGCAAGTGTGGGTGCACCAGTGTAAACACATCATTTACCTACTTCTGTGTAAAATATCTGCTAATCACAGATGTCTAATATAAAAATCCCTGTCCTGGGACACTTTCTAAGACAGTATTATAAAAAACAGCTTCTACAAACTCTCTATATTTACTGTTCCATTCTGTCCTAATCCAGAAATCTGAAATCATTATTAACCTACTCTACAACAACTTTTCCTGTTATTTGTTGACTGTCTCTCTCTTCTACACCATAAACTCCTGTCTTATTTATTTATGAATCCTCAGCACTTGGTACTCTGGCATATAAACATGCAAAACAAACACTTGCTGAATGAACAGCAAATGTGGTATTGTTGTTCTATTATTTTCTGCAGTGGTACGTTCCACTCCAATAAGACATTCTGGGATATAAAGCACACTGATATGAGTGAACTACACAGGTTGATGCAGATTGACTACCTTTCCTTACATATTCCATTGCTAACTAAATTTATCTTTACTCCTCATTCTGTCTTACATTTTAGCAAGCATTGGAAAAAATCTTCAAGAACCTCCCCATCAAGGAGAAACTCCAAGTAATCCCATGTTAGATAATTAGGTCCATGTCTTACCTGCATTCATATCTTTAAACTTCTGCTTTAGCTCAGTAGGAGTAAAACGGTACTGATCAAGACCATCATTCCAATAAATTCGGTCCAAGACTTGAAGATCTCCTCCAATCAGCCAATCTCCTTGTTCCATAACCATCTAATGGCAAGAGAAAGAAAATAATTTTTTTTTAACAGGAACCAATATCAAAATAAGTAAGAACATTTCTCTCATACAAGCTAAATATACCTGTAAACTACTCTCTTCTTAAGGTCAGTGGTAAATCTGTTTGGTTTATCAACTGAACTGGCATTAGAGATGCTGTAGAATTAGAATATATTTTATAATTTTGCAAAGGATTTGTGACGCAGCTATTATATTTGCATATGAAATGCAAACAAAATCAGAATGAATAATTACTTTTTTAAGTAACCAAAACATTCTTTTCATTGCTGTTGTATGTTGATTAACAGAAAAGTGTGTAAGCCTGGGTCACCCTGCCCTCTTGTGTTCTCCAATCCTAAACTTTTGAGCAATTAAAGTAATGATGATGGAGCTGAACACAAATTCATGCCTTCCAATCTCCACACCGCCTCAAATTTCTTTCTGCTCCACTCGTGTCCTTTCTCTGCATCTGAGAGAAGATATACCCTCTAGGACCCATCCATTTTTGCAATGCAGCTCAAGCTCTTCCCCCACGGCTTCAACTTACCTGCTAACAATGCACCTCAACTGCGTAGTCACTTCCTGCCTGCTCTCCCTCACTAGTAGGTCTCTACCCATCCACCAAACCACTCATTCAACAAATTCACTGAGGACTGGTATGTGTCAGGGCCTATGCTAGGCACTGGGAAATACAGCAGAAAACGAGAGAGAAAGATCTTACTTCAATGGAGCTTATATTTTAGTGGGCGAGACAGAGGAGAAACCAGAGAAATATCAGCTAGTGATAAACGTTGCAGAGAAAACAAACAAGGCACTGGAACACAGTGCCCAGGGAGTACAGTGAATGGCATTTAAGAGAAAGGAGTTAGTAACTGCCTCTCTGAGGAAGGTGACATTTAACCTGAGAGGATGAAAAGGAACTCGTCACAGAGGTAAAGTAGTTCATGCAGAGGGACACCAAGTGCAAAGTCCTGGCGCAGAAACACGTTTCTGTCTTTGAGGAACAGAAAGAAAGCTAATGTGGCTAGAAGGTCAGAAAGGCCAAAGCAAGGAGAGGGGCAGCGGTAGTGGAAGAAGGCCAGGGTCGGATCCCACAGGGCCCCACAGGTTTTATTCTGATTACAATGAGCAGCCACTGGAGAGTTTTAAAGGGGGCAGTGATATGTTCAGATCTATATTTTTAAAAGACTCACTCTGGCTGCACTAGGAGAATGGATTTCAATGGGTATGACAGGAAGCAGGACTCCAGCCAGGAGACCGGGAGGGCATGGCCGGTACCGGGGGGCATGGGGCTGGAAGAGGGACACCCTGCTCTAGACCAGCCGGCTGGCTTCTTAAATCACCACGTCGTTTGTGACCCTGTCAAATCTGCCTGCCACCTCTCTGTTCCTAGGAAGGCAGAGCAGCATAGGGGAAAGAGCACAGAAGACCTAAGACAGACTCTAATCCTGACACCTCACAGGTACCTCTGCAGCTCTGGGCAAGTTGAACCTACTCTAAGACTCCTCAGAATAAAGAAAATAACCTTGTCTGCTTCTAAGGGTCACTGTAAGGACTGAAAAGCAGAAACGTGGTTGAAAAGCATAAATACATGTAAATTGTTATTATGACTGAACAAAATTTTAACACCTTGGAGTAGAAACTGAAGCCCAAGGTCCTCTCTCCCACTGGACCACCAACTCTCTCTCAAACGCACGGAGTCTTCACGCCCCCTGCCCCAGAAACCTGGGAAGCCGTTTCTTACAGCTCCCTCCTATCCAACTGCTACTGGTTCCTCAAGGCTGCACACCAAGTACTAACTAACCTCAGAAGTCTTATAGACTGCTCTAAATAAAAGTGGCACACAATATAAACAGCATTCACATATGTTCAGTGATTAAAAAATGTCTCCTCCAATGAATTCATACAAAAAGTACTCTCTAGTGGTAGGGATTACATAGTACGTGAAGCTCTACATAAACCAATAATGACTTTCTGCTAAGGATTATGGAAGATGGCTTTAAAGCCCAAGGTCTTGGATTCAAATCAGACCCTCATCCCAACCATAAGCTGCAAAACTTTGGCCAAGAACATATATCCCCCATAAAGTCTCAATTTCTCCATGTGTAAGATGGAAATACCACCCATCCTATAGGTCTGCTATGTGGTTCAAAAAATTTACATAAGCATGGTTTGTAAACTATGTTATTTGTTATTAATAACTGTAGAATTTTAATGCTGAAGGAATGTCTGACACCGTTAGTTCAACCTCATTTTATAAAACAATATATTTGCCCGTTTTTTAAGTTTATCATTTTTTTGTCCTACATAAGACAATGAAATGAAATTTAACACACTTCCATGATCTAAACAGATGTTATATAAAGTTTCTAGGTAAAGCTACTAAAATTTCACTTAGTTTCTTTTTTTTTTTTTTTCGGCTGCACCATGCAGCCTGCAGGATCTTAGTTCCCCGACCAGGGGTCCAATCAGGGCCCTGGCAGTGAAAGCGCTGAGTCTAACTACTGGACTGCCAGGGAACTCCTTCGCTTAGTTTCTTTAAAAGTTCAAAGTCTACTTTAAAACAAATGACAGAAATGTGACTTCAGTGATAATGTTTCACATACAATACATAAAATACATGAGGCCCTTTGGGGAGACCAATTAAAAATTTCACTGCTTTCATACCAGAAACACAATGTTCAATTAAAAGCCCACATTGGATAAAATCACCCAGCGTGGGCTCCCATAGCACCCTGCCATCACATCCTACCTGTAAGTACAAGATCAATGTCTGCGCCCACCACGAGACAGCATGCTCCAAGCATATAAAGATTGCCCCTGCCGTGCACATCAGCCCTATATACCCAGCATTAGCACCTAGCTCAGTGCCTGGTGTAGAGTAGATGTTTAAAAAATATTTGCTGAATATTTATGTGGACCAAACAACAAAACCATATGCTCATCACACTAAGTTCCAGCCTTGATTCTGCAAAATATTAACAGTTCCAATGGCATAATTGATATACAGGTAATGCCTCACATTTCAGCACAAACATTATTGGCAAATCAAGATAAAATGCAGCAAGGTTTACTCAGGACCTTGATGTAGGGGTGGTTCTTGCATGTTGTTCCCCACTGCCTGGCACAGCGCTCCTCCTTCCTGTGCTCAAAAAACTCTGGATTGCGAAGAATAGCCACGCGGCGGCCCTCGTACATCAGAGCAAAAGCCGTGCAGCCGTCCAGCCTCTCTTTATCTTCCTGAGTAGCTGTCAGAACTATCGGTACTGACAAGTTAATGACACCCCCTGCAGGGCACAAAAGAACATAAAGCACACAGCTTGCATTACTCAGCGGGCCTCACATCTACCTTTCACACTTCAGTAGACACTCTTCAAATAATAAAAGATTTATTGCTCCAGTGACAGTGTTTCCACTGGTACCTGGCACAGAAAAGCAGGGAGAGAACAAGCAACAAACCCAGAGTTGAAAACAAAACAAAACAGCAAAAATTAAGAACCTCAACACTGTGCAGCAATACTCCTCACAACCACTCATGAAACTGTCTTTAGGGGTAAGAATCACAGAAGTTTAAGAAACTGTTGAGTAAGGAAGAATCAGCTGGCTAAGCCTAACATCACCAAAAATATATGAGTAAGACAAAGAATTATGCTTCACGGCCTTTACAGGAAAAATATTATAACTGATACTGCTGACAACTACATTTTGAGTGGCAAGTTGGTTAAGTAACTTGAGTATACTTGGTATACCTGGATATCCTTGAGAGAGGAAGACGAAAACACTCAAAAAGTTTTTGTTTTTTGTTTTTTAATCAGAATGGAACTGATGCTAGCTATCACTGGTCAAGAGATAAAGGTAGTAAATAATCAGTGGCTCCATTCAAACCAAAATATGTTGCCAGGGCTTCCCTGGTGGCGCAGTGGTTGAGAGTCCGCCTGCCGACGCAGGGGACACGGGTTCGTACCCCGGTCCGGGAAGATCCCACATGCCGCGAAGCAGCTGGGCCCGTGAGCCATGGCCACTGAGCCTGTGCGTCCGGAGCCTGTGCTCCGCAACGGGAGAGGCCACAACGGTGAGACGCCCGCGTACCGCCAAAAAAAAAAAAAAAAAAAAAAAAAATAATGTTGCCGGTGAGACCAAAGGCACATTCTCAGTTCCCAACCTTTCAAGCTCTGAAAGTGTTTTTTTCTTTCCTATTCGTCATGTGCAAGTTAGAAAAATAAAATACACCCTCAAATTCATATGTGGGTATTATTTACATATCAAAGAGAAACCACACTTTTTGGGAAATCATGGCATGCCTTCTTTGGGCAAAAGGCGTCAACAAAATCAATGATAACAGTTTGGCTGTTTTAAAATTACCACCATAAGGTGGAGTTCAAAATGGAAAATTAATAGGTAGATTTACACCACACCCAAGACTAAGTCATTACTAAGGAGGCAGTCCACAAAGACTTTACCATTATTTCCAAGGAAGAAAATCAAGAAGTAAAATTTAATTCTTCTGTTAAAGGTTCTTGAGAACAATGAGTAGGAATTACATTTTCTAGTATCTATTTTACGCCCCAGTCAAAAGAAGTTATAACACAGAAGAACGTGGTCTCAACTTTGCAGGGTTCTATGACTTTTTTTTAAAATTGAAGTATTATAGTTGACGTACAATATTATGTTCGTTTCAGACGTACAGCATAGTGATTCAACATTTAAACATATTAAGAAATGATCACCATGATAAGTCTAGTAACCATCTGTCATCATACAAAATTATTACCATATTATTCCTTATGCTGTATATTATATACCTGTGACTTATTTATTTTATAACTGGAAGTTTATACACCTCTTAATCCCCTTCACCTATTTAGCCTACCCCCACCCCCTTCTGGCAACCACCAGTTTGTTCCCTGTATCTACAAGTCTGTTTTTGTTTTGTTTGTTCTTTTGTTTTGTTTTTTAAATTCCACATATAAGTGAAATTATATGGTATCTATCTTTCTCTGTTTGACTTATTTCACTTAGCATAATACCCTTCAGGTCCATCCATGTTGCAGCAAATGGCAAAAGTTCATTGTTTTTTATGGCTGCATAGTATTCCATTGTACACACACACACACACACACACACACACACACACACACACACACCACATCTTCTTTATCCATTCACCTATTGATGGGCACTTAGGTTGCTTCCAAATCTTGGCAATTGTAAATAATGCTGCAATGAACATATGGGAACATATATCTTTTCTAGTTAGTGTTTTTGTTTTCTTCACGTAAGTACCCAGAAGTGGAATTGTTGGATCATACAGCATAGTTCTTTAACATTTAGCAATATTTTCTTTATTGTAGTAAATTAATCTTACCAACAGTATACAAAGTTTAAGGTAGCTGGAATGTAATTACAATACCCTAAATATCCATTTCTTTGGCAATTTTTTTTTTTTAGTGTTTTAAAAGAGTAGGAAGAACCATCCTTTTAACCACCTATTTCAGGACTCCTTAACTTGGGACTCCCTGATTCCTTGTTAGAACACCTGGCTTAAGCAAGTATGGGCTTCAGCACAGCACAATTAGTAAGTATGTACACTTCCTGGGGAGAGGCTTTTTACCATGATCAGGTGGATATGGCATAGGGAAACTGTATTTGTTTTTTAAATCCATTTTCAGCCCTAATCCCCAGGTTGTCCTTCTCCCCCTGCAATAAGTCACAATCAAGAAAACTAAAAATGGAAAGATCTCATGATACATTTAAAATATTCAGTACTGATATAATCTAGTCTTTAAGTGCTATCTCCATTAGATGTTACCAGTACTCTCTATAAATAGTGACGAATCCCTGCAACTGTGTGCTTTCTTTTCCATACTCAATGTACTTGAATATTTTAAAATGTCTTACCATCCAGAAGACAATCGAAATGAAGACACTGCAAGTACTCCCTCTCTCTCATAAAGCCATTCAGCGGGGTTGCCCAGCCTTCTGCCAAAACCTGCACCCACTGCATATCCACCTAGTAAATGAGACAGTAAAGAAAAATGCTCTATTTCATGTACTTATGAACAAAAGCACTAATGGCTTTTTGGAGTTTAATTTTGAAAGCAATGGAAACGAACTTCTCAAGAATGTTTATAGATTTTACAAATCTAATCAACAATAAGGGCACTAGGAAAGTATGTATTTTTCTTAATAAATTTGAATAACATTAGGCTTCCCAACATTTCTAGTAAGAATAGCATCTCCTAAACCAGTGGTCCTCAAACTTTAATATGTATTAAGAAACCTCTGGAAGGCTTGTTAAATGAAGACTGCTCCACCCCCCAGTTTCTGATTTAGCTGGTTTGCTGTGGCACAAGGATTTGTATTTTTAACAGGTGCCCAGAAAATGCTAACAATGATGGTCTGGAAACTACACTCTGACAACCACTGTCCTGAACTAAAACAAACTTTAGATAAAAATATTTACCAAAAAAAATCTCTCACCAATGACAGAGTACCCTTCATTTTACAAACACTATATTATTTCTTGAACTTTAAGATTTCTAGTAGATCCCATCAGAATATTAAAGAATTGATGAATTAATGCAAGCTGGATATGCTCATTTTTTAACTGTGTGTGTGTGTGCGTGTGTGCGTGTGTATATAAATATATATATATATAGGTATACCTGGATATGCGAATCATATGAGAAAAGATAAAGTACCTGGCCAAGAGGTGTGCATTATGATGTGACTTACCATGTATTCCCAAAGTATTAGGTTGGCATGTTCCGCTGAAAAATCAAATAATGGTAAAGCATTCCCTTCCTTCAATTCACAGGAAAAAATTATATTCGTGCACCAAATTGTTTCACTTTCAAGTTCTCCTCTTACTAATTTTTCCTAAACCTTTGACAATGGCCACTATTCTTCTCTATTGGAATCTAATTCTAGATGGTATCTATTATGGACTGAATGTTTATGTCCCCCAGAAAATATGTTGAAGCCCTAACCCCCAATGTGAATGTATTTGAAGACAGGGCCCTGAAGGGGTGATAAAGAATAAATGAGGTCATAAGCGTGGGTCCCAACCCAATAGGTCTGGTGCCCTCATAAGAGAAAGAGACACCAGAGCTCCCACACACACCCTGTGAGGATAAGGTAAGAAGGCGTCTGACAGCAAGTCAGCAAGGGAGCCTCGCCAGGAAACAAACCAGCCAGCACCTGGATCTTGGACTTTTTAACTTACTGAACTATGGGAAAATAAATTTCTGTTGTTTAAGCCATCCAGGGTATGGTATTTGTTATGGCAGCCTAGCATACATTATGTGACGTAACCTAATTTTTTAAATTAATTACTTTGCATACTGCTGTGCAAAGAACAAACTACCATATTGAAAAAAAGATCACATTTAGAAAAAGCAGCTGTTTTTCTGGGTTATAGAGTCTAACTGACCTGGATTCATATGCATTCATTCTCAGTTTCGTTCTCTCTCTCTCTCTCTCCCCCCTTCCCTCCT
Source organism: Hyperoodon ampullatus (assembly GCF_949752795.1). Lineage (NCBI taxonomy): Eukaryota > Metazoa > Chordata > Mammalia > Artiodactyla > Ziphiidae > Hyperoodon > Hyperoodon ampullatus. Next base: position 156,771,811 of record NC_136914.1, on the reverse strand, counting down.
CCCTGTCCTGTCTGTGTGTGTCTGTGTGTGTGTGTGTGTGTTTGTGTGTTCGTTCATTTGATGCACAGTCTGTCAGTGACAAAATCTGTTGTTCCTTTGCAAAGTCAGCTTTGAGTGGCTCTGCTCTCCAACTCTCCCTCTCTCTGCTCCCCTGCAGCATGTCTTAGCTTCTGGTCAGAAACCCAATCACACAAATCACCTAGATAATGTACTCCTATCAGGAATTTGAGTAAGTCTTTGAAGAGTCTTCCTCTGACCTCAGAAGGGTTGGGGGTTTATTTTTCTTTCTCCTTACTTGCACATTTGGCACCTCCCTGGGTGTCCAGGATTTTAACTATATTAAAAGAAAGGCTGAGAAATTCTAGTCCTGGTCCACGTTCTTATGCCTAAATCTCTCCATTTTTAAAGTATATCTGAATGACACAATTTAAAATTCTCTAAGATTTGAAAGTGATAAATTATAGCTGCCATTGTCATATCTAGTTTAACTAAGCAGTTTTTTATTGGGAAAAACACCTAATGCTATTATTAGAGATAAGATACACAACAGAATTATTCTTCACAATATAAGAAAGGGAAAGTCAGGGTTTTGACAAGGGATTAGGAAACATGTTTAAAGGAAAAAAATGTTCATTTAAATTATTTAATTATTAACCTTTTAGAACCCATTCCTTCTGATAAGCCTAAAAATCTTACATAATCTTTGTTCTTTGATATTTCATAATAAATAAATATTATGACTAAAATGAAATCAAAGCCATGGTAATTTGGAAATATGGTTTTACAAATTAAACATATTTCCCATCCCTGGGAATTGTGATATACACAACTACCACTATCACCCACACCCTCAAACACAAAAATAAAATCACAAATTCTATAGACTAACAACTATACATAAGGTTAAATCACTCAGTAGGAAAAGGAACAAAGTACTCACTTTATTAATTTTCAATGCTGGTAATGTTTCTGCATCTGTTTTTGCCAAATGAAGTTTATTTTCTGGCACATACAGTTCTTTCACTTCATAAGAGGCATCCACAGGTACAATATCCTATACATACACAAAAGTACAGTTAAATGTTTGATTCAACAATTTAGCTTTCTCCAAAGGGCATCTTAATGAAGAAAATTAACATTTCAAAATGAGACTTAAAAAACGAAGTATAAGGGCTTCCCTGGTGGCGCAGTGGTTGGGAGTCTGCCTGCCAATGCAGGGGACACGGGTTCGAGCCCTGGTCTGGGAAGATCCCACATGCCGCAGAGCAACTAGCCCCGTGAGCCACAAATACTGAGCCTGCGCGTCTGGAGCCTGTGTTCCGCAACGAGAGGCCGCGATAGTGAGAGGCCCGTGCACCGCGATGAGGAGTGGCCCCCACTTGCCGCAACTAGAGAAAGCCCTCACACAGAAACGAAGAGCCAACACAGCCATAAATAAATGAATAAATAAATGAATAAATAATTGATTAATTAAAAAAAAAAACAAAAAAAAACGAAGTGTAAGAGAGGGATTTAATGCTGTACCTCCCAATCAATTTTCCTAGTGACAGCTGGTCTACTTGCAAGCAGGTAACATCCCACATGCAAGACTTCATTAATTGTAATCTCCCACTATCTAGTGAGATAGAAATTCCTGGAATGTGTCATAAGTCAAGATCATGCAGCTGCAAAGAAGAGGTGACCTCAAGTAAGGGGTAATGATAAAAATAATTTGGAAACAAAGAAATAAACAAAAAAAAGCACTCTAAACATAATCATTATTTTCTGTAACATATTATAAAACCATTTCATTCCAGCTTCCACATGCATCTTTGTCACCACTGTCACTAAAGCCACCTTCTTAGTCATGTAACACAGTATTCCAGAGCACGTCAGCTCTACTCCCACCACTGCAGTTTGAGAAACAGCACTCTCTGATGTCTTAACGAAATGTAGTCCGGAAATTTTAACCAAACTTCCTAGTATTCATTTATATCACACTGCACAGCATGCAGGATCTTAGTTCCCTGACCAGGAATCAAAGCGGCGCCCGCTGCAGTGGAAGAGCAGAGTATTGTTTTTTTTTAACATCTTTATTGGAGTATAATTGCTTTACAATGGTGTGTTAGTTTCTGCTTTATAACAAAGTGAATCAGTTATACATATGAAGGGTGGAGTCTTAACCACTGGACCACCAGGGAAATCCTACTAAATGTGTTTAATTACTTTAAAATTTTCCAGTCAAATCAATCAAGTAATCTCTATAAGCATACAAAACTGGCACTGATTAAGGGTTTTCCATATGTATCCAAGCAATAATTTCTTATGCAAAATAAATTAATTCTCAAGAGAATAAGAAGACAAGCCACAGACTGAGACAAAATATCTGGAAAAGGCATATCTGAAAAAGGACTGTTACCCAAAATATACAAAGAACTCTTAAAACTCAACAGTAAGAAAAGAACCCTATTAGAAAATGGGCCAGAGACCTGAACAGACAACTCACAAAAAGGATACACAGATGACAAATAAGTATATGAAACGATACTCTACATCATATATCATCAAGGAAATGCAATTTAAAACAACGAGATACCACTATTAGAATATACTTATTAAAATGACCAAAATCCAAAACACTGACCACATCGAATGCTGACAAGGATGCGGAGCAACAGGAACTCTCATTCACTGGTGGTGTGAATGCAAAATGGTACAGCTGCTTTAGAAGACAATCTGGTGATTTCTTACAAAGCTAAACATACTCTCACCAAATAATCCAGCCATCATGCTCCTTGGTATTTACTCAAATGAGGTGAAAACTTACATCCACCTGCACACAGATGTTTATAGCAGCCTTACTCATAATTGCCAAAACTTGAAAGCAACCAAGAAGTCCTTTAGTAGATGAATGGATAAACTGTGGTACATCCAGACAATGGAATATTAATTATTCAGCACTAAGAAGAAATGAGCTATCAAGCCATGAAAAGACATGGAGAAAACTTAAATGCAGACTACTAAGTAAAAGAAGCCCATCTGAAAAGGCTACACATTGTATGATTTCAACTATGTGACATTCTGAAAAGGCAAAACTATGGAGACAGTAAAAACACTGGTGGTTGCCCAGGGTTACAGGGGAGGGGAGAAGGGATGAATAGGAAGAACACAGGGGATTTTCTAGGGCAGTGCAACTATCCTCTATGATACTACAATGGTGTATAAATGTCATTACACATTTGTCAAAACCCATAGAAGGTTCAACGCTAATGTAAACTATGAACTATGGATGATAACAATGTGTCAATGTAGGTTCATCCATTATAACAAAGGTACCACTCTGGTGAGGGACACTGGTAGCAGGATAAGCTGTGTGTAGCAGGGAGTGGAGCCATGGGAGTTCATTCTCTATACTTTCCACTCAAGTTTTGCTGTGAACCTGAAACTGCTCTAAAAAATAAAACCCATTTTAAAAAATGCATAACAACAGAAAAAGTAATTCAAAATGAATATTAATGGAAGAACCAGGTGTTTAAGGACAATACCTACTACTTTTAGAAAGAAAAAGTTTGAGAAGAAACTTCAACTTACATTTGGACTTTGATTAATATCTTCAGTAGTGGAAAAAAGCAGAGTCAGATATGTGTCTCAAAGCTAGACGATCTCATGAAAGCCTGAGTGCTACCACTCAAGCAGTCCGTATGGGTTCTGAGAATCTAGAAAGAATTATTCTACTACATTTTTCTGACGTTCTGTTCCCTCAAAGATGGAGCAGCACTGGCTAAATCATGTACCAGAATCAAGCTCCTCCTACCAGTAAATTCAAGGCCTCTGATCTTTCTCATGAAAAACCCAAGAATGAATAAGAAGAGTAAACATGAAGGAAAAAAGAAAGAAATAATAAAATTAAAAGACATAAATAAAGAAGCACTGCTTACTACCATACCACGTTCAGCTAGGTCTCTGGAGGCCCTTTGTTCTTTGAGCATCCCACTACTCACGGGAAAGTAGAAAGTGTGTGTTAAGCACAAACTCTGCACAGCACAGGGCACTTCATAAACCTTCCAGACCGCCTTCTGCAATTAAGCCTGCAGTAGGTACCCACAGCAGAAGGCTATTTATTGTATTTACTAACGGTAAACACTACATGAGTGCATCAAAGAATAATGATGAAGGAAGAGAGACAGCTTCCACTGGCTGCCTCAATTTTCTCTTTGTAGATGTAAATACTGTACAACCTTGTAAAGACTCTTTCTTAAATCTACAAAGAGAAATAGCTTAAGGTAGTCCATTCTGTACCTCCTAACTCCAGGAATTATTTTTAATACATTTATTTTAAATTATAAAACAGCAATAAAGAGAATGTGGAAAGGAGAAAAACCCATCACCTTATACATGGCTATTATTGTCATTTCTGTATATTCCCCTCCAAGCGTTTTTCACCCATGGGCATTACAGGGCAACTGGTAGCTTCAGCATTTTACAAAGGCTATTACTCCATCAACCAGAAAACAGAAATTCAGAATCAACTTTTCCCAGAACAGTATGATGTGCATTAAGTGAACTGCACACACTCCCTTTATGTTCAATTAGCTTCTTGGACATGTAAAGCTCTGAAAGGTACCTTGAGGAACACACATTTTTGTAAAATAAAGAATTTAAGTCTTTCACACTAGGAACAAATGCTAAATTAAATTACACAAAAAGTCAGGCATTCATTAGGGCTTTTGTGAGAAAGAGTATGGTAAAGTTTCACAAGTGTAAAATTTCACACTTGAAATTAAATATCTGCATTAATCACAAAACATTAGAGACACAACATTTTCAAAACCAAAAAGAGCTACAAGAAAGCAACACAGGTCTATAGGTCAGTTATTTCTGATTTTTGTACTTAAGACCTGAGTTCAGATTCTAACAGTGCAACCTTGAGCAGGTTATCTAACATTTCTCACCTTGTCTCTGTCTCAGCTGTTTAACAACACTGCCACCAAAAAGTTTGTGTGTGTGTGTGTATGTGTGTGTGTGTGTGTAGTTACAGGGCTGCTGTGACAAATGACTTAAAGTATGTAAACTGCGGGGCTCACATTTACTGGATGCTAACAACAATACCAGCAATGTTCTAAGGGTTTCACGTGAATTAATTCATTTAATTTTCATGCAATCCTACCTATGAAAGTAGAAGAAACTATTGCTATCCTCCTTTTACAGATGAGGAAATTAAGGCTCAGGAGAGGTTAATAACTTGCCCCAAATCCCTGTTGTACCGTGTTCCAATGTGCTTACCACACAAATAAATACTCAATAAATAATAGTTATAGTGTGCTTGCTACATGCCAGGAACTGTTCTAAGCACTCTACATTTATTAATAGAATCCTCAGTACAATTCTGAGACAGGTACTATTTTTATTTCCCATTTCACAGATGAGAGAATTGAAGCCAGAGAAATCAGGTTATTTTTTCCAAGGTCGTACAGTTAATTGATAAGTGTTGGAACTGGGATTCCAACTCAGGTCCCAACACTATGCTCCTCCAAATAAAAAAACAAATTTTTAAAAATAAAAATTAAAAGAAAAACCTTTACTGTTTTTCCCATAAAACTAAGTTATAAAACATTTTGCCACATAAATTGTTCTTAGTTTACTTTCATGATTTTATTAAACATTTACAATTCCCAGCGTTTCTGGTCAGTGTGTGATCTTTCTGTGTTAATAAAGTCCTAGACAAAAAGTAAAGATATTCAACATTTCAGTTACATCTAAACATTTCTATTAATAACAAGTGAACGATTTTCAACCAACTTTCTCAAACTCCATCACTGTGAATAAATTGAAAACCTCCACTTCCACCACTTGAGACCCCTTAGAACTTTGAAAACCAGAATCACAGTCTGGGAATAAATGACACAGGAACTCCAGGGAAGAGAAGAATTTCACAGATACAAACAACTCTACGTAAAGCTTTCTTTGCCATCTCTGAAGCCTATATTATTTTGTAAGGATGAGATGCCTTTTTTGTGATGGTGTTGACTACTCTCCCCCACACCCCATTTACCACTAATAGCTGTCAACAATCTTGGAGGGTCAGAGGAGCGCATCCAACAGACTAAATCTTTTCATCTCTGTTGGACGCAACAGGGCATTTTTAGCTGGTTTCCTAAGCCATCATCACTAGAGTCAGCTCACAAATACTAATGAATAGCAGCAGTGCACACTGCCCACTGTAATGCTCCCAGCACAAGGCTGGGTGTGTCTCCGCCTTGCCTCCACCCTGGAATCTCCCCTTCTGTAGAACGCCACGACACTGGAGTGTACACTCAGGTATGTGAATCTGCTCCCTCTGAAGAGACTCTGTTCAAAGTAAGAACTGAGAACCAACAAATGTTTCCTTCTATACATCGTGTCTATTTCCTTCCAACCACACCCTAAGTTAAAAAACAAGTGTACAGTTTGTGAGTAAATCCAAGAGAACTAGTTTGAACATGAGAGAGTGGTATCTATATTATAAAACCAACCAAATTATTTTTTTAATGTTCTGTACACTAATAATGCCTTAGCTTTAGTAATGCATGTTAGTAATGTGCTGCTTTGTATGCATGAACATAGAGGCTATAATCACTTTTTTTTTTTAATTTTTATTGGCCATGCCACATGGCTTGCAGGATCTTTGTTCCCCAACCAGGATTCAAACCCGTGCCCCCCTGCAGTGGAAGTGTGGAGTCCAAACAACTGGACCGCCAGGGAATTCCCCTATAATCACTTGCTTTTCAAAAAGGAGGGAAGTCGTTTGAGAAAATAATTTTAAATAACATAAAATTTTATTGTTTAATATTTATAATTAAAATTTTATTAAAATTATTTAAGTATAAAATTGTTTTCATTACAAGCATGTCACAAAATTCTTCCCTTTTCAAAATTCACACCCTGCAATTATTTTAAACTGAATTTTAACCTCACAACTTAGATATAAAATTCTTCTGATATCTAACCAATGGCAAAATAAAGGTTCAAGAGGTTGCTACTGTTTTTCTCTTCTAAAAAGGTACATAAAGTGAGCACTTTTGGAATTAACACAAACATAGCAGGAGCCAACAGGAACATGGAACACATACTCAGAGGAAGCAAGTTCTCTGTGGATTGGACATGTAGAGAGAAGAGAACTATCAGGAAGACAAAAAGTTTTTAAAATGCAGACACAGCCAGTTCCTAGCACATTCTACTGACAAATAGTTTTCGTTTCCAAAACCACTACTGAACATCTAAAAGAGTCAAAACCACCTCAAAGTGAGACAAGAGATCTGGACAATAGAACATGAAGTCCCTGCCACATGAGCTACCCATTTTAGTTGGGATTCACTTGGATTCCCAGAGACACCGTCAGCTGTTAGAAAATAATGTGTTCTTCTGAAACCTGTACAAATAAAACCTTTTATTTAAGGAAATTTCCTTTAAAACAAAAATATCACAAGCCAGGTCAGGAACAAGTGTTCATGTACCTAACCCCTTACTTCCAGTTTTATGAGCTCCATAGTCACCAAGTATTTAAGGGTAGAGAGGAAACAGGGGTGCTCCTAGGAGTTCTCCTGAGTAGGGGGTCAGTAAACAAATTCACATGCTACCATTAATGAGGAAGGTCTAGAAATATTTTAAAATTTAATTTTAAAATGTAACATGGATACTCAAAACTTTTTCTTTTTTTTTTTTTTTGCTTGACTGACTAAATACAATCTAAGACCTAACATATGTTGTATCCATATCTTTGTTCAAAGAGAAAATTGTTTTTTCCTGGAAACTGGCCGGCAGAACAAACAACATTCACTACCTGAAAATAATAGTTCTTGCCTTCTCTTTCTAATCTTCCTGAAGAACTGTGAACAAGTTAATAAACACAGTGACTTCACATTTAAAATTTTTCCTTTAAGTATTTTCTGAACTTTTTCTTGAGCCAAATCTCAACAGATTTGAACACTAGAGCTCAATCATATTTTTATGAAACTATTAAATTTCTATTATCTAAGCTACATGCATCCAAAGCATGAACACTAACGACATACTGGCATCACTTTAAAACTGAGCTGCAAAGTCTGGTTTTACATGCAGTATAAAACCCATTTAGAGCACTAAACCACCATTTCATAGGAAGACAAACCTTTAAATAATTTATAGCACTACTAAATCTAGAGCTCCTAGTAGATTTAAAAACAGTATTTAAAATATCACTTTAGATTAAAACCATCAGCAAGAAGCCTACTTCTTTATGTCATAACCCGCCAAGTTAAAATGCAATACCAGCAGGCCATCTAGTGACCATTCAAGGGTTAGGAAAAAACTTAAATAAAAAACCCTCAGTATTTTCCAGTGTCTTCTATCTTCTTGGATAAAAATGTGCCAACTGAAGCATACTGAGAAAATAAAGATGCCCTGACAAAAATACTGAGAAATTAAGTATTTATTTAAATGACCACACTGCCTATACCAATTATACTACATAAGCCAGATCAAAAGAGAAATAAGACAATCCAGAGATGACAGAACCAAAATACCCATCATCCTAATACCCACTGTAGACCACACTAAAAATATTTTTTCCTGGACAATGAAAATCAATTCCATATCTTAATAATGATAAAATTTCATATTCTAAGGCAAATCAAGGAAAATTTAAACATGAAAAATTGTCACTGCCCTTTGACCTCTCTCCCCTCTACTGTGCATCGTGTATCTGCATTATGCATTGGCCTAACCTTCCCCAGTGGCAGAAATTCATGTTCAATCATAAAGAGCAATGTTCTCCTAGCACCAACAAGACAACTCCTTAAAAGATAACATTCCTTCTTGGGGACTTCCCTGGTTGGCGCAGTGGTTAAGAATCCACCTGCCAATGCAGGGGACACGGGTTCGAGCCCTGGTCTGGGAAGATCCCACATGCCACGGAGCAACTAAGCCCGTGTGCCACAACTACTGAGCCTGTACTCTAGAGCCCACGAGCCACAACTACTGAAGCCCACGCACATATAGCCTGTGCTCCGCAACAAGAGAAGCCACCACAATGAGAAGCCCGCGCACTGCAACAAAGACTAGCCCCCGCTTGACGCAACTAGAGAGAGCCCACGCACAGCAACCAAGGCCCAACACAGCCAAAAATAAATATATTAATTAATTAATTTTTTAAAAAAGATAACATTCCTTCATGATCTTGTAAGGGGCCACAATGACCCCCACTTTGTACTCACAGATCTGGATTGTGCAAACTATCTAGGTCATTTAATGTACAGCCCTCTGTCTCAAAAACCTATATAACTGTGCTTTGACCTTTAAGGGCAGAACAGTACTCAGAGCTTGCTGAGGGCCTGTTCCTGGGTTAATAAAATCCTCTATTTGACTCGAATAAAGTTTTCTATTTCTTTCTTAGATGGATTAATTTTTTGTCGACAGTAAAGAATGTTAAAGAAACAATACCTGGTAGAATTCATTTCAGAAGAGTCTCTCCAAAGTAATACAGAGCATCAGGCAGAAAAAATTCCACTTATCACCAGAGGAGGCAGCACTTGCCAAACACCTGAACCATCCTGGGACAAACAACTTCAACTCCCTGAATCTGTTTCCTCATCAGTAAAATGAGGAAAATTATAACTACTTCTCAAAGTTTTAACAAAAATTAAATGCAATAATGCTGGGCTTCCCTGGTGGCGCAGTGGTTGAGAGTCCGCCTGCCGATGCAGGGGACACGGGTTCGTGCCCCGGTCCGGGAGGATCCCACATGCCGCGGAGCGGCTGGGCCTGTGGGCCGTGGCCGCTGGGCCTGCGCGTCCGGAGCCTGTGCTCCGCAACGGGAGAGGCCACAACAGTGAGAGGCCCGCGTACAGCAAAAAAAAAAAAAAAAAAGCAATAATGCTACTGAAGGGGCTACCAAAGGCTTTGCACATGCTAAGAGTTCTGCTCTTCCATCTCTACCTGTGCCATTCCCTGCCAGCACTCACAATTATATTCTTAGACATAATGCTAGTCAACGCAGAACCTCTAATCTTCACATCCCCACTCAAAGCACACACTAGACAGCTATGGAGATTTGGTTACTATTCCCTGAAAACACCACTGCACTCGACATCTTCATCCCCTCCACCCACAATCTATATTTGTGATATTAACTCTATCATGTGAGCTCACATAACCCACCCTTGGAAAACCTAACAAATATCTTTGTGGAACTTCCCTGGTGGTGCAGTGGTTAGGACTCCAAGTTCCCAATGCAGGGGGCCCAGGTTCAATCCTTGCTCAGGGAACTAGATGCCCCATGCATGCCACAACCAAGAGTTCGCATGCCGCAACTAAGGAGCCTACGAGCCGCAACTAAAGGAGCCTGCCTGCCACAACTAAGACCCGACACAACCAAAAAAATAAACAAATAAATAAATAAAATGTTTTTTAAATGTCTTTGTGATGACAATGAAGTTGAATTGCACTGGCTACCCCTGGACCACCAGAGAGAAGGAGCTTGTTAGGAAAAGCACGTTACACTAAGTCACCTTGCGATAAGGGTGCAGCAGGCAAAGAAACTCCTTGTATCACCAACTAACCATAAACTCTGAGCTGAACATCAGGTGTGCACTGGTTTCCCCATGTATCCTAATGTTCACCTGAGATTCAACTTTGTGAGAAAATCAAAGGAGAATAAACGCCAGAACAGAAGTAGTTGGGTATGTGTGCATATTTCTTCCTTCAATTGTACTTTTAAATTCTATATCATGTTATAAAAGAAAAAAAAGAATTTATATAGTCATTCTAGTTTATAAATAATGGTAGTAAGGACCAAAAATTTAGGTCCATGAGGCAGGAATCTGTACTGTCTAATTCACTGCCACATCCACAGTGGTTTACAACAGTGCCTAGCATGTATGGCACTAGGTATTTGTTAAATTAACTCACAGGATCAACCAGTACAAACAGAAATACATACTTTCAATGGGAAGTGAAGTCATTTACTTAGGAAAGCATATAACTGAAATCTTTTCAGGGTGGTTCCCAAAAAAGCAATTGCATTAAGGAGGCATTTACATTTATTCTTTTGTCACCACCCAGCTTTAGAATAAAAATGAGTAATTTTCAAAAGAAAATTTCCCTGTCTTAAACTAATATAACCAGAATACCTTTCTGGCCGTAAATTTAATTATATTGTACTTGAGTTGTAATAAGAACACTCTTCAAAGTAAAAGCCAGAGGCATATGAAAATGAATTCTAGGACTCCATGTACCTGGAATCCTAGGTATGGAGTCCAATAAGTTCATGAACAAGTTAGTTAATATCTCTGAAATACTTCACAGGTTTACTCTGTGAATAAAATCAGACAACATACACAAAGTACTCAGTGCAAAGACCAAGTAGGAAACCACCAAAGTAATTCAAGTGAGAGGTGGTTAGAAGCTAAAGTAGGACAAAAGACCACTTCCCCTGAGATTCTAACAATCAAAGCAAATATTTTAAAAGACACAAAGTCCCACATACATGTCCCTTACAAGAAGTATTCACTAGATGTTAGTTTATCTATCCCTCTTTTTCAAAACCTTGAATGAAACTGTCCAATTATCAGATTGTCTAGCAAGAATAATATAGACTAATATCTGTATAAAAGGAAGAATAATAGGTATAATCATTAATTAGGAACAAACAAATTGGGAGCAAGGCATTAAGGCCACAGAGACTAAGGAAAGCAATGGCATCAAAAAAAGAAAAAAAGTAAACACTGTGGTGAAAGGCATAAGGACAATAATTTTTAAAAAAGCAGCTTGGAACCAAACTATGGAGAAGCTTGAACACAAATTACCTTAATTCTACAAACAATGGGGGAAAAAATCAATATATATTTTAGAGTAAAAAACAGAAAGGATTAGACTACACTTTAGAAATGTTATTCTGCCAACAATATAAAATGGAATAAAAGGCAGACAGGACTGGAGGTGGGGTGACCAATTGTACAGTGGCAGTCAACACTAAATTTTTTACCATTACAGGGGGAAAAAAAAGGCAAAGTCCTGTGCATAACAGACACCACATGAGCCTCCATTTTCATTTTACAGAATCATGGTTAAAAATAATTTAAGTCTAAATACAGTGAGGGATCTTGGATTGAATCCAAGAATAGGAAAGGATAATAGTGGAAAAGCTTGTGAAATCCAAATAAGTTTGTGCTTTAGTACAAAGTACCAAGCTTAATTTCTCAGTTTTGAGAAATGGTCTATGATCATGTAAGTTATCAACCTAAGAGGAAGCTGGGTGAAGGATATACAAGAACGCTCTGTAATATTTTTAGATTTACAGAAGAACTGCCAAATTTTCTCAAGATAAATTTCTCTTGAAAAACAACAAATCATCTTCCCACTACAAAAAAAAAAAAAAAAAGAAGAAGAAAGAAAAAAGTCTCTATGTAGGTAAAAGTGTCAAACTCAAAGGACGCAACTCTGAGTAGGGCCCCAAAGAAGTGTTTAGGAATTGAAGGAAAGAAAGAATGGAGGGAGGGTAGCCATCACACTCTAAGTTTAGTAATCTCTTAAGTGTCTGAACTATCTATAGCCCATAAAATGGCTTCTGAGATTCATGAGCCCCCTAAAATTTTATGAGAATATCTATGTGTATTTTTCTGAAGTTTTATAAAACACTTAAGAATCAGTAATTAGATACAAAAAACAGACAATCCAAACTAACAGAAAATAGAACTATTGGGAATTCCCTAACGGTCCAGTGGTTGAGACTCTGCACTTTCACTGCCATGGGCCAGGGTTCGATCCCTGGTCAGGGAACTAAGATCCTGCAAGCCGCACGGCATGGCCAAAAATAGAAAAATAAAAAAGAAAACAGAATTAAGTATAACTTTCTAACATTGATATGACAAATCTCAAGTTAAAAAAAAAGATAGGTTCAATATATAAGAAATGTAAACAAAACTACAATCTAAATATAAAGGAAAAATACTGAAAACACAGTTTCAATGAAAATGGCATAGAATTAATATTTATTGATTTCATACAAATTTATAACTATAAATAACCCCAAAAGAGTAAAAGTAGAGTAAGGATAGACAATTCACTGAAAATAAAACAGAGATTACACAACAGACCACCACCTAACAAACAGAAAGGCCAGCTAATCTATAAAATCAAACTTTCTTGAGCCCATCACAGAGCTGAGGTCCTAAAGCAGTAACATGAGCTGCTTCCAAAGAGTGACAAGTCCCACCAAGAAAAGTCAAGACATATGAATTATCTCCCTTTAGTAAAGCCTGGGAGGAAGAGATGGCTGCAAGAAAAGCAGGAAGAAGAAAACAGCTTTAAAGTTTTGAAAATTCTTCAAGGCTGAGTGTGGACTAGTGTGACAGGTGAGTATCACTGGGAACCCAGACGTGAGGAGCTCTGCGCCCACTCACAAGCAGGCCTACAGGAGGTATGCAGAAGGAACGTGAAGAGCAGGTCTGGAGACCAGAGCCCGCTCCCTCAGTGACGCACAAGCACAAAGCTCTGCCCACTCCCTGCAGCACTGTCTCATCCAAGACGAAAGCCTTAGGCTGATGGGGGAGGGCAGGAAACCACTTCCCACCCGACCCCTAGCCTCCCAGGGTCTGCTGTTTTGGGGGAGGGGTAGAAGCAAGTATGGCCTGCCAAAAGGAGGTGGAAGAAACTCTCTTGGCCCAGGATCCTGAACCGATACAAACCAGGGATCTGCACGTGAGGAGCAGAAAACTCACCCTCCAAGACCTCCCAGGTTCAAAGAGAGGCTGGCTACCGTGCAGGGAGGGGAAGCAACACTGAGAAAGACCCACTCCAAGATCCAGAAGCATAGGTCCTGCTTAAGACTGAATCTGGACCAGCAGAACTGAAAACCACCACTGCTCCCCCATCATGACCTTGGCACTAAGTAATAAGCAACAGTAGTTTACTGCTGTGAGAGAGGAGCAAGAGCCTGGAAGGAGACCCCTTCTGTGGTACAGGCATATAGGGAATGCTAAAAGCTGAGGATGGAGCAGAAACACTGGGGAAAACCCTCCAGCAGGCCAGATCCCACACTAAGCACAAGGAAAACAGCTCACCACTGGAGAAATGTGAAGCGGGTGTCACATGAAGAATAACTATAGAATAAGGAAACCCTAACCCAGCTGAACTACTTATTAAACTAACTCAACTCACTACACTAACAGTGTGACAGAAGAAGCATAAATGCCCAAAGCATAAATACCACTTACCTCAATCTCTACTGTTCTTCCAGACACAACACCCAGCATTCAATAGAAAATTAGGACACATGAAAAAGAGGAAGAAAAAACACCCACTGTTAAGAAATACAGCAAGATCCAGAAATGACCCAGAGGTTAGAACCATCAGGCAGGACTTTAAAATAATTAAAATTACTATGTTAAAAGATCTAGTGCAAAAGTGGACAGCATGCCTAAAAAGATAAAGGATTTCAACAGAGAGATGTAGACTATACTAAAAACAAAAAAGCCAAATGATGATAGAATTTTTTAATTATCAGAGTTTAAAAATTCTTCCTATGGGAAAATCAATATATTGGATACAGCTAAGGAATCAGTAACCTTGAAAATAAGTGAATAGAAATTAATAAAGCTGAAAAGTTAAGACAAAAAAGTGTGAAACAACAGAGCATCTTTAGGCTGCGGGAAAATATTATATTGTCCAACATATGTGTAACTGGAGTCCCAGAAGGAGGAGAGAGAATAGGACAAAAGGAATATTTGAAGACATAATGGTCAAGAGTTTTCAAAAACCAATAAAAGAATAAACTACCAACCCAAGAAAGTAAAAGAACTCTGAACTGAAAGAAATAGACCTAAATATACTGAAAGACTTATAAACTTCATACTAAAACTGCTGAAAACCAAAAAGATTAAGAGCAAATGTTGAATTTAGGCAGAAAAAAAAAAAAGAAACATAATAAAGAGGGGAAAAAAGAAAAGAATCACATCAGACTTTCATCAGAAACAATGCAAACAAGAGGACCATGGAACAACATCTTTAAAGTACTAAAAGAAAAACACCTGTCAACCCAGAACTCTATGCCCAACAAACACATGAAAAGATGTTCATCATCACTAATTATTAGAAAAATACAAATCAAAACTACAATGAGGTACCATCTCACACCAGTTGGAATGCCCTTTATTAAAAAGTCTACAAATAATAAACACTGGAGAGGGTGTGGAGGAAAAGGAACCCTCTTATGCTGTCTGTGGGAATGTAAACTGGTGCAACCACTATGGAAAACAGTATAGAGGTTCCTCCAAAAACTAAAAATAGAGTTGCCATATGATCCAGCAATCCCACTCCTGGGCATACACCCAGACAAAACTATAATTCAAAAAGATATATGCAGCACCACTATCTGCAATAGCCAAGACATGGAAACAGCCTAAATGTCCATCAACAGATGAATGGATAAACAAGATATGGTATATACATACAATGGAATATTACTCTGCCATAAAAAGGAATGAAATAATGCCATTTGCAGCAACATGGATGGACCTAGAGATTATCATACTAAGCAAAGTTAAGTCCGAAAGAGAAAGACAAATACCACCTTACATCACTTATATGTGGAATCTAAAATACAACACAAATGAACATATCTACGAAACAAAAACAGATTTACAGATATAGAGAACAGACTTGTGATTGCCAAGGGGGAGGGGGGGTGTGGGAGGGAAGGACTGGGAGTTTGGGATTAGCAAATGCAAACTATTATATATAGGATGGATTAATAACAAGGTCCTATTGTATAGCACAGGGAACTATATTCAATATCCCGTGATAAACCATAATGGAAAAGAATATGAAAAAGAACATATATATATATAACTGAGTCACTTTGCTGTACAGCAGAAATTAAACACAACATTGTAAATCAACTATACTTCAATAAAATTTTTTAAAATGTATACTATGCCCTCCCCAAAAAAATCTTTTAAAAATGAACAAACAGATGAGAAAGATCTGATATAAGCCTTTCTAAACTCAGTCTTCTGTGCCTCCCAGTATGCTATGTATACATTGAAACTACGGTTTCTAGGACACTTTCTAGGAGTTACATACTCTAATTTCTATCACCTAAAACGTAAATTCCTCAAGGACAGAAACACAGCTGGTTAAGCTCTGTAGTGCCAGTGCCCTAGAATGTGACTAACTACAGTAGCAGGCTTTTAACAGATATCGGATTGATGATGGATAATGAAAGAATGAATAATGAAGAGATGAGAGGGAAGCCAGAAGCAGAGCAATAGGACTGGCTCAAGAGCTCAGAAGTTGGTTAATAGGAAACCTATCAACCAACAGAAAAATGAAGAAGAGCAGAAAGATCAAGTACAAAACCTTCTGGGATTAGGTCTCATTGACCTGCAGAGAGTACATCAATATATATAAAGAAAAACATCAGAGCAGGGCAGTTAGCAATTCATTTTATTTTTATTTATTCAGCTAAAATGCTTATGTAAGGGAAATAAATTAGGAAAGCAAGTCCCAGACTAATCATCTGGTAAATATTTTATAATATGGAAAAATACAAAGGCTAAACATTCATAGTACATTCAGATATAGGTAATTTTTATTTAAAAGTTTTATGCCTAGTATATCCAGTAAGAAATACTAGATGAAAGAGTTTTATGGTAATAGGATTTTAAAAGTCAAGAGTGGATTCAGAAATCACAAGCCACGGTTAGGACAGAATGAGGAGCAATGATGCAACGCCAACTGTCTACCACCATATCAGGAGTTGCTGTGCAGCACTGAACAGCAAAGGTAGGGACCCCACCACTCGGGAGAAAGGAACTACTGACTCCCACATGAAGGCCAGATCCTCTTCAGCTAAATGAACTGTGAGCCTCCACTGGAAAAAGGGAAGTATGGAGAAAGGAGCAGAGAAGGGAAGAAAAATAACTTCTAAAAACTGAGATTAAACTAAACTCAGAGAATCATGCACCTAGTGGGCCCAAGTTCTGGATAACATCAAACCTCTTTACGTTTCCATATGTTCAGGAACGAGACAAAGGTTGTTATGTCCTGGAACCTTCACCCCCCTAAAAGTCAACCATAAGATGTCATCAAGTTATCACAGGGGAAATCTGGACTCTCTAAATGTTTAGGAAAAGTTAAATATATTATGTAACTCAACTTAAAAATATACTGATGCCAAGCTGTAGAGCTGAATAACCAAGGCTGAATTTCCTCTATAAGGTATTTGTGTGTTAAAATTACAGGTAAAATAAAAGATTGTTTGTCTCTCAAGCCTCCTGTGGTTTAGACTGACTGGAATATTTCACATGTGGTATATATACGATGCCCCCCACAGCACCTAACACAGTGACACACATGCACAGAAAGCCATCAGTGCTATAAAGAATTTAAAATGCACATATTCAGCAATTAATGTATTCAACAACACATTAAAAGGATCATACACCTTGATCAAGTGGGATTAATCCCAGGGGTGCAAAGGGTGGTTCGATATCCACAAATCAACTGATGTGATATGCCACATTACCAATATGAACAATAAAAATCATATGATCATATGGATAGAGGCAGAAAAAACCTCTGACAAAGTTCAACATCTATTTACGATAAAAACTCTCAACAAAGTGGGTATAGAGAGAACACACCTCAATATGATAAAGGCCATATATGATAAGCCCACAGCTAACAGCATACTCAATGGTTAAAGCATTTCCTCTAAGATCAGGAACAAGACAAAGTTGTCTACTCTCACCATTTTTATTCAACATAGTATTGGAAGTCTTAGTCACAGCAATCAGACAAGAAAAATAAATAAAAGGCAACCAAACTGGAAAGGAAGAAGTAACACTGTCACTGCAGCTAACATGATACTTTACACAAAAAATCCTCAAGACACTACCAAAAACTACTATAGCTAATCAACGAATCTGGTAAAGTTGCAGGACACAAAATTAATATATAGAAATCTGTTGCATTTCTATACACTAACAATGAACTATCAGAAAGAGAAATTAAGAAGATAATTCCATTTACGATCACATCAAAAAGAATAAAATAGGAATAAATCTAACTAAGGAAGTAAAAGACTTCTTCTCAGAAAACTATAAGACACTGATGAAAGAAACTGAAGATGACACCAACATGCAAAGATATACCTTGGTCATGGACTAGAAGAATTAATATTGTTAAAATGACCACACTACCCAAGGCAATCTACAAATTCACTTCAATTCCTAACAAAATACTAATGGCATTTTTTACAGAACTGGAAAAAATAATTGTAAAATTTGTATGGAAACACAAAAGACCCCAAACAGCTAAAACAATCTTGAGAAAGAAGAACAAAGCTGGAGGTATCATGCTCCCTGATTTCAAACTACAGTATAAAGCTACTGTCATCAAAACAGTACGGTACTGATACAAAAACAGACACATAGATCAAAGGAACACAACAGAGAGCCCAGAAATGAACCCACACTTATATGGGCAATTAATCTATGAAAAAGGAGCCAAGAATATACAATAGGAAAAAGACAGCATCTTCAATAAATGATTTTGGGAAAAGTGGACAGCTACATGCAAAACAATCAAACTGGAGCAGAAGCAAGAAGAACTACAATCCTGCAGCCTGTGGAACAAAAACCCACATTCACGGAACGATACACAAGATGAAAAGGCAGAGGGCTATGTACCAGATGAAGGAACAAGACAAAACCCCAAAAAAACAACTAAATGAAGTAGAGAGAGGCAACCTTCCAGAAAAAGAATTCAGAATAATGATAGTGAAGATGATCCAGGACCTCAGAAAAAGAATGGAGGCAAAGATCGAGAAGATGCAAGAAATGTTTAACAAAGACCTAGAAGAATTAAAGAACAAACAACCAGAGATGAACAATACAATAACTGAAATGAAAACTACACTAGAAGGATTCAATAGCAGAATAACTGAGGCAGAAGAACAGATAAGTGACCTGGAAGACAGAATGGTGGAATCCACCGCTGCGGAACAGACTAAAGAAAAAACAATAAAAAGAAATGAAGACAGCCTAAGAGACCTCTGGAACAACACTAAATGCAACAACATTTGCATTATAGGGGTCCCAGAAGGAGAAAAGAGAGAGAAAGGACCAGAGAAAATATTTGAAGAGATTATACTCGAAAACTTCCCTAACATGGGAAGGGAAATAGCCACCCAAGTCCAGGAAGCGCAGTGAGTCCCATACAGGATAAACCCACGGAGAAACACACCGAGACACACAGTAATCAAATTGGCAAACATTAAAGAAAAATTATTGAAAGCAGCAAGGGAAAAACGACAAATGACATATACGGGAACTCCCATAAGGTTAACAGCTGATTTCTCAGCAGAAACTCTACAAGCCAGAAGGGAGTGGCATGATATACCTAAGGTGATGAAAGGGAAGAACCTACAACCAAGATTACTCTACCCAGCAAGGATCTCATTCAGATTCGATGGAGAAATCAAAAGCTTTACAGACAAGCTAAAGCTAAGAGAATTCAGCACCACCAAACCAGCTCTACATCAAATGCTAAAGGAACTTCTCTAAGTGGCAAACACAAGAGAAGAAAAGGACCTACAAAAACAAACCCAAAACAATTAAGAAAATGGTCACAGGAACATACATATCGATAATTACCTTAAACGTGAATGGATTAAATGATCCAACCAAAAGACCCAGGCTTGCTGAATGGATACAAAAACAATACGCATCTATATGCTGTCTGCAAGAGACCCACTTCAGACCTAGGGACACATACAGACTGAAAGTGAGGGGATGAAAAAAGATATTCGATGCAAATGGAAATCAAAAGAAAGCTGGAGGGCTTCCCTGGTGGCGCAGTGGTTGAGAGTCCCCCTGCTGATGCAAGGGACACGGGTTCGTGCCCCGGTCCGGGAAGATCCCACATGCCATGGAGCAGCTGGGCCCATGAGCTATGGTCGCTGAGCCTGTGCTCTGGGAGAGGCCACAACAGTGAGAGACCCGCGTACCGCAAAAAAAAAAAAAAAAAAAAAGAAAGCTGGAATAGCAATACTCATATCAGATAAAATAAACTTTAAAATAAAGAATGTTACAAGAGACAAGGAAGGACACTACATAATGATCAAGGGATCAATCCAAGAAGAAGATATAACAATTATAAATATATGTGCACCCAACATAAGAGTACCTCAATACATAAGGCAACAGCTAACAGCTATAAAACAGGAAATCGACAGTAACACAATAATACTGAGGGACTTTAACACCTCACTTACACCAATGGACAGATCATCCAAAATGAAAATAAATAAGTAAACAGAAGCTTTAAATGAAACAACAGACCACATAGATTTAATTGACATTTATAGGACATTCCATCCAAAAAAGCAGATTACACTTTCTTCTCAAGTGCGCATGGAATATTCTCCAGGATAGATCACATCTTGGGTCACAAATCAAGCCTCACAAAATTTAAGAAAATTGGAATCATATCAAGCTTCTTTTCAGACCACAATGCTATGAGATTAGAAATGAATTACAGGGAAAAAAACATAAAAAACACAAACACATGGAGGCTAAGCAATACGTTACTAACTAATCAAGAGATCACTAAAGAAATCAAAGAGGGAATCAAAAAATACTAGAGACAAATGACAGTGAAAACACAACGATCCAAAACCTATGGGATGCAGCAAAAGCAGTTCTAAGAGGGAAGTTTATAGCTATACAAGCCTACCTCAAGAAACAAGAAAAATCTCAAGTAAACAATCTAACATTACACCTAAAGCAACTAGAGAAAGAAGAACAAACAAAACCCCAAGTTAGCAGAAGGAAAGAAATCATAAAGATCAGAGCAGAAATAAATGAAATAGAAACAAAGAAAACAATAGCAAAGATCAATAAAACTAAAAGCTGGTTCTTTGAGAAGATAAACAAAATTGATAAACCATTAGCCAGACTCATCAAGGAGGAGAGGAAGAGGACTCAAATCAATAAAATTAGAAATGAAAAAGGAGAAGTTACAACAGACACCACAGAAATACAAAGCATCTTAAGAGACTACTACAAGCAACTCTATGCCAATAAAATGGACAACCTGGAAGAAAAGGACCAATTCTTAGAAAGGTATAAGCTTCCAAGACTGAACCAGGAAGAAACAGAAAATATGAACAGGCCAATCACAAGTAATGAAATTGAGACCGTGATTAAAAATCTTCCAACAAACAAAAGTCCAGGACCAGATGGCCTCACAGGTGAATTCTATCAAACATTTAGAGAAGAGCTAACACTCATCCTTCTCAAACTCTTCCAAAAAGTTGCAGAGGAAGGAACACTCACAAACACATTCTATGAGGCCACCATCACCCTGATACCAAAACCAGACAAAGATACTACAAAAAAAGAAAATTACAGACCAATATCACTGATGAATATAGATGCAAAAATCCTCAACAAAATATTAGCAAACAGAATCCAACAACACATTAAAAGGATCATACACCACGATCAAGTGGGATTTATCCCAGGGATGCAAGGATTCTTCAATATATGCAAATCAATCAATGTGATACATCATATTAACAAATTGAAGAATAAAAACCATATGATCATCTCAATAGATGCAGAAAAAGCTTTTGACAAAATTCAACACCCTTTTATGATAAAAACTCTCCAGAAAGTGGGCATAGAGGGAACCTACCTCAACATAATAAAGGCCATATACAACAAACCCACAGCAAACATCATTCTCAATGGTGAGAAACTGAAAGCATTTCCTCTAAGATCAAGAACGAGACAAGGATGTCCACTCTCACCATTATTCAACATAGTTTTGGAAGTCCTAGCCATGGCAATCAGAGAAGAAAAAGAAATAAAAGGAATAGAAATTGGAAAAGAAGAAGTAAAACTCTCACTGTTTGCAGATGACATGACACTATACATAGAGAATCCTAGAAATGCCACCAGAAAACTACTAGAGCTAATCAATGAATTTGGTAAACTTGCAGGATACAAAATTAATGCACAGAAATCTCTTGCATTCCTATACACTAATGATGAAAAATCTGAAAGAGAAATTATGGAAACACTCCCATTTACCACTGCAACAAAAAGAATAAAATACCTAGGAATAAACCTGCGTAGGGAGACAAAAGACCTGTATGCAGAAAACTATAAGACACTGATGAAAGAAATTAAAGATGATACCAACAGATGGAGAGATATACCATGTTCTTGGATTGGAAGAATCAATATTGTGAAAATGAATATACTACCCAAACCAATCTACAGATTCAATGCAAGCCCTATCAAATTACCAATGGCATTTTTTACAGAACTAGAACAAATCATCTTAAAGTTTGTATGGAGACACAGAAGATCCCAACTAGCCAAAGCAGTCTTGAGGGAAAAAAACAGAGCTGGAGGAATCAGACTCCCTGACTTCAGACTATACTACAAAGCTACAGTAATCAAGACAATATGGTACTGGCACAAAAACAGAAAAAGAGATCAATGGAACAAGATAGAAAGCCCAGCAATAAACCCACACACCTATGGTCAACTAATCTATGACAAAGGAAGCAAAGATATACAATGGAGAAAAGACAGTCTCTTCAGTAAGTGGCGCTGGGAAATCTGGACAGCTACATGTAAAAGAATGAAATTAGAACACTCCCTAGTACCATACACAAAAATAAACTCAAAATGGATTCGAGACCTAAATGTAAGACTGGACACTATAAAACTCTTAGAGGAAAACATAGCAAGAACACTCTTTGACATAAATCACAGCAAGATTTTTTTTGATCTACCTCCTAGAGTAATGGAAATAAAAACAAAAATAAACAAATGGGACCTAAGGAAACTTCACAGCTTTTGCACCGCAAAAGAAACCATAAACAAGACAAAAAGACAGCCCTCAGAATGGGAGAAAATATTTGCGAACGAATCAACGGACAAAGGATTAATCTCCAAAATGTATAAACAGCTCATGCAGCTCAATATTAAAGAAACAAACAACCCAATCCAAAAATGGGCAGAAGACCTAAATAGACATTTTTCCAAAGAAGACATGCAGATGGCCAAGAAGCACATGAAAAGCTGCTCAACCTCACTAATTATTAGAGAAATGCAAATCAAAACTACAATGAGGGGCTTCCCTGGTGGCACAGTGGTTGAGAGTCTTCCTGCTGATGCTGGGGACGCGGGTTCGTGCCCCAGTCCGGGAAGATCCCACATGCCGTGGAGCGGCTAGGCCCATGAGCCATGGCCACTGAGCCTGAGCGTCCAGAGCCTGTGCTCTGCAGCGGGAGAGGCCACAACAGTGAGAGGCCCACATACCACAAAAAAAAAAAAAAAAAACTACAATGAGGTATCACCTCACACCAGTTAGAATGGGCATCATCAGAAAGTCTACAAACAACAAATGGTGGAGAGGGTGCAGAGAAAAGGGAACCCTCTTGCACTGTTGGTGGGAATGTAAATTGATACGGCCACTACGGAGAACAGTATGGAGGTTCCTTAAAAAACTAAAAATAGATTTACCATATGATCCAGCAATCCCACTAATGCCCAACGACAGATGAATGGATAAAGAAGTTGTGGTATATATATACAATGGAATATTACTCAGCCATAAAAAGGAACGAAATTGAGTCATTTGCTGAGACGTGGATAGATCTAGAGACTGTCATACAGAGTGAAGTAAGTCAGAAAGAGAAAAACAAATATCATATATTAACGCATGTAGGTGGAACCTAGAAAAATGGTACAGATGAGCCGGTTTGTAGGGCAGTAGTTGAGACACAGATGTAGAGAACAGACATATGGACACCAAGGGGGGAAAACTGCGTTGGGGTGGGGATGGTGGTGTGCTGAATTGGGCGATTGGGATTGACATGTATACACTGATGTGTATAAAATTGATGACTAATAAGAACCGGCAGTATAAAAAAACAAACAAAACAACTAACACTAAACTTTCATTGGGTTATTTGTATGGAAATATGTTAATATAAATGTTTCAGACATTACATGAAATTTCTAAAAATCTTATATGTTCTGGTATAATGTTATAAGTCATAATTCTAGTTATTACTTTAAAATGTATATTTCAGAAATAACTAAATTTCCTTGTCAATTGCATTATTATGAACTTTCCTCAAATCTTTAACCATGGTCATTTTTAAGTCTTTTGTCATTTACAGACAGTTCTGGGTGTACTCTGATGCTTTTGCAAAAATGTTCCTATAAAAGGGTTTCATCTTCAAGGAATTCATGGAAAAGACTCTTACAAGTACAGGTTTCTGGTAACTGACTGTACTGCTGAACTGAATGAATAAGCATTTTCAGAACTCTAATGAAAAACTGATGAACTCATAAAAGTGCTAACAAAAGATCAAGATGAAAAAAAAAATTAATTACATGGGACTGAGTGAACTGATGAGGATGATTATAATTTTTGTGACTTTCTGTTTGAATTAAAAAAAAAAATCCCACAAGGACTCAGAGGCAAAAAATATACAAATCAATTTCCACTGCAAAGTAAAGGAGCTGTTACAGTGGAGGATTACTGGACTGAATGTCAATATTATGACATAGTATGAGTGTGTTTCATGTTTGGTAATTACAATCATTGTTACTTTTGTTGTGGTCATCCATTTACAATGCTTGGTGTCAGTCTATCTCTTGTAAAAATAAAATACTGTGTGTGTGTGTGTGTGTGTGTGTGTGTGTGTGAGAGAGAGAGAGAGAGAGAGAGAGAGAGAGAGAGAGAGAGAGAGAGAGAGAGAATAATTAATTAACTAATTAATTTTAAAAAAAAGAATCAAACTGGGACTACTTTCTCACACCATATACAAAAATAGATTCAAAATGGGTTAAAGACTTAAATGTAAGACCTGAAACCATAAAACTTCTACAAGAAAACACAGGCAGTATGCTCTTTGGTCTTAATAATATTTTTTTTTTGGCTATGTCTCCTCAGGCAAGGGAAACAAATGTAAAAGTAAACAAATGGGACTACATCAAACTAAAAAGCTTTTGCACAGCAAAGGAAACTATCAACAAAACAAAAAGGCCACCTACTGAATGGGAGAAGATATTCACAAATGATATAGCTGGTAAGGGGTGTATATCCAAAATATACAAAGAACTCACACAACTAACATCAAAAAAACCAAACAGGGCTTCCCTGGTGGTGCAGTGGTTGAGAGTCTGCCTGACGATGCAGGGCACACGGGTTCATGCCCCGGTCCAGGAAAATCCCACATGCCGTGGAGTGGCTGGGCCCGTGAGCCATGGCCGCTGAGCCTGCGCGTCCGGAGCCTGTGCTCCGCAACGGGAGAGGCCACAACAGTGAGAGGCCCGCGTACCGCAAAAAAGAAACAAATGTTACTCCATATTACCACCACCCTTTTTTGGAGGGGGAATGTTATGAGATGGATGTAATTATTCTCTGGGGATCCCCTCGTGGACCTCTGCTTACCCGTTCCTGTAGAAGCTCCACAACCTGCTGGACACAGTCATTTACATCACAGGAGTCTGTTTTCAGCACCAATTCCGGGGCCTCTGGTTTTTCATATTCAGAATCAATCCCAGTGAAACCTATAAAAGGTAAAAGATAATAGAGGGAGTGGAAATTAAAACAGGTTTGTTTCCTCAGTGCAAGTCTCTGCTATGCTGAAGTTCATATTTATGCTGCCCCTTCTAAGTTACGGGGCTATAATATTGAAACTTCTTTCCTGGGAGAAGATTTCTAATTAAACTTTTGTTTCTTCTTTGAACACAAACAGTCGATCCTTCTTATTCGCAGTAGTTCTCTTCAATAAGTTGCCACACACACAAAATTAGTGAATACTGAACCACTGCTTCTAGGAGAAATGTGGGTTTGGCTTCCTGTGAGCCTCTAGTCACCAAATTTTTATCAACCAATTAATATATTTGTTTTATGAGTGTTTCTGTTTAAAGACACCTTATTTCATATATAGTGCTGATTCATTAACACCGAACTCATGGCCAACAGCACCAGAACTCATGTCTGAACAAAGCTTATCTAACACATGTATTTTCTCCACAAGGCAGGTCAGTCTTCCTGCACTTGGGAACACTGGACAGTACTTCAGCACTGTGCCGGGGGGCCATTTTAAACAGCAAAATCACCAACAAAAAGAAACAAAAAAAAGCAAAACACATAGCACTAAACAGGCCACCAAAAGGACACTTCTTTACAGTATGAGAGCTGAAACACAAAAGCCTTGTTCAACTTCAGCTGGGAATGTATATTCTGGGTGACTAAAATTTTGCTGCTCTGTGTGTGTCTACAAGTGACAGCCAAAGCACTGTGGGTATATGGATGTGGGGTAACAAATAAATTTTAGTGAGTAGGCACATTTGCAAATCTGGAATCTTCAAATAATGAAGATTGATGATATTTCTATCACCCTTCCTTTTTTCTGTTAAGTAAATGCCTACAGTGCCTGTGAAGAAAACAGAAATGAATACCAAGTAATCCAGAGCATCCAATTTCTCCACAGGAACACAGGATATAGTGCCTAAACCTTGGGCATAAAACCAAACTCGACAAGATTTTTTCTCCCTCAGCACAAAAACCAACGCCAAGTCAATCTGTCCATTATATTCACCAGGATTATCTACAGCCGAATTGAAGCTCTGCAGGGTTCTTCTGCCATCACATTAAGTGTTCAGGCAAGACAGATTAACTACTATTAGCTTCAGCAGAACACAAGTAAGGAATCCTGTTGTATCACCAAAAATGTTCCACAATCAAATGTAACCAATTTAGATATTAACCACTATTTAGATTTTCCCTATCTGTATATGTGCTACCGTGTAACTGCCTAGAGGAGAAAGAACACATGATGTTAACCACAGAATAGGCTGGCTGAGCTGAAGATATGCTATTCCTATCTTTCATATTATTCCATACCTAAGTCATTCGAGATCTGTCTGCCTTGGAATGCCAAGTCATTCTTGGGTTAGGATGGTAAACATGAACTTAAAATCATTACTAAAAAGCTTTAAAATAAACACTACAAGTCTACAGCCCATCTATTTCATTTTTTTTCTATTTCATATTTTTAAGTATCACATGAAGTCCTGAACCCAAGAAGAAGAAATTTTTGCATTACCAATATTCCCAGCAGTATTAGTGGTGAGTCACAATAAAATGGGCGGGGAAAAGACAAACCTGGTTAAAACACTAGTTCTTAAGCTCTGATTCTCAAGTGTAGCTACACGCTGGAATCACTGGGTCCCACCCTTAAGAGATTCTGGTTCCAATGGTCTGGGGTACAGCCTTGGCACTAGATTGTTTAAGTCCCACCAGATAATGCTTATGTGCAGCAAAGCTTTGAGGATCACTGTGTTAGAAGACTTGGATTAACATTTTAAAAGCCCAGGAAGTCTCTTCCTAGTTAATTTAGCCCATAAATGATTTTACAGTAAATGTATACTGTGAGAAAAACGTTTATATTTAAGTAAATAATAACTACTTGAGCGTTACTCGTGAAAATAATCTAGGTATTAGAGTAGCTGACACAGGCATATATCTACACTTTAGTAAATGCCATATAAAAGCCTGAAGTCTGCTGAATGTATGCAATCCCAGCTGTCCCTGAAATGTTTACCATCAAGGCTCTGAAATAGCATTGGTAGGAAACTTTTTAAGCACCATTCTTACAATGAGTAAATGATTTTGAAAACTGTCCAGTCAGGAACTCTAGAACCATGGCAAACCTAAAATAAATAAATGTGTGTACACACATGCACACAGGTATACATTAACCTAAGAACATTTTATCAATGTCTATTCAAAGGAATTAAGAAACACCTGGTAAACAAGTAAAACATACAAAACTGAACGAATACAAGCACACTCCCAGATACAGAATGCAAACTGTAAGTGACTCAAGGTATTTTGGATTCAGTCTTATTATTCATCTTTACATCCCCAGCACCAGATATAAACCCTGCAAATAGAAAGCATTGATCAAAGTGTTGAACATCCAATTTCCACTCCACCTTCTAATCCATTCGACAAGCATTTACTGTGTGTGTGTACCAAGTATTATGCTTTGGGCCATGCTCCATGCTAAATTCTAAAAATACAGAAATGGTAAAGATGTTGTCCTGGCTCACAGGGTGCTTACTCCAGCTGAGCAAACAAATCTACCTCCCTCACCAATCCATCCTTGCAAAAACAACAAAACCAAGTACAGTTAAAACAAGTAAAAGATTCAGACTTCAGGATCCTGGACACACTGTTCTGCTTCTCTTTGCAAATCTCTATTACAAAAAACAGAAGTGCACACTGGCCGTCAACAGAGAGAGGGTGACCTAGAAATTAAATGGATAAACTGTTTTCCCTCCTGTTGTCATATATTATTCAGGTCAGGCAGCTTATTCTCACTGAGTCAAGAAAGTACAGGCTTAATGGGTGAAACCTGAGTCTCCATGATGGTAAGACTGGATACGAGCCCTGCCCAAGGAACCAGATTCACCACGGCCAGTGGAACTTGCCCCAACTGCTAATGGGCTCCCAGGTCCAAACAGAAGAGCCCAGAATAACAAGCATTTTCCTTCCTGTTCCACCTTTTCCTTTCTAGGGCCGGAAGCTGGTGCCAAAATCTACACTTCATAGAGCTCCTGGGAGTCTGAGGCTATCACACTCCCTGCTGGGAAGGCAAACAAAAGTTAGGGGCATGAATTGATCCCAAACAATGCTGAACCTATCTTTGATTTTTCTTATGCTGGCATGCCCTCTGTTACTGTTAATACCGGTAATAGACCAGGGCTAATGTCAGAGAATGTCTAAAAGATAAACAGAATGACTGGTATCAAGGGCGACAGCAGAACGGGTTCTAAATGTCTCTTTCTATGTCCAAATTTTCATCATAGTTGAAACTCTGGGAGCAGACCATAAAATCGAAAATACAAGCTGTATGTACTTTGATAAAATCACAGATATGTTCATTTAATCTAATGCAACAATCATACATAGAATGAATTTCAGACCATTCCCGGCACTATGATATAAATAAGAGAGACATTTTCCTTGCTCTCAAGATGCTTATAATTCAGGCATTTTTCCCAGTAGCTATGGAATGCCCTACATTTTCACTGGAACAAAGAGAACAGAAGTGGCAGCAACTATCCAACTAATAGCCAATCTAATGCTAGGTACCTAATTATACCAAATAGGCTTCCCAAAGTCCCAATCCTCTAAAACTGCCTTGTGAGTAGGAGTTCAACCTGATCGATGATACTGAGTGTACACAGTGCCAGGTACTACTGGTAGGCCTGAGAGATACAACAGTGTAACAAGACCTGCTTTCTCTTCTCAGGGAGCTCCAAGTTGTTTGAAAACTTCCATCTCTTAGAATAGATTATCAGTCTCAGATATGGTAAGATGAAACATCTAAGGAAAGACAAACTCGGAAAAAAATATTACTTACCTTTAATTTCTCCAGCCCGTGCTTTTTTGTAGAGTCCTTTGACATCCCTCTGTTCACAAACATGCAGGGGAGCATCAACAAACACTTCAAAAAAAGGTAAACTTGCGCCCTCGTGAATTTGTCTTGCATTGTTGCGATCCTTAGAAAAAAGGCACATACAGAAACATAATAAAGAGTGCTCATATGAATCAAGGGTACTATATTAATGTCAAGGACAAGTAAAAGTGCTTTTCAGCTGTGTTAGTGGAAAATAAAGTTTAATTTATATTTTGAAAACATAAACTGAAAAAAAAAAACCCAAGAAATTATTAGATTAACACACCCATTCTTCATTAAGGATTTTTTTAAATTTATTTATCTTTTTTAACATCTTTATTGGAGTATAATTGCTTTACAATGGTGTGTTAGTTTCTGCTTTACAACAAAGTGAATCAGTTATACATATACATATATCCCCATATCCCCTCCCTCTTGCGCCTCCCTCCCACCCTCCCTATCCCACCCCTCTAGGTGGTCACAAAGCACCGAGCTGATCTCCCTGTGCTATGCGGCTGCTTCCCACTAGCTATCTATTTTATGTTTGGTAGTGTATATATGTCCATGCCACCCTCTCACTTTGTCACAGCTTACCCTTCCCCCTCCCCGTAACCTCAAAAGGCCTGCTATTCTAAAAATCTGAGATATTGGCAAGTTCCAGGAGGGAGAACAATGGATGCCCCATAAAAACTTTCACCTAAATTTTACGAGGAAGCTGAGCCAAAGCCCAGCTTAAATGCAGACGTCATCAGGCCTCTCTCTTAACAGGCTCAACCTCATCCTAAGCCAGCGTGAAAGGAACTTCACAAGGGATCCATTCAGAACCCTGAGGCTAGTTTATTCACTTGCCAAATACAAAGCCCTGCAGCCACTACACATCTCTAGCATTCCCAAAACTTTACTTTTCTGCATGGCTCCTAACCCCCAACTCTGCTAATACCTTCACTGCTCGGCCTAAACTCTCTCTGGAACACTGCTTCCTTTGTAAGTGAAACTCTTCTTCTTTCTGGTCTTAACTGAAACCAAGTTCTCCCTTGAGGATTCACTCATCTTCCTGTTCTCAAACGCAGGCTCCACATTCATATTCTATAGACAAGGCAGTGCCACCATTTTCAAAGCTAGCCCCTGCACCTTCCTCCATCCTATCCCCACATGGCTCATGTTATCATTTACCACCTTTCTTGTGGCCCCTCAACCCATGCCTACTTCCACTCTTATCAGATGGCCACACTTCTAATTTCAAAAAGAAAATCCCCAGGGACTTCCCTGACCGTCCAGTGGTTAGGACTCCGTGCTTCCAAAGCAGGGGGCGTGGGTTCAATCCCTGGTTGGGGAACTAAGATCCCACATGCCGTGCAGCATGGCCAGAAAAAAGAAAGAAAGAAAAGAAAAAGAAATCCCCAGACACGAACGCTCTCAATCTCCCCTCTGCCATATAATTTACCTATATCCCCCACCTTTATCTCCTTCCCTCCTGCTGCTCCTCCCTTCATGGATTCAAAATCCCCTACTCTGCAATGGAATACTATTCAGCCATAAAAAAGAATGAGATTTTGCCATTTGTAGTAACACGGATGGGCTTGGAGAGCATTGTGCTAAGTGAAATAAGTTTGACAGAGAAAGATAAATACTGTATGATATCACCTGCATGTGGAATCTAAACAAATACAACAGGACTTCCCTGGTGGTGCAGTGGTTAAGAATCCGCCTGCCAATGCAGGGTACACGGGTTCAAGCCCTGGTCCGGGAAGATCCCACATGCCGTGGAGCAACTAAGCCTGTGCGCCACTACTATTGAGCCTGCGTTCTAGAGCCCGCGAGCCACAACTACTGAAGCCTGCCTGCCTAGAGCTCGTGCTCTGCAACAATAGAAGCCACTGCAATCAGAAGCCTGCACACAGCAACGAAGAGTAGCCCCTGTTCACCGCAACTAGAGAAAGCCCGCGTGCAGCAATGAAGACCCAATGCAGCCAAAAATAATAAATATATAAAATAAATTTTTAAACAAACTAGTGGTTACCAGTAGGAGAGGGGGGAAGGGGCAACACAGGGGTGGGGAGTCAGAGGTACAAACTATTAGGTGTAAGAGAAGCTAAAGGATGTAGTGTACAACATGAGGAATAGAGCCAATATTTTGTAATAACTGTAAATGGAAAGTAACTTTTAAAAATTGTACATAAGAAAAAAAAAATCCCCTTCCTGCTAATGAACCTTGCTCAATCCATTATCCCTGCTGCATCTGGAATTTTCAACCTCCTCCTTCTCCACTGGCAACAAACAAGTAAAAGTCACCCTCTTCCATTAAAAAGAGATGAGCTAACAAATCATACAAAAATTCCCTCAATCCTGGCACTTTCCAGGCCATTCTGCCACATTTCATACTACTAACCCTGTGTACTGCAATCATGCTACTCCCCGGCCGTTCCTATGCAGGCTCCCCTACGGCAGTGGGGTTGCCCACATTCTACCAGGAGCCCACTGCGCACACTGCACGGTCCCTGAGCACTTTTCTCAACTGCTTTCACAGTGTAAACTACAGCATATAAACCAACACTCAAGCCTGAACTCTGTCCTCTCCCGAAAGTAAACACACCTTTCCAACTTCCTCCAAAATACACCCACCTGGAGATCTCCCAGGTCCCTCAAACTTAACACGTACAAAACTGAACCCACTCTCTTTTCTCCCAAGCTTGCATTCCCACCTACACTGCCCACATCAAGGGATGACGACACTACTCACCCAGAATCCCCAGAGTTGTTCTGGTTTCTTCCCTTTGCCATCCCACCCCCTGCATTTTGTCACAAAGTCCTTCAGATTTTACCTCTACACATTACACTAACCCAGTCTGCACTTCTTCCCTAGCTCCTGGTTCAACCTCATTTTTCTTGCCTGGACAACACCCTTTTAATCAGTCTGCTGGCTTCCAGCTTTGACCTGCTCAAAGCCACACTCTACACTGTCCCCAGGATGACAGAGGATGCAAATTCAACCACGTCACTAAACTCTTCAGAGACTGCCCGGCACCATCAGGGTAAAACCCAAGCTTCTCAGTGTGACGCCTCAGGCCTTCTCCACCTGGCCCCACCATTCTCAGTCTTGCACCTGATGTTCTATTGATAATCAACACCTGCCTGGTCTACCAGGCTGTTTGGGCCTAATGACTTTGCCATCGCCCCCTGCCAAAAACACTCCACCTCTCTCCTCTGGCTACAGCAATGTGTCCCCTCAGAGCACAGCTTCATGCTAAGTCCTCCAGGAAGCCTACCCTCATGTCCAGGCTGACTGAGGCCTCACTTCTGCTAGGTTCTCAGAGTACCCACCATACACCTCTGTCACAGATCTCATCCCAATGTACTGAAATAATTTCAGTAGTTTTATAACCTTAGTATCTGGCAGAGTGATTAAGTCGTGATTCTACTATTCCAACTGTTCTTTTAAATGAAGGTGTTCCCCAAGTTTCCACCTGTGACTCGCTTCTCATTCTATATATATACTCTTTTGTACACTCAACTTCATCAAGGTTTCAACAATAAAGTTAATGATTCCCCAATTTTTTTAAAATTTATTTTTGGCTGCACTGGGTCTTTGTTGCTGTGTGTGGGCTTTCTCTAGTTGTGGCGAGCAGGGGCTACTCTTCATTGCGGTGCACGGGCTTGTCATTGTGGTGGCTTCTCTTGTTGCAGAGCATGGGCTCTAGGTGCACAGGCTTCAGCAGTTGTGGCACGTGGGCTCAGTAGTTGTGGCTTGCAGGCTCTAGAGCACAGGCTCAGTAGTTGTGGCGCATGGGCTTAGCTGCTCTGTGGCATGTGGGATCTTCCCCGACCAGGGCTCAAACCCGTGTCCTCTGCACTGGCAGGCGGATTCTTTAACCACTGCACCACCAAGGAAGCCCCTGATTCCCAAATCTTTATCTCAATTCTACACAACATTCCTGAGCTCCAGAACCAATTTCCCAATGACCCAGTGGTCATCTTCACCTAGATACGCCACCAGCATTTCAAACCTAACCCAGCTAAAATCAAACAGTCATCTTCTCCCTTCCTACCCTATATTTTTTAACTCAATCATACCATCTTCTCTTCTGAAAGCACCATCCTTCATGTTCACCCCCAAATTCAGCAATCAACCCGGGCACCACGTTCCACTAACGCTACAGGCTCAAGAGCCCTCAAATATGCCCCATCTTTTCTATTCCCAAGGCCAATACCTGAATTCACTCCAAAAGCCTCCTCACTAGTCTCCTACCTCCAGACCCTTCCCATTCCAGGCCTTAAGGGTGACCTCACTAAAATACAAAGGCACCAGAGACACTATTCCCCAGTACAATCTCAAACTCTCTACCACCTGTGGGGCAAAGTCCCGAGCAGTCCAGAGTTCACCGTCAGACCTCTGCAAATCGCTCGAGCTTCATCTCCCCTCACGTTCATCTGGCAGAGCAGCCAAAACAAACTTCCTACAGTTCCCCAAAGACCTAAGTCCCTCACATTTCCATGCTTTTGCAAATCCTGCAGCATCTCCTCTCTGAAATAGTTTTCTCCTGCAAGAAAAATGACTCATCTTTCATGACGCATTTCAAGCAGCACTTCCTCTGTGAATCTTCCACAGCACCTTTATAGACATGTACCTAATCACTTGCCTCACGACACTGCAAGTGTTTGCATCTCTGTGCTCCCACCAGACTACCTACTGACTCCCCTCAAGGATAAGAACTATCAGGTTTATTTTTACAACCAAGATGCCCAAGGTTAGTGGTGACAGAGAAGAATACACATATCCTAAAATATATGATTTGGTCCAAATATTATCATGAATTTTGACATGACCTAAGCATAGTCCGAACCTCATTTTCATTCTTAGTGCTTTTGGGGGTGAGATCAAGAAAAGTGTTGCTCCATGTTATGGAAACAAGGGAGCCAAAAAAACAGATCAGCGTATCCTTTCAGATACCCAGGTCTCAGCTGCTCGCTCTCCAAATTAGGTGTTACTGACTTTCTCTTTTTCCAAGAGTTGCAAAGCTTCCCAGAAAGTGCAAGCAAATCACTGTTACTATATTACTATGAAAATTGTTTATATCCAAGAATTCAGGAACTCTAACAACTCTCATTCTCTCATACACTTCATTATTCAGGATACCTTAAACTGACATATTGACACCAATCCCAGTGTTTCAGGAAGATGAAAAGCAGCTAGTCCTCAAAGAACCTTTAGGACTCCTGCCATGAGTGAACCTGTGTGATTAACACTAAGTCTCACACTTATCTATAACCCTTACAGCTCAAATTTTGTTTCTGTTTTTAAAAAAAGTCTAAGTAACCATCCAGATTTATGATACAATACTAGAATTGCACTATTATTTACTACACTTACTATTTATTACACATCAGGCACTATGCTGAAAGCTGTGAGTGCATGATTTACCTAATCCTCAGAGCAACCCTACGAGGTAGGTATTACCTGAGCTTGGAAGGTTAAGTAAATCGGCCAAGGTCCTAACAGTAAATGGCAGAGGCGAGATTTCAGTCTCTTGCTTCTGGCTTCAA
Organism: Hyperoodon ampullatus; assembly: GCF_949752795.1. NCBI lineage: Eukaryota > Metazoa > Chordata > Mammalia > Artiodactyla > Ziphiidae > Hyperoodon > Hyperoodon ampullatus. The sequence goes on along the minus strand of NC_136914.1, from coordinate 156,736,767 downwards.
AGCCCCTGTGTTTAACTACTACTCTAACTCACCTGTTCTTTCATATCTGGGCTTCCTAAGGGGCTATGCTATCATTTAACAAACACTAAATATCTACTGTGTTCCAGGATCTGGGCTTGGCATCAAGATTATAAAGATAAATCAGATGTAGTCCCAGCCTTCAAAGAGCCAGTGGGGTTTAGAGACAGCAAAGCACAGTGGGCAAGAGCACAGGTTCCACCGACACTCTCTGGGTGCAAATCCTTGCTCTGCCATGTAGAGTGTGTGAGGTAGGGTGACTGACACCTCTGTTTCCTCACCTCCACCCTCCTCACTGGGTGATGAGAACTAAGTGAGCTAATTCACATAAAAGCACTTTAAAACTGTTACCAGTACACAGTAAGTGTTCAATCAACGTTAGCTGCTATTATTATCATTATTATTATTATTACTGCTGCTATTAGCACCACCAACCAAAGAACTGGTATTTATAATAAAACAATGTGCTATGGCACAATAACAAGGGCACCAAAGACAGGTACCCAACAAAGCCTGAGAGACTTAGGAGGAAGAAATACCCAACCTGAGTCTCAAAGCATGAACCGGTGTCAACCGATGCTGAGGCGAGGCTAAGAGGAAGGAGAAGAGGGCCTTCGAGGCAGAGGGAAACAAAATTCTCGTGGTGAGAAACAACGTGACTTTTTTCAGAGAAATACAAAGAAGTGAATTAGTGCTCTATGGTCTCTAAAATAAGTAAGAGTGTGATGAAAGATGAAACTCAAGAATTGTGAGCAAAGAAGCCATGACAGGACACATGTTAAGAAACCTAAGGTTCTCCCTGGTGTTTGATACATGTTGAGTATTTATTATAGGATTTTTGAACTGAAAAGTCAAACTTGAAATAATTTGGCCATTGACTTGTTCAACAACTCTGGTTATACTTTTGAGGGGGGCGGTGGGTGTGTGGGTTATAGCAAGCTTTTCAAAAATGAATTTACTCAGCAAGTTGCGGCACAAAAATGTCGTAGGTTAATTGTTTTAATTTGGATTTAGCCTCAAAGTACAAGTCAGTGTTTAAATTATTTGCTTTGCCTGACACCATATTCTCAATATATGTAGTGAGAACAGCAATGGCGCAAAAGCCACATACCTGAGTATAAGGTGATATAAAACTTGTGATGCACACTAAGCCAGCATCTGCAAACAGCTTAGCAACTTCTGCGATGCGTCGAACGTTTTCTTCTCTGTCTTCAGGACTAAAGCCAAGATTTTTATTGAGACCCTGACGAATGTTGTCACCATCCAAAGTGTAGCATGGAATACCATGGCACACCAAGTACTCCTCCAAAGCCATGCTTACTGTGGTCTTTCCTGCTCCCGATAAGCCTAGAAGTGAACAGTCCAAACAGATTCCATACATAAAGTTAGGAGAATAAGTAATAAAGAATTTTAACCACAGGCTTCATTATTCAGAGCAGTCTCTTAGCAACATTCTTGTCTAATATTTCTCTGTAAAATTTTACTACATCTTAGCTAGAAAAACATCTGTAGTTTAAATATAATAAGCATTTATCTTTCTAGTAACTTCTGTCTAACCCCGAAGGTATCCTAGGAATCACTGAGCTACAAAGGCTTAACCAATTTTAATATTACACATGGTCAGGTAGATATTCACTTTGTCCTCTTGTTACCACTATTCTAAAGCTGCATGCCAATTTTAAAAGAAAATTATATGACCAAATTATTTCTGGTGAGGGAAGAAAAAGAAAGGACAAAAGTAAGTGAAATAAATATTAGAAAGTTACCTCTATATCCCAGGATCAACACCTCCCAAAGGCAACCATGATAAAAGCACCTGGGAATCCAATTTATAATATAATTAACCTTGAAAGAATATCCTCATTTCACCTTCCTCTACCAATGTTTAGTCACTAAGCGATGAGGGGTAAAGGAAAAGGAAAGAGTACATTTATGCACTAACACTTGCCACCTTGGTGAGTGTAGCAGAATTCACAACTAAGATAGGTACTTCGCTGGTAGTCCAGTGGCTAAGACTCCGTACTCCCAATGCAGGGGGCCCAGGTTCAATCCCTGGTCAGGGAACTAGATCCCACATGCCACAACTAAGAGTTCGCATGCCGCAACTAAAGATTCCACGTGCCACAACGAAGATCCGCATGCTGCAACTAAGACCCAATGCATCCAAATATAGAAATACACAGATAGATATTTCAAAAAAAAAAATTAAGATAGCTATGAGACAAGAGATAAAACACTGAAACCTAATGTACTGATACTTTGACATGCTAGTATAGAAGGCTAAGTGAAAAATCAATTTTAAAAAGGATGATATGTTAAGAGGATCAATATAGTGTTATATGGTTTCTACATTAAAAATGTATATTAACATGAGTACAGCAGGTAGTATTTTCCAAAGATTGACTGAAAGCTTGTTTACAATGTGACACTGCCACTGTCACACCCAGAGGTAGAGTATTTCTCAGCCCTTGAATCTGGGCTGGACTTAGGAGTCGCCTGTAGCCAAAACAATATAGTGAAAATGATAAGCATGACTTCCAAGACTGGGTCAGAAAAGGCTATTCAGCTTCTCTTTGGATATTTAATTGGGGAGAAGCCAGCTGTTAAATAACTCTGAGACCACCGTGCTAGAGAAATCAGAAGTAGGTGTTCCTGTCGATAGCCTTAGCCAGCTAAGCTCCCAGCTGACCAGCATCATCCACTGGGGAGTCACTGCAGACACCCAGCCAGTTGTGGCTTTAGATGACTGGAGCCCAAGCCAGCATGACTGCGACCAAGCAAGACCCAGGGGGAACCGCCCAGCAGAGCACTCCTGAATTCCTTACCCACAAAACAGTGAGCAAATTAAAATGGTTGTTTCACACCACTAGGTTTTGGGTAATTTGTTACATGGCAACAATGACTGAACAAAGAGATGGAGGCTAGGGAGACTAGGTTTTTCTGTTCTTTGTTATTGTTGTTTTTAACTACCAGTTGAACACTAAGTATCAGGGGAAAAAAAACTGAAAACATCAACTTCTTATACAACAAAGACAACCTAATCAACTATACTCCAATATAAAATAAAAATTAAAAAAAACACAAAGATAACCTAAACTACAATTAAAGTGTCTGCTCATATATACATGTGTACATGTACGTATTTTATGTATATATTTAATTTGAAACAAAGAACAGACACTGCTGAAAACTGAACTAATGACACAGAAAATTTCACTGAGATGATTATAGTGAATGTAGACAAAAAGGCTAGGAAATCAAAGCGGTTAGAGAAAATTAATAGATAATGCAAGACAGATAATCCAAAACTAAGATAAAGAAAACTGGTATACCAAAGAGAAACCAAATGTACTAGACTGAATAGTGTCCTCCCCAAAATTCACATATACCTGGAACCTCAGACTGTGACCTTATTTGGAAACAGGGTCTCTGTGCATGTAATTAGTTAAATTAAAATGAGGTCACACAGGACTACGGTGGGCACTAAATCCAGTGACTGAAATCTTTATAACAAGGCCATCTGAAGGCGAAAGCAGAGACTGGAGCGGTACCTCTACAAGCCAAGGAACGCTAAGGACTGCCAGCAGAACCAGACGCTAGGAGAGAGGCATGGAACAGATTCTTCCCCAGAGCTGACAGAAGGAACCATCCTCGATTTCAGGTTCCCAAACTGTGAGAGAATAAACTTCTGTTGTTTGAAGCCACTCGGTTTGTAGTGATTTGTTACAGTGGCCCTGGGAAACTCATATACCAATCAATGTAAAAAGACAAAAACCAGAAAGTTTATCTGAAATAAGATGTAAGAAAAAACAGTGTTCCAAGAAAATGACATACAAACCACTCCATACCTGGACAGATCTGGTTAAGCTACTGAATTGCAAGAAAAAGAAAGAAATCATGACTTCCATATCCAACAATATCAAAAAAAAAAAAGTGAAGGCTATAAATTTGACAACATAATTAACAACCTTGATCTGATGAACATATATAGAATATTGCCCAAATCAGGGGAACACATTTTCTTTACAAATACACATTTATGAAACTGATTACATCCTACACTGTAAAGCAAGTACCAAAAAAATCTGATAAAAGTATATATAAGCATCATTAGTGGTAAAATAAATGGAATAAACCATGTTTAAGAAAAGGAGTACCCAATATTCTAAAGATCAATTTCCTCCCAAATTGACCTTTAGATACAATGTAATCCCAAATCAAATCCCAACTGGATTTTGGTGGAATTAGTTAAACCTATTACAAAATTTATACAATACAAAGAGCCAAAAAAAAAAAAAAAAGTCAAGACATTCCTAATGAAGAAGGTAAGAGGATTTACTCCACTAGATTTCAAGACTCTACAAACATATAGTAATTAAGACAGTGTGGCAATAATAGAGCAATAGACAAGTATACCAGTGGAATACATCAGAGCTCCCAGAAACAAATCCACACATAAGTGGAAACCTGATCTATGACAGCTGGCACAGCAGATCAGAGAAAAAGGATACCCTCATCTTGGGACAACTGATTATCCATATGGAAAAAAAAAGAAAATGGATCCGTCCCTCACACTACACGCAAAAATCAATTGCAGAAGGAAAAGGGCCTAAACGAGAAAAGCAAAACTTACAAAAGAAAATATACGAAAAGAAATAATTCTTCAGGCATGCAGATGAAAAAAGGAAAGCTCCTTAGAAGAAGAAAAAAAATTGGATTAGTCACAACATTTAATAGAAGAAATGTCTGCCTGTCTTTTACAACAACTTGGCTGGGTGAAATATATATTTGGTTCATACTTTCTTTGTCCTGGAATTCTTAAAACATTACTCCAACATAAAAACTCAGGGAATTCAGAATCCAACGGAAAGCATCTTATAAAAACCACTGAACAAAAAAAAATACAGACCATAAAAACTTGACTCAAAGAAAGAGCTCATGGGGGGCTTCTCTGGTGGCGCAGTGGTCGAGAATCTGCCTGCCAATGCAGGGGACACGGGTTCGAGCCCTGGTCTGGGAAGATCCCACATGCCGCGGAGCAACTAGCCCCGTGAGCCACAATTACTGAGCCTGTACGTCTGGAGCCTGTGAGCATGCCGTAATAAAAGAACTGATGGGAAGGTAGTAAGGTTGAATCAATTTACTTACAGAACTCAAATACAAACACCTATGGGAATTTAAGATTTGGAACAGAATGTGTCACAAGCCTAGACAATATAAATGTAACAATTTAACATCAATCTAGACTTAAGAATGAGGAGATGGGAAGAACTCAAAAATGCTCTCTTCTTTCATACAGAAACACACAGACCTATCTACAGTTGAAATTTTCAATTTATAAAAACAGAAAATGGGAATGCTGTTTTTTGGCAATCAGCAAAAGTTTTAAGGATGTTGACAAAGACACTGGAAAATGGACCCTCACCACATTTGGAAAATAAATAGGTATAAATTTTAGTGGGTTGTATGGCTGTTGGCATAACTGATGCCAACTTGGTGCTTCTCTGTCATCAAGGCTTTGTAGTTAATAGATTGTTTAATGTTCGTTAGGTCCAGGTGGCCTCTATGCTCTGTTAGTCCCCAAACAATGATGAAGACCTTCGCTAATATATTCCTGGGGCCCAGAAGACTAGTTACCCATTCATAAATCCTGACTTAGGAATACACTTCCTGTCTCCAAGCACGTACCTCCGTACCCTAGGTTAACTATGAAATTGTCCCAGTGGCCCCTCAGCAGTGCAGAGTGCAGCTGTGAATGTTTCCAGATCACTGTTTGCCAGATCCCACCCTGTGAATAAGTTACCCTATAATATAAACTGATCCACTGATTATATGGAGCTGCCTGCCTTGCTTTTCAGTCTCAAGATTCCTTCTCAATTCAGTGGACACTTTTCATTCCCTCTGTCCTCCAGCATGGGTAAATTGGCAAGATGCAACAAAATTTTATTTAAGATTCCTTGAAGTGAAAAAAGATCCATCATTTTTAAAACCACCTCCAAAACCTGGATCAATTTACCCTCTCAAAGAGAGATTCTGGGAAAATCAACACAAGAATCAATCAGAAGCCAAAGCAAAAGAAGAATCATTAGAAACTGATTGTGTGAAATTCTTTACCACTCATTCTTTCTCTTCATATGGTCTATATTATTAGCATCTTGAAGGCAGAATCCAGGTCCTATTTGCATGCAGAATTTTACAGAATGTAAGATAGTTATCAACTAGAAAGTAGTTTTAAGCTGCATTCTGATTTTTCCGCTTTAACAGCAATTTTGTAGAGAACAAAAGGAATTACCAAAAGAAAATATGTTATTATTAAGCGGCTCTGTCAGTTACATATTATGGTGCTCCAGATACAAGAACAGAGCTCAAAATGTAAGTATCCTTGCTCCTGGCTCAAGGCTGTCTATACCACTGCTTTTGAAATAGACTGGCTTGTCTCTCCAGACCATACCTGTTAGCCAAACCGTGCAACCGCGAAAGCCACCTCTGGTCCCCACCACCTGACCTCTCTTGTTCCTGCTGACGTGGTGAGCTTGATAGGTGACATTAGTTGCCCTCTGCATCCCCTGGAAAAAAGTAAAAAAAAGAATTCTGGTTTACCTGAGTCCCTTAAAAGGTAAACATATATTCCTTGCAAACATACAGTAACTGCCCTATGTAACATGCCAAAAGCAAGGAAAAAGATTAAAACTAACGACTTTTTCTTTCTTTAGAGTACCTGGCATGGTGTTCAGTTCTTTACATATACATATACTAATTAATTAGTCTGCAAAGCCCCTCAAGGATGCAGAAACTCCTACTACTGTGGTTTTCCAGATGAAGGTGTTAAACCTGAGAAAAGTTAAATAACTTGCCCCAGTTCCCCTAACTGGTAAGTGGCAGACTCCAGAGCCCAGTCTTCTCACTCATTCATTCGTTCAACCATTGTTTCCTGAGGCCCTACTAGTACACCAAGTGAACAGAAGAGGGTCCCTACTCTCATTGAGCTCATTCCACTGGCAGGAGACAGACCAATAACACTTAATTATTAAATCAGAGAGTGACAAGTGCACTCTGAAAATAAAAAAGAGTAAGAATGGAAAGAGAGATAGGGGATGAGTGCCTCTTTAGGCAGGATAATCAGGAAAAACCTCTGAGAAGGTGGAATCTGAGCAGATTCCTGAATGAAGTGTGGAAGGGATGTCTGCGGGTATCATGAAATGCATGATGAAAAAAATGGAACGTAATTGTTGTTCTCTCAAATTTTCTTCTCCTTAAACAAGAAGGGCATAAAATTACATAGGTCTCAAAGGATCTTAATAGACGTTTCTCCAAAGAAAAAAATACAAATGGTGAATAAGCACATTAAAAGACGCTCAACATCATTAGCCATCCAAGAAATGCAAATCTAAACTACGAGATACCACTCACTCGATGGCTATAATCAAAAAGACAGGAAATAACAAGTCCTAGTGAGGATATGGAGAAATTAGAATCCTCATACATTTGCTGATGGGAGTGTACAGTCACTCTGGAAAACAGAAGTTCTACAAAACATTAATTATAATTATCATATGTCCAAATGATTCCCACTCCTAGATTTATGCTCACAAGAAATGAAAACATGTCCACACATATCCACACAAAACCTGTACACATATGTTTCAGCAGCATGATTCATAAAAGCCAAAAGGTGAAAACAACCCATCTGTCCATCAATTAATAATTAGATAAACAAAACTGTTTAATTGTATGGTATATACATACAGTGGAATATTATTTGGTAATAAAAAGGAATGAAGTACTAATACAACCTACAATACAGACAAAGCTCAAAAACATTATGCTAAGTGAAAGATGCCAGTCACAAAGACCACCTATTGCATAATTCCATTTATATGAACCATCCAGAATAGGAAAATCTAAAGAGATAGAAAGCAGATTAGTGGTTACCTCAGGCTGGGATGTTGGGAGAGGAATGTGGAGTGACTTCTAATGGATATGGGGTTCTTTTCTGGGGTAATTAAAATGCTCTAAAATTGACTGTGGTGATGGTTGCACAACTGTGTAAATATAATCAAAACTATCAAATTGTACATTTTAAGTGGGTAAATTGAATGGTAGGCAAATTATCTCAATAAAGCTGTTTTCTAAAATTAAAAAAATGAATCACATAGCCTCTATTTTCTCCTCCTATGGAGCAAAAACATAATTTAGATTCTTTTCAACAAGTTATGCCTTTATAAAATAGGTAAGTGTCAGCATTCTTTTAATAGGGTGTTTGTATTTGATACTGCATATAGCTCTGATTTTTTTAAAGACAGTTTTATTCATCATTCACTCAAAGATATCTACTGAATGCACACTACATGCTTGACATTCTTCTAGGTACTGATGAAACAGAAGTGCACAATACCAATAAAATCACTGTCTTCCTGGGGCTTCTCTAGTCTTCCCTCCCAGGGCAGCGGTTCTCAAAGCGTGGTCCCTAACCAGCAGCTTTGGCATCTCCTGGGAACTGCTAGAAATGCAAATTATCAGGACCTGCCCCAAACAGACTAAGTCAGAAACTCTGAGGTGGGGTCTGACAATCTGCATTTTAAAGCCTCCAAGCGACTCGGATGCCAGTTCAAGTTTGAGAACCACTGGACTAACAGGAAAAATAGAGGCGAGAAAAGAAAACATCAAGATAAATAAGGAAATTATGTAAGTTAGAGATAAGTATCAAAGAGGGGGAAAAAGTAAATAAGGCAAAAAAAGTGAACAAATATCATAGGAAGTGTGATATTTAGACAGGGTGGCCAGGGAAGGCTTCAGCAAAAAGAGGATATTTAAGATCTCTGATGACCTCTGAGGGAAGCACCTTCCAGACAGGGAACAGCAAGTGCAAAGAAAAGTGAAAAAGTAACTGGGGAGATCCAGAATGATTGCTGGGCAGTCCAAACAAGCCGTCTGGAGGCAACGGTCATACATCTAAAACAAGAGCAGTGGCCATGACCATGTTTTCTGCAGCCACGTGAGTGGCTCAGGTTGAGGCACGGAACAGTCAGACTGATTCACCCTTGACCCAGAGGTCTTCAAAATGGGGAACAAACGCCCTCATAGGTACATGAACATGGACCTTGTCAGGGGACCATTTCCATCCAGATCTTCAGCTTCCAGATGTGTTCTTTTCTAAAACTGGTTGGCCTGAGAAGGTGCCTGAGGTTCAGGATCTCTTTCCCCCTCCCTGCACAATTCCCCTAGTGTACAGGAGAAAGCATCTCTGCCCATCTGCATCTTACTCTCACTCACTGCCCTGGGGGTGTCCTCGGGAGCCAAAGGGACAATTGGACAATTCTTTTAATAGGCCCACCACAAAAGCTGCACCCCTCCCCCACTAACCATCTCATTAGCAGATGTATCCATAGTTCCAATCATCACGAAGAATTCTACTATGGGTCTCCCAAGCCATTTCCTTTCAATTAAACTGATGAAGCAAACATAACTTTCCAGCTCTGCATTTCCAGGATTTTAAACAAAATCCGGGGTGTCTGACCCAGACATCTGCGTCTCCTGGGAAGCAGTGGCCCCTCTTTCCTGAGGTATCCAGTTTTAGCTTCCAGGCAGGCAGGCTGGGAGGAGAGGAGACAGGAGCTGGGTCTACTGGAAGGGGACAGGACAGGGATGGGGGACAAGGAGGCTGCTATACACATGCGCTGCCTACACTTGCAGAACTTGTTTGACTTCGTCATTTTGTTTCGGGATTTCTTTCCAAGTTACTTTGCTTTGGGGCAAGAAGAAACATGTATTTAACGAGTTTTAATTCATTTTGGCACCATAATATATCTTCTCTTTTCTTTTTAAATTGAGTAGAATGTATAAAAACTGAGAAGCTACAAAATGCTGAGGCTGTGGTTGAGAGAAAATATAGGATAAGAGATTGTTTTAATCACTAGAAAAGTATGCTCCCTCCGGGCTTCTTGCCTCCTACATTTAAAAAAAATTCTGGCAGTAAATATGGCAGTCTGGGTACAAGGAGGCTTACTGTTTATGTATGTTTGATATTTTCCATATTAAAACACAAACTTAAAAAAAGATTTGCCACAATCTCCTACCTCCCGGTTTTTCAGAATAAATCGAAGAGCACTTTTTAAAACTCTTAGAATTGCAAGGTGGTGGGTGTATGCCTGAATTTTACTAAAAATCTAAAGGCCACTTCCATATGTAATCTTCTAGTCTCCCTTGCCCTCTCTTTTGCTTTTCCACCCACTCTAGCCAAAGCCTTCCTATAATCCCGCCAGGAAAACATGACATTAGTGGGTGCATCAGTGAGTTATCTCCTTCCAACGCTCCATTCCTGTTCTCAGTCTTCAATGCCCTAGTTTCTATTCACAGAACAATGAAATCAGGCTTATTCTTTTCTAAGAGTCTGGGTGGCTGATAGTAATATTTGGCTTGTTGTACATACACCCAAGGCAGTCCCTGTAACATTTACTGCCCATAGGATTCATCTGTTATTTATGGACCGTTTTATACGGTGTGTTTTTGTATATAATTTTTACTCCCTTGGGAGAATAGGTCAAGCACTATGAGTTATAGTTCTTTGTGTTTTTCACAACACCCAACCTCTTTTCTTGTGCCTAGTCAGTGCTCAGTAAAAGTTAGATATAAGGCATTTATTTTAAAGCGTGATTTGTGTTCTCTGTATAACCTGCAAATGAAATGATGATTGACATGCAGAAGTCTTAAGAATAGCAGAACTGGGGGGGCTTCCCTGGTGGCGCAGTGGTTGGGAATCTGCCTGCTAATGCAGGGGACGCGGGTTCGAGCCCTGGTCTGGGAGGATCCCACATGCCGCGGAGCAGCTGGGCCCGTGGGCCACGACTACTGAGCCTGCACGTCTGGAGCCTGTGCTCTGCAACAAGAGAGGCCACGACAGTGAGGGGCCCGCGCACCGCGATGAAGAGTGGCCCCCGCTTGCCACAACTGGAGAAGGGCCTCGCACAGAGACGAAGACCCAACACAGCAAAGATAGACTGATAAACTCCTACCCCCAACATCTTCAAAAAAAAAAAAAAAAAAAAAAAGAACAGAGAGGGCATTTAGGTTCTGGAAAAGTACTTAAAAAAAAAAAAAAAAAAGAGAATAGCAGAACTGGGACAATTCATTTCAAAAGAATTCCTTCTCTTTCTACGATTGGGACTAAATGACTACCAGTCCTGTTACTAGGCTAACGTCATATTTGTGGTGTACATTTCCTACATTCTACAAACTGCTGTCCTCAACACCCACACGAGTGGCCCTGTGCCCCTTTTTGACTCACCTTAACTTCCACATGGGCTGTTTTGTTATTTTATCCACTTCCCTATGGGACAAATTAACTTCTCCTATGATGCTACTTAGAGAATTTCATGGTTTGAGTTTATGATGATTTTATGAAGAACTCTGCATTTTTCAGTGAAATTTGTAAAGGCACAGAAAATATACCAAATATCAAGCATAATTCTGGACTTCAACGTCTATCACCCACCCCACCCCCCATCTTAAACTGACTGCCAAACAGTATATTCTTCCAAAGAGAATACCTGAAATGGTAACACAGATGTGTCTTTTATATCCCAAGACATACTGTGAGTAAACTGGAGAGATGGTAGAGTACCATGTGGATAAAACTGAAAAGAATACAATGAGAAGAAAGCTTTAGTTCACAGAGTTATTGATAACTGAAGTTAATCTTTTGAACATTAACGTTAACAAGCCAAACAGCAAAAGTGAGGCTCATACATTCCTGGAGGTTAAGAAAACAACTTGAAAAGGCTACACTTAAAACCTTGCTGGTACAAAGCATGGGGCACAGCAACACTGGCAGTAACCTGGTTTCTTCTCAGAAAGTGAATCTCAGGCCCTACCCCAGATCTCCTGAATCAGAGCTAAGATACTGACATGCCTATTTGATCACTGATTGTCATGCATACACTCCGCATATACATTATGGCTCTCCAACTATTCTGTTTTAAAGATTAAAGAACACTTAAATATTTACTTAATGGATATTTTAAACTGTCAATACTTTTAATGGAAGGGGCCCTGAATGACCTCCAGTTGGGAAGTCCAGCCATAAGAGATTCTTATAAGTCAGAAATGAGCCTGAGACTACCTGTTCATTCATCATTTGTTGATGGATCCCTCCTAGATACGGGGAGTAAAACGGATCAAAAACATTTCAGGGAGGAGACAAACAATAAAGAGAGAAAGACACCTTTACACTATGACAGGCCCCTGCCTCCCACTATGGTGACAGCAGGGCTTTCCCTACATACATGATAGGGATGTGTCCTCTACGATGTGTCCTCTACAAGTGGTTGTGCTTTTGTGTACTTTACTGTACAATACTGTATAGAGTACAGAGTACAGTAGTACAGTGTCTTTATTTCAAGCCCAGGGTGTCCAGAAGCAAGCATAAAAGCAGCAGTGATGTAGCCAGTACTGTACTGTACTTTTCAAGGTACTGTACTGTAAGATTAAAATTGTTTTATTTTTTGTGTTTATTTATTATTTTTGTGAAAAGTATTATAAACCTATTACAGTATAGTACCATATAGCCGACTGTGTTAGCTGAGTATCTAGGCTAACTTTGTTGGACTTACAAACAAACTGGACTTATAAATGCATTCTCGGAATGGAACTCGTTCATATGTAGGAGACTTACTGTACATGAATGTTCACAGCAGCATTATTCATAGCAACTGAAGAGTAGAAACAACTCAAATGTTCATCAGCTAATGAAAGGATAAGCAAAATGTGATACATCCATAAAACATAATATTATTCAACCATATAAAGGAATGAAGTATTGATACATGCTACAACATGGATGAACCGTGAAAACATTATTCTAAGTTAAAGAAGTTAGACACTAAAGGCCATATATTATATCATTACATTTATAGGAAAGTCTAGAATAGGGAAATCCGGAGACAAAAACTAGATTATTGGTTGGCAGGTGCTAGAGAGGGGGAAAGGGGAAGGATAGGGAATGACTGTTAATGGGTACAGGGTTTCTTTTTGGGGTGATGAAAATGTTAAAAGTAGATATTGGTGATGGTTATAAAACTGTAAATATACTAAAAAAACAATGAACTCAACACTTAAACATATGAGAGATAAAGACAGAGGGAAGGGATGCAACCATCAAAGAAACTACAGAGAAGAATAAGAACAATGGCTGCAGTCATCTAACTGGATTTCTATATGTACTGTCCAGTATTGCCACTGTTTACTCAGCTAAAACTTAATTGGTAGAGAACTGTGTCCTTAGGAAAGGATATTTCACAGAAATAATTACCACTTAGGTAAATACAAAAAAAAAACCAACAAGCAAAAAAAAAAAAAAAAAAACAGTCTCTTCATTTGAACTAATTACTTAGTAATTCGCTTTCAAAACAATTCAGGGTTGGATTTTACTGTTTTGTTGTTGGTATGCTATGGTAATTGATCCATCTCAGAGCAAAAGATGGTAACATCCTAGCTGGTGGAGGAGAAAATGCTAGTATCGGATTTTATTTTAAATTACTAGTTTTGCATTTCAGAGTTACCTAATTTATTTCCCCTTTTTCTTACTCAAAGCAAAGAATAGAACAGGGTTTCTCAACCTCAGCATTAATGACTTTTGGGTCTCGGCATTAACGATAATGCTTTGCTGTGGGGACTGTCGTGTGCACTGCAGGATTTGTAGCAGCATCCTTGGCCTCTACCCAACAGATGTGAGAAGCAACCCCCCCTACACACACACACACACAAATATAACAACCAAAAATGTCTCCAGATATTTTCCAAACACCCCTCTGGGGGCAGTAAATTTTTACCTGGTTGAAAATCACTGGAGAAGAAAACTACTCCTCAAAGGTCAATGTAATAGAGCCAAGTTGGGGAAGCTTATTTCATATTTCAAATTTAGAGAAGCCACTATGCTAAAGGGGAGGCTAACTGACAGCTGGGGACCCTGCCGGAGCCAGGACTACATAATTGCCCAAAACCGTGATTCCAAAGTTGCTACCATCTCTCGAAATTTCCTTCCCCGGGGAAGAAAGTAAGAACAAATACGCGAGTACAGAAATACACACATAAGTAGGAAAAAATGTCAGCAGCCATCCCAAAGTTACTATCTAGACCTGTCCAGTATAACTTTCTGAGATGACGAAAAGGTTCTATACTGCACAGTCCAATACAGTGGCCACGAGCTTCCTATGGAAATGCAGCACTTGAAACACGGAACGTTTCATCTTATTTTAAAGAAATTTAAGTTGCCACAGGTGGCTAGTGGCTACCAGGTTGGACAATGCGGATCTAGACCCTGCTGTCATTCTTCCCGTTCTTGTTGTCAGTCAACACGGAGGACGTTCTTGGTAGAAGTCCAGTCCTCCTTCTCCTTTAGGCAACTTTTCCAGCAGTATCTCCCTAGCTTCCAGGGAAGAAAACTCAGTAGCTGCCCCTGCACACAGCCAGGCCAATGCTCTGAAGGAGGAATATATGGCTTTCCATATGCTGTGTGTTCCATTTCTGCATGCTTGCTTCATTTTTGGACCACCTCAGTCTTCCCCCAAATCCAGAACGGGCTGCTGGCCTTCTAAGGAAGGCATCGAGCGGTATGAGGGACAAATTGTTCAGAAAAGGTAGAACTGATAAAAAGGAAAAATATCTCATTCATTTATTTTCTTTTCAATTAACCCTCTCCCAGGTAGAATGTAATATCCATGAGAGCAGGACCCTTTGCTGTCTTTTTACCACTGCATCCCCAGCACCTGGAACACAGGCACACACAAAGCAGGCGTTAAATATTCGATGAATTAATAAATAAGAACATCTTAAATAGTGCTCATGTGCCAGCACTAGAATGCTTTAAATGTATTAAATAACTGAAACCTCATTATAACCCTATGAGATATGCCCTATTAGCTCCACTACAAGCTATGTTTCATTATCCACATTATTACATTTGAAGACAGTGACGCACAGAGGAGTTAGGCAACATGCCCAAGATCACACAGGTAGTAAGTGACAAAACTATAATTTTAATTCTACCACATATGGAGCTTATTCTCTTACTTAAGCTGTGCTAAGTTACTAGTAAGTTATCTAACACTTTTAATAACAGAAGTACCCAAGCCTACTCTGCACCCTAACCCTTATCCCATCCTGTTATATAAGGAAAAGCTCCGTGTAGACGCAAAACCTCTGTAACGAAATATGATTACATGATACACGATAATAGCAGAGTGCAACATAACACAGAGGTGCACAAAGAATTCAGCCTATGTGCAACAGTGTGTGGACACAGGAGGCCACAGTTTTGGTACAGGAGCCCGAGGCTCTGAAGACTTCCACAAGTGATAAAGGTCAACAGGCATCAGGGCAGAAGGAAAGGCTTGTGTAAAACCCTGAGGATGTAAGGTATAGAAGGAGAGTTGGTGCTCGAGATATGGAGCTATGGGAATTGGGGGCGTGGAGGAGAGAGGGGAATGGAACGGCAAACCAGAATGAGATCGTCGTATGTGATTCTGAACGGCAATGCTAGATCTCAGACTACTCTGTGGGTAGTAGGGTCCAGCTCCCCTGTAAAGCGGGTCCAAGCAAGGGATTTGGCCCAACATGAGTCTACAAAATAGGTGAGTGACACCTGGGTCTGAACTGAGGGCCAGCTAACACACAGTTTGAAATGTTTTACGGAAGGCAGGTGAAAACCGGTCCCAATAGAGAAAGGTTCAATCAGATGTTAAATGATACTCATTACACCTGATGCTTCGTCAGACTGAGATAAGAGGAGGCTAAAGGGGCATGTTCATTCTTGATCTTCTTTACTGTTCTTGTACGTACATGGAGACACCTCCCTTCTCTCTAGTATATTCTCTAACTCGAATTTAACCATCAAATCTTTATTTTCGACCTTAACCTAACTCAATCCCTACAGCTGTGCTGTCCACAGGTCCCAACTGAGTTTTTAAAATGTGGTTAGTAAATGTAAAATAGCTAGCAAATGGGAGGCAGCCACATAGCACAAGGAGATCAGCTCGGTGCTTTGTGACCACCTAGAGGGGTGGGATAGGGAGGGTGGGAGGGAGACGCAAGAGGGAGGGGACATGGGGATATATGTATACATACAGCTGATTCACTCTGTTATACAGCAGAAACACAACACTGTAAAGCAATTGTACTCCAATAAAGTTGTTAATTAAAAATAAATAAATAAAATGTGGTTAGTCTGAGATGAGATGTGTGCTAAGTTAAAATATATACTTATGTATATTTTTTAATAATTTTATATTGATTATGATAGTATTAAACTCATTTTTATATTGAGATGACAGTACTTTAACTATACTGGGTTAAATAAATATTAAAATTTATTTCAACCTGTTCCTTTTTACTTTTTTTTTTTACTATGACCTCTAGAAAAATTTAAATTACATTATGTGGCTCACGTTATATTTCTATTGGATAGCCTTGTTCTACAGACTATTTCTACTAAGGCCATCTGTCCCTTACATACAGCATACTTAATACTGGGTCCACCTTTTACAAGGTCTATGACATCTCTGTGCCTCAGCTTCTTCATCAATAAAATGGAGATACTAATTGGAATAAAGGGGATAACTAACAACAACAGCTAACACACATAATACTCAGACTGTAACAGCTCACACACACACAACATTTACAATATGCCAGACACTGTTCTAAGCATTTTTCATATATTAACTGCTTTAATCTTCACAATATCCCTGTGAGGCCATCACCCCCATTTTATAGATGAGCAAACTGGCAAAGAGAAATTAAGTGACTACCTAAAGGTTACACGGTTAGTAAATAGTGAAGCCCAGGTTCGAGTCCAGGCAGTCAGTTCCAGGGTCCTTGCTTTAAACCACTGTCTCTCATGATACCCACCTCAAAAATGGTACAGAAATTCAATAAGTTAATTTAGGTAAAAAATTTCAAACTGTCTCCGGCACACAGTAAACTTTCCTTCAGTGTTTAACTATTATCACCATCACTCCAGCCCTCAACCTACTCCCCAAATTCCCTGCATGCTGCGACTTTTCTCCTCATTTCCCAGGATTAAAACCTCAGGATCCTGTTTTAATACGTCTCCCTCTTTCATTCCCTAACTCTTGTCAGGTCCTTCTTACTCAACCTTGAATGCTCTTACCGCATCTATTCTGCTTTTCCACTACCACCTTAGCCCAGTACTCTGCACCCTCACAACTGTATGAATTAATAGCAGTGGGCTTCCCTGGTGGCGCAGTGGTTGAGAGTCCGCCTGCCGATGCAGGGGACACGGGTTCATGCCCCGGTCCAGGAAGATCCCACATACCGCGGAGCGGCTGGGCCCGGGAGCCATGGCCGCTGAGCCTGTGCGTCCGGAGCCTGTGCTCCGCACGGGAGAGGCCACAACAGTGAGAGGCCCGGGTACCGCAAAATAAATAAATAAATAAATAAATAAATAAACAAACAAACAGCAGTAACAAGACAAAGACCTTAACCGGTGCTCATGTACCAGGCATTCTTCAAGTCTATTAATTCATTTAAACCTTACTATAACCCTGTTTGTCCTCCAGGACTTCTACATCTGGGCTCTAACAGTGTCTAATTTCTTTAGCGGACCCGTCTTCCTGGAATACCAATTTCTTCATGTGATGGGAACTTTAAAGGTGTCTGGATTCACTACACGTGTCCCTATCAGTTGATGTATGTGAGAGGAAAAGATGATGGGTGTTCCCTACTGGGGCAAAGAAAGATTTACAAGGCCCTGAAAATTAAAAATTCTAGCCTCATCCAAAATCTCTCACAGAATCTAGTCTCAACTCAGCAGCCAAACATTAACAACTATACAACCTAGCCCCATCGTGCTCATTCAACCTTATCTCCAGTCAACAAAAACCCTCTAGAGTGGTTAAACAGGTCTCTTCATTGTTCCTGGAGTAAATAATGGTAATTATTATTATTATTTATATTATTTATAATAATAATATTACAATAATATTATTATTATAAATAATATAAATTATTATTAGACCTTATTCATACAGTTCCCCTCTGCCTCAAAAATCTGAGCACACTTCTCCTCCATCACGCCCAGACTAAACTAATCTCCCCACTAAACTGTGATAAAACAGCTGTCTTACCCCACTCACTGGGGTCTATAATGATATATTCATCATCTGGCAAATGCCAATCACAACCCCAACCAGGCCCGAAGCAACTGGAAGGCAAGCACTGAGTCCCTCACTTCTCACCTTCCCCGTGAGTAGCACATGCCTCTACAAAGAACACGCACTTATTTGGCAAATGGAACAGTAAATGAGTTACAGACAGTGTAGCTGAAATGACATGTAAATACCCTAATTCAGCCAACCATATTTCCCTAACCAGGAAACACCTCAAGGTAACAGGAGCAGTATCAATAGTTTCATAGCAGTGTTATCACTGCACTCTCCAAGTCATTATCTTCTTTACTCCTCAAAACTCTCCAGTGAAGTACCACTACTATACCTTTAAGTCAGCTGAGGTTTAAAGAAGTCGAGGGTTTTTACTCAGGATCACACAACTACTACACGGCAAAGCTGGAACCAGAGACCAGGCCGCTAGTCCAGCGCTCTTTCCAATGGTCTAATTCACCTTTTATCTCTTCTCCGTCCTTATCACCTAAGGAAGAGTTAAATAACTAAGAGGGGAAAGGAATCGGGTGAGAATACTTGGTAACAACAGATGTGGTAAATTAATGACTTGAACATTTATTTGTCTGAAATGGCTTTTTTTTTTCTTTGACTCACCAACGGTAATGACGATTTACAAGGCTGCATTTAAACCTCGTGATCTTGCTGTACTCTGAAATAAAAATTTCCACCCAAACTTAAAACCAGTATCTTTCCGGTCTCCAGAGCTGGACATCACCTGCTCCACCCCACCCCCTCTACACTTACAAAATTTTAGCTTAAGGCTGTTTCTTACCAAGAATAATTAAGGAAGCAAGCAACCTTCCGAGGTTGCTTAACCATCAAAGCAAACAGGCAGTCCTTGCTAAACGTTATAAACCATTAGTTTCCCCTCACTTTACTGTTTCCATGTTATTTGCTGGATATTCCGATTTAACACCGAATCACAAAGAACCTCAGTTCAGGGCAGTCTCAGCTCATGAATGGCCGCATTGTTGGGTACTCTCCCTTCACGCTCAAAGTCAGAAATGGAAAGACGTGGAGCTGGACCCAAACCTGGGCTCACTGCACTGGCAGAGCCAAGAAAAACCAGGAAACGTACCAAAGACGCCTGCCTCTGCCTCCTCCGCAGACCTTCAGGCCACTGGAGGGGATGCGGGCAGGTCCCCTCGAGGGATGCAGGTTTCAGCAGCCGCCAGCTCACTGCCGAAAGAGCGTCCTCAAGGTCTCCTCTGAGACGAGGAGCTGGAGAAGGGGGAGTTCTTCCGACGGACCCTGGATCGGACCCCCGCCCCCGCCGCGCCACTCCACCCGGCACAACCCACCGCCCCAGGTGGAAGGCGCCGCGGCCTCGGGTACCACCCCCTATTCTCCAGGGAGGATACAGAGGAGGCGGAAGCGAGGCAGAGGCTCCGAAACAAGCTGCAGCCGGAGCCTCCCAGAGCCTCCTCCGCACCTCTGCTCCGACTCACCCAGTTCTGCGCGTTATTGCTCAGCTTGACTTTCTTGCACAGGCTACCGGGAACCTCCATGGCTGCTCAGCGCGCGCGTGCCTGCGTTCTCAGCGCCCAGAAAGTAGTCGGAGGACTGGAGGCCGGCGGGGGCGGGACGGGAAGGCGGAGTCTCCTCGCGACCGGGCTGGCACGCGCTGTCGTAGGCACGCGCTCGTGCTCGCGGCTCCGACTGAGAGGCGCCTCGACCCCGCCTCCGAAATGGGTCCGGGGCAGAGGTGTGTGGGGTGGGGCGAAGCAACGCACGAGAACCGGACGCAGGGGATGGGAGCGGGCCTTCAGGGCGCGCACCGACGCGAGCGCGCACGACGCTCCTCCCCCTTGATTCTGAAGAAGGGGCGGGGCCTGAGAAGGTAGTCGTGGAACTTCCAGGGTCCCTCCCCCGCTCGCCGCCTTGCGCTGCGCATGCGCAGAGGCTGGAAACGCGTCCCAGGCATCGACCTGGAAGGACAAGGAAGATACCAGGCTCTCAGCTCTTTGCTGGTTTGGCTGCCTGCTGCTGTTTACTAGATGGCAGAAGACATTGACGTGGTCTCCCGGCCCTCTGGTTTTTCCTCCATAAACCCGGCCACCAGTTTCCTATCCCCCATATCTGTGCCCTCCTCGCCCTGGCCACATTTAAAAAGGAATTTTCCAGCTTCGCGGAGGGAAGATTTGCTAAACAGCTCATTCTCCACACGTTCCACTTAGCTTTAAAATTCTGCTCAACGCACAGTGTCAAAAAAAAAAAAAAAAAGGCAATACCCCATTCCTGGACATCAGTAATTAATATCTCTCTGGTTTTAGTGGTTATCTGCAAGGTGCCTCCTTCCCCACTTGCAGATGTCTCTTCAGATTTCTGTCGGATACTTCTCACCCGCTAAGCCAAAAAGAGGCCTCTATTTTATTAGCTTCTCAGGAAATCCTTAGAGGAATGAAATCCAGGCTGAGGGAAGGCCCTTGGTTACCACAGAGTAGAATGTCCACGTGTGGAGGACATTTTCAAATTCACCGAAGTATACCATGGCTACTTCACAGGAGGATGGGCTGGGGATGGAGGGGAGCCTGCTCTAGGAGTTATCTCCCCTTCCACCTCCAGTTCCCTAAGGGCCTTTCCAAAGCTTGTCCCTGGCACCAAGATAGTTGTTTGAAGTGCTTCTCCTCCATAACTCAATGCCCTACCCTACAAATACACACCAATCCCTAAGACCTGACACTACTGCCTCTTTGCTGGAGGACAAGAGGGAATGAAAAATGCCCACCAAACTAAGAAGGTATCTTGAGACTGAGAAAATGAAGCAGGTGGCTCCATGTAATCAATGGATCAGTTTATTATACAGTAACTTACAGGGTGAGATCATGGAGAACTATGATCCAGAAGCATTTACAGCTGCATGCACACCACTGAGGGAACATTGGGACAGTTTTATAGCTAACCTAGGGTATTGGAGTAGTGCTTAGAAACAGGAAATGCATTCCTAAGTCAAGGTTTATAGATGGGTAACTAGTCTCCTGGGCACTGGGAATATGTCAGCAAAGGTCTTCATCATTGTCTGGGGACTAAGATAGCATAGAAGCCACTGGGTCCTAATGATTATTAAACAATATCTATTAACTTCAAAGCCCTTGACGACAAGAGAAGTGATTTACTGCAGAGTACAATCCTGGGTAGGGTCAGTGGAAGGACAGGAGGAACTTCTACAGGCCCAAGTTGCCATCAGTTATGCTGACAGTCATACATTCTTTTTTTTTTTTTTTAATTTTTATTTTTGGCTGCATTGGGTCTTCGTTGCTGCTCATGGGCTTTCTCTAGTTGTGGCGAGCGGGGGCTACTCTTCGTTGCAGTGCACAGGCTTCTCATTGCAGTGGCTTCTCTTGTTGCGGAGCATGGGCTATAGGCACGCGGGCTTCAGTAGTTGTGGCTCACGGGCTCTAGAGCACAGGCTTCAGTAGTTGTGATGCACAAGCTTAGTTGCTCCGCGGAATGTGGGATCTTCCCGGACCAGGGCTCAAACCCGTGTCCCCTGCGTTGGCAGGCAGACTCTCAACCACTGCGCCGCTAAGGAAGTCCCAATAGCCATACATTCTTAATAGCTAGCAAATCAGTCCCCTGTTTATTTACCCCACTGCTACTGTGTTAATATTAGGCCTTTCCTATATCCAGGATGAATCACAACTAATCCCTGTATCTGGGCATCCTGTGCATCTGCTGCCCACACACTCCATTCTTAACATTGCTGTCAGAGTGTTATTTCTAAAACTTCAATTTGTTACTTGACCTCAAACTGTCAATGGTTTCCTTGTAGCTTTTTCTTTGGGGATTCTTCATTTGCAGTCTGTATATAGAACTTAATTTCAGTATATTTCTGAGCTCTGCCAGTAACGGAATGAGCTTAGAAGAGGATCCAAAGCTTCAAATGAAAGCACAGCACCACATTTGGAATCAGCCATTTCTCTAAGGAGTCCCAGGATTCCTGGTTTTCAGAAGGGAGTGGTATTTAGATATCACAATCTGGGCTTCTAAAACTGTTTAGTGCTTCTGAGTCAGTCCATATTTCTGGACTTTTTCAGTGAAAGACTTTTTTCAGGTAAAATATATCATAAGTTTACCTTGATACTATCAGTTCAAATGTATTATTTCAGACATCATTCATGCAAATGAGCCTGAAACATCCTGTCAAATCCAAAACAAGGAATTATCAAAAACCACTAGGATTATGTCAAAAGGACTCAGAAGCCAAACTGAAGAAGCTTTCCCCTGTCAAAATTACACAATTAGAGCACTAAAGGGATAATATCTATAAGATATTGAAACAAATCAAATATGTTTAAATCTAAATGTTCATAACGATGACAATTTAAAAAGAACTAATTGTCACATTTGGAGGATGCTAACAAACCAACTCAGTGTTTTGAAAACTTATAAATAAAAGGAAAGAAGCATTTACCCTGGCTTCCATCACTAACTGTAAGTCAGGTAATGAAAAAGCTGATGAGAGGAAGTTTTTCTTTGTAGACATACAGCTAATAAATTAGGAAGGAAAGGTAGATTTTATAATGTCACCATTTTACAACTTTAAATGAAATAAATGGATAAAGACAATGGTCCTCAATGGCTGCTAAATCATGAAAATAAAGAACATTAGAACTTTCCTGCTTCCTGATGAAGTATTAACGCCCCCCAAAAAGTTAAAACTGATCTTAAGTCTTCAGGTTTCATTATCAATTTATAGCTAATGCAGAGGAAAGAGGAAGATGTAAAATCACCATAAATGTAATCAGTCAAGTCCAAACTGTGAAAAACTACATCATAAATGACCTGATTCTTCAATAATTCAATTATAGGAAAAAATAAAGAAGAACTAAAGATTAAAAGGTAATTTATGAGAACCATCAAGCAATTGAAATACATGAACTTATCTGAACACTGCTTCAAACAAAAAAATCTTTTTTTTTTTTCTTTTTGCGGTTTGCGGGCCTCTCACTGTTGTGGCCTCTCCCGTTGCGGAGCACAGGCTCCGGACGCACAGGCTCAGCGGCTATGGCTCATGGGCCCAGCCGCTCCTTGGCATGTGGGATCTTCCAGGACCGGGGCACAAACCCGTGTCCCCTGCATCAGCAGGCGGACTCTCAACCACTGCGCCACCAGGGAAGCCCCAAAAAAATCTTTTTAAATACAGGAAATTTAGAGAGTCCCTAGACTCTTGATATTAAAGACATTCTTTTGGCATGATAATAGCATTGTTATTATATCTTTAAAGGAGTAATTTTAGAGATACATATTGAAAGATTTACCAATGAAATGGCAATGCCATTGGTATTCAGGAAACAAAACTGGTCTCCTGGAAATTAAAAACAAGATAGCAGGAGTGGAAGAAAAGGTGAAGATATCTTTCAGAATGCAGAGCAAAAACCCCAAAAGATGAGAAATAGAGGAGAATTTTTAAAAAGAAAGAACAGTCTAGGAAATTTAAAATCCAAATATTAAGAGTTCCAAAAAGAGAAAACCCACCAGAGGAAATAACCAAGGAAATTATTCAACAAAATTTCCTATAACTGAAGGATTTTAGACGTTCGTTGAATGTCCAGCTCAACAGATAAAAATCAAATACACAAAGCACAGCACTATGAAATTTCCAAACCATGTTCCCCAGTGTTCTGAAATTGTTTGGAAATCCTACAAGCTTCCAAGGAGAAGATGGAGAGTTCACAAAGAAAGAATCAGGAGTATAAATGAATTGAAGCTATCAAGAAACACACCAAGAGCTAGAAGACAAATGGAATAGCTTCAGAGCTCTAAAAGAAAAGTATTTCTGCAAAAGAAAAAAAAAGGGAAAAAGAAAAATATTTCCAATTTAGAATCTAGAATTATCATACACCCTCTCTTAAAGAAATATTAGAGGATATGCTTCACCTAAATACAAAGAGAAAAACATGGCATCCAGAGAATAGGAGTTCCCACACAGCAAACAACTGGAGGGAATTCTAGTGAAGGGAGATCCCAGGATGACGGCAGTGTACCAAGTCTAGAAGATAATCATTCAGAAGCTTCTCCAAGAAGTCAGGAAGCCCTTGGAGAGCCCTGTTTAGGAAGATGAAATTGATAGAGCATTTGACGGGAATGATCATACTGAAAATAATTTAGATAAGTGACAGAGTTTGGGATTAAATTAGTGATAACTACTTAGAAAACTAAGTCATCAAAAAGGATACATTGGGACCTCCCTAGTGGCACAGCAGATAAACTCCACACTCCCAGTGCAGGGCACCTGGGTTCGATCCCTGGTCAGGGAACTAGATCCCACATGCATGCCGCAACTAAGAGTTCGCATGCCACAACTAAGGAGCCTGCAAACTGCAACTAAGGAGCCTGACTACCGCAACTAAGGAGCCCACGTGCTGCAACAAAGGAGCCCACCTGCCGCAACTAAGACCCCACGCAAACGAGACCCCATGCAACCAAATAAATAAATATTTTTTTTTAAAAAAGGATATATTTATCACACCCTTTCTGTATAAACTGTATTTCAGGGTAATCAAATAGTTGATAAGGGAAAGTTCAGACTGATAGAATTTTAGCTAATAAATGCAGAAGGAATGTTGGCATTTAAAAATCACCATTTTAAACAACTGACGAGGGAATTCCCTGGCGGTCCAGTGGTTAGGACTTGGAGCTTCCACTGCAGAGGGCACGGGTTCGATCCCTGGTTTGGGAAATGAGATCCCGCGCTGTGTGGCATGGCCAAAAATACACCTGAGGGGGTAATTGATATAGGCAATAAACATTAGCGACTGATAAAAGTACTAGGTGAAAGGTAGTGTGATGGCTAATTTTGTGTCAACTTGACTGGGTCATGGGGTGCCCAGATATTTGGTTAAACATTATTCTGGGTGTGTCTGTGTTTCTGGATGAGATTAACCTTTGAATCAGTAGACTGAGTAAAGTAGCTTGCCCCCCTAATGTGGTGGTCTTCATCCAATCAGCTGAAGGTCTGAGTAGAGGAAAAAAGATGACTCTTCCACAAGTAAGAGGGAACTCCTCCTGCCTTACTTCCTGGACCTGAGGCATTGGTCTTTTCCTGCCTTCAGACCTGAACTGAAATGTTGGCTCTTGGGTCTCGAGCTTGCTGTCTTTCATACTGGAATATACACCATCAGCTCTCCTGGGTCTCCAGCTTGCTGACTGCAGATCTTAGGACTTCTCAACATCCACAATCACATGAGCCAATTCCTATCTATCTATTTATCTATCCTATTGGTTCTGTTTCTCTAGAGAACCCTGACTAATACAGGTAGGAAAGGGAATTTTATAATGGACACATCAGGCTGACACCACCTGTGTCCACTTGTTAATCTTAGCATCTCTAAAACTGGGACAGCAGATATCATGTACCTTAAAACGTGAAGTAACAGGAAATACTCAGCACTATTGTTTTAGTTTGGGTTGTTGAAGAAGCAGGCATGGAAAGAAGGATTCGAGTACAAGTCATTTATTTGGGAGGTGATCCCAGGAAACACCATTAGCGGAGTGATACAGGAACAAGAAGGAAGTCAATAAAGAGTGTGCTATTGGGCTTCCCTGGTGGCACAGTGGTTGAGAGTCCGCCCGCTGATGCAGGGGACACAGGTTCGTGCCCCGGTCCGGGAAGATCCCACGTGCCGCGGAGCGGCTGGGCCCGTGAGCCATGGCCGCTGAGCCTGCGCGTCTGGAGCCTGTGCTCCGCAACGGGAGAGGCCACAGCAGTGAGAGGCCCGCGTACCCCCCCCCCCAGAAAAAAAAAAAAGAGTGTGCTATCAAGCAGCCATGGTGGGTAACTGGAGCTAAATCCCACCAGGGAACTCTGAGAAACAGTGTAGAGCATGTCCTTCAGAATACCTCACCTGAGGGAGAGAACTAGGGCATTGACACAACTCCCTTCAGTCATTATTCAAGGACTACTCCCAGGGAGTGTTCATTCTCTGGTACTTTTGGATTGCAATGCACATCTATAGGGAGGGCACTAGTGCCAAAGAAAGCCCTCATGCAAAGAGATAGCAGTAAGGGCAAAGTGGATGTGGATGGGCACCAGAAGTGTTTGCCAGAGCCACTTACGAAGTATTCTTTTTTTTAAAAAAAAAGTATATTTCTATACTATTTCTTTCTTAGGTAAGAGTACTTTTTTTTAAGATGAGAAAAGACAAAGAATTTTTCAAAGAAAACCACACGAGCCCACTTAAAAAAAAAAAAAGAAAACAAAAAAAAAGAAAAAGAAAAGAAACTGTCTCCAGAGGAAAAATATCATGCTGGAAAGGAAGGCTAATAATAGTTTTACTACATGGCTTTGCTCTAAATCACACATATTTAGTCATAATAATGTAAACTATGAATATAAACCTTAACAAAATTGCAGTATGACTAGCTGGAGAGTTTGAGGGGATACAATGAGTGTGTCTGTGTTGGTGTGTGTGTGTGTGTGTGATGATAATAGGAGAGGAAAGAGACAAATCCTCATTTTCCATAGTGAGAGAACAAGAGATATTGTCTAAAACATAAAGACCAAGAATAGCAATACACCCATTGTTTCAAGATATGGAGATATATACCAAGAGAATTTGCTAAAAGACTTAAGAGTGGTTGCCTCCAGGGAAGGAAAATTGCTCTCTGTTTTAAAATTCCTTATTGAATTATTTGACTCTATTTGGATATTATCATTTTGACACACATACAAAAAAACTTTTTGGAAAGAGTGAATTAGAAGTCAAATGAAGTTAGCATGTGAGAACGGCCCTGAAGATGTTTGGCTTGAAAAAAGGAGCAGAGATATGGGACATAGTTGAAGGATAATACAGAATCAAGATAGGATAGTTTAAAAAGAAAGGAGAAAAACTAGAGTAAATTGTATGCTGATGAGAATGATCCAACAGAGAGAGAGGGTAACTGATGGATGGAGGTCCTTGCGGCTGAGAATCCAGAGCATAAGTGAAGATGGGCCTTTAATGGGCAGTAAGTAATTCCTGCAAAATAAAGTAAAAGGAGAGGATGTGCACAGATGCCAGTCCATTTGTATAGGCAGTGGAAAGATGAGGGAATTTCCATTGAAGGTTTTTATTTCCTCATTTAGTATGAAGCAAGGCCATGAGTGAGAGAGGACCATACTTTGAGAACGATTGCTCTAAATAATGGATGGGCATTCCTAAATATCTATAACTAAATAATTAACCTTAGGCATTAAGATCTCTCTTGTAATTTAACTGTATATTTCAAACATCATAAAAACTGAAAAGAGAGCTTCCCTGGTGGCGCAGTGGTTGAGAGTCCGCCTGCCGATGCAGGGGACATGGGTTCATGCCCCGGTCTGGGAAGATCCCACATGCTGCGGAGCGGCTGGGCCCGTGAGCCATGGCCGCTGAGCCTGTGCGTCCGGAGCCTGTGCTCCCCAACGGGAGAGGCCACAACAGTGAGAGGCCCGCATACCGAAAAAAAAAAAAAAAACTGAAAAGAAAAAATTAAATATTTTAAGCTAAACTGAGGAATTATAAAAATTAGGAAACTCAGAGCAACATGTATTTTAACCCTTTGGGTACACAGGTATTCTCAGTAAGAGAATAATAGGTAAGTAAGCTTGGTAATATTGTAAGTCATTTACCTTGGTAATATTGGAGCATCAGTCTCCAATATCCAGAAGTTCATCTGGGAGAATTTAAAAGATGCCACACAAGCCAGAGGTAAATGGTCATTAGGATCTCATTCACCTCTACACTCCCTCATTAAATACCCACCAGCTGAGAAACTGGTGTGATGGTTTGGAAGCAGTCACGGATATTTGGTTTCCACCTGGAAGGAATCACCATAGATTCAGGAAAGTTCCCTTCAAGTCTCTGGGACTTGCCAGAAGATTTCTAAGTCAGTCTGTAGAGAAAATGACCCCTCTAGTCAAGGTGGTTCCATTTTCTCCACATTTTATGTGTGAAGATATATGAAGGTATGTAAAGGTGTATCTTCTCCACTAGGGGGCTTTGACTGAATAAAGAAACAGGACTGAAAGAATCCTTGAAACATCACTTAATTTCATCTGAAGCATTTCCTTCTGGTTAACATTGTCTTTTTTTCCCTTAGAAAAACCCCCCAAATAGTGAATTGCATAAGACCAGTTACTAAAAAAAAGATTATATTTTAAAATTATGGCTTATTCAAAACTCAGAGGAGATCTTCAGAGTGACTGGAAATAACTTGCTAGAAATCTACGTTTTCTACTTTGCCCGTATGACCTTGGGGAAATCACATAACTTCTGGGGGGGGGGGCAGTTGGATACATTTATCTCAAAGGATTCTTCCTCTAAAATTATTCTAGGTTCTTAATTTGTGTGTCATCTATACATGTAAATAATAATTTAATCAAAACCACAAACTGTCTTTAAGTACCTTACTATATGTAAAGCATTGTGTTAATAATTTCTGTGTGTTAAAGTAGCTAAGTAGTAAGTAATAGGATACATCACCAAACACAGCACATATTCTTCTCCGTAATTATTGAGATTCATCCATGTTGCTGTGTGTATCAATAGTTCATTCCATTTTATTGATGGTTAATATTTCATTGTATGTTGTTATGACTTGACCAAATCACATTTGTGAAGTGGAGCATAGGGTGCTGGATGGTGAGCTGTGGCTCCACTACCGACAAGAGAAATTGAAATAGAGAAGTTTATTACTCACAAGTCCTGAACAAAGTACATGGCACACCCTGAGGGGTCACATTGGTAGATCAAAGCAGGGTGCAGGCAGAGAGAGAGGCAGGACCTGGGGCACATGCCTTTTTTAGGGTCTGTGGGTGAGTGCTTTGGGGCTAACACTGTATCGTATTGGTTAATTCAAACCAAAATTAATGGGCTTCCCTGGTGGCGCAGTGGTTGAGAGTCCGCCTGTCGATGCAGGGGATACGGATTCGTGCCCCGGTCCGGGAAGATCCCACATGCCGTGGAGCAGCTAGGCCCGTGAGCCATGGCCGCTGAGCCTGTGCATCCGGAGCCTGTGCTCGCAATGGGAGAGGCCACAGCAGTGAGAGGCCCGCGTATCGCAAAAAAAAAAAAAAAAAACCAAAATTAATGCGGCTTTGGTAAGCCCTGTGAGGGGGTCTTATTTAAGAGGCACACAAGGAAAGGTCTTGGGAGGCAGGGAAGACTTGATCACAGGGCCTGTTGGGGGAGTCACCTCAGAAATCTTCACTTGCTTGTGGCTCTGCAGGCTATTTCCTAGGACATATACTTGCATGATGGAGCTAGTGTCAGTTTAAGTCCCCTCTCCCCACAAAGCCTCTTAGCCACACAAAATAATGCTGAAACAGCAATACCATTGAGTAGCTTAGCTAAACTCTCAACACAAGGATACACCATGATTTGTTTATTCATCTGTTGATGAATGTTTGGGTAATTTCAGTTTTGGGCTTTTGCAAATAAAGCTGCCATGAACATTCATATACAAGTCTTTGTGTGGGCATATGCTTTCTTTCCCCGTGGGTAAATACTTAGGAGAGGAATGGCTGAGCCATACGGTAGGTATATGTTTAATTTTTTGAAAAACTGCCAAAACCATTTTCCAAAGTGGATGTATAATTTCACATTCCTGCCAGCAGTGCATGAGAATTGTAGTAGTTCCACATCTTTGCCAACACTTGGTATGGCTGGTCTTTTCAATTTTAGTCATGATTGTAGTATGCAATGGTGTCTCATTGTGGTTTTAATTCCACTTCCCTAATGTCTACTGATGTTGAATGTCTTTTCATGTGCTTATTTGCTATTTGTATATCTTCCTTGGTTAAGGGTTTGATCAGATCTTTTGCCCATTTTCTAACTGAACTGTTTGTTCTCTTGTTACTAAGAATAATATATATATATATTCCATCTCAAACATTTTACTTTTCATCTCTAGAAGTTCAACACGGGTCTTTGTAAACAAATATGTCTTCTATGCCTCCATTTAACATGAGAAGTCTTTCCTCTACCTGTCTGAATGCATGTAATGTAACTGTTTAATATCCTTATATACTAATTCTATTATTTGTGTTTACACCTTTTTGTATTGATTCATTTTTTTCTCATGATGTGTCATAGCTTCCTCCTTTCCCCCACTTCTTCCCTCCTCCTTATTAGACCCCTGATAGTGTGAATTTTACCTTGTTGAATGCTGCATATTTTTGTATTCCTATAAATATTCTTGAGTTTTATCCTGGGTCACAGTTAAGTTACTTGGAAACAGTTTGATACTTTCAAGTCTTGTTTTCAGCATCATTAGGTGGTACCCAAGCAGCCTTTAGTCTATGACTAAGTGTGCCCTACCACTCAGAACATGATTTTGAATACTTTGCCCAAAGCCAAGTTTTTCTACTCTAGTCAGTGGGAATGCTATCTATTTCTGCAGGTGTGAGCTCCTGGCATTTTCCCCTGTGCTCCTTTTGGGTGGTGTTTTTCTCTGTCTTTCATTAATTTCCTCACTTGCTTATGCTCAGGTGGACATTCTGCCATACCTGGAGCTTTCTCTGCAGTAGCTGTCTCCTCTCCTGCACTCCACTGTGTCTCTCTGATTCCCAGCTCTATCTCCTTAACTCAGGGGGACTCCTGGTCTCTGCTTGGGTTCCCCCTTCCTTCCACGGTACAGTAAATGTTAACAATAGGGAAGACTGGGTGTGGGGTATTTGTGAACTCTCTGTACCATCTACTTAGTTTTTCTGTAAATATAAAATTGTTCTAAAAATAGAGACTATTTTTTAAAAAATAGAAGAATCCTGACACCCTAGAGCAAATATGTTTCTCTCGTGTGCTAAATCCCCAAATGCTCACCATCCACTAAGCCTGTTCAGACAACAACAGTAAAATTTCGTTTGCTCCTGGGGTCTCAACTTAATTTCTTCTCCCTCATGTAAATTGCACTGTAGCCTCAAAACTCTCTCCAGGTAGTAAGCTGAGGCAATTGTAGGGCTTACCTTGTTTATTTCCCCATCTCACTGCCCTGCATTTCCTGGTATCTAATGTCTGAAAATCATTGTTTCACATATTATTTTGTTGGGTTTTTTACCTGTTTCAGGTGGGATAGTACATCCAATCTCTGACACTTTATCTGCCCAGAAGTGGAAGTTACTTTTTATGTGGTTACTGTTATAGTCATAACTTCTTTGCTTTTTTGTTTGTTTGTTTCACCATTTAAATGTACATCTCTAGATACTGTAATTAATTCTTACAAATTTAAAAAGTATGATATGTCTTTAAGACTATTTTAATCTGTGAATTTACTTCTCCATCCTTTTCATTTCTTTACAGCATCACTAAAGGGAAGTGGGTGCTGAACTAAGTCAGTTTGGAAGAGTGGGATCTGTAAAACCAAATGCAAAAGGAACTTCACATAAGCACTGTACTCTAGTTGATAAAGTCATTCCCAGGAGTGTACCGGTTAACAATTCTGATGCTACTGTACACGTACAATGGAATCGAACAATTAAGTAAATGGATGGCACAGAGTGAGAGCCAACTTTCTCACTGTTGGAGTGGGATTCAGATAAGCAAGGGGTAGGGGTTGAGGAGAGGCTAGAATGATTCATTTGGTAATGGATTAGAATTGCAGACACTCGTAAGAACTCATGTGTAGATTATTATAGATACAGATGATTATATATAGAAATATTTATTGATATGTGTATATATGTAAGTGATATGCACATGTATATTTCTTTGCTCTGTCAGCTGAGAAGGCTCAAGAGAAACAATGCCCCACTCATAGTAATAAGAGCACCTAATGCCCAGATCTTGGTTTCTAATGCCACTTCCAATAACTAACCAGGGTTCCTTGGAGTAATGGCTGATTTTAGGACTAGCTAAGAAATAAATGAGATGAGCCTGGGACACCTTGTAGATGTAAGGAAGTACAAAAACCAACAACAAAACCAAATAGAATATAACAAAATACCACATTCATGTGGTTCTGTCAAAGGGGCACAAGAGCCAAATGAGAGTTGCCAATGGCCAAAGCTGGAACAACTTGGGCAACAAAATAAAGTAGAATTGAATTATCACAAGTATAAAATAAATATCTGTGAGTCCATATTGATATAAATAAATGATTGAATGAATAAATAAATGGGAGAATAGACAAATCTCCCATAGAGAAGAATTCCAAATAATTTATGTAGATACTTTACCCTCAAGGAGAGGGACCATAAATCTCCACTCCTTAAATATGAGCTGTGCACACTTCCTTCCAAATGTACATTATGGAAACGGAGAGAAAAAGAGCAACTTTACAGTGAATAAACTTGACAAATACTGCCTCAAACAGGTAATCAAGACCGACATCAACAGTGATAAGTCATGTTGATGATATGCAGTCTTAATGTGATGTGATGAAAATAACACTTTACCTCTGTGATCCTCCTTCAAAAACCCATGGCTGCAGTCGAATCATGAGGAATACATCAGACAAATACCAACAGAGGAATAACCTACAAAATACCTGATCGGTACTCAAAACTATCAAGATCATCAGAAACAAGGTAAGTCTGAGAAACTGTCACAGCCAGGAGGAGCCTAAGGAGACATGACAACTAAATGCAATGCACTATCCTGGATGGGAACCTGGAGCATAGAAAGGAATTAAGTAAAAGCTAAGAAAATCTGAATGAATTGTGGGCTTTAGTTAATAATAATACATCAGTATTTGTTCATTGTTTCTTCTGTAACTATTAACCAAAGAGTCTCCTACAACAGTTGAAAAAACTTCCTGAGCAATTTGTGTGCCAGCCTACCCTACCATTCTACCTATTATTGACGCCACTAGTAGCAGTTCCCACTGTGTTTACAGGCTTCTGAAGAGAGCGTGTCATAGTGGCACTTCTTCCCTGAGTAGATAATTGAATAGAGTGTTTTCTTATTCTGAATAAGAAAGCATCAGGCCTCTCTGACATCACATACTAGACTCTTTCAGATAGTAAGAAATAGGGACATAGTTGGGCTACCACAGTTAATGGGTTTTATTCTAAAGATGGGGGAAGAAAGGGAAATAGGAAGTGTTTTCAGCAGCCACAAAACCAGGATCATGAAGAAACAGCAACTTAGGGTTGTATACAATGGAAACTCATGTGTTCTCTGCTTCTGCTTCTACTGCTCCTACCCCGGCCAACTAACTGACTGATTTTCCCACATTCAAACTACCCAAGTGACAGGATCTAATTTGCTCTGCCAATCACAATCCAATTTAGACTACTTTTGGTGAAAGCTCTTGTGCCAGGCTATCTTTCAAGTTGCTAGCCAGCCTGTAGACAACTGCCTTTGGGTCAGGTGCCCATGCGAGTCTAGTCACCTGCAACCAGGAGATGGGGTCATACTAAAGTACAACAATTAATTCATTAGGTAGCACCTAGATGGGGGTTGTACATCAGGAGGAAACCCAGAATCACATACTCTTTTCAAAAAGTTCTTTCCTGGAAACACCAATTCTTTGTAATGTACATGTATGTTTTGTGAAAAAGGGATAAATCTCATTCAACAAATATTTATAAGTGATTACTAAGTGCCAGGCACAGTTCTATGCACTTAAATGTTGGGGAAATGCCAGGTTAAACAAAGTAAATATATTTTTATACTGCAAAATCCTTAATGTTTTTAGTAAGCCATTATAAACCCAAGAGAAGGGCTATCATTTCTACTGTCTCCCAAATTACTTAACTAAGTGCTCTTTTTCTGAAAGGCATTTCTTAAGCCTCAGATAACATAAAGGATACATCTGGAGAAATACTCAGTTTTACCCTTGAGGATCCAGGAAATGATGCCATCAAGGGACACATGGACCGAAGTAGCTAAACTCTACAAGGTACCTCCTCTCCCATGATGAACTGCTCATCCTGGTATTCACACCCTGTGTAGCTCTCTTCCACCCTGAATTCATGCTGACCCTGGGATTTACTTTAGCCAACAGAATGTGGCAGAAGCAACCGTGTATCTGTTCCAGGCTTACACCTGACAACTTGAGTCTAGCTACTTTGCCAGAAGAACTAGAGAGAGGCCACATGGAGAAATAGGGGTTCTAATGCTATCTGGAGAAGACCAAGGAATGCAGCCAGCAGGGGGAACCAAAGCCCCAAATATCTGACCATAGGAGAGCCATTCCAGTAAGACCCATCATTCAATCCATCCTAGCCCAAGTGACGAATGTGAGTGAAGCAGCCATCCTGGACATTCCAGTCCAGTCCAAGTAGTGAAATCAACAAGCCACAGCCAAATCCCAATCCACAAACTGTGAGGCATAACAAAGTTATGGTTGTTTTAAGCCAATAAGTTTTGAAGTAATTTTTTTAAACAGCAGTAGGTTAACAAAAAGTATATTAACTGTTTTGGAAAAAAATATTGCATAAACTTAATATATTGTGCCTAAACTATTTTTATAAACATGTGTTTGCTTCAGAAATGACCCATTTTAGAGGAAATACATTAGATACTTACTTACAAATACTTAAATAATTTCACTGTTTACTACAATCATTTACCTTCATTTACTTTTGAAAATAGCCACTTTTTTTTTTTTTTTTTTTTTTTTGCGTTATGTGGGCCTCTCACTGTTGTGGCCTCTCCCGTTGCGGAGCACAGGCTCCGGACGCACAGGCCCAGCGGCCATGGCTCACGGGCCCAGCCGCTCCGCGGCATGTGGGATCTTCCCAGACCGGGGCACGAACCCGTGTCCCCTGCATCGGCAGGCGGACTCTCAACCACTGCGCCACCAGGGAAGCCCTGAAAATAGCCACTTTATCAGTAAAAATTACAAATCAAATAAAGGAAGTTATGAAATATTTAATCACAGAGAAGCCAATTTAATTATGCATATTTCTTACAGTAAACAAAACTAAAATACTTTCATACAATAAGGAACTAAGCAAACATTGCATTGAACCTGAGCCATCCATTAGTTTATAATAGGCAAATCTAATTTACAAGAATATCTGCTTGTTTTAAGTTGCAACAAATATCAATAGCAATTAGGAAATTATAAATTCATAACATAAAAACAAGGTCCTAATTTCAGTGAGGGAACATTATCCTGTTATTTACAAGCTTGGGGATACTCAGGATTTTCCCTAAGACGATGAAATGTTAAACACAGTTCTCTTTCTTTCTTCCTCCTCCTCCTTTTCCCTTCCCTTCCGCCCAGCCCTCCCCTCACCCCTAATTCTTTTCTCCCCAATGTCCAGGATACTAGGTAGGTCATACTGGTCTGAGTTTTTGTGAGGTGGTGTTCTGAGAAACCCACAGGGTCATTTCACACAAGCCAGTCAGAAGCCCATGCTGTGTTACTATGTTGTAATACTGAAAAATCGTCCCCATTTTAGGATTTGCCCCTTTCTAGGTTGAACAATGTAGCAACATAAGATGCACAGGATCCCAAATCAAGCTCTTCACTCCTTCCATAAAAGCTGTATTCTTGGTTAACTTTATTGGGCATGATTTCCAGAGAGTCACACAAAAATTATTCCATTTGGATATTTTAGTACATGAAATTCATGAAAGCAAGAGTTGTAGAACAAGAATCCCAATATTTAAGAGTACATTTTTATTTTGGAATTATAAGAACACATTTCAAGATAATATGAAAAGACACACTAATAACACTAAGTCCAATAAAACACAAAGTTAATGTTGTTAAAAGAAAAGGTAGAAGAAAGGAAGGCATCATGGAGCCTCAAAGACAAAGCTTCTGCTCTTCAAACCAATGTGTCATAGTGTTTGCTATGGACTTGATATTTGTGTGTCCCCAGCCCCCAAATTCATATTTTGAATCCAAACTCCAAAGTGATGGTATTAGGAGAGAGGGCCTTTCTTTGGGAGGTAATTAGGTCATAAGGGTAGTCAACTTTAAAAACATAATAGCCAGTTATATTACCAGCAAAACTGAGTTTATTCAGAAATAGCAGAGGAATTGCAATCCAGGATACGTGAACCATGGCAGACCACAGGCAAATCCAGAGAACAAGGAAGGGGAACTTGCCTTTATAGGGGAAAGGTGGGAGTTGGGAGGGGCTGTGGTAACCTAAGAGTCCATTGGAGTCCAAGGTATGGAGGCTTTTTATTCGTTGGGCTGCCACTGTCTCAGATTGGCTGGGCTGTCACGGGGCAGAGAGTTTTCTTCTTCCTACTGGATGGTAGAGGCACCTTCCTCTTGGAAATATAGGCAGAAGTCTCTTCCTAGTTGAAGGGATGATTGATGATGTATGGCAGGATGTGAGAGCTCCCCCTACAGGCCTGTCCTGATTCCAGTTTTAGCTGAGCTTCCTCATTTAATTCCACAGGTGGAATCCTCATGAATGGGATATAAAAGAGACCCCAGAGAGATTCCCTAGCCCTTTCAAATATGTGAGGACACAGTGAGAAGACACCAGCTATGAACCAGGAAGAGGGCTCTCATCAGAACTCAACCCTGCTGGCGCCTTAATCTTAGACTTCCCAGCCTCCATACATAACTGTAAGAAATAAATGTCTGTTTTTTATAAGCCACCCAGTCTGGGGAATTTTGTTACAACCAACTGAACAGACTAAGACAGTGCTTATGTCTATAGTTTCTCCAGGGCACTCATTTATGTCTCATTTCGTAATTTATGCAGAAACACAACTTGAGAACTAGATTCTTGATATATCTAGGTACAGTAACTTTAATGAACTATTTCCTCCAAAGTAAATTTAGATTTAAATTAGTGATACTGATCTGTTCCCTTCAATACAACAGCTGCTCTTAAGATAAGTACAGTGGGATCTGATTTATGATTAGAAGAGGAAAGACAGTTAAAACTAGGCACTGAAAGCTAAAAGATGAAACAAAGTAAAGCAGGGTACTATTGTTACTTGAAAGCGCTCATAAATTCTTACAGGAGACAGAGAGATGAAAGTCTGCCTGAACTTACAGTACTCCTCTATTAAATGTGTGTGTACATCCCAGCATTTAACCTGGAATAGTCAGATGTAGGAAAGAAATTGAAAGGTCAAACCTGAGGAGAGTGAAGCCAGCATGTTAAAAAGAAACAAAATTAATGCAGCTAAACTCATGCTGACCTCCAAACACTGGGATGCAAGAAACAGCAAAATAATTCTCTGTTGCATTCAAGAGAAAACCTGGATAGAGCAAAAAAAATATAGAAAAATATATGCATGTTTTCTCTCTCATCAAATCCTAAAAAGGTCATTTTATCTAAAGAGAAAGAAACCAAGATGAATAAAATCTTTGATATATTTACTCCATTTTTTCCTTACTCTGTGTGTGTTTGTGTGTGCATGTGCATGTGTGGTATATACACACTTATATAAAAACAAGGCCAAGTTTTTTTTTATTTGGACATCAAACTAGAGGTACTATAAATGTTTGTTAATCAGAATTATTAGAGGAAAATCTGTAGTAATTAACTATTTTATTTAAACAATAAAATGAGTCAAGAGTCTTTTGGTTGCAGGTGACTGAAGACATTCAAATGGATTTAAGCGGAAAGTGACCTTACTGGCGTAAGGAACTGAGAAGTCCAGAGGCAGTGCAAGCTTCAGGCACAGCTGGTTCTAGGTACTCAAGGGATATTAGGACTATGTCTATTTATCTCTTGTCTCTACTTTCCACTGTGTCGATTTTACTCTCAGGAAAGTGCTCATCAAGGAGTATCAGTTTAGTCAACAACAGCTTCAGGCTTGTGTCCTAGCCTAGCAACCACAGCAGAAAGAGAGGAGCAAGGAGATGCAAGTCTGTCGTTCTAGGAAATATCCTTAGACTGAGTCTCATTAGTCTGTCCTGGACAATTTTCCTGCCTATTCTAGAACTAATCACATGGCTGGGGAGGAGGGCTGGTATGTGTATGTTCTGATTGGCCAAACTGAGCCTAAGTCTTCTGGAACTTGGGCAGGAGCAGCAGAGTAGGGGATGTTATCCCCACAGAAACTATAGGGAAAGACAGGGGGAAGGGATGATTCACTGAGGAAAACTGGGGATTCTTTGACCAGCCTAAGGAGGAATAACTACTTGGCAAGCAACAACTTCATATCAACCTGCTTAATTTCTTTCTTTCTTTCAAAGGTAAACAGCAAGGTGGGGTGAGGGGTCCACCTATTTGTGCTCGATAGTCATTTGATTTCTAGACAAGGGAGAGTTTTTATCCAATGAAAATAAAAATAAATTCAAGAAGACTATAAGAACTATGGAAATGACAACTAGGTCTCAGAGAAATGTACCAACAGAACAACTGGTCAAAGACTCGTACTACTGAGGTTTTAAAATGGATTCCCTTTATGTGCTTTTTCTGGTTTACCACCACCCTTTCCCTGTCTAGACAATTTCCTGCCTTTTTTTTTTTTTTTTTTTTTTTTGCGGTACGCGGGCCTCTCACTGTTGTGGCCTCTCCCGTTGAGGAGCCCAGGCACCAGACGCGCAGGCTCAGCGGCCATGGCTCACGGACCCAGCCGCTCTGCAGCATGTGGGATCCTCCCGGACTGAGGCACGAACCCGTGTACCCTGCATCGGCAGGCGGACTCTCAACCACTGCACCACCAGGGAAGCCCCAGTTTCCTGCCTTTTGATCCACCTCCACATGGCAGGAGTCAGAAAGCTCACTCTCCCAACTCACTCACAGCTAGGCTGCAGGCACAGAACCTAGGCTCCCCAATCTCACACACCCACTAGAGACGTCAGACCACGAATGAGCTACATGGCAAGACGGGGCTGCAGGAAATCCATTTTGGGGGCACAGGTAGCCTCTGAGACATTATCTTTCATGGTCAGAAGGTGAAAGTCCTGGCACCTCATGTCCACAGTGAGTGGTGTGTAATGCAGTGTCTGGTTTCACTGGAGCCTTTACTGGCACAGTCTCCCAACGTGGTTTGTGCATTGTTTCTGACTGCATGGCCTCCAAACCTGGCTCTCTAGTTCTCCAAAGATTCTCTGAGCTGTCTAATATTCCTTAGGAAATGTCTTTTTTTTTCTCCTTAAACATGTATGTACGAAAGTTTATCAAAAACGTAGCCCAGATGTAAAAGGGAAAACTGAACAATTGTTAGATGAGTTTATCAGTTCAAACACCAGATCCAGATACTAAAAATAATAAGATTTTGTCAGCATTATTTGGATAGTTGACTAAACTTTCTATCTAATGTTATATGGTGACCCCAGACCAAGTTCTGTACTTATTTTAGTTGGAAGTGTATAGCATGTGTGTTAAGAGCATGGATATTGGAACCAGCCTCTTGGTTTAGAAAAATCAAATGACAAAGTTTTGCCACTTACCAGCTTTGTAACCTTTCTGTACCTCAATTTTCTCATCTTTAAAATGGGGGTAACAGAGTAATTACAGAAGTTAAGTATGTATCACATGCAAAGCATTTAGAATATCTGGTACTCACTAACTACTCAATAAATGGTAACTTTTTATCATCTAAAACAGAAATCCTTCAAAAGTTGTAAACATCTAATACATTTTATTTTTTAAATTTCCCATCTAATACATTTCAAAGACTAATTTCACTATTTTTTCTACTGCTTCAAAGATTTGACCCTCAGCCTTCTCACATTCTTTATTCTCCCTAAAGAGTCCTGGGCATTTGCCATTTTCTCTTTCCATTGTCTATCCTCATTCATTGTGGTCTTCACAACGTATGTACACACATCTTTAGTAACCTCCTCCTTTCTTTCCTTAATTTAAAAAAATTCTCAGTTACCTCAGGAAACTCTCTCTTGATCTCTGGCTCCAATTTCAGAGAGTCAAGATCTTAACTACATTTTTTGTTAAAATAGTTCTTTACTGGAGTATAACTGCTTCACAATACCATGTTAGTTTCTGTTGCACACAAAGCGAATCAGCCATATGCATACACGTCCCCATATCCCCTCCCTCTTGAGCCTCCCTCCCATCCTCCCTATCTGCTATGCTGCTGCTTCCCACCAGCCAACTATTTTACATTCAGTAGTGCATATATGTCGATGCCACTCTCACTTTGCCCCAGCTTCGCCCTCCCACCCTATGTCATCAAGTCCATTCTCTGTGTCTACCTCTTTATTCCTGTCCTGCAACTAGTTTCATCAGTACCATTTTTTTTTTAGATTCCTTATATATGCGTTAGCATACAGTATTTGTTTTTCTCTTTCTGACTTAACTTCACTCTGTATGACAGACTCTAGGTCCATCCACCTCACTACAAATAACTCAATTTTGTGTCTTTTTATGGCTGAGTAATATTCCATTGTATATATGTGCCACATCCTCTTTATCCATTCATCTGTTGGTGAACACTTAGGCTGCTTCCATGTCCTGACTATTGTAAATAGTGCTGCAGTGAACATTGTGGTACATGACTCTTTTTGAATTATGGTTTTCTCAGGGTATATGCCCAGTAGTGGGATTGCTGGGTCATATGATAGTTCTACTTTTAGTTTTTTTAAGGAACCTGCATACTGTTTTCCATAGTGGTTTTATCAATTTACATTCCCACCAACAGTGTAGGAGGGTTCCCTTTTCACCACACCCTTTCCAGCATTTATTGTTTCTAGCTTTTTTGATAATGGCCATTCTGACCGGCATGAGGTGATACTTCATTGTAGTTTTGATTTGAATTTCTCTACTAATTAGTGATGTTGAGCATCTTTTCATGTGCCTCTTGGCCATCTGTAGGTCTTCCTTGATGAAATGTCTATTTAGGTCTTCTGCCCATTTTTTAACTGGATTGTTTTTTTGATATTGAGCTCCATGAGCTGTTTTTATATTTTGGAGATTAATCCTTTTTCTGTTGTTTCATTTGCAAATATTTTCTCCCATTCTGAGGGTTGTCTTTTTGTCTTGTTTATGGTTTCCTTTGCTGCGCAAAAGCTCTTAAGTTTAATTAAGTCCCATTTGTTTATTTTTGTTTTTATTTCTGTTACTCTAGGAGGTGGATCAAAGAAGATCTTGCTGTGGTTTATGTCAAAGAGTGTTTTCTCCTATGTTTTCCTCTAACTACATTTTGAAATAATCTGTTTAGGTTACACTAATTTTGTGGGACCAATTCTAAAAGTGAACACTAGATGGCAACCTTCCTAAACTGTGCTGTTTTCCCAGGAAACAGTTTCTGACCACGGCAAATGTTGGGAGCCTCAAAATGGGACTGCATGATTCTTTAATTTCTTAAACTTTTGTTTGTTTGTTGTAAAAATCAAATAAGACTTTGGATCTCTCCATAAAGGATCTCTATAGTGGCTCATTCTTGAAAATAAAGTATTCCTTTTTATATCTTGCATGATCATTAATCTCTACCTTAAAAAATTTTTTTTTTAATTTTGTTTTTTTCCTTAAAATAACGCAAATAGTAGTTGTGTCCATTTATTCATTATACCATATGCTTATGGCATATTAAATATATTTAGTTCTTTGTTATATCTAGTATATTTTAATTTAATTTTATATCCATCCTGAAATGATATTTTATATAATATACATAACAGAAGAATATATGCTTCTTTTTTTCTTTCTCCATGTTATCCTTATGGAAATTTGAGCTCAGGAACTGTAAAATAATAGCTGAGAATTTCCTGATAGTAAGGATGAAGGAGAGCAGAGGCATGTTTTCTTTGAAAAGGGAATTGTATAACTCTCCTAAATTTCCTTAGGAAATTAAAATGTTAACTGGGAAATTATCTCTGGTAAAATGAAAAATTTATTAAATAAAAATAATAAAAAATGTTATTGTGGTTAGGGCAAGGAGCTTTTAATACAAAAGATCATTTATGACTCCAAGATAAAAATAGACAAAGAGGGCTTCCCTGGTGGCGCAGTGGTTGGGAGTCCGCCTGCCGATGCAGGGGACACGGGTTCGTGCCTCGGTCCGGGAGGATCCCACGTGCCGCGGAGCGGCTGGGCCCGTGAGCCGTGGCCGCTGAGCCTGCGCATCCGGGTCCTGTGCTCCGCAACGGGAGAGGCCACAGCAGTGAGAGGCCCGCGTACCACAAAAAAAAAAAAAAAATAGACAAAGAATATGAAAAATAAACTAGAGAAGAAATGCAAAAAGCCAAGTACTACATGAAAAAACTTGAAAATCACTAGCAGTAAAAAAAGCAAGGGCTTCCCTGGTGGCGCAGTGGTTAGGAATCCGCCTGCCAGTGCAGGGGACATGGGTTCGAGACCCAGTCTGGGAAGATTCCCACATGCCGCGGAGCAACTAAGCCCATGCGCCACAACTACTGAGCCTACGCACCACAACAACTGAGGCCCACATGCCTAGAGCCTGTGCTCCGCAACAAGAGAAGCCACGGCAATGAGAAGCCTGTGGACCGCAGTGAAGAGTAGCCCCCGCTCACCGCAACTGGAGAAAGCCCCCGCCCAGCAATGAAGACCCATGCAGCCAAAAATAAAAATAAACAAAATAAATAAATTTATTTTAAAAAATAGCAAAAATAAAATTTTCTTTTGCCAAAAACTACGTTTTGGTTTTATCCCTCCTTTATATTATAGTTAACAACCCAAGCTCAAATCCCAGCTCAGAAATCTACCTAGCTATGTGACCTTGGCCAAATTTTTTGACCTCTCTCTGCTGCAGTTTCCTAATCCGTAAAACAAGGTTAATCAGTAAAATGAGAGTTAAATGAGTTAATGAAAGTAAAGTTCTTAAAAGAGTACCTGGTTGAACTAATACTTCGGGTATACTAGGTTAAAGAAAATAACTCACCAGTTAAATGACTGATTGTACAATTATATTTTTAAAAATCCAGCTAAATACTGTTTAATAGAGAGGGACATAAAACGTAAGGACAGGGGCTTCCCTGGTGACACAGTGGTTAAGAATCCGCCTGCCAAGGCAGGGGACACGGGTTCGAGCCTTGGTCAGGGAAGATCCCACATGCCGCAGAGCAACTAAGCCCCTGTGCCACAACTACTGAAGCCTGAGCGCCTAGAGCCCGTGCTCCACAACAAGAGAAACCACTGCAATGAGAAGCCCGCGCACCGCAACAAAGAGTAGACCCGCTCGCCACAACTAGAGAACGCCCGCACACAGCAACGAGGACCCAATGCAGCCAAAAATAAAAAAAAAATAAAAATTTTAAAACATAAGGACATAAAAAGGTTGAAAGTAAAAGTAAGTGAAAAGACATATGTGGCAGATAGTAACCAAAAGAAAGCTTGTTGTCATGTTAGTATTGAAATGGGGGGGTTGTTTTGGGGGGGAGTTTTTTGTTTTGTTTTGTTGCTACAAAAAGCTTTATTGTTTCCATTTGGTCCAAGGCTTGGGGGAGGGCTCCAGGGTGGTTAAAAAACTGCTTAGTGGCTGCAGAGAGAGGCTTCAGGCAGAAGCCCTGGCACCAGAGGGCTCCTCAAAGGCCGCTGGGCTCCAGAGGCTCCTTCTTAGTCATGCTTGACGGTGAGCCTTTGGAAGAGATACTCGCACAGCCCAGCCTGGGGACCAGAGAGCCTTCGGAAGTTAGTCAGGTGGTTGCCCATCTTCTTGATGAGTTTCACCTCCTCATCTAGGAGGTGGCTCTCCAGGAAGTCACAGAGCTGAGGGTCTGCGTGCACAGAACCCAGAGCAAGCAGATCTAAAAGGGCCTGGTTCAGTTTCTTCTCCATGAGAATGGCAGCTTCCATAGTGTCTTGGGTCTTATTCCACTCATCTTGAGATAGCTTCTGCCCGTCCTGGAAGAGGGCACAGCCGCTGCGCTGGTTTTTCATTTTCAAGAGAGGCTGGGCGCCCTCCTGCTTCTTCTCAGCCAATTTGCGGAAAACGTGGCCCAAGCCCTCCAGAGCTGAGGTGGAAATAGAAGCCCAGAGAGAGGTAGGTGTAGGAGGCCGGCCCATGCAAGGTGACCAGGTGGGTGAAGGCAGCCTCCACCTCGATGGAATAATTCTGAGGAATCTGGTTGATGGGTAATAAGGAGTTAAGTTCAAAAAACAGTGCTGGCTGGTCCCAGAGGCTGAGGATAACTGAGGGGCTGGTTCTGAAAGTTACCACTGGAAAAAAGA
Source organism: Hyperoodon ampullatus (assembly GCF_949752795.1). Classification (NCBI taxonomy): domain Eukaryota; kingdom Metazoa; phylum Chordata; class Mammalia; order Artiodactyla; family Ziphiidae; genus Hyperoodon; species Hyperoodon ampullatus. Next base: position 156,692,628 of record NC_136914.1, on the reverse strand, counting down.
TGGAGGGTGGTCGGAGGCTTGGAGGAAGGGGCCTCCCTGGGTCTGTTCCGTCCAAACACTGTTGAAGCAAGACACAGATCCGTGGGACCTCTGAGCACACTGCCTTGAAATAGGTTTCATGACCAAAATATAAAAAGCAAAACACTGAAAACATTATTAAGAGAGACTGAGTTCATCAAGATGCTGCAGCAATTTTAATTTTGTATGCATCTGATAAGAAAAAAAACCTTAAAAATTTAAAGCAATAGTTGATATAATTATAGGAAGAAATTAACCATGTAATGGAAGATTTCAGTGTCCATTTGCTCATTTTATTTAATAAATGTTCTTGGGTTCCTGCATGCTAGGAACTCTTCTATCATACATATGGCTAGAATGAAATATAAAAATCCTCAACCTTTTGAAGTTTACCATAATAGAAGGAGGGGGGAAACACAAATAAATACAGTAAAATCCTGTGAAAATACACCCAGGATATCATGAATTCTGAGATTATAGAATGAAGGATTTGCTCCTATCCACCACCAAACGCCGCAGGTGGTAGGAAGGAAGGAGAGTAAAGTTCTTATTCTGAGCTTGGAGAATGGAATATGACAGGGGGTGAAGGGAGGAGCCTGGCAGGAAAATAGCACAAAAGCCAGAGGGGAGGTGAAGTTTGAATCCTGCTAGCACAGTGATCTACCAACTCAGTATTCCCAAACTGGGCCAACAAAACTATTGCCAACTAGCCAGCATTTCCTGGAATCACTGGTGCTTTCTTGAAGTCCAGTCAGCTGCAGACCCTGAATCCTTCCTATCAATATGTAAACTGCAGTGGACGATCACCACTAGATGGTCCCAAACTGTAGTGGGGACCCCGATGGATTCTGGGTAATGAAGCAACAACCCAGCATTGTGCATGGTCCCCTGCCCATTTTATTAATCTCACGCTGAAAGACAAAAAAGAAATCAAAGACAAAAAGATTGGAAAGGAAGACAAAGGACTGCATTTTTTCAAAAAGGATATGATAGCCTATGTAAAAAAATCTAAAAGACTGCTTATTAGAAGTAATAAGAATTTACCATAAGATCAATATGCAAAATTCAGTTGCATTTATATAAAATTTAACAAGTATTCAGAAAACAATTCTGTAACAACATGCACATAGAAAACATAATTTAGAAAGAGATTACATTTAAATAGCTTAAAAATAGATATCTAAAATGAAATCTGGGCTTCCCTGGTGGTGCAGTGGTTGAGAGTCCGCCTGCCGATGCAGGGGACACGGGTTCTTGCCCCGGTCCGGGAAGATCCCATATGCCACGGAGCGGCTAGGCCCGTGAGCCATGGCCACTGAGCCTGCGCGTCCGGAGCCTGTGCTCCGCAACGGGAGAGGCCACAACAGTGAGAGGCCCGCGTACCGCAAAAACAAAACAAAACAAAACAAAACAAAAAACAATAAAATGAAATCTAATAAAAGATATATAAAGCCTATACAGAAAAAAATATAAAATGTTATCAAAAGACACTCAGAAGACCTAAGTAAATGGAGAAATATGCTATGTTCATGGAAAGGAAGGCTCAATTTTTTTTAAAAGAAATTTGTTAGCCCCAAATTTATGTGCAGAGTTAATGTAATCCTAATTAAAATATCAACAGAGGTTTTGTGGAACATGACAGTTGATTCTGATATTTACATGGAAAAGGAAGACTATCCAAGGCACTTTTCAATTTTTATTGAAGGAGAAAACTTGGTCAACCAGACATTGAAACTAATGATGAAGCCATAATAATTGAGATAGTGTTGTTTTGGCACAGAGAAGGCCAAATGATCATTGAACAAAAGAGAAAGCCAAGAAAGACCCGAGAACATATGAAAACTTGACATATGACAGAGGGGAAAATGCTGATTAGTGAGGAATGTTTATACTGAGATTAAATAAATAGATGAGTTTCTTCTGATAATAAATAAATAAATAAATAAGGAAGAAGGAAAACTTCTCCCTTATAGGAGAATCTCATGTAGAAGAAATAAGGTAGAAAATCACCATTTAGCACTAGTATAGCAGTAATTGATTCAGACAAAATTGCCAATGAATGCCAAAACTATTGGGTTGAAATTTGACGAAGATAGCTACATAGTCTCAAAGTATCTCTCCACAAATTACTTATTAATTACAAAGGGGAAGATAGTGCTTTTAGAGAGGATAAACCTGGACGAGATCACCATAGCCAAGTAGACAAAGTCGACATTACCAAAAATGGAGAATACTGACACCATATGCTTTCTGAGTGTTGCATTGAAAAGGACACAACCTCACACAGTATTACTGCCAAAAGGTCATCACCTAAGTCTAACTGAAAAAACATTCCATGAAGAAAATCATGAAGAAAACCCACATTGACAGACATTCTACAAAATAATTGACCTGAGCTGTTCAAATATGTGAAGGTCAAGAAATACAAAGATTGACTGAAGGACTGTTCCAAACTAAGTGAGACTGAAGAGGCCATTCAACTAAATGTAATATGTGATCCTGGACTAGATCCTATAATGGGGAGATGGGCTTGCGAGGTGGAACAGAATGGCTACAAAAGATATTTATTAGGATAACTGGTGAAATTTGAAAATGGGCTATAGGTTAAATATAGTAATGCATCAGTGTTAATTTTCTGATTTTGATAATTGAATGTCCTTGTTTTTAGAAAACATACACCCAAGTATTTAGAGGCAAAGAGGTGTAATATCTACAACTTATTCTCAAATGGTTCAGAAATAACAACAACAACAACCATATGCATAGAGACACAAAACAAGAAAACAAATGTGGTAAAATAATAACAATTGTTGTATTTAGTGAATGGTATACAGAAATTTTTTGTAATAGTCTTTTTTTTGGCAAATACATGAAGTTTTCATTTTATTACAGTTTTATACCACATTAGTTCAAATACATTTCTCTGCAACTACTCCAACAGAGCTCCTCTGGAATTATTTCAGTCATCCTTAACGTGTGACTTTACCAGACTCTGAATGTAAAATAAACATATAAGATTTCAAATTAGTAACTTTTAATTATAAATGGGATAAGAAATAAAGTCATCAGATGATGGCTGGGGCTATTAATTTCCAACAAGACACTTTGTTGAAATGCTTCTCCTGATACCCCAGGTATAAATGAGAACCTTCAAAAAACAAGGGTAGAACCAAAGTACAATAAAGAAGCCTCCGCAGCTTAAGCCTCCCATAGTCCTAAACCTCTGACAGAAGCTAGGCAAAGCATCTTTCTTGCAAATTAAGTGGGTGTCCAGTATTTCCATGTAGTTGAGCTTTCAGAGACAGACACTCAAGCATGTCATTAGGATATACCATCTTGGCTCTGGTTGTATTAATTATGCCTGAAGAGTTTAATACCCATCCAAGTCCAAAGGCGGAAGAACACACAAACGGGTATGGTAATTGGAAAGACGGAACGACCAGGCTGTAAAAACACAGGCTGGTTGTGCTAGTGCAGCCCTGTGGGAAGTTTTCTTCCACAGAGGCCGAGGATAACAGCCCTAAAGAGACCAATGGAATAAGGACAGTCAACGTAGGAAGAGACAGAAACATTCTTCTCCTCCACTTATTCCCCGCCATTCTGAATTTTTTTTTTTTTTTTTTGCGGTACGCGGGCCTCTTACTGTTGTGGCCCCTCCCATTGCGGAGCACGGGCTCCGGACGCGCAGGCTCCGGACACGCAGGCTCAGCGGCCATGGCTCACGGGCCCAGCCGCTCCGCGGCACGTGGGATCCTCCCGGACCGGGGCACGAACCCGTGTCCCCTGCATCGGCAGGCGGACTCTCAACCACTGCACCACCAGGGAAACCCCACTCTGACTTTTTAAAAGGTGGGTGGTATTTAGAAAATTTAGTTGTGTGTGTTGTCGTTTTCAAGTGTGATCTAATGCTGCTCCATTTCTTCTTGCTTCTTATTTTGATGTGTCATCCTAGCTGCCTGTGGTATCATATTAGGAATCCCATCAATAATTGGATAGGCTATTCCTAACTCTTCGTTAATTAATTCATTTGGCGATGCTTCATATCGGAGTGGCTTCTTGGAGAATGGGCACACCAGGAACTCCAGCCGCGCTGGGTCGAAGGCGCCGGGCGGTTCCCTTGGCCTCTCGCTCTGGTCTGGGAACGGCCGCGACACTGACGCGTGCACACACCTCTGGGCGACCGCAGGCGGCTGTGCGCGTGTGCCCCGCAGCGCTGAGGCGAGCCGGCTGCACACTCCGCTCGGCATGGCCTGGCAGCCCGCGACCGGGCCTCTGCGCGCCCGTGACCACCCTGTAATAGTCTTTAAACTTTTCTGTGTTTTAAATTATTTTGAAATAGGAAGTTTTAAAATAGCCAGGGAATAATGAATACAAAACTGAAAACAGTGGTAGCCTCTGGGAGTGATGGGAGAGGCCTGAGGGTGGGAGAGGGATATATAGGTAGATGCAACAGTACTGATTGTGTTCTAGTTCCTAAATTAGATGATGAGATTGTGGACATTTATTTTATTATTTAATTTTAACAGTTATATATACATTATGTATTTTTGTACATGTAAAATATTATACTTTAAAAGATAATAAAGGGAAAAACAAAGGAAAAGATAGTAAGGCATGAGTCAGAGGCTATCTGATGAGCTGTGTGTGCTTATGAGCTCTGTGCCCTTAAGTATGTTTCTTTTCCTCTCTGAGGTTTTCCTCACCTACAAAAAAAGAATAAAAGATCTACTGTGTAGTTTTGTTGTAAGGCACTTGGCAATAAGTGCTCACTGAGTGGCAGCTGCTGTTGTTATTTTCTCTGACAGAGCAGAGGTAAAGGGAGTATACCTACAGCGGTGGGCTTGATGAAAGTGATAGAAGTTTGGAATAGTCTTTGGGGTCAGTTGGTAAGCAGGTTATCTAGGGAATAAAACTGAGCTAATGTTGGAAATCATTAAGTAGTTGTAGAGCCAATGAACTTTGTGTATTTTTCCCAAGCTGCACTCCATGGTCAGGAAGTAAGACTTGGAAAAAAACAGATATTTATGCTGGAAGGTCTAAAGGAAGGTCAACAAAGCAGAAAGGCTGTGGAGAGTGAGGCAGATATGACAGGTCAGAGCATCTTACCTAGGCAATAAGCTTTCTCTCATCTAAAATTTTGGAAAAGGAGACAATTTAGAAGAAGTGGAAGATAAAGAGTGAGCTGATAATTTACTAGATTAACTGGAGACTGTATGAAGCACACCTAGCAGAATAATGATTTTCCAGCCCAGAATAAGGACATCCATTCCTACCTTTTATGTATCAAATAAAAAATAATTCTATCATGATATATGTACACCTAGGTTGCACAAATTCCCTCATAGTTTACCAACATTTTATATATGAAAGTCCTTAACAAATTGCAACAACAACAACAACAAAAAAGCAAGCAAATATGTATTGAGCTGCCACTTCATTCAAAGATAGCTCTGCTGTAAGGGTTATAATTGAGGATCTAGTATTAGCCAGTCCGTGATTGATTGAAATTTTAATTTTTCAGTATTAATTGCTTTCTGAGTATATACACAGCTAATTTCAGCCTATCGTCCATGAAATTAAACTCAGAAAGTATGAACAGTAGAGCAAATTTGATGATGCTTATACATTACTAACACTTAATTCAGTGAAGAAAATAAATAATATCAGTTTTCTGGCATCTCAAACCCCAAATGTTTTTCAATACAGATAGGATACAGAGACAATCTGTCACCCTAAAGTGCTAGAAATACTGCCAAAGAACCACTATATCAGCTGTTGGTGTATGGGAAATGCTTTTGGTTTCTTCAGTGTTTATTTCTTAAATATTAATTATCTATACTATATATCAACTATTATCACCTTATTTATATCAATATGGTATATATTCATTAACACATTATTATCCATTATTTATTCTTTCCTTGCTTCCTGTACTAAATGCACAGAGAATTCCAGAGATGAAGGCAGGTATATGTGGTATTAAATTAGGAATTTTAAAAGAAATTCATTATAAAATTTTGGAGTTAACATGTATAAGAATTGGTAACCCAATCATTGTCTTGTTCTGACTTTGACAGTTTTGCATCAGCCACTGTATTCTCCAGAAATACAATTATATAGAGAAGTTATAATAACTAATCTAAATTTCCTGAGAAATGCAATTTTAGAGGAATTGAAGAATATGTGGAGGAATGATACTTGCAGAGACTTAGGAATGTTGTATTTGAGTCAATATAACTAACTAATCAGGAGGCACCAATGAAATGAAAAGATTTTGAAGAGAAAGATAAAAAGTTACTTGTGACCAACTAAAAATCAAATTTTCAAAGGCAGCCCAAAGAATGATAATGCTACACTTATTTTAATTCCCATGTTTAAAAAACAGAGTAGGATGACTCAGTTCATGACATATTTCTGCCAAAACTATGTTTGAAAAATAAATTTCACAATGAATGAAATAAAATACTATACTACCACCACAGGATTTTAAATAGAAATAGGGATTTCTGATTCCATATGGTAAATTGAATGGAGTATCACTCCCATTCTCTCCTGAATGCCTATTAAAATGACAATCATAATATTTAAAATATATAGGCCTAAAAGACTAAAAAAACAGGGGAGAAGACACCAGGGGATAGGAGATAGCAACAGGTATTGGAGGATGGAAAGCTGATGAATTGGGAGAATAGAGGAAACTGAACATAATTTCTTCAGAACAAGGAGAAAGAACCAAGCTGCAAAGGCTTAAGAACTTGCTGTTACAGAAAGGAAGTATGAGGCACAGATCTGGAATTCAGAGAATCGTTTGAAAGTCTGCACAAGAGGCAGTTAGACCTCAGAAAGCCTGGTGACTTCCTCTTACAAATCCTCAGACATGAGATTGATTCCTTGTAGAACATGAATCAAAAAGGTTCTGAGCTTAAGGAGAGAAAAGTTTCAGAAAAGCTCACGGGGAGCTGAGGGGCCGAAAATAGGTGGATTAAGTGGAAGTTTATATATTTATGGGAGAAACACACCTACACCCTTCACCAGCCCTCTTTCCCCATCCAGGTCCTCAAATACCTGTAGCCAGGCACAAGACTTGAGGGTCTTTCTGTGCAGAAACTGAGTGACCCCTGAGAACACTCCACAAATTCAAAGCCACTGTCAGGCATGCAAGTCTCAAACAAACATACAAATTATAAAATACGGCTAGAAAGCAACCATTCAAGATTGGAGCAGGAGAGCAAAGGTTTCTAGAAATAAACTGAAACTCAGATTATCTGACAAGTATTGGTCCATATTTAGAAAATTTAGTTAGAAGACTTCCAAATGAATAATTGATACAACTATTGACTCCAGGGGAAAAGAAAAGAAGCATAATCATGGTACACTACTAGATTTAGCAGTGAAATATGGGTAGACAGTCAAAATAATGTAAATACATTAAAAAATTTAGCCAAACCTGTGATTTAATTATATTGGGAGGTCGGAGGGAAAGGAAGCAGCGTGATTGTATGAGAGATAAATCTTCATTTATCAATGTGAAAAGTCAATAGATCATGTATAAAATAGATAGAATAAGATATAGCAGCATAAATATGTAATTCTCATGTATAAAGATAAATAGCACAAGACACAGGGAAAGGACTAGAAATAGGAGGTGAGACTGGCCACAGGGAGAGGTGGGTCATTTTTAAAAATTGTAAGTGTCTATTATATCTCATTTTTTACTTATACTAGTGAAAAGTAGCTTATACATGAGCTTATATTCTGTGTTTTTCAATAATTTTTAAAACATGATTGCATTTGATAAACAAACAAAGCCATGTATTGTTTTAATTTTATTTGGAGATTGAAATGAAGCAAACTTTGTAACTAAAAACAATTTAAAGCAATGAGACAAAATGCTGTTTTGTTTTCAAACTGAACATGCTCCTTCTTGCCCCTGCCACAGAATTGGATAAGAACATGCCTCCCCAACCTGGTAAAAAAAACAACTGTTCACTTTTTCTCATTTCCTGGCTGAGGATCTTAAAGTGTCTCCTTATTTCAATCAATCCAATTTAATGCATTCAATCTAAACTCTTTATTGCCTGGCTTTCAAAGCCTGTCCTTCTCTCCCCCAGTCTTCTACCTATCTAAACTTATTTTCCATTACATCACAACAGACACCTTCTGTTCAAGGTATATGGATCTCTCAGAACCCTGTATACTCTGGGCCATGCCTGTTTTCATCTTTTGGGTCAAGCTATTACTTGAATACCTGGGCCCATTTCCTCTGTACCTGGCCAGGGTCTTCTTATGCTTCAAAGCCTGCTTCAGGATTAGCAAAGATATGTCTTATCATAATTCTGCTATTTTATCATCCTTGGAACTTTGGTTTTTATCATTACAACTTGAAAATATTACTTTTTGAAGGAAAAAATTTGAAAATTTTCTTTATGACCTTCTTAGATAAAAGGGAAATTTAAACAAATGAACATTTGTTTAAATTCAAGACAAATGTGCTGAATCTATTGGGTTGGCACCATACCAGTAATTTCCACAATGTGATGTGCCAGTAATTTTTTTCAGCATTGTAGCATTCCCTATTAAAGGACCATCTCTTTAAAGCACCTAGTCCCAACAACATGAACACACATATAATTTTTCAATGTCTATTTGAAGGGACAAATAGCAAATCAAGGCTAGATTGAGATACCAATAAATCTGATAAGAATTTATTTTTATATTGATCCTTCCTATTATTTAAAGGTTATCATTTTTATTGTATTTATTGTAGAAACAATATAATAATAATAACAGAAGACAAAAAAAGGAAAAAAACTATCTCTTCTTCTACCACCCAAAGAAACTGTTTTTACTTTTTCATGTAACTCTTTCATTTCTCATCCCCATAAACACATAATTTTACATATAAAGTATTCTACTTTTTGCCTTAGTATTGTATTATAAACGTTTTCATGTTGTAAGACTTCCTTCATACTTATTTTAATAATTATACAATAATCCATCTCTGAATATCTATATAATAATGCATCTGTTGTAGTACCATAATTATTTGTTTCTCTATCATTAGTCATTTACAGTTCCTTCCAATTTTTTTAGTAGGCTGTGGGAAAATAGGGAATGAATTTGGGTAGTCTGAGTGATCTAGTTCGGCTGACTAGATTTTTCCTTAATAAAATAGTCGATTTTTCTCTTCACTTTGTACCTGAGAAACTTAGTGCAAGGGTATTCATTTATAATTTGAAGTGACCTGTTTTTCATGATTTTCCAGTAGTGCTAATTCCTATAGAACAAATATTTTCTCAAAATTTTGTGCTCTCCTGATAGCACATTTTTATCCACTAAATAAGCATTTTCTTGTGTATATTCTTGTGTGGGATAGTTCTTTTTAAAACCACTGTAATTATCCATCTACTTTTCTTACAAGTGGGAACATAATTTTTGTGGTTGTTTCACTTACTATGGAAAGAATACAATCTTTTACTACAAAAGTACATCAAAAAGCCCTTTAATTCTGGTACTTCTTATCCTTCAGTCATAAAAACAGGCTAGGATTATGGAAGAAAAGAGATTAGAAGGCAGTGTTTATAATGGTAGGCAAAACTATACCCTAAACTAGCTACAAAAATAAGTCTTTTTAAAAACATCACACTCAGAACTATGATTTTAAACCCCTTAATTTAACTTTGCCTTGCCTTTGAAAGGAAAAACTCCTTAAACTTTAAATAGCTTTTAAATTTTAACTCTACTCTCTCATTGAATGTTTCAAGTCCCAAAGCCACTATTTGTTGGATGACAAATAACATTTGTAAGAGAGGCCCTCACTAACTATGCATGTATACTTGTCAGCTATCATTTCTAGAGCTAATTTCCATACCAGTGACCAGATGAACCCAGGGGGTAAAACAACAGCAAAGAGAGAAAAACTCTGTAACCTACAAAATCTTTCTTACACTGAATTTTTAAATGTACTGAATAAAAGTGGGAAGGAGGAGAAGGTAGAGAAACTTTTCTCTTGGCTTAAAAAAGATTGGGCAAATGCCTACATTAAATCTCATAGGAAGCCTAAGTTATTAAAGATAAATGATTGAGAAATGAAAACCTGTAATCAGGTAAATGTTAAAATAAATTTCCAAAAACTTGGACCTGCATAAGTGGTTCTCAACCCCAGCACACATTAAAGTCACCTGGAAAGCTTTTAAATAATACAAAATGAGGTACTGAATTGCCCTGCTGTGAGGCCTGAGCATTGGCATATTTTAAATCACCAAGACGGTTTAATATGCAGGAGGACTGATAACACAGATCCACATATTACCAAATAAAATGGCAGATTTTTTTTTGGTCTTAGTTCCCCCACCAGGGCCAAACCTGTGCCCCCTGCAGTGGAAGCATGGAGTCTTAACCATTGGACCACCAGGGAAGTCCCACTGGGGTAGATTTTTAACCAAAAGAACTTGTTGCTTTAGCATGAATAAACCCTCACCAAGGGCCTGCAAGGGCCAGGCACCATGTTAGGCTCTGAGGATACAAGAGTATTTGAAAATTAAAGACTTCATGATATATCTGCAGTTCAAATTCTTTAAAAAATATTATTTTAAAAAATCTGCCATCATTTTTTCCTGTAAAAAGAATATACACCAACACATATTTCTGATGAAGTCCACTCTTTAAGCTTGATTTGAAAATGAGGGAGGGAGGGAGACACAAGAGGGAAGAGATATGGGGTTATATGTATATGTATAACTGATTCACTTTGTTATAAAGCAGAAACTAACACACCACTGTAAAGCAATTATACTCCAATAAAGATGTAAAAAAACCAAAAACCAAAAAAATTAAAATTAAAAAAAAAATAAAAAAGAACTATAATTTGAAAAATAAGAACATAAATGGCAAAAACAAAATATTTACTAATAAGAAATGAGGATTCATGGCTCTAGGATTCTGGTAAATACTAGAATCAGGATTTCAAAGTAGATGGCCAAAAGACTCTTTTTCATATTTATACACAGTCGGTTTTAATGAAAATTCTGAGATTAACAATATCCATCACTTAACCATGAATAAGCCAAGAGACTTTTCACAACATGAAGGAGATAGAAATCACAAACTCTGAACTGCAAGGAAAAAAAAAAACATTTCAAGCTAGTACTTTGTGATAGAGAGAGGAGGCTTACAGCCAGCAGGGTGGTAAGATGATTTGAATGACTACAGTTAAGGAAGTTGAAACACCCACAGCGTCCTCTGCCAGAAATTTAATATGGCTTTATTTCTCTTGATATGTAAATTCTAAGGAATCATAATAGTCCATATTCAACTGTGAAAACAAAGATGTACTCCAAAGTTAAGTGAAATTATCTATAGGTTATTAATAAACAAATTAAAAACCTTAAGAATTAGAGTTCTCAATTGGATGGCTCTGGGGATTTGATCCATAAAGAGGCACTTTCACAAAAACTGAGTGCTTGACCTTAAAAGAGCATAAAAAATACCTTGGACACTATTTGAACACCCAAATAATAACTATTGGTGCTGGCATTATGACCAGCAGTAACATATATTGGTCTGATTCCAAAATTACAGCTAATAATTATGTTTCATGAGGAAAATCTGGAGAGTACCTATCACCTATTATAAGATATTGATTAAAATATTTAAAGTTTTCCTTAGATTTAAAATGGATCTCTATTCAAAGGCCACCTATGAAAAAGCACTCTTTTTGAGAAGTGTGTAGCATTTGTTTTTAGTCTCCTTGTACTTGGTTTCCTGAGAACTGCAATGTTTTTTCAATTATGTGCTATCTGAAAAAGTTCTTATCATTTAATGTCTATGGAATAGTCCACTATTTCTATGTATAAGTTGTTACTACCATCATCCCGCTTCATAATAAAAATGATTATGACTATGAGACAATTCATTGGGCCCTATTATATACCAGGTCCTTAATGTATACTAAGCATTCGTATATATTATCTCATTTAATCCACACAATTAATTCATTTATTCCTATTTTAAGAATGAGAGGACTGCAGCTAAACAAGGTTTAAAAATTTGCCCAAGGTCACAGAATTAGGAAGTGGCAGTAATTAAAACAAAGTTCTTTAGTTGTTTTTTTTTCCAGTTTGGAAATCTAATACATTCTAATAATATATGTTCTCTGCACAAAAATTCTAAAATATAGAAAAGTTGAAAAGAATAAAGGGTTTAGCCCTGAAAGATAACTGTTGCAGAATTTTCATTGTATTTCCTTTCCATCTTTTTCTGTACCTTGTAAACAAGTGCCTGTTATCTTTAGTACCAAGCTCAGCTAACCCCTCTATGCTTCCTTCTGTGTGTATTCAAAATCTGCCCTTTTAGAGATTCCCTGGTCATCTTCTGTCCCCCATACCTACACTCTGGTTAGAAGTACACAAAAGAGAATTCCCTGGTGGTCCAGTGATTAGGACTCTGTGCTTCCACTGCAGGGGACCAGGGTTTGATCCCTGGTTGGGGACCTAAGATCCCACAAGTCGCGCAGTGCAGCCAAAAAAAGAAAAAAGAAAAAAGAAAAGATAAGAAATACACACAAACACACAAGGAGTTACACTTCCTTTTTCCTTTCTACCTCTCGCATGGGTGTCATTCCCTCTTCCCTGTCTATCCCTTATCAAAAAACTGGCAAAAGAAAAAAGCAAAACCCAGATGATCAGACAAACAAACAATTTCTTCAAAATACACCAAAGTAATATAATGAATCACTGGAAATGATGTCTCAGGTCTCAGAGTGTAGAGATAGATGTCATCAACCCAGGTCTCTGGGGAATGAACAGCATGCAAGATGGACTCTTTAAATGTCCATCAACAGGGGAATGTATAAAGAAGCTGTGGTACATATATACAATGGAATATTACTCAGCCATAAAAAGGAACAAAATTGGGTCATTTGTAGAGATGTGGATGGGCCTAGAGACTGTCATACAGAGTGAAGTAAGTCAGAAAGAGAAAAACAAATATTGTATATTAACACATGTATGTGGAATCTAGAAAAATGGTATAGATGATCTTATTTGCAAAGCAGAAATAGAGACACAGATGTAGAGAACAAATGTATGGATACCAAGGGGGAAGAGGGGGTGATGAATTGGGGGATTGGGATTGACATATATACACTATCGATACTATATATAAAATAGATAACTAATGAGAACCTACAGTATAGTTCAGGGAACTCTACTCACTGCTCTGTGGTGACCTAAGTGGGAAGGAAATCCAAAAAAGATAGGATATATGAATACATATAGCTGATTCACTTTGCTGTACAATAGAAACTAACACAACACTGTAAAGCAACTATACTCCAATAAAAATTAAGTTTTAAAAAAGTTTCTAAGGAAAAAGTTTCAAAAGGAATCTAATGAAATATGCTTTAATCTCTAATACACACACACACACACACACACACACACACCTTATAACTGTCTCCCTAGTGACTGTATGCTTTTTTTTAAACTATAGTTAATTTATGATGTTATATTAGTTTCGGGTATACAACATAGTGATTCACTATTCTTATAGATTACACTCTATGTAAAGTTATTATAAAATATTGGCTATATTCTCTATGCTATCTAATTTATCCTTCTATCTTATTTATTTTATACATAGTAGATTGTACCTCGTAATCCCTTACTCTTAACTTGTCCCTCCTCCCATCCCTCTCCCCACTGGTAACCACTAGTTTGTTCCCTATATCAGTGAGTCTTTCTACTTTGTTATATTCATCTTTGTTTTGGTTTTTAGGTTTTACATCTAAGTGAAAACATACACTATTTGTCTTTCTCTGTCTGACTTATCTCACTAAGCATATTACCCTCCAGATCCATCCATGTTGTTGCAAAGGGCAAAATTTTATTCTTTTTTATAGCTGAGTATTATTCCATTGTATATATATACTACAGTGTCTTTATCCATTCATCTGTGGGTAGACACTTAGTTGCTTCCATAGCTTGGCTATTTTAAATAATGCTGCTATGAACACTGGGATGCATTTATCCTTTTGAATTAGTGTTTTTGGTTTTTTCACATATATACCCAGGAGTGGAATTGCGGGTCATATGGTAGCTCTAGTTTTAGTTTTTTGAGGGACTTCTATACTGTTTTCCACAGTGGCTGCACCAATTCACATTCCCACCAACTGTGTCCAAAGGGTCCCTTTCCTCCACATCCTCACCAACATTTGTTATTTGTGGTCTTTTTGATGACAGTCATTCTGACACATGTGAGGTGATATCTCATTATGGTTTTTGTTTACATTTCCCGAATACAATGTTGAGCGTCTTTTCATGTGCCTGTTGGGCACCTCTATGTCTTTCTTGGAAAAATGTCTATTCAGTTCTTCTGACCATTTTTTAATAGGGTTGTTTCTTTATGTGATATTGAGTTGTATGAGCTGTTTTTATATTTTGGATATTAACCCCTTGTTGGTCATATCATTTGCAAATATTATCTCCCATTCAATAGGCTGTCTTTTTGTTTTGTTGATGGTTTCAGGGACAAGGATTATAGCGTGTGTGTGATAGCCTGAAGTCAAACATTTCAAAATGTGAGCAAAGTATATATTTTGGAACAGAATTGAGCAATAAATACTGTAAATCTTTGAATGGGATTTGCAGCCAACCATTGTGTGTGTTTTCTAGAATCTATTTACCCTTTTTTGCTAATGCAACTCATTAGGAAAAGATGGGGATGGGACTTCCCTGGTGGTCCAGTGGTTAAGACTCCACGCTCCCAATGCAGGGGGCCCAGGTTCGATCCCTGGTCAGGGAACTAGGTCCTGCATGCATGCCACAACTAAGAGCCCACATGCCGCAACTAAAAGATCCTGCATGCTGCAACTAAAAGATCCAACATGCTGCAACGAAGATCCCGCGTGCCACAACTAAGACCTAACACAGCCAAATACATAATTTTTTTTTTAAATAAAGAAAAGATTGGGACTTCCCTGGTTGCACAGTGGTTAAGAATCCACCTGCCAATGCAGGGGATACGGGTTCAATCCCTAGTGCAGGAAGATCCCACGTGCTGCGGAGCAACTAAGCCCGTGTGCCACAACTACTGAGCCAGTGCCCTAGAGCCCGTGAGCCACAACTACTGAGCCCATGTGCCTAGTGTTCCACAAGAAGAGAAGCCACCACAATGAGAAGCCCACGCACCACAACGAAGAGTAGCCCCCTCTCACCACAACTAGAGAAAGCCCGCACGCAACAACGAAGAACCAATGCAGCCATAAATCAATACATAAATTTATTTAAAAAAAGATGCGGAAAATCAGGTCAAAATCAGGTCAAAATCAATGTCAAGGCTGTATATGTACTTTAAATAAATACAATTTTATTGATTTCATACAGTAACATATATGTAACTACCATAAGAGTCATGTCAAAATTTTTATTATTATTATTATTTTTTGCGGTACTCAGGCCTCTTACTGTTGTGGCCTCTCCTGTTGCGGAGCACAGGCTCCGGACGCACAGGCTCAGCGGCCATGGCTCCCGGGCCCAGCCACTCCTCAGCATGTGGGATCTTCCCGGACTGGGGCACGAACCCGTGTCCCCTGCATCGGCAGGCGGACTCTCAACCACTGCGCCACCAGGGAAGCCCATGCTAAAATTTTTAACAAAAGATATAGAGTATCCTTCCTTTAGATTAGGACATTAACTTTATGCAAATTGGATTCCCAGGGTTTTGATTGGGCAAAGGGAAGTTTCAGGATAGCCAAATCCACTATGCTATCACAAATTCAGAATAGTGAAATAAGGTTGGAAGAGATCTTATAGGTTATCTGGTTGAATCATCAAATCAATACTCCCTACCAGTTAGTAAGTATATATTTATTAGGCACATACTATGTGCCAAGCCTGTAGTAGGTGATTTCTAGCCTATTCGGCATAAAACCTCCATAAGGAGGAACTCCCCACCTCCCCGAGCAACCCATTCCTTCTTGAGCAGCTCTAACAGTTAACTCTGAGCTGCCAGCAATGTATCTTCTGAAACTGTCCTTACCATGTTTGTCACTGACCTCCCTATTGCAAGAATCAGTGCCCTGTTTTAAATTGCATATTGCTTGAAGTACCTGGAGCACTTGACACCAATGACCACATCTTTTTTTGAACTTCTGGTCTAATTTCATGTCTTCCCCCCAAATTAGATCAAGATCCCCTAGTTAGAAGCTGTTATTGCACCCTATTGCAGTTTTCCTACAGAACACTGATGAGAGTTTGTAAATGAATGTTTCAGAGCATGGACCTCACTTCCAGACAGCCTAGATTCAAATCCTGCTCTAACATGCACTAGCTGTGTGACCTTGGGCAAGTTTTCACTATACATCTATAAAATTAAGTTAATATATTGATACCTACCTCACAGGCTGTTATGAGTATTAAATAAGTTAATATTGGGCTTTCCTGGTGGCGCAGTGGTTGAGAGTCCGCCTGCCAATGCAGGGGACACGGGTTCGTGTCCCGGTCCGGGAAGATCCCACATGCCGCGGAGTGGCTGGGCCCGTGAGCCATGGCCGCTGAGCCTGCGCGTCCAGAGCCTGTGCTCTGCAACGGGAGAGGCCACGACAGTGAGAAGCCCATGTACCACACACACACAAAAAAAGTTAATATTTATAAAGTCCTTAAAACAATGTAACTGGCAAATAGTAACCACTATGTGTTTGTAAATTAAATAAATTTGATTAAAATCTGTGGTCTCTACTAAATTATAAATTCCATGAGGATAAGATGGAATCAGGTCTACTCTGCTTAGCATTTTATGTCCACTGCCAAGTTCTGTGTCTTTCACGTCAAAGTGCTTGTTGAATGAGTGACAGAATAAGTTTACACATGAAGGAAGAATCAAACAATTCTGGGATAAGTTTTATCATCTCATATGCAGAGTGCACCCACTCAAGGATCATCCCACATCTGGCCCATTGTGGTTACTGGCAAACACCTATTCTAGACAATCTCTCTGGAGTGTACCCTCCTTGCTAGTACTCAATTGGTGACCCTTGGTCTCTTCTCCTGACTTTCATGTTTCTGATTCCAGAAGCTGAGCTTGAGAAATGCTCTGACCCCTTCAATCTCGGCAACCTGAAAAGATATCATTCTCTAGCACACTGAATGGGCTTCCCCCTTAGCCTTCAGTTTTGTTCACTCCCTTAATTTTGGTGTTTCCTCGAAGCCCGAGGTCCACAGCTGGTGTGTCTTTAAGCTGACACTAAACCCAGGTGTCAGCTTATGATATATGATGTCATTTAAACTCTAGAAATCTGCAGTTCTTGGATAGAAGGTAAAGAAATTTGACAGTCTACTACTCAGAACATTTTATTCTCTTTATTTCTCTGAGGTAGGATCTTTCCATTTTGGCCAGATCGAAAGGTGTGGTTACTATTCAAGGTTTGCCTAGTATATGTTCTATAAAATCAGCTTTGCATTTGCAACGTTGCTCTGTTTTGTTCTTGTTGCTAGGTTCTCTGTCATCCTTTAAAGGAGCTGCTTTATAGCATTTAGATCCTGAAAAACACTGGGACCATGCCAGAAATTATTTGGCAGAAGGGAAGATTATGGGGGTAAAAAATCAGCACTGCTATAAAACAGTGACAAAGATCCTCATAGTTTTCAGGTTAAGAGATAATAATAGGATGTAGGAGGAAAAGGATAACAGCAAATAGACTTTGGGTAAAAATCTTAGTTTCCTCATATAATATTTAGTCATTAGGTCGTGTATATATGCCCACTGTAAAATACCTAGGCACAGAAACAAAACTTGAAAACTACTACATGACAAATTCGTGGGTGTCAAAATGAGTTTATTTGTCTCCATTCAGTCCTCCAGGCAGAACTATTAGTAGAACTTGGTTGAGGAGGTAGACCTGTTGACCTTTGAAAGTCAAGAGAATTAATACAACAGAACCATAGGATAACTAAGGTCAAAGTTCACAAAAAGGGCTCTTCAAATCAGTCATTTCTCACCATCTCAATTTCCCCTCTGGATAGTTCTCAAGAAATAAACTAAAAAGATGATAGATAGATAGATAGATAGATTCTATTTGCCCAGAAACAAGTCCTTCTCTAAATCTAAGACCAGAAAATTGGTGGTAAAGTTAACTCCAAACGATTTTTTTAAATCATTGAAATGTTCAAACCTTTCAAACACACACACACACACACACACACACACACACACACACATTTCAAAGTTAACGTTTGAAAAATTTTTATAAATATTAATTTTGTTGTTAAAGTATCTGGTGATACTATTTGCTATATATCTAGTATTAGAGGAAAAGTTTAAAATTTTGTAGCAAAGAGACTCAACAACCTCAGTGGACTAAAAATAATTAAGTCTATTTTTCTCTCATTTAAGAGTCCCACAGGGTGAACAAGTGGGCTGCTCTGCCCCACATAGTCATTTGGAGATCCAAGTTCTCTTCATCCCTCTAATTTTTTTTACTTGCCTATCAGGACATCACACTTACCTGGTGTACTTCCTATCTTTCTTGCTGCTCTTTCTCAGTTTTGGGGGGTGGGACTAGTTGTCCATCATCAACCATACCTCTGAAGGTATAGGCTTCAGTCTTTGGACCATTCAACTTTTCTGTAGCACTCACTCTCTAGGTAATCTCATCCAGTCTCATGGTATTAAATAACAACAATATTGGTGACTTCCAAATGAATACTTGTAGACTGGGTCTCTCTTCTGAACTGCAAACCCATATTTTGCTGGTCACTGATCATCTCCGTTGGAGTCTAATAGACACCACAACCTTGATATCCAAAACTGAGTTATGGATATTTCCCTCCTTTTTTATTTATTTATTTATTTATTTATTTATTTATTATTAGTTTCTGCTTTATAACAAAGTGAATCAGTCATACATACACATCTGTTCCCACATCCCTTCCCTATTGCGTCTCCCTCCCTCCCACCCTCCCTATCCCACCCCTCCAGGCGGTCACAAAGCACCGAGCTGATCTCCCTGTGCTATGCGGCTGCTTCCCACTATCTATCTACCTTACGTTTGGTAGTGTATATATGTCCATGCCTCTCTTTCGCTTTGTCACAGCTTACCCTTCACCCTCCCCATATCCTCAAGTCCGTTCTCAAGTAGGTCTGTGTCTTTATTCCCGTTTTACCCCTAGGTTCTTCATGACATTTTTTTTTTAATTCCATATATATGTGTTAGCATACGGTATTTGTCTTTCTCTTTCTGACTTACTTCACTCTGTATGACAGACTCTAGGTCTATCCACCTCATTACAAATAGCTCAGTTTCATTTCTTTTTATGGCTGAGTAATATTCCATTGTATATATGTGCCACATCTTCTTTATCCAATCATCTGATGATGGACACTTAGGTTGTTTCCAGCTCCGGGCTATTGTGAATAGAGCTGCAATGAACATTTTGGTACATGTCTCTTTTTGAATTATGGTTTTCTCAGGGTATATGCCTAGTAGTGGGATTGCTGGGTCATATGGTAGTTCTATTTTTAGTTTTTTAAGGAACCTCCATACTGTTCTCCATAGTGGCTATACCAATTCACATTCCCACCAGCAGTGCAAGAGTGTTCCCTTTTCGCCACACCCTCTCCAGCATTTATTGTTTCTAGATTTCTTGATGATGGCCATTCTGACTGGTGTGAGATGATATCTCATTGTAGTTTTGATTTGCATTTCTCTAATGATTAATGATGTTGAGCATTCTTTCATGTGTTTGTTGGCAGTCTGTATATCTTCTTTGGAGAAATGCCTATTTAAGTCTTCTGCCCATTTTTGGATTGGGTTGTTTGTTTTTTTGCTATTGAGCTGCATGAGCTGTTTATAAATTTTGGAGATTAATCCTTTGTCAGTTGCTTCATTTGCAAATATTTTCTCCCATTCTGAGGGTTGTCTTTTGGTCTTGTTTATGGTTTCCTTTGCTGTGCAAAAGCTTTGAAGTTTCATTAGGTCCCATTTGTTTATCTTTGTTTTTAGTTCCATTTCTCTAGGAGGTGGGTCCAAAAGGATCTTGCTGTGATTTATGTCATAGAGTGTTCTACCTATGTTTTCCTCTAAGAGTTTGATAGTTTCTGGCCTTACATTTAGGTCTTTAATCCATTTTGAGCTTAATTTTGTGTATGGATATTTCCCTCCAAACCCTCCTATGGTCTTCCCAATCTAAATTAACAGCAACACTATTTTTCAAGTTCCTCAAGCCAAAAGTCTTGGTGTTAACCTTATCTCCTTTTTTTCTTTTATCTCTCCCACACTCCATTTCCAGTCCCCCAGCAAATCTCCTTGGATCTACTTTCAACATACATTCAGAATGCAACAGCTCCTCCTCCCATTGCCTTGTCTACACCACTATTTGGTCATATTTAGTTTCCTATAATTGCCTAATATCCAGTCAAGATTTCAAATCTCCCTTCCCTGCTTTATTTTTCTCCTTAACATTTATTTCTAACAAACAATGCATGATATTTACTTATTTTTTTATTGTCCATTTGAGCTCAAAAGGAGCAGGGACTTTGATCTCTTTTGTTCACTGACATATCCCCAGAATTTAGAATGCTGACTGCCTAGAGTAGACTTTCAGTAAATATTAGCTGCAAGAATGAATGACTCTTGCTTCTCCTCCATAGTCTAGGCTGTTTTACTTACCTACATGATTGAGACCTGGTCCCAGGATGGTTCATGTTTGACTCCTGGAGATGGGAAAGAGCACAGAGGAGTTTACATATAGTGTTTCACAGTCTGAATCAGGAAATGGCACACATCACTTCCATTTATATTCTATTAGGGAGACCTTAGATTCATGGCCATAACTAGCTGTCAGGGGGGTTGAAAATAGCACTCCTAGCCTGTAAACCATGGCTCACCTGCAACTCTATAATTTAAAAAGGTGGAACAGAATCTAGTAGGCAGTCTCCACCTTACCTGCTATTTACACAGCTCATTTTATCCAGAATGACAGTTCAGTCAAACCACTTTGGAGTTCCAGAAGTAAGTTATAGACTGAAGGTAGACCAAGCTGTTCAATGGTGTGCAAATCAAGAGTACTTTATAAGCCATTGATCACAAGTTTGTTCATTAAAGCATAGCTGAGGCAAATCCCATTGGAAAGGCTCAGCCAAGCCTCAGGTGGTCTTACTAACTGTTTTATATGTAAACTGCCTGGAACACATGGACCATATCTTGAGACTTTTCTTATTTTATTGCTTAGGGCAACTTACAAAAGTTGTGAAGAAATAATATTGGGAACTAAGGGTAAAAAGAAGTGTGGGTGAAAACACCTGAAATAGTATAATGAAAGAAACTTGTTATTGAGTTTTCTGTTCTTATCACTTCAGTTACTAGAACTCCTGAAATAAAACATGGACTAACTTACCTCCTTCTAAGAGATTCTAGCAACCTATGAAATGGCCTCCAGAGAATTGGATGATGTAGAAGCACTGGGTGTGGAAAATCTACAATCCAAAGTCCAAGCATAGATCTTTGTAGGAAACATAACCTCAGGTGTTGGAATTAATCAGTAGGCTAAAAATTACATTGTTGTGCTTTACCTAAAATTTTTTTTAAAATCTTAAATCCTTTCAAATCTTGCAAGTTAATTCCCATAGTTAGCAGATAGAGTTTATGTTTTTATGCATCAGGATATAAACATAACACCAAAAAGCATTTGTTAATAAGGCCTATTCTTTCAGCAAATAAAATGTATTAAGTACCTGAAAGTAACCGTGGCTCATAACAAAAAGATGTATTACTGCCTCATTGAAAATTTCTGGTATTTTAGGCAGTGAGTTTGTTCCTCTGCCAAGGAATCCGAAGAAACAGTTTCAAATGACCATCCTTTTCTCCATTTTTCCCACTGTCCCATGAAGAGTGTTCAGATAAAGGCATCTGGTGGGAGCAAGGCAGGGAGATGAAGCCTCTCAATTGTACACGTAAAACTAGTATCTCAATTGCTGTAACTCCAAAATAGCTCAGGATCTAGATGTTCTCTCCTCCTTTTAAAATAACTAACAGAATTTTGGATTTCATCTGACTTATAATTTATTGACATATGTGAAACATATAGGATATGCAGAGTTAATTTTTAGTTACTATTTCAGGAGTTTCTTTTCTTGATTATAGCTATATCAGAAAACTCTCAGTTTATTGAAGTTATGCACCTTGTGCTCTCAGCATTTACTTGTTTTTATTTTATTTTATTTATTTTATTGAAGTACTACATTATATAAGTTATAGGTATACAATACAGTGATTCACAATTTTAAAGGTTATACTTCATTTATAGTTATTATAAAATATTGGCTACATTCCCTGTGTTGTACAATATACCCTTGTAGCTTATTTTATTGACTGATTGCTTGATTGACTGACTGCAGATCTGACCAACTTTATTTTACTTAGTGAGTAAGTAACATACAATATAGCAAAGTGCATAAAGTGCACTAATCTTAAGCATTATAGTTTGAATTCTTACATATGTATACATCTGAATAACCACCATTAAGATAAAACTGTAGAATATTTCCTGCCCTCTATAAGATTCTCTCATGCAGTTTTCACTCTTTTCCCTGAAGGGTTGATCACTGTTCTGACTTCTAAAAACATCTTCTGGTTTTGCTTGTTCTTAAACTGTATATAAATGGAATCACATACTAGAACTCGTTTGTGCCTGGCTTCTTTCACACAGTAGAGTATCTGTGAGATTTCTCCATCTTGTGTTGGAGCCATCTTGTTTTTAAGTGATGGGTAGTATTCCATTATGTAAATTATCACAGTTTATTTATCTGTTTGTGTGCTGAACACTTGCATTATTTCATCTTCTGGATATTATGAATAAAACTGCTATGAATATAATGTACAAATGAGAGGGTGTATGCATTTATTTCTTTGGGGGATAAAAAGTGGAACTGCTGTATCATGAAGCATGACTCTAGTAGAAACTAACAAATGGTTTTCCAAAGAGATTCTATCATTTTGCAACTCCCACCACCTTGTAGCTTATTTTATACCTAATAGTTTTTAACCTCTTACTCCCCTATTCTTACTTTGCCCCCTCTTCCCTCTCCCCACTGGTAACCACTAGTTTGTTCTCTATTCCCGTGAGTCTGCTTCTTTTTTGTTCTTTTCACTAGTTTGTTGTATTTTTTATTTTTTTATTTTTTTAATACATTATTTTATTTATTTATTTTTGGCTGCGTTGGGTCTTCGTTGCTGCGCGTAGGCTTTCTCTAGTTGCGGCGAACAGGGGCTACTCTTCGTTGTGGTGCACAGGCTTCTCATTGCAGTGGCTTCTCCTGTTGCGGAGCACAGGCTCTAGGAGAGCAGGCTTCAGTAGTTGTGGCACGGGGGCTCAGTAGTTGTGGCTCACAGGCTCAGTAGTTGTGGCTTGTGGGCTCTAGAGCACAGGCTCAGTAGTTGTGGCGCACGGGCTTAGTTGCTCCGTGGCATGTGGGATCTTCCTGGACCAGGGCTCGAACCTGTGTCCCCTGCATTGGCAGGCAGATTCTTAACCACTGCGCCACCAGGGAAGCCCAGTTGTGGTCTTTTTGATGATAGCCATTCTGAGAGGTGTGAGGTGACATCTTATTGTGGTGTTGATTTACATTTCCCTAACGATTAGCAATGTAATTAGCCATCTGTGTGTCTTCCTTGGAAAAATGTGTATTCAGGTCTTCTGCCCACTTTTTAATTGGATTGTTTCTTTTTTTGTTATTGAGTTATATGAGCTGTTTATATATTTTGTATATTAAACCCTTATTGGTCATATCATTTGCAAATATTATCTCCCATTCAGTAGGTTGTCTTTTCATTTTGCTGATGGTTTCCTTTGCTGTACAAAAGTTTTTAAGTTTAATTAGGTCCCATTTGTTTATTTTTGCTTTCGTTTTCTTTGTCTGGGGAGACACATTTATGTCAAATGACTTATGTCAAAGAGTATCTTGCCTATGTTTTCTTCTAGGAGTTTTATGTTTTCTGGTCTTACATTTAGGTATTTAATCCATTTTGAGTTTATCTGTGTATACAGTATTAGAGAATATTCTAATTTCATTCCTTTACATGTAGCTGTCAGTTTCCTCAGCGCCACTTATTGAAGAAATGGTCTTTTTTCCATTGTATTGTATATTCTCATACCCTTTGTTGTAGATTAATCAGCCATAAGTGCATGGGTTTACTTCTGGGCTCTCAATTCTGTTTCATTGATCTATATGTCTGTTTTTGTGCCAGTACCATACTAGTTTTTTTTTTAAGATTTATTTATTTTTTATTTTTTATTTTATTTTATTTTATTTTTTTGGCTGCCTCGGGTCTTAGTTGTGGTATGTGGGATCTTCGTTGAGACATGCAGGATCTTTCACTAAGGCACACAGGCTCTTCATTGTGGTGTGCAGGTTTCTCTCTAGTTGTGGAGTGAGGGTTTTCTCTTCTCTAGCTGTGGCGCATGGGTTCCAGGGTGTGTGGGCTCTGTAATTTGCAGCACGCAGGCTCTCTAGTTGAGGCACATGAGCTCAATAGTAGTAGTTGTGGCGTGTGGGCTTAGTTGCCCTGCAGCACGTGGGATCTTAGTTCCTTAACCAGGGATTAAACCTGTGTCCCCTGCATTGTAAGGTGGATTCCACTGGACCACCAGGGAAGTCCCCATACTGTTTTGATTACTGTCACTTTGTAGTATAGTCTGAATACAGGGAGTCTGATTCCTCAAGCTCTGTTCCTCTTAAGATTGTTTTGGCTATTTGGGGTCTTTTGTGTTTCCATACAGATTTTAAAATTATTTGCTATAGTTCTGTGAAAAATACCATTGGTATTTTGAAAGAAATTGCATTGAATCTATAGACTGTGTTGGGTATACGGTCATTTTGACAATACTGATTCTTCCAATTCAAGAACATGGTATATCTGTCCACCTATTTATGTGGGCTTCAATTTGTTTCATTAGCATCTTATAGTTTTTGGAGTACAGGTCTTTTGCCTCTTTAGGTAGGCTTATTTCTAGGTATTTTATTCTTTTAGATGTGATGGTAAATGGGACTGTTTCCTTAAGTTCTCTTTCTGATAGTTCGTTGTTAGTGTATAGAAATGCAACAGATTTCTGTGTATTAATTTTGTATCCAGCAACTTTACTGGATTTATTGATGAGCTCTAGTAGCTTTCTGGTGGCATCTTTAGGATTTTCTATGTGTGGTATCATGTCATCTGCAACACTAACAGTTCTTTTCTTGATTATAGCTATATCAGAAACTTCCAATTTATTGAAGAAGTTATGTACTTTGTGTTCTCAGCATTTATTTTTTTTATTTTTAAGGACTTCACAACTTGTTGTTGGGAGATTATAAAGAATCTTTATATAAAGTGTGAGATATTAGAATAGAGAAATTACATAACATTTTCTTTCTTTCTTTCTTTCTTTCTTTCTTTCTTTCTTTTTGTTTTTTGCCATGCTGCATGGCTTGCAGAATCTTAGTTCCCCAACTAGGGATCGAACCTGGGCTCTTGCAGTGAAAGCACTGAGTCCTAACCGCTGGACCGCCAGGGAATTCCCAACATTTTCTATTTTAATAATACTCTAATGTACTTTAACTATAACACCAAAAAAAGCATCAACACAAGCTATAAAATCAGAAGAACTCTGTATATAATTCTAAATAAAACAGTGATTAGCATGGTCAAACCCTTTCCTTCTTTATTAGCCTTTTCAAATATTAATTAATAAATCTTAGGAGCAACACTTTTAGGGATCATTCATAAATATTAGCATGTTACCTAAATGGGTCCTTAAGTTTCTTGAAAACTAAGTAACTGCAAAGAAAAATTAATTTTGAAACAATTAAAATATGGTACAAAGCATTTGGAATCATCTGGGCTCTGAATGAGAATCAGAATTTTACCCTCTCACCTTCATGCCATTTTCACAGCTGAGAAGTGCTCATTTTCCTTGTACTCTAGCATGGAATCATCTGGATTTTTAAAATGGGAATCAGTGGGCAATGGAGAATCAGTAACAGTAATGATGAAGTATTTATGGAACACTGAGTCTCTTCTCATCTTGTTTATATCACATTTTATGGTTAGACTGTTTAGTTCAGCTGGCTATATCCAGTCTCATGGTCCAAGACTAGCTAGGGGATAAGAATGGCCAGGCTGTGCTCTCTAGAAGGCCAACTTCACAGTCCCATGGCAGTAGGACTTGAGAAATATTTGTTCAAACTGCATTCTGTTCAGTTCTGTGGATCCACTGGATCTTCCAATGGCTTTAGAATCATTTTTTTCATGGTCATACTTCTAGTTGTCGAGATTATTATTATCTTCCACTTTTCTTAAGATTAGGCAAATGAAACAGAGGAAAGCAAAGTTATTTTTCTATGAACTAAGGCACATAATGGGATAAGTATTAATTCAGATTTACTGCTTTAGGAAAGGAGGCTGTCGTTCATCTATTAAGCAGAATTCACATATACTGTGCATTCCTACCATATTTTTGTTCTCATTCTGTCTTTTTTGTTGTTGTTGTTGTTGTTGTTGTTGCAGTACGCGGGCCTCTCACTGTTGTGGTCTCTCCCATTGCGGAGCACAGGCTCCGGACGCGCAGGCTCAGCGGCCATGGCTCACGGGCCCAGCCGCTCCGCGGCATGTGGGATCTTCCCAGACCGGGGCACGAACCCGTGTCCCCTTCATCGGCAGGCGGACTCTCAACCACTGTGCCACCAGGGAAGCCCCTCATTCTGTCTTTTGAAACAATTAGTCCATTGCCTCTCCAACTCATTCACATTCATTCTGTAGCAGTCATGGTTGTGATCTGTATTTACTTAAAGCCAAGAATTTATTACTCTTCTAACCTAATACATATGTAGACAATAGATTATATATACTCCATCTGGTAGTCTATGAATAATGCTTTTAAGCAACAAGTTTTTTTTAATATTTGATGGCTGAACTCATAGAAACATAACTTGAAATGATAGCCCTTTCCTCTATTAATCCATAAGTTTTTCCCTGGTTCATTGGGGTTGTAGGTTTTAACACATAACTGTTTATATTCTCCCCATTCACCAAATTTAAAAAGAAAAAGAAATCACTTCCCAAGTGAAATGCAAAACATGTTGAATTACATACTTACAATAAACATCTTATAAGGTACCTGCTCCTTAGAATTATTGTTAGAATCTTAATCAAAAACAAAATCCCAATGGATAAACAGCAAGGTCCTACTGTATAGCACAGAGAACTGTATTTGATATCCTACGATAGGACTTCCCTGGTGGCACAGTGGTTAAGAATCCGCCTGCCAATTCAGGGGATACGGGTTCAATCTCTGGTCTGGGAAGATACCACATGCCGCAGAGCAACTAGACCCGTGCGCCACAACTACTGAGCCTGTGCTCTGGAGCCCTCAAGCCACAACTACTAAGCCCACGCACCACAACTACTGAAGCCCGCACACCCTAGAGCCCACGCATTGCAACTGCTGAAGCCCAAGCGCTCTAGCGCCCACGTGCTGCAACTGCTAAGCCCACATGCTGCAACTACTAAGGCTCGCGTGCCTAGAGCCCATGCTCCACAGCAAGAGAAGCCACCGCAATGAGAAGCCCGCGCACTGCAACAAAGAGTAACCCCTCACTCGCTGCAACTAGAGAAAGCCCACGCATAGCAATGAAGACCCAAAGCAGCCAAAAAAAGAGAAATATATATATATATCCTATAATAAACCATAATGGAAAAGAATATTTTAAAAAGAATATATATATATATATATGTATAACTGAATCACTTTGCTGTACAGCAGAAATTAACAAAACATTATAAATCAACTATACTTCAATAAAAACAAATTGATTAAAAAAAAAAAGTCCCAGCCCAGGCTTTGCAAATATGGGCAGCACCATAGGCAATTCTTTGGAATGTTAAAGATTTTGCAGCTTGATATTTTTTCGTTACCCTTTCCTAGGAAACATACAAGAAAAAAAATTTTTTCAAGCTTAAGAGAAGGGTCCAGTGAGTTAGTTGTTTAAACTTCCCTCCTGTTTCCTGAACTGAGGGGCAGGAGGGAGCAGCTTACAAGGAGAAGTTCTAGTAGGGCAGGATGTGGGGTGAACAATTGTTTGCAGACTCTGCTTTCAGCAGGGACCGTGGTGTTCACTGACTTTGCCTTCCTGAATGTCTGCACACGTGCTCATGGTATTCGAGGTTTGGGGGCGATCAAACAAACGTGAAGTATTTTCTTGCATGATTGCATTCCTTTTTCACTACCTTGATAAAGCACTATCACCATAATTGATAACCTACAAAATGTGTTATGAAATGTGACCCTGTTTCACTGGCATTGCACCCAAGGTCACACTCCAATCCCGGGTCACTTACAAGAAGAGAAGCACCACCATTCAAGTTTACAGCTGGTGTGTACACCCCAACCCATCTTCCCACAGCAGGTCACCAACAAACACACTCCATCCTTAGGATAAATCACAGATGTTACACATGGCCCACAAAGCCCTGAATGGCGTGGCCCCCGCCTGCCTCCAGCTTCAACTCATACCCATCTCTGCTTCACACACACCACATGACAACCACGCCAGCTTGCTTTCAGCTTCCCGAAAGAGCCAAGCTTCCCCCACGGGATCTTCGATGTTCCTTCAGCCCAGGACACTTCCCATGTCCTCAGCACTCATCTTGCACTCCTCACACACACAGGCACATGTACACATGCACACACACACTCTGCTAACTCCAAGTCCAGGCTTCAGCTCTTAGCTGAATGTCATTTACTCAAAATAGGGCCTTCCCCACCCCCCAAATCTAAATTAGGTTCTCCTATAACAATGCCTCACAAAGTATCCTATACTTCTTTTGTAACACATATCACTGTTTGAAAATATATATTTACTTTTGTGGCTTGCTTTGAAAGTTTTCTCCTTGCTAGACTAATAGCAAATTCCATCAAGGTAATCTGGTTTAAGTCTCAACTACCACTGTAGTCCTGGTAACTAGCATGAGCAAACAATAAATAAATATTCATTGAAAGAAATAACTTTACTTCTAAATTAACATGCCAGGAGGAAAGGTCTCAGACATTTGGCCAACCATTTTCCAGATTCTGGATCCCTGCCCTATGATGAGTTTTTTAAAAGGGCCAGAATGTGTCTTCTAATTGTCACTGAGCCACTCATGCCCAGAGATTGCTATGCAACCTTGGTCACTCAGCCATTCTTCAGAAAAACAACTAGCTCATTCTCTGCCTAGTTCTAGCAAGAGAAGGCTAAGTACAAGTGGACACAAATAGTCAGACACTATTTGTACCCTTCGCTTTGTTCTCCATACAGATTGTACACTTTATCCACCTTCTTCTGGACATCTTCCTCTGATTGCACAGTTAGAAGGCGTTAAAGCAATCCTGATAACTGTTTTTATGTCTTCAACTGTTGTTGGGTGGAGTTAAGGAATTTTATCTTTCAAAATGCCTCAAATCAAATGTTGTTAAGCCTGAACTTCAAGGAAACCACATCATATAAGTGCCAAGTCCAATCGCTTATCTACAGAGTTCTCTAACTAAGAAAGCTTAATGCGCATGCTACTGCTTTGTTGAAGGATAGCTGTCGCTTCAAGATCTCCTTATGCAGCCATGGGTCAAGCGATGGCCAAAGCATGTTCAAACTAGCAGTGCCACTGGCCCTGACATTGACCACAGGCAGTCCTATCTCATGCTCTTCTGAAATTTCTGCCCATATCATGACATGAGGAGAATGCTGCTCACTTATCAAGGGAGGTCTCATGAGAGGAACTCGGTGGCCTTCTGTGGGCAGTCATCTGTGGAGATGAGCATGGTCCTGGAGCCACTTGCAATAATAACCCCTAGTCCTGGGCAGGCACTGGGTTGTGTGTGCCCCATCCATAGCTGGCTTCTGACCCATGGTTATAGCCACACCGGAGATACCCCTTAGCATCCTCCAAGACCATGAGCATGACTAGCAGCAGTTAGAAATAACTTACTGTTAGAAATTCTTGCTCTAAGTCAGCTGACTTTACAGTTCTTGGGCCATTTATTTTAAGTGTAGTTCCCTTGCAGTTCCTAATAGGTCTTGGCTATCCATAATTTATGGCTTCTATTTTAAAAGTGCTATCAGAAATCAATAAGAATACAAACACACCCGCTGTTTAAAATGTCCTCACAGCAAATGTCGTCCCGTGCCATGCTATTCTTTTCACAGAGGTGACTAGAACAATGGATGCCCTTCTTACATCAGTTATTTCACTCAGGTTGAGCCACAGCTGAATGAAACATTAGCTAGTATTAAGGATTAACACTCTACCTTGGGACTTCTAACTCAGGATGAATCATGTAAAACATAGGTAGAACTCAGCAGCACTGTAGCACAGTTAAGGTTTCAATATATTAAAGAATGTTTACTGTATAGATTATGTCGGGATATTTTTCCAACTAGCAAATCTCATTTAAGTTACTACCATGCAAGTCACTTTTTGGTATTGTTTGAAGTCTTCAACTATATTACATTTATTTAGTAGTTTAACTTACAATGTTATTGTTTTATTAATGTATGACCAATACCTTCATTAAGTCGTTCAGTAAACATTTATTTAATGCTTCTTACCTGCCAGTCACCATGCCAGGGACTAGTGTTACTGTGATGAATAAGTCTCCATCCCTGCCTTCAGAGTGTCTTCAGTCTATTCCATTTCCATGTTTAAATTCTTCCCTAAACCCTGGAGGATAGGCAGTAGGTCTCACTCATCTCTGTATCCTCAGTGTCCTACCTAGTGCCAAGCACAAAGTAGGTGCACAATAAATGCTTATTGAGTAAATTAATAAATGGATAAATTAATAAATTGATAAACTAATGAATGAATGAATGAATGAAGAAATAGAAACTACTGAACAAGTACTTAAAGATCCAAGCTGCCCAGAGACCACCAGACCAAGAAGTAATATTCATTTTTCTCTCTGAGTTTAGAAAACAGAAGAGATATAGTCTTTGCCACCATTCCTACCATTTGGCTTCCACTCAGCCTCCAGTACCTGCCATTTTCTCATGAACATATTATTTCCCCTTGCTCTTCCATTTGTTCTATAGGAGAAAATCATCTAGAGTAGCACAAGGACCAGGGTGTTTAGTTTAAATAAGCAGCTAATAGCTGGGGCTTTCTCTCCTTCCATTTCCCAAAGCAGGTCACATGGTCAGCTCCCATTAGATTTTGATTTGAGATTCTTCTAATAGGCGCATGTCCCTCTGTGAATTTATTAGAGCAAGCCTATGCCCCAGGGGTTCCAGAAATCGGGCACCTCGTGGGAATCAGAATGTAACACAAAGGTCAGCCAATTCCTTGTGTTCCAAAATTCACTATGTAAATGAACTCCAGATTTGAATGGGGCAACAGATTGATCTGCGATTCTCTACTGACAATGGCCCAGAGTCACCCTTGTCCCACCTATTTTAGGAAGAGCCTGAGTCAGTGACCACTCAGCAGGTTCCCTGAAGACACCAAGGCACCTGGCATTGAACACCATGCCCTGGACACTTCCACGAAGAGACCCAGGAAGAAATCGGGCTTTCTCGGTTTAAACTGTGGGGAAAGTTCTAAGTAATGAAAGAGACTGGTCAGCGTATTGTCACTGCTCTAATACAGGTCATTAGCCTGGGTGTCTTTGTTTCTGCGTGTGATGCAATCACAATTCATGAATCATACTACTTTGAAGACTGTAATAAGTGTGTGGATCAGAAAAATCTTCAAGGGCTCTTTAGTAAAAAGTTGTTCATTGATTTAACCAAAAACTTACCTACAAGGTGACAGACAGCAAATTAGGCAATGAAGGTGAGTGTGGACCAGTTGCTGTCCTGGAGGGGCTCACAATCAAGGAAGGGAATAGCTCCAGATGTATTCAGTGCTGTGGAAGAAATTACATAAACTGTTCTCGGGACACAGAGGTAAGAGCAGCCTCCTGTGTTTCAGAAAAAGGAGACTGTGTAGCTCAGTGTTTAAGAGGACAAGCCCTGGAGACAGATGGCCCTGCCCCACAGCGCACCAGCAAGACTCACAGGGTGTGAAGATTAAACAAGCTAGTACGTGTGAGGCACAGGGTAAACACTCAACAATTGTAACTCCTCTCCCCCAACGAAGGCACCTGACTTGTTCTACCCATTGCTGTTTGAAACACTGTCTTTGCTTGGTGTGTACCTCCATCTTTTCCCTCATCATTGAATATTCATTCCCCTCATCCAAATCTTTATTAAAAATCTAAATATATATTGCTGTTGTGTATTAGCTGCTAATACTTATTTCTAAGACTAATGAGGATATTTTCTCCCCCACCCCCCAGAAAAGGTCAGGCTTGAAAGAACCTTGTTCCCAAGGGCACAGCCAACTGAAAGTGGCCCCAAGTGCAACACCAGGGAGTCCTCAAGTTCCCCAGCATCTAGGTAACCAGTTTTTTCGGTACGCGCAGGTATACCCTTGAGCCCCAGGAGAGACAGAGGGACTCCAACTGACAAATTTTAAGGCAGGACCACAAGCAGTTCTGAAGACATATTTAAACCCAAAGTCATCCTTGGACTGCATTTTGGCAATGGGGGTGGGAATGGGGATGTTTCCCTACTTCCTCATTTTCTGTAGAGTCGGGGGAGATTTCTCAATTCCAGCCGTAGGAGGAGAGAAAGGACTTGGGAGCACTTCTGGACTTCCTTGACCCCCTTTCACTCCTCCCCAAGCAAGGAGACATGATGTCTCTGACTGGTGACATGGGGAAGAAGGATCAGAAATTATCTTCAGTCCCTTTTCCTCTGTTTTGGATGGCCTGGTCTCAGGATGTTATGGGTTGCATTGTGTCCTCCTAAAAAGGATATGTTGAAGCCCTGACCCCCAGTACCTCAGAATGGGACCTTATTTGGAAAGAGGGTTTTTACCGAGGTAATCAAGTTAAAATGAGATCATGGGACTAACCTGGCAGTACAGTGGTTAAGAATCCATGCTTCCACTGCATGGGACACAGGTTCGATCCCTGGTCGGGGAACAAAGATCCCGCAAGCTGCACAGCACAGCCAAAAAAAAAGAAGAAGAAAAAAAAATGATGTCATTTGTGTGGTCTCTAATCCAATATGACTGATGTCTTTATAAAAAGGGAAAATTTAGACATAGAGACAGACACACATGGAGGGAAGGCTGTGTGAGAACAGACGGGGAGAATGCCATGTGATGATGAAGGCAGAGATGAGATTTATGCTGCCACAAGCCAAGGAACATCTGGGGCTAGAGAAACTGGAAGAAGCTAGGAAGGATCCTTCTCCTACAGGTTTCAGAGGAAGTATGGCCCTGCTGATACCTTGATTTCAGACTTCTAGACTCCAGAACTGTGAGACAGTAAATTTCTGTCGTTCTAAGCCACCTAGTTTGTGGTACTTTGTTAGAGCAGCCCTAACAAACTAATACACAAGACAAAAACTTATTTTGTTCACTCTGCTGTAATTACCTGACCCTACCAAGAAAGCCTGCATATCCATCTCTGCCTGTGATTGAGAGGCTGGAATCAAATGGGGGTGCAGTGGGTTAGGTGGTGAGTCCTATTAACAAACGTAATAGCAAAAGCCTCCTCCAAACAGCTTTTATTGGTAGCAAAGCCAATAGTTTGATGATATCTTATTTCTGATTTTTTTCTGAATCTGAATTAGGGAGAGAGGCCTGATTTTCTGACCAAAACTCCAAATTTAGGCTGAGATACATAGTTTATATGTATTAACTCATTTAACCTTCACAATAGCCCTATAAGAGTATGTCTTACTATTACGCCCATTTTACAGATGAGACAGTTTAGGCAAGTAACTTGCTTAGGTCAGGTAACTAACCCAAGGACAATGAATGCTGAGGATTGGGTTGTAGGCAGCTTGGAGCCAGAGTCTGTCCTTGCTGCCTCTGCAAGGGCTACCTTCCAAGGATCAAGTCCTTAAATGATCCCATTAAAAGGATCCCATGGCCAAATATATGAAGAGAATCCTGGGTGAAAAAAGTAAACTTTTCTTTAATTTCTCCTGATCTTCTCAGAGCCTTTACAATGCCAATGTGCCTCGTGAATCTATCAGGATATAGACTGCAGCATTTGACCACAGAGCACTTTTCAAGGAGCATCTTTTGGGACTAATGTGCTGAGGAACACCAGTTTGGGAAACACTGAGAGAATACTTCAGGTGGGAGGTACTCTTTTGTTTGAATACATTTCTAGGATTTTAAAATAATTTCTATATGCCAATGAAAATACTCAGAAATGCCTTCATTTAAATTTTACAGAGAGTTATATAGGTTTACATAGTAAGGCTGGGCCTTGAGATCTGGGGGCTGAAGCTGACACAAATCCAAGCCGTTGTAATATAAGACAGTGGAACTCCTGTAACAGAGGTACAAAGCAGAGCTAGCAGAAGGTAAGGCTCCATCTCTGAGGGAGAAAGGGATGATTTCATGGAGGAGTGGGGCTTTGAGAAGGCCTTAAAGGCTAGGTGGGACTTCAGACAGTCATTTTGGATTAACTACTTGAGGCCTAAATTTTTTTTTTTTTTTTTTTGCAGTACGCGGGCCTCTCACTGTTGTGGCCTCTCCCGTTGCGGAGCACAGGCTCCGGACGCGCAGGCTCAGCAGCCATGGCTCACGGGCCTAGCCGCTCCACGGCATGTGGGATCTTCCCAGACCGGGGCACGAACCTGTGTCCCCTGCATCGGCAGGCGAACTCTCAACCACTGCGCCACCACGGAAGCCCTTGAGGCCTAAATTGGTTCTGTTCCAGGATGGAGTCAGAAACCCTGGTGACTCTCGAGGGAAGTTAAGGTCTGAGTTTGTACAGGGAGCATTATTCCCATAGCTAAGCAGAGATCACAGATCGGTAGCCCCTGGGAAAGACACGAGCAGCAGACTCTTGTTTGGCCAGCACAGAGCGGCTGGTGGTGTGTGTATGTATATGTGTACGTGTGGGTTTGATTTAATCCGTGTACTCTTGGGTCTCACTCTCACTCCCATTTTACTCACTTGTCTGGTCCCTGAAGACATCTGAGTGTTGTCCTCCAGGCTAGTGTAGCCACACGCCACAGCTAAAGGGTGTGGAGCCTTTACTGCTCTATCAGCATTTCAGTAGACGGACAGTATCATGGAAGACGTCGGGGAGCTAGGTCCCTGATGGGGAACGCTTATGAAATATCCATCTGGAAGTGGTTGGCTGATTCTTCCCAAGTTAGCTACCACAACTTCCCTCCAAAATGAATCCCCACTCCAGGGCAGTGGCATATGTCTGCACACTAGCCCTGCCTCTAACATTCGAGTTCAGTAATTTTTATAATGAATGACATTACATTAAACCCGGCAGACCTGTCATCCTCTTAAACATGCTGTAAAAGAAGAAGCATAGGATGTCAAATAATGTAAAATACAATCTTTAAAAATCATTAGATAGGGCTTCCCTGGTGGCGCAGTGGTTGAGAGTCCGCCTGCCGATGCAGGGGACACGGGTTCGTGCCCCGGTCCGGGAAGATCCCACATGCCGCGGAGCGGCTGGGCCCGTGAGCCATGGCCGCTGAGCCTGCGCGTCCGGACCCTGTGCTCCGCAACGGGAGAGGCCACAACAGTGAGAGGCCCGCGTACTGCAAAAAAAAAAAAAAAAAAAAAAAAAAAAACATTAGATAATGATCTACAGGTCATTTTCCTTAGGGACTTTTTATGTTTATCTTAAAATCTCTCATAGTTCTGGTTGTTCTTCTGTACTAGTATGGTTGTTTCATTAATGCTCAGAAAGTAAACACTGTATGTTTACAATATATTGTTACGGTTATAAGCACTTGAGTGCAATAAAATTTATCCCTACCTACAGCACCCTCAGTGGAGGTGTGACCACAAAAACCATCCTGTGCGTCTTTATAATTATGGTATACAGGGTCTGCATAAAGATACAACAGAAACTTTTGTGAGCCTCTTTTCACCTTTTCTTCCCAATGGGGGCAGAAAGAAGAAATCACTCTCCTGACTTCCCCAAATCGAATTTAGACCTCACAGCTTTAAGCTATGCCACAAACAGAACTGGATTTTTCTTTCCTCTTTGCACAGGTCCTAATGAGGACTCTGTGATTCTGAGAGATCACAGGATTCTGCAGAGTAGCGCCACAAAAATGCCCTAACTGCATGCTTCTCAGCTTCCCCTCTAGGCTTTCCTCTCTCCATACGGGCTGGGTGGTGGTAAGACCTGGGCCGAGCAGTGTGCCAGTCGGCTTGCTCACGGACTGGTGAGACACTGCTCTCCATTGGCAGAAATCCTGTCTCTGCCCTCCTCTCCCAGGGCACTAAACTGCACTAATGCTACTGGGCTGAGAGAAGCCATAGTTTAAATGTTTACAAGCGAATGGAAAGCAACGTGTTGGAAAGGGTGTGTGAGGCAGGAAACTTTCCTTTCCATTATAAACCCTGCACTATTTGATTTGGTAACTAAGTATTCTCACTTTAATTTAAAAATATTTAGATCCAGGGAATTCCCTGGCAGTCCGGTGGTTAGGACTCCTGAGCTTCCACTGTAAGGGGCGTGGGTTCAATCCCTAGTCGGGGAATTAAGATCCTGTGTGTCGCGAGTTAAAAAAAAAAAACAATTTAGATCCACCCTTGAATGTTTGAGCTGCTACCCCATCCCTTTGCTCCCCTCGGCCAGCAAAGCTTCTTGAAAGAGCTGTCCGCGCTTCCTATCTCTTCTTTTAAACCTCCTGTACGATATATTTTATGTATTTAATTTTTAATTGAGGTATAGTTACTTCACAACATTATATAAGTTTCAGGTATACAACACATCGCTTCACAACTTCTAAAGGTTATACTCCATTTACAGTTAATATAAAATATTGGCTATATTCTGCTGTATAATACATCCTTGTAGTTTGTTTATTTTATACACAGTAGTTTGTATCTTGTAATCCCCTACCCCTATCTTGTCCCTCTTCCCCTCCCCCCTCCCCACTGGTAACCACTAGTTTATTCTCTATATCTGTGAGTCTGTCTCTTTTTTGTTATATTCACTAGTTTGTTGTATTTTTTAGAGTCCACATGTAAGTGAGATCATACAGCATTTGTCCCATACAATATACATTTTTTAGTTTTTTTATTGAAGTATACGTACAATATATTTTGAAAAGTTTTGTGTATCTGATTTTTGTCCAATATATGCAAATAAGTTTTAAATATTCAGCTAGTACTAAAAGCCTCTAGTGAAAACCACACTCCCTTGCCCAGTCTACAGTCTTGCTCCGCACCCCACTCACTCCCAGCGGAAACCACTTTCAACTTTTATTCTCCTTCTACTAGTAATTATTGACACATTTTTATAGGATTATACTGCTATTTCTTGAGCTATTTTAAACATTTCCTAAACACCTCCTGTTTCAGAAGTTAAACTATGTTATATCTCACACACACACACACACACACACACAACTTCCCTTTCCTTCTTCATCCGCTTCATGTAACCTTATAATTTTTGGCTAAGTCAGCCATCATTTACATTACTATGCCCTGTAACAATTCCCTCTTTAACCCAAGATGCATGTTATGAATATTTCCTTTTCATACAACATTTTGTTTTTCCTGGAGTTGAAATTGCCTTGCTTAGCTTCCCATGTGCTTATCATTTATTTTTTTCTAAATGTTTCAATAGACTTGCTGAACCTTTACCAATAGTTTTTCTCAAATGTTTGAACAAATCAGTTCCATTTTTCGTTTGGTGCCCTTCCTCCAAAAGCCCCCTATCTTCGGTTCTAGGCCCTCTAGAAAAGTCTGGTGCGTGTCTCTCTTTTCACTATTCTCCTCTCTTGGAATTGCTTGTATTAATCAAGGTGGGATAACTGCCATTTAAACCAGATCCCAAATGTATAAAAAGGCACACTATCAGTGTTTATTTCTTATTCACTGATATGGACTGAATTGTGTCCCCCACTAAATTAATATGTCAGAGCTCTAACCCCAATGTGACTGTATTTGGAGATAGGGTTTTTAGGAGGTAATTAAATGAGGTGGGACTTCCCTGGTGACACAGTGGTTAAGAATCCGTCTGCCAATGCAGGGGACATGGGTTCAATCCCTGGTCCAGGAAGATCCCACATGCCGCAAAGCAACTAAGCCCGTGTGCCACAACTACTAAGCCTGCGCTCTAGAGCCCGCGAGCCACAACTACTGAGCCCATGCGCCTAGAGCCTGTGCTCCGCAACAAGAGAAACCACTGCAATGAGAAGCCCGCGCACTGCAACAAAAAGAGTAGCTCCCGCTCGCTGCAAGTAGAGAAAGTCCGTGCGCAGCAACAAAGACCCAACCCAGCCAAAAATAAATTAATTAATTACTTTTTAAAAAAAAAGATTAAATGAGGTAATAAATGCAATAGGATTGTTGGCCTTATAAGAAGAGGAAGAGAGCAGCTGTCTGCAAGTCCGAAAGAGGGCGCTCATCAGACACTGTACCTTCCAGTGATCTTGGACTTCCAGCCTTCAGAACTGTGAGAAATGTGTCTGTTGTTTAAGCCACCCAGTCTATGATATTTTGTTATAGTAGTCTGAGCAGACTAAGACAGCACCTTTTTATTGTATGATTCTGAAAGTACCAGTATCTGTCAGTCTTTTTGTGGGTGTAGTTTAAATTCTCCAATCTGTTGACAGAATTCTGGGAGTAGAGCAGGAGAAGGGAGTCTAAGAATTATAATTCAGTATGAAAATTTTCACTTAATCCCCACATTTATAACTCCATGCCTTATTTACTCTTCTATCTAGAAGAGAATAGGGAGCCACCAAAGTGTTGCCAGCCAGGAAAGATAAGATCAAATATGCTGGTAGGTCTGGGGCTCAGAGAATTATGAACAGCAGCAAGCAGCTTACTTGGGACACAGATGACCCTTGCTCAACAAACAGTGGACTCATCCTACCTCCCCAAGGGTACCTCCAGTAATTCCCTATGGTAGTGTTTTCCAGAATGGGGCATGACTATCACTGGGGGCTCTAGGGATAATTTTAGCAGCATGTAACCAAATATTTTTCAAAGATTAACATTTATTTCAATGGGAATTCCAAAATAAAACTTGCATTCAAAACCCATGGAAAAAAAATAATAACTCCATGCCTTGTTCTATCCTTGTCTTAGACCTGGTGTCCCAAAGTCGAGTGTCTCTCTCTGATCCAGTTTTTCCAGAGCATAAAACTCTTTGGGCAGGCTGGAGGTACATGGAGTTGTAGTCCTCTGGGTAGGTCATGTAAGGAAGGGAATCAGCGAGCTCAACTATTCTATAAAAATTTTCAACCACCATCCCTTTTTCTATCCAGGCATATTACCTTTACCTTCTGTAGTACCTGCTGGATCCAAGTGTAGAACATCTAAAGAGTTCTACATGGCAAACTGACTTGTTCATCATTAAAACTCCTCAATTCTGCCACTGTACCCAGGCACATAGGCATATATCCCCCTGCTCTGCTAAGTTAAGTCAGCATCTACTTCTTCACATCTTCCAAAAATGTATTGACATTGCTGATCTGTTGCTGTCTCCTTTCCTATTAGTTCTGACCCTGTGAGTTATTATCCCTTGTTATCCTTTGTTCTTATTTGGTGGAGTTATATTAAAGTACAGTCCTCCAGTATATCCTCAAGCCACTTTTTTTTTAAAAGAATCAATTTTATTTATTATATTTATTTTTTGGTTGCGTTGGGTCTTCGTTGCTGCACACGGGCTTTCTGTAGTTGTGGCGAGCGGGGACTACTCTTCGTTGCGGCGCGCAGCCTTCTCATTGTGGTAGCTTCTCTTGTTGCAGAGCACAGGCTCTAGGCGCACGGGCTTCAGTAGTTGTGGCACGTGGGCTCAGTAGTTGTGGCTCACGGGCTCTAGAGTGCAGGCTCAGTAGTTGTGGCCCATGGGCTTAGTTGCTCCGTGGCATGTGGGGTCTTCCTGGACCAGGGCTTGAACCTGTGTCCCCTGCATTGGCAGGTGGATTCTTAACCACTGCACCACCAGGGAAGTCCCCCGTCAAGCCACTGTGGCAAACCCCACCTCAGCTTCCATCTTCCCAGAAACCGTTCCTACCTAGGTGAGCAAAGATCTCCTTTGTTGCCAATATAATGGAGGATTTTCTGGGCTTATCTCACCCAGCTACACAGGAGGAGATGACATTGTTGACTCCTCTTTCCTTCACACAGTACTCCCCCCACCCCGTCCCACCCAGGCATCTCCTGGTTTTTCTCCTACATTACTGGTTCTAAATATCTGCCTTCTTTTATTGGTTTCCCCATCTCTACCTGATGTCAAAATGTTGACACTTCCTGGGTCTTAAAATTGGAATGTCTCTTCCCTAGTCATGTCTTTACCTTAGGTAAATTTATTCATTCTCATATTTTTAACTAATTTATCACAGATGAATACTTCCAGACCTAACCTCTCCTCTGAGGTCTAGACTCATCTATCCAACCATCTATTTGACATTTCTTAGACATCGAATAATTATTTTTAGTCGTATTTAACCATACTCATAGTAACCAATATTTATTGGGCACTTACTATGTACCATGGAATATTCTAGGTTCTTGGGATATATTAGTATCATATTTCTCTCCTTCGTGATGCTTATGCTCCAACGAGAGGAAATGAAGATTAACAATTGACCTTATAAAAGAATCATAGTATAGGGAATTCCCTGGCAGTCCCATGGTTAGGACTCCGTGCTCTCACTGCCCAGGGCCCAGGTTCAATCCCTGGTTCGTGAATTAAGATCCCACAAGCCATGCAGCGTGGCCAAAAAAAAAAAAAAAAAGGTCATAGTATAATAGAAGGTGATGAAACAGAAGTGCTATGTAAAAAGAGAAAGTAGAGTGCTAGGGATGGAAGAACAGTCGTGGTTTTAAATAGGGTGATCAGCGTAGACCTTACCAAGATGCTGAAATCTGGGGAAAGGCTTAGAGGTGAGGTCAGTGAGATAGTTAAGATATCTGTAGGAAGAGCATTCCAGAAAAAAAAAAAAAAGAGACACTACAAAGATCCCGAGGTGGGAGTGTACCTGGTATGTTCATGGGACAGCAAGGAGAACAGTGCAGCTGGAAGGGAATGAGCAAGGATGTGTGTAGAAGACGAGGCCATGACTCTGGCTTTTACTCGGAGCTGGATGTGGCGTCATTGGATGGCTTTGAGTACAATTCAAAAAGATCCTCTTGCTGCTGCACTGTGAAAAGATACTGTAATGGAGTATGGGTAGAACAAGGGAGATCAGGTAGGACCCTTGTGCAGAAATTTCAAACTTAACATGTACCACATTGAATTAAAAAAAATTTTCCCCTAAATCTCTTCTTCCCTATGTCAATAACAGGCTCCACCCAGAAGCTAAAGCCACACATCTAGGGATCACGCTTGTTTCTTCCTTTTCTATCGCCTTCTTCTCCTTAAATCCATTAACAAGTCC
The DNA here is from genome assembly GCF_949752795.1 of Hyperoodon ampullatus. NCBI lineage: Eukaryota > Metazoa > Chordata > Mammalia > Artiodactyla > Ziphiidae > Hyperoodon > Hyperoodon ampullatus. The sequence goes on along the minus strand of NC_136914.1, from coordinate 156,651,162 downwards.
TATCCCTTATCCGTGAACTCCTCTCCATCACCAAGCCATTATCCCTGATCAACAACCACTGTCTCTTGTCTCTTAACAAAAGACAGCAGCCAAGTCAAATAAGGTTCTAGCCTCAGCTTCCTGACAATTACCGCCAGCTGCATCTTCTGATGATGAGGGAGATCCCTCACTCACTTAGAGATCCTCTTGCCTTCATATCCCCCAAGTCATCATTCTCCCTCCATTCTCCAAAAAGTAAAATGTTTTCCATTAATTATTCAAATTTTTTCTGTTTTATTAAAAGGAAAAACCTGCTGAGATGATTTTTTAAAACAAGTCAGTGTCATAGAAACCATCAAAACAATTCAGAAATCAGAAGAAACAGCAATAAAATTTTCCATTTGGGGAAGGGAGAAAAACACAACTACAAAAGCATTCCTTTGCTTTTTTCTCTCTGCCACCCAAGTCCTATTTGTACTTGACAAGGCCAAATTAAACTTTTTTTTTGCCTTGTTAGGAACTGCAAGGACTTTTTCATTCTTCTCTTTTTCTCAGACAACAGGAGTCCTCTTCCAAGACGCCAGACTGACTTCAATTTTTCACCATAATCCCACCGGATTTCCCTCCCTGTTTTCTCTGGAGAATGTCATTTGAGTATATATTGCAGTGTTAAAAAGGAAATTTTAGTTGAATGTTTTTTGGGGTTTTTTTTGCGGTACGCAGGCCTCTCACTGTTGTGGCCCCTCCCGTTGCAGAGCACAGGCTCCGGACGCGCAGGCTCACCGGCCATGGCTCATGTGCCTAGCTGCTCCGTGGCAAATGGGATCCTCCCAGACCGGGGCACGAACCCGTATCCCCTGTATCGGCAGGTGGACTCTCAACCACTGTGCCACCAGGGAAGCCCTAGTTGAATGTTTTTTAAATCACTGATTACTACTCAGTGAAGTTGAGACACTACAATATAGAAAATGATTTTTTCTTCCAGACATGTTTTCATTTGGTGAGAACTATGCATCTATCTTTCTGTTGTGGGTAATGTGAAGACTTCGTGGGAGGCTGTCTGAAGGACTAACAAATTGCCTAATTAAAGATGGTCTTGGGGAATTCCCTGGTGGTCCAGTGGTTAGGACTCTGCGCTTGCACTGCAGGGGAACCCAGGTTCAATCCCTGGTTAGGGAACTATAATCCCGTGAGCCACGTGGTGCGGCCAAAAAAAAAAAAAAAGCCGTCTCGATTTGCTTTTCTTTATTGACTGTTTCACCTCTTTACTTAACACTTCTGCTACTTGAAGCATTTCTGCTCATGCAAAGGAAGGACAGTCTAACGGTTAAGAGTGCAGAAGTTCTGAAGCCAGATGCTTAGGTTTAAATCCCAGCCTGACTACTTCTTCGCTGTGTGACCATGGGCAGGTCACTTAACCTTCATCTCAGTTTCCCCATCCTACTGACATAAGATTGAGATATGCCCAGCACATTCTAAGTGCAATGTAAGTGCTAGCTACAACTAAGGGCTAGGTATACATTTGTTGCCAGGGATCAAATGATAGACAAGAGCAACGCCATCTTGCCCTATGGAGCTTTCTAGCTGTAGGACTTAAGCAAATGACTTAACATGAGCCTCGGTTTAATTATTTGTAATCAAGTGTTTCCCTCACAGGATTCTTACGGGAATCACATGAGATATGCCAAGGAAAATGCTTAATAGGGTGTGGTGAATATTAAACACTCAACAGGAGCTAATACTGTACAGCAAGACAGGCAGATCATTAAACAGCCTAAGAGATGTAATAACTTATAATAGAAGCTTAGAATGCTATAGGAGCGCCCCCTAGGATATCGAAAGTGAGTCCTAAAAAATAAGGAGGAGTTCGCCAGAATAAAAAGAGGAAGAGAGTTCCCAGAAGAGGAAGCCAGAGAGCTTCACCGGTTTAAACAAACTAGAAGTTTAATGTAGTAAAGAATGGAAGCCGGGAGTGGCAGGCAGAAATCAAGTCATTAATAGAGCTTTTCAGCTATACTCAAAGTTGACCGTATCCTGAGAAATGGGAGAAATGAGAAGCCAGGTAATGGGCTCAAATAGGGGGTGATAAAACCAGAATGGCACTTTAGAATGAGCCTGATGGCTGCAGACTAGGGAATGGAAGGGAGGGAGTCAGGAGGCAGGACGCCCTTTGGGAAGCTGCTGCAGTTTCTAGGTTCTAAGTGAGGGCTGGAAGGTGGTGAACTGGGACAGGGTAGTGACAATGGGAATGGAGAGACCTGGTGTCCTTCCTCAATCCTGCTGCTTTGGTGAGCACTTCATGTCTTCAGTCTGAAGTCTTCTTTCCTATGTAGATCCCACTGTGACTTTCTCACCTCCTCTCACCTACTGCAGTGAGGGGTGTTATTGTCCTCCTGAAACTTCCCCAAACATCCTGCCCCAGCAGCAGGCACTGGAGGAGAGCTCACCAGCTTAGCTGGTTTGAGTGTTGATTTCCTCCCACAAAGAGAACAATTCTTAATCAAATATTGCTTGAGGCCCCCTATCATTTGTTTTACATGCTGCCATGTGGAGCTGCCCCCAGGTATGTCATATGACCACAGTGTCGCCAAGATGATTAGGACTGCAGTTTTCCAGCTGGAAAGGTAATATTTACCTCACCAGGAGGAGAAGTGAAACTACTTCTTCATATAATAAAATAATGACTTACAAACTTCTTCACCACCTGACCATACTGTATCCAACTATTTATAAATAATTCCTTGGAAATGACTTGGGTGTTGGGCAGTGGGGAGGGTAAATTAGCTCTGTTATGGGCTTCCCTGGTGGTGCAGTGGTTGAGAGTCCGCCTGCCGATGCAGGGGACACGGGTTCGTGCCCTGGTCCGGGAAGATCCCACATGCCGCGGAGCGGCTGGGCCCGTGAGCCATGGCCGCTGAGCCTGCATGTCCGGAGCCTGTGCTCCGCAACGGGAGAGGCCACAACAGTGAGAGGCCTGCGTACCGCAAAAAAAAAAAAAAAAAAAAAAAAAATTAGCTCTGTTTTGGGAGCCCAACCCACCCTAATCACCTAATCCACCCTAATCACCTAATCTACCTTATCCACGGTCAGAGTTCAATGTAATCCCGTATAGAGGTTGTGGGTTGTGATAAGTGAGCAGTAAATATCTAATCAACTGAAGAAGAAATGCCATTTTAGAGGTCATTGGCCTCACTGTGCTCCTCCAAAACCATTATGGGATTTGGGTAGGAGGTTAGTTTTATGGTTTGTTTTTGTTTCCTTTGTCATCTTTGCTCAGTAGCAGTCCTGACTGGAATAGCCTCAAGCAAAATTGTAAGGGTGGTGAATTGAGACAGCATTTTCCTTGTTTCACCACTCTTTGCTTTCCTAAACTTCAATGCCTTCACCTGATACTCTCTTGAAAGCAGGAAAAGGTATGAACTTATTTACAATAAGACTAGTGTGTGTGTCTTAGCGAAAGGTGGACCCAGTCCCAGGGAAGCAAAGGTGATCTCAGACTCAGAGGGCCTGGAAAATTTGCTGAAAAACATGAATTTAGGATCATGAAGATAATAGGGGGAAGTGCAAGTCAGAACCAGTTCAACTGAAATCAACATCCAGTCTGAGAGCCATGAACCTCAAGTCTTCCTCCCCTGCTCCCCTCTGGTCATGCCCCGTGCAACTTTAACTTTTAACTTCACAAACCATCCAACACCATAACTTCAGATCTTTAGCTGCCATGCTGTAGCAAGCTTCACCCCCTGGTACTTATGCAAAATCCCTTAGCCAGAAATAGGTGAAACCATATCACTTGGAACTGTGCCTACTCCAAAACAATAAACTTATAAATCCCTCTCTGAAAACAGTGGCCTCAAACCTACACTTAAGTTCATGGAGACTTCAGTCTTTATCCCTTTTCCCAACCTCAGCCCTTCCTAGTTTTATTTATTTTTATTTATTTATTTATTTATTTATTTTTATTTATTTATTTTTGGCTGCGTTGTGTCTTTGTTGCGTGTGGGCTTTCTCTAGTTGCGGTGAGCGGGGGCTACTCTTCATTGCAGTGTACGGGCTTCTCATTGCGGTGGCTTCTCTTGTTGCGGAGCACGGGCTCTAGGCGCACAGGCTTCAGTAGTTGTGGCTTGCGGGCTCTAGAGCATAGGCTCAGTAGTTGTGGCTCACGGGCTTAGTTGCTCCACGGCATGTGGGATTTTCCCAGACCAGGGCTCAAACCCGTGTCCCCTGCATTGGCAGGTGGATTCTTAACCACTGCACCACCAGGGAAGTCCCCCTTCCTAGTTTTAGAGCCTCTGTAATCTAACCTGAATCCCATTCACTGAACTGAATTTATTAGGTTTCTACTTTATGCCAGACATTGTTCTAGACCAGTTGTTGTCAGCCTTGGCTGTAGACTGGAATCATTCAGAGACCTTTAAAAAAATACCATGCCTGGAACTCACCCAGAGATTCCAATTTAACTGGTTCAAGGTGCAGTTTAGGCATAAGGACTTTCTAAAACTCTCCGGGTGATTACAATCCACCGTTAAGAGCCGTTGTTCCAGGTACTGGAGATATAGCAATGAACAAGACAAACAAGGCAGAACTCTTATTTTAACAAGTTCAAATTCTGTCCCTCCTCTGATTACCAGCTGCCTCAATTCTCTTGCTAGCTTATCTTTTCTACTATTCTTGCTCTTCCAGGTCATGGTCCTAGATAAAACCGTCTAACACTCTCTTTTCTCAAGCCCCCAGGTGTCCTGTCCCAGCTGTGTGAAACATATAACTCTGCTGATTAGCTTCATTACAAATTTATGAGCTCCATTCTCAGTCTGGCTCTCAACACTGGCAAATTTTTACTTATCTTTTGGCAGCTTCCTTTCTCATCTTTGATAGCAAACATTTCAAATCTTTATTTCTCCCTTAAAACCCCATATCAAGATCCTGTCTCTCTCACTCTCAGCAGATAACTCAACCTCTTTTTAATAAAGAAAATAGTAGCCAGAGTGGTGAAATCCTTCAGCATTCTTCCTTCCCACCTTAACAGTGCCTTCCTTTTCTCCCCCTTGTATCTGTAATTTCTCTCTACAGCCAGACCCTTCTCTACTTCTTACAAATGTCCTCAAGCATCTGCCTATTAAACCTACATAGAGGGACTTTCCTGGTTGTCCACTATGTAAGACTCCGTGCTCCCAATGCAGGGGGCCCAGGTTTGATCCCTGGTCAGGGAACTAGACCCCACATGCGTGCCACAACAAAGATCCCACATGCCACAACTAAGACCCGGCACAGGCCAAAATAAATAAGCAAAATAAATAATTTTTTAAAAACCTGCTTAGAATCAGTCTATTTGCTCTCTCTCCTTTCACTGACATATATCTGGACAGACTTCTCTACACTCACAGCTTCCACCTCCATTTCTCCACTTAGTCCTCGTGAATTGCAGTTTGACTTCCACTGCTATCACTATGCAGCTGTGCTTTCCAAACTTTTCCATGTCACAGCAGCCAGAGAAAATTACTATATTTATTTGGTATCCTGAGAACAACATCAAAGTCAATCTAGCTCCTCCCGGCCATGTCAGGAACTTAAGGGGTTAAGTTTTCAGCCCCCCTTGCAATCATTCATGCCTCACCAGCCTACCTTGGCATACCAGGGGGGAGGCTCTCTTCCACTGCAACTGGTCTGGCAAAGGACACCAGTGACCTAACTGACAAATGCAGTGTCCACTTCTCTGTCCTCATCCGTTCTATAGCACAGTTTATTGAACATGGAGATCCTATTTAAAATGACCACATTTGGTCAAGATAATGGGGAATTGGAGGCCAGGAAGTAGGTGGAGATGAGAAGAGCAGGCTACTTTCCTTTCACTGTCTCCTTAATCAAAGCCCAGTTGTAGGGCTTCCCTGGTGGCGCAGTGGTTGAGAGTACTCCTGCCGATGCAGGGGACATGTGTTCATGCCCCGGTCTGGGAAGATCCCACATGCCGTGGAGCGGCTGGGCCCGTGAGCCATGGCTGCTGAGCCTGCACGTCCAGAGCCTGTGCTCCGCAACGGGAGAGGCCACAACAGTGAGAGGCCTGTGTACCGCAAAAAAAAAAAAAAAAAAAAAAGCCCAGTTGTATAGTAGAATCAACAGGCAATGCCTGGGAATCCATGGTCAGATTACACGACCAGAGAAGGTCATTTGCCCCAGGCAAAGGGCCCCAGAGTCTTTTTTTTTTTTTTTTTTTTTTGGCTGCCTCTCACGGTTTGAGGGATTTTAGTTCCCCAACCAGGGATCGAACCCGTGCCCCCTGTAGTGGAAGCATGGAGTCTTAACCACTGGACCAGTAGGGAAGTCCCAGGGGCCCCAGAGTCTCAACTGACTAAGCAATTGGTAAACTGTGACACTCATGAACATTTTGTGTATTATTGTACCCCTAGAATGCTTTCACAAATTAATTCAAATTCATTAAGATCCTGACCATGGACTATCTGCATATTTCTGAGGAGAGGCCATTTAGGGAGTCTTTGTGCTACAAACCTTAGGATGGTTTTTGTTGTGTGTGTGGTTTAACTTGGGATTGTCCACAGCATCCATGCGTAACTGCTTACCTTACCTTCATGTTGGCTTCATTTTTCTCCCAGTTGGCCCTTACTCTAATGGTAAAGTTTGGCCTGACAAAGGAGCATTTTCCCACCAAAATAATAGGGGTAGAATGTTAACAACTTGGCTACATTTAAACTATATAGTACCTAGTTGGTGTGTGGTGGGAGGGGGTTTGGGAGATTGACTGGTTAGGTTAAATTCTAAGGTCATTGGTCTCTTCAATTTGCCCTATTATGCCTGTTGCCAACCAGGCTGAGGATGCTGGAGTTCACTGCCTTAGAAATCCTTTACCATAAACCTACCTGCAGAGACTCCTAAAACTCTGTAGGGATTTGTACTGGGTATTCTCTATTTGCCCTTCCAGATCCATTCTCACCCATCTCAGCTCTGTTCTGTACCCCTGGACACTAAACCTTTACCAATGGTATCGTTTGGGTTTTCTCACCCTTCAGCTTTGGGTTCGGGTCAGTTACCAGCAGGAAATCCGGGGGCAGGAGGAGAGGGAAGTCAGGATCATTGTTCTCACTCTTTCCCCTCTTGTAAAAGTTCTGCGTGGTTACACTCCTCCCGCTAAGGCCGTAGCTCCCGTCAGGCTGCCCCTAACTGTATGAGCACATGTATAGCTGTATGCCGATGGTTCAGCATTTCAGTGAATATAATTACTATTGTTATTCTATGTTTTCCTCTTAACTTTTTCATTTATTTAGTTATCTACTACTTTAATTCCCTAACATGTTTCAAGGGGTATTATCCTAGTGATGGAGGGACGGGGGGAAGCCAGAAGCTGTTGGCACTAGTAGACACAATTAAAGTGGGTTCTAAAAAGCATGGCATGTCGTCCATGAGTTGGGTTGAAAAACTTTGAAAACAAATGTGAAATAAGTACATTAAGTTTTAAGTTACTTCCAGGTGAAGTATGATCACATTTTCATCAATGTAATTCTGATGTGTTTATCTTATTTTCCCAACTGTATTGAGAACATTTTGAAACCAGGAATATAGGCTATACTTTTGTCTCCCTTATAAAACTCAGTATTTTCCAGAGTAAATACTACAGTACTACATGATCTATAGCTGGTTTAATCTGCAAGTACAGAGGAACCAAGAAAATGAAGGGCCAACTATCAGTTGTACTCAGATTTTCAACTGTGTGGAGGGTGGTCACCCCTAACCCTCGAATTGTTCCAGTGTCAACAGTATAATGAAGGAAACCAGACCAGAGGAAGAGAGGGCTAAAAGAAGGACACAATTAATTTATGAGACCTAGCTACAAAAGGGCAAGGGCAACAGAGAATGAAGAATGCCAGGTTGGGTGGGTAGGGGTGATGTAATGTCAAGAAATTAAATGGAAAACAATGGGTTTTAAAAGCACAAAAGAAAACAAAGTGGTTTTTTAAAACTATTATAGGCAATTACTTTCTTCTGAATCTTAGAGCATTTGATATTAAATACTGAACGCAGACTAAGGAGTCACCAAAAGTTAAGAGGATGTTGTAAAGATATAATAAATGAGTTAATGACATGAAAGTACTCTGGATTCTTTTCAATAACAACGTTAGTATAAAAGCAAGATGTTATTTCATGTTAAATTTATAGACTGCATACATGATATACACTCTAATGGCCACTATCTGAAAACACACCTAAGATTCGAAGGGTTGAAGAAACTGGGAAGTCAAAGATTTTCATCGATTACTTCTTATCGTCTATGTCTCTCTATCCCTGACAATATTTAACTACTAGAAAGTTGTAAAGATGATTGAGGTCATCTTTGTAGATGATTGACCTACATGTCTGAGGTCATTGACTGAATACTTTCATATAGAAAGCACAACACAGTGCAATTATTACCCCCCCTTCATTACAGAAAAGGCTTGAATAAACAGGCAGAATTTGTACCTTTCTCGTTCAACATTTTGGTTTGAGCTAACAGCTGAAAAGTCAGGGCTGCATAAAGTTACCATGTCCTTCAGCAATATCATCCTCCTTCACATTTCAAATTAGGGGGGTAAAAAGTCTGTTTAATTTGCAATTCAAGTCCCATCCCTTTTTTTTTTTTCTCAACATCTTTATTGGAGTATAATTGCTTTACAATGGTGTGTTAGTTTCTGCTTTATAACAAAGTGAATCAGTTATACATATACACATGTTCCCATATCTCTTCCCTCTTTCATCTCCCTCCCTCCCACCGTCCCTATCCCACCCCTCTAGGTGGTCACAAAGCACCGAGCTGATTTCCCTGTGCTATGTGGCTGCTTCCCACTAGCTATCTACGTTTGGTAGTGTATATATGTCCATGCCGCTCTCTCACTTTGTCACAGCCTACCCTTCCCCCTCCCCACATCCTCAAGTCCATTCTCTCGTAGGTCTGCGTCTCCATTCCCATCTTACCCCTAGATTCTTCATGACCTTGTTTTTTTTCTTAGATTCCATATATATGTGTTAGCATACAGTATTTGTTTTTCTCTTTCTGACTTAACTTCACTCTGTATGACAGACTCTAGGTCCATCCACCTCACTACAAATAACTCAATTTCGTTTCTTTTTATGGCTGAGTAATATTCCATTGTATATATGTGCCACATCTTCTTTATCCATTCATCCGATGATGGACACTTAGGTTGCTTCCATCTCCTGGCTATTGTAAATAGAGCTGCAATGAAAATTTTGGTACATGACTCTTTTTGAATTATGGTTTTCTCAGGGTATATGCCAAGTAGTGGGATTGCTGGGTCATATGGTAGTTCTATTTGTAGTTTTTTAAGGAACCTCCATACTGTTCTCCATAGTGGCTGTATCAATTTACATTCCCACCAGCAGTGCAAGAGTGTTCCCTTTTCTCCACACCCTCCCCAGCATTTACTGTTTCTAGATTTTTTGATGATGGCCATTCTGACCAGTGTGAGATAATATCGCATTGTTGTTTTGATTTGCATTTCTCTAATGATTAATGATGTTGAGCATTCTTTCATGTGTTTGTTGGCAATCTGTATATCTTCTTTGGAGAAATGTCTCTTTAGGTCTTCTGCCCATTTTTGGATTGGGTTGTTTGTTTTTTTGTTATTGAGCTGCATGAGCTGCTTGTAAATTTTGGAGATTAATCCTTTGTCAGTTGCTTCATTTGCAAATATTTTCTCCCATTCTGAGGGTTGTCTTTTGGTCTTGTTTATGGTTTCCTTTGCTGTGCAAAAGCTTTGAAGTTTTATTAGGTCCCATTTGTTTATTTTTGTTTTTATTTCCATTTCTCTAGGAGGTGGGTGCAAAAGGATCTTGCTGTGATTTATGTCATAGAGTGTTCTGCCTATGTTTTCCTCTAAGAGTTTGATAGTTTCTGGCCTTACATTTAGGTCTTTAATCCATTTTGAGCTTATTTTTGTGTATGGTGTTAGGGAGTGTTCTAATCTCATACTTTTACATGTAGCTGTCCAGTTTTCCCAGCACCACTTATTGAAGAGGTTGTCTTTTCTCCACTGTATATTCTTGCCTCCTTTATCAAAGATAAGGTGACCATATGTGCGTGGGTTTATCTCTGGGCTTTCTATCCTGTTCCATTGATCTATATTTCTGTCCCATCCCTTTTAAGGTCAAATTGGAGTAAGGCGATATCATCATGTACAGTGCCCTTATGTAAACTTAGTTTGTAAACTGTAAGAGTTATGTAGATAATGGCCTTATTGTTATCACTATTAACAATATTAATATTAAAGTGTGAATAATTTTTAAAAATCACAGTAAAAAAAATCATATACAGTGCCCTGTTAAACTGTATGGAGGAAGATGTGTGTGTGTATGCACATTCTAATTGGAATATAACCAGGGATACAGCTGGAGATCCAGCCAATGAAGAAAGAGAGTGAGGCCTGGGAGGCTAGCAAGCTGTCCAGATGTGTTCTACAGGGGGTCATTTTGGGCACCAGTCTGTGAAGTCCAGTCTTTAGTTTGGTAGGCTTAAAATTCAGCTTTGCTAGAATAGCAAGGTGACTGGCTTTCTAGAGGCAGCCTGACCAGAATTATGTCATAGAACACTCTAAACATCAGAATATAACTATTAAGTTCATTAGTGAATTCTCTTCCTCTTGGCTAGAGTCTAGACCAGTGACTGTCAAACAGAGAAAGAGGTTGGAAATAGGGTGGTGGAGGATGACCCTCCCTAGTGAGAAGGAGACTCAGTTTCTCTGGGGAATCTTTTTAAAGTTAAATCCACACTATCCTCCTTCTTACCCAATCCCAGACAGTGTTGTAATTCTGATAGCCCCGTCCAGGAGGGCATGGTCCCTGATTGAAAATTATGGCTAATATTTCTTATTATTAGAAATAATAATAATTATTATTAAGCAAATTACACAACTATATAGGGAAATTTGCTCAACTATATAGGGAAAAAGGTAGAGAATCATTGCCTTAAGCTAAAATTTTCCAAGTTTTTCTCAGCATAAGAATCACCTCAGGGGAGTTCCCTGGCGGTCCAGGGGTTAGGACTCGGCCCTTTCACCGCCGAGGGCCTGGGTTCAATCCCTGGTCAGGGAGCTAAGCCCACGTGGCGGCAAAAAAAAAAAAGAATCACCTCAGGCACTTACTTAACATGGTGTCAGGAATCCCTTCCCTGAAGATTCATTGAGTCATGGGTGGGCCCCACGTAATGACGGTATTTAGAAAACTGGCTAGTTTGGGCAATGCTGCTCCAGGCTAACCTCTCTGGGAATCAAATCATTATCATGCAGGCCTCCTTCTTGCTGTTGCTGAATTTTCCAAGGCACCTGTTCCCACTACCCTCCAGGAGACTCTCAGACATATATCTGCCATTTCTCATGTGGTTCCAACACTTACCCCTTTATGATAGAAGTGAGGGTCAAAGAGTAAAAACAAAGCAAACTCAAAGTTAGCCAGTCAAGCATATACACAGACCCCAGAGGTTAGACCAGCCCTTACTTCTGATTCAAGTACTATATTTCAACCAGCCAGATTCCCCCGACTGATGGACCTTTGGTACTATTCTCTCGATCCCTTGGATGCTGACCACATAAAGACCACCTGGAGCCGCCGATATGACAGATCTCAATATTAAAATGGAAGGAGGGACTTCCCTGGTGGCTTAGTGGTTAAGAATCTGCCTGCCAATGCAGGGGACACGGGTTGGAGCCCTGGTCTGGGAAGATCCCACATGCCGCAGAGCAACTAAGCCCGTGCACCACAACTACTGAGCCTGCACTCTAGAGCCTGCGAGCCACAACTACTGAAGCCTGCGCTATAAGAGCCCATACTCCGCAACAAGAGGAGCCACTGCAATAAGCCAGCGCACTGCAACAAAGAGTAGCTCCCGCTTGCTTCAACTGAAGAAAGCCCGTGTGCAGCAGCGAAGATCCAATGCAGCCAAAAATTAAAAATAAATAAATTTATTAAAAACAAAAAAACAGTACGGCACTGGCACAACAGACACATAGATCAATGGAACAGAATAGAGACCCTTTGCCTGTCTGTTCCATCACTACTCCCATTCTCTGTGCCATGCCCAAGTGGCTGAGTGCTGCCAGAGAAAGCCACTCTTGGTATCACCATGGCCCCAACCGTGCCATCTGTCACATTTACAGAGTTTCTCTAGTCAGTTCATGTTCTTACTTTCCAGTGTGGTTACTTCAAACTTTTCCCATTCTCTCTAAAACCTCCCACCTCTTCCACTTCCTATTCTCAGTTGATGTTGTCACTTTGCGCTCAGCAGAATGGGCCTCCCAAAGATGTCCATGCCCTAATCCCTAGAACCTGTGAATATGTTACATTACATGGCAAACGGGACTTTGCAGATGTAATTAAGATTATGGGTCTTACAATAGAAAAAGTATCCTGAATTATCCAGGTGGGCCCAATTTAATCACATGCATCCTTAAAAGCAGAGAACTTTCTCCAGCGGAGGCAAAGAGATGTGGCAGAGAAGTAAGAAAGATTCCAGTTGTGAGAAGGATTCAACATGCTGTGGCTAGCTCTGGGACAGATGCTTCTGCTGCCAAAGGTGACCCCCCACCCCCCAGCTGACAGCCAGAAGGGAAATAGAAACCTTTGTTCTGCAAGCGGAAAGAACTAGATTCTGCTAATGACCTGAGGAGTTTGGAAGCCTGCCAGAACCTGCTAAAACTTGGAGCAGAGAAACCAACAGACCAGCGGAACTGTGAGCTAATAGATTTGTGTTATTTCAAGCTAGTAAGTTTGTGATCATTTGTTACAGCAACAATAGAAAACTAATACACACCTCCTGACTCACAGAAAAATGGAAGCATCCAAAGGGCTGAGTTCAGGGCTTCCCTGGTGGCGCAGTGGTTGAGAGTCCGCCTGCTGATGCAGGGGACACGGGTTCATGCCCCGGTCCGGGAAGATCCCACATGCTGCAGAGTGGCTGGGCCCGTGAGCCATGGCTGCTGAGCCTGCATGTCCGGAGCCTGTGCTCCGCAACGGGAGAGGCCACAACAGTAAAAGGCCCGTGTACTGCAAAACAAAACAAAACAAACCAAAAAAAACCCCCAAAGGGGTGAGTTCAACTTTCGACACGCAGTCTACAAACATATCTGTGTCACTCCCATGCTTCTCTTTCTTCCTTTTTCCCTCTTGTTGTATTGGACTAGCTGTTCTTTCTCATCTCCCAGGCCATTCCTTCCATCTGTTCTGAATACCGTCTCCTCTTGACTTCTGAACTTTGACTGTTGATTATCCTCCCCATTGTCTCCTTCCTCGTCCCCTTTACTGATTCCTTCCTATCAGCAGTCAATTGTAGAAAGTTTTCCTCACCTCAGAAAGAAAACCTATACTATTAGCCCTCATTTCCCACCAACCCAAGTTTATTTTACCAATTTATTCTGATAATGCTTTAGCACCCCTTATAGATCAGCCCTCCAGGAAGACAGCTCACTGGCCTGCTGCTGAACCCAGCTCTTTTTCACTCCCACTCAACCAGGATTCCACTCAACATAGCATAACCAAACTCCCTCTGGCTAAGGCTAACAGAGACCTCTATGTTACCAAATCCAATCGACTTTTACATCTTTATTTTACCTGCGCTCTCAGGAGCATTCAATATATTATAGATGGCCATTCTGCCTTTCTCAAAAAGTCTTTTTATTTATTTATTTTTTTTAGTTTCTGCTTTGTAACAAAGTGAATCAGTCATACATATACATCTGTTCCCCCATCCCTTCCCTCTTGCGTCTCCCTCCCTCCCACCCTCCCTATCCCACCCCTCCAGGCGGTCACAAAGCACGGAGCTGATCTCCCTGTGCTATGCGGCTGCTTCCCACTATCTATCTACCTTACGTTTGGTACTGTATATATGTCCATGCCTCTCTTTCGCTTTGTCACAGCTTACCCTTCCCCCTCCCCATATCCTCAAGTCCATTCTCAAGTAGGTCTGTGTCTTTATTCCTGTTTTACCCCTAGGTTCTCCATGACATTTTTTTCTTAAATTCCATATATATGTGTTAGCATATGGTATTTGTCTTTCTCTTTCTGAGTTACTTCCCTCTGTATGACAGACTCTAGGTCTATCCACCTCATTACAAATAGCTCAGTTTCATTTCTTTTTATGGCTGAGTAATATTCCATTGTATATATGTGCCACATCTTCTTTATCCATTCATCCGATGATGGACACTTAGGTTGTTTCCATCTCCGGGCTATTGTGAATAGAGCTGCAATGAACATTTTGGTACATGTCTCTTTTTGAATTATGGTTTTCTCAGGGTATATGCCTAGTAGTGGGATTGCTGGGTCATATGGTAGTTCTATTTTTAGTTTTTTGAGGAGCCTCCATATTGTTCTCCACAGTGGCTGCACCAACTCACATTCCCACCAACTGTGTCCAAGGGGTCCCTTTCCTCCACATCCTCACCAACATTTTTTATTTGTGGTCTTTATGATGACAGCCCTTCTGACAGGTGTGAGGTGATATCTCATTGTGGTTTCAATTTGCATTTCTCTGATGATTAGTGATTTTGAGAATTGTTTCATGTGCCTGTTGGGCATTGGTATGTCTTCTTTGGAAAAATGTCTGTTCAGACCTTCTGCCCAGTTTTTTCTATTTCTGATATTCAGTACTATGAGCTGCTTAGATATTTTCAGCATCAACCCCTTATTGTTCAGATCACTTACAAATATTTTCTACCCTTCAGTATGTTGTCTTTTTGTTGTCAATTGTTTCCTTTGCTGTGCAAAAGCTTTTAAGTTTAATTAGGTCCCATTTGTTTACTTTTTCTTTTGTTTCATGTGCCTTAGGTGACAGATCCAAAAAAATATTGCTACAATTTATGACAAAGACTGTTCTGCCTGTGTTTTTTCCTAAGAGTTTTATGCTTTCCAGTCTAACATTTAGGTCTTTAATCCATTTTGAGTTTATTTTTGTATATGGTATGAGAAAATGTTCTAATTTCATTCTTTTACATGTAGCTGTCCAGTTTTCCCAGCGCCACTAATTGAAGAGACTGTCTTTCCTCCATTGTATATTCTTGCCTCCTTTGTCGTAGATAAGTTGGCCATAAGTCGTGGGTTTATTTCTGGGGTCTCTCTTCTGTTCCATTGATCTATGTGTCTGTTGTGCCAGTACCATACTGTTTTTTGTTTTTAATAAATTTATTTATTTATTTTTAATTTTTGGCTGCATTGGATCACTGCTGCACACGGGCTTTCTTCAGTTACAGCAAGTGGGAGCTACTCTTTGTTGTGGTGCATGGGCTTCTTATTGCAGTGGCTTCTCTTGTTGCAGAGCACAGGCTCTAATAGTGCAGACTTCAGTAGTTGTGGCTCACAGGCTCTGAAGTGCAGGGTCAGTAGTTGTGGCACACGGGCTTAGTTGCTCTGTGACATGTGGGATCTTCCTGGACCAGGGCTCAAACCTGTGTCCCCTGCGCTGGCAGGCAGATTCTTAACCACTGCACCACCAGGGAAGCCCCAGTACCATACTGTTTTGATTGATGTAGCTTTGTAGTATAGTCTGAAGTCAGGGAGCATGATACCTCCAGCTCTGTTCTTCTTTCTCAAGATTGTTTTGACTATTTGGGATCTTTTGTGCTTCCATACACATTTTAAAATTATTCTAGATTTCTGATAAATGCCATTGGTATTTTGAAAGGGGTTGCAATGAATCTGTAGATTGCCTTGGGTAGCAACTATGGTCATTTTAACAATTATTAATTTTTCTAATCCGTGAACACAGTGTATCTTTCCATCTGTTTGTGTTGTCTTCAATTTCTTTCATCAGTATCTTACAGGTTTTTTTTTTTGGCCGCACTGCATGGCATGCAGGATCTTAGTTCCCTGGCCAGGGATCAAACCCATGCCCCCTGCATTGGAAGCATGGAGTCTTAACCACTGGACCACCAGGGAAGTCCCATCTTAACTTTTCTAAGTACAGTTAGATTTATTCCTGGGTATTTTATTCTTTTTGATGAGATTGTAAATGGGATTGTTTCCTTAATTTCTCTTTCTTGTAGTTGTTAGTTTTAGAAATGCAGCTGATTTCTGCATATTGATTTTGTATCCTACAATTTTACTGAATTCATTGATGAGCTCTAGTATTTTTTTTTTTTTTTGCGGTACACGGGCCTCTCACTGTTGTGGCCTCTCCCGTTGCGGAGCACAGGCTCCGGATGTGCAGGCTTAGAGGCCATGGCTCATGGGCCTAGCTGCTCCATGGCATGTGAGATCTTCCCGGACCGGGGCACGAACCCCTGTCCCCTGCATAGGCAGGCGGACTCTCAACCACTGCGCCACCAGGGAAGCCCATCTATTTTATATATAGTAGTGTGTATATTTTCAATTTGGATTCCTTCTATTTCTTTTTTTTTTTTTGTCTGGTTGCTGTGGCTAGGACTTCCAATACTATGTTGAATAAAAATCGTGATGGGCCTCCCTGGTGGCGCAGTGGTTGAGAGTCCGCCTGCCGATGCGGGGGATACGGGTTCGTGCCCCGGTCTGGGAGGATCCCATATGCCGCGGAGCGGCTGAGCCCATGAGCCATGGCTGCTGAGCCTGCACGTCCGGAGCCTGTGCTCCGCAACGGGAGAGGCCACAGCAGTGAGAGGCCCGCGTACCACAAAAAAAAAAAAAAAAAAAAAAAAATCGTGAAAGTGGGCATCCTTGTCTTGCTCTTGTTCTTAGAGGAAAAGCTTTCAGCTTTTCACTGTTAAGTATCATGTTAACTGTCAGCTTATCATATATGGCCTTTATTATGTTGAGTTATGTTCTCTATATACCACTTTGTGTAGAGTATGTGTGTGTGTGTGTATGTGTAGAGTTTTTATCATAAATCGATGTAGAATTTTTTCAAAAACTTTTTCTGCATCTACTGAGATGATCATATGATTTTTATTCTTAAATTTATTAATGTGGTGTATCACATTGATTTATTTGCAGATACTGAACCATTCTTGCAACCCTGAGATAAATCCCACTTGATCATGGTGTATTATCCTTTTAATGTATTGTTGGATTTGGTTTGCTAATATTTTGTTGAGAATTTTTGCATCTATGTTCATCAGTAATATTGGCCTGTAATTTTCTTTCTTTCTTTTTTTTTGATATCTTTGTTTGATTTTGGTTATCAGGGTGATGCTGGTCTTGTAGAATAAGTTTGGAAGCATTCCTTCCTCTATAGTTGTTCTACAATTGTTTGGAATAGTTTGAGAAAAATAGGGTTAACTCTTCTGTAAATGCTTGGGAGAATTCACCTGTGAAGCCATCTAGCCTTGGACTTTTGTTTGGGAGTTTTTTGTTTTTGTTGTTTTTTAATTGGAGTATAGTTGCTTTACAATGTTGTGTTAGCTCCTACTGCACTGCAAAATGAATCAGCCATACATATACATATATCCCCTTCCTTTTGGATTACCCTCCCATTTAGGACACCACAGTGAATTAAGTAGAGTTCCATGTGCTATACAGTATGTTCCCATCAGTTGTCTATTTAATACATAGCATCAATAGCATATATGTGTCAATCCCAATCTCCCAATTCCTCCCACCCCACCCCTTTCCCCCTTGGTAACCATACATTTGTTCTCTATGTCCATGTCTCTATTTCTGCTTGGCAAATAAGGTCATCTATGCCATTTTACTAGATTCCACATATATGCGTTAATATACAATATTTGTTTTTCTCTTTCTGACTTACTTCACTCTGTATGACACTGTAGGTCCATCCACTTCTCTACAAATGACCCAATTTCATTCCTTTTTATGGCTGAGTAATATTCCATTGTATATATGTACCACATCTTCTTTATCCATTCCTCTGCTGATGGACATTTAGGTTGCTTCCATGCCCTGGCTTTTATAAATAGGGCTGCTATAAAATTGTAATGCATGTGTCTTTTTGAATTATGGTTTTCTCTGGGTATATGCCCAGTAGTGGGCCTGCTGAGTCATAGTGTAGTTCTATTTTTAGTTTTTTAAAGAACCTCCATACTGTTTTGTTGGGAGTTTTAAAATTACTGATTCAATTTCATTACTGGTAATTGGTCTGTTCATATTGTCTATTTCTTCCTGATTCAGTCTTGGGAGATTGTACATTTCTAGGAATTTGTCCATTTCTTCTAGGTGGTCCATTTTATTGGCATATAGTTGTTCATAGTAATCTCTTATGATGCTTTGTGTTTCTGTGGTGTCCATTGTAATTTCTCCTTTTTCATTTCTGATTTTATTGATTTGGGCCCTCTTTTTTTCTTGATGAGTCCAGCTAAAGGTTTATCCATTTTATCTTTTCAAAGAACCAGCTCTTAGTTTTACTGATCTTTTCTCTTTTCTTTTTCTTTCTTTCTTTCTTTTTCTTTCTTTCTTTCCTTCTTTCTTTTTTTTCTTTGTCTCTATTTCATTAATTTCTGCTCTGATCTCTATGATTTCTTTCCTTCCACTAACTTTGTTTTGTGTTTGTTCTTTTTCTAATTAATTTAGGTGTAGGGTTAGGTTGTTTATTTGAGATTTTTCTTGTTTCCTGAGGTAGGCTTGTATCACTATAAACTTCCCTATTAGAACTGCTTTTGCTGCATTCCATAGATTTAGGTTATTGTGTTTTCATTTTCATTTGTCTCTCGGTATTTTTTTATTTCTTGTTTGAGTCCTTCAGTGATTCATTGGTTGTTTAGTAGCATATTGTTTAGCCTCCATGTGTTTTTGTTATCTACATTTTTTTGTTATTTTTAGTTGATTTCTAGTCTCATCACGTTGTGGTTGGAAAAAATGTTTGGTATAATTTAAATTTTCTTAAATTTACCAAGGCTTGTTTTGTTTTGTGGTATAGTATGTGATCTGCCCTGGAGAATGTTCCATGTGCACTTGAAAAGAATGTGTATTCTGCTGCTTTGGGATGGAATGTTATATATATATATATATATATATATATATATATATATATGTCTATTTGTTTTAATGTGTCATGTTGTGTTTCCTTATTGATTTTCTGTCTGGGTGATCTGTCCATTGATTTAAGTTGGGTGTTAAATTCCCCTCCTATTATTGTTTTGCCATTGATTTCTCCCTTTATGTCTGTTAATATTTGCCTTTTGTATTTATGTGCTCCTAACTTGGGTGCATATATATTTACAATTGTTATATATTCTTCTTGGATTGATCCCTTGATCATTGTGTGATGTCTTTCTTTGTCTCTTATTACAGTCTTTGTTTAAAAGTCTATTTTGTCTTGATATAAATATTGCTACCCTGACTTTCTTTTGATTTCCATTGCATACTGCATCTTTTTCCATCCCTTCCCTTTCAGTCTCTGTGTATCTTTAGATCTGAAGTGAGTCTCTTGTAGGCAACATATAGATAGGTCTTGCTTTTTTTATCTATTCAGTCACCCTAAGTTTTTTTGATTTTTTTTGTTTTGTTTTTTTTTTAGAATTCTCTCTTCTCTTTAATCACTGTGTTTCAGATTTTACAAATAATCTTAGAACAATTCAGGTAACTAAGGTTTTGGGGGGAAACAGTTCTTACTTGTACATGAAAAACTACTACATGCTCCATTTTTCTGTAAATAACTCCATTGGCTGGATTAACAAAGATTGTCACAGAAACACAGAACTTTTTTAAAGCCATAGATCACTGCATATATATTCACAAAAAGCCATAAACAAACGTGCATTTCTTCTTACTAGGAGAACTTAATTAGATGTTTGAACATTAAGGCAGTGATGATTCTAAAACATAATGAAATTCTAAGTTAAGCCTTTATGTTTATTTTGAAACCCATATTCATAGGCAACTGTGACCAAAGCAAACTTTTATCTACCAGGTTGAGTTCATCTGCCCAGGGTATGTTATTTATCCAGTACCAAAAATTCTTCGACAGGATAGGAATTAGTAGCGACACCATTGATTTACTTTAATGAATTATTAGTCCCCTCCTTAGGTTTTATTTTGAGGATTTAGCTTTCAGCAGCATAAGCATGTGCCACAGAAGGAACAGAGCATTTTTCTGTGTAAACTTAGAAAAATTTACAGACTGCACTGATTTTTACTTGCTTGAAAGTTGGCCAACAGTCAAGAACTCAGAATCTCCTAAATACAGAAAACCCCAAAAGCATGCTTCACCACACACCCATCTCAAAACATAGATGTTCTTGATTATTGAAGCACTTGGTTTTCACATCATTTTCTTTGAAGACTGTTTGGTATTACCCTCTCTAAACAAACAAAGCAACAAAATGCAGAATACGATATTTTAGATGGATCTATTCTATAATTGCTACCCTCAAGGCACAAATACTATCCTTGCTAGACCAATGTGTTTCCTCATTTAAGAAAAAATGAGAGGTGGATGAAAAGAAGATTTACTTTAAAATAGTTGTTGACTGCACTCTTGCCCTATCAAGCTTATGCAAAGTATTCAAATTTAGTGGGGAATGTCCTTTTCTCCTTATGTTATTTTTTTTAACATTTAGAGAGACAAAACTCAGACTCAGCTGGTGGGTGCATTTTGAGGAGCAGCTCTGGGGCACCATCTTGGCCTTCTGTAAGGAGTAGGAGGGATGCTCATAGGACACACTCCAGTCTGAGCTAACAGGCATGATTTCACAGCCCAGCGTTTCCATAGTTGGGGTGACTTACTGTCCCTTGGACTGAAAGTCAGTCATCCTACGTTTTTTGATTGGGACATTTAGTCATTTATATTTGAAGTAATTATGGATAGGTTGTATTTAATCTCATTTAGTTAATTGTTTTCTGGTTGTTTTTGTAGTTCTTCGCTGTTTCTTTCTTTTTCTCTTGCTCTCTTCATGATTTGATGATTTTCTTTAGTGTTATGTTTGAATTCCTTTCTCTTTATTTTTTATGTCTCTATATTAGGTTTTTGGTTCATGGTTACCATAAGGTTTATATATAGCAATCTTTATATATACATGATTATTTTAAGTTGCTGATGTCTTAATTTCAAATGCACTTTAACAACCCTCCATTTTTACTCTCCTCCCCCCATCATTACTGTTTTTGACATCATATTTTACATCTTTTTGTTTTGTGTATCCCTTAACTGCTTATCACAGATATAAATGGTTTTACTACTTTTGTCTTTTAACCTTCCTGCTAATTTTGCACATGGTTGATTTACTACCTTTTCTGTATATTTGCCTTTACCAATGAGGTTTTACTTTTTTGTAATTTTCATGTTTCTAGTTGTAGCCTTTTCTTTTTCACTTAGAGAAATCCCTTTAACATTTCTTGTAAAGCTGGTTTGATGGTGCTGAACTCTTATCTTTTGCTTATCTGTAAAACTTTTTTTTTGAATTTTAGAATTTATTTTTTTATACAGCAGGTTCTTATTAGTTATCTATTTAATACATATTAGTGTATATATGTCAATCCCAATCTCCCAATTTATCACCTCCCCTCCCCCCACCCCGCTTATCTGTAAAACTTTTGATCTCTCCATCCAATCAGAAAGAAAGCCTTGCTTGGTGGATTATTCTTGGTTGTAGTTTTTCCCTTTCATCACTTTAGATATGTCGTGCCAGTCCCTTCTGGCCAGCAGAGTTTCTGCTGAAAAGTCATCTGATAGCCTGATGGGAGTTCCCTTGTATGTAATTTATTGCTTTTCTCTGGCTGCTTTTAATATTCTCTCTTTATCTTTAATTTTTGTCATCTTAAATACAATGTGTCTTGGTATGTTCCTCCTTAGGTTGATCCTGTTTTGCACTCTCTGTGCTTCCTGGACCTGGATGTCTGCTTCCTTTCTCAGGTTATGTAAGTATTCAGCTATTATGTCTTCAAATATGTTCTCAGTCCCTTTCTCTCTCTCTCCTCTTTCTGGGATTCCTATAATGTAAATGTTAGTATGCCTGATGTTGTGCCAGAAGTCTCTTAAACTGTCCTCATTTCCTTTTATTCTTTTTTCTGTTCAACCTCAGTGATTTCCACAGCTCTATCTTCTAGCTCGCTGATACCTTCCTCTGTATCATTTAATCTACTCTTGATTCCTTCTAGTTTATTTTTCATTTCAGTTATTGTATTCTATCTCTCTCATTCTTCTTTATATTTTCTAACTCTTTGTTAAAAACTCCTAATTTCTCACTCTGTTCATCCATTTTTCTCCTGAGTTCTTTGATCATCTTTACAATCATTGCCTTGAACTCTTTATCAGGTAGATTGCCTATCTCCATTTCACTTAGTTCTTCTTTTGGGGCTTTATCTTGTTGCTTCATCTGGAACATTGTCACCTCATTTTCCAAGTTGCTATTTTTACTTCTATGTATCTGGTAGGTTGGTTACATATCCAGACCTTGGAGAAGCTGCTGTTTGGAGGAGGTGTCCTATGCATCCCAGCAGCACACTCCCCTCTGGTAACCAGAGCTATATGCTCTAGGGATGCTCCCTATGTTGGGCTACATAGGTCCTTCTCTTGTAGTGGGCTGACTACTGTGGGCAGTTTGGTAGGCGTGGCTGGCCCCCTGTCCAGTTGGTTGCCAGGCCCTGCCTGTGCGGAGGCTGCCAGCTGCTGTTTGGTGGGGCCAGGTCACGAGTTGGCTAGCTATGGAACCTCGGGGGCTAGCTCGTGGTGGGCAGAGCTAGGTTCTGTAGTGCGTGGTTGTGGGGCTGGACTTCCCAAATATAGTGTTGGTGGTGGGTAGGACCAGTTCCTGACAAAGCTGGCTGCAGGTTCTGGGGTTTCCCAAAGCTGGTGCTGGCCCACTGGTGACTGGGGCTGGAGCCTTGGGTGTCTGAGGAGTCCAAGTATCTCAGACCTGGTGTTGGCCTGCAGGTGAGTGGCCCCAGGGCCCAGGGGTGTCCCAGGACTAGTGCTGGCTCACTGGTGTGTGGAGCTGGGTACCAGGGTCTCTAGCTGCAGGGCCCTGGGTGTTCCAAAGCTGGTTTCAATCCGCTGCTGTGTGGGGCTAGATCCTGGGGCTGCTGGCTAAAAGGCGCAAGGTGTCCCAGAGCTGGTGGGCATGGCCGGGGCCTGGGGGTTTCCAGGGTTGCTGTGTTGGCTGGGTCCTGACAAGTCAAGCTGCAGGGCTGCACTGGTCCTGGGGCCAGTGTCTGCCTGCTTCTGTGTGGGGTCGTGGCGCAGAGATCCCGGGACTGGTGGGTCGCCCACTTGGGTGTATGAGTCTTGACTGTACTGTGTGTGACTCCACTCCTCCTACCCATCTCATTGCTGTTTCTTTTTTTTTTTTTTTTTTTTTTGCGGTACGCGGGCCTCCCACTGTTGTGGCCTCTCCCATTGCAGAGCACAGGCTCTGGACGTGCAGGCTCAGCGGCCATGGCTCACGGGCCCAGCTGCTCCATGGCATGTGGGATCTTCCCGGACCAGGGCACGAACCCGTGTCCCCTGCATTGACAGGCGGACTCTCAACCACTGCGCCACCAGGGAAGCCCTGTTTCTTTCTTTATATCTTTAGTTGTACAAGATCTTTTCTGGTAGATTCTGGGTTTTCTCTTCAAACGTTGCTCTCTAAATATTTGTAATTTTGGCATGCCCACGAGAGGAGGTGAGCTCAGGGTCTTCCTACTCCACCATCTTTGCCAAGGTCTCCTATGGCTTTCTTATCTACATGCTGACTCTTCTCAAATTTATATCTGCAGTTCTTGGCTCTTTTCTGAGTTCCAGACTACTATCATCAGCTCCCCATTTGACATCTCCAATTATACGTCTCAGATCTCAAAGTCATCATGTTTAAATATAATTCATCATCTTCCTTCATAAACCTGTTCTTATCTTGGCATTCCTTGTCCTGGTAAAGGGCACTACCATCCATCCACCCAAGTGCTCAAGTAAACAAAAAAAGTAGGAGTATCTTTGGCTCCATCCCCATATCCAATTGATCTGCAAGTTCTGTCCATTATCCTTCAAATCTGCTCTACCTTCTACATTCCCATCACTACTCTCCTAATGCAGACCACGGCCATTTCACACCCGGACTGCGGCAAAACTGCTTATTGCGGTCCCTACACCCTCCTCATTTTCCTCCAGTCCAGAAACAGCATGGACAGTAATGTTAATAAAATGTGGCAAATAGTACATTTCATTTACTTTTCTGAATACCCAAAACACTTTCATTTAATATAGAACATTTGTATAGATAGTGTAGTAGTAGTACTAACTGTAAAAAAGATAGCCCAAGGATTTTCATTAGTAGAAAAATATAAAAATATTAAACTAAATTGCTCCTCAATCAAGAACTAGACTACCAGATTTCAGAGAGACCAAGTTCAATGCACACACATACATGTACAAGCATATATATATATTTTTGGCACACCTTCCAGCCACTGAAATAATAATCTTGAGGAAAGAGCATATGATATAGTGCTAATTTTTTTAAAAAATCAGAATAAGAATAATTTGTATGCTGTTGTTGAAATTATCTTGAACAATGGAAATCTAAGGGAAGGAGACTGGACACCAAAATGTTAACAGTGTTTACATTTTTTCTTCATTTTCCAATAGCAGCATAATATGGTACTATTACCTTATTTTTAAAATAAGTTTAAAATAAACATGTTTTAAAAACCAAAGTAAGAGTATTGTTACATCAAAGGAGTTATATCAGTGTGGATGCAATTTTTTTTTTTTAGAGCATGTTTCAATGTCAGTGTTTAATGTGTCACAACATTTGGCTCATCTTGGCGAATCATGAAATTTTTCTAATTCCTAAGGTATCATTAAACAGCTGTTGTTTTTCTTCTAAATAATAATAACTCTGCCCCCTCCCCAACCAGGACTGTCTAGGTTTCAGTAGCCTAGATTTTCAGTGCAATGGTGTCAATTTCACTTTGGAATCCTTTCACAGATTATGGATGTCCATTTCTCATGCAGGGGTATGAACATGCAAGAAATGGTCAAGAGTTTGCTGTTTGTGAAAAGACTCAGCTGTAGCGGCATCTGGACAACACACTTTCAAAACGGGGTTATTTCATAATTGCATCGGCTCAACTCCGACTGCACTGGACCTTGTCAGTTTATTGTTGGCTCCGCAGTTCCACGCTCCAGGGTGGCAAGAACTGCCCTGCTTGGCCAGCCTGGAGAAGGCTTGGTGAATTCCTGCAGCCATGGCTCCATTTCTTGCTGCCCACGATTGGCATGGCATTGGAGTGAAGTCCATTTGGCCTGTGACTGGACCTCTTATTAGTCACAGGCAAAAAGTCCACTGAGGTCCCCAGGAAAAATAAGATGGAATCCAGGTGATAAGGTCTTAACCCCTTCTTGCGCGCTTGGTCTAGTTTCACTTGCTCACAGGGTGCTGCATGCAGAGGCCTTGCATCAACAGCCCTTCACACCACAGCTCCTAGCATGAAAGAGCCGGGCCTGACTCCTCAGCTCCGAGATCATGTGCAGAAGCGCCACGCACAACACTCAGTGTGGATGCAATTTAAGGAATAGTGGCCCAAAGCATGAACTTTAGGGCCAGAAGACCCTGGTTTTATGCCCCAATGATGCCACTTACTTTCTTTTTTTTTTTTTTTTTTTTTTGGTCACCTGGTTTTAGTTCCCTGACCAGGGATTGAACCTGGGCCCTCAACAGTGAGAGTGCAGAGTCCTAACCACTGGACTGCCAGGGAATTCCCATGATGCTACTTACTTGAATGTGATCTCCAGAAAATGACAATCTCTCTTTTCTTTGGTTACCTTATATGTAGAGAAGGGCATTATGAGTACCTATCTCAGATTGTTGCTGAAATTGTTAAATGAGATAATATAGGTAAAGCAATTTGCACAGTCCCTGGCATACAATAAGTACTCAATAAATGGTAGGTGTTTGCTTTTTGGATGGGCCTGGCACAGAATAAATATCTGAAACCCCAAATTCAGAGGGTGATCAGCCTTAATCTCTATTGTTCTGGGCATTATTATCTCTCCAACTAGACAGTAAGCTTCCTTATGTCATGGACTTGTATTACTGCCTTCTCAGTTGTAATATTGCTTGTGTTGTTGTTTTTGATTTCAAAAGTAATGTCTCATTGAAAAATAGTCCAGAAATACTAGTTTCCCCCTCACATTCTTACCTTCTATATAGTTGCCCTCAGTATCTGCAGGGTATTGGTTCCAGGACCCTGGGGGGTACCAAAATCCATGGATGCTCAAATCCCTTATATTAAATGGCAAAGATTTTGCATATAACCTATGCACACCCTCCTATATACTTTAAATCATCTTTAGATTACTTATAATATCTAATACAATGTAAATGCTATCTAAATAATTGCTGGCACTGCAAATTAAAGTTTTGCTTTTTGGAATTTCCTGGAATTTTTTTCTGAATATTTTCAATCTTGGTTGAATCGGAGGCTACAGAACCTGCAGATACAGAGGGCTGACTGTATCTCATTGCAAGAGGTAATACATAGTTTGATTCTGGATTTTTTGGGGGGAAGTTTTTTTTTTTTAAACCTGTCTTCCTCCTTTTTAAAAAAATGTTTTCTTTTTGGCTACCTTGGGTCTTAGTTGCTGCGTGCAGGCTTTCTTCTAGTTGCGGCCAGAGGGGGCTGCTCTTCATTGCAGTGTGCGGGCTTCTCATTGCGGTGGCTTTTCTTGTTGCGGAGCATGGGCTTTAGGCATGCAGGCTTCAGTAGTTGTGGCTCACAGGCTCTAGAGCACAGGCTCAGTAGTTGTGGTGCACGGGCTTAGTTGTTCCACAGCATGTGGGATCTTCCTGGACCAGGGCTTGAATCCGCGTCCCCTGCATTGGCAGGCAGATTCTTAACCACTGCGCCACAAGGGAAGTCCTGGGAAGTTATGGGGTTTTTTTTTTTTCTTTTTAAATTTTATTTATTTATTTTTGGCTGCATTGGGTCTTCGTTGCTGTGTGTGGGTTTTCTCTAGGTGTGGCAAGTGGGGGCTACTCTTCGTTGCGGTGCATGGGCTTCTCATTGCGGTGGCTTCTCTTGTTGCAGAGCTCGGGCTCTAGGTGCGCAGGCTTCAATAGTTGTGGCACATGGGCTTAGTAGTTGTGGCTCGCGGGCTCTAGAGCACAGGCTCAGTAGTTGTGGCGCACGGTCTTAGTTGCTCCGCGGCATGTGGGATCTTCCTGGTTCAGGGATCGAACCCGTGTCCCCTGCATTGGCAGGAGGATTCTTAACCACTGCACCACCGGGGAAGTCCTGGAAGTTATGTTTGATTCATAAAAATTGTGTGTGTGTGAATATATTTCTCATCAGCTCAAATTTTCACTTAACACAGAGTTTTCTAAGAGCCTATGGAACTATTTTATTCTTTTTTTTTTCCATTGCCTATATAGTATCTCATAACATGGGATTACTTCACACTTCACTATTAGTTTGTTCTTTGAGGCTTGTTCATTCATTTATTTCACTCACTTAATAATTACATTCCAGGCACTGGACCCTGGGAAAATTATAAATAGTACTGCTCTAAACATCTTTAGGTAATTTTTTTAAAAAAGCAAACATTCCCATTGCTGAGACATATGTTTAGAAGATGCACATGGTGATTCTTAGACAAACAATGCAGGCACAAAGTGGGAACTCAATAAACATTTGTTGCTTGAGTCAATGACTTAGGTACATCTAGAGTAGAAGTTATTATAAGAGCAGATAAGTACTACAGATATGTATGTTTTCCTAACTTAACCAGTATGTTGTATCATACCAAAGAAATATCTGTAAAACTCACTTTACAGTATGTACTGGTTTAGAAAAAAAAATTGACAGGAATACAACTGTCAGCCCTATCTCTCCTTTAGAACATTCAGCATTATTATTTTCGGAAGGTGATTAATCAGGGACTTAATAAACTTTGATATGTTGTATAACAAAAAGTTCAGTTGAAAAAAAAATCACCTCTTTCTGTGAGACAAGTCAATCAGTGTTTTTCAAAACATGGAAATTAAGATGAATAATTTCCTTTCTCATATGTTGATAATGAGTAGAATGGAAAAACTTTATGGAACTCAATCACAATTATATTATTCAATATTACATTTACTGGGGTATATTTAAGTGGTAAATAAAATCACGTAATTATTTATTTCACAATATTTAAACTGAGACATAATAGTAACTGCAAATTTAAAACTACCCATTAAACAGCCTCTCATACAGACAGTGACCTTTGTATGATAGAGCTGCAGGATTTACATCTGCAACAAGACACATAGGATGGGAAGCCTTCTTTTGAGATTTTTGACTTCACCCACGTACATAGACCCCGAAACCCACAATATCATTTTCTGAGATCTGTAGAAAATCTTACTTAAACATACCTCCATAATGCCTGAACATTTGGGTCATAAAGTAGGGAGTAGGTGGGATATTCACTCAAACTTTCCTGTGGCTACACATTTGAATCTAGTCCTTCTGTGTTACCAGTGGACAGGACACCCAAGCCTCTGATTACATCTGCGATGGTCTATAAAAACTGTTGGTTTGAATTTCTATTTACTTTACATCCTAGCAAACCAATCCATTTGCTAGTGCCTTCTGGGCAAAACGCCTGGGTTTTGTAAAAAACGAACTCCTATTGAAAAGGAAACATAAACCCAAGTAAAATAAATTTCAATTGTTGGTGTTCTGGGTTGTTACCTTTCTGTACCTTGATGTACATTTTCCACAACAATGATGTTGAACCTCTGGTTAACTCAGGAGCGTTTTCATTTCAGGGAAACTCCTGTAGTGACATCATACAGTTGTCCGTTTTGGGACTGTCCTGCAAGTTTGTGTGTGTGTGTGTTTTTGTTTGTTTTTCTGTTACCATCCTGTTGAATAATCATAAACAGATGATTGTTTACCTCCATGATTTCTGCACTGGGCACCCAGACATGTCTCTAGATTATTTTTGTTGACTATATGTAATCACCCACAAGCCAGTGCAACTCCTAAGCATAATTACCCTGTCCGAAACTAGAAATTAACATAAAACATATCTGTCAGTTAAATTCAATAAGGATTTGACCAAATTCCCTCTGATTCATCCTAGTTAGAATCCGAGGCAGCCATCGTTTACTTTGAAAACTGCCCAGCAGGTGTATGAATAGCAACTCCAAAAACTGTAGAGCCTTGACCATTTTAAAGAAGGCAACACCCTTCTAAAAACATAACTGCTGAGCTCATCAAAGAAATCTCACACGGCCGTCTTGTGCTCTTGAAAAGCTGCGGAAAAGCGCAGTGTTCCGCTGAGCAAAGAACTACTCTCTCACTGTTTATTTTGGTTACTGTTTTCTATCCTTAATGAGAAGCAAATCAATTAACAGGATATATGACATGGTGGTTAGTCACCTAAGGGAAAGTATTAGTAGCCTCATTAACTTGGAGAACCCTTCCAGCTCTCACCTAGAGTTACCATCGTGCGGACCCATGACTAACCCTGCCAGGCAATCCTTTGAGGTCTGGAAACCCACTCTTTGGCCCAGGCCCAGGCAATACCCAGTGAATAACCGCTGGTGCCCCAAGCCCACTCACACCGACATCAGGAAGCCGTTCCCGAGAAAGGCGACGTGCGGGGGTGGGGGGATTTCTTCCCGGCCCCACCCTTGAAAGTTGCAGGGAGTGGCACCCAGAGAACTTTCCCAGATTGTTCTCTGTCACCGCTCAGGGAGGTCCGCTCCAGCCTTTCCCCGCTGAGCCAATCTGCCCCGCCTGCCAAGCCCCTCCTTCCCTGCACCTTTAACGGCTGGGAGCAGAGAGCCGCGTCTGGGGTTCACTTCTCAAGAAGTCGCACCGGTTTTTCGAGCTCCGCTCTGCGCCTGGAGAGCCACAGCAGCGCGAGCGGGCGCCGCCGGGTGAGTCACTGTTTGGAAACGGAGTGGGCGGGCAAGGGTGTGAGAGAATGAATGATGTCAGGAGCGCGCAGGGCGACGGGCGGGGAGAGCGGGCCGCGGGGCCGCGGTAAACACCGAGCGCCGCGGCGCGGGCTGAGCGGGGAGACCCCGCCCTCCGCGCGCAGAGAACCGTCCTCGGCCGCCCGAGCCCGGCCGGTGCGGCAGCGCCGCCGAGAGCGGCCTCGGAGGCGGCAGCCGCGGGAGCGACCCGGGAGGTGCTTCCCTGGCAGGGCCGAGGCAGGAGAGGGCGAGACCCCGAGCAAACTTTACAGCGGCTTCGGCCGGGGGCGTCTGCGGCTGCGGCAGCGGGCTCCGTCCGAGAGCAGATCCCGGGCCCAGGAGCTGGTGCGTCCGGCCGGGAGGGTCTGGAGCCCCAGGTGAGAGCGGGTAAGGAGCGCCGGAGGGGCCGGGGAGGAGGATGGGCTGGAAAGCCGTGCGGCAGGCGCAGCGCGGGGAGGGCAGGGTGGACTGCGAACGCGGACGTGGCTCTAATTCGGCTCCCACGCGCCCCGCCCCAAGGCATCCTTCCCTGATTTTGCCTGATAGAGAGGATGGACGTGTGGCTTCGTCTCCACGCTCTGAGCATTCATCTCATTCATTTGCAACCACTGCGGGTCACTGGGTCCTGACGCTGAAAGGACACAGATTGAGCCATAGATTGTCCTGAGCCACTCTGGAGGTCAGGACTGAAGTTCAAAGGAGGTGGAGGAGGGACTGTCTTTAAGCTTTTTTGAGAGGCACTTACTGATGATGTGTGAACGGTAAGAACCCAGCTGCCCACACTGAAACGTTTCCACGTTTGGCATTCCAAAGCTTCTACCCTTAAGGAAAGGGAGACTTGGTGTTTCAGCACAGTTGGGTGCCAGTGGACCCGTCTACTTCTCTGAGGTATGGATAGTTAATAGCCCGCGGTTACGTCTTGAAACAACTCAAATGTTATGTCCTGTAATTTTTATATATCAGTCTTTGCCATTCTATTTCATCTTGCTTGCTCTTATACGACCTTAAGATCGTTTTGACACGTATGTTAAATTTTTGAAGAGATTCAGTTGTTTAGTGCCTCTAGGTGGGCGTGGATTTTGAACTTAACTTTCCAAATCCTTGGTTTCACTCCTAGTCACATCTGTTAATGGTGGGTTCTCAGTCGCATTAAACACTCTGAACTAGTAAAATGGGACCGTAACTACTTCAGAGGATAATAATGAAAATTAAACCTCCGAAGACCTATCATAATGTCTGGCACAAAGCAGACCTCAACAAAATTTAACTGTTTATATATAAATAGTGTGTTCCAGCTGGCTTAGATAATCACCAATTAATTTCCACAGCATTTCCTACTTATAAACCTGGTGGGTTGAGGTTTAGGGTGTGAAATCCTTTGGCAAGTTCCTCAGAGTGTGAAGTCAGTTAAACGCTTCTGTGTGGATACCTAAAGAGTTCCGGTTCCCACCCCATACCAGGGGAACTGCCATTCACTAAACAGAGTCAGAGCAGTGGCTGAAAGTGACAAATGGAATTTGGAGGAAGAGAGGATGTGTGGATAACTCTCTAACTTTACCCTTAACTTGTTTTTTTGCCTTTTAAAAAAATACGCAGTACAAAATTATAGCCCTTTCCTTGGTTTGCTGCTGGCCTTACTTCACAGTAGTCTTCTGGTTGAAGTGTTTTTTAACGAGTTAATGTTTAATTTGGTTTCTCTAGTTTCATTTTTCAGTAAAGCTGGTTGACTTTTGAACATGGAGGGAAACACTTGGACACCTTTGGGTTGCTGCCTACTGTCCTCTTTTCACGGAATCTTATAAAACCCCCTAGGAGATAGCTGGAGGGATAGGGAGCATTTGCTCAGGTGTTACTGAAAACATTTGTTCTTACCTTATATCTGCAACAACTTTTAGGCTCAAAGGTTACAGGGAATGTTTTTTTCCACAGTGTGATGCAGAGATCTTGGGCATCAGAATCCAGAAGACCTAAGGCTATCCGGGTGGTAACTTACTGGCTGTGTTTCTCTGAGCAATTTACTTAAACTCCCTGGAATTCTTATGGGACTTTAAACAAAATATAGGGGAAAACATAGAAATAATATTACATCTATTAAAAGAGGCAATGGAATACAAATGAGAACTTTAAAAAAAGTGATACGTTGAAGTGAGATGTTGTTTGTTTTCTTTTCTTAAGGAAGAATTACCGAGAATTCTAGACAGTTTCAGATAAGAGTAGCCTATCCACCTTTATCTAATTCCCTTATGAGGGATTTGAAGCCTCCATCGTGAACTACTACTATCAGATATTTATTCAGTTGGTGAATGTTTAGTGAGCAGCTACTATATTCCAGCCACTATGCTAGGTACTAGCAACGCTAACATGAAGGAGGCACTGTAACATGAAGGAGGCACAGCCTTGTAGAAAGAACCCCTAGGCTTTGATTATGGAGAGGAGAAAAAAGTCAAAAAGAAGGAGAGAGGAAGGGACTTGGGAGGAAACCAGAAATGATTAGGCTGTGATAGGCTGCTTCCCACTGATAATTTGAGATCTACTGGCTTTCTAGTGAACTGGGTCTCATAAGTTTTGAGGCTGAAACATGCACATATGCCTTGCTTTACCCAGTAACAGTATTATATAGACACATTTAGCCCTTAAGTCAAGTATTTTTAAAATTATTTTATTTTATTTTATTTTAATTTTTGGCTGTGTTGGGTCTTCATTGCTACGTGTGGGCCTTCTCTAGTTGTGGCGAGCGGGGGCTACTCTTCGTTGCGGTACGTGGGCTTCCCACTGCAGTAGCTTCTCTTGTTGTGGAGCACGGGCTCTAGGCGTGTGGGCTTTGGTAGTTGTGGCTCACAGGCTTAGTTGCTCCGTGGCATGTGGGATCTTCCCAGACAATGGCTTGAACCTGTGTCCCCTGTATTGGCAGGCGGATTCTTAACTGCTGTGCCACTCGGGAAGTCCTTTTTTTTTTTTTTTTTTTTTGATGTGACCATTTTTTAAAAGTCTTTATTGAATTTTGTTACAATATTGCTTCTGTTTTTTGTTTTTGTTTTTTGGCTGAGAGGCATGTGGGATCTTAGCTCCCCGACCAGGGATCAAACCTGCACCCCCTGCATTGGAAGGCGAAGCCTTAACCACTGGACTGCCTGGGAAGTCCCAAGTCAAATAATTTTAACCATATCAGAACAAACTTGCTTAAATGAAATCTGAAGGGTAAAATCAGTTCAACCAAGATTTATTTACTGTGAGCAAAGAAAGCACCGTCGTAGATTTTTTAAGAGAATAATCACTGTGTGTGAATAGTATAATATTTCAGTTTCTTACTTGTAGAGGTTTAAAAGTACAAGGTAAACAAATCAGCCGCCACCCAGAAAATTACTTAGTGTTATATCCTCAAATGCTTTCTCACCGCTATGAACATACAACATCGAGACTAACATGTATAGCACTTACTGTGGGCTGGGCAATATGCCAGTTACTTTATACAGAGAATCTCATGTTATCCTCACTCTAACCCTATGAGGTAGGTACAATTATGGAGGAAAAAACCTGCTTTAGGGAAATTAAGGAACTTTCCTGAAGTTACACAGCTAGAAAATTATTCTCTACAAAACTGGGTTTGTTCTCTACAAACTGTTTTCTAACTTTTTTTTTCACCCAGATATGGATGCCTCTATATCACTAAAATATGCTTAAACAGCATCTTTTATAGTTTTCTACTGAATGGCTGCATCTCAACTTAACCAATCCCTTATCGTTGGACAGTTAGTTTGTTTCCAGTTTTCACTATTTTAAGCAACTCTGCAATAAGTATCCTTCTAACTATATCTGTGTGCAATCCATGATTATTTTAGTCATTTTAAAAAGTGAATTATGATCTTTAATTTATCTGCCTTTTTTTTCACCACATTCAGAATTAGAAACTTTCTCCTTTCTCTTTAAAATTTGTTATAATTTCTGTTCCTTTAGTGTTTCTCATAAGATTTCAGCAATAGGATCAACATTCTCTATGGAGGGGCACAATAGCTCAGTAGGTCATTACGCAAGGGATTTATGATGAAAACGGAACACAGAGCCTTTCTTAACAACTATTTGTGTTTGTATTATTGTTATTAGACATAAAACTGAACTTTTATGGGGAAATATAGCAGAATGGAGCAGTGCTGATTTTGCCAGGCAGAAAAGAAATTTTTTTTTTTTGCGGTACGCGGGCCTCTCACTGTTGTGGCCTCTCCCGTTGTGGAGCACAGGCTCCGGACGCGCAGGCTCAGCGGCCATGGCTCACGGGCCCAGCCGCTCCGTGGCATGTGGGATCTTCCCGGACCGGGGCAGGAACCCGTGTCCCCTGCATCGGCAGGTGGACTCTGAACCACTGTGCCACCGGGGAAGCCCAGAAAAGAAAATTAAAGAAAAAAATTTATTGAAGTATAGTTGATTTACAATGTTGTGTTAACTTCTGCTGTACAGCCAAGTGACTCAGTTATACATATATATTCTTTTTCATATTATTTTCTATTATGTTTTATCATAAGATACTGAATATAGTTCCCTGTGCTGTACAGTAGGACTTTGTTGTCTATCCATCCTGTATATAATAGTTCGCATCTGCTAATCCCAAACTCCCAATCCTTCCCTCCCCCTTGGCAACCACAAATCTGTTCTCTATGTCTGTGAGTCTGTTTCTGTTTCATAGGTATGTTCACTTGTGTTGTATTTTAGACTCCACATATAAGTGTTTGTCGCTCTTTCTGACTTACTTCACTTAGTATGATAATCTCTAGGTTCATCCATGTTGCTGCAAATGGCATTATTTCATTCCTTCTTTATGGCTGAGTAAGTCTATTGAAAATATGTACCACATCTTCTTTATCAATTCCTCTGCTGATGGACATTTAGGTTGTTTCCATGTCTTGGCTATTGTAAATAGTGCTGCTATGAACATAGGGGCGCATGTGTCTCAGAAAAGAAACTCTACTTCTACAGTTTGCTTCCTTGGTACCCAGTAGGATAGACAGGTTGCATTTTGCAGATATTACATATACAGAAGATGTATCATCAGGTTTAGAATAAGCTCATCACTTTTAAACTGATCACCTTTTAAAAAAAATCTTAGGGGGCTTCCCTGGTGGCGCAGTGGTTGAGGGTCTGCCTGCCGATGCAGGGGACACGGGTTCCTGCCCCGGTCCGGGGAGATCCCACATGCCGCGGAGCAGCTGGGCCTGTGAGCCATGGCCGCTGAGCCTGTGCGTCCGGAGCCTGTGCTCCTCAACGGGAGAGGCCACAACAGTGAGAGGCCCGCGTACCACAAAATAAATAAATAAATAAATAAATAAAATAAAAATAAAAAAATCTTAGAAATTTGTTGTGTAATCTCTTGAAAAATGTATCACTGCTAAGACATTTTCTGGTTGATTTAACGAACGAAAGTGCAAGAAATATCCATTAGCTAGTTTTCATTATAGGTATAAAGCATTTCTTCATTTAAACATTTCTCAAGTTTTATTATAATATCATACCCTCTTTGCTACCCTGAGTCAAACTTTTATATTTATCATTATTATTTTTTTGGCTGTGTCGGATCTTAGTCACGGCATGCAGGCTACTGTCTAGTTGCGGTGCGCGAGCTCAGTAGTTGTGGCACATGGATTTAGTTGCCCCAAGGCATGTGGGATCTTAGTTCCCCCACAAGGGATCGAACCCACGTCCCCTGCATTGGAAGGCGGATTCTTAACCACCAGACCACCAGGGAAGTCCCAAGTGAAACTTTTAATTTTGCTTTGGGTTTATATTTCCATATCCAGTGCTAGTTACTTTATCCTCATGGTTTTGATAAAGGATGTTGGAATATGAGTAGTGTTCAATTCAGCCTCTTCATACAGAAACCCAGATAAGTTCAATTTGTTAATTCCTAACAATGACTTTTAATTCAAAGCAGAATTTTAAAAACAGCTAATAAAATTGCAGTATAAATAGGTTAATCAGTTATTTGGTGATTGGTTTTCCCTACTGTCAAACCCTAATTTGATGATTTGCTTACAGTTTAAAATTCAGCCTTACAATTTTGTGTCTTTAGATTGATCGTGTCACTTAAAA
The DNA here is from genome assembly GCF_949752795.1 of Hyperoodon ampullatus. Taxonomy (NCBI): domain Eukaryota; kingdom Metazoa; phylum Chordata; class Mammalia; order Artiodactyla; family Ziphiidae; genus Hyperoodon; species Hyperoodon ampullatus. The sequence continues at coordinate 156,615,301 of NC_136914.1, read as the reverse complement.
CTTTCAAAGAAACTTGTGCACGTTCTTAGATCTTTTTCTTAAAAGCAGCATTAACTGGATTGAGTGTTTGTCTTATATTTACATCTTTTCTCCCAGTAAACCCCTTGTACTATTTAAAAAGAATAAAACCACATACTAAAATTGTTAAAGTGGAGGGAATAAAAGGAGGTGAAAGATAATTTTGAAGCCACAGTTGTCAGAAAAGACAGCTAGCTACTAAAAGTCAGATGAAGTGAAAGGCTCTGGAAGGGACCTTCAGGTAAGTGTCATTTCTCCGCCTGGTAGTGTCTGTGCTGAGCTTCATTTAGGGTGATACATTTGACTGTGGAAAGAGAAATACCCAAGTGTTAGGGCTGGCCTCAGGCAAAATTGAGACCTTGAGCTGAAATACTCACCTTAGGGCATCCTTAACTCTGAGTTTACCGGGCAGGACTTGCCTACACTGAGAAAGTGCTCGATGAGTACCTGTATAAGGGCAAATTGCTATCCAGTTGAATCTGTGGACCTGGAGGCATCATATTTATGGAAAACTAGGGGATGAGTATCCACCTCTGGAATTTATTTTATTTTTGGCCACACCATGCAGTATGCGGGACCTTAGTTCCCTGACCAGGGATCGAACCTGCTCCCTGCAGTGGAAGCTCGGAGTCTTGACTTGCTGGACCAGAGAAGTCCCCTACCTTGGGAATTTAATGACCTCTTTTCAGTTAAGATGATTAGAAATGCAAAATACGCAATAAGAGTTAAACTTCTGAAAAGCTGTTCCACAAATGGGAGGGACTGAAGGGAGGAGTAGCCCTGGAGGTGGGGAGACAACTGTAGAAAGATACAGATGTGCCAAAGGCAGACTCTGTGTCCCTTGGAAGGTAGTACGTAATCCCAAGGCTTGCTGGGAATTGGCTCCTGCTGTTGAAACTGGGGTCACATGTGATCCTGTAGGGTCTGGCCTGCCAGAATGTGAAAATGCATGTTCCGGGCCTCTCTGACCTGCTCTGTTGATGAGAATCATCCTGGGAAGCACCTCTTAACATGCACCCCACCCAGATGGGTTAAGGATACTTTTCCTTACCTGGGAGTACTTTAAGTAGGTAGTCTGATCTAACTAGAGAAAATGTGAAGGAATGAGTTTTCATTTAGGGAGTAGGAAAAAGGGTTAAAGAATAAACGGTTTTGGATTAGGGATCACTTAGCTAATTGGGATGCCAAGGAGGGATACCTCTAGATAGAAGCCCACTTCCAGTGAGAAGGGAAGACCTTTCAGGAAAAGACTGGCAGCAGTAGTTGAAAATGAAGCTAAGCCTTTAAAACAGAGAGACGCCAAACGCTTGAGTTGGTTCTCCAAGCTTCACCAAACACAGACGCTGGAGATGGTGCAGTAAGATAGCGATGGTTAGATAATGGTAGATACTCTGAGATAGGTTCTAGAGAAGATTAAATCAAATTCTCTATCTTCCCACAGCCCTGCAAAATAGAAATTGTGTTATCTCCACTGTGGAAGTAGGGAGACAATTTAGAAAGGTTAATATACTCAAGGCTGCAGAGCTGGTGAGAAGAGGAGCAGGGTTTTGAAGCCAGGGGCAGCTGTTTCTCTTGCCCATGCACTGCCCAGTATCCCCCTAGGCTTTCTGTAATCTCTCCGATAGCTTTGGAGATACAGCAGGTTTGAGGGGGGGTACATATTTTGATACGGGATTGTATGTCTGCCACCCATCTCCTGGAATGCTTCTCTGGTCTGTGCTGCTTCAGGCCATGAAGTAATGCCAGAGAGATGAAGGCCCATAGGCTTACTCGGACCACACTTGGACTTAAGTCCCAGCAACATCCCTCACCACTAGGTGACCTGAGCAACTTCCTCTGATGAACCTCCATTTCCTGGCTGTGAAATGGGAATAAGATAGTATTTACTTCCTAAGGTGACAATGAATTATATTACTTTAAATGTGTAAAACACTGAGGATAATGCTTGGTTCATAGTTAATATTTGGTGGCTCAGCTATTTTTTAAAAATATATTTCTTTATTTATTATTTATTTTTGGTTGCATTGGGTCTTGTGCTGAGCGTGAGCTTTCTCTAGTTGTGGCGAGCGGGGGCTACTCTTCGTTGCAGTGCGCAGGCTTCTCATTGCAGTGGCTTCTCTTGCTGTGGAAGACGGGCTCTAGGTGTGCGGGTTTCAGTAGTTGTGGCACATGGGCTCAGTAGTTGTGGCTTGTGGGCTCTAGAGCACAGGCTCAAAAGTTGTGGCGCACGGGCTTAGTTGCTCCACGGCATGTGGGATCTTCCCGGACCAGGGCTCGAACCCGTGTCCCCTGCATTGGCAGGCAAGTTCTTAACCACTGTGCCACCAGGGAAGCCCTCAGCTATTACTTTTTGCATATAGACTATACTTCTAACTTTTAAAACAAAGGGTTCATTCCTATTGTCCCCCAAATCAAATTGTTTCTCATTATTTCTCATGAAGGTAGTGTATTTTTCTTGTAACCTAATAGCCATTTGTTATACCTTGCCTGCATTGGTAGGATCTGGGTCCTATCCCTCTCTCCTCCTCCCTTCTTTCAGGGTTAAAATAAAATTATTAAAATTGGTCGTCCACTGCCATTAAATTCAAGAACTTTCGCAAGAAGTATATAACATCAGCTGTGAATGCTGAAAAGCTTTCAAAGCTGCCATCACAATATGCCAGCCCTCTCAGCAGATGTTGGTAGCGCTGGTGAGCATAACCACCACTGTCCCTCACAGAGCTCAGCCTTCTGCGGAGTATTGTACCATGAGCACCACTGTCCCAGAAAATGCCGAGGCCATTAAGAATCACAGACCCTACTGTCCTCCCCGGACAGTATGCTCTACATCTTTCTTTAGGAGGCCCCGAGACGGTCTGTCTAACACAGCCGCTACTGTTTTCTGAGATTTGCATTTGATCTGCAAGTTATTTAACCAGTTATTACTGCCCCAGTAGTTGCTACCAAACTTTAGTAGCAACAAAGGGCATTGTTTCTGTTAAATTAATATTTATGTATGTATATATATGATATCATATCCTCTGTGATGGGTTAGCTAGTGCTGAGAGGTACATTCCCCTGGTGTATAGTTTGGTTGGCAAGTTATAAGCAGCAAGCAGGAACACTTACAATTTTATTTTCCAAATACTTAAAGCATTCACTATATGCCAGGGTTTGTTCTGAGCACTTAGAACTCTTACTCATCTCTTCCACCTTAAACACTCTGAGACAGATATTATTATTCCCATTTTAAGAATCCTCTTTTGAGACACAGAGAAGTTAAGTCACTTGCCTAAGGTCACACAGCTAGTATGAGGCAGGCAGAATTGGGTTTTGAAAACAGACAGTTTGGGTGTGAGGTCTAACCACCGCACTGTCGTTTGTAGAATCTAGCATGTATTTCACACCTTGGGCCTCATTTTATCCTTGCACATGCAGTTTTAGCAAAGGGAACGTCACACCTGTCCACACATGCTATCACCTCCTCGTGATTTACCATGTGGAGGACTACAGCTAGGTCATATATTTCAGTGTTGCTATTGAAATGTATTGATGATACAGTATTGTCAAACATTTCTCTCAAAAAGCTTGTGAGTGCTCAATCAGGCCTGGTGGTGTGTCCGGGAAAGGAGCAGTGCATTCTTTCTCCCAGTCTCCTGACCAGCACACTCAGCTGAAACCTGTTCTGGTTTCTTTAAACATATTTTTTAAGTTCTCAATTTTTTTTTTTTTTTTTTGTGGTACACGGGCCTCTCACTGCTGTGGCCTCTCCTGCCGCGGAGCACAGGCTCCGGACGCGCAGGCTCAGCGGCCATGGCTCACGGGCCCAGCCGCTCTGCGGCATGTGGGATCTTCCCGGACCGGGGCACGAACCCATGTCCCCTGCATCGGCAGGTGGACTCTCAACCACTGCACCACTAGGGTAGCCCTAAGCTCTCAATTTTTTAAAAAAATTATTTATTTATTTATGGCTGCGTTGGGTCTTCATTGCTGTGCACGGGCTTTCTCTAGTTGCGGCGAGAGGAGGCTACTCTTCGTTGTGGTGCGCGTGCTTCTCATTGCGGTGGCTTCTCTTGCTGTGGAGCACAGGCTCTAAGGTACGCAGACTTCAGTAGTTGTGGCACGTGGGCTCAGTAGTTGTGGCTCACAGGCTCTACAGCACAGGCTGAGTAGTTGTGGCGCACGGGCTTAGTTGCTCTGCGGCATGTGGGATTTTCCCAGACCAGGGATCGAACCTGTGTCCCCTGCCTTGGCAGACAGATTCTTAACCACTGCACCACCAGGGAAGTCATCCTGCTGCTTTAATGTTACTTATTTTTTTAAGTTTTAGGGCTTTCACCTATTGTAAATTAAAATATTTAAAAATCCTTATTGGAGGAGAATAGCTTGCACATGTGAGGTTTCTTTGAATGTTTTCTAGTTACTCTTGGAGATAGTGGTAGGCAGAATAATGGTGCCCCAAAGATGTTCACATCCTAATCCCCAGAAACTATGAACCTGTTATGTTACTTGGCAAGGAGGGATTAAGGTTGCTAATCAGCTGACTTAAGATATGGAGACTATCCTGGGTTATCTGGGTAGACAAGGGTCCCAGGGTCTGGGTAGACAATGTAATCACAAGGGTCCTTATGAGAAGAGTCAGAATCAGAGAGTTGGCACCATCAGGAAAACTTCAAACAGCCATTGCCGGCTTAAGGTGGAAGGAGGCCACGAGCCAAGGAATGCACGCGATCTCTAAGAAGCTGGGAAAGGCTGGGAAATGGATTCTCCCCCCGGCCTCCAGAAAGGAGCACAGCCCGGCTGACATTTCATTGTTAACCCACTGAGTCCCCTTTTGGACTTCTGATTTCTAGAACTGTAAGAGAAGAAATTTGTGTCGTTTTAATCCATTAACTTTATAGTCACTTATACATCTGCAACAGGAAACTAATACAGAGAATTACTAGAACAATCAGTGCTTTGATTTGTTCCTTTATGCCAGCCCTGTGAAAGAGCTGCTTCATCTCGTGATTTATTGTATGCACATGTCAAGTATAGCAAGTATTTACATTTGGGAGGGCTGTTTTATTTTGCATATAAACTGAACCACTTTGGGGCAGAGGGAGTTAACTTTTGATAATTCTATACATTTGTATACAGATGTATACTGTCTATTTTAAAGGACAGTCTCAAGGTTTTAGCAAAAAAAGAAAAGTCTTGTTGATTCCAGAGCAAGTGGAGCCACCCGGGTCTTTCATCAGAGTTGCCTAACAGAAATGTGGCTCTGTACCCCATGTGGCAGTCCTTATAGCCCTGCATTTGTTTGGGGTAAGATGATGGTCCACATGTGGTGGTGGTGATGGTTGTGGGCATTATCCCTTGAGTTTTGACTCCAGATTCTCTTTATTTTATTTTTAATTTATTTTTTTATTGAGGTATAGTTGATTTACAATATTATATTAGTTTCAGGTGTATGACATAGTAGTGATTCAAAATTTTTATAGCTTATACTCCATTTATGTTTATTATAAGATATTGGCTGTGTTCCCTGTGCTGTACAACATATCCTTGTAGCTTATTTATTTTATATATAATAGTTTGTACCTCTTAATCCCCTATAGCTATCTTGCCCCTTCCCCCTTCCTCTCTCCCCACTGGTAACCACTAGTTTGTTCTCTATATCTGTGAGTCTTTTTTGTTATATTTGCTAGTTTGTTTTATCTTTTAGATTCCACATATAAGTAATAACATACAGTATTAGTCTTTCTCTGTCCAACTTATTTCACTAAGCATAATATATCCTCCAGGTCCATCCATGTTGTTGCAAATGGCAAAATTTTATTCTTTTTTATGGCTGAGTAGTATTCCATTGTATGTATATGTATCTCACATCTTCTTTATCCACTTGTTTATTGGTGGGCACTTAGGTTGCTTCCATATTTTGGCCATTGTAAATAATGCTGCTATGAACATTGGGGTGCTTGTATCTTTTCGAATTAGTGTTTTCATTTTCAGATATATACCCAGGAGTGGGATTGCTGGATCATATGTTCTATTTTTAGGTTTTTGAGGAACCTCCATACTGTTTTCCACAGTGGCTGCACCAGTTTACATTCCCACCAACAGTGTCCAAGGGTTCCCTTTTCTCCACATCCTCACCAACATTTGTGGTCTTTTTGGTGATAGTCATTCTGATAGGTGTGAGGTCAGATTCCCTTTACATTTTAAAAATCTTTTTCTTGCTGTGCTTGCCTAGCAATGTTATTATGAATTCTTTGAGAGCAAGAGCACTTCTATACAATGGCTTTTCAAATTGTAATAAATTAAACAAATAAAAGGTGGTATCATTCATTGGGTCATCTGTAGTAAGTACCTAGAGGGTTATAGACCCCAGAGTAGATGATATCTTGGAATCAACGTGTCAATTATGGAAATTAAAAATAGCAAGAATTATCATAATGGATGGGGTTAGTTTTTGTTTTTTGTTTTTTTAAGGAATCCTCCAGTAACAATCTTAAATTGTTATTTGGAGACAGCTTGCATCAGTTAAGGACCCCTTTGTGCAATGTAGAAATAGTACCAGTGTAAGAACTAAAATCTTGGGAATTTTCCTGCTTGAGAAATGAAATAAGGGATAATATAAGATTTTTGGTAGTTTTAAAGAAATATGGGTAGAACACTAGCTGGATGGTGTAATATATACATATAGCAGTTTCTAGAGGGAAGAGACTGTTTTGTGTAGAAGTAGAAAAAAATTGGAGACTCTTAAGACCACAGAGATAGGATATTTGGAGTCATTTTGTTAAGGACATATTTTATTTAAGAGCATATTTTATTTAACCAGTGTATCAAAATGTTATATTTAGTATTATAGATTATAATCAATGTAAAAATTCTTGACAGTTTAACTTTTTTTCTAAATCTTTGAAATCTGGTGTGTATTCTACACTTAACTGCACATGTCAGCTTGGATCGGCCACACTTCAAGTGCTCAGTAGCCACATGGGGCTAGTGGCTGCTTTGACAGGCAGTGCAGCTCTGACCAGCCTTATCCTTAAGGAACAATACCCTGCATGAATCTGAGGTTATCCTCAGAACTATCCCTGTATTTTATTTTATAAACTGAATAAAATAATAATATAATATAATATATATACAATAATATAAAATATTATTGTATTTTATAAATTATTATAATAATTATTATAATTTATTGTATTTTATAAACTGAATTATATCATGGAGTCACCAGAGAAAACTGGTTCTGGTGCCTTTTGCTAGAATGAGTGAACTGGCTGAACGATACAGTGAAACATGTCTCTAAGGTTGTCTGTAATATAAATTTGTGAATTTCAATACCAGGAGGTGTGCCTGGGCCTATAAATGAAATATTTAGATTATTAGGTTCTTATTATTATGCTTATAGGAAAGATGGCTGCTCATATGCCTTTGTGGGCTGTGATAAGTGGGATGTGTGTGGCATCTACCCTGGTCTCAGTCCCAGAGCCTCACCACACTTACTTCCTCTCATGTGTCACCTCACTGTTTACCTGTTCATCCATCACCACCTTCACCTTATCCTTGCCCTGTTTATATGCATGATGCTGCTTACTAATTTGTGTTCTTGTTCAGTGCTTATTGTGACAATTTAGGAAGCAAGGCCACTGTAAAACCTAGATCAGAGAAATCATTACTTGATATCAAATATCAGTCTGCCAGGAATAGATAAGATTAGACTGTAAGAAAACACAGGTGCAGTATGAGAGGGAGAGGGGTAGGGGAGAGAGGGGTAGAGGGTGGGGGAGGGAGGGAGGAAGGAAGGAAGGAAGAAAGGGAGAAAAGGAGGTCGGGAGAAAGGGAGAAAGGAGAGGGTACCATTCTGTTCAGGAAAATCACCTAAATGCAGAGGAAGGAAATCATGGTGGAGGATTTTGTAGCAAAACATTCCCCCAGCCACTGGACAAGCTGCTGTTCTCACCAAGGTCTCAAGATAGGTTGCTCTGGATTTCATAAATATATTGACTTTATCAAATACCTGTACTACACAGGTGGCTGAGACTAGTCCTAAGCCCTCCTCAGCCCCTTCTGAAATTGATCAATGCATTCAACACAGTTTTTGAGCACTTGCTATGTGCTAGACTTTATTCTTGATTCTAGGGATTCAGTGACCAATAGATAATCAAGGTTTCTACCCTTAATGGAGATTGTATGAGTTTATGCGTTGAGAGAGGAAAAAGTGCTGAAAAGGGAGGTTGAGCAGATGATAAGCAAGTAAAACTAATAAACAGTTTTATTAGTAAAACTAATTTTTTTATTAGTAAAACTAATAAACAATTAGTTCAGACTTGGACCAGTTCTTTAAAGGAAACATGTAGAGATGCCTGGGGAAGCCTGCCCTAGCACAGTCAGGAAAGTTTGTCAGAGGTTGGACTTGCACTGAGGGGTGAAGGGTGAGAAGGAGCCAGTAGAGGGAACAGGGAGAGTGCTTGGTTACACAAGGGAAGGAAGGGAGACCAGTCTGGTCGCAGTGTCTGCACAGGAAGGAATAATGAGAAAGAAGGTGGCGAGGCAGGCAGGACCCAGTGAGGAGGGGCTGGTACTTGCAAAATTTGTAAGGTCTATGGATTTTATTCCAAATGCAATGAGAAGGCGTTGTGAAGTGATCTAAGGAGAGACACATGGTCCAATTTACATTTGTAACAGATCTGTCTGTCTGCTGGGCAGAGCGGAGTAGAAGGGGTCCAGCGTAGAAGCAAGGAGACCAGTTATGAAGCTGTTGGCAGCATTCTACGTGAGAAGTGATGTGGGCTGGAGCAGCGTGGCAGTATTAGAGATGGAGAGCAGTGGATGGTTTTGAGAGGTTTGGAGATAGAATCGACAAGACTTAATGGATAGGCCTGGATGGGTGACGTGACAGAGTAGGAGAAATCAAGCAGGACTCCTGCTGGTGGGTGACGGGCTTGTAGGGAATAGAGTTCTCTTTTGGCCGTTGGTTAGCATGAGTTGTCTGTTAGTCGTCCTGACGGAGATAGTTGTCAAACGGCCGGTAGTGATTCTGAGAACTGCATTCAGGGACAAGATCAGGGCCAGTGGGTGTCAGCATAGAAGTGGTATATAAAGAGATGGGAAATCTAGAATCACCTGGGGAGATTTGATAGGCAGAGAAGAGAGGCAGCGGAGATCAGGCCCCGAGGAATAACGGAGTTAATAAATAGATCAAGTAGGAGACCAGGGAGTAACCAGTGAGGTAGGAGGAGCACGAAAAGAGCAGTGTTCCAGGGGCTTCCCTGGTGGCGCTGTGGTTGGGAGTCTGCCTGACGATGCAGGGGACGCGGGTTCATGCCCCGGTCTGGGAGGATCCCACATGCCACGGAGCAGCTGGGCCCGTGAGCCATGGCCGCTGAGCCTGCGCGTCTGGAGCCTGTGCTCCAAAACGGAAGAGGCCACAACAGTGAGGGGCCCGTGTACCACAAAAAAAAAAAAAAGAGCAGTGTTCCAGATGCCAACTAAATCGAGTGTTTAAGGCAGGATGGAGTAATCAGTTCTGTTTTAAGTTCTTGAGGAGTTGAGTAAGATGAGAACACAGTGCTCAGTGGGTTTTACAATGTGGAGGATTCCTTTACACGGTGATCTTGTTGAACCTTTTAGTGGAGTGGTTTAAAGCACAAATGACCTCCAGCATCTCCTGCAGGGAGCTTTCCTCACTCTCTTCCATCTCCAGTTCACCCCCATAGGCTAGGTGTCCCCTCTTTGTTCCAGAATAGTTAGGCTTTTCTCTTGTCACTGGACTACCATACTGTAATATGATTTTTCTGCTGAAACTATGTTTTTCTTCCAGCCTAAGCTCCTCCGGAGCAAAATTTATACTTTGTTGTTGTTATTTCCTAGCATGATGTAGGCACTCAACACATGTTTTCTTTTTTCTTTTAATATATATACATTTTTTAATAAATTTATTTTTGGCTGCGTTGGGTCTTCGTTGCTGTGTGTGGGCTTTCTCTAGTTACGGCGAGCAGGGGCTACTCTTCGTTGCGGTGTGCGGGCTTCTTACTGCGGTGGCTTCTCTTGTTGCAGAGCACGGGCTCTAGGAGAGCAGGCTTCAATAGTTGTGGCACTCAGGCTCCGTAGTTGTGGCTCGCGGGCTCTAGAACGCAGGCTCAGTAGTTGTGGTGCACAGGCTTAGTTGCTCCGCAGCATGTGGGATCTTCCAGCACTGGGGCTCGAACCTGTGTCCCCTGCCTTGGCAGGCAGATTCTTAACTGCTGCACCACCAGGAAAGTCCCTGAACACGTTTTCTAAATTAATGGGTATTCTTTCTTTTTTTTTAAACAAGATGTTGGGGGTAGGAGTTTATTAATTAATTAATTTATTTTTGCTGTGTTGGGTCTTCGTTTCTGTGCGAGGGCTATCTCTAATGCGGCAAGCGGGGGCTACTCTTAATCGCGGTGCACGGGCCGCTCACTATCGCGGCCTCTCTTGTTGCGGAACACAGGCTCCAGACACGCAGGCTCAGTAGTTGTGGCTCACGGGCCTAGTTGCTCCATGGCATGTGGGATCCTCCCTGACCAGGGCTCGAACCCGTGTCCCCTGCATTGGCAGGCAGATTCTCAACCACTGCGTCACCAGGGAAACCCGGTATTCTTTTTTTTTTAAATCATGTCTTTTATTTTTAAATTTTATTTACTTATTTTTTTATAAGCAGGTTCTTATTAGTTATCTATTTTATACATATTAGTGTATATATGTCAATCCCAATCTCCCAATTCATCCCACCACCCCCTGCCGCCCCGCATGGGTATTCTTGAATACTGCTTTTTTGCTTGCATTATTTACCCCTGTGTTGTGTCAGGCAGAAGCCAATGAAGAGCCCAGGTTTTCTGATTCTCAAACTGCTGCTCTCTGCCTTCTGTAGCCACTGTCGGGTCTGGGCCGAGGATATATTTTGCCCAGGACTGCCCTCCCCTCCCTCCCCCATACACATCTCACCAGTTGCCAGGGTTTGGTTTGGGAGGCTTACAAAGCTCTAATGCCCTCTTAGACATTTTACCTGTACCTTGTTCCCTGTACCTTCTTGGGAGCCACATGTGAAACCTGTGGAAATCACTTCTTATCTATTTCAGGAACCTCATCTCTTCCCCACCTCAGAGTTCTTTGGGTGAAGTCACCTGCGCTTGCTCCATAGGATTCACCCACCTATTTGCCTCGTTGGATACTTGAGTATCTTTCTTTTTTTTTTTTTGCGGTACGCGGGCCTCTCACTGTTGTGGCCTCTCCCGTTGTGGAGCACAGGCTCCGGACGCGCAGGCTCAGCGGCCATGGCTCACGGGCCCAGCCGCTCCGCGGCATGTGGGATCTTCCCGGACTGGGGCACGAACCCGTGTCCGCTGCATCGGCAGGCGGACTCTCAACCACTGTGCCAGCAGGGAAGCCCGATACTTGAGTATCTTATAGCCGTCGTAGCGACTGCGTAAAGCCACCCCCGAAGGGTTCTTTTTAGCAAGTTTCCTTGTTTCTTTTTGGTAGTTATTTTCCCACCAAGGCTGTGAGGAAGTGGTTTTTTCTTCTATGCTACTTCTATCGCTTTGTTTTGCACTTCATTATCCTCCTGTTGCAACACCCCAATTATACTAGTTGCTGTGGAGATATTAAGTGTATTGCTAATAATGGAGGACTATTCTTTTAGGTGGAAGAGTAAAAGCAAGGAAGGATATAAATCTTGTTTTTGTGCAAACGTCTCCTAGTAACAGCAATAACTAAGTGGTATTAGAGGCCATGCTGCAGAAATATCTATACGGGGTTGGTTTATGTTTTTAGAAAGGATTGGCTCTCTTAATTAAAGAAAACATTAATTTAAGCTTCTGGTCCTATTAGAGGTTAACTCCTTATGTTAATACTTTACTATTCATTCTTTAATTTATATCCTTTGTTTAGTAGGATGTTGCTTCATATGGACAAAATCTTTTGTGGACTTTAGCCTTTACAAATTCATTTCTTAAAACTTTTTTTTTCTTTAAAAACTTTACTAAAGGAGACACATTTTAAAATTGTTCATCTGATTTGTATTTCATGAAATCTTACAATTTTCCATGAACTCTATTATAATTAAGGTGATTATGTGCCCTGATTTGCCCAGGACAGTCCCAGTGTATACATATTGTCCTGGTTTAATTATTAGTAAGTCTCTCTTTCACTCAATATTGGCCTGGTTAGGGTGTTAAATTATATGGTCACCCTAATTAAAGACCACATTCAATAGAAAACTGAGGGAATGAAATATCTTATATATTTTTTTGTTTTAGTCCATGTAACTTAGATAGATATAGATGTACATGGATATATATGTGGATTATATACATACATACACACACACATAAGTATATCTATGTTTTTACTTTTTCCAACTAAACTTATAATTGAGAACTTGCCAAATATCTTGATACTGTGGAAAGATATATATTTGTTGTTGTTCTAAGCAAATCAAAAGACTTGCTCATCTTCCTGATTTCCTCACATAATATTTTCACGAAGATAATTTTGACTGTGATAACGCCTGACCTGACTCCTCCTAGGTGGGCAGGATCTATTTTCAGGGGGCGATATCATCCTAACGGCAGCTGTTCTGATTCTCTTTTTTTAAATAAATTTATTTATTTTTAAATTTTTGGTGCCTTGGGTCTTTGATGCTCTGCGCGGGCTTTCTCTAGTTGCAGCAAGCAGGGGCTACTCTTCATTGTGGTGCACAGGCTTCTCACTGCTGTGGCTTCTCTTGTTGTGGAGCATGGGCTCTAGGCACGCGGGCTTCAGTAGTTGTGGCTCGCGGGCTCTAGAGCGCAGGCTCAGTAGTTGTGCCGGCTCAGTAGTTGTGCCGCACGGGCTTAGTTGCTCCGCGGCATGTGGGATCTTCCCCGACCAGGGCTCAGAACCCGTGTCCCCTGCATTGGCAGGTGGATTCTTAACCACTGCACCACCAGAGAAGTCCCAGCTGTTCTGATTTGAAATGACTTCCTGCATGTCAAGTTTTATTTCAGTCTGCCCAATACATGTGTCACCTCTTGTTCACATTAGAATTTCCCCTTCTGCATGTGGAATGGGTGTATGTCCTAGACTGTTCCATTGCCTTGTCTCTCTGTTAGTGGTTCCATTATTGATAAACCCGGAAGCAGAACAACAGCTGTGGAGTAAGAAATGAAAGGTCTTTTAAAATCTTGGATACCTTGAAGAATAAAAAGTGCTATTTTGATATTCATTCTTGCATTTAAAAAATATGCACATTCCTTGCCTAATCCTTTTCTCTTAATATCAGGTTTATTATTGTAAATACTCTGAAAGTCATACTAAAGTTTTTATAGTTGATCAAAGATCCTTGGGAAAATTTCTGGCAGGTTATGCTCTGGGGCCAAGGGGACCTTGAAGTGGATTTACAAGAAAGTAAGAGTGAATTAGGAGCATTGGAGACCATCTCTTGCAGTTAATGTCTGGAAAAGGGTCCTGACACGTCCTTCAGTATGTCAGGAGAATAAAAGTTGGTCAAGGGGAAAGGCTTGGCAAGAACCAGCAAGCACCTGTTTTGTGCCAGACAGGGTGAACTCCTATAAACAAACAGACATGGTCCATCACCTTGTGAAGCCTGTCACCCAGTGTGGGAGACACCCAGGCAAAACAAGGAAACAAGAATATAATTAAAAATTGTGAAAGTGGATCAGCAGTGCTGAGAGAGAATAAGAGGAGAGACTTACTTTAGACAGTGGTTAGGAAAGGACCCCTTTGAGGAAGGAGCATTAAAGTTCTGTCTGGGTTCCTCTCTCAGTGTTTTTCCACCTTTTGCTTTCATTATTGCCTTTTTCGACAGGTTTTTTCTAACCACTCCCTTCCCCCTGAGTAATTTTAATGCCCTTTGGAGGACCGCAAACTATTTTTCCACTCTTAGAGCACTAATTTTCACCACTGAGAATTGCATACTCAATCAGTTACTGTCTGTGGGCCTCATTTTGGGGGCAGACAGAAATAAACTTTTATTAGGTTTAACATAGCATCCTTGGATCCTCAACTGGATTTTAAGTTCCTTGAGGCAGGGAACCATCATCTAGTAATAATAGATGCCACTTAGCATGACTTAAAAAAGAAATCTTCCATGAGGTTGAGAAAGGTGGAATAAAAATGTTGGAAGTAGGGCTTCCCTGGTGGCACAGTGGTTGAGAGTCCGCCTGCCGATGCAGGGGACACGGGTTTGTGCCCCGGTCCGGGAAGATCCCACATGCTGCGGAGCCGCTGGGCCCGTGAGCCATGGCCGCTGAGCCTGCGCGTCCAGAGCCTGTGCTCCACAATGGGAGAGGCCACAACAGTGAGAGGCCCGCGTACCGCAAAAAAAAAAAAAAAAAAAAAAAAAATGTTGGAAGTAGAGCATGAAAAACCATCCTTAAATGGTCTAGTTAGTCTAATTTTTTATTTAGATGAAGAAACTAAGATTACTAGGAAGTTATTAATCAGTCTCTCTAAGCCAGTTTAGTGCCATTTCCAGGACACTCTGGGTAAGGAGCAGATTCAGGAAGGTGGTGATTGTCAAGAGGAGGAGTTCAGGTTTTATTGTAGAGCCTGAAGATTTGCATGTGCACAAAGTTGAAATCTTAGAAAGACTAATTTGGCAGGCTCTTCTAATACTTTTCTGGAACATGATGATGATCATGACAAGGGTGCTGTTGCTAATAAGGACAAAAAGGAAAAATTTGATTAATAATTGCTTCTGTGTTTCAGAGGCAGCACGACACTGGTCTACAAAGAAAACTATAGGAATTGAGGAGAAAAGTGAACTAAAGATATAGAATACTAATAACCTTTTTCAGAGAAAGGAATTATGGGGGTGATATAACTGTTCTTTATCATTGAGATTCTTGGGTTTTTTTTTTTTTTGGCGGTACGCGGGCCTCTCACTGTTGTGGCCTCTCCCGTTGTGGAGCACAGGCTCCTGACGTGCAGGCTCAGCGGCCATGGCTCACGGGCCCAGCCGCTCCGCAGCATGTGGGATCTTCCCAGACTGGGGCACGAACCTGTGTCCCCTGCATCGGCAGGCGGGCTCTCAACCACTGCGCCATCAGGGAAGCCCGAGATTCTTTTTTTGTTTAGGGTGAGATTATACATGTCTAAAGGACATGGGTTTATCAAAGATAATTCATGCTATATATATTAGGTTGGGAGGAAGGCAGAGAAATATATTTGAAATTAGGAGAAGGAAGCTATATTCTGGAGCTTTTTCTGTGTCTCTGTTTCTATGTGTTAGTGTGTATGTGAGAGAAATTTAGCTTAAGCTACTTCTACTTATCTGGCAAACAGTCTTGGAAACTGGAGTAAGGTGTACCTGTCTTGATGAACTGTCTTGTAATTTCCAGTTGTGCCTCAGTGAATTTTGGAGGTCGGCTCAGTCTGTCAAACAGACATACATTTTGCAGTGATTTCTTCCTTTTACTGTTTCTCCATTGACCACTAGTCACATATAGATCTTAATTTTTTTTTAAGGTTCTTTATCCAGTGGTGTAATCTAAGCCTACTTCCCCCCGACCCCATTTAATCTTTTTTTGTTTTGTTCTCCTTCTTGACAAGTCAGTTGCTTTTAGTAGGTGAGCAAGGAGCAGGAAAATTATGAGACAACAGCCAGAAGGATATAATTTACAGAAGTTCTTTCTAAATGGTTTAGTAGAGAAGATAGAATACTAAAGGTAATATATGGTGTTAGACCCTAAGTTTCATTTCTGTTCTTTTTGCCCCATTTGCCAACCACTTGAGCCCCTGCCCTACTCTACCATCATCATTAAAGAAAATGAGGCTGAATTCTTCTATTTTAAACGATGTACTTGAACCTAGATTCTAAAGTGCTATTTGTAAAAATAATCTTAAGATGGGGTACATACTCACTTTTTCATACAAATAATTAATTAGCTATTTTTGAATTCTAAGAATCCTTTGATCCCTTTCAACATGAATCTTAAAAAGAAGGAAATATTGACAGAATGCTTTTTTTGAATCACTTGTCCTCAAACACATTTTTATTCATTTAAATGAATAAATTTGATTATATTCTAATGAGAATTTGGATTTGACTCTTTAAATACAACCAGTTTAACAAATATAGTTGTCTGATGAGCCAGCTTTATTATTGTTTGTTTATAAACCACAAGTGTTACTAATAGTTTCTAAATATTGTGTCTGAAAAGGGAAGTAGTGGAAGTAGTGTAGTGTCAGCCATGAGTTGCCATGGACACAGTTGTCATCACCTGTGAGTTGCCAGGGACACGGTTGTCAGTGAGAAGTAGAATGAGCAGAGGCTGTGACTACAACAGGAAATTGGAGGTGGAGCTCTGAGGTCTAGCGTCGTTAGGGTCTACCTCCATCCTAAGGCTGCCTACACAGGAAAAGGTTCAAAGATCCCACACCCTTTGAGGTAGGACTGAAGAGTAAAATTACCACTCAGGGGGTGCTACTTTACAAAAGGTGCTCAGGGTGACCACCTAGGTCACCTGCACACGGTTCCATGTGTAATTCTGAACTGTAATTCACAGAAGACTTAAGAAGGCTGTTTGAAGTTGAAATGTTTTCATTTAAAATCACAGTATAAAAACTTACATGGAATTTTGCAAATAGCTGAAAAAATATCTTTTGGGACCTGACTGTTATTTTCTGTGGTCAGATTTATGTCTTATTGCCAGATGTGTCTCACGTTACCTGCATCTTCTTAGCTGATAGCAAGGCTCTTGGTAGCAAGGTTCCTTCCTTGAAGCAAGCAGTTTGGGAACTCTTCACTTAGGGAGCTCTATTAAAGTGCATCTTTGGCTAGGAGAATGTTCTTAAGGGATGTGGTAAAAATGTCATTTTGGAAGGAAAGCAAGTCTTCTCTTAGGTGTAGTTTCATCAGGGTACAAGTTTGCAAATGGCACATTACATATTTGTGCTGAGTCCCCTCCTTATATGTATGTGCTTATGTTGCTCCCTGAATGAAGCCTTTAATTTCAGCAGGATAAGGTGTGCCCTGCCATGTGGTACACAAAGCATCATCTTCATGTCTGTTGGAATGAATATGTACATAGAGTATGAAAACCTGTGGCGGCAGAGTTATGAAATCGAGCGCTGCCCTGACCACGAATGTTGTTTCATCAACATTAAGCAGTATTTAGAAAGTTCTCTGTATTTAAAAGACTTAAGTGCTTTTGAATTACAAGGCAGTTTTAGATTAGTAGTTGGTGTTTGAGCAAATTTTCATTGTCCTTAAAGGGCATAACTGGAGGCTATTTTGCCATTAATTTTCGAGTGTTGCTTTACAGGTTAAATCACAATATTTGGAGTATTTCTTGTTTTTATTTTTGAAAAAATTATTGCTCTCTTAAAAATATCTTTAAAATGAATGAGTTTATAGCTAATTCTGAGAAGTAATTTTTTGGAAATTAATAAGCTTTATTTTTTGGAGCAGTTTTCAGTTTACAGAAAAATTGAGCAGAAAGTACTGAGTTCTCATATATGTCCCCTCCTCCCCCAGTTTCCCCTATCATTAACATCTTGCATTAATGGGGTACATTTGTTACAATTGATGAGCCAGTGTTGATACACTATTTTTTTTTTGAATTTTATTTTCTTTATTTTTTTTTATACAGCATGATACACTATTAACTAAAGTCCATAGTTCACATTAGGGTTCACTCTTGTTGTACATTCTATAGGGTTTTTTTTTTAAATTGGGGTATAGTTGCTTTATAATGTTGTGTTAGTTTCTGCTGTACAACAAAGTGAATCAGCTATATGTATACATATATCCCCTCCCTCCTGGACCTCCCCCCCAAGTCCCACCCATTTAGGTCACCAAAGAGCACTGAGCTGAGCATAGCCATCATTTACACTATCATATAGAATAGTTTCACCACCCTAAAAATCCCTTGGCAACCACTGATCTTTCTATTGTCTCTGTAGTTTTGCCTTTTCCAGAATGCCATGTAGTTGGAATCATATAGTGTATAGCCTTTTCAGATGGGCTCTTTTACTTAGCAATTTGCACTTAAAGATCTTCCATGTCTTTTTGTAGCTTGAGATAGCTCATTACTTTTTGTCGCTGAATAATATTCCATTGTATGATGTATCACAGTTTATCCATTCCCCCATTGAAGGACATCTTGTTTGCTTCCAATTTTTGGCAATTCTGAATAACCTTGCTATAAGTATTTGTATGTGTGCAGGTTTTTGTGTGGACATAAGTTTTTAACTCCTTTGGGTAAATACCAAGGAGCACGATTGCTAAACTGTACGGTAAAAGTGTATTTAGTTTTATAAGAAACCATCAGACTGTCTTCCAAAGTGGTTGTACCATTTTGCATTTCGACCATCAGTTAATGAGTGTTCTTGTTGCTCTATGTACTCACCATCATTTGGTTTTGTCAGTGTTCCAGATTTTGGGCATTCTGATAGGTGTAGTGGTATCTCATTGCTGTTTTAAGTTGCATTTCCTGTGTGACATGTGATGTGAAGCATCTTTTCATATGCTTATTTGCCATCTCTGTATCTTCTTTGATGAGGTATGTTCAAGTCTTTGACCCATTTATTTATTGGGTTGTTTGTTTTCTTATTGTTGAGTTTTAAGAGTTTTCGGTATATTTTGGAACAGTCCTTTATCATATATATATATATATATATATATATATATATATATATATATTTTTTTTTTTCCTTCGGTACTCAGACCTCTCACTGCTGTGGCCTCTCCCGTTGCAGAGCACAGGCTCCGGACGTGCAGGCTCAGTGGCCATAGCTCACAGGCCTACCCGCTCCATGGCATGTGGCATCTTCCCGGACTGGGGCACGAACCCGTGTCCCCTGCATCGGCAGGCGGACTCTCAACCACTGCGCCACCAGGGAAGCCCTATCATATATTCTTTTGCAAACATTTTCTGCCAGTCTGTTGCTTGTCTTCTCATTCTCTTGATATTGCCTTTCACAGAGCACAAGGTTTTAATTTTAGTAAAGTCCAGCTTATCAGTTATTTCTTTCAAAGATTGTGCTTTTTGCTGTTGTATCGGAAAAGTAATCTCCATATCCAAGGTCAATTGGTTTTCTCCCGTGTTATCTTCTAAGAGTTAGTTTTGTGCTTTACATTTAGGCCTGTGATCCATTTTGAGTTAACTTTTGTGAAGGGTGTAAGATCTGTGTCTAGATTCATTTTTTTGCATGTGAATGACCAGCTGTTCCAGTACCATTTATTGAAAAGACTATCTTTGCTCCAAGGTATTGTCTGCTCCTTTGTCAAAGATCCGTTGACTTTATTTATGTGGGTCTATTTCTGGGCTCTCTATTATATTTCATTGACTTCTTTGTCTATTCTTTCACCAATATGAGACTATCTTGATTACTCTAGCTTTAAATTGTCTTGAAGTCAGGTAGTGTTATTTTCCTTCAAAATTGAGTTGGCTATTCTGGGTCTTCTGTCTCTCCATATAAACTTTATTTATTATTTATTTATTGGCTGAGTTGGGTCTTTGTTGCTGGGCGCGGGCTTTTTCTCTAGCTGTGGTGAGCGGGGGCTACTCTTCTTTGCAGTGCGTGGGTTTCTCATTGCAGTAGCTTCTCTTGTTGTGGAACACGGGCTCTAGGCGCACGGGCTCCAGTAGTTGCAGCACGTGGGCTTAGTAGTTGTGGCTCGCAGGCTCTAGAACACAGGCTCAGTAGTTGTGGCGCAAGGGCTTAGGTGCTCTGTGGCATGTGGGATCTTCCCGGACCAGGGATTGAACCCGTGTCCCTTGCATTGTCAGGTGGATTCTTAACCACTGTACCACCAAGGAAGCCCTCCATATAAACTTTAGAATCAGTTTGTCAGTATCTACAAAATAACTTGCTGGGATTTTGATTGGGATTGCATTGAATCTGTGCTTCAATTTGGGAAGAACTGACTTCTTAACAACATTAACTCTTCCTATTCATGAACATGGAATATCTCTCCATTTATTCAGTTTTTCTTTGATATCTTTAATCAGTCTTGTAGTTTTCCTCATGTAGATCTTACACATATTTTGTTAGATTTATACCTAAGTATTTCAATTTTGGGGGGAGAGCTGCTAATGTAAATAGTATAGCGTTTTAAATTTCAAATTCCAATTGTTCATTGTTGGTATATAGGAAAGTGGTTGACTTTTGTATGTTAACCTTGTATCCTGCAACCTTGCTATCATTGCTTATTAGTTCTAGGAGTTTTTTTGGTCATTTCAGATTTTCTACATAGATGATCATGTTGTCTGTGAAACAAAGATAGTTTTATTTCTTCCTTCCCAATCTTTATATTTTTTATTTCCTTTTCTTATCTAACGGTATGAGCTTGGATTTCCAGTTTGATGTTAAAAAGCAG
This sequence comes from Hyperoodon ampullatus, assembly GCF_949752795.1. Classification (NCBI taxonomy): domain Eukaryota; kingdom Metazoa; phylum Chordata; class Mammalia; order Artiodactyla; family Ziphiidae; genus Hyperoodon; species Hyperoodon ampullatus. The sequence goes on along the minus strand of NC_136914.1, from coordinate 156,594,957 downwards.
TGGTGAGAGGGCACATCCTTACCTTGTTCCTGATCTTAGTGGTAAAGCTCCAAGCTTTCATTTAGTACAATATGATATTAGCTGTAGGCTTTTTGTAGATGTTCTTTATCAAGTTGAGAAAGTTCCTCTCTCTCCCTAGTTGACTGAGAGTTTTTATCATGAATGGGTGCTGGATTTTGTCAAATGCTTTTTCTACATCTGTTGGTATGATCATGTGATTTTTCTTCTTTAGCCTGTTGATGTGATGGATTACATTAATTCATTTTCAGATGTTTAATTAGCCTTGCATACCTTTTATAGATCTCATTTAGGCATGGTGTATAATTCTCTTCTTATATAGTTGGATTCAATTTTTGATATTTTGTTGAGGATTTTGCATCTGTGTTCATGAGAGATAGTGGTCTACAGTTTTCTAGTATTGTTTTTGTCTGGTTTTGGTATTAGGGTAATGCTGGCCTCATAGAATGAATTAGGAAGTATTCCCTCTACTTTTATCTTCTGAAAGAGATTGGTATGATTTCTTCCTTAAATACCTGGTAGTATTCAGTGGTAAACCCATCTGGGCCTGGTGCTTTGTATTTTATAAGGTTATTAATTTTTTTTTTTTGGCTATTCCTAACCACTGGACTGCCAGGGAATTCCCAAGGTTATTACTTATTGATTCAATTTATTTAATAGATATAGGCTTATGCAGATGGCTTGTTTCTTGTGAGTTTTGGCAGATTGCATCTTTGAAGCAATTGGTCCATTTCACCCAGGTTATTAAATTTATGGGCATAGATACATTCATAGTATTCCTTTATTATCCTTTTAATGTTTGTGGGGTCTACAGTCCTCTCTTTTATTTACGATATTTGAAGTTTGTGGTTTTTTTTTTTCTTAGTTAGCCTGCCTAGAGACCTGTTGATTTTATTGATCTTTTCAAATAACAAGCTTTTGGTTTCATTAATTTTCTCTTGATTTCCTGTTTTCAATTCCATTGATTTATGCTCTAATTTTGTATTATTTCTTTTCTTCTATTTACTTTGGGTTTAATTTGCTCTTCTTTTACTAGTTTCCTAAGGTATAAGCTTAGATTATTGATTTTAGATCTTCTTTTCTAAAATGTGCATTCATTGCTATAAATTTCCTTCTGCTTTTGCTGCATCCATAATTTTTTTTTTTTTTTTTTACCATACCACATGGCATATGGAACTTCCCCGACCAGGGATTGAACCTGTACCCTGCAGTGGAAGTGCAGAGTCTTAACCACTGGACCACCAGGGAAGTCCAAAATAATTTTTTTTTAAATTTGGCCATGCCACGTGGCATGTGGGATCTTAGTTCCCTGACCAGGGATCGAACCCTTGCCCCCTGCATTGGAAGCATGGAGTCTTAACCACTGGATTGCCAGGGAAATCCCTGCATCCATAAATTCTGATGTTATATTTTCATTTTTATTTAGTTCAAAATATTTTAAAAATTTCCCTGGGATCTCTTTATTGGCTCATGTATTAATTAGAAATGTGTTATTTAATCTCCAAGTATTTTGGGATTTTCCAGCTATCTTTCATTATTGATTTCTAGTTTAATTCCACTTTGATCTGAAAGGAGACATTGTATAATTTCTATTCTTTTAAATTTATTAAGGTGTGTTTTATGGCCCAGAATGTGGCCTCTCTTGGTGAAAGTTCATGTGAGTTTGAGAAGAATGTGTATTCTGCTGTTACAAGAAGTAGTCTAGGGATGTCAGCTAGATCCAGTGGATTGATTGTGTTGTTGAGTTCAACTTGATTTTCTGTATGCTGGATCTGTTAAAGTGACTTTTAAAGATCACACTTAGCAATATCAGAATCCAGGTTAAAACCAGGTCTCCTGACTGTAGTAAAGTATTCTTTGCTCATGCTCTGTCCCTCAGGAAGCCTCTTTACTTTCTTGTTTTCATCGTATTTCCCACTGCTCTCAATTAGAGAGTGACTCACCACCTAATACATTATTACAGTTTAAAGTACCATGAAAGAGTGAAAAATGAATGTGTGTATTCTCAGTGGGGAGAATACACATGCTTGCGTTTCCTTGACATAGTTTTGTTTGTTTGTTTGTTTAGAAAGGTGATCCAACATTGGGATTATTTACTGTCTGTAAACCTTTCTGTAAGGGTGAATAGGAATTATTCTTTACTTTTCTCTAGAGCAAGTTTTAGACACTTCAGGGAGGTTAGGGAGGACCTCAGAGTTTCTTTTTCGATGCGCTAAACCTCATCCTCTCTTCTCTGAAATCAAGGTGGTGTCCAAAGTATTCAAAGCCCATGGGTTGATTTCAATAGCAAGAGAGAGGGTAGGATGGTCATTAATAATGACATTCATAGTGTTTACTCAGACTTTTCCTTCGTGTACTCTGAGATATAGCCTCTGACCATGCATGACATAGAAGCTCAACATAAAAGTACACAGCTGATTTATTTACTTGGTCAGCATCACCATCCATTTCTATGACAGCCCGTTAGAGCCTGATTTCTACCAGCAGGTTCTACCAGCAGGAGCTCTGGTTTACATCTTGATTCTCACCACTGGCCCCTGCCCTCAAAATATGTTCATCATCCCTGGGCTTTGGATGCGTTGCTTCATTTTCCTTTATTTTTGCTCAAGGTTCAGTTGCAAAACCTTCTGCTAGTGTGCCCCTCATTTCACTTCTTTCTTCTTCCCCCTTTCCAGTTATTCCTGGTATTTTAATTGTTCTTTTATTTGGACACCAAATAACTCTTTGTGGTCCTGAGAGTTTACTTTCTTGACTCAACATTTTGTTCTCTGAACATCATCCTTCCTCCAAGACTTAAAAAGAAGATCTTGAGGGCTTGCCTGGTGGTGCAGTGGTTGAGAGTCCGCCTGCCGATGCAGGGGACACGGGTTCGTGCCCCGGTCCGGGAGGACCCCACATGCCGCGGAGCAGCTGGGCCCGTGAGCCATGGCCACTGAGCCTGCGGGTCCGGAGCCTGTGCTCTGCAACGGGAGAGGCCACAACAGTGAGAGGCCCACGTACTGCAAAAAAAAAAAAAAAAAAAAAAGATCTTGAAAGACATTGCTTTGTGAAATAGAGGATTATGTAAATATGCCAGTATGTATTTTGCTTTGATATTGCTTGGAAGAAACGTTGGAAACCTGTTGGGTGAGGATGTCTGTGATGGGTCATGATACACAGGTAGACCAGGTAAACTTTATAAGAGTTAAAGTAAGTACAAATTATTCATTTTCTAAAACAAGAGAAGCAAACTGCTGATAACTAGTGAGGAGGCTGGAGTAATCAATCTCTTGGAAACATTAAGAGCAAGGACAACAAAAGATTAAGAGAGAGAAAAATAAGAACTAAAGGAAATGGATTACAAAACCAAGAAACTTGGGAATCTAAAGGAGACTTCCCAAGCAAGAGCTGGAGAGCTAGTGCAAGTTTAGTGCTGGCTGAATTACTCAGGTGTAGCTAGTCTGCTCATTCTGTTAATCTACTCAGGTACCTATACTATAGAATCCTTGCGGTTTTGATTATAATGCTTCTGTATCCTGAGGAGTTACTCTGCCTCCCCACAAACGTCCTTTCTCCCTGACCAGAGGTGAATTCTCTCTGTCTGGCAGCCTCCTTCTAATAATACCCCCTCCACCACCGCCACCACCGCCCCCGCAATTTGTTTCTGTCTTAATTCATATTTATCCATGTCTGGTTTCATTTTTACTTCTAGTTTCATTTTTATTTTCAAAGACAGCATTTTATTTGAGCAAGAGTAGTAATCACAGCAAATATGTACATTTTACTTTAATTTTATGAACTATATAATTATGCTATATTTAACTAGAGGGGCTGATCTCTTTGCTACCTGGTGGCATGTTACCACAAATGGCATCTTGCTAAAAAGAAAACTTTTTAAGTTGCCGAGACAGAATGTTTTTATTTGCCTACCCCACACATAGTTACCAAAATGAAAAATGAGGTTTATTATTTTTATCCTTAGTACGTGATATTAAACAGACTCTGTGCTTATCATAATACTAAACTTCTTTAAGAGACTGTTAATATAATAGCTGATATTTGGAAATTTATTTTGGGAGTTTAAGACTCACCTTTTCTCTTTAACTTTTAAATTATAGTAACAACTCATGTTTATTTTAGAAAATTTTGAACCTTGATACGCAAAGGGAAACCTTAAGTCATCTATAATCTATCACCTGTTAAAATTTTGCATGATCTTTCCAGCATTTACATTTATGTGTGCAACTTTTTTTTTGCAGCACCGTCTGGCATGTGGCATCTTAGTTCCCCGCAGGGGTCGAACCCATGCCCCCTGCAATGGAAGTGCAGAATCCTAACCACTGGACTGCCAGGGAATTCCTATGTACAACTTTTAAAAAACAAGATAAATAGGGTCATACATATATCACTGTTTTGCACTCATGGATATATCATGAACCTCTTGTCACTCCCCACTCAACATGGTAGAGAAATATTTCAGTATTCTGTTGCATTCATCCATCATAATTTATTTAAGCAACCCACTGTTGTTGGATACTTAGTTATTTCCAGTTTTTCACTGTTATTAATAATGTCAGAGGCTCAGAGTTAAATCTTGTTCACAATCTTAGGGTGTTTGTAAAATATAAGAAATGTATTTTACAGTAGTCCTAGAGAGCAGCTTGATATTTTTGTGTTTTTTTTTAACACAAATATTTTGATTTGGGTTTCTTTCCTCACCAGTAAGTTTAAAACACCTTCTCACTTTCAGTGTTAAAGTATAAAAATATTGTTTTCTTTGGTTGCAGTAGGTCTGAAAGCATTTCTTAAAATTAAGTAATAATTGAAGTTTCACTGTTATGATACTATGTGGTACTATTTCTTGTGACTTTTACTCTAAAGAGTTGAGGAATTTGAATCTAACAACAACTTTGTGTCCTGAAGGAAAGAACTAGATTTACGATTGTCTCTTCATGGAAGACCTAACAGAAAAACTGTAGAGGCTGAGAGACACAGGGCTTTTTAAATCTGTTCAACTTCTCTCTGGGCTTTAAAAAAAAAAAAAAAAAAAAAAGGGCTCCTATTTCTGGGATGTTTGAATGCTGCTTGTATTAGGCAGAGGGAAGTACAGGGTGACCTTTCAAATTTGAGTCTATAATTAGAAAACACTATTTGAGTTCTCATCATACAGTTTTACTCTTAAAGCACCCGTCTAAATTAGTCCGTCCTCCCTCCCCCGTTTCTCCCTCCCTCTGTCACTCATACCTGCCATGTGTACATCCAAGGACTCTGCTTCTGAAAATCTTCAAGGCATCAAACTTGTGGGTTTCATGATATGTAATGCTTTCCTCCCTTCCTCCCCCCTTTATAAGATTCCTTCAAGGACTTCATTGTCTTACTGGCAAGGGGCTTACATGGGACTCTTCAGGAACACAGCTGGCTATCTTATAAAGTGGGGGTTACTCAGTGAACAAATAATATCAACTATGTGCCAGGAGCACAGCAGATAAACCTGACAGATGTGGTCCCTTCCCTCATGGGGTTTACAGTCTGACAGAAAAGAGCCAGTAAACCTTTACCAGTAGTTGACTAGAGAGTTACAATTAGCAAACAGTTATGGTGGAGAAAAAGTATGGAGTGATGTGGAAGCAGGTAAAGGGGACCCTAATCCAATCTGGAAGAGTCAAGAAAAGGCTTCTTTTCAAGGAAGTGATATTTGTCCAAAGATGCTTGGGGATTTATTATACATGCCATCCTGTGCTCTTCTTCCTTGCCAAGTGCTATGTTTAGTGCCTGTAAACTGCAAGTGAATTAATCTATTTCTGCTTTCTTTGGGTGGCTTTAGTAATACCCCCCAAGAATGAAAATGAAAATACATTGTTATAGTTGATTACCAACTTTAAGATGGAACACTATTTCAATCTGAAGAAACATTCTTAAATAATCAGTCCTAAGAACAACACACTTTGCCTGATGGAATGAAAAAAGCTGACAAATCACTGGAACATCAGCTAATTCACAGGGTTTATGGAATAGCTTGGGAGTTCAGCTGTGTCATGTCTTCCATGTACAGCAGGGGAATATCTGAAGGAACAAAGGTCCTTGGCTAGCTAAGGTTTGCTCTCTAATAACTAGTCTTTAAAATAAAAATTAATCTGTTTTCCAACTTACAATAAAATGTGCCTCAAGCACAATGGCTTTTGTAATTTGGAAATGCTCCACGTTTAACTGTTAGGTAGAGCCTGAGATGACTATGACAAATAGAAATATTCTTTGAGCTGTTCAATCCCCTGAGATATTATGGCTGTTCTTTGGCCAGATGGTGACTCTCAAGTCCATTAGAGTTACAAAACAGAGGCTTCTGTGGAAAGTCACTTTCAATGCATCAGGTTACTTAGTGTTTCTATGTGGCTGTACCTTGGCCATCTCCTGATGGTAGAGAATTTGTTCCACAAATCTGGAACTGTCTTCTCTTCAACTCTTATCAGATGCATGGCTGAGGGATATGGAAGTAAAGGATGGATTTCTGGTGCAGTTGTGTCCCTGAAATAAGCCAGACCATCAGAGCTGCTTATTTATATTGCATTGCCTTGGCTTCCTACCAAAGAAACTCTAGAGAGCCATGCTTCGGAATTTATTGAGGGTCATGATGAAAAACTATCATGTGACATGGTCTCCCTGATCTGTGCTGTTGCTCACTGACTCTTGTGTACAGACCTGCAGTGAGCATGTTACAGCTAAGTGTCAAGAAAAACTTTTTTTCCCCTGGGGGATAAAACATGGTTCCCCATTCCCCATTCTTCCAATACATGCAGATATGGAGATACTCACACTCTTGAGTTTGGAAAATTTTGTCTCTTCTCTTTTTTGCTCTAGCTGCAAAGGAACTGAGAGTCAAATATGTATCCCAGTTTTTGTCATGTTGTAAGACTTAACCAGTACACTCAATTCCCCCTGTTCTTTCCTTTCTATTTTAGTTAGTTAATAAATATGGATAATGCATACTATATGCCAGGTGCTGTTTCTAAGGTCTTTATAAGTATTAACTCCTTCACCCCTCTTAAGGACCCTATGAAGTTAGTGCTGTTGTTATCCCTATTTATAGATGAGGAAACTGAGGCACAGGGAGGTTATGTATCATGTCTGGAGTCCCAGAGGTGCTGAGTGTGGCAATTCCTTGCTGGGAGTGGGTGAGACAATATTCAGTCACAGGAAACACACCCGCACTCCTCCCACTGCATCTTGTGATCAAGAACCCCTGGGCTTCCCTGGTGGCGCAGTGGTTGAGGGTCTGCCTGCTGATGCAGGGGACAAGGGTTCGTGCCCTGGTCCGGGAAGATCCCACATGCCGCAGAGCGGCTGGGCCCGTGAGCCATGGCCGCTGAGCCTGTGCGTCCGGAGCCTATGCTCCGCAATGGGAGAGGCCACAACAGTGAGAGGCCCGTGTACCGCAAAAAAAAAAAAAAAAAAAAAAAAAAAAGAACCCCTGGTCTCTATTTACCTGGCTTTCTGATCCTATGTTACTCCTTTTACAGGAGTATTTTACTTCTTAGTTGTATCATTTACTTTATTCCTTTATGAAGTGATGCATGGTATATATACTTCAAATGAAAATAAATGAACTTCCATGACACTCTTTTAAATGGTCTTCTCTTAACTACTTCAGGATGTGTACAGAGTGTTTGGAGTAGTCAGCATGAATTTGCAGTCTAACATCCGCCCCCTTTACCCATCTCCTTTTCAACAAGAGCACACATTTAAAGTTTGACTAGATGAAAAAAACTATAAGCTGATGATGTTATCGGTATCATTAATACCATGTTAGAAACAATTATAAATGTCCACAGACTTAAGTTATGGCCCAGGAACCACTATCTGCTCTTTTTTAATTTGACTTACCCCTGCTACCTAAGAAATAAACTGTTGCCCTGTTTTGTTTTTTTGTTTTTGTTTTTGTTTTTGCTGTACACGGGCCTCTCACTGTTGTGGCCTCTCCTGTTGCGGAGCACAGGCTCCAGACGCGCAGGCTCAGCAGCCATGGCTCACGGGCCTAGCCGCTCCGCGGCATGTGGGATCTTCCCGGACCGGGGCACAAACTTGTGTCCCCTGCATCGGCAGGCAGACTCTCAACCACTGCGCCACCAGGGAAGTCCTGGTTTATGAGCTACTTTAAGTTTCATCTTCTCCCAACTTGACGCTCTGGGCTTGTTTCTACATACCGCACTGTGTGTAGGTACATGAAAAGCATTGGACCTTCGGGATGTGTGTCTTCTTGAGAAATCTCTTTGTTAGCCCAGTTCTTACCTTATCAGGTATTTATCTAAGCTAACTTGACTCTTGACCTTATAAATAGGCAATTGAATTGATCCTTTTGATAGAGTAGCTCAAGTTGGCAGATGCAAAGATTAGTCCATGAGATTATTGGTGGGTGTTAACAGTGCAACCAGTGTCCCTACAGGCAGGGACAGGCATGGTTTGGGGATACTTTGAGGCCATATTTTTAGGCACCTTTAATATTAAGAGGCACATGTACTACCTGATTGAATATGAATATACATTAATTTCTTCTAATAGTACCTCTGTGTTCCAGAAATGGCTTAAATATGGGGAACCTCTGAAGGGTTTCAAGTGAGAGTAAATTTTTAGAAAGATCAGATTTTCCTGTGGAAAATCAGGAGCGGGAGAAGATTAAGGCAATTCAGGGGAAACACTGGTGGCTGGAAGTAGGGTCAGGTTAGTGGCAGTGGTGGGTGAAGTCAAGAGAGAGGTCATAGCTGGAACGAGGTCCCAAGTGAAATGAGAAAGACATTCTCTGAGGGTGGAGCGGTCTTTTCAAAGGAGTGAATGTGGCCCATTGAGAGTATTGTATGGTATCTGCAATGTAAACTAAGTTGCTTCCTATTATGGGCCTTATTGGAACTTAGCACTGTTGACCAGTTGAAGTCTATTCATCTCTACCCGGCATTTCAGATATACTTATGTTTTTTAATTTTAATTTTTTTTTGGCCACGCCGAGCGGCTGGCAGGATGTTAGTTCCCCAGCTAACGATCGAACCTGGGCCCCAGCAATGAAAGTACCACGTCCTAACCACTGGACTGCCAGGGAATTCCCTTGTTCTTTAATTTTTATAACAACTTTATTGAGATGTAATTCATACCATAAAATTCTCTCTTTTAAAGAGTACAATCAGTGATTTTTAGTGTATTCACAGAGTTGTGCACCATCACACTATCTAATTTTACAACATTTATATCATCCCCAAAAGAAACCCCATACACGCTTTTTTTCTTTAATTTATTTATTTTTGGCTGCATTGGGACTTTGTTGCTCCGTGCGGGCTTTCTCTAGTTGCGGTGAGCGGGGGCTACTCTTCTTTGCGGTGCCCGGGCTTCTCATTGTGGTGGCTTCTCTTATTGCGGAGCACGGGCTCTAGGTGTGTGGGCTTCAGTAGTTGTGGCTCACGGGCTCAGTAGTTGTGGCTCACGGGCTCAGTACTTGTGGCTCGCAGGCTCAGTAGTTGTGGCGCGCGGGCTTAGTTGCTCCACAGCATGTGGGATCTTCCCGGACCAGGGCTCAAACCCGTGTCCCCTGCATTGGCAGGTAGATTCTTAACCACTGCGCCACCAGGGAAGCCCACTGCGCCACTAGAAACCCCACACACATTGATATTCACTACCAATTCTCTTCTGCCTCCAGCCCCTGGCAATGCTCATCTACTTTCTCCATACCTACTTCTCTCAGAGGTATGGATCTGCCTCTTCTGCACACTTCAAATAAATGGAATCATGCAGTATGTGATCTTTTGTAACTGGCTTCTTTTATTTAACGTTGTCAAGGTTCATCTATGTTCTAGCATATATCACTCCTTCATTCCTTTTTATTGCCAAATAATATTTTATGATATGGATACACCACATTTTGTTCATCCATTCGTCAGCTGATGGACGTTTGGATTGTTTCCATTTTTTGGCTGTTATGAATAATGCAGAATGAACATTTGTGCACAAGTGTTTGTGTGGACTAGGGCCTTCATTTTTCTTGGGTATATAACTAGGAGTGACACATTCGTTCTTGAGTCTCTTCCAACAGTTGAGTATTTTTGGTGAAAGTGGGATCTCAGTTGAAAATCAGTTTCTGGTTGCGGATATGTATGTATATGCCCTGTAATTGTTAAACATAGATTTTAATGAAATTTGTTAAGCATTTAAAAGGTATATATACATCAACTACCAAATATTGTGTGTGTGTCTTTGTGTGTGTGTGTGTGTATGTGTCTGTGTGTGTATCCCAGTCTATACTCTTAGGATGTTCATATGGTGGTTCTATGAATTGTAAACTTCTGGAAAATGGTACACATTTTACTTCCACCCACCAGTCAAATTTCAGCTACTTAAAATCCATTGAAAGAGAGGAGGGAGAGATGAATAGGTGGAGCGTAGCAGATTTTTAGGGCAGCGATACTACTCTGATACTTTAATAGTAGATACATGTCATTATACCTGTGTCCAAACCCATAGAATGTATTCCAGCAAAGGTAAACGTTGCTGTAAACTGAGGACTCTGGGTGATTATGATGAGTCCATGTAGGTTCATTGATGGTAACATATGTACCACCCACTCCATGGGGGACGTTGATAATGGAGGAGGCTATGCATGTGTGGGGAAGTATGGGAAATCTCTGCACTTTCTGCTCAATTTCACCATGAATCTAAAACTCCTCTAAAAAATAAAGTCTATTTAAAAACCCATTAAAATATCACAGCAGTTGTGTGTATTTCAAAGGGAATCCTCCACCGTTTTGTTTGAACATGACAGATTATGCACCTCACAGCAGCCTGGGTTTCGGTGACACTGAGTTTGCCTGTGTATTGGCAGTTCCTCACCTGCTCTGCAAAGCCCTCGGTGACCTGGCCTCTGACCTCTTGTCTCCGGCCTCTGGTCTCCACTGCACTTCTCTATTCCTGAGTTTCAATGCTCCATTGCCTTTCCATTCTCTAAACCTGCCTGGCTCATTCCTGCCTCAGGGCCTTTGAACCAGCTGCTTCTTTGACCTGGAATGCTCTTCTTCCATGTCCCACCCCCCATTATTATTAAGTCTTAACTCAAATAGCATCCCCTCACTCCCTAACCACTTGCTCTAAATCAGCCACACCAACCTCTCTCTGATTCTGACTGACTTCTCTCAGTGGCATTTATCACAGGCTTCTTTTATCTGCTTGTGAGCATCATGATGGGAATCCACCTACCTTCCTTGCTCCACCTCTGAACAGGTCTGTCAGGTATTAAATTAATGTTGGTGGAATGCATGGCCAAGTTGCTTTTCTCCCCCTGAAATTCTGGTACCTGTTAGAGCCAGTGTTCTCCCATGACTCTTCCAGGGAGGGCAGTATCATAGAACTCATCATTTCACCCTCACCTCCAGAAAACCAGCAAAACATAACAAAGCATCATTCTTATTTAACCTCTCACTTTCTCTGCCTTTTAGAGCTATCATCCTCTGCCCCTCCCACTCTTCGCAGAAAGGATCTGCTACAAGACTGAATGTGTTCACTGCTTCGAGGACCAGGGACCACGGTGGGATTTGCTGTGCTGCCATCTGCAAACAGTAGGTTGGGTGCTTCCTGGTGCTAGATCTTAAGTGTGATTTGCATCCGCTGAAGGTTGGCTGCCTACCAGTTGTCCTGCAACTTCTCGGCTATCTTCTCTTATCTAGTTAAGACATTTCGAAAATGCCTTAACTCTGAGAATTTCTATTTTATCCTCAAGAGAGTCTTAGATTTCAAGCTGTTTCAGGTGAGTGGATGTTTCCTTACTTGTTGGATTGTTGTCTTAAATGACAGCAAGAGAAATAGAGGTGACACCAAAACTTCCTAACCTCTTTGCATGACTGCCAAAATCGGCACTCAGTAACTGCCTCAACTGTGCATTAAGAAAAATTAGTGGCACTATAAATCTTCAAAGAAACATTGGTCAGCTGTGCACCTGTTCAACAACATTACTGAAATGATTACTAGCAAAGTTATTGTTTCTGCACTTTTTAAACTAAGGTCAAAGAGATGTAGGGCTTCCCTGGTGGCACAGTGGTTGAGAGTCCGCCTGCCGATGCAGGGGACGCGGGTCTGTGCCCTGGTCCGGGAAGATCCCACATGCCGTGGAGTGGCTGGGCCTGTGAGCCATGGCCGCTGAGCCTGTGCGTCCAGAGCCTGTGCTCTGCAAAGGGATAGGCCACAACAGTGAGAGGCCCGCGTACCGCAAAAAAAAAAAAAAAAGAGATGTGGTAGTTATACCCATTCTCTGCCCACTGAGGAGGAAGGAAGTTTTCGTGTTCATGATTGACATTGTGCAACTCAATTAACTGTCTAAACTAATTTGAATTTAGTTCCTAGGATAATTTTACTCTTGAAAATATAAATAGGAGTTGCATTTTTAATGCACAAGATTTTCTTTTTCTTCTTTATAGCTAGGGCACCTTAGGACCGGGGCTCAGTTGACGCTTATGATAGCCATTCTTCTTCATCATTACTAGTTAGTGTGGTGTTTGCCTAAAAAGTCTTCAGCCCAAAGATGGACCCCAGGGCCATGTAATCCCAAGTTAATTAAAAATAAATTTTTAGGAATATTTAAGAGTCACTGTTCAGCACAGCATTCCATAGGCATATTTGTTTGTCTTCTGTAAAATTCAAAATAATTCTAAGAATGTTGCTAGGATTAGAATGACCATATGGGCCGATACTAGGAATGACAACTATTTCTGAATATTTGACCGCAGTGATATCTCTCCCTTTGTCTGATAGTGTCTGTCCCATGGAAGCTGGGTAAAGAAAAGAATTCATGTATTCAACAAATACTTACTGAACAATTTCTGTGGGCCAGGCACTCATTTCAGTGTTGCGAATGAGGCAGTGAACAAAGCAAAATTCCTGCTTTCATGGAGCTTTTAAAAAGCCCCCAAATAGGGCTTCCCTGGTGGCGCAGTGGTTGAGAGTCCGCCTGTCGATGCAGGGGACACGGGTTCGTGCCCCGGTCCGGGAAGATCCCACATGCCGTGGAGCGGCTGGGCCTGTGAGCCATGGCCACTGAGCCTGCGTGTCTGGAGCCTGTGCTCCGCAACGGGAGAGGCCACAACAGTGAGAGGCCTGCGTACCGCAAAAAAAAAAAAAAAAAAGCCCCCAAATAGGGCTTCTCTGGTGGCACAGTGGTTGAGAGTCCGCCTGCCGATGCAGAGGACACGGGTTTGAGCCCCGGTCTGGGAAGATCCCACATGCCGCAGAGCACCTAAGCCCGTGCGCCACAACTACTGAAGCCCGTGCGCCTAGAGCCCGTGCTCCGCAACAAGAGAAGCCACCACAATGAGAAGCCCGCACACCGCAACAAAGAGTAGCCCCCGCTTGCTGCAACTAGAAAAAAGCCCGCGCGCAGCAACAAAAACCCAACACAGCCATAAATGAATGAATGAATGAATGAATAAATAAATAAGAAAGAAAGAAAGAAAGAAAAGCCCCCAAATACCCCCAGCAAACAGATGGGAGAAGGGAGGCGCAGATAACTTGACTCACTCTCAGGTGTCCTGGGAACAGCTCCTTCTAGATGGTAGACAGGCACAGATGAAAAAGAGTTGAAACCTGATTCGGAAAATAAGATAAAGCAATCTTAATGCTCTAGTTTAATCACTGCAAAATAGAGAAGCTTATTAAAACAATAAACAAAAAACAGGTGCCAGGGTGATGTGACCTAGGCTTAGAAAAGAAGGATTACTTTTCAAGGATACCATTTTACTTCATTTTTTTCAGGTTCACAGATTCTGCCCAAATTCTGCCTCCACCACCTCCTCCCAGCGTCAGCTATCAGTGCCTAATGCAGCCTTCCAGAGTATCTCTGTGCACAAGTATGAATTCATTTTTGCCCCCTTCATAAAGTAAAAGATAGCAAACTATACTTTTGAGCAATGTATTTTCTTCTCCTGATATATGTAGGAGGGTTTAACAAATCAGTACAAAGAGAGCGTCCTCATTCTTTTTTTTTCTTCTCTCAATAGTCACAGAGTAGTCCATTGTATGGATGTACCACAATTTAAATAGTGACCTATTGATGCACATTTGGGTTGTAGCCAATCCTTGCTCTTAAACAATGCTGCAATAAATAACTTTGTGTGTAGGTTATTCTGCGTGTACACAATTTTATGTGTATAAATTTGCAAAGTAGAATTGCCAGTCATAAAGGATGTGTATAATTTTGATAGCTGTCTTGTCAAATTGCCTCCCAGAGGGAATTTATCTTATTCTCACCCCCTGCTAGAAACTTGTGAGACTAGTTGTCATTTGGGTCTGGATTTTTCACCAATCTGATAAGTTAAATGGTTTCTCACAGTTTCAGTGTAGGAATACTATTCATTCAGAATTTTCAATGGCATTTTTAGGAAGAAAGTGCCCAGAAAAGTAAACAGGACTAGAATTCAGCTCTTTTTATTATGCAAAAAAAAAGGACACTGAAGGCCATGTTAGCTCTTTTACTATGTAAGTTAAGACAATGTCCATGTTAAAAATGCTGCATTTTAAATACTGAAAATATACAGGGTAAAAGTGCTTCTTAGGATCATGATGTACCTAGGTGACCTGCTAAGAGTAAGACCTTTCTCCTATAGTTTGGTCCTGTATGGTAGCTAATTGAAATAGAACAGTGTACAAAAATGAGTTAACACAGCAGATCTGAGACTGCGCTCCTTAGAAACGCCCACTTGCAAGGTTGGCCCTTGACTGGTGGTGCCCGGTAACTTAGATTTGAGGAGGGTTCCCACCATTTCCTGGTAAGAATGGCTCACTGTGGCTGGACTGTTTGTGCAAACAGTATGGTTTCTGTTGAATGCCTGCTTGCATTCCGAGAGTGTAGAATTTAGGTACATGCCTAGCAGAAGGTTCCTATGTGACCAGCCCTAATAAAAACCCCAGACACAGAGTCACTAACGAGCTTCTCTGGGAGACGATATTTCACAGGTGTTGTCACAACTTCTTGGGGAAATTAAGCACCACCTGTGTGATTCCACTGGGAAAGGACTCTTGGAAGCTTGCTCTGGTCTCCTCTGGACTTTACCCCATGTACCTTTTTCCTTTGCTGATTTGCTTTGTATCCCTCTGCTGTAAAAATAGCCATGAGTACAACTGTATACTGGGTCTTATGAGTCCTCCTAGTAAATCATCAAACTGGGAGTGGTCTTGGGGACCCTGACCCAGTCAGCTTGCAAAGACTTTAATATTCTCTCTGTCTATATTGGTATTAGTGGTGACTGACACAGATATTTTTATGTTTTTTTTTTTTTTTTTTTTTGCTATACGCGGGCCTCTCACTGTTGTGGCCTCTCCCGCTGCGGAGCACAGGCTCCGGACACGCAGGCCCAGCGGCCATGGCTCACGGGCCCAGCTGCTCCGCAGCATGTGGGATCTTC
Organism: Hyperoodon ampullatus; assembly: GCF_949752795.1. Taxonomy (NCBI): domain Eukaryota; kingdom Metazoa; phylum Chordata; class Mammalia; order Artiodactyla; family Ziphiidae; genus Hyperoodon; species Hyperoodon ampullatus. Next base: position 156,579,541 of record NC_136914.1, on the reverse strand, counting down.
CCAGACCGGGGCACGAACCCGTGTTCCCTGCATTGGCAGGCGGACTCTCAACCACTGCGCCACCAGGGAAGCCCGACACAGATATTTTTAGCATGCAGTTAATTGACCTTTGACATTATATCTTGACTTGTAGTCTGTGTGTTATTGTAAACTGTGCTTCAGAGTTCTAACTGTGATTTAGCATTTACATCTAACAAGTGGAGGCAACAAGACGGCGGCTGGATATTGGAGAGTTTTTTTTTTTAATATAAATTTGTTTATTTATTTTTGGCTGTGTTGGATCTTTGTTGCTGTGCGCAGGCTTTCTAGTTGTGGTGAGCGGTGGCCACTCTTCATTGCGGTGCGCAGGCTTCTCATTGCAGTGGCTTCTCTTGTTGTGGAGCATGGGCTCTAGGCATGCGGGCTTCAGTAGTTGCAGCACGTGGACTCAGCAGTTGTGGCATGCGGGCCCTAGAGAGTGCGGGCTCAGTAGTTGTGGCTCCTGGGCTCTAGAGCTCAGGAGTCGTGGCGCACAGGCTTAGTTGCTTCGCGGCATATGAGATCTTCCCGGACCAGGGATTGAACCCATGTCCCCTGCATTGGCAGGCAGATTCTTGACCACTGTGCCACCAGGGAAGTCCCATATTGGAGAGTTTTATGTTGAGTGGTGAATCCACAATTGATTCTTCGGTCTTCCCAGTGTCTATACTTAGGCTTAAAAACTTCTTGCTTTAATTTTCTATAATTTGATTATTAGGTAAATGAATTTATTCATATTCTTCTGGATTCATAGCCACAGAATTTTAGCTAGACAGTCTGATTTCTAAGTATGCTCTGATTTTGAAGCTTAACTGCAAACCAGTAGTTCTGGAAATGTCACTTAACATAGCAGATTTTTGTCCAAATAGGACATAAGGTCTAAAGAATGAAATAAAGCGTATTTTTGCATAACTGTATTATATTAGCATCCCGTTTTAAATTTTTCAAATGGAAAACTGATAAAAGTGTTAAACATAAAGATTTATTTGTTTAAGCTGCTTTTTAAAAAAGAAATTAGATGACTTCTGAAGAGAAGTGTTTGTACTGTTTAAAAATATTACATGTAGTCCAGAGCAGTGGTTCTTAATGCTTATGGTTGACTGGTGTATTTTTGTTGATAATAACTAAGATGGAATGACATTGTGGCAGCCATTGTTGTTAGTGTTTTACATATAGAACCTCATTTAACGTTGTGAGGTAGCTGTTATTAACTCTAGTTTGAGACAGAAGGGGTTTAAGCAATTTGCCCAAAGTTAAGTGATTGGCTGGCCAGAACATGGTAGGACTAGAATTTGAATTTAGGTCATCTTTCTCTATAGGCTGAGCTCTTAGCCACTCTGCTTTCCTGGGTCCTATGGTAGCATCTCACTGGTGCTACAGAAAATTGGTTCTGCGAAGACCCTTATACATTTATCCTTGGGTATAGGGACGATCTGGTAATTTTCTGCTGAGAGTAAGAAATGTTCATCTTCTCAGTTTCTCAGTGTCGGAAATCATATGTGGGATCCTTCCAAAACACAAAACGCTCCTTGATCCCATTATCCTGGGGGCAAAATCCAAGTATCATAACAAGGCCTTACCAGCCTCTTCATGAGCCAACCTTTCTGCATTTCAGCCAAGCTGACTTTCTTTTTGTTCCCATACACACAAACCACATTCTGCTTTGCTCCTTAAGGCCTTTGCACGTGCTATTCCTTCTGCCTTAAATAACCCCACCCACACTTTGCCTGACTTTTCTTCATCCTTCAGATCTGAATTGAAAAGTCCTTCTTCTAGGAAGCCTTCCCTGACTTTCCTGAACTGAGGGGCGTGTGTGTCCCTGTAGCATCTTAATTTTACTATCCAAACATTTATCTCCTCGTGTTGTAGTTATTTGTTTCCCCAACTGACACAAGCTGTGTGAGGTCAGGGCCTAGGTTTGTCTGGTTTACTTGGTCATAACAGGCACTCAGATAGCAGACATTCAAATACCTAAATGAAGTTTAAATAAGATTTTGAAAGATGAGGCAGAATTAGCAACTTAGGGACTTCCCTGGTGGTGCAGTGGTTAAGAATCTGCCTGCCAACGCAGGGGACAGGGGTTTGAGCCCTGGTCCAGGAAGATCCCACATGCCGCGGAGCAACTAAGCCCATGCGCTACAACTATTGAGCCTGCCCTCTAGAGCCCGTGAGCCAAACTACTGAGCCCGCGCGCCGCAACTATTGAAGCCCGCGTGCGCAGAGCCCGTGCTCCACAACGAGAAGAGCCACCGCAATGAGAAGCTTGAGCACAGCAACGAAGAGTAGCCCCCGCTCGCCGCAACTAGAGAAAGCCCGTGCGCAGCAACAAAGACCCAACACAGCCAAAAATAAGTAAATAAATAAATTTTTTAAAAAAGAGCAATTTAGCTTTCGGAGTACACAAATGCAATAAACTGTGGTGGTATCATAGATGAAGCTCTACCCCCATTAATTATCAGAAATCTTCAGTTATAGCATGGGAACGAACATTCTTTTGTTACTGAAACTTGCATTAAGGAGGTAGTCAGCAACAAATTCATGAGCTTAAATACGAAGCTTTCTGCTGGCAATTTCGTTTCCCAAGTCTGAACTCCATTTTGGGAATCTGAAGAACGAAGCTCTATATCCCCAGTTATATGCATGAGCCTAAACATTTCATAGGGCTGCACCAGGTCCACTCATGAGCTCTGAACCCCAAATTGGGAGAATCTGCTTAGACATGGTTAAGGACTTAACAATACTTTGGAGAGCGATTCACCCCCCATGTTGCTTGCCAGCAGTAATTGTAATCTGCAGTTATCCAGTTGTAGATAACAAGAGTACCCATTTCTTAAATCTGCTATGGAATTTGTCTGGTGGACTGCAAGAAATTTTTAGACATGGAAAAAAATTTTTCCCTAAAAACACCTTTCAAAAAGAAAATATTTTGGAGAAGATAAAGTTTTAACATATATTTAAGATGAAAATCTTTGCTAAGTAAACTTATACACCCCTTTGTCAAGAACAAAATAAAACATCTATTATTCATTATACTTTTAATAGTACTTAAAGATATCAGGCATGCTGAAACCCCTGTGTTAGGATGAATATTATTTGATCAAGGGAAGAAGAAAACTTTCTAAATTATATTTGTCCCCTTCAGTCCATTAGCATTAAATAAATTTAGGATTCAGGTCTTTCCCACTAAGATTAGAGGTAACATTTAGGCACATCCTTACAATCTTACTTTCTGTGTCCATAGCTTGCAGGGCTGAAAGGGACCAGACAAAAAAGCAACATAGTATCCGGTATGTGTGCATGTGTGTGGCTTTTTTAGAACCACTTTCCCCCTTTGAATATTAAATGCATAGAAATGATTAGAAAGAATGGTGAATCCATAAAATATTAGGGAACTAGTAATAACTGGTGGAAGAAATTACATACAATGCAAACCCAGTGTATTTTATTCTAGATTTTTGGCTTCTAGAGTGACCTAGGCATGCGTGCTGCTTTATGTTTAAAGACAAAGCTCAGCAAGGTGACCTTAGGATGCCAGTGACATTTATTTATTTACTTATTTTTGGCTGCATTGGGTCTTTGTTGCTGCGTGCGGGCTTTCTCTAGTTGCGGTGAGCGGGGGCTACTCTTCATTGCAGTGCACGGGCTTCTCATTGTGGTAGCTTCTCTTATTGAGGAGCACGGGCTCTAGGCGCACAGGCTTCAGTAGTTGTGGCTCGCGGGCTCTAGAGGGTAGGCTCAGTAGTTGTGGCACACAGGCTTAGTTGCTCTGCGGCATGTGGGATCTTCCCAGACCAGGGCTCGAACCTGTGTCCCCTGCATTGGCAGGCGGGTTTTTAACCACTGCACCACCAGGGAAGCCCTGACATTTATTTATATTCACAGTGGTGTTTGAGGGTGAACCCCTTCAATTCTGAAGCTACTTGTATTATGGTATCAATTCTTTCAGATAAAAAGACAGGTATATGTAAAGGTGTAATAGATTTTCTGGCCTGAAATATGGCCCACCAAATGAGTCAACCCTCTGGTTGCCTGAAGAAAATTCCTTCTTTGACTATGAGGTCAGAATTAGTGACTCAGGACTGTTCAGGAATATATAAACTGAATTCATGAGAGAATTAATTATTACAGGGATGGCAAGTAACTTCCATGACAGCATATAATTCCAATTCACTTTTATATGTAAGAATCCTGTAATTGCTTTTTGTGTTAAAGCTCTTCTTCAGAACTCAATAGAAAAAATAATGTAGCCTGTATTTCAGCTACAAGGGATCTGTAGATTCTGTGCACAGCATAGTTGTCTTTGAATTCCCTGACTTGAAAAGAATTGAAGGAGCTCTGCTCCCAGTGACATGGGAAAGAACAGTGTCAAGATTAAGCATGAAATCAACCATCTAGTGCTGGGAGGAGTTTGCACCGAATAAATATCTGTCCTGCGTCTGACTGTACCTGTGCCTGAGTCACTTTCCTCCTGCCAAACAGGTTACTAGGCAACAGGGGTGATTCAGACACTCTAAACATCTCACCACAGCGAAATGTCCATCTGCAAGATTTCCAGGAAATGCCCTTCTTGTAAGTCACTGGAGAGCTAGATAAACATTCACACAGGCACCGAAGGCATCAGATGACCCAGAGCTAGTAGCTGTGTATTAAAATGTAGGGCCAGCTAATATCTGGAAGGAAGTCACCTCTCGGGGCAAACACAGACTGTTAATCTGCATGGTAACTGTGGGAAGGAAACATGGAGGAGAAAAAGGTGAAATCTCTCCCCAGAAGGACTCATGGGGAAGGAAATGCATTGCTCTTTTGGGGGGGGGTGTGCGGGGAGGGAAAGCACATTCCAGATTGTTAAAATAGACCAAGATTTCAGAAAACCTAGCAGAGTGGCTAAGATTGCCTGGGTTCAAATCCCACCTTTGACCACTTGCTGGATTTCTGGGTTTCACTTCCTCATGCCTCACATGGAGGTGATAATGGTACCTACCCTGTAAGGTGGTTGTACATATTAACATGTTGATGCTGGGGAAGCTCCAATGCCTGGTATCATAAGCTCTGGGGAAGTGTAATCACGTCCTGCATCCTCCAGGCATCTCCCTAAGTAAGGGGTGGGGGCAGAATTGTGTGGGAATGAAGGAAAACCCAAAAATAGGTGAGAACTTTTCAGGGATTTATCTATTCTTTTTATCATTTTGAGAACTGCAATTATAGAAATTATAGCATCTTTAAAGAAAAGTCTCCAAGGGTTTTCAGCATTACATACTTTGAAAATTATTTATATATTGATAAAGTACATTAGGATTATGAAGGGGGAGGAGGATATAATCATGAAGATTGCTTGGGGGCTTCCAGGGTATCAGTAATATTCTGAAACTATGTATGGGTTTTTGCTTTACTATTTTTTATACTTGATGTTTTATCCCCCTCTTTATATAAGATGTATTATAATTAAAAATGCAGTCACCTAAAGTAAAGCACTCTAAGTTGGGTGAAATTTTGGGGTCTTGTATCCCATATGGAAATTATAATTATGCAGATCCATTATTGACTCCTTTAGAAAAAGAAAGGTGCTGGGGGTATTTTGGAAAAGGGTGAGATAGAGCTGGAGTCTTTCAGTGTGTGAACTGACACGTTCATTCACAGCCATTCTAGTGCCTCTGAATGCCAGTCCCTTGGCTGGTGGCCACATTGACACAAATCAGACGTGGACTGTCCTTGCACCTTCTAACCCAGCAGAAGAGATACCCTGTGTAGGCTGCAAACTACAAACCGTAGGCTAGACTAAAGAAATGGGAGGAGCATAGGTAAGGGGAGAAAGGCATGGCATTGAATCCCAGTCTGATCTTTTAAGAGTTCTCACTTCCCTTGAATTTATTTTTTGAAGGGAAAGCAGAACGTTAGCAGATTGGATTGAGAATATGTTGCTGCACGTTGGGCTGGGCTAGTGGCACAGCAGTGCCGGGGTGACTTGAGAGAGTTGTGAGATTAGGAACTGTTTTTCTTCCTGAATTTGTAAAGTCTGGTTCTATCAGGTGGGGATGCATCCCAGGGAGGGATCCACTGTAAAGTCGAGTGAAAGAAGGGGATTAGAGGAGTGCCTCTCAGGGTTGTCTCAAGAGCTCAACATACGAGTCCATGGTGCAGCACTAGTACCTGACACCATTTTATTCAATAACCATACAGATTTCTTTATTACCGAATTAGTAGCCAAATGACTTAAGGTTAACTTTTAACTCTCTATAAAAGGTAAGAGACAAATCCATTTAACTCTAAAATTTCTTACTTTCCCTAAAGCCACAATGTATAGTGCTTCATTCGCTGAATATAGCATTGAAGGTAGCATTGTTTTATATTGAGTCTTACACCTTGAATAACTTTCTGAGTGTAGAATATTGATTTTGGGGAAATACTTTTTTTTTCTGGCCACTCTGCACAGCATGTGGGATCTTAGTTCCCCAACCAGGGATTGAATCCGTGCCCCTTGCATTGGAAGCATGGAGTCCTAACCAGTGGAGTGCCAGGGAATTCCCAGGGAATGCTTTTAAGTTTGACTTGTTTTATAAAGAACCTAGAGTTTTCCCATTAATTAATTAATTATTCAGTAATTAATTATTGAAGGATAATTGGTATACAGTAATATTACATAAGTTACAAGTGTGCAATATAGTGATTCACAATTTTTAAAGGTTATACAACATTTATAGTTGTTATAAAACATTGGCTATAGTCCCTTTGTAGTATAGTATATCCTTGTAGCTTATTTTATAGGTAATAGTTTGTACCTCCCATTAATTTAGATTCTCAATCTTTCATCAGGAATCTTTATGTTATTTGATGGAAAACTGTATTAACCATTATTCATAAAAGCTTACTGAACAAACATAACTTATTTTCAAAAACACAAGAAGCCATAAATAATGCCTCAAATGATTCAAATGAACTTTGATGGAGTTCACTTACTTTATTTGTTGCAAAAATGTTTGCAGTAGGAATTTGTTATTTTAATTAATGAAGTTCTAACACATGATCGGCTGCTTTTCTAAAGTTATTTGTTCTTCTGCGTGTGTGTGTATGTGTGTGTGTGAGAGAGAGATGTGTGATGTTAAAACTGGAATAGTCTGCTACCCAGAAAAAAAAAATCAATCTAGGATTGCTAATCCTAATTACCAGACAAATCTAGTCTTATTTGACTCTGTAAATTGTCTGCCTTTAAACATTAATGCTAGTGGAATAGGTAGTTTAACTCTTCAAATCAAGATATACAATTTCCAGTTACTTGGAATATTTTTACTTCTTAATTTTTAGTATTTCATAAAAGACCTTTTAAAATATAGTTTATACTAATTTGTATTATTTCCTAATTTTGAATCTGCATCCACATAGTGGTCAGTTGGTATAATAAAGAATAATACTTGATTCTTTTATATCCTTTGGTGTTGGTCCTGAGCTGACTCAATAACTTTCTATTTACCTTGCAACTAATTAACCACCTCTTATTCTATGGGATAGGACCTTTCACTTCAACCTTATGAAATTATTTTCTTCAGTTTTAATGTCTTATTTCTTCTCTATTTAATTAACATGAGGTCAGAAGCTCTTTGTTAAAATCTTATTTAATTGGCTTCAGTCATGGTAGGAAAGGGGTTCTGCATCAGGCCCCCCGCAAGTCTTCTTACTCCATACAGATGCCCAAATAGTGGATGGAACCTAATGAGTGATTCTTCCATGAATTTATTTCCCTTTTCATGCAGTCTGTTCTGACAGGATGACTTTTGACATTGAGAAATAAAGACATAAGCTAACCATTTTTAAATTGTAATATGCCAATGGCCAATCATTTAACATAGTCCCCTATTTGAGAATGTGAGACAGGTAAGGCAGAAGAAACTGAGGACCAAGGGGATTGCTTTAATTCTCATCAAGTAGTAGAGTCAGGGTTAGAACCCAGATCTTAGGATTCTAAGATGTTACCATACACGGTTGACCTGTATTTATTTTTTTTCTGGTATTAGCAAGGGCATGTTTTAGGGGCCATGGTTATTGAGTGAACTTTTGTTGTTCATTGTTTTAATAAACTCATATGGACCTGTTACCCATAAATTACCTGCATCAAGCTAATTAAAATGCCAAAAAATGTTAAACCTTCGAGAGAATCGATTTCTCACCCACAGGACCAATCTCATGGTGTTCTGAGCGCTAAGAGGAAATACCTAGACCCTCTGATGGTTAGTACACTCTTTATCAGGAAGGTACCTTACCCTACTTCTTTTCTTTCTGTGAGAAATGAGATTTTTGATTGCTTTCTTTAACTGTCTTTGGTGGAATCACCAAAAATACAGTAATCAATTGACTTCACAGTGTGAATTAGATTTGTTAAAGCCCCAGAGAAATCTTCTCGTGTGCCTAGTTATTATGCATGGCCTTATTTTTGTAGATAAGGAAAGCTACCAAAGTGGTCAGCCAACATTTCCAAGAAAACTTTCTGACAGTTGATCTTCAAATATAGGTTTCTGATTGCACTTTGGTGAAAGTCTATGCAGAGAAAGTCAGTTTATTTAGCCAGTTATCTGTTGAAGTACACTAATGTCCTTGATGAGTGCATTTTTGTTTTTAGAGTTGGTGCCACTTTTAGAATAAAATGAAGCAATTATGTGCTCCAGTAACAATAGGATTCTGAGCTTTTTTTAGAGTTAGGGTCTTCTGTGGCCACTAGCTCTTTTGTCCCTGTCACTACCACACCCAGATATTTGCCAAATATCTCATTCACATTTGAAAGCTTCATGATTATTAAATATAATGTTTAAGTAATTCTGTGGATTTTCTTACTACTGAAATCTTTGCACTGATGTCTGATTTGCCCCTCTAGAACACCATTTATAAGAGGTTTGTATAATAATTGTGCATGAATATATAGTCAAAGCGCAAAATAACGAATGGTGACCGTACCATGAAAATGTCAGACACAAAGCACCCCAGAGGGGAAGGTTGGTTTCTATCTAACAAGCTGGAAGTTATAAATTGGCATTTGTCTTTCAACAGGGACACTAGGTTTTGTACCCTCTCTGGGCAGTGAGTGCTGTGTTTGACAATTCATTTCTGAGTCCAGGAGTTGTAGCGAGAAAGGTTTTTTGGAGGAAGTGACATCTAAGCTGGAACCTGAAGCATGAGAGGCAGGTGAGCAAGCAAGAGGGTAGGGGCAAGAGGAGGTTTGGGCTGCTGAAAAATTGTATGGAAAGGCCTGGTAAGAGGAGATACTGCATGTGAAGGGAACAGAAGTTAAGCAGTTATGTCTGGAAACACAGGATTTAGGGAAAGGAAAAAAAAAAAAAACGACTCACAGACAGCCTGAAAAGGAGGGCAGAGGCCAGATTATGAAGGTCCTTGTAAGCAGTGTCACCCGTCAGAAGGACACACCAGCATCTGAGAAGCAGTCTGGGGAAAAAAGATAATTGGGGAAAGGTGATCTGACCAGATATTTGTCATTAAGGAAAGAAAGTTTATTTTGTTTACCTATAATGGCATTAGTGTTTTGTTGTTTTTGCTTTTGTTTTTGTTTCTTTAAAGAGAGCCTTAAAGAGGCATACTGAAATATGTACAAGTGAAATGATGTTTGGGATTGTTTCCAAAAAAACCCAGGGTAGAGGATAGATGAAATAGATTTCCCATGATGATCATTGTAGCTGATGAGGTTTGCTGTACTATTCTCTCTACTTTCAATACAACATTTGAAATTTTCTATTATAAGGTGTTTTGTTTTTGTTTGTTTTTTGTTTTTTTTAAGTCAAAATAAGCAATGGACTTTTGGCCAGAGGGAGCCATTTAAGGGCTTTAAGGAAGCCAGTAAAGCAGGAAATGGACTGGGAACAAAACCAGAGAGGGAGGGAGTGCTGCATTAAGTACTTGCTCAGTCCTTTTCCCACAGTGACTGTGGCGCTTCAGTTTCTCCTTGTGCAAGATTCATAACTTCAGGTCTTCTTAGTGACCTGTTCTCTATTATCCAGTTCTTCTTAATACTTTCACTTTGTATTCAGTAGTCCAAAATACTAGTAGTACCCGATACTCCTAGTACTACATCAGCTTTCTTTTTATTAAAAAAATTTTTTAGTGTATCTTTTTGGTGGATGGATTTAATCCATTAAAAATTTGTTGTAACTATTGATATGTTTGGACTAATTCACGCCCTCTGTAAGGAAGGGTGTTTGTGAGCTGAACTAAGCTAGAGAGAGCAGAGTTAGGTGGATAGATGGAAGATTAAAATGGACAGGACCTGGGCTGACTGGCAGGGCAGCAGAGGAGGGAGTTTGAAGCCCAGATGATAACTAAGGTTTTATTTACCCTACAAACACCCCCCCCAATGGAATTCCTTCATTTCCTTTAAAGATACCCCCCATCAACCCATCATCCTTTCTGACATTCTGAAGAAGTACCTCTAAAGTATATCAACATATTAACCAGAATGTCATTTTGGGGCTTGTTCAGTACAAGCCTTGGAAATGGGCTTGCAATCTTCTAATATCTTTATTGTTGTGGATTAAGCTACAGAAGAAAACAATGAAAACAAAAAACCAGAAAATGAAAAACTTCTAGGCTGCTACTTTGTTTCAATTTATTTTAAATATAGGTTTTTGATAACATTTAAAAAAATTTTCAAGTGAGTATTTATAGTCATACTTTTATTTATGTAGAGTCATCAATGAAAATTACATTTAATGGAAATAAGATTAAATATGGAATTACATCTTTTAACTTCCTGATACTAATTGAACATTGAGTTTATAGCATTTCCTGAGTACCTCTTGGCATGAGGTTCAGGTTTAGAGACAGTGCTTTTAATCATCCTGTGTTTTTCTGAACCTGCTTCACTCTGTAGAAAACAGTCTGACCATAGTTTACTCCCAAGGATAGACCAGTGCTAAACCTAATAGAATGATTTTCTATTCATTACTGATGAGTAGAACTTGGCATTTTAAAAAGCTGTTTAAAAAAAAAAAGACTATTCTAGTTTTTTAAATTTTTGTTTTCAGTTTTCATCTATATACCCTAGACTTTTAAAGTTTCTAAGACATATATATATGTTTCCCTCCCCACCCTCCCCATTTATGTTCATTATTTGAATTTTCTTTTTACTTTTACTTCTATCAGGTACATGGTTTTACTAAACTTCAAATGTTATTTCAGGCTCTTCTCTAATTTGTAAAAGTTGTTTTTGTTGCTCATTGGTCTTTTTAAGTGACTTCTGGGTGGAAGGGGAGAGTGGGAGTTACTTAATCAAAAACCTCCTGAGGATAGGAGCCAGCCTTCTCTTCTGCTACCTTCCTGAGCACTTAGAGCCAAATTCCACACAGAAGGGAAGGCCAGAAATAGTTCTCTCTTCTGGTTGGCTGGCCATTCATTTGCCTCACCTTTCAGGCTTTCAGCAGTGTTGCAACATTTGCTATATATTTAACCTTTGAGTATTGCTTATCTTGAGTTTGGTCGCTCTGTTTCATTAAACAGCTTTTTAAGTTTTCTATATCTGTAGTTTCTATCCTACCTATTTAAGATAAAATAAAATTTCTGCATTGAAAGTCAAATTGAGTTCTGAATCCTTATTAGATATTTGGTAGCTTCAGCTCTTCTGTCCCCACATAATATCTTTGTTTTTATTCTTCCTGTGTTTATATAATAATATTGCATCTTTAACCTTTTCTTAAATCCTCATGTGGGTTAAACATTTCTTAGAAGATGCACTGGGGTGATCAATTTTTTTAACAGTCCATTATGACTTCTAAAAAACAGAATAGAATTAGAATACTGTAAACATTCATACATTATTTCAATCTATTAGAAATGGAAAGGACTCAAAAGCAAAAATCCACAACTGAGTATGGGAGCATTTTTGGTGGAATTCCTTTTTAGTTTAAAAAAGTTATATTTGTGGGACTTCCCTGGTGGTCCAGTGGCTAGACTTCACGCTCCCAATGCAGGGGGCCTGGGTTTGATCCCTGGTCAGGGAACTAGATCCCACATGTCACAACTAAGAGTTCGCATGCTGCAACTAAAAGGTCCCGCATGCCGCAATTAAGACTGGGAGCAGCCAAATAAATGAATAAATATTTTTTAAAAAGTTATATTTGTGCAGGTTTCTAGAAGCTATTTATTGTAATTGGGTCTCAGCAGGTTGGAACATAGATGTTCTTGATGTTCTTTGACTTGATGGTGTACCGATTTTTTTTTCTGATAATGAGTATTCATTTAAAAATTTTAAATTGAGTGTTGCCTCATAAGCCTGGTGATCTAACTTTGAATAACCCTCCTGTTTTATTTTTCTTCATAGCACTATATATATATATTTTTTTAAATAAATTTATTTATTTTTTTTGCTGTCTTGGGTCTTCGTTGCTGTACGTGGGCTTTCTCTAGTGGGCGACTGGTGGGGGCTACTCTTCGTTGCGGTGCACGGGCTTCTCATTGTGGTAGCTTCTTTTGTTGTGGAGTACAGGCTCTAGGTGCTCCGGCTTCAGTAGTTGTGGCACGTGGGCTCCGTAGTTGTGGCTCGCGGGCTCTAGAGCGCAGGCTCAGTAGTTGTGGCTCACAGACCTAGTTGCTCCGTGACATGTGGGATCTTCCCAGCCCGGACCGGGGCTCAAACCCATGTCCCCTGCATTGGCAGGCGGATTCTTAACCACTGTGCCACCAGAGAAGCCCCAAAACGCAACAGTCTTAAGCATATACTTTTTATTGCCGTTAATTGAGGCTGAGTGAAGACATGAAATAAAGAGATTTCAGTAAATACATATTTCTGTGAAAACAGCAGCAACAACTATATGTGGTTTCCAATACTTTTAGCTATAAAATGACACATTGGTAATGAAAATGTTTTTAATGTGGCCTCTACACAAATGTAGGAAGGAAAAAAATCTCATACTCCTGCCATTTGGACAACCATTCTTAATATTTTAGTATACTTGTGCACTGACTGTTCTGTACGTGCATTTTTTACATATTTGAAATTGTATGAACCAAAATTAACTCTGTCAATACTTCTATAGTTAAAATAGTCATTAGCATTTTCCTGATTATAAGACTGATTAATGTGGAAAATTAGAAAATACAATCCAGAATAAAGAAAAAAATTAAAATCACCCATAAATTCATCAAGCAGTATTACTATTCGGTATATTTTCTTCAGACTTTTAAAAATATATATGTAACGTACGTCTGTACATTGCTGAAATCATACTGTAATATCCTCATCATTAAAATCTTAAACATAATTTTAATAAATTATTTGAGAATACAGTTGTATCTAGATATATGGGTGAATACTTTTATCATAGAAAATTTGGAGAAAATAGGAAAGTACCAAATAAAACAAAAATAATTGGTAAATCTCACGACCAGCATTAACACCTTACCTTTATTTTGGTGTATTTATTATTAACTTGTTTTTTAAAATGTCATACATTTACATTTTAAGAAAATAAGAATATGGTACCGTTTTTTTTCCCCCCCCGGTACGCGGGCCTCTCACTGTTGTGGCCTCTCCCGTTGCGGAGCACAGGCTCCGGACACGCAGGCTCAGTGGCCATGGCTCACGGGCCCAGCTGCTCCGTGGCATGTGGGATCTTCCCAGACCAGGGCACGAACCCGTGTCCCCTACATCGGCAGGTGGACTCTCAACCACTGTGCCACCAGGGAAGCCCAGTACTGTTTTTTAAACAGTAAGTTTAATGCAGTTCATGGATCCTTCAAAATGTCTACTGTAGACATTTAGACTGTTTTAATGTTTCACTGAATGTATTTTTGGATAATGTTTTTTCTGTATTTAAAACTTGTTCCAAATAAATTGTTAGTAATAGTTATTATAATATGTCAAGAAGTATAAGCATTTTTTTAAACTCATCATGTGTTTAAAAAGAGAGATTTTCAAAAAAATTGTACCGATTGATGATCCTACCAGTAACTCGTATTTTGTATGCTTCTTTCTGATTACAGCTTAAACCACATTTTAATGGGCTTTGTTTCAAGGTGACTTCCCAGTATTCTCATCCATGGGTTACAATCGGGTAGAAGCTTGTGTATTTAATCTGTCAGTGAGAAGTTCTGTAGGAAGTTTTTGTTTTTAGAAATTGGGAGACATTTAGTCACAGAAATTCTTTTCTTAGGATTTGTCAGAGGAGGTGTAGAAAGTAAGGCAATGAACTCTGGCAATTTTATCCTTTACTTCTGTTTCCTTTCCTGACCATTCTTCACTCACTGCATGGATAAACCAGCAAAAATCATTCTCTGTTCCTGTTGTCTCTTTCCATGTTCTCCCAGTGGCTTTTGAGGGTGGACTTCAGGGCTTGGGTTCATGAAATCACCTGCCCTTACTGCAAAGATTGTGAGAATGAAAAGCTGACTTAATCTGCAAATAGAGAGGCAAGGCCCACGTGAAAGCCTTGATTAAATAAATCATCATACTTCAAGGATTTTACATGTTATTTGTATAGAACCTATCTATATGTTATAGTTATATATTTATTTATTTACATATAATAACCATTTCTGCTAAATAGAATATCTGACTTTTTCATATGCTGAATTAATTTTACTGTGGTTGTATGTACTATTGCTTGGGTAGAAATGTTTCAGTAAAGGTGGTCCCCAGACTTTCAAAACTATGTTGCTGTGTAACAGTGCCAGCCCCCAATCCCTACCAGTTTTTTGGTTTTCTAGCCAAATCCTCTGGACTCTCCTGGTTTTGATGACAAGGATTAATGCTCACCTACAGTGCCCCTCTGGACTCCCCAAGCTGTAAGTGCCCTTTTATGGAACATGTCTTACTAGGAGCCACTTAAGTGCATCTCTAATGTCTATACTTTTCCATATTGTCTTTCTCTTTTAAGGCTTCCTTGTAAAAACTCTGACTCTTGTACTGTTATCCCTTTTCTTTCCAAACTCTCTTCCCTCTTTTTCTAATAATCTCCTGGAGGGACAGCTTGGGTGTATTGGAATTCCTCATATTATGGTATTATGGTATTCCTAAAAGAAATACAAAATAAGAACTGTGTATCCTGTTCTAGATTTTTGCTTAAGAGAAACAGGAAGTTGGCTAAGGGTCACTACGAAACCAGTGGTGTGCAAAAACTCACTCTATGGTCTTTATTATACCAACAGCCGCCTACGCTTTGTGGTGGAGTGCTCAAGCTTCATACAGGGGACATTTCATAGAGTAGGCAACAAAAGACACATTTGTTTATTAAACTTTGCAACTTTGTGAACCAGCGCAGTTGGTCACAAAAGGAAATAAAACTCTTGAGTGAGCTGTTCTCCGTGCTTTGAGAGAGAAATGCCTCAAAACATTTTGACACAGCTGAAGGTTCCTGGATCACTTGCTCTTGCTAAAGACATTGAGATTTAGTTCTGAACAGCCTCATTTTCCCTAGCAGACCATGTCTGTTGACAGTTATTCTGAAAATCCAGATATTCACTAATATTTCACAAAACAATATTTAAATACTATGGTGTATAAACCAAATTTATTTCCTTCAAGTGAAATTTTTTAAATATGCAAACTTTCTGGTGAAAATTATAGAAAGGGACACTTTGTGAGTTTCTTCTTTTCCTTAATTTATTAAGATAAGTTAAAATTTGATAGATAAATATTTTATAGATCTATTTCAAGTCCCAATATAACAGTCACTTGTATTCCTTAAAATTGTTGAAATGGCATTGTTAGACTCAGGATTTTAATCTTTTTAGTTACTCTTTTGCTGCCTCTTCCCCACGTGTGCCATTCTTTATGTTGCAGTTATATGCAGAAACCAAAGCCTAGGTTGGAAGCATTGGTCAAATAAGTGCTTTTGAGAAAGAAATAATTTATTTAAATACAACATAGTAGTTTAAGTTCTGGAAGCCAAATATAGTGACCTTAATGGGTTTGGAGAAGGTATGGCTTTTTATAGCCTCATACCATTTGAAAGCAATGGCTTATTCGGCCAGTCATTGCAAAAAAACCTTTTTGTGGTTGGCATAAGAGAATGAGAAATGAGGGCTTTATACAGACCTTTCTGGGTCTTCCATGCTTGCTTTCTTTTCCTACTTTGTCCTTTCCTTATATGAAACGGTGCTCTGCCTTGAGGATGCCAGATGGGCTGCAGCACAGGACTTTAAAACCCAAAGAGTTGTCTAGCCTTCCTGCTCCCCACTTGCCTTTGCCCTCTACCAAAGCCTGTAGAACACCACACCTAAATTGCAGCAAGCAGATGGGACTAACCTGCTGAAGGTGCAGATTCTAGAAGCTTCCTTTTCCTTAATTTTTCAGCGTTTAATTCTTGCTAACAGGAAGTGTTCCCCTTAATGTCTTAGGATATATTAAGCGATTTTTTGCACTTGTTTCATTGGTACAGAGTACTAAGCAGAAATATAATAACAAGTAACCCATTGTATTTTAAATACATATTGAACTGTCCTAATTCTAGACTTTAGACCTCTATAAGGAAATTGTGTTAAAGTGTACCTAGGTGCAGTTTCTGAAGCAGCACTGGGGATTGAGTAAGCTTCCTGTCCTTAGGCATCTGCCTCTGTTTACAACTACGAAATGTACTAAGTGTACTAACCGCAGGCTCCGGGTTAAATGTTTCTGCTGAAGTCTCGCCTTTGCCTCCACACTAGAGCAGGATTATTTAACTCCTTTCTATGGATTCTTGCTTAAAGGTGATTGCACTCAAATCTCAAAACAAAGTGTTAATATTGTCTTCTAATGTACTAGTGAACAGCAAGCAAAGTTTCAAGATGTCATTTTTTTTGAATACTCATTTAAATAGCCTGTTAATATTATTTTAGGCAAACTTTTGAAATTGTATAAAATATACACAAAGTTTGGTCACCATGTGGTAGAGGGAGAAATCAACAGGTGTATTTTATAATAATCTGAAAGGCATGTAGTAAAGGAGCTTTATTAGAGGAAAGAATTATGAAATTATTTTTAAGGAACTATCCTTTTTTTTTTCTTCTCATGGTTTTCCTATAATATTTAAGATACTATGCTTCCAACAAATCTAGAAAATTTGTTGTTGTTGTTGACAAAGAAATATACTGTTGACTTTGTGATCTATTTATTTATTTAGCATGAGATCTCTAATATAGTTTAGAAAATGTTGTGTGGTTTGGGAGTATAGTGTTAAACTCTCAGACCTAGCTTCCACATTTCTCTCTTTCTCAAACCAGCCACTGTTGTTGGGAGAATATGTAAGCTCCACTGTCATTTAAAAATATTAAATGGAGTAGTTTTTTAATGGTTTTCAGAAACCTCTCACTTCAGTAGGTAATCTGTGCAGACTCCTATTACAGAGTAATAAGTATTAAAACCTACGGGAATCAGTTTCTAGGTATATAAACCTTTGAGGTATATAAACCTTTGGGGTATATAAGGAAAGCTAGGAATGGAGAAACATAATCACCACTGTTGTTCAGTTAGGCTGTTAAATTTAACCTTTGTGATAAAGCCCCCAGAGTGTTTCTACTAAACCAGTGCCAGCAGCTTTTGTTTGACCATTAAACATGGAGCCGGTGGTGCCAGTTAGCGCAGAATGATTCTCTGACCAAACATCTCTCTGGCAGGGTTGCTCAGGAATTAACGGAATCACAGTTCAGGTTGTTAAAAGTACAAATGTCTTTGTTTAAATTATTGGTGACTTCTTTTGCTTACCTGCTAAAGTAGTTATAAGCATTTTACCACAAACACAAACCTTCAACCCACCTTACTTATTCTCCGGGGTCATGGGTTTATCATACTGGCTGTAAATTCATAAAGGGGTGGGAAGTAAAATATGCCTGCCTTGTTCTTTTTTCTCAACACTGAAAACACCCAGGCACAGGAGGAAGAAACCACCTGGAAAGCCCATCCACCCCCATCCTCCAGAAGTTCTCTAAGCTCCTAAATGTATCAGGAATGGAGGTGGGGAAAGGGGTTTGGGGCAAGCATAATCCAGTATTTGGGGAAAATGTGTGATGTTCCCCCACTCTACCCCTTAATTCTCAAAACCTCTGATTTAGGGTATTTCCCAAAGAAATACAAAGGATTATTTAAATATTCCCTAGTCTTTCACCTTGTTTTACAGCCCTCTTCTCTCTTCAGGGTCCTGTCTGTGTGTTTACTTATCTAATCTAATCTGTTCATCTAGCTGCTCATTCCTTTATTTATTCATTTGTTCGTTCATTCTCCTTACCATGTGTTCCACATTATACCAGGGATTGTTAAATTGTCTTTCTCTGGGTCTCCACCTCTCTTTAAGATTCCTCTCCTGGAATCAGATCTGATCTTCGGAATTCTCCAGCCACAAATAAAAAGATGAACAGGAAATAGAAGCCAAAATTTAAAACATCCTATGAAACATTTTGCATGTCAGATTTTAGTGAAGGTACTTTATTCTGTCAGAATTGGTGATGTCACAAACAGTTGCTCTAGGCTGAGTGCTGTACCACCCTCTCAGTCTGCCCTGTGGACTGCAGATTATCCCTTCCTGTGAAATACTCCCAGTCCCACAATTTGTTTTCAAATTTGCACAGCTAATATTTGCTCTGTGTAAATAAGTAGTATGCATTTCAACAAGTATTAAATGGTCTACCTTGCCAGTTAAAGTGATCAATTTTTTTTTTTTTTTTTTTTTTGGTGAGAAAGAAAACAGATCGTCTCTTTTTCCTTGGGATCCAACTCCTAGTAAATTTTGATGAATTTTGTTAGAAAATCCTTCTGTTTTTTATCACTTCATATTATTTAGTTACAAGTTTATTTTTGGAGCAGTTTACACAAATTTTGTGAAACAGTTTGCATTTTATTGGCTTATTCTTGATCCTGTCTGTAGAAAACTTTGAAAAGTGTATATTTCCAAGTCACTGCTAAAGAAGTGCTCAGCTGGTAAGTACAGCACTTTAAAGGGATAAGTGAGCCTGGAATATAATAACAGAACATGGGTTAGTCCCTGGTTTCTAATTCTTTAGAAACCATATATCTCCATGGGCTATAGCTTTATTTATTTATTTATTTTTGGCTGTGTTGGGTCTTTGTTTCTGTGCAAGGGCCCTCTCTAATTGCGGCAAGCGGGGGCCACTCCCCATCGTGGTGCGCGGGCCTCTCACTGTCGTGGCCTCTCCTGTTGCGGAGCACAGGCTCGGGGCGCGCAGGCTCAGCAGTTGTGGCTCACGGGCCCAATTGCTCCGCGGCATGTGGGATCCTCCCAGACAGGGCCCGAACCTGTGTCCCCTGCATTAGCAGGCAGACTCTCAACCACTGCGCCACCAGGGAAGCCCTGGGCTATAGCTTTAAAAAAAACTTAATTGAGTTATAACTTTCATCCTATAAAATTCATGTGTTTTAAGGATACAATTAAATGATTTTTAGTAAATTTACAGAATTGTACAACCATTGTCACGATCTAATTTTAGACCATTTCCATCATTCCCCCAAAGAAACTTCCAGCCTGTTTGCCGTCACTCTCCATTCCCACCAACAACCACTATTGATAGGCTGAGTCTTTCTTTTATAACAACTGGATACAGAACTATAGTTGCCCAGTCTACCTTAGCGTGAGATAGTAAATTAGTACCAAAAATCAAAGTGTCTATTCTCTACCCGAGCATATCTCTTCCAGAGTTCAGAATTACAGTCATGGGTAGCTGTTTTTTCAATTCTATCTTTTAAATTAAAAAAAAAAAAGTTTTCTTTCCCCCAGTCCATTCTCAGAATAGTGTCACAAGCCACCTTACCCACCTGTCCGTTTCCCTAATTTAAATCTATCATACTTGTACAGATGTGGGACCTGTAATGGTATGACAAGGACTCTTTTCCATGTTCCTTTTGTTGGGAAAGTATTTCACAAATATATGCAATAATTTTTGAATAAACAGTGGATCTTCTTTTCAGTTTTCAAGAACTTGTTAGTAAAAATATTTAACAAATTTTATGGGTGTTTCTGAAATTAGAATGCCATGACTCACAAGGCACCCTTGTTTATGTAAGCATATTAATGCCTATCCATTTTAGGCAGGAGGATTTTTACAGGTAAATTTAGCTCTAAGAATGTAAATAAGGAGAAGCTAAGATGTCTTGGTCTCTGCAAAAAGTTTTATAGGCATAAAACTTCTTAGCTAAAGTGAATGCTGTTAACATAGCAATATACCTATATTATAAATGTAATATAGTGGTTTGTTAGTTACAGTAATTATAATTAAATGGCAAGTATGGGTAACAGGGAAATACTTAACAGGCTCCTTCCCTCTCCCCGCCAAGAGAGGTGATTTATATATTAATTTTTTTCTAAGTTTATATTAATTTTTGCAAAATTATGAAGATTTTAAAATGCCTGTAATGTTATCTGGAGACTTTCCTATGTATTTTATGTATCTCTCTGTTTTAAAAAAGCTTGTCATTGATTGTCATTGATTGTCTCAATCTTTTTTTTTTTAATTAATTAATTTATTTATTTATGGCTGTGTTGGGTCTTCGATGTTCCGTGCAGGCTTTCTCTAGTTGCGGCGAGCGGGGGCTACTCTTCCTTGCGGTGCGCGGGCTTCTCATTGCGGTGGCTTCTCTTGTTGCGGAGCACGGGCTCTAGGCGCGCAGGCTTCAGTAGCTGTGGCATGCGGGCTCAGTAGTTGTGGCTCACGGGCTCTAGAGCACAGGCTCAGTAGTTGTGGCACATGGGCTTAGTTGTTTCCTCAGCATGTGGGATCTTCCCAGACCAGGGCTCGAACCCGTGTCCCCTGCGTTGGCAGGTGGATTCTTAACCACTGTGCCACCAGGGAAGTCCTAATCTTTTTCACTGACTATATTGTTGATTGTTGACCTATAATATGTAATGCACTAGAGGTAGTGATGTGGTATTAAGAACAGGGACTCCTGAGGTTGGATTCCTGATTCAAATTTGAGCTCTGCCACTTCCTACCTGTCTGACCTTGAGCATCTCACTTATCTCCATTTCTTTTCTTTAATATATTTCCTAGCATTGTTATGAGGAATAATTAGATATTACACAAAGCACAGTACCTGGCACATAGTAACATTTGCTGAGGACTATTATATTGTGGCCATTTTATTCTACAACTTGACTTTTTAATGGCTTTACACGGTGACCACTGGGTTTTCTGTTTTAAGGGCTGAGAAAGCTTAATGTCTGTTAAGAAACTCATCAGCTCTTTTGTTTCCATTGATCTTCAGCTCTGTTTCAGGACCTTGTTTTTCTTAAGCCTTTAAACAACTCCTAAATCTCTTTCATTCAGAATTGCAGTTTGTAAATGTTAGCACCACATTGTCTTTGGTCAATGTTTAACCTCTATCTTTAACAGATTACATCTTTTTAAACATTGAAACCCACATATAAACTTAGATAAGTTTCCTTAATTTTTAAACTACATTTACATGTTTAATACATCTTATCTTCTTAACCACTGCAAACGCACAAGGAGGCCAACATACAAATTTAACAAATTTGACAAGCAAAGCATTTCTAAGCCCGGCAGCTGGAGCTCATGTCTGCATTTAACCTCTCCTGTGGGATGCTGTTCGTGAGCTTCAGATCAGAACTGGGAGTGAGCCATGATTCTCACACTTGCACCTTTTCTTCGAGCCTTGAACCTCTGTCATGTGGCCCCTTTGCTATTTTTTTTTTGGTAAACCATAACCTCTGATATGAATTACTGAGGTCCTACACCTCCTATTCATATCTAAGTTTGTACTTAATTGGATACTGCATCCTTCTTATAGTATTAATATACTTGTCTCACAATTCTGTAGTTACTATATCAAAATACAGTATTAACATGGCTATAATTTATTTAATCCCCTGTTGTTGGATATTAGTCTGTTTCCAATTTGCTCTTATAAATAACTGTTGAAAGCATATTTGTAGAAACATTTTGTGTACATGCTTATTTCCTTGGGATAAATTCCCAAAATAGAATAACTGGGTACCATTACCTCAATATTGGTTGTATAATATAGTCTAATGTCTACTGGTACAAACCTTCTGCTGCCCCCATTTTCACTCCCTGATGAACCTTAGAATTATTTTTTGTCAAATTACAGGAAAAATACTCTTGGGATTATTAAGAGAAAATGACTAATGTTGTATACTAATATGGTAAGATCAAACCCTTTATGGTATAATAGAGGTGAAATAAAACATAGAAGCAAAATTATGTATTTTCTTGTAATTTGACAGAAAGATCCTGAAGTTCCCTTAGGGGTGAAAAGTGGAGGATTTTTTCCACTAGATATTAGAACACATATTACACAGCTAAAATAGTGGTATTGGCATTGAAAGAGCACAGCTATATACATACTTCTGTTCCTACTATTGAATACTTTCTCTCCCCCAAATCAAGTGGATACTGAATTTTATCAACTGCCTTTTTTAACTTCACTCAAGATGATCATATCTTTTCTGTTTACATTTCTTTTTTGTATTTAATAAAGTACAAATTAGTCATTTCCTAATTTGAAACCTTCCTTGTATTTCTGGAGTAGATCATACTTAGTTCTTAAAAACAAAAACAAAACGTAGTAAAACAGTATCACTGTACTAAAAGTTTCAGAGTTTCACAGTTGCCTTCAAAAGAAAGATTAATCTATAGAGATCTTGAACTTTTAAAATATTATCTAGACTAACTCCCAGTATATTGCAATGTAAGAGAACTTGGAAATCTTTTCATCTGCTTTGTGCTCTGACAGAGGACCCTGAACAAGTGACCTAATGGGATTGCCATTCCTCAAGAGGAACTGTTGCGGCTTTTGTCACTCTCCAGATCCTTTACTGGTAGGAAAGTCTCACCATAGGAATGAGTATGTTGTAATCATCATCTTGATGATAAACATTGCATCTCAAGATTGGCTGACACATGATGAATGTGCTTTGTATACTTAATCCTCTTGATGAAACCCCAAGGAAAATAACAATCTCGCCACTAATATTGATAAATGGGCCTTGTACTCACAGAGTGCTATTGCTCCCAGGAGCACAAAGCTCTTCAGGATTAATTATTTCAGTCATTCTCACAGTTGTCCTAGGAGGTGGATGGCTGAACGCTTCCTCTTTAAAAAAAAAGGTAACTGTTCTCTTCTGTTCTACATTCTGTGTTCTAGAACTAGGTAGCTATCTTTTCAAAGACCATCTGTATGTCCGCTGGTGGACTTGGGTTTCAAAATCAACAAGCTTCTTTCCCCTGTAGACACCAGGCTCGGAGCAGATGTGTAGTAGTAAAGTTGGACGGAATTTGGATAATAGTTTGGCAAAATGCTATGAGTGGTGTAGCCTGAATTCGTAACGAGAGACAGGCAGTGGCTGAGTTAGTGCTTTGGTACCTCCGTTAGAAGTAATTGTCCATGGTGTTGAAGGTTTGTTTTTGAAAATGCCTTACTCAGGCACCTCTTCATTATACTTGTCCTACAACACTGAGCTAGGGCAATATAGAGAATCTCTGTCAGTCTTCTTTTACAGAGAGGGGCCCTGGTCCTTTCTCACCCTGCTCTGATGCATTAGTATCTGGGGGCTTTTCACAGGGGCAGAACAGTAGAAAGGTGAGAGGTCCAAAATTTTTGGTACTACCCCTTAGCCAATCTCCGTCTCTTCTGTTTCCCTGCCAGGCTAACTTTCCTCTTGCTTTCACTTCCTCGGAAATGGACAGTGGCTTTCTGTGGACACTTCTTTAGGGATACAGCTAAGGCTACATTTTGATCTAGTGATCCACCTGAGCTTTCTTCGTCTTAACAATATGCCAGTTAGTCTTCTCCAAAGTTCTGCTATTTTAGTTCCATCTCTTCAGCTAGGCTTCAAGCTCTTTGGGTGAATGTTCAGGTCAGTGTTTTTCTTTTTTTTTTTCAAACTCCTTTTAATTGCACCCACATATTCCTCAGTGCTGGGACATTTAGGTGCACAATAAACATTTGTGGTTGATCATCTATTTGCCATTCACAACTGTCAAGAAATACTGCTTGTCCATACTGACTGTGCCATTTTAACTTTTTTTTTTCCTTTTTCTTTTGTTAAACAAAGGCCTAGCTGTCACCACTTTGAGTTTTTCCTCCTCCCTATTTTTCTCCCCTGAAGTTACCCTGAAGGGGAGGTCTTTAAAATGAAAAGGATTGTGCTTAAGTTGTGCAGTGTACCCTGGGTGGGGACTAATTACAAGGTTTGAAAACTTCTTCAGGCAGCTGGGTTCTGGATCGGGCCGAAAATACTGCTTTCCTAAATTGACAACAGCTGGGGCCGTGTTGCTGGCACATATAAAAGAGGTGGTGCTGGTGCTCTGTGTTGTGGAGAAATCTTCACTCTTTAGAGCCTGTGGAGCTTTAAGCAGAGGGCACCTTTCATCACTGGTGTCGTGGTGGGTAAGTGCCCCGAGCTGGTCCTCTGGGTCCGCATTTCTGTTGTTTGGTAGAAATTGTGGTGACTGTATCGAAATGTTGTCAGTTACTAATTTACCATGTTAGTTGTAGTGAATTATTTTATCCTTCCAGTAAGGAGTAGAATTTCTCCCTAAATGGGCATAGCTAATAAGGCTTTGTGTATCTTTTCACTGTGTTATTTTGAAGGCTGTCAGCTTTCCTTCTGTATGGTGTGCATCTCTGTATATAAAAGGATAAACAGAGGTAGTGCGATTTAAAGTATCTTGAATGTGTAGTTCTTGAATATGTTCTGAAAAAGAGTCACTTAAAAAGATTCCAGTTTTTAATATGAAAGTAGAAAGTTGACCATTTTGACAAATGCAGAGACTAACAATTATTCTATGCATGTAGGCAATTCATCACAGTTTTTTATCCTTTAAGGTTCATAGAAAAGACAGTCTTAGGAAGGAATGATGTAATCTCTGGGTGGGTCTAGCTTATTATGACCTCATGGTTTGCAACAAGTGATAGTGTCTGATGAAGTGTTTGCAATGCTGGGTCCTGACTTTTATTTATAGAAGTTTAAAAGGAATTGTTTATTAAAATTTTCCTATTTATACTGACATCAGCTCAAAAAGAGAAGAATTCCAAGGTGAAACAATTCAGTGTTTTATTTTTATTTATTTATTTTTAAATTTTATTTATTTTTGCCTGTGTTGGGTCTTTGTTGCTGTGTGTGGACTTTCTCTAGTTGCGGCGAGCGGGGGCTACTCTTCATTGTGGTGCGCGGGCTTCTCATTGTGGTGGCTTCTCTCGTTGCGGAGCACGAGCTGTAGGCACACAGGCTTCAGTAGTTGTGGCACATGGGCTCTGTAGTTGTGGCTCACGGGCTCTAGAGCAAAGGCTGAGTAGTTGTGGCACACGGACTTAGTTGCTCCGCGGCATGTGGGATCTTCCCAGACCAGGGCTCGAACCCGTGTCCCCTGCATTGGCAGGTGGATTCTTAACCACTGTACCACAAGGGAAGTCCCTCGATGTTTTATAAATAAACTCCATCTCAGCAGCTTTAACTATGTTCTGATGATACATTTATAAAGCAAATGGCTTTGGTATTTGTTTCCTTATTTTGATAATGTTTTTGTTTTGGATGCTTGACAACTGGACAAGCACAGTTTCTGAACATAGTTCTGTTTTGTTTTTACAGCTGGGATAGCAACATCTTTGGGGGAAAGAAAATTGGCTTCCTTTCCTGAGAGCGGTGAATGTACAGCAGATGGTTGTCCAGGAGGAACCGTAGTCCGATGGAGACCCTCTATGTTTTGTACTAGGAAACAGAATCAGTTGTAAGAGTCCATGTTGATCTTGGCAGTAGAAGGATTAAAAAAAGTTGAGTTTCCACAAAGAACAAGAACTTTACCATCTCCTTTTTGGTCTGAAGACCGGAGGACAATGGATATCATAGAGACAGCAAAACTTGAAGAACATATGGAAAACCAAACCAATGATCCTGCAAACACTTACACAAGACCTGCTGAACCTGTTGAAGAAGAGAACAAAAATGGCAATGGTAAACCTAAGAGTTTATCCAATGGGTTGCAAAAGGGCACCAAAGAATACCCGGACTATATCCAAATTGCTATCCCCGTGGAATCGAGGAACCAGTTTCCCCTAGAGTGGTGGAAAACGGGCATTGCCTTCGTGTACGCTCTTTTCAACCTCGTCCTGACAACCGTCATGATCACGGTTGTGCACGAGAGGGTCCCTCCCAAGGAGCTCAGCCCTCCACTCCCAGACAAGTTTTTTGATTACATAGATCGAGTGAAATGGGCATTTTCTGTATCAGAAATAAATGGAATTATATTAGTTGGATTATGGATCACCCAGTGGCTATTCCTGAGATACAGGTAAGTAAGGTCTAACATGTTTTGGGGATTGGCCATGAGTTTATATTTTAGTGAGCCGGTGTGTAATTGAAATGATCTTTCTCGGTTTTATCTGATAAATCCAGTCTTATCCAGGCACTTAATGAAAATAATCAATAGAAAGATCTACAGCCTTGAGTAAATCCAGTCATTATTCCATAAGCATTTATTGAGCAACTGTATGAAAGTGGCAGCTGTGTGTGAAGGTGCAGAAGTACTGTGGTGGATGATTCAGACTTTGTAAATTTAAGGTGCAGTTCTAATTTCAAGCAACTTGGCACTATGGTATTTGCATGATACGTTAAGAGCCTTGGAAAGGAAAAACATTCACTTCATCATGCTTGTGTTATTCCAGGCTCTTGACAGGTGGGGAAA
Organism: Hyperoodon ampullatus; assembly: GCF_949752795.1. Taxonomy (NCBI): domain Eukaryota; kingdom Metazoa; phylum Chordata; class Mammalia; order Artiodactyla; family Ziphiidae; genus Hyperoodon; species Hyperoodon ampullatus. The sequence goes on along the minus strand of NC_136914.1, from coordinate 156,552,886 downwards.
GTTGTAGGCTGGGAAGCTTTTTTCTCTGTTACTCATAATGTGATGACTGTATTGGTCAATTGCAGGCTTTGAGGTTTGCCTGTCTTCAAGAGCTCGAATTTTACATGTCTTTTCCTTTTGCCTTTTGGCAATCCAGTCACGAGAGTTTGTTTAATAAACTGCATTTAGAAGTGGGTCCATGCGGTTTGGGTTTTAGATTTCTAAAGTAAACGTGCCTTCTGGTTTCCTCAAGCCATCACAAAGGAGCATTTAGTTCATTGGTTTAAGTCTTCCCATTTTAGAATAGCAGGAATCAGGAAGTGTAGTAAGCCAGGTACTTTTGCTTTGAAGATACTTAAAAATAGGACACAGCTCTGAGGTGGTTATTTCTGCTTCCCTGTTGAATTCTGACTGCTAGTCCATTAAGAAAAAAGGCCCCTCAATTTTCCTTTTGTCCTCAGCCATCATTCAGATGTTTTTTCTCTACTAAGATTCTAATAATTAAATCACAAATATAAGTTTAATTAAAACATTGCCCACAAACGGAGGCTTTTGAAAGTGTAATACATGCTAACATAGTCAATACACTTCAGAGTCAAATAGGGTTTCAGTAGTAACGTCACAAGATCATTTTTTGAAGAAGGAATTTATGCTATATTGTTCTTTCAATTGGTTGTTGCTTTGAGATTTGAAGAGTTCAGTCTCTTTGTTAAAGAGTTCCGCACATGCAGGTGTGCAGTTTTGAAAACTTGTTCCACAAACTGAAGTCATTCCTAAGCATTTTCTTTAAAATATTTATCTTAATAATGTATAAGTAAAAGACATAGCTGTCAATTGTCTTTTACTTAGTAGGGGAACTTTACCCTAAAGTTGTTAGTTATAACGTGCTTTATGCTAAAAGCAAACACAGTGTAGCTGTTGAACTTTAGCATTTTCCTTTTTAGTGTCTGGAATTGACACTGAATATAAGAGAGACTGCGCAGGCCAAAGATATTTGCTCTCTCCTTTGTTTCAGAGCAAAGTTTTATTTGTATATGTGTGTGAAAGAGAAATTTCCCAGGGCCGGGTAAGTAGCTAGCTTCCAGCCTGCAGTACAGTCTTGGTGTATTTGCATCTTCACGTAGAGGACAGTTGTTACCTGTCTCTCCAGTGCCAACTTCGGTTTCACCATGTCAAAACTTATTTCCACACAGGCCAGCTGCATGTTTTAATGATAGCCACTGTTTGGGTCACAATCCACTAGCAAAACCTTGGGGAAATCACACTAATTTTCCTTTTTCCTTTTCGTATAGAATTGGATCTTATATTTTAGTAACTGGTAGAGTAATTTTTATAACCCGTTTTGAACATTCCAGCTGAATAAGAAATTCTAGTTGTTCTCTCTCTTTCACTCTCACTCTCTCACTTAAAACACCTTTAAAGCTATGGGGGAAAAAATCACTGGCAGTAGTTCTTTAAATAAGGCTGCGGAGTGCCTGTTTCACCTCTTAAATTAATTTTCTGTTCTGAGTACAGCTGAACTCTGAATACTGGAATGAATATAATTGACCCATAATAATTCCTGCTTATTACTTCACCTTGTCTAACAGCATGGAGCACAGTTCAGCACTCTTTTTGAACCTGGGTTTGAATCAAAGGGAGAATAGTTTTTCACTTAACCAAATGGAAGCACTCAGCAATGTTCATTACCTGTTCCTTTTCAGTACTATAAAAGGCAGGGCTAGAATAGCAAGTCTTTGAAAGAAATGCCTTGCAAGAAATAGATACTTTCATCAACTAGTCAAGGTGTTTCTCTCTATATTTTGACCCCAGAAACCCTGGAATCTCCTTAAAATAGCTCTTGGAGACAGGCAGCTAAAATTATATTTGTACATGATTCTTTAGAAGTCCCAACAGTTACCTGAATTAGACCTTGATCCGTGGCACACCACAGTCTTGGAGAAAACATAAAATATTCCACATGCCTAAAATTCCCTGTTTTTCCAGAGGTTTTTGATCACTGGCTTTGGAAGTTTGAGAGCTCTGAAAATGGGGGACCTGGAGTAACATATTTTATGTACTAGGGAAGTTACAACTAGTAATTCTAGGGGCTTTGTGGATCCCAGCCATCTTTATAGAGCCCAGAGTTTATAGGTCCACCTCTAACTACACAACAGAGTCACCTTCAGAATTCTTGATGCCCATTCAGGTACCCAAGAGACAGTGGTGCAGATGGGCAAAACCCTTCCCTTTGGAGGACAGTGTGCTCAAAGCCAGCTTCTGGGAACCACTGCCTTAGACTGACGACTTAGGGGGCAAAGGACAGGGACTAATGTTAGTCAAGACAACTGTCTTCACCGAAACATATAAGGTGAAAAAGGACTTGTGGGATTCTTTTTTTTTTTTTTTTACGTCTTTTGATCAAGATTGCATAAAATCAGGATAAACTAATCAGTTTACAGCTTCACTCTTAAATGTCCTTAAATGCACGAGGACACTTTGAACATCTTCAAAATATAATTTTCTGAAAACCTCTGTAGTCACAGACAAAATAGTTCATGCCTAAGTTGTCAGAATATTTTTGGATAGTCCCCAAATAAACCTTGCTTATATAACTTAGGTTAAAAGAGTTGTCCCATTTCCCTATGTGCCCAATTATGTCGTATCACCTTAGCTCATTAGTTAATTCCTCTGTGACCATGGCTCGCTTATACCTCTGCTGTGTTCTCAAGAGAGGGTTTATTAATGCAGTGAGTTGACTGACAACGTAGAGAGGTCCACTGAATTCTCTGGCAAAGAGGGCCTTTTTTAGGGGTGGTAGTTGTGTAAAACCCTTAATCTACTTCAACACCCCCTCCCCCCAGAGACTCATTCCGTTGGGGCCCAACCCACCTAGATTAATTGCAGTATGTGAATCTTCAGTTCTGAAAACTGCAATTATTCTTTATTCTGTTAAACATTATTTTATGTTGCCTTAGGAGCAAAAAACCCCAGTAAACCTGTTTTTCCCCATCCCTATTTTTCCTTTAGGTCAATAGTGGGGCGCAGATTCTTTTTTCTCATTGGCACTTTGTACCTGTATCGCTGTATCACAATGTACGTTACTACTCTCCCTGTGCCTGGAATGCATTTCCAGTGTGCTCCAAAGGTAAGCGCCTCTGAATTACCATTTAGAGGACATTAAGCAAACAATGATTGAACACCTGCTCTCTGTTATACATTCTCCTAGACACGTTCATATATGTTAACTGAAATCTAGCATGTTTTGTTTTGCTTTAGATCTTGGGGGGAAACCTTAAAATGTGTTCATAAAACTGATATGTTTTCTGCATAAAAAATTCATTTTCTGCTAACTGGAAGTTACTATTGGGTCTTTGACTCTGCATTTTTGCCTTCTCATTTGCTCATTCATGAATTCATTTTGAAAGTATTAAGTTCCTGTTATATACCAGGCACTGTGTAACAGCAATGACCAAAACAAAGTTCTGCTCCTCCGAGAACGTATATTCTTATTGAAGGATGGTGACAGTTAAATGAAGTCATAACTTGTTACACGGTGGTAAGTCAGGTGGCTATCAGATGGAGAACAGTAAAGCTGAGTAAGGGTGAAAGGGACTGTGAGGGTAGGTACTAATTTATAGACTGGTCAGGAAAAGCTTCTTCAATAAGAAAGCTTTTGGGCAGCCAAGATGAGGGAGTGAGCCATGTGAATGGGGTGAGAACTCCAGGACAAGGAAATAACTTAATCATAGTGCATTCAGGGAAGAGCAGGGAGACACGTGTGGCTGCATAGAGTTATGAAGAGTTGAGATGATGCAGCCACAGATCTCACAGGGCCTCTGTGCCCATTGTAGGAACTTGAACCTTGGTGGTGGCAGTGGAAATGAGGAGAAGCCGTTTGACTCGGGATGTATTTTGAAGGTAGAGCCAACAGGATGTGCTAATAAGTTGGATATGGGTTTAAGAGAAAGAAGTCAAGGATGACCTCAAAGCTTTTAGCAGCTGGAAGGATCGAGTGGCCTTTCACTGAGATAGAGTGTGAGAATGGATACTGAAACTGTTGTAAGCAGGATTTATAGTTTCTCCAGGTAGAGTCATTTCTCAAGAGAGCTGTTAATCATCTTAGACCCCAGTGTGCCCTGGTTTAAAAAGGAAACTTACAAATCATGTGCTTTCTGGGCAAGAGAATGAAGACTATCATATTTAACTGAACACTAAGCAGATGTCCAAGGTGGAAGGAAAAATAGAGTTGTTCTGAAGAAGTCAACAGTCTCCATCACCAAATATAGGTGTGGTTTGGAGAAGCTATAATTTTCCAAAGCCATCAAAGCAGAAAGTGTCTGTAATTAAAAGTGTACATATTGAATTTAAACATTGACTGATTTTTAGTGAAACTAATTTAAGTCATGGGAGAAGTTCAGAAGCATAATAAACACTTCTAAGGGGTTATTGCAATGGGTTAAATGAAGAAATGGCCACAGGAAAGAAGGCAAGCCCATCCTAGTAACGGGTGAGGTTTGCAGGGATGAAGTGCTATGATTACAGAAAGCATGTAAAGATTATCTTCTGTGGAAAAGTTGCAATTTTCAGAAGCCACAAGAGCAAATGTACTGCTGGGTAATCAAGCTACGAATGTTCACAGTGGAAGCTCTGGGAACAGCCCCTGTGTTCAGATGTCAAGACCTAAGACCTTTTCCTGAAGCATCAGCAGGCTATTGGTGCCTGGATTGTGGTTCAGTAAAACAAACACAAATCAATTTGTTTCAGTAGAGGTGATGTGGTCTTATAGAGCAAGAGGCAGAATTGCATTCTATTTGTGGTTCAGCCGCTGGCTTTGAGTGCTCCTTAGATTTTTGTGGTTACAAAACTATTAGATAATCTACCTGTCTCCTTTGTTGCTGACTCTATAGAATGCCCTTAGTGACTGAGAGCAATGACAGAACTGTGTATACTGAAGCCACTTGCTATGGAAGGTTATCTGACTAGTCACTGATGCCTCACATCACTTGTTACTTAGTGGATGTGATCACAGAAGCCATCACAGTGATAGGCCCTTAGTGAAATCCTTGGCTCTCACAGTTTTCCAGTTGCCTTCCCCCTTCTCCATCCTATGGTTTACTTTAAGTCCTTGGCTTAATGATTTGCTTCTTCCCACACACCCAAGTCTTAGTTTGAAGTTGCAAAATTTGAGTTCTGAAAATTGTGTTTAAATAGATATTGACCTAGTTATTGGAACTCACATGAAATGATTTAGCTTCTCAAACCCCTTTTGCCACAGGAATGTTGGGCTGGCACAGCTACATTCCTTTCCCTGAGAAAGCTTCCCTCTCATCCTGGCCATAGAGGTCCAAAGGACTTCTCTTCTAAATTGAAGGGATGGTGTGTGGATGGTAAGGTTTCTGGTTTGGCAGCAGCCAAGTTGGGCTCTCTTGTACCTAATTTATTTTTGTGGGAAATGTTGTGTGGAGGTCATAGTTTGAGGAACCCTTGAGAACACTGAGCTCTGTCTGTTTTGGCTATTATGATCAATGCTTCTCTTCCTGGTTTTCCACATCTTCAGTTTCATATCCAGCAATGGCATAGAATGGGTCTGAAAACGGAGGAAATTACGAGGAACTAGAGTCTTTAGTGGTGTGTGATAGAGGGCCTCAATGAAATAGAACAGAACTAGAAAATAATCTGTTAATCCCAGCTCTCACTATTACCCTCCCCCTTCCCAGTTTTCTTTCAGCCCTCTTTTAAAATTTCCTTTCTTGAAGTTCTGTTTAACATTTATGCTGGGGCTTCCCTGGTGGTGTAGTGGTTGAGAGTCTGCCTGCCGATGCAGGGGACAAGGGTTCGTGCCCTGGTCTGGGACGATCCCACATGCCGCGGAGCGGCTGGGCCCATGAGCCATGGTTGCCGGGCCTGCGCATCCAGAGCCTGTGCTCCGCAAAGGGAGAGGCCACAACAGTGAGAGGCCCGCGTACCGCAAAAAACAAAAAAACAAAAAAACAAAAAAAACATTTATGCTGAGCATGGTCTGACATCTTAAGATAGCAGTGACAGGACTGAGGAATTAAGAACTTAGAAAGTACAGAAAAAGCAAGAAGAGAGTCCTTCCTCTGTTCTGTGAAGGCATTTGGAATCAGATGCTATCGGAAATCTCAATACACCAACACTGCTGAAAGAAAGGGGAGAGAAGAGAAAGTGTGGCAGTATTTTAGCTCCTGGTTTAATTATGCCTTTTGATCCATCTACATATCTTTCTAGTAAAGAAATTTAAGTGTTTCTGCCCTTAGAAAATTCGAGTATTGAGTTGGGGTGGGTCAGTGGATAAAAAAATATTATTATAGTTTTGAAATGAATAATGTGTTCTTTAAACTGGGAACACAATGGTCAGGCGGAGTGTACGTACCTTTCTATTTGATCTCATTGTTGACAGTTGTTTGTACCAACCGCACCACCAGAAATTCCTGAAGGTCTGTGGCTGATCTGATAAAGCGCATGCTAGATTCTATCCTCCACATCAAGGGCTTTCACGTCATTTTATGTGGTTTGCAGTACGCCTTTCCTGAGGGGCACCTGAAGTGAGTCCTGCAACTCTGTCAACAGTCCTTATCTTCTCCGGGTATGGATCCTTTACTGCCTTCTAGACCCTATCTTTTCAAGGCAGGGTCACCTGTTACTTGGCCTGTTTGGTTTAAGGACTGTCAATTCTTGATAAAATGCACATGTTCTCTTGGTTTTGCCAGCTGGGCTCGGCCTAAGCAAACTCTTGAAGAAAGTTGAGTTTCTTTGAAACCTCCAGTTTCGCACGCTGCACTCTAATCCTGTTTCATGTCATTTTCTGCTGCAGAGCCTTATTCTCAACTATCACCCGATCACGGTGTGTTTGCCTTTTTACAAGGGTCACCTGAATACCAGAAAGCTTTCCAGATCCATAAGATTTTTTTTTTTTTTTTGCGGTACGTGGGCCTCTCACTGTTGTGGCCTCTCCTGCTGTGGAGCACAGGCTCCGGACGCGCAGGCTCAGCGGCCATGGCTCACAGGCCCAGCCGCTCTGCGGCATGTGGGATCTTCCCGGACCGGGGCACGAACCCGTGTCCCCTGCATCGGGAGGCGGACTCTCAACCACTGTGCCACCAGGGAAGCCCCATAAGATATTCTTAATCAGGAAAGTTTTAGGCAAGGAATCCTGCCCTAATTCCCATTTTACCATATAGGATGGTTTCCCACCTGCTTTGGAGACTCAATTTCTCTACTCCTAGACTGTCTTCTCCTCCATCTGTACACATCTTACCCTCCTTCACCACTACACGTCTACTTGGACTAGACACTACCTGTCTACACCACCAAACAGTTTGCCACCATCATGACTGGCCTGGCCATGCTTCAGGGGCCAGTTGCCCAGAAGGATCATCACTGAGTATGAAAAGCACCTCATCTTACAACTGTGCCCCCGGTCCCAAGTGAAAATAGTCATTAATGGTCTTTCTATATTTCTCTTCTTGTGTATACTCTGACTCCATTTTATTTCTGAGTGTCATTCTTTGATTTTCTAAACCTATTCACTTGCTATTAGACTGATCGGAAACCCTCCATCCGGCCCTACAGTGTTTCAGTATTCCATTTTCCCGTGCATTCCATCTCAGTCCACTACTCCTTCCTGTATGCTTAAGGTTTGGGTTGGGGGGGGCGGTTTTTTTGGGGGGGGTTTAATACAATTTTTAAAGGTTACACTCCATTTACAGTTATTGCCAAATTATTGGCTCTATTCCCCGTGTTGTGCAATGCATCCTTGAGCCGATCTTAGACACAGTAGTTTGTATCTCCCACTCCCTCACCCCTATATTACCCCTCTCCCTTCCCTCCCCACTGGTAACCACTAGTTTGTTCCCTATATCTGTGAGTCTGCTTCCTTTTTTGTTATTTTACTAGTTTGTTGTAGTTTTCAGATTCCACATGTAAGTGATACCTGTATGCTTACGTTTTAACGGGATATGAACTTTTGACTGTTGCCTCAAACTCCTGCCCTAACCCATGATTGTTCCCCATGTCATCACGACAGCTTCTCGGGGCTTCTCCACCCTTGCCCAGGGAGCTCTCCCCTGACCTCCTGCCACAGCACACAGGTTATTGCTTTGGAGGATGTTTTTCCTGATCGAGCTACTCATTTTAAAGCTGCCAGTACATCCCTCATCCGTCATTTTCAAGCCTATTTAAATTAGTTAATGTATTGCAGTGCTTTTTAACTGTAAATGTTTTGATCAGATGTTAATACAGCTATATGCACACTTTAGGTTGCCCACCTAACACAAGGTATGAATACACTGTAGAGTATAAGTGATGTGGAGTGCAGCCCAATCAAGTATTAGCCATCTGAAACCCCAACCTCCCCCTGCAAAGAGGAAAGAAAGGAGCTTTGATCTTTTTAGTCCATAACTGTGGTGAAGTCATTGGTTATTAGTATTTTTAAAAGCTTTGCCTAAGGACACACCACCACTAAAATGTATTATTAGTAACATATTGAATAATTTAAAACGTATCACTAAAACTGGCCAGTACAATGAATAAAATTCAGTTTGAGTAGCTTCCCCCTTGGATTCTTTTTGACTGAAGTTAAAAAGAAAAAAAATCACAACCGGGTGGCCTTTCTAAATATCACATTAATTAGGCTAAAACATGATTTTATCAGCTTATAAATTTTTTTCCTGATCTTCTTGTGTCATTCAGCTCAACGGAGACTCTCAGGCAAAAGTACAGCGGATTCTACGGTTGATTTCTGGTGGCGGATTGTCCATAACTGGGTCGCATATCTTGTGTGGAGACTTCCTCTTCAGCGGTCACACAGTTGTGCTGACACTTACTTATTTGTTCATCAAAGAATGTAAGTAAAAACTCATTCCTGCTTTATTGATTGTTGTAGTGGGCGGGATCCCTAAGCCCTGAAACTGATGAGTCCTTATTCTATTGGAATTGATAGCTATGGAAAGAGGGATATGTGTGTGTGTGTGACGTGTGTGTGTGTGTGTGTGTGTGTTTAAATCATTTCAACCAGTCGTATGTGATTTGAACACTGAAGGAAGGCTTAAAGCTTGGCCCTGTTTTGTTTTGTTTTTTTGCTGTATGTGGGCCTCTCACTGCTGTGGCCTCTCCCGTTGCGGAGCACAGGCTCTGGACGCGCAGGCTCAACGGCCATGGCTCACAGGCCCAGCTGCTCCGCGGCATGTGGGATCCTCCCGGACCGGGGCACGAACCCGTGTCCCCTGCATCGGCAGGCGGACACTCAACCACTGCGCCACCAGGGAAGCCCGGCCCTGGCTTCTTGCTAACATTTAGCATGCCTCCAAAATGTCTCCCTCCTTGGTTAGTAGTTCTTAAGGTATGAAAAGCTATTTTAATGTTGAAACAAAGAAGAATTATTGTTAAGGTTACTGCAAAAAAGAATCAGTATGTTCCAGAGCCAAATGGAAAGGACTTTTGAATGAAATTTCCATTGTATGGAACATCCATTCCATCATCCCAAATACTTTGGTTAATATTTTCCCCCTTTTAAACCTTTTTTAACGTTTCCTTATCCCACTTTATTCTAGTTTCGTCACTTCCAGTAGCTTTCTGTGCTTTAATATGCATCTTCATGAAACAGTTTGCCAATACTAACCATTTTCTTCTTAGAAAGCAACATGGAGATGAGAATGTGAAATATCTCCCCATATTTATATACTTAATTCCCATTATACAAAATTCTTGTGTATTCCAGTGGCTTTTTTTTTGGCTGGAATAACGTCTTGTTCATTGTGAAGGAGGTTGTATTTGGTTTTAGCTGCCTAGCAGATTTCTGAGGCTTTGTATATTTGGACCCATTCTCTCAAAATCCTTTTGAAGTAGTGATGCTTCTCCCTCCATTTTTTACAAGCTGGTCGGTATTAACCTTCATCTTCAGTTCCAAGATACCCTATCCCCATGCCATTGTTCTTTTAGAGGCTTATCTCAATTGTCTTCACTTGCAGAGCATATCATGGAGGTCTTTGGGCAGAGACCAGGGGAAGGAGGCTCCTTGGTTAGTCCCCTTCTCTCCCTTCTTCTCTTAGTCTGTCATGAATCCAAACAGGTTTAGACCCATCAAAGTTTATCTTCCAGTGGTGCAGAAGTGAATTCTTGCCCCATAGACTGCCCAGGGTTATAGGTTTTAATTCTGCTTTGAGGGCAATATGACAAAGAGAGGAGAGTCTCTGTAGTAGATGAAGTCTTTTTTTTTTTTTTTTTTTTTTTTTGGTGACAATTGTATATCTTCTGAATTGTTTTCTTTCTGAATGCTACACACAAGCTTTGAGTTAGAAGAGCAGCATGTTAAGTGTTCGGCCTTTGTCATACTGTCTGACTGGAAGGCAGAGGGCCTTCTGCACCTTGTCCCATAGTTCTGTTCTTACACGGTTGGAGAGGGGTGGTGGAGGGGAGGAACCTAGCTCTGTCTGTGCGCCAATAACTCCCCCTTAAATTTCAATCTTCTGAAATTTCTAATTTCTAATACCTAGTTACAGGTTCTGGGTGGTGGGCAGAGCGATTTATGTTGTTTATAGGGCTCAGTCTTTTGCTGTGGAAAGTTCAGCAAAAACTGATCTGTGTAAGATCAGTCACTTTCCAGTCCAGAGGTTCATTTGGGTTTTAGGATCTTCTCTCTAATCTGCAGATCATAAAAGCTTATAGAAGAAGAGGAGGAGGATGGGCTTCCCTGGTGGCGCAGTGGTTGAGAGTCCGCCTGCCGATGCAGGGGACATGGGTTCGTGCCCCGGTCCGGGAAGATCCCACAAGCCGCGGAGTGGCTAGGCCTGTGAGCCATGGCCGCTGAGCCTGCGCGTCCGGAGCCTGTGCTCCTCAACGGGAGAGGCCACAACAGTGAGAGGCCCGCGTACCGCAAAAGAAAAGAAAAAAAAAAAAAAGGAGGAGGATGAGGGCCGGGAGGAGTTACATGTTAGAGTGTTAGAGTGAAGCTACTGTGGGTAGAAAACATAAGGTAATGAAGAGAAAACATCCCAGGAAACTGAGAGTCAGTTTTATAAAATAATTGAAGACCAAGTGATATTACCAATAACAGCAAATAGACATAGTACTATTTTTCTGTGCCAGGCACTATTCCAAGGCCTTGATGCAAATTAACTCGTTTAATTCTTGTAGCTACCTCATGAGGGAAACACTGTTTTTCCCCATTTTTCAGAGGAAACTTAAGCATAAAGAAAGTGAATGAATTAAGCCACAGTCCACAGTTAGTAATTGGAGGATGGGGTATTCAGCCTCAAGCAGGCTGACTCCAGAGGGTACACTACCAATTTCTTGGCTCTGTTTAGAATTTTTGGAAACCCAAGCTGTCTGATCTTATAGAATTGCTAAGAAATAGCCTGGATGTATTGCTCATTGTTGTACTTTCACCTCAGAGCAATAGCAGGGCAACTTTGTGTTTATTTCTATGCTTTAATAAAGGCTGATGCAGTATGTAGAGACATTTTCTTCCCCACATATGATTTGAGCTTGAGCTTGTTTAAATTGTATAAGTCTACATACAGCAAGGAAAGAATTACATTCTGCTTTTTCCTTTCTATTTCTTTTAAAATAGATCTTTATTGGAGTATAATTGCTTTACAATGGTGTGTTAGTTTCTGCTTTATAACAAAGTGAATCAGTTATACATATACATATGTTCCCATATCTCCTCCCTCTTGCGTCTCCCTCCCACCCTCCCTATCCCACTCCTCTAGGTGGTCACAAAGCACTGAGCTGATCTCCCTGTGCTATGCAGCTGCTTCCCACTAGCTAGCTATTTTACATTTGGTAGTGTATATATGTCGATGCTACTCTCGCTTTCTCCAAGTTTTGGTGAGAAACCAAAGGGCAAATCTGTAATGCTTGATACAAACCCAACTTTAGAATCAGTTCTGTACATAAACTGGGCATTCCCTGTTTACGCCCGTTTCCTATGCAATTAGGAAAAACAGTTACCTTCTAAATTATACCATGTGTTGTTGTTCTGAGTAAGCATCGGTTCCAGTGGTTTCTTTGAACATTCTGCTTCTAGAATTAGATGCATCATTTGTATATTTTTTGCTTTCCTGCCTTTTGATCATTTTGGACTCTCCCTGTTTACTCCGTTGTTACGAGCAGATTTGAATTTAGTCATGAGAGTAGTTGAAAACGTGGGACCAGCATCATTTTGTGGATTAGCGAGAGAGGGTCTTACCCAGGTGTGCAAATATTATCTTTGGGACTTAGGTTCCCTATAAATTAGCCTGGAGAAATCAGTGTAGCTCTTAGAACCAAATGTCTTGCTAGTCGAGAAAACTACTTTTTTTTTTCTTTTTTTTTTTTTTACCTTGCTACTACACAAAGTCTATTGTCTCTATTATTCATTGACAACTAGGGCTAGGATCCCACACAGACAGTGGAGTTCATTAATAATTTTATCATCACCTCTCAACTCAAGGTTATCCCTGTGGGTAGAATGAGAGAACAGAGAGGATTACCATTTTGCCATTTCTATTTCAAAATAGTTCATATTAAATCTTTTCTTTGGGCCAGCCAGTGTGCTCAGTTAATGAGCAGTGATCCCAGTGTGGTAGCTCATAGAGAATACATTTTTATGTGCCAGGAGAGCAGTGCTAGGGCATCTAGCCATTCCTGAAACCTCATTTTCAATTCCACGAGTAGTAAAGTGGGCCACCTCTTTACTCCCTACCTACTTCAGCTTTGCTTCTTGTGGATAAACAAATACAACATAGTTCTGCTTTGCTCAGACATTTTGGACATTTAAGGTAAATACCAGATGACCTGTTAGGAAGGGAAGTAGGGCTGATGGGAGGCTTCAGGGAGGGGTGAGGTCTGTGGTGCTGGAGAATGCATATTTAGTGAAATCTCCAGATTTCTGAATGTTACTTCAATTTTTAACATTCAGATCCCAACAGAACAGTTATGGGGACTGGATCTGGCCCCCCAGGCTACAGAAGTAAGGCCTCTCCTAGCTATAGAATTCTCAGATTTCCTGAGTTATCTGCTAGAACCTCATGGCAGAATGAATCAAGCAAGAGTTGGAAATAATGAGCTGCATGTTCAGAAATAGAAAATCAGACTTTCAAATGCAAATACAGGTTTATCATCTTACTGTTCCACGTAGGACTAAAAGAGCAACAGCTGTTTAATTTTTATTTGAACCATGTTTGATTTGATGTGTCATGTAAAGTTCTGGAAATGGATCTTTTTGCTCTTCAACCATTCTTCCACACTTGAAAGTAAATATCACTATAAATATAAACACAGTTAAATATGAAATAAATTTTAGTTTATTCGATTATTATCTTTGTGAGCTAATAAAGCTTTAAAATAGAAAAAAGGAAACAGTTATTCAAAGAAAAGAAAAGTTATTAGAGATGAGCACTGGTTCCAGTTACACCTGTGTCATTACCACCTGTGTGGGAAGGCTGGGGGGCGTGTGATCATATTTAACCTCCCCAGCGCTTTAGTTCTCTCTTATAGCTGATCAGTGTCATGAACTTAGTGCCCTCTCTAGGTAAGGCTCAAACCCATAAGTGAATAGGCAAGAATCCCAAGCTTTGCATAGGGAGTGTCTTATAGTTGCTATTGGCAATAACAGTATAAAATTGCTGAGAAACAGGCTTCCCTGGTGGCACAGTGGTTGAGAGTCCGCCTGCCAATGCAGGGGACATGGGTTTGTGCCCCGGTCCGGGAAGATCCCACATGCCGTGGAGCGGCTGGGCCCGTGAGCCATGGCCGCTGGACCTGTGCGTCTGGAGCCTGTGCTCCACAACGGGAGAGGCCACAACAGTGAGAGGCCTGCGTACCGCAAAAAAATATACATATATATTGCCGAGAATCAAAATATTGCTAGCCACAAATACCATTTTTCTCTCCCTGCAGAAATCAAAGTAAGTTTATATATAAGACCTAAAATTACTCTTGCTTTCTCATTCCCTCCTCCACCCCACCGCCCCATTTTCATAGACAACGACCCTTTCGTTTTCTTTGTTTGGCCACACAGCATGGCTCATGGGATCTGAGTTCCCTGACCAGGGATTAAACCCAGCCACAGCAGTGCAAGTGCTGAGTCCTAACCACTGGACCATCAGGGATTTCCTGACAACTATCCTTTCTTTTCACTCTACTGTTTCTCTTTCCAGTGGGGTCCCTACAGGAGCCAGCATGAGCCAATTCCAACCTAATGTGAAATATTTCTGTTCTCTTCCTAATTATTAAACACTGTGGGTAAGACCTAGAGTACCTAGTGTTACCAACCGCCCCAGGGAATTACTATTAGACCTGTTAACCAACAGCACCCCGTCTCCCCCCGGCAACCGGAGCAAATCCCAGCCAGTTCACAGGGACTCATTTTGGGTTATCCATTCTCTCCTTCAGTGACTTCCTGGCCTTAGACTTTTCTCAGGTCATTAGGATAGACTGTCATCATTCAGTCCACCTCTGGGAATCCTATTAACTATTACTTTTTCTGCTGTCCAGATTCACCTCGTCACTTCTGGTGGTATCATTTATTCTGCTGGCTGCTGAGCGCTGCTGGGATCATCTGCATTCTTGTAGCACACGAACACTATACTGTCGATGTGATCGTTGCTTATTATATCACAACACGGCTCTTTTGGTGGTACCATTCCATGGCCAATGAAAAGGTGAGAGCAGTGACATTATCCTTGGATAATTTCTTTTCTTTAAATGCAGTGGACCCCTTTTCACACAGCGGCATTTCCAGTAGCTTAATGGGAATAACTGCTGTCGCTGCCTAAACGTGTGGTTTAGGTCAATTCACTTAAACTTATAGTAATGACTGCCTCTTAAAATAAAGAATGTCACAACTATAAATGATGTTCGAGGGTAAAAATGCTGTATAATTATAAAGCACGGTGTTTTACTAATTTCAGCTAATTTATAGGAGAATTAAAATTGAATAAAAGTTTAGGAACCTTCTCTGTGGAAGCATTGTTGTGCAGCTAGGTGAAACATGCCCTGCCCTTTTGAGGAAAAGACAGCAACTATTTTAAAAGTCAGGCAAGATGAGTAACTAATGAAGAGCTGGACTTTGTACATCTCTTGGTGATACTGTGCTCTCTGGCTTCCCTTCTTTTTTTTTTGCGTTACACAGGCCTCTCACTGTTGTGGCCTCTCTCGTTGCGGAGCACAGGCTCCGGACGCGCAGGCTCAGCGGCCATGGCTCACAGGCCCAGCCGCTCTGCAGCATGTGGGATCTTCCCGGACTGGGGCACGAACCCATGTCCCCTGCACCGGCAGGCGGACTCTCAACCACTGCACCACCAGGGAAGCCCTGGCTTCCCTTCTTATCCTTCCGTATTTGTTTCTGCAGCCTCCTGTTCCTAGATGACTTTTTTTTCTTCTCCCATTCATTCTGAAAGAGCTGGTTCAGATGCCATCTCTTCTGAGAAGCCTTTCCTAACTCCTGCTCTCTGCCTCTAGTCCCAAGATGGAATGATCCCTTCTCTGTGTCTTCCTAGCCTTAGTGTATGTCCTTGGTGTTAATAGAGTTAGTCTGCGGGCCATGACTCACTTATCTTGGGATAGTCCTGCCATATTGTCTGATGCATATAATGTTGGGAGAATTTGTGAGCAACTGAAGTATGTAGTTCCCCAAGGATCTAAATCCAGTTCTCAGTTAGTGGTGTCCACTAATAAATGCCCCTCCTATGGATTACTTTACTTGTCTCCGTGGCTCTGTTTCCTATTTTGTCATCTCCTATTTCCATCTTCCTTCTTCCATTTCCATCTAGATGTCTGCTGACACCAATGAACCAAAATCTTCATTTTTCCCGTTAAATATGCTCAACCTTATGAGCTCTCCTTTCACTCTTCCATCTTCCTTGACCCACAGATCTGATCACTGACATATCCTGAAAATTTTTCCTCCTGAAGAGCTAGCTCTCCCACCCATTCTTGAGTCTCCAGTCTTACTGGAATTGCAGGCAGAAGATTTGCCTGAGAACTTCTCTGGTGGTCCAGTGGTTAAGACTCCGTGCTTCCAACACAGGGGGTGCAGGCTCGATCTCTGGTTGGGGAACTAAGATCACACATGCCACAGGGCACGGCCAAAAAGTAAAAAAAAAAAAAAAAAAAAAAAAAGAAAAAAGATTTGCCTGAGCCACAGAGAGGGAAAGAGTGGAGGGGGTTGGAAGTGTGGCCAGAGTCCTGTCAGAGTTAGGGGAAAGGAGCAAAGACAAGCATTGCCTTGCGATCCGGATTCTGCTGCTTTCCCTGTTCAGTTACAGCAAATGAAAGTTTAATTAAGAAACAAATTAGGATGCAAATTGTGAAAAATATGTCTCATTTTACTTTTTTTCTACCTTTTACAGAACTTGAAGGTCTCTTCACAGACTAATTTCTTGTCTCGAGCATGGTGGTTCCCCATCTTTTATTTTTTTGAGAAAAACGTACAAGGCTCAATTCCTTGCTGCTTCTCCTGGCCACTGTCCTGCCCTCCAGGCTGCTTTAAATGGTCTTGCAAGAAGTATTCACGGGTTCAGAAGATTGGTGAAGATAATGAAAAATCTACCTGAGGAGCAAAACAAAGGCATCAGCTCTTAGACCAAAAGAGTTATCGCTGTAACCAAAGGTATAGTTTTTTTTTTTTGTTTGTTTGTTTTGTGCTGTACGCGGGCCTCTCACTGTTGTGGCCTCTCCCGTTGCGAAGCACAGGCTCCGGACGCGCAGGCTCAGCAGCCATGGCTCATGGGCCCAGCCGCTCCGCGGCATGTGGGATCTTCCCAGACCGGGGCACGAACCCGTGTCCCCTGCATCAGCAGGCGGACCGTCAACCACTGCGCCACCAGGGAAGCCCTGTTTTTGTTTTTATTTTAGGAGAACTGATTGCTAAATGAAGCAGACCAAATTTTGTGCAAATAATTAGGAAGATGAACGAAGTATTACCCTTTGACTGGTTTTTTATTCATCCTGAGAAAGTTATATTCTCCTGCAGCTATTCATTCATTGGTCACAAGTCCTCAAACTGGGATTTTACTAATGAGCTTGTTTAAAGAGGTGCCAGAGAACATACTACTCCTTCCCTCATTCTTTCTCCACTAAAGCTCTCTACTTCAGAATTTTTTCAGGAATTTTTTTCCCTCCAAGGTCAAAAGAATTTGTTAATGTTTTAAATAAAAATCTGATATATACGGCCACTGTGTAAATAGAATCACCTAATGTTGAGAGTGATTTTTTTTTTTTTTTTTTTTTGCGGTACGTGGGCCTCGCACTGTTGTGGCCTCTCTCGTGGCGGAGCACAGGCTCCGGACGTGCAGGCTCAGCGGCCATGGCTCATGGGCCCAGCCGCTCCGCGGCATGTGGTCTTCCCCAGATCGGGGCACGAACCCGTATCCTCTGCATCGGCAGGCAGACTGTCAACCACTGCACCACCAGGGAAGCCCGGGAGTGATTTTTAGCATTAGGCTTATCAGTGAGGGGGAGATCCATGGGTTGTGAGTGAACTTCAGGTAAACTTTGTTTCTGCTCTGTCAAGGGGAAGGTCAGGGTCAGGTCTGGGAATATGCGCTGCTGCTACCACCCAATGTACTATATCACTTTCACTTTATTTTTTTTAACTGATAATTTTATAACTTAAAAAAATGAACTAAGTAAATATAGTATTTGACACACCCACAGATTTTACATGTGTGTAAATATTTCATTTTAAGATCTCTGTGACAGATATACAGGAGACATGGGGCTATTTATGCTAATGAGGAGTCCTTCTGCTGTCCACCTGGTAACTTTGCACCTGTGCCCCCAGAGCAGTCAACAGTGTAGCACAGGCTGAACACACATAGCTGCATGAACTGATGCTCATGCCCTTGTGGGGAACAAGCCTGTGTTTCTCTCCCAGGTCACGCCCTGTGTGAGGTCTGTTTTAGAGCTGCAAATTGGAACTCAGAAATACAGTTGGTCACATTTCACTGAAAACCATTTCTTCCTAGTGACATTGTGCTTTATGGAAAAACCAAGATGGAATCCAAAAGTTTAATGCATCCTTGCCTTTTAGCAAGAGACTCCGTTTCTTATGTACTGGTCCTAAGGACACATACCACAATTGAGTAATTTTACTTTGACCCTAAAATTATACCACGGTGCTGCACTATAATCTATGGTTGGAATTGGTGTGTTAGTCGGTTACAGCTACTCAATAAAGGGGAATAATAGTTTCTAAAGTTCCTTCAGGTGATGCAAAAAAAAAGAAAAGATGGATTTTTAAAAATCTGACCAGATGTAGTGCATTATTTAATGCTGTTGAATCTTTTGGATAATTCTTGGCTTAATTTCTTTAGACTTCTAGTAACCGTAGGAAAAAATTTAAGGTCACAAAGTCATCAACACTAGTCAGAGAGTGGAGAGGCCAGGGGGGCTGGTAGGAGGCAGTTACATTTATACTGAAGGTGAAAATTTCTCCCCACTTAGAATGAAAAACATCCCTAAATTTGTCATTGTAAACAAGTCGGCCTTGATTCGGTACACAAAATTGACCTTTAAATTGTTGGAGAGAAGCACAATACAGATCTGTTCAGAAGGGTCATCATCCTTTGGTGCTAAAATTCTGTATATGTTTTCAGTATGGCTCTTTCTCTATGTAAAAAAGAAACACTAAAGGTTGAATTCAAAGGCAGAAAGACAGACTAATCTGGTTATTTACAACAAGAATTGAAACCCTAAACATCCTTGGCAGGCTTTGGAATGCAAGAAGTTTTTCTGGTATTTATTATTAAGTAAGTCAGTAAGAAACATGTGTAGCTTACCTGCTGTGTTTAGCTATAATTCTGCATAATTTTCACTTATTTTCATTTGTTAAATATTGACATCTGCGATAAGACAATGTGTTCTACTTGAAAACACTGATTTTAAATTTCTTTTGTCTAATTGTGAGGAAAAGTATCTGATACGGAAGCCTGGGTTTTGCTCTCCTAACATTGGTGTATTCCTTGAGCCTCGAATTCAAATAAAACAACCTGCTATACCTTAGAGCCTTATTCAGCTGCATCTTAGATAACCCAGTCTTCTTCAAATTAAGTAAGGAAAGGTGTTTAACCTTTAAAAATCATGGAGATCCTTGATTGTTGGAGATCCTTGAAAACAGTATAAACCTTACATTTTAGTCAAATAATCCTGTTTTTTTTTTTTTTTTTCACATAATACCATCACCTTTTAAAGAACTTTAAAAACATCTATGACCCCATTTGTGGACACTACTGCTCCCGTGTTCTTTACATGTATATGTCATAGCTCTCTAATAAATGCTGTGGAAGCATGTGCTATGAAAATAAGGGGGGTGGGGAATATCAAAGTTTCAAGATGGGAAAATAAAAAACCCACTGACATTTAGAAAAGCAAACTTCAGTTTCAACCCAACATGCCACTTTGGGATATAAAACATAAACAATTACTAGACTTACTGTGGTGATCATTTCACAATATATACAAGTAAATCATTATGTTGTATACCTAAAATTAATATAATGTTATATGTCAATTATACCTTGATTAAAAAATCATAATTATGAGCTTGCCTTTTGAAACAATAAATTTTTGGAACTCCTTTTCCTTGCTAATCAATCTATAAGATCTTATTCGTTATCCTTGTTTTTGTAAGCCAGTGCTCCTGTTTGAAGCTTTTTCTGTGATTAAGTCCTCGGTGCAGTATTTCTATAATAATTTCTGTAAATGATGCCACATTTTTTTCTAAATTCTTTCAAATGAAAATAAATTCCTTTCAGATTCTATTTTTTTTGATCTCCTCCACTAGCTCTGAAAATAAAGCCTTCTTACCTACTCGGTTCCACCCAAAGTAATTTAGAATTTGTTATTTAATTTACTGGCATCTTGGGAAACAAGTTTTGCTGTGGAAGGAAAGTGGTAGTGAACTAGCCCGAGTTTCTAGTCTTGGTTGATGGATGACATCGCGAAGGTTCTTTGCTGTATAGCAGTGCCCCCTTGTGGAAATACCTTATATGACTTGGAACACAAACGCCACTTTTTAAAGTGTATTTTCGAGTTTTGAAAGGCATTTTAAAAATTATTTTTGTCAATAATCTGAAAGCATCATGCAAAAGGATAATTATTTTAAAGGCATTTTAAACCTTTCCCAAAGGGAAAATGTGCTTAGGTCACAGGGGGTTGCGATTCTAATCTTTTATAAGTTTGATCAAAGAAAACTTGCGGACCGTTTTTACCTCTCACCATCACAATCATTAATGTCTCCCTTTATAACTGCCTATACTTTGTTTACTTTGAAACACCAGGTTGGCTGTCTTTCTTATGTGTGTGTGTTTTTTTTTTTTACGTGCTAGAACTCATGCAGTTTCTTTTTCAGTCGAGAGTTCACATCTTGTTCCTTGAATATTTTGAACATTTCTTTTAAAATTCTTTTATAAAATTTTTTGTTTTGCACTGTAAAACTGATTAAAAGTTTAAGCTGGTCTTAACACACTCACTTCTGTAGTGTAAGGAAGTATGAGAAGGAATTTCTTAATAACTGAGTTTACATGGTTAAATCAAGCATATTATAGTTAATATGCCCTGTGTTAAAGGCTTTTCTATTTGTATGTATAGAGTCCTTTTTATTAATGTCATTGTGTTGCAATAATTTAACTCCTTTGACTTACTTGCTAAAAATATTTCTTCTATTAAGAAGTGCTCTTGACTTCAATACCTAAACACTGAAAATCATGTCAAAAGGTACCCAAAGATAAGTTTTTATATAGATACACATCTTATAAGTTGTGATTTATTTTATGATTCATTTATCTAAATATGTTGTGTTCTGAATGAATCATGAATGAGAATAGTTCTTTATTGTGGAATTATTTAAAAGAAAAAGAAGAAACTATAAACATATAAGTTAATCTAGTTGCCAAGTTGGAATTCATTATTTAATTTACCTCCTATGCAATGATTAATGCTGCAAAATGTATGGTTATGTTAGAGTATATTCACAAAAGAAATATTATTACAAGGTTTGAGAGGTAGCCAATTGCATCTTTTGGAAATTTACTGTACTGTTTCAATGTGTTAAGTGCCTTGTTGTAAAGTAAAATTTTAAGTCTAGAATTCATTATTTTCCTGACATATATTTTTCATTATCATATATACTGTATATTATTGTAATAGTTTTATTAAATGCTTAAGTTTTAATTAAATATGTAAATTTCAGGAGCTCTTTTCCCCTACCCACCAGTACCTTAATCATTGGTCTATCATATGGGATTTGAATTCAGGTTCTTTTTTTAAAAAGGGGAAATTATCTTAGTTTAGAAATATGTTTTCCATGCTTGTGCATTTGTGTTTATAAAAACATTTCAGGAGGAATTTAAGAGTGTAACTATAGTTTGTACTTCAAAATGCCATTTTACATTTACATTTTAAGTGCCTAATTGTTAGTTAAAACTAATTTATGTTTCTATTCTAAAGAGAATATGTCTACTTGGTTTCTAATCTCTTTGGCTTTGCTTAAAAAAATAAAAGAGCAAGGGCCTATACTTTGTATTTACCCAATAAACCACCATGACATCGACAGTCTTTTCAAAATCAGTATTGCTGTTTTTTTAATTAATAAAATTGTTTTCTTTAAAGATTTGTAAAAAACATTTAGTTTTAAGTAGTTATTAAAACCACAAGAGGGTTATTTTCTTCAAGCACTGTTTTTTGGGGGTTTTTTTTTGTGGGGGTTTTTTGCCATACGTGGGCCTCTCACTGTTGTGGCCTCTCCCGTTGCGGAGCACAGGCTCCAGACGTGCAGACTCAGCGGCCATGGCTCACGGGCCCAGCCGCTCCGTGACATGTGGGATCCTCCCGGACCGGGGCACGAACCCGTGTCCCCTGCATCGGCAGGCGGACTCCCAACCACTGCGCCACCAGGGAAGCCCCAAGCACAGTTTTTTAAATAAGCTGATAACCTTCAATTAATGGCACACTAAATAAACTGGAGTGTGTTATTTTACCCACCCTTGGATTTAAGGTGAGAAATAATTCACAGCAATATAAGGTCATTCATGGAGAAAGATAAAGTCAGTTACCAGTTCCATGATTCTCATTCTCTTTGTTCACAGAGGGGCAAATATCATTAATTCTTCAAGGAAAGCATTCTCTGTGTCACTCAGTTGTGAAAGAAATGTCATCTTCTTCCTTCACAAAGGGGCACCAGGGTATGGCCTCAACCAGACTTTAGTAGTCATTGCAGCAGTAGATCACTGTAAGTTGTTTTTGGACCCCCTGAGTAAAAATGAAAGCATGACCCTCAAAGACAAATTTACTAAAAGAAACTCAGTGGGATGAGGGGACAAGGATAAGATAATATGGTTCAAAGATCAAGTTGTTGGATAATCCAGGTTTATTTGGATTATCTGGAAACGATAGAGGATAAATCACAATAGTCTTTCTGCCACCTCCACCCAGGTCTTGGATGAAAAGGTTGTCCCATCCTCCTGTTTGAAACAATGGCTTGCTGATTTTTCTGGCCAGAGCCTCAAAGACTGCCCTTATTATCTCCAATGTATTATACAAGGAACTAATGTGATGCCTCACAAACCTTGACACCTAACATTTCATTTCTTCTAATAAAATTTGTAAGAATATCAGGAGCATAAACTAGATTACTCATCGACACGTTAGAACAATAGTGGATTATGTACTACTGTGTGTCTATACAATGCATATTCAATTCATACGTGGCAGGTTGTAATGAGACATCACATTTTACTGTTTTTATGCTTGACATACATTCTTGAATCTTCACAAAACCCCACGAGGTAGGCAAGGAAAGAGTTGGTGACCCCATTTTGTGAGATGAAGGAACTCGGAAGTATTAGGGCTGGAACCTGAATTTTGTTTTCTCTGTTTTGCTACCTTCCTGTGATAATTACTGTGGTCACCATCACTGTTCAGAGGTTTTGTTGTTGTCACTGTTGTTGCTTGTTTTGGGGGGGAGTTTATTCCCTTATCAGACAGTTAGTTTGTTGAGAGGGCAGCTGGTCGTTGGAACAGGTTCTTTGTCAAATGCTACCGATTTTTCCTGTAGTTGGAATTTACTACATTTCAGAGGGGAGAAAAGTCAATTCTTCTAGTGCAAAATGGCCTTGAAAGCAAAAGAATCCCCAAGTGTTTGAGCTTTCAACTTTGTTAGAATAAAGCTAACTCGTTGCAAGTATCACTTATAGGATAGTAGGTAATCATGTACCTTAGCCTTACACAAGTTGGGGTGGGGGGAGAACCAAAGTGCATAAGGTTTTATCTCTAAATGTGACTCTCAGGGATTATTCCCAAGGGAATGTCAAAAGGCAGGAGAGATACAATGATCTGTTTTCAAAGGATAGCAAAGTTCTGAGGAAATGGAACGGAGTCTTGGGACACACTGTAGTCTGGATTGATGCTGGGCTCCCCAAGGGACCAAAGTGAAGCTATAGGATTGTTTGGTCCTGGTGTGAACTGGTGAGTTCTCTGTGCTAAAAATCTGTCCAACCTGTGCCCTTGCTTCTGATCAAGTTTCTGGGCATGCTTTACTTCAGTTCTTGTATCCAAGAAGTTATCTCTTTTTCTTCCTAAGTTCCTTAAATCATGTGTTTATTTGGATAAAGAAAAAAGAAGCCACTACTCTTGAGAAGCTGCCATGGATCAGGCACTGTTCCTTGGTTTCCTCTTGTTTAAAGCCAGGTGAATCTCATTATGCTCTTTTTTGCACTTGAGGGAACTCCAGACTCAGAGAGCTAAATATAGTACAAGGAGTCCCACTGGCTGATTGGCACACAATTGCCCAAAGCCCATAATTTTCCCACCATATTAATGGGATGGAAGAATCACCTGCCATGGGAGGAATGCAGGAGAGGAAGAATTGCCTCTTCCAGAAATCTTTTGACAACCAAGTTTTGTGCTGTTGAGAGCAAAGTTATGGAGGGCTTGAGCTTGAGCCCTGTAAGATTCTTTGACCCACATTCAGAAGATTTCCTGTCTCCACCTTAACTCTAGTCCTTTCATCTATAAATATGCTCTTTCCTCTTTATATCCTCATGCCCTATTACTGACGTGTGATGAAGGGGGAAAAACCCAGTTGCCCCGTCATTCCTCTCCTGTCATCACACACCTGCCTCTGGCCAATGGCAGGGGCTCTGGGTCTGTGAGGAGACTGAGCCCCCAGAGCACACATCCCAGGTCCCCAAGCACACAGGGTTTTGCAGGGAGGAAGTGATACTTTTGAACATATTTTGTATTACATCTGGTCAGTTTCCCAGTCCATGGGTTGAAGGGAATGTTTACATTTGACACCAGGGGAAAGACATTTCCCTGCTGTCTGCGTGGGTTTGAGCCGTTTTAACAAAATACCATAAACTGGGTGGCTTAAACGAAAACGTTTAATTTCTCACAGTTCTGTAGGTCGGGAAGTCCGAGGCCAGGGTGCCAGCATGGTCGGGTTCTGGTGAGGGCCCTCTTCCTGGTTTCCTCCCCTGTGGGACTCATGGAGGAGTGAGAGCTCTAGTGTCTTTCTCTTCTTCCAAGGACACTAATCTCATCACCCTCCTGACCTCCTCTAAACCCAATTACCTCCCAAAGACAACTTCGCATACAATCCCCTATGGGTTAGGGTTTCAACGTAATGGATTTTCACAGGGACACAAACATCATGTAGTCCACAACACCTGGGTTTCTTGATTTTATACAAATACATCTTTTAAAAGCAAAGTGCACTTTTTTGTGCAAGATCTTAAGCTCTTTGGGTCCCGTGGCTTTTGGCAATCTGTGAGCCTGTCTCTGCAAGGCACTTTCCCATTGCTTCGGTGAACAGTGCCCTCTGTCCTGGTCAGGCTGCTCTCATCCCGGTCCTCTGTGCTGCAGCTCCCAGTCCAACCATGTGAGGTGCTTCCCCCAACCAGACTGTCACCTGTGTACCCAGGAAGGCAGTGTGACATGGTGTCCCTGTGCTCTCTGGGTCTGAATCTCGGTTCTTCCAGTGCTGGCTGGATGTGGAAGACGTCAAACAAGTTGCCTAACCTCTGTGCCTTGGTTTCTTTATCAGTGGGATGGAAATAATAATAGTCCATGTCTCACAGAATTGTTGGGAAGACTAAAGATGTTGTTATAAGATACACATTCGGTTAAGTGTTAGCCAAATTCAGTTAAATATTTTAGGTACCATAGTTCTAGCTCTGAAATTATTCACGTATCAATATATCCAGATCTTGCTTGTCCTGAAAGTTCAGCTGAAGTCTCATCTCCTGAAAACTTTACCTTGCTTCTCTGAATCTGAGTTCCTCCCTAAAAGATACATACAAACTAATTGTCAAAATGTGAGATACACTCACTGATATAAGATTTTAAAAAATATGTCCTGTTAACATACCAAATTTCCTTAAGAGAAGGAATTGTCTTAGTATTCATTCCAGTGTCTAATAAAGTTCTTATCACATACAGCAAATATTTGTTGAATGAGTTTTTTAAAATATCATCATTTGTGTTTGGAATATTAACAGAATTTATGAGGCTTTGATGAAAAGGAAATTGTCCGTCATGCCTCTAAATAATTTGCTTTAAAATAATTGAAGCACTTATCAAATCATCAGATGTTTATAACTTAAATGTTTCAGTAGCCATCATATTATATGTATTTTGTGAGATTTTAGCCAAAAATATGGATTGAAAAATAAAGGATGAAGTGGAAAATCCAAAGACTTTGGACTCAGCCCCTAGGTTTAATTCCTAAGCAAGTTACTTTACCTTTCTGAATCATCATGTCCATCCCTTCTGTAAAATGAGAGTGAAGAAACCTACCTCCCAATGTCATGGTGAGGATTGGAGATAATGTTTAGTAAAGCACTTGATACTACCTGACTCATTAATATATATTCAAGTCTAATCAGAAAATAAATTCATGGGATTTTAAAACTTTTAAATTTTATTGGAAGGAATTTTAGAATTTTTAAATTGCAAGGATTTAGAATTTTCTACTTAATACAAGACATATGTTTGTCACTATACAAGCTTTTGGATTTCAGTTGGGAACAATGTCAGGTGTTCAAGCTTATGTTTCCAAAGCCTCCACTCTGCCTCTTCCCCACATTTTGTACACTAATCAGATGCATGAATTGTTTTGCTGTATCTCTCCAGAAACATCCAGAAAAATGAGTGATGAACTGCTAGTATGGAAACAGTTTTTTCTAATGCAAAAGGACAGTGCATTCAAAGAGGTAAACTGTGGCTTGCCCTTGACCATTGAATTAAGGGTGATTATCCCGGTCATAAGTAGCTACAGCTGGTCCATCACAGTGGGGTTATATGTCTGGTACAATGTTGAACTACCAACAAAGTTACTAGATTTCACCAGAAACTCACCTAGTGACCTGACTTTTGAATGACCTGCCTATATATTGGGGGAACACCAGAGTTTGGGCAAGTGCCAAAAGGTCTTAAGATTAAAGAGAGTTAAGCTCAAAAGCAGAAAAAGTTGTTAAAGGCTCTTTTGCTATACGACAGCCTTTCCAAGAGGAGTGTTGAGAAATCTGCTTCTGGAGCTATTTAAAATGAATTGTCCAAACAGAAAAATTCACAAAAATATGAGAATTAGGCAATATACTCTTTTAAAATTTTTTTATTTAATTAATTTATTTTTGGCTGCATTGGGTCTTTGTTGCTGTGCGGGCTTTCTCTAGTTGCGGCGAACGGGGGCTACTCTTTGTTGCAGTACGCGGGCTTCTCATCACGGTGGCTTCTCTTGTTGTGGAGCACGGCCTCTAGTCGCTTGGGCTTCAGTAGCTGTGGCACGCAGGCTCTAGAGCGGAGGCTCAGTAGTTGTGGTGTACAGGCTCCAGAGTGCAGGCTCAGTAGTTGTGGTGCACAGGCTTAGTTGCTCCGCGGCATGTGGGATCTTCCCAGACCAGGGCTCGAACCTGTGTCCCCTGCATTGGCAGGCAGATTCTTTTTTTTTTTTTTTTTTGCGTTGCGCGGGCCTCTCACTGTTGTGGCCTCTCCCGCTGCGGAGCACAGGCTCCGGACATGCAGGCCCAGCGGCCATGGCCCACGGGCCCAGCCGCTCCGCGGCATGTGGGATCCTCCCGGACCGGGGCACGAACCCGTGTCCCCAGCATCGGCAGGCGGACTGTCAACCACTGCGCCACCAGGGAAGCCCGGCAGGCAGATTCTTAACCACTGCACCGCCAGGGAAGCCCAACCAATACACTCTTAACTAACGGGTCAAGGAAGAAGTCACAAGGGAGATTTGAAAATACTTTGAGACAAATGACAATGAAAAAAAAAAAAACACCACCAAAATGTATGGGATGCAGTGAAAGTGGTGCTAAGAGGGAAATTTATAATTACAAATACATACATTACAAAGAAAGATTTCAAATCAATAACCTACCTGTAGTTCTTAAGGAACTGGAGAAAGAGAAGCAAACCTACACCCAAAGTTAGCAGATGGAAAGAAATAAAAGTTAAAGTAGATATAGGGAATAGAAAAACAACAGAGAAATCAACGAAGCCAAAAGTTGCTTCTTTGAAAAGACCAACAGAATTGACAAATATTTAGCTAGACTGACTAAGGAAAAAGAGAAAGAAGGCTCAAATGACTGAAGTCAAAATGGAAGTGGGGACATTACTACTTGATTTTATAGAAATAAAACATTTGTAAAAGACTATGAATAATTGTAAGCAGACAGATTGGATAACTTAGATGAAATGGACAAATTTCTAGAAGCATGAAGCCAGCCAATACTGAATCATGAAGAAACAAAATCTAAATAAACCTTTAATAATGAGAATTGAATTAGCAATCAAAAATCTCCCAACAAAGAATAGCCCTGGACCAGATGGCTACACTGGTGAATTCTACCAAATATTTAAAGAATCAACACCAGTCTTTC
This sequence comes from Hyperoodon ampullatus, assembly GCF_949752795.1. NCBI lineage: Eukaryota > Metazoa > Chordata > Mammalia > Artiodactyla > Ziphiidae > Hyperoodon > Hyperoodon ampullatus. The sequence goes on along the minus strand of NC_136914.1, from coordinate 156,525,035 downwards.
TCAGTCTCTTCCAGAAAATTGAAGAGAATACTTCCTAACTCATTCTGTGAGGCCAGAATTACCCTGACACCAAAGCCAAACAAAGGCACTGTGAGAAAAGAAAACTTCACACCAATATACCTTATGAATATTGACATAAAAATAAACAAAATATTAGCAAAACGAAATTCAGCAGAATATTAAAAGATTATACACCATGACCAAGTGGGCTTAATTCCTAGAATGCAAGGATGATTCAATACACGAAAATCAATCAATATAATACACTACTTTAACAGAATGAAGGGGGAAAATAACATGATCATTTCAATTGATAACAGAAAAAGCATTTGGCAAAATTTAACACCCTTTCATGATAAAAAAAAAAGAAAACCTCAATAAACTAGGAATAAAAGGAAACGACTTCAACATAATAAATGGTATATATGAAAAACCCACTGCTAACATCACACAGTGCTTTTCCTCTAAGATCAGGTAAAAGACAAGGATGTGTGCTTTCATCACTTCAGCATAGTATTGGAAGTTCTAGCCAGAATAATAAGGCAAGAAAAAGAAAGAAAGAGCATCCAAATTGAAAGGGAAGAAGTAAAATTAACTCTGTTCAAAGATGATACAATCTTATATGTAGAAAACCCCCACACATAAACTATATTTAGCTCAAATAAATGACTTCAGCGAAGTTGCAGGATATAAAGTCAAAAGACAAAAATCAGTCACACTTCTGTATACTAACAATGAACAATCTAAAAAGGAAATTTAGAAAACAATAGCATTTGATTTACAATAGCATCATTTGATTTACAATAGCATCAAAAAGAAAAAATAGGAATAAATTTATCCAAGGAGGTGAAAGATTTGTATACTAAAAAGTATAAAACATTACTGAAAGAAATTAAAGAATACCTAAATAAATGGGAAGACATTCCATGCTCATGGATTGGAAGACTTAATATTAAGATGATAATACTACACAAAGCAGTCTACAGATTCAATGTAATCTATATTAAAATTTCAATGGTGTTTTTTACAGAAAAAGAATAGCCCACCCATAGGTTTATATGAAGTCCCGAAGGACCAAAACAATAGCAAAACTGTAGCCAAATGGTTCGTCCATATAGCCAAATTTGCCAGAATGGCCAAAACAATCTTGAAAGGAGAAATAGTTGGAAACCTCAAACTTTCTAATTTTGAAACTTACTATAAAGTACAATAGTCAAAACACTGGTACTGGCAAAAGGATGAACATACAGACCAATGGAACAGAATGGAGACCCCCAAAAATAAACCCATGCATTTCTGGTCAATTTTTGGCAGAGGTTCCAAGAGCATTCAGTGGGGGAAAAGACAAGTGTTAATAGTCCTAGAAAAACTGGATATCCACATGCAGAAGAATGAAGCTGGACCTTTAGCATATACCACACACAAAAATTAACTTGAAAAGTGAATCAAGACCTAAATTTAAGAGCTAAAACTATAAAACTCTTAGAACAAAACAGTTCTAAGTGAAAATCTTCAGGACCTTGGATTAGACTGTTTTCTTAAGTATGACACCAAAAGCACAGGCAATGAAAGAAAAAAATTACATAAATTGGACTTAATCAAAATTAAAAACCTTTGTGAATCGAAGAACAATGTCAAGAGAGTGAAAAGACAATCACAAAATGGGAGAAAGTATTTGCAAATCATATATCTGATAAGGGATAAGCATCCAGAATGTATAAAGAACTCCTACAACTCAAAAATGACAAAACACCCCAATTCAAAAATAGGCAAAGGATTTGAATAGACATTTCTTTAAAGAATATATACAAATGGCACATAAATATATACAATGAAAGCACATGAAAGGAATCTCAGCGTCATTAGTCATTAGAAAAATGTAAATCAAAGCCACAATGGGATACCACTTCATACTCATTAGGATGGCTATTATGAAAAAATAAAAAGAACAGCAAAATAACAAGTGTTGGTAAGGATATAGAGAAATTGGAGCCCTCATCATTGCTGGTAGAAAAGTTAAAACTGGTACAGCTACTGTAGAAAAAGCTTGGTGATTCCTCAAAAAGTTGAATATGGGGTTACTATATGATTCAGCAATTCCATCCCTAGATATATACCTGAAAGAACTGAAAGCAGGGGCTCAATCAGATATTCATATACCAATGTTCATCACAGCATTATTCACACGAGCCAAAAGTGGAAACAACCCAAATGTCCATCGATGGATGAATGGATAAACAAAAGGTAGTATGTGCATACAGATGGCCCCTAACTTATGATGGTTCAATTTAAGATTTTTTGACTTTACAATGGTGCGAAAGTGATATGCCTTCAGCAGAAACCATACACTGAATTTTGGATTTTGATCTTTTCCTGGGCTAGCGACATGTTGTAGTACTCTCTGGGGACACTGGGCAGCAGCAAGCAGCTGCAGCTCTCAGGCAGCCACGCAATCGCAGGGGTAAGCAACCGATAAATGTACAACCATTCAGTATCAGACACCCTTTCTGCTTTTCACTTTCAGTACAGTAGTCCAAAAATTACATGATTTTGCCCAATTGTAGGCTAATGTAAGTGTTCTGAGCATGTTCAATGTAGGTTAGGCTAAGCTATGATGTTTGGTAGGTTAGGTGTATTAAATGCACTTTCGACTTAGTGTTTTCAACTTAGGATGGGTTTATGGTTTATCAAGATGTAACCCCATCATAAGGAGAGGAAGATCTGTACAATGGAATATTATTCAGCCATAAAAAGGAATGTAATTCTGAGATGTGCTACAACATGGATGAATCTTTAAAACATTATGCTAAGCAAAATAAGCCAGACACAAAAGAACAAATATTGTATGATTCCACATATATGAGGTATCTAGAATAGGCACTTCAGAGAGACAGAAAGTAGAATAGAAGTTACCAGGGGCTGGGGGAGATAGGGAGTTATTGTTTAATGGGTACAGAGTTTCTGTTTGGGATTATGAAAAAGTTCTGGAAATAGATAGTGATGGTAGTTATACATCACTGTGAATGTCCTTAATGCCACCGAATTGTAAACTAAAAATGGTTAAAATGGTAAATTTTGTTATGTAAATTTTACCACAATAAATAAAAACAAGCCCCTCCATATTTATTCCAGCATAATTTTAATAGAAATTAGAAATAACCTAGATATTTGTTAACAGAGGATTGGGCTAACATTGTGACATACCTGTATGGGTTTCTTGATAGTCTTGCTTTCACCTCTGCCCCTTTACAGAGCAGCCAAAATGATTCTATTAAAACATCAGCGTTAAATGAGAAGAGCAGGTTAGTGAACTAAATGCATAGTATGATGCCATTTATGGGGCGGCGGGGGAAATCTATATAAGCATAAAAGAAATCTGAGAGGAGATATATCATACTTTTTTTGTTGTTTTTTTTTGCCGTATGTGGGCCTCTCACTGTTGTGGCCTCTCCCGTTGTGGAGCACAGGCTCCGGATGCACAGGCTCAGCGGCCATGGCTCGCGGGCCCAGACGCTCTGCGGCATGTGGGATCCTCCTGGACCAGGGCACGAACCCGCGTCCCCTGCATCGGCAGGCAGACTCGCAACCACTGCGCCACCTGGGAAGCCCCATATCATACTTTTAACAGAGGTTATCTCCAGGTGGTAGAAAGGCAAAGTGCATGCATGTGTGTGTGTGTGTGTGTGTGTGTGTGTGTGTGTACTTTGTTCTATGTAGCAACAGCTTTAGTACCAGTTCTGCTTCTTGGTATTTATCTTACTGAAATAATCCAAAATGTATATATCACATTATTGTTCATAATAGCATAAAAACTGAAAATAGCCTGTGTTGACAATAGGATATCTGTCAGATAAATTTTGAAATATTCCTAAACACTGAACTAGACTTTTAAAAGTCCAGAAGTCAACAAATAATGGCCTGCAGAATAAGTCCAGCTGTTGTCTTTTTTTTTTATAAATAAAGTTTTACTGAAATATGGCCATGACCATTTATTTACATATTGTCTATGACTACTTTCCTGCTTCCATGGCTCAACGGTACTGTTGTGACAGACCAAATTGCTGGCAAACCTAAAATATTTACTATTTGGCCCTTTTTGGAAAAAGTTGCTGAATCCTTGGACTAGAATATAGTAATTAAAAATGATCTGTGGGAGAAAAACATGGAAAATGTTATTGATACATATACATAATATACATATCCATGGTTATAAATTAAACTATTTATAAAGATTAAAGATACCATAGATATATGTGTAAAAAGGCTGGAAGGACACATACAGAAATGTTATAAATTACTTCTGGGTGGAAAAAAATAAAAAGGTGATTATTATTTCCTCTTTTACAGTTTCTTGCATTTTCAAATTTTCTACAAAAACTATGTATTGCTATTTTTTGAATCAGAATAAAAAATCAACTTTCAAATATCTGGTTTGCTTTCCTAAAGGAAAGAGTAGGTCATCTTTCACAGTCTTTCCTAAAACGTGATTCTTTGTGAGACTTGGAAATGAGACTTCATTATTAGGCAAAGGGCCAAGCATGCTTACCGCCACCAGGAAGTAAAAACCCTATGCTTTGCTGAGGCAAACAGGTTATACTTTACCTTGTAAATGCACTTTATTTTTTCAGATTGTATTGACTAAGTATGTTATTAATCCAAGGGTCCAAGTTCAAGGTCCTGACAATCTACTTAAGAAGGTGAATCTTAGGGACTGGAGGTATTTTAGAATCCTTGTGTTAAGCTCCCTCATTTTACTATGAAGAAAAAGTCAAGTTGGAAAGGTTAACAACCTGTCCCTGTTAGATCTGGGCAGACTCCTGTTTGGTTTCCACGCTGAGTTCTGCAAAATAAATGGAAGTAAATGAGGGAGAAGAAAGGAACATGGATTCCAGCAATGCTTCGGCTTACATAAAAATCAAAGTCAGGAGTCCGTAACCATTATGGCCAGGCTAATTAAAGTAACTGTATGTTTATTTTTTTAGAGGAATGTTACTCTAACCATTTCCCCTTCTATCCCTCTTTATTCACATACTAAACTACTAGTCACTGTTGTTATAATAACAGTATATCACATAACTGTTACTGTGGGCATACATTTCACAATAGGTAGCTAAGTCTTCTTACTTCACCATGTCTTTTCCTTCTAAGATATTGGATTTTATTTTTTTAATTTGTTCTACTGAGATAAAATTTACCTTGAGTGAAATGCACAGTTCAGTTTTGACAAATGCCTATGCTCAAGTAACTAACACCCCAATCAAGACATAAAACATTCCCACCACCTGGGAAAAATGTCTCATGTCCCTTCCCAGTCAATCCTGCCCTCTGTCCTGATATATATCACTATGAGTTAGTTGTGCCTTTCTAGAACTTCTTATAAATGCAATTCTTCAGTATGTAGTCTTTTGGGTCTGGCTTTTTTACTCAGCATAATGTTTTTTTTTGAGAATCATCATGCTGTGGGGTGTATGATAACATTCCTTTTCATTGCTGACCAGTCGTCTAGTTTACAAATATATCACAGTTTCCTCCCTCCTCCTCTTTTGTTGAAGGACACCTGGATAGTTTCCAGTTTGGTCATTAAACAAAAAATTTCTTCTCATCCTAGAACCTCTTTGTCCAAATAAAAAGTTTTGAAAATTGGATTTTGTTACTTTGGAGATTCTGCCTTCCACCGATACATTTCAGGGTCCTTCCTCCCTTCATCTCCTCTCCAGGAAAATCATAATACATTCAACGAGAGAAGAATGATATGGGTAATATTGAAGACAGGCAAGTTTATTTGTTCATCATACAAGTCCTAAAGGCTGAATATAGAAAACAAATTAATATCCTGGCCAGTCTCACAATCTAATTTTGGAAAGGGCAGGTAAAGCTGCAAGGGGTGAAAAAGTGAGACAATACTGCCAACCTATAGAGTTAAAAGCATTGTCAGGGCCCAAAAGTAATTATTACAATTACAGCTTGTACTTAGCGAGCCTGAGCTAAATGCTAGACATTGTGCTAATTACTCCATCCAATCTTTACGCTTGGTGTAGGCACATTTGTTATCCCAATTTCATGTAGGGTACATGGACGCTCAGAGCGTACATGAGGAAGTACCTAACACTATATGTAGAAGACACTCAAAGGAGTATATATGGAGCAAATCATAGGAATTTAAAGGAAATGAAGGGATTAATTTTAAATGGCTAGTGGAGTTGTGCCACTAAATAAATAATTAGCATTTCAACTTTCTCTTCTCATTAGCATTTTGCAAACTCTTCTTAAGCCATAAGCCCTCTCTGTTCATGCTCACTGACTCTGGATGGGTATACTGTGTAGCATTCACCTCCCAGGGAATTACCAGACGGCTGGACAATTGTAGTTTTACAGAGTAATTTAACACCTCTCTCTTTTAACACCACTCTTTTTTTTTTTTTTTAATTTTTTATGTATTTTTTCTTGGCTGCATTGGGTCTTCATTGCTGCACACAGGCTTTCTCTAGTTGCGGCAAGTGAGGGCTACTCTTTGTTGCGGTGCGCGGGCTTCTCATTGTGGTGGCTTCTCTTGTTGCGGAGCACGGGCTCTAGCCGTGCGGGCTTTTGTAGTTGTGGCATGCGGGTTCAGTAGTTATGGCTCACAGGCTTAGTTGCTCTGTGGCATGTGGGATCTTCCTGGACCAGGGCTGGAACCCACGTTCCCTGCATTGGCAGGCGGATTCTTAACCACTGCGCCACCAGGGAAGCCCAACACCACTCTTGATAACAAAATAATAGTACAGATATTTTGGATATCTGTACTATCTGTACTGTTACCAACAATTCTGGCTGAAATCCATGTACAGCAAGAAGGATTCCAGTGAGAAAGCAAGTGGTTTAAAATTATCTTTGGGGATTCAATTTTAAAATGTTTTCCTTAATGCCCTTGTCTTCCTTTCCCTCTCTCCCCAGCCCAAAGATCTTTTAGTATTCTCTTCCTTTACTGCTACTGATTATTATATTATTCATCTATTTAAAATAGGAAGGATGGAGCAGAAAGTATTCCTTTTTCTGGCAAGAAAGCCCTGAATAGCATTTGGGGAAATTCATCCCTAAGAAGCACTGGATGAGCTATGTGGTTTCATGTTTAAAATAGTTTATCCATAGTATGTATTATGAACAATGTAGCTTCCTCTATTAGTTTGCAAGGGCTGCCATTACAAAGTACTACAGACTTATTTCCTCACAGTTCTGGAGGCTAGAACTCTTAAGATCAAGGTGCTGGTGGGGCTGATCTTTTCTGAGGACTCTCTCCCTGTCTTGTAGATGGCCATCTCCTCCCTGTGTTTTCATGTTGGCTTCCCTCTGTGTCTGTCCATGTCCTAATCTCTTCTTCTTAAAAAGACACCAGTGATATTGGATTACAGTCCACTTATATGACCTCATTTTACTTTACCTTACTTGACCCTATCTCCAAACAGTCTCATTCTGAGGTACTGGGGGTTAGGACTTCAACATATGAATTTTGGAGGAACACAACTCAGCCTATAATACTTCCTATCTGCATCACAGAGCTGTTAGCCTAAATAAGAGAATTACTTAGGAAAACAATGTGAATGTAATTATATTCTGTATAAGAGGGTGTCTGTTAAGGTCGTTAAATTAGTCACATGGTCAACTATTTTAAAATCATTTTTGAATTTAAGTTGCTTGTAAGGAAAGATGTTAGTGTCTACTATTTTGGAGAACAGGCTATGAAGAGAATCAGATGACATATTGAAGATCATCTGTGCAAACAAGTGGTAAGATTTTTTTAATTCTCTAAATTGAAAAAATGAGAAAACTAATCTAACAATGGTTACTTATAGAAGATGAGAGGTGTGTTTTTGGGGGAAGCTTAAAATAATTTATGAAGAGCATGGCAAAAATAGTATTAGAACAGAGTAGATGTGAAATAAAGAATAAAAAGGATCAGAAAATGGGAAACATTTGTTCATTATCACCAGTTGATTTATATGAGACTGGCCTTTTAGCAGACAGAAAACGGTCTAGTATTGACAATTCTTGTGTCAACCTAACATAAGAGAAACCAGAGGATTTAGCCTGTAGAAGACAGAAAAGGGAAGTGCCTACGAGCCATAATTACGGAAAATTAAAGGACTTTGTATTGAAAGCATTACACAATCCTCACTTAAAATCTCAACCTCAGCATAGTTATAATGATATTGTGACCCACTCCTCACCCGATTGATTTTCTTTTTATATTATTAGCTACTTAAATCCTCCAAGCAAATTTCTGGATTAGGTCTTCGGCTTTACCCAGGCCACACGCTGAAACGGACGCTTAACTTTCACTCTCCACATAAAAGGGATATTCCCGTGTATGGCAAGTTTTAAGAGCTTTACTCCATCACCCCACCCACCCCACTATTCCCCACCCATCCTTTCTCCGGAGCGTTGGCCACCTACATCTGCAAATTCTACACATTGCATTTCCATCATCCTGCTGTCAGTGGGTGGAGGAAAGGGTCATTTCTTCCTCCGAATCCCGATTTGGATAAAGCAGTAACCCTGTCTTTTTGCTACCGGGAGATAGGGCGGGGACCTCCCTCGCCCAGCTCAGGGTAGAAGCGCTGGTGTTGAGGCTGAGTCATACGAGGGGCCTGTTGACCCGGCACGTTTGAAGCACTCAACTGACAAATAACACAGGAAATCCGGTAACCAATGAGAGCGTAAGGATGTGGTGCGAGCATCTTTTTTTTCAGGGGCGGTCACAGCCAAGTCCGACGCAGCGGAGGGGCGCGACCCGGATTGGGCGGCCAACTTCCAGACAGCTTGCCCAGCCTGGTCCGGGGCCCTCCACAGCCTGGTTGCGAGCGCGGCCCCGTTTCTTCTCGGGCGTCGCTGATTGGAGGGGTTGGGGAGGAAGCGGTGGGCGCAGCCAATCCGGAGCGGCCTCCGCCGCTCTCCTCCCCGCCCCCGGGCTTCCAGGGGAGTTGGCCTTGGGGCCAAGCACCGGTGTCTGCGTGTGCTCTTCTGGTGTTAGTGGCAGGAGCCCGGGGCTGAGGACTCCGGCTCACAGGCCATGGCCTCCGCCGGGCCGCCCCAGGCCCCCGCCGAGGACTCCCCCTGGCCTCTGCGCCTCCTGCACGCGCCCCCGGGGCTGCTGCGGCTGGACCCCACGGGCGGCGCGCTGTTGCTTCTCGTTGTCGCCGTGCTGCTGGGCTGGAGCTGGCTGTGGCGGCGCCCGAAGCGGGGCATACCCCCCGGGCCCACGCCCTGGCCCGTGGTGGGCAACTTCGGCTTCGTGCTGCTGCCGCCTTTCCTCCGACGGAAGAGCTGGCCGTACCGGCGGGCAAGGACCGAAGAATTGAATACCTCGGGCCTGGGCGTGCAGTTGCTCCTGGCAGACCTGGCCCGTGTGTACGGCAACATCTACAGCTTCTTCATCGGCCACTATCTGGTGGTGGTCCTCAACGACTTCCACAGCGTGCGCGAGGCGCTGGTGCAGCAGGCCGAGGTCTTCAGCGACCGCCCACGGATGCCGCTCAACTACATCCTGACCAAGGGGAAGGGTGAGCTGGGCCGCGGCCACGGGGGCCTTGGGAGTCACGGGCCGTGTGAGCGCGCGGATGGGGCTGCAGGTGCGCCGGGGCTGGGGGTTCTGTGCCCCCTGCGGCCGCGCGCACCCAACCTGCCTCACACCTGCACCCAGCGCCGGAGGGGGAGGGCGGCGCTGCCTCCCACTCCCGGTGCCTTTGAGATCCCCTGCAGCTGTGATAGGTTCCATCTTTCCAGGAGTATTCGCTCCTTCCCAGAATAAGGCCTCACTCTTCAGGCTGTGTTCCCGACGAGAAACTTGGGCCGTATTAGAAAGAGAGAGGGATATTTACACCTTTTGCGTTTTGGGTGCAAGAGTTGAAGAAGATTATTTCCCCATAAGATAGGAAGTCCAGAAAACACGATGGGAGCCAATTGGCAAACCTAATATACAATAGGTTTATAGTTTCTGTGATTCCTACTTTTGGAAGTCTAAGTTGGGCAGTTTTGAGCGTTGGTAAACATGTTATCCGCTGCAATAGAATATCACATTTGCCCTTTTTGTTTATCAGTGTTCCCCTTTGTCTCATTGGCCGGCACGGGTCCCAGACTGTGTTTCCGTCTGTGTCAATCCTACCCTTTGGTCAGGTGTTAATTTTTTTTTTTACATCTTTATTGGAGTATAATTGCTTTACAATGGTGTGTTATAGTTTCTGCTTTATAACAAAGTAAATCAGTTATACATATACATATGTTCCCAGTTCCCATATCTCTTCCCTCTTGCGTCTCCCTCCCTCCCACCCTCCCTATCCCATCCCTCTAGGTGGTCACAAAGCACCGAGCTGATCTCCCTGTGCTGTGCGGCTGCTTCCCACTAGCTATCTATTTTATGTTTGGTAGTGTATATATGTCCATGCCTCTCTCTCGCTTCGTCACAGCTTACCCTTTCCCCGTCCCCATATCCTCAAGTCCATTCTCTAGTAGGTCTGTGTCTTTATTCCTGTCTTACCCCTAGGTTCTTCATGACCTTTTTTTTTCTTAAATTCCATATATATGTGTTAGTATACGGTGTTTGTCTTTCTCTTTCTGACTTACTTCACTCTGTATGACAGACTCTAAATGTCTTTCCCTCAGGGAGTTTTTTTCCTCACTTCCGTTCCAGGTAAGTTAGTCTCCCTTGTTAGAACCAGTTTCATGGCACAAGTACTTTTCCTTCACTGCACTTATCAATACTGAGGCTTCATAATTCTGTAACCTTGGCCTGAATGTGAGTCTTCACCACTCGACTGACATCTGGGAAGACAGAGTTATTCCTTGTTCTGCCTGGCACATATAAGAGTCAATAACTATTTATTAAGTAAATGAACTACGACTTCCTCTTCCTGGCATGTAGTATAAAGAGATCCAGACTGTTCAGAATCTGATTAAGCCAGAATATTGCACCAGGATTTTAAATGAATAGTAATGATGATCTTAATATTCTAAATGTCCCACTGAAAAACAAATCATAAATGTCACAGTTCATACCTCACCCTCTCCATGTCTTCACACATGCTGCTTCTTCTACCTGGAATTCTCTTCCGTTCTCATGGCTGCCTGGAGAACTCCCACCTGCTTTTCTTTTCCTCTCTCTGTTTAAAAAAATTGTGGTGAAATACAGATAGCATAAAATTTACCATCTTAATCATTTTTAAGTGTACAGTTTAGTGGCATTAAGTCATTCACATTGTTGTGAAACCATCACCACTGTCTCCAGAACTCTTTTCATCTTGCAGAACTGAAAGTTTATACCCATTAAACGAACACTAAAAACCCATTAAACATTTAAAAACTCTCTAACCCCTGGCAACCACCATTCTGTTTTCCGTCTCTGTGAATTTGACTATCCTAGGTACTTTATACAAGTGGAATCATACAATATTTATCCTTTTGTGACTGACGTATTTCACTTAGTATAATGTTTTAAGGTTCATCCATATTGTAGCATGTGTGAGAATTGCTTTCCTTTTTAAGACTGAATACTATTCCATGGAATGTATGTACCACATTTTGTTTATCCATTCGTCCCCTGATGGATACTTGCCTGCTTCCATCTTTAGACTATTGTGAAAAATGCTGCTGTGAACATGGTATGTCTACAAATATCTGTTTAAGTCCTTGCTTTCAGTTCTTTTGGGTGTAAATCCAGACGTGGAATTGCTTAATCATCTGATAATTATATGTTTAATATTTTTGAGTAACTACCATACCATTTTCCCTAGCAGCTGCACCATTTTACATTCCTGCCAGCAACAACCAATGTTTCAGCTTCTCAACATCCTCACCAACACTTGTGTTGTATTTTTTCATACCTGCTTAAATGTCACCTCTCTGAGAATGTGTTCTGTGACATATTTCTCTATCCTCCCAGGTACAGGTGAGCTACTCTTTTCTCTGTGATACCACTGTTTTTGTTTAAACCCTCATCCCATTCCCTACCAATCAGTAAGTCTTGTCAACCTGCTGCAGATATATCCATGTTCTGTATCCATTCACTTCTCTCCATCTCCATCTCATTCAAGCTACCATCATTTTTCATTTCTTACTCCAGAAGCCTCTTAACTAGCCTGCTTGCTTCTGCTCTGATCTTTTATCCATACAGCAGCCAAAGGGATTTCTTTTAAAAAAAAAAAAATGTGAATCAGAGCAAATCATGTCGCTTCCCACACTGAAACCAGTTGTTTCCGACTCCATACTAGACTTACTGTGCCCCAAAGGATCTGGCCTCTGCCTGCCTTTCTCACGTTATCTCTTTCCACTCTCCCTTTATTGTACGTTTCAAGTACAGTGTCTGCTCTGGACACACTAAGCTGATTCCTGGAAAGTTGGTAACTGCCTCAGGCTACTGGGTTTTGTCATCCTTAGGCCTGGGATAACTTAAAAAAAATTTTTTTAATATTTATTTATTTATTTGGTTGCACTGGGTCTTAGTTGCGGCAGGCAGGCTCCTTAGTTGTGGCACGCGTGTAGGATCTAGTTCCCTGACCAGGGATCGAACCCGGGCCCCCTGCATTGGGAGCTCAGAGTCCTATCCACTGCGCCACCAGGGAAGTCCCCTGGGATAACTTTTTACTTGGTTTATTCCTTATCATCTCTCAGGCCAATTGTCACCTTTCACTACTACTTTAGACACTGCCCAATATCACAACTTATTTTATCTCATTTATATTTCACTAACCTCATTCATTAAAAACTTTGAAAGCATTTAGCCTATTACCAACCCCACCTACCATTGGAATGTGAACTCTGTGAGGGCAAAGATCTGGCTCATCTTGTTAACCACTGTATGCCTTCTAATCGGCACAGAGCAGGTAATCAAGAAATGAATGGATGCATGCATACATCTGTTGATACATACATACATCTAACATCTGTTGATGCACTTACCACATTATATTGTCACTTTTGTTGCTCATCTGTCTTTTCCTCCTGATTTTTAAAGGTAGGAATTAGATTTTCTTCTTTGAGGTCCTTCATGGTGGGTGTATAGTTTGGTTAAGAATCTATAAGGCAGTTTCTAAGTATTAGTTGGATCCCAGTTTATTATTCGTCCCTCCTTATTTTGTAAAGTCCTGGAAGCCTGGGGTAATTTGGTGCTTCAGCATCTCAACTAAAGCATTAATTCCTTCAAGAGAGAGTTAGGACTTTTTAGGTGATGCTGCTCTTGTATTCTGGTGGATATGTGTTGGGCAAATGTGCTGTAAGAAATTTATGTTGCTGGTGAAAGTGATTGACAGGAGAAAGTAAAGCAAGAACCATATGTCACAAGGAAAATGAAGTCAGTCAGGAAGAAAGAAGTGAAAAATAGGTGCAGAGAGGAGTTCTGTGGCATTTAGTCTTCTCCAAGGTGGTGACACCCAGCTCTTCCTGCTTTTTGGTTCCATCCACAGCCTAACTGGCCTTTTTGCCAGACTAGCTTGAGGGTATGTTTTTGTCATTCCCAAACAATAGTCCTGGTTTTTGCTTTGGAGCCATGTTTATTTTTCAGTGTTATTATCCTCCTTGAGATGAAGTCTTTGCATACATCCATTGTATACATTCAGGGCTAAGAATGGCGATGTCAGCAACTACAGGGTATGCCTGAACCTCTTCCTAACACTCTAAGACTCTAAGCCAGCGGTCCCCAACCTTTTTCGCACCAGGGACCAGTTTTGTGGAAGACAATTTTTCCACAGATGGGGGTGGTGGTATGGTTTCGGGATGATTCAAGCGCATTACATTTATTGTGCACTTTATTTCTATTATTATTACATTGTAATATATAATGAAATAATTATACAACTCACCAGGAGGCAGAGCTCAGGTGGTAATGCGAGCGATGGGGAGCGGCTGTAAATACAGGTGAAGCTTTGCTCACTCACCCACCACTCATCTCCTGCTGTGCAGCCCGCTTCCTAACAGGCCACAGACCGGTATCGGTCTGTGGCCCAGGGGTTGGGGACCCCTGCTTTAAGCCATTCTGGCTTCATGACATGGGTATTTTGTAACGTTTGAAACCCTGAGGCCATTAATTCTGTCCCTGCCTCTCGTCCCTGGCATTCTCTCAGGCAGTGTCTCCTTGGTCACCTCTTATCTTGCACTTCATACCTGTCAGATTGTTGTCAAATACCTAATGCCCAGATATTAGTCTCTTTTGAGAAGCTTCCCTCCATTTCCTTGCCTTATCTAAACCTGAATTTTTCCCTGAAGATAATTCAGCTCTCTTAAAATACTGTACCCTCTTTAACTTCCCCCAAGTTCTTTATTTTTCTAAAATGTGCCTTCATACACATCCTTATTTACAAATGAAGTATCGCTCAGATGTCCTCTCTGAGAAGTACTGCTTTCCGTCAGCTGACATGGTGCTTTTTCCTTTGTCTACATTGCAACTTCAATACACCTCCAACATACAACATTTAATACAATGCATTCCAACAATGCAACATTCAATATAGTCCAACATAACAACATTTGATACTGTACATCCCAACAGTGCAACTTCAGTACAATCCAACATACAACATTCAATACCGTACAGTCCAACAATGCAGCATTCAATACCATACATTCCAACTGTGCAACTTTAGTGCAATCCACCATACAACATTCAATACAATATGCAACTTCAATACATTCTAACATACAACAGCGTATTAGAGTTGTTGGTTTATCCAGTTCCTCACAAAACTGGAAGCATCTTGAGAACAAAGACTGTCTTTTAACTCTATGCCCTTAGTATCTGGCATGTAGGGGACTGTAAATAAATATTGGAAAAACTAATAGAAAGAGGGCATTTATTTCTAAATTTGAGTGTACCTAACAATGTTGTCTAGCATACATATGTACCTAACAATGTAGATATATACAATTTTTTAATACATTTTAATTTTATATATTTATATATCTTAATTTTAAAATATTTTATATATTATATATAAATATCTATATAGCCATGATATGTGTCTACAAGTAACAAAAACTTACAGAACTGAAAAAAGGAATTGACAAACGTACCATTAGTGCAAATTATTTTAACTTAAGTATTTGAATAGTTGATAGATCAGGCAGATAAAACTTTGGCAGGGATAAAGAAGATTTGATCCTGACAGTTATGTAGCTTTCTCTGTTGGAAAGAGGACCCTATACCCAACAATTGCTTGTATAAAAATTCTTCTCAATTTTATTTGGAAATTTATTAAAATTGATCACAGACTAAAAAGCTAGCCTCTTTAATATCAAAAATCATCATAAGCCAAATTAATCTAGGTGGTAAAAGAGAATCATAATCGAAAAAAATGTTTATACTTTTTAAAAAAAGATTTATTTTATTATTTACTTATTTTATTTGTTTTTAGCCGTGTCGGTTCTTAGTTGCGGCATTCAGGCTCTGTTGCGGCGTGTGGGCTCTTTGTTGTGACGTGTGGGCTTCCCTCTAGTCGTGGCGTGCAGGTTTTCTCTCTCTATTTGTGGTGCACAGGCTCCAGGGCACATGGGCTCTGTAGTTGTGGCGCGAGGGTTCCAGAGCGCGTGGGCTCTGTGGTTTGCAGCACGCAGGCTCTCTGAAGCGCGCGAGCTCAGTAGTCGTGGCGCGCGTGCTGCGTGCTTGGTTGCCCCGCGGCATGTGGGAGCTTAGTTCCCTAACCAGGAATCAAACCAGCATCCCCTGCATTGTAAGGCGGATTCTTTACCACTGGACCACCAGGGAAGTCCCCAAATTTTTATACTTAAAATGCATTGAAAAGACATGCACACAATACTGGTGGACTGCAGCTAAAGTGGTACCCAAAGGCAATTGTACAGCTTTAACTATCCTTTATTAGGATAAAGGTCTGAAAATTAGTTAGATAGCTAATTTTATATATCTGAAAAAGAACAAAAGAATAAACGTAAGGAAAAAAGAAGAACATGCCATTATAATTATAGACAAGTTCTTCCAGAGAGAAAGAATACACCATGGCTCATTTTAGGAGGTGAGTATATCCAGACAAATACATTATGAGAAAGGAAATTTATAGTCCATTTTCATGTATGAATATGAATTTTTAAAAACTTAACATATTAGGAAACCAAATCCAACAATATCTTTAAAAAAGCCTAAAAATATCATAACCAAAGTTGGATTTATTCTTGGATTGCAGGTAAGTCCAATTATCATAAAGAAGGCAATTTTCAAATTAATCTGTAAGTTAAATGCAATTCCCATCAAACTCTCAAAGGTGTTTTTTTAAAAATAGAACTTGACAATCTGATTAAAGTTTGATAAATATGAGTAGAGAGCCAAGAGTAATCAAAAAACAATTTTGAAAAAGAACAAGGTGGTGGTGGTGGGGACTTCCCTATTAAATATTAAGACTTATTATAAAGTCTATTTAGATCTTATTATAGAGTAACAATAGTTAAGACAGTGTGCTTTAAGCACAATCATAAATAAATAGACCAGTATGCAATATAGCAGACTAGAAAACCTATAAACTGAGTTGCCTGTGTACAGCAAATGTTGTACATCAGTCGGGAAAAGGAGAGGCTGTTTCATAAGTGGTGCTTGAACAATAGGTTATCAAAATAGGGGGAAAAGTGGATTCCTTCTTCACAATAAGTAGGAATACCTAACATAAATATAAATTCCAGGTAGGTTATAGAGACTTAAATGTGAAAAAGCAAAATTTTAAAATTTTACAAGAAAGTAGAGAATGTATTTATAAACCTGTGGTAGGAAAAGATTTCTAAAATAAGACATGCAGCACAAATCACTAAGAAAAAGATTGAGAAATGGAACTACCTTTAAAACATGTTTATCAAGTAATAGCATTAAAACATGAAAAAGCAATTCACATGATGGGAGACAATGTCTGCTATGCATGCAGAATATATAAGAAGAAAATTGCACAGTTATTAAGTACAAATCACAGAATAGGAAACCTGGCCAATAACCATATGAGAAGCTGCTCCAACCCACTGTAACAATCAGGGAAATGCAAATAAAAATCAGATGAGATGCATTTCAGCCCTCTGATTGGCAAAAATAAAATGTTGATGACTACAAAGTGATGGTAACTATTTGACAAGAGATCATTTATTTACTTCTGGTGTTCTCTCCACTTTGGAGAAGAATTTGATAATGTCTAGTCACATTGAAGGTGTACATATTTTATGACGCATCAATGCACTCTTAGCAATGTCTTCAAAATTCTGATGGAAGGGGAAAGGTACAATAAATACATTTTCTAAAAATGTTTAGAAATTTGCCTCTGATGCGTCCTTTCCCAGGAAGCTATTAGAGGATGGGCTTCAGCAAAATACAGGAGTGAAATAAGGTAAAGACATAGAATCCAGGAGATGGGTTCAATACAGGAGGGTCAAAAAAATTTTCTAAATGATGTCAAATGGAAGTCACAAAACACCTGAACAAAAGGCCTAGAAAGCAACATCATATTTGAGCAGATGTGTGGAATATTCCAGGCAGGAAAATGGAAGTGACAAGTCATCCAATACATTTGACCATGTGGCTGTTTCTATTGAGAGTCATTTTATATAGGTATCAAAGATTGTGAGAAGACATAACCACTGAGAGAGGTCTTTATTTCATTCTCAGCTGTATTCACAGCATCCCAGTGTCTAGCACATAGTAGGCATTCAGAAATATTTGTTAAATGAATGAAGCATGTCCTTGAAGGTAGCAGGAATGAAGTGGATGAAAAATGGAAGGAGGAGAGCTGGCTGAAACAATAAAGCACACCATGGAAAAGAGAATGAAGTAAGTGACAGGAAACAAGGAAAATTTGAGAACAAACTGATACAACATCTGGGAGCAATTCTTTTGGGTTTGACGGTGGAAGATGTATAACATAAGTGAGAATCAAATAAGATGTAGTTGTGAATGCCCTTGAGTTCAGATGTTTTTAAATTAGGGCTGTTTGCAACTACAGACATTTTGGATTACCTGCCAGTTATTTGATCCAAACTTTGATGGCCGATGGGCTGTTGATTTATTCAGCTCATATTCAACAATCTACTCCTTTGTACACAGCACTATGCCAGAAGTTTGGATTTTAATGATGAGCAAAATCAGATATTGTCCCTGCCCTCATGTGCAATCTGTTAACCATGCTTATCCTTCTGTTCACATTTATCTAGCCTGAAATATTTTCTTAGTCTGTATTCACTCTTACGAAAATAAGATTTTGAAATTTACACTAACTCTAGAAATTGAAACTCGTTTCATTTCACCAGGAGTTAGTATATATAATAATAAGCTTTACAGAAAATTTTCCTAATCAAATTGGATATGACTTTTGTTATTATAAACATACACTATCTTGATAACTCAGTTTTGCTAGTCATTCTTCTTGGCGGGTGATCTTTATCTGTTCGTATATGAACTTTGCACAAGTGACTTGAGAAGTACAAATACCCTTCGTGGTTGGTCCTGTTCAGTATTAATTATCAAGCATTGCTCTTTCTTACCTTCTTTCCTTGGTGTCCTTTTTGCAGGGATTGTATTCGCACACTATGGTCCAGTCTGGAGACAACAGAGGAAGTTCTCTCATTCAACTCTTCGTCATTTTGGCTTGGGAAAGCTTAGCTTGGAGCCCAAGATTATTGAGGAGTTCAAATATGTGAAAGAGGAAATGCAAAAGAACGGAGAAGTCCTCTTCAATCCTTTCCCCATTGTCAACAACGCTGTCTCTAACATAATTTGCTCTTTGTGCTTTGGCCAGCGCTTTGATTACACCAATAGTGAGTTTAAGAAAATGCTTAATTTTATGTCACGAGCGTTAGAAATCTGTCTGAACACCCAGCTCCTCTTGGTCAACATATGCTCCTGGCTTTATTACCTTCCCTTTGGACCATTTAAGGAATTAAGACAGATTGAAAAGGATTTAACTATTTTCCTTAAAAAAATCATCGAAGACCATCGAGAGTCTCTGGATGTAGAGAACCCTCAGGACTTCATAGACATGTATCTTCTCCATGTGGAGGAGGAGAGGAAAAATAATAGCAATAGTAGTTTTGATGAAGATTACTTATTTTATATCATTGGCGATCTCTTCATTGCTGGCACTGATACCACAACTAACTCTTTGCTTTGGTGCCTCCTATATATGTCACTGAACCCCGACATACAAGGTAATAAACAGATGTTTCCTTTATTCATGGCAAAACCAGGATATATTTTTTTTCATTTCCATTTAAATCAGCAACCTTTGTGATCCTGTGGCTCCTGTCAGTAAGCAATGTCTTCAGGCTGGAAAACAAAATGGAAATACTTGCATCTCATAGGGAATTGGTAAGGTGTTAACAACAAAACTCCAAGTTTCTAGACAGTGGCACTAAGGTCACAGCTTGCTTGAACCTGCTTTAAATCTCTACAGGTCTGATTCTGTGTGAAATCTATGGTGAAGACAGAACTTTAGAGAAGACTATTTTAGAGTTGAAGAGAATCATAGTGATCATCTGAACCCATTCATCTTTTTTGAAGATGAGACCAGAGGCCCAGAGAAGTTCTGTGATTTTCACAAGGTCACAGAGCTAGTTCCACCACATCAATACCAATAGGTAGTGAATTTCAGTGGAAGTTCATAGTGGAAGGATACAGGGGAGAATAGTGTATTCATTTTCCATTGCTCCTACAACAAATAACCACACAGTTAGTGACAACACAGATGTGTTATATTACAGTTCTATACATTAGACGTCTGACACATGTCTCAGTGAACCAAAATCAAGATGTTGGCAGGGCTGCGTTCTTTTCTGGAGGCTCTGGAGGAGAATCCATCTCCTTGCCATTTGCAGCTTCCTTGGCTCATGGCCCCCTTGCTCCATCTTTGAAACCAGCAATGTTGCATATCTCTGACCATTCTTTCATAGTCATATCTCCCTCTGACTCTAAACTCAACTGGGAAAAGTTTCCAATTTTTTTTTTTTTTGGCTGCATCAGGTCTTCGTTGCTGCGCGCAGGCTTTCTCTAGGTGCGGTGAGTGGGGGCTACCCTTCGTTGCGGTGCGCGGGCTTCTCATTGCGGTGGCTTCTCTTGTTGCGGAGCACGGGCTCTAGGTGCGTGGGCTTCAGTAGTTGCAGCACGCGGGCTCGGCAGTTGCTGCGCACAGGCTCTAAGGCGCGTGGGCTTCAGTAGTTGTGGCTCGTGGCTGTAGAGCACAGGCTCAGTAGTTGTGGTGCACAGGCTTAGTTGCTCTGCAGCATATGGAATCTTCCCGGACCAGTGCTCGAACCCATGTCCCCTGCATTGGCAGGTGGATTCTTAACCACTGTGCCACCAGGGAAGTCCCAGTCCTCCAATTTTAAAACCCATGTAATTAGGCTGGACACACCCAGAAAATCCAGCATAATCTCCCCATCACAAGGTCCTTAATTTAATCACATCTGCAAAGTCCCTTTTTACCATATACGGTAGCATATTCACAGGTTCCAGGGGATTATGGCATGGACATCTTTGAGGGACCATTTCCTGCCTACTATAGATGGGATTGTGCCTACCTGTATTCATTAACTATTGATGAGTAACAAATTATCCCAAAATTTAGCATCTTAAAACAACCACCATTTATTATTTCACACAGTTTCTGAGGATCAGGAATCTAGGAGCAGCTTAGCCTGGACGGTCTGGCTTAGGATGATTTCTCGTGAAGTTGTAATCAAGATGTTAGCCTGGGGCTACAAACATCTATAGACTTGACCGGGACTGAAGGATCCACTTGCAAGATGACTCATCCACATGGCAGCTGGCTGCAGGCCTTGCCACTTGGAACTTTCCATAGGGCTGCTTTACTGGCAGCTGCCTTCCCCCAGAATGAATGACCCTAGAGAGTAAGTGGCCGAGACAAAAGCCATAGTGTCTTTTTTTTTTTTTTTTTTTTTTTTTTTTTTTTTATTTTTATTTTTTGCTTTATCACAAATTTAATCAGTTATATGTATACATATGTTCCCATATCCCCTCCCTTTTGCGTCTCCCTCCCACCCTCCCTATCCCACCCCTCCAGGCGGTCACAAAGCACCGAGCTGATCTCCCTGTGCTATGCGGCTGCTTCCCACTAGCTATCTACCTTACGTTTGGTAGTGTATATATGTCCATGCCGCTCTTTCACTTTGTCACAGCTTACCCTTCCCCCTCCCCATATCCTCAAGTCCATTCTCTAGTAGGTCTGTGTCTTTATTCCTGTCTTACCCCTATGTTCTTCATGACCTTTTTTTTTTTCTTAAATTCCATATATATGTGTCAGCATACAGTATTTGTCTTTCTCTTTCTGACTTACTTCACTCTGTATGACAGACTCTAGGTCCATCCACCTCATTACAAATAGTTCAATTTCATTTCTTTTTATGGCTGAGTAATATTCCATTGTATGTATGTGCCACATCTTCTTTACCCATTCATCCGATGATGGACACTTAGGTTGTTTCCATCTCCGGGCTATTGTAAATAGGGCTGCTATGAACATTTTGGTACATGTCTCTTTTTGAATTATGGTTTTCTCAGGGTATATGCCCAGTAGTGGGATTGCAGGGTCATATGGTAGTTCTATTTGTAGTTTTTTAAGGAACCTCCATACCGTTCTCCATAGTGGCTGTACCAATTCACATTCCCACCAGCAGTGCAAGAGTGTTCCCTTTTTTCCACACCCTCTCCAGCATTTATTGTTTCTAGATTTTTTGATGATGGCCATTCTGACTGGCGTGAGATGATATCTCATTGTAGTTTTGATTTGCATTTCTCTAATTAGTAGAGATGTTGAGCATCCTTTCATGTGTTTGTTGGCAGTCTGTATATCTTCTGTGGAGAAATGTCTATTTAGGTCTTCTGCCCATTTTTGGATTGGGTTGTTTGTTTTTTTGTTATTGAGCTGCATGAGCTGCTTATAAATTTTGGAGATTAATCCTTTGTCAGTTGCTTCATTTGCAAATATTTTCTCCCATTCTGAGGGTTGTCTTTTGGTCTTGTTTATGGTTTCCTTTGCTGTGCAAAAGCTTTTAAGTTTCATTAGGTCCCATGTGTTTATTTTTGTCTTTATTTCCATTTCTCTAGGAGGTGGGTCAAAAAGGATCTTGCTGTGATTTATGTCATAGAGTGTTCTGCCTATGTTTTCCTCTAAGAGTTTGATAGTGTCTGGCCTTACATTTAGGTCTTTAATCCATTTTGAGCTTATTTTTGTGTATGGTGTTAGGGAGTGATCGAATCTCATACTTTTACATGTCCCTGTCCAGTTTTCCCAACACCACTTATTGAAGAGACTGTCCTTTCTCCACTGTACATTCCTGCCTCCTTTATCAAAGATAAGGTGACCATATGTCCGTGGGTTTATCTCTGGGCTTTCTATCCTGTTCCATTGATCTATCTTTCTGTTTCTGTGCCAGTACCATACTGTCTTGATTACTGCAGCTTTGTAGTATAGTCTGAAGTCAGGGAGCCTGATTCCTCCAGCTCCATTTTTCGTTCTCAAGATTGCTTTGGCTATTCGGGGTCTTTTGTGTTTCCATACAAATTGTGAAATTTTTTGTTCTAGTTCTGTGAAAAATGCCAGTGGTATTTTGATAGGGATTGCATTGAATCTGTAGATTGCTTTGGGTAGTAGAGTCATTTTCACAATGTTGATTCTTCCAATCCAAGAACATGGTACATCTCTCCATCTATTTGTATCATCTTTAATTTCTTTCATCAGTGTCTTATAATTTTCTGCATACAGGTCTTTTGTCTCCTTAGGTAGGTTTATTCCTAGATATTTTATTCTTTTTGTTGCAATGGTAAATGGGAGTGTTTCCTTGATTTCACTTTCAGATTTTTCATCATTAGTATATAGGAATGCCAGAGATTTCTGTGCATTAATTTTGTATCCTGCAACTTTACCAAATTCATTGATTAGCTCTAGTAGTTTTCTGGTAGCATCTTTAGGATTCTCTATGTATAGTATCATGTCATCTGCAAACAGTGACAGCTTTACTTCTTCTTTTCCAATTTGGATTCCTTTTATTTGCTTTTCTTCTCTGATTGCTGTGGCTAAAACTTCCAAAACTATGTTGAATAAGAGTGGTGAGAGTGGGCAACCTTGTCTTGTTCCTGATCTTAGTGGAAATGGTTTCAGTTTTTCACCATTGAGGACGATGCTGGCTGTGGGTTTGTCATATATGGCCTTTATTATGTTGAGGAAAGTTCCCTCTATGCCTACTTTCTGCAGGGTTTTTATCATGAATGGGTGTTGAATTTTGTCGAAAGCTTTCTCTGCATCTATTGAGATGATCATATGGTTTTTCTCCTTCAATTTGTTAATATGGTGTATCACGTTGATTGATTTGCGTATATTGAAGAATCCTTGCATTCCTGGGATAAACCCCACTTGATCATGGTGTATGATCCTTTTAATGTGCTGTTGGATTCTGTTTGCTAGTATTTTGTTGAGGATTTTTGCATCTATGTTCATCAGTGATATTGGCCTGTAGTTTTCTTTCTTTGTGACATCCTTGTCTGGTTTTGGTATCAAGGTGATGGTGGCCTCGTAGAATGAGTTTGGGAGTGTTCCTCCCTCTGCTATATTTTGGAAGAGTTTGAGAAGGATAGGCGTTAGCTCTTCTCTAAATGCTTGATAGAATTCGCCTGTGAAGCCATCTGGTCCTGGGCTTTTGTTTGTTGGAAGATTTTTTATCACAGTTTCAATTTCAGTGCTTGTGATTGGTCTGTTCATATGTTCTATTTCTTCCTGATTCAGTCTTGGCAGGTTGTGCATTTCTAAGAATTTGTCCATTTCTTCCAGGTTGTCCATTTTATTGGCATAGAGTTGCTTATAGTAATCTCTCACGATCTTTTGTATTTCTGCAGTGTCAGTTGTTACTTCTTTTTCATTTCTAATTCTATTGATTTGAGTCTTCTCCCTTTTTTTCTTGATGAGTCTGGCTAATGGTTTATCAATTTTGTTTATCTTCTCAAAGAACCAGCTTTTAGTTTTATTGATCTTTGCTATTGTTTCCTTCATTTCTTTTTCATTTATTTCTGATCTGATTTTTATGATTTCTTTCCTTCTGCTAACTTTGGGATGTTTTTGTTCTTCTTTCTCTAATTGCTTTAGGTGCAAGGTTAGGTTGTTTAGTCGAGATATTTCCTGTTTCTTAAGGTGGGATTGTATTGCTATAAACTTCCCTCTTAGAACTGCTTTTGCTGCATCCCATAGGTTTTGGGTCGTCGTGTCTCCATTGTCATTTGTTTCTAGGTATTTTTTTATTTCCTCTTTGATTTCTTCAGTGATCACTTCGTTATTAAGTAATGTATTGTTTAGCCTCCATGTGTTTGTATTTTTTATAGCTCTTTTCCTGTAATTGATATCTAGTCTCATAGCATTGTGGTCAGAAAAGATACTTGATACAATTTCAATTTTCTTAAATTTACCAAGGCTTGATTTGTGACCCAAGATATGATCTATCCTGGAGAATGTTCCATGAGCACTTGAGAAAAATGTGTATTCTGTTGTTTTTGGATGGAATGTCCTATAAATATCAATTAAGTCCATCTTGTTTAATGTATCATTTAAAGCTTGTGTTTCCTTATTTATTTTCATTTTGGATGATCTGTCCATTGGTGAAAGTGGGGTGTTAAAGTCCCCTACTATGATTGTGTTACTGTCGATTTCTCCTTTTATGGCTGTTAGCGTTTGCCTTATGTATTGAGGTGCTCCTATGTTGGGTGCATAAATATTTACAATTGTTATATCTTCTTCTTGGATCGATCCCTTGATCATTATGTAGTGTCCTTCTTTGTCTCTTCTAGTAGTCTTTATTTTAAAGTCTATTTTGTCTGATATGAGAATTGCTACTCCAGCTTTCTTTTGGTTTCCATTTGCATGGAATATCTTTTTCCATCCCCTTACTTTCAGTCTGTATGTGTCTCTAGGTCTGAAGTGGGTCTCTTGTAGACAGCATATATATGGGTCTTGTTTTTGTATCCATTCAGCCAATCTGTGTCTTTTGGTGGGAGCGTTTAGTCCATTTACATTTAAGGTAATTATCGATATGTATGTTCCTATTCCCATTTTCTTAATTGTTTTGGGTTCGTTATTGTAGGTCTTTTCCTTCTGTTGTGTTTCTTGCCTAGAGAAGTTCCTTTAGCATTTGTTGTAAAGCTGGTTTGGTGGTGCTGAACTCTCTCAGCTTTTGCTTGTCTGTAAACGTTTTAATTTCTCCATCAAATCTGAATGAGATCCTTGCTGGGTAGAGTAATCTTGGTTGCAGGTTTCTCTCCTTCATCACTTTAATTATGTCCTGCCACTCCCTTCTGGCTTGTAGAGTTTCTGCTGAGAGATCAGCTGTTATCCTGATGGGGATTCCCTTGTGTGTTATTTGTTGTTTTTGCCTTGCTGCTTTTAATATGATTTCTTTGTGTTTAATTTTTGACAGTTTGATTAATATGTGTCTTGGCGTATTTCTCCTTGGATTTATTCTGTATGGGACTCTCTGTGCTTCTTGGACTTGATTAACTATTTCCTTTCCCATATTAGGGAAGTTTTCAACTATAATCTCTTCAAATATTTTCTCAGTCCCTTTCTTTTTCTCTTCTTCTTCTGGAACCCCTATAATTCGAATGTTGGTGCGTTTAATGTTGTCCCAGAGGTCTCTGAGACTGTCCTCTGTTCTTTTCATTCTTTTCTCTTTATTTTGCTCTGCATTAGTTATTTCCACTATTTTATCTTCCACCTCACTTATCCGTTCTTCTGCCTCAGTTATTCTGCTATTGATCCCATCTAGAGTATTTTTCATTTCATTTATTGTGTTTTTAATCGATGCTTGATTCATCTTTAGTTCTACTAGGTCCTTGTTAACTGTTTCTTGCATTTTGTCTATTCTATTTCCAAGATTTTGGATCATCTTTACTATCATTATTCTGAATTCTTTTTCAGATAGACTGCCTATTACCTCTTCATTTGTTAGGTCTGGTGGGTTTTTATCTTGCTCCTTCTCCTGCTGTGTGTTTTTCTGTCTTCTCATTTTGCTTATGTTACTGTGTTTGGGGTCTCCTTTTTGCCGGCTGCAGGTTCGTAGTTCCTGTTGTTTTTGGTGTCTGTCTCCAGTGGCTAAGGTTGGTTTAGTGGGTTGTGTAGGTTTCCTGGTCGAGGGGACTAGTGCCTGTGTTCTGGTGGATGAGGCTGGATCTTGTCTTTCTGGTGGGCAGGTCCACGTCTGGTGGTGTGTTTTGGGGTGTCTGCAGACTTTTTATGATTTTAGGCCACCTCTCTGCTAATGGGTGGCGTTGTGTTCCTGTCTTGCTAGTTGTTTGGCATAGGGTGTCCAGCACTGTAGCTTGCTGGTCGTTGAGTGAAGCTGGGTGCTGGTGTTGAGATGGAGATCTCTGGAAGATTTTCGCCGTTTGATATTATGTGGAGCTGGGAGGTCTCTTGTGGACCAGTGTCCTGAAGTTGGCTCTCCCACCTCAGAGGCACAGTACTGACTCCTGGCTCCTCAATTTGGGATGTTTTGTTGTCTATTCATGTATTCCACAGATGCAGGGTACATCAAGTTGATTGTGGAGCTTTAATCCGCTGCTTCTGAGGCTGCTGGGAGAGGTTTCCCTTTCTCTTCTTTGTTCTCACAGCTCCCGGGTCTCAGCTTTGGATTTGGCCCCGCCTCTGCGTGTAGGTCGCCGGAGGGCGTCTGTTCTTCGCTCAGACAGGAAAGGGTTAAAGGAGCAGCCTCTTCGGGAACTCTGGCTCACTCAGGCCGGGCGGGAGGGAGGGGCACGGAGTGCGGGGCGAGCCTGCAGCGGCAGAGGTCGGCGTGACGTTGCACCAGCCCGAGGCGCGCCGTGCGTTCTCCCAGGGAAGCCGCCCCTGGATCCCGGGACCCCGGCAGTGGCGGGCTGCTCAGGCTCCCGGAAGGGCGGTGTGGACAGTGACCTGCGCTCGCACACGGGCTTCTTGGCGGCGGCAGCAGCAGCCCCAGCGTCCCACGCCCGTCACTGGGCTCCGCGCTTTCAGTCGCGACTCGCGCCCGTCTGTGGAGCCCCTTTAAGCAGCGCTCTTAATCCCCTCTCCTCGCGCAGCAGGAAACCAAGAGGGAAGAACAAGTCTCTTGCCTCTTCGGCAGCTCCAGAGTTTTCCCGGACTCCCTCCCGGCTAGCTGTGGCACATTAGCCCCCTTCAGGCTGAGTTCTCGCCGCCAGCCCCAGTCCTCTCCCTGCGCTCTGACCGAAGCCCGAGCCTCAGCTTCCAGCGCCGCCCGCCCCGGCGGGCGAGCAGACAAGCCTCTAGGGCTGGTGAGTGCCGCTCGGCACCGATCCTCTGTGCGGGAATCTCTCCGCTTTGCCCTACCCAGGTATGTGGGGAGTTTCTTGCCTTTTGGGAGGTCTGGGGTCTTCTGCCAGCGTTCAGTAGGTGTTCTGTAGGAGTTGTTCCACGTGTAGCTGTATTTCTGGTGTATCCGTGAGGAGGAAGGTGATCTCCGCGTCTTACTCTTCCGCCATCTTACCCGGAAGTCTCTCTTTTTTCCATAGTGTCTTTTATAATCTAAGCTCAGAATGGTCATGCCATTGCTTCTCCTTTATTCTGTTGGTCACATAGACCAATTTGGAACAAAGTGGGAGGGGGTGGCACGAAGTTGTGAACACCAAGAAATGGGGGTCACTGGGGGGGGTCATGTTGGGCTACCACACGTTGTCACAGGTAAAAGCTTAGAGTCAATCAGATGTTGATACGAGAGAATAATTCAGAGTGCTCCTGAATCCAGGGTGCTTTCCCCTTTGCCACTCTGTCCTGCCATTCTCCTTCAGAGTCCCAGGCTGGTACAGGGCCCCTGGGACCAGCTGCCTCCACTGGAGTATCTGACCAGTGCTTCACTTCACTGAGGCCAAGTCAGGCCTGTGCTGCCGACTTATCAGCTGTGTGGATATGGTGATGGGAAGGGTGTATGGGAGGGCAGTCTCTCCTGGCTTATCCTTTGGATTATGCTTTCTTTTTTTTTTTTTCTGTATAGAAAAGGTTCATGAAGAAATTGAAAGGGTCATTGGTGGTGACCGTGCCCCTTCCCTCACTGACAAGGCCCAGATGCCCTACACAGAAGCCACCATCATGGAGGTGCAGAGGCTGAGCGTGGTGGTGCCACTCTCCATCCCTCACATGACCTCAGAGAAAACAGGCAAGTCCAGGGCCTTCCTCCTTGGAACGCCCTCGAGGGAAGCCCGTCCCCTTCATCCAGAGGACTTGAGGTGAGGCTGTGGCAAAGGTTTATTGTCATGGATAATCAAATGACCAGAGGATGCTTCCGCCTCAGCTGTCCCTTATTTGCTCTACCGGCTGTACCGGCTGGCGTTCCAGCCCCGCCTGTTTGGTAAATAGCTCTCTAGCCTTCAGAGCGTGCACACTTACACTGGTCGAATCATGCTGCCGTTTAAGGTGGCTGTACTGGCAGAAAAGAACTCCAGAATTAACAAAGGCCCCTCTCTGTCCTCCTGTTCTTGGAGGTCCGAAGAGCTAGCCTAATTATGAAATTAAGGAGTTTAACTGGGAATTATTCTACTTCATTTTTTACGGTTCTGCAACTGAAGCACAAGTGTTAAAGAATTAGAAGAGCCCATCTGATTCTGAAGGCACATGTTTCAGCCTTTCACCTACAGTGTCCTTGACATTTAGGCACTCAGACTCACTGTAAGCATCCCTCATAACAAGGAGTTTTCGTCCTCTGGAGATAGCCCATGATGAAATGGGCTTAAATCTAGTTATAAGACAGTTGTAGGAAGCAATCACTTATAAATGACATTGGATCACTTAACAGTTTCTTTGGTGTAAATTAGATATAAGGTGTGTGCAGTATCCTTGGGACATTGTTTAAAGTGCATATGAACTTGTCAGCTGGTATGAACCAGCATTGACTTCCCTGTACATCCCTTTACCTTAGTTTACCTTCTTCATTGTATTGTGTGACATAAAAGACTGGGAACTGTAAAATTGTATACAAGTATTAGGAATTTGTAATTCTTTGGGAAAGTTCACCTGAAATGCCCTATGATCTCCATTTTAATGTTTTCTCTTAATTGTAATGTTTTTATCATTTGATTTAATTGATTAACTCAGCATCCATCAGAGCAACTCCTGCGCCCTGTCTCAGGCTGGGCCCTGGGAGGGTGTGGAGAGGATGCCAGTTGATAAGGTTTTGCGTCTGCCCTCAAGTACCTCACAGTTTACTCTCAGCAAATTAAGAAGCTAGATATGTAACTAGTTTTTGTTTGTTTGTTTTTTTAGAGAGTGATGTTTACTAAGAGTTATTAGTAAAAGCATGTTGAATGATACTGTGGTTTCGTTTTGTTTTGTTTTAGTGCTCCAAGGGTATACCATTCCTAAAGGCACGATAATATTACCCAACTTGTGGTCAATACACAGAGACCCAGCCATTTGGGAGAAACCAAATGATTTCTACCCTAATCGATTTCTGGATGATCAAGGACAACTTATTAAAAAGGAAACATTTATTCCTTTTGGGATAGGTCAGTTAAATTTTTATTTTCTTAATGGCATAATTTAAAAAAGAAATAGAACCAAAAGAATCTTTTATTATTTCATGATACTCTTTTAACAATGTTTCTTTCTTGGCAAGCTGATATAAGAGAGAAATAATTTAGATAATGCATCTCCACTATGTTTATTTCAGATTTTAAAAACAAAGTGAAAGCAATTGGTTTTAAATCTTTAAATATGACTAGAAATCTTCCTTTTTGAGTTGTCCAGGTGATTGTTTGAGTCCCAGGGAACTGTTGGAGTTAAGAGCAGCTTTGACCTGCCTGAATGGTGGGTGAGAGGGTGGGCTCTCTAATCTCACCAGTCCCTCTTTTACGTTCCTAGATTAGGGCATGTAGGCTTCTTTCTATAGAAAAGGAATGCTCCAGAGATTCTTATTTGATGTCTTTTCTCCTTAATCGTCCAGGTAAGATCAAGGAAAGAGATAAGTAAGTATGGAGGAGACAAGGTAGCCCGCCTCATTGGCTCCGTCTCTAGTTCCTATCTAGGATGTGGATAGATTTTTATGAGTAGGAGTTAAAATGTGAACTTGGTATGCAAAAATTCTGATCAGCATAGACTGTGGGAAGCCATGGGGTATATGTGGCAATTTTATTTCAAAACTCTCTGTGTCTGCCTTTAAAACACTCAATTTAGAAATTTCATAAATTTATCCCTTTTGAGGTAGGAAAAGGGCTGGTATGATAATCCTTACCTTTTTTCCTGGTCTCATTTTTAGGGAAGCGGGTATGTATGGGAGAGCAGCTGGCAAAGATGGAATTATTCCTGATGTTCGTGAGCCTAATGCAGAGTTTCACATTTGCTTTGCCTAAGGACTCAAAGCCGATCCTGACTGGGAAATATGGTCTAACTTTAGCCCCACATCCGTTTAATATAATCATTTCAAAGAGATAAAGAACATCTCCAGGAAGAGATGGTGCAGAGAATGTAAACACATGTCCTTCTAAATAGATTCTTCCTTCTGTAATTGACAGCGGATCCAGCAACTCTGCAGGTCTAGGTTAGGCTTGGATCAGAGAGAGATTGGAAAGAGGGTAGAGCACGTGGGACCTTTCATCTTGGAGGGTTCCTCAGAAGGAAACTTCAGCCATTTTAGTAATGCACGTGACTTGGGGGATAGCAACGAAAGTACTGGATTCGGAAGTGGGGATCCGGATTTTATTCCCAGCAGCCTCCACCAATGAGCATTTCTTCTCATCCCTCAGTGCCTCAGTCATTCCACGTGGAAAATGACGGTAACAAAATTTGACTTCTCTCTCTATCTTGGCATGAATGCTGGTCAAATGCTCCATCTTTTCTGACATCACCAAAGCACTGTTAAGCTCTGGAGAACAAATTGAGGAGGAGAAGGAAGACCTACCTGTTTAAGACCCATGACAACATGACAGTGGTGTTCAGACTTGAATACTTCATCAGAGAAGGACGTGGGTTTAGGGGACAATGAATTAGAGCTTTTCTTATTTATTTATTTATTTTTACTTAATTTCTTTTTGGCTGCGTTACGTCTTCGTCGCTGCATGGGCTTTCTCTAGTTGCGGTGAGCAGGGGCTACTCTTTATTGCCGTGCGTGGGTTCTCATTGCGGTGACTTCTCTTGTTGCGGGGCACAGGCTCTAGGGCACATGCAGGCTCAGTAGTTGTGGCGCACGGGCTTAGTTGCTCCACAACATGTGGGATCTTCCTGGACCAGGGCTCAAACCCGTGTCCCCCGCATTGGCAGGCAGATTCTTTTTTTTTTTTTTTTTAATTTATTCATTTATTTTTGGCTGTGTTGGGTACTCGTTGCTGCACGCAGGCTCTCTCTAGTTGCGGCGACTGGGGGCTACTCTTTGTTGAGGTGCACAGGCTTCTTGCTGCGGTGGCTTCTCGTTGCGGAGCATGGGCTTTAAGCGCGCAGGCTTCAGTAGTTGTGGCACGTGGGCTCAGTAGTTGTGGCTCACGGGCTCTAGAGTTCAGGCTCAGTAGTTGTGGCGCACAGGCTTAGTTGCTCCGCGGCATGTGAGATCTTCCCAGACCAGGGCTTGAACCCGTGTCCCCTGCATTGGCAGGCAGATTCTTAACCACTGCGCCGCCACCAGGGAAGCCCTAGAGCTTTTCTTGACACAGATCTTATGTCGGTTTTGGAGGCCTTGTTTTGTTATTATCTTTTTGTTTATGATTTTAGTTTTTACTTTTTGTAGACATGCGATGAAGTGGACCCTTGTTTAGTATGTTGAGGAAAGGTTATTGTCTGAATGTATACGTCTGCCTTCTATTTCACCTACATGAACAGTGGGCCTAGCTGAAGAAGTGGCTTCATGGCAGAATTCCTTTCTGCTGTGTTTACTCACAAAGTTGTAGCTCTAGCTTTTGACTTGAGCCCTGAATAGTGAGCTCTGGAATTTTAATACTGGGATTTATGAGAAAAGGATTCAAACTGTACTGAACATTCCTTAACTGTTCTTCCTGCCACCAGGCCTAATGTATCTCATCCTTGAAGACTTGCAAAGACAGGAAGGCATTCCTATTCTTTTTAAGATAACTAAATTGTTTCTTAATAAATAAACTCCCTCTAAAAGAACAGTTCTCAAAAAAGGTAATGACTTCTTTCAGGGGATATTTGGAAATGTGTGGGTGTGTTTTCAGTTATCACAGTGATGGGGGTGCTAATGGCTTTTTTGTTGCCATGAGGCCAGGATGCTAAATGTCTGAGCAGTCCTAGACAATGAAGAACTGACCTGCCCAAAGAGAACATGCTCCAAAAGCCCTTTTCTTTATTCTCCCATTATACTCCTTGTATAGAAAGAATCGTGATAATAATATAAGCAGCTGTACTTTTGAGCCTTTCCTCATGCTGGCACCATACTTTATGCTTTACTTGTATGCTTACATAATTCTTAAAGAATGTTTAGTAAGAGGATGCCGTTCTGTAGCTGATGAAGCTCAGGCT
Organism: Hyperoodon ampullatus; assembly: GCF_949752795.1. NCBI lineage: Eukaryota > Metazoa > Chordata > Mammalia > Artiodactyla > Ziphiidae > Hyperoodon > Hyperoodon ampullatus. The sequence continues at coordinate 156,492,588 of NC_136914.1, read as the reverse complement.
TAGAGAAGTTACGGCCTACATGTAGTTAAAAAGTACTGCTGTGCATTTCAAACCTACCAGTCTTTGTAACTGGAGAGTTCTTCCTGTACCACTTCTCTATACTGCTCCTCTGCATTGATCTCATACCAGTCTGCCCCTCTGCATTTTCAATACGGATAAATGAAATACAGACCAATCTTTAGGTGCCTTGAGGATTTTTGTTAATTAAAAAAGAAAAACTAGGAAACGAAATGCATAGGCACTGTGAGTGAACGGAGAGGTTGTTATAGAGACTTTATTTTTTATTAATTAATTAATTATTTTTTATTTTTGGCTGCATTGGGTCTTCGTTGCTGCGCGCAGGCTTACTCTAGTTGCAGTGAGTGGGGGCTACTCCTCATTGCAGTGCACGGGCTTCTCATTGCGGTGGCTTCTCTTGTTGTGGAGCATGGGCTTCAGTAGTTGTGGCACGTGGGCTCAGTAGTTGTGGCCCATGGGCTGTAGAGCGCAGGCTCAGTAGTTGTGGCACACAGGCTTAGTTGCTCCTTGGCATGTGGGATCTTCCTGGACCAGGGCTTGAACCCATGTCCCCTGCATTGGCAGGCGGATTCTTAACCACTATGCCACCATGGAAGCCCCTAGAGACTTTAGATGGGTGATGCATGTGTGGATTACCCTGTACCATGAGCAGGGCAGTTTGTTTTGATCTGGAATTTCATATGCTGCGGAATTGCACTAATAACTTTGCATTAGCAAGTTTATTACTCTTCGATTTATACATGCATTTTCAGTACCCCTTAACCAAACAGTTTGTAGCTAACTTGAGAAAAAAACTCTTCTGTGAGATTATGTTGAAATCAGATGTTTATTGAACTTTAAAATATAATGCCTTAAACTGTAACACTTTTAAAACATCTGTTTATGGCAAATCACTGAAAGGACTGTTAATGCTTCCCTTGCACATGTTGATATTTTACAATTTTTTACTTTATGATTTATTTGAAGTGTAAAAATAATAGTACTTTGTTTTATAAGTTTGCCTAATACCTACTTTTTAGTCCTCATCATTAGCATGCTTTTTGATGCCTATATTAAACTTTTAATTTTAACTGAGATAGTGTCATGTCTAGTTTTGGGGGTTTTGTTTTCTTTAAATTGCTAAACAAAATTCTCTTTTACCAGATGTCAAGTTAAGAAAAGGAAGAGGGAATAGACTTCCAAAAAGAGGGAGATGGCCACATATAATAGAAGCATGATCTCTAGACAGGAGGATAATTCTTTTAAAATATCCTCTCAGGGGGGCTTCCCTGGTGGCGCAGTGGTTGAGAGTCCGCCTGTGGATGCAGGGGACACAGGTTCGTGCCCATGTCTGGGAAGACCCCACATGCCGCGGAGCGGCTGGGCCCGTGAGCCATGGCCGCTGAGCCTGCGCATCCAGAGCCTGTGCTCCACAACGGGAGAGGCCACAACAGTGAGAGGCCCGCGTACTGCAAAAAAAAAAAAATAAATAAAATATCCTCTCAGAGCACAGTTACTCTCAGGACTGTAGCACAGCCCAAGCTTCTTACTTCCCATGTCAAAGTCCAGCATTATTTGAGAGAGGGATGAATCTACATAAGCCCATTGTGGCAAAATATTGAGTGCTTGTCTCTATTACACTCCTTAGCTCAGGAAGAAGAGTTTTCTAAAATACCCGAACCTATGGATTTTTCCTATAGATGAGCCCACTGCCGGCTTTTTCCACGGCCCAGTCTTCCTCCTGAGGTCACAGTGCAGAGGTCACCTCCTGACGGACGGCTTCCGCTAAAGCCCTATCTAAAGTGGCCTTTCCTGAGAACACCCTGCTATAGACTGAAAGTTTGTGTGCCCCAAGAATTCATTAACTGAAACCCGATCCCAATGTGATAGTATTTGGAGGTGGGACCTTTGGGAAGTGATTGTGTCATGAGAGTGGAGCCCTCATGCATGGGATTAGGATCCTTATAAGAACCCAGAGAGCTCCCTGTCCCCTTCTGCCATATGAGACTGCAGTGCAGAGACAGCCATCCATGAACCAGGAAGCAGGCTCTCACCAGACACTGAATCTGCAGATGCCTTGATTTTGGACTTCTGGTCTCCAGACCTGTGAGAAGTAAGCTTCTGTTATTTGTAAGATACTCAGTCTATGGTATTTTTGTTATAACAGCCTAAATGGACTAAAATATGCCCTGATTCATCACCCAGCTTATTTCCTTCAGAGCCCTCCTCACTATCTACAGTTACCCTGTTTATTTAAATCCTCAGTTTCCACCATTTCTTCCACCTCTGGCCAGAGGTGCCCTTTGTTGCACAAGTTTTCAATTTTGATGAAGTCCAATTTGTTTATTTTTTCTTTTGTTGCCTGTGTCTTTGGTGTCACATCCAAGAAATCATTGCCAAATCCAATGTCGTGAAGCTTTTTGCCTGTTTTCTTCTAAGAGTTTTATAGTCTTAGCTTTTACATGTAGGTCTCTGATCCATTTTGAATTAATTTTTGTATATGGTGTAAGGTAAGGGTCTAACTTTACTTCTGTGCATATGGATAACAATTTTCCCAACACTATTTGTTGAAAAGACTGTCTTTTTCCCATTGAATGGTCTGTACTCTTGTCGAAAATTGTTTGACCATGTATATGAGGATTTACTTCTGGGTGGATACTATCTTTTTTTTTTTTTTTTTTTTTTTTTGTGGTATGCGGGCCTCTCACTGTTGTGGCCTCTCCTGCCACGGAGCACAGGCTCCAGACGCGCAGGCCCAGTGGCCATGGCTCACGGGCCCAGCCGCTCCGTGACATGTGGAATCCTCCCGGCCCGGGGCACGAACCCGTGTCCCCTGCATCGGCAGGCAGACTCCCAACCACCGCGCCACCAGGGAAGCCCTGGATACTATATTTTAAAGTAATGTATCACTAAACAGTTTTGTAGTAACACTGGGATATTCAGATGAATCAATGAAACAAAATAGAGAGTGTATCCGGTAGTGTATAAAAGTGGCATCACATTATGAAAGAACAGGAATAATATATTTTTAAAAGTTCTAGGACAGTTGGTTAATTACTTAGAAAACTAAAGCAACATCTTTTCTCCAATTAACTTCTTTTTCCTAGTTAATCCCAAAAGGATGAATTTCCCAAATTAATCCAAGTTAATCCCAAAAGGTCTAAAAAGTAAAAATAATACATCTGTACGTGTCTCTGAAACATTTGATATTTTCTAAGCATAAAAATGTTATGGACATTTTGAAACACATACAGAAGTTATGGGCAAATCTTGTTTCATCTACATTATCCCACTTCCCTCTAGCCCCATTCTGCACTGATTTATTGTGAAGCAAATATTAGACATATCACATGAATGTATTCATAACGTAGAATATGACTTGCAAGGATGGCTAATCTCTAGTCATAGTTACATTTCAAAGAAATATTGACAAAGGGTACAAATATATTGACAAAATAGCCTAAGAAAATACTTCAGAATGTCAAATCAAACAGACCAGAAGAACATGGTTAAGCTATTTTTCTCAAACATGTTTACAATTAAATTACTAATGGAACAACTGATAAGAATGCTACTAAATGACCTATATCTTATAGTTCCTTCTTAGGTTTACGACTCACAGTTTTCTTTCTTTAGGTTGTGTCTCATTTAAAAGAAAATTTTCCACAAGGAATCTACCAATTTGGCATTTCTAATTCTAATACATGACACTAAAGAGGGAAATTCCACCAGTGAAAACTCTTTTCTCCCATCATACTCTGCTCGGCAGCATTTGTCCTCATTGTATTATTTTTTCAATCTGAGCTTGTTTAGCAACCCTCTTCCCACCTGGTATGCAAAGGCATGTAGTGAATTGTCAATTATTGTAGTTTTGAAAGATATCTTCCAAGGATATTTAAGTCCTTTATATGGTTTTCTTGTACACAAACTAATGTTCATGAAAAAGCTGGTGCCTAAAGATAAAAATAAAAACAAATTAACTAAAACCTCAGTAAAGCTGTTGTTTTAAAAAAGGGAGGGGGCTTCCCTGGTGGCGCAGTGGTTGAGAATCTGCCTGCCAATGCAGGGAACACGGGTTCGAGCCCTGGTCTGGGAAGATCCCACATGCCACGGAGCAACTAGGCCCGTGAGCCACAACTACTGAGCCTGCGCGTCTGGAGCTTGTGCTCCGCAACAAGAGAGGCCGCGATAGTGAGAGGCCCGCGCACCGCGATGAAGAGTGGTCCTCGCTTGCCACAACTAGGGGAAGCCCTCGCACAGAAACGAAGACCCAACACAGCAAAAATAAAATAAAATTAAAAAAGGGAGGGAGAGAGAGAGAGAGAGAGATGGCAACTAAATGCCATACCTGACTCTAGAGTGGATTTAGTACTAGAAGGAGAAAAAAAACTATAAAGGACATTATTAGGTCAGTTAACTAAATTGGAATACAGTCGATCAGTTAGATAGAAATGTATCAATGTTAAATTTACTAAAGTTGATTACTATCGTTATGTCAGAGAATCACCCTATTCCTAGGAAATATGCATCGAAATATTATAAAGGACCGTGATGTGTGTAATCTTTTTTATCTGTGTAACTTACTCTCAGATGGTTCAGAGATTATTCATAATGTATATAATATCTGTCTTATCTATTATAGATAAATAGATCTAGACAATTGATAAGATAAAGCAAATGTGATAAAATGTTAGCAATAGGTAAATATGGGTAAGAGATATATGGGTTCCTTTGTACTATTTTTACAATTTTTCTATGTGCAGTTCTAAATAAATTGAAAAAAATTAAATATGATTGAGATCATGATTCTCATAAAAAGGTCCACCCTCATCTGGCCCCTGCCTACCTTTGCAGTCTCATCTTCATTCACCCAAAAGTACCCTGTGCTTTTGTTATCCTATGTTAATGTATTTCCAGACCACTCTCTAATCTCGGTTCCTTCACAGACTACATATACATTTTTCTCTCTGTCTGGAATGTCCTCAAAACATTTTCTCTGCCCCAAAACCTTCTAATCATCCTCACTACTCTGCTGTAATATATCCATCATGATGAAGTAGGTTAGGACACTGGTTATGAGCAACAACTTTGCACTCAGGTAGACTGGGGCTCAAGACCTGCCTCTTATTCTTCCCACCTATCACACCTCAGGCAAGTTATTTTCCTCTCTAAGCTTCCAGTTTTCCCATATGCAAAAAGAGAATGAAAATAGTGACATCAGACTGATGGGAGTGGATGAGAAGTTATGTATTATATGCTTAGCACAGAGCCTGGCAAATTAAGCATTCATTAAATGCTAGTCTTCCCCTTGCTTCCCCTGTCCCCCTCACTACCCACCTCCCACAGCCCCTTGCATTCCCTTCTGGAAAGCACAACATTTTGTTCCATCTTTATTTCTCCTACTACTTTATGAGCCCTTGAATGGCAAAGACTACATTCTAGTCACCCCTGATTTTTCCAGCATCTAGAGTGATGTTTCTTGCTCACATAGAGCAGTGAAGAACTTGCTATTTCCAAAATCAATGATTTTACTTTGAAAACTAAAACAAGGAATCACTATCAGCTTTTTTAAAATACCTGGCTCTGTAAGACATGGAGACAACCTAAATGTCCATCAACAGATGAATGGATAAAGAAGATGTGTTACATATATACAGTGGAATACTACTCAGCCATAAAAAGAACGAAATAATTCATTTGCAGCAACATGGATGCAACTAGAGATTATCATACTAAGGGAAGTAAGTCAGAAAGAGAAAGACAAATACCATATGATATCACTTATATGTGGAATCTAAAATATGGCACAAGTGAACCTATCTATGAAACAGAATCACGGACATAGACAACAGACTGGTGGTTGTCAAGGGGGAGGGGGTTGGAGGAGGGATGGAGTGGGAGGTTGGGGTTAGCAGATGTCAGCTATTATATATGGAATACATAAACAACAAGGTCCTACTGTATAGCCCAGAGAACTATATGTAATATTCTATGATAAACCATCATAGAAGAGAATATTTTAAAAATGTGTGTATATATATATATATATATATATATATGTATGTATGTATAACTGAATCACTTCACTGTATAGCAGTAATTAACACAACATTGTAAATCAACTATACTTCAATAAAAAAATAATAAATAGATAAATACCTGGCTCTGAAAATGTCTGAGAATTACAGTTAGTCAAAATATATTTTAGCCTTCAACTAATTTATAAATACTAGGATCTTCACAAAAGATGATTTCTAATTTATAAGTTAGGAAATCAACTTGGTTCTTTGTGGCTAGGATTTAAGGTACTTGAGAAGGAGTAGAAGGAAATAGGTGAGTTTAAAGTGTTGGCACCAGGACTCAGAAGTTTGGTCTTCATCCTGTGAATAAATATTTAAAAGGAGAGTGCAGTGACCCAGTTTATAACTTGAGAAATCAGTCTGAGAAGAATGTGAGGTATGAACTGGGTCAAAGAGAAATTAGTTACAGTAAGGCATTTCAGGAATGGGCTCATTCTCTACACAGGAGACAAGGGCTTGGATAAAATGCCGATAAATAGAGATAGAGATAAGAGGGGGAAACGAGGGAGGAAGCCTGTATGCTCCTAAGGTGGCATCAATGACATCTGACCAACTGAATGGGGATATGGTGGTGAGGGGGAAGGAAAATGCCCTTGGTCATGTGTCATCGTGAACTGACAATGAATGCAAGAGGAGGTGAAAGGTATTGTGGGAAGTGAGAAATAATAGGTTCAAATAATAAGTTACATTTGAAGTAGCTGAGGGATTTCCAAATAGCGGTGATCAGTAGACAATTATAAATGGATGTTTGTGTTTGAGAAGCATGAGTCCACATGCTAGAAATCAGGAAGGAATAAAACACATGTTTCTATAAAGTCTTCAGGTGTAAGTATTGGGACTCACTCTGAAACTTAGCAGTTCTGGGGCTTATTGGTAGGAATGTCTAAATACATTAATCTGCTTAACCTTAATGATAACCTTAGTAGGACAGTTAAAGCTCCAAATCTAGACATGTATGTTTACTGGAGACCACTCCCCAATTTTTTTTTTCCCTCTAGCAACAGCAGCACTTTCTAAAGAGTATGAAATTATGAAAGGAATGGGAGCCTTGAGGTCAGAATGGATTCAAATCTGAGCTTGGTCAGTTATTGGGTGAGTTACATTTAATAAATGACTTAATCACTCAGCCTCAGTTTCTTCACCTTTAGAGGAAGATAGCAGTGGTAACCTTAGGGTTGCTTTAAGAGAGGCAAAACAGCATAGTGGCCAAGAACATGAGCCCTGAAAACAGACTGTCCTGAGTTTGAATTCTGCCTGTGCTATTCATTAGCTGTGTGATCTTGGCTAAGTTTCTGAACTTCTCTGGGCCTCAGTTTCCTTACCTGTGAAAAAGGGGTACCCTTTCCTTTGCTGTTTTTGAGTTGGTCAGTGACCAGTGTCATGCTTCCCAGTGCACCACTCCTTCTGCAGAGAGAAACGAAGCACCTCCCCAAGAACAGGGTGAAGGTGCAAGTCGGGGACCACAGAAATTGTTACTGGGTGCCTGAAAGTTCAAGGCCACACTTGGGAAAAGACTTGCAGTTCTGGCAAAAGAAGAATGATTCAATTGTAACTGTCATCTGATCAGGACTGGGCAGGAATAGAGGCCAGGGTGGCCTTCCTGGTTCAGAAGAGTGTAAATGAGGGTTAGACTCTCAGTATGAAACAGCTGGAAAGGTACCTGTCCAGCCCTTTTTTTTTTTTAACATCTTTATTGGAGTATAATTGCTTTACAGTGGTGTGTTAGTTTCTGCTGTATAAAAAAGTGAATCAGCTATACATATACATGTATCCCCATATCTCCTCCTTCTTGCGTCTCCCTCCCTCCCACCCTCCCTATCCCACCCCTCTAGGTGGATACAAAGCACGGAGCTGATCTCCCTGTGCTATGCGGCTGCTTGCCACTAGCTATCTGTTTTACATTTGGTAATGTATATATGTCCATGCCACTCTCTCACTTCGTCCCAGCTTACCCTTCCCAGCCCTTTCTTTTGAAAGACAAGGACCCTGGAGCCCAGGGAGGTTGTCTGCAGACCATCATACTGCACACCAGTGACTGAGACAGGACTCCTGACTCTCACTTCAGTGCTCCTTTCTTCACATCACACCTTTACATAATACAGATGACCTCAGATCTGAGAACTGCTAAAAAATACTGCAGTGGTTATTCTTTCTGTTCTGAGGAAAACAAATCAGAGATCTGAAAACATACCAAATACTCAGGCATTATGTTTTACATTATACACATTAAAAAAATACATATTGTGACGACACTATAATCAGAATGTTTGGCCTTGCATTAAACACAACTTTTAAATGATAATGAAAAGTTAAAATCCACCGAAAGAATCATCTGTGCATCTTCCTAATCTACTTTCCTAGCTTCACCTCTAACAATACCTAATTCCTCACCCTTTTCCTGTGGCAATATTTTTTTATGTTTCTACCTTTGCATGTGCTGCTTCCTGTGCCTAGAAGCCTATTTTCTTCATAAACTGACTCATTTGTTCAAGTTACTAGGTTCTCCATGTAATCTTCCTATTCCAATTCTAGTCCTATTGGTTTTTGCATTTGGTACATTCTAGCACTTAATGGACTTTAATTATTTGTATGTGACAGTGTCTTCAGCCAGTAACGATCTCCTTAGAAACGTCCCAAGCCTTAAGGAGTGCTCAACACCAGCACTTCTCCCACACTTTTACAGAATTAGAAATAAAAATGAGATCTAAGCAAAGCAACGGTGAACACGGGATTCACTATGCAAGTTACTTGCAATAGGAGGAGGCGGACTTTGGATGGTGAGTCTGTGGGTCCTTATTACATATTTAAAAATAAATAAATAAAAATTCTGTTTAAGGTACAGTAACTAGGAATTATTTACACGAGGGAGAAGATTGGCCTTTCTATTATTACCGGTTACTCCACAAAGGTTCCTCTTTGACTTTAAACTGTCCACATGTTCCCTGCATTAATAAACATGTAAAGTCTAAATGGGCAATTAAAGGTTAAATCTCTCTTTCCCTTAGTGGGCCTGATTTTTGCATTAGAACTCACGGGTCACTAGACATTTGCTTTGGGTGTGAGCAGTTTGTTTCCTTCCGTTTTTAGCAGGAACAATATGCACCGGGTTAAAATAATCCCTAGACTTGGTTTTTGGTGACACGAACGGAAGGTGCTCATTTTGGGCTCCCTCATCACCACAGCCAAATAACACGTATTTATCCGGCGCCGAGTTATTCACAAGGATCAAAAGCGAGGAGTTAACAAGGCAACACCACGGACTTCCCCTTACAAGGGGCCCGTGGCTTTTGCGAGGAAAGGCTTGCACTGGGTGCGGTACGGGAACGCTAACCTCTCGAGCACACAACCAGCTGCGTCGACAGCCTGGGTAAACCTGCTCTGCAGAGGAGGGCTGCGGCCCGCCCCAGTCCACGTGGGCTTGGACGCCGCGCTCGGACGTTCGAACGCCGTCCCTGCGGCCTCCGCCAATGGGGAAAGCGGGCCTCGAGGCTCCGCCCCCGCCGTCGAAGACGTCACGGCGTCGCCCAGGGCGCGCGGGCCGCGGGGCTCCTGGGCTTCCGCCCCCAGAGGTCTGCTCGCTGTTCGGTGTTCCGTGAGGGTGTCTTCTCCGCCAGGTGTTGTCGCTGTCGCCGCCTTCGCCGTCTGCACCATGGCTTTCGTAACCAGGCAGTTCGTGCGCTCCATGTCCTCCTCGTCCACCGCCGCGGCCTCAGCGAAGAAAATCCTCGTCAAGCACGTGACGGTCATCGGCGGCGGGCTGATGGGCGCCGGCATCGCCCAGGTGGGCAGTCCCCAGGCAGCGCTCCCCGCTCGCTTTCCCGCCCCCCCCCCCCCGACAGGAAAGCGCTGGCGGGCCGCGACCCGGCGGGGGTTGTCAGGCCCGGAGGCCAGCGTTCACGCGAGCCCCGGGGAATTTCCCCCCCGACCCTCCCCCGTGTAGTTGAAATGTCTGGGCCTCTTAGTCTGCAGTCCCCCAAAGATCTAGTGTTCTTGCACCGAGCCTCAGTTTACGGGGGTTGGCTTCCAGAGACCCGCACTGCGATCAGTTTTAATTTTATTAGTTTTTTATAATTCTGCAGCCGTTGTCAGAGCAGTTTTCTGCTCTCTAGATGGTCTTTTCTCCTTTCCCAGTGTTTGCTTGCTGAGTTACAAAGGACAATAGTAGTCAGCACTTTTGTAGCATTTGGTAACGTTACCTAATCGGCGCTTGTGAGGCCCTGGGACTCCACCAAGTGCTGCGCAAGAAGTCTTTGACCTAGTGCCCTCTGGCGCTGGGTGGAGTGGGAGGGGAAGGCAGAGCGGTTGAAGGCTCTGAAGGAGTCGCTAATCTCAGTGTGCATCTTCAGGACTCTGCCCGGTTCCAACTAAGCTGTTGATTTAGGGTCAGTTGTGCAGCTGTTACATAGGTACTGTGATCCTTGTGTTTTTACTGATTGAGTTTTAGCGGTTATATTCCAGCTCGTATTGGGGAACCGTGATTTTCATAGCCTAGCTGATTATATGCTTAGCATGTCGGCCGGCCCTTTGTTACTTGTACTGTTGGACTGGGGGAGGCATTTATCTAATTTTTCTTAGGGGAGAACTCAAGTTCAGTGGCTATGATCATGAAGGAGTTTAATTCTTGTAGTGTCTGTTTCCAGCCAAGTCCATGCTTCTATGCTTGCTTTGTAGAAGAATCTTTGCTTATTATTATATATCTTAAAACTTCCCAGACTGCAAGTTTTTTGCAACATATTAATTGGATTGCATTTTCTTCTAAAATCTGTATTTCATTAATGTTTTATACTTCTGACTCCCATTTCTTCTCAGATCATGTTTTTGGACATACATTGCCCTTTTTATTGTGTACATGCCCTGGCTGCTGGGTTATGGTGTCCCCTTAATCTTTATTATACGTGAGATGGGAGGAGTAGGTCCCTTTAACATGAAAGTTTATTATACTACGTGATACTTAAAAGAAAGTTTAGGTTGAGTGCATTTGTATCTCCCTGCTCCACCCAAATCTCCCTACGCTGTGAGAGTGAGATTTGTTGTGGGCAGGTATAAAGTAATGTATTTGTTTAAAAACATCTAAACAACATCTTAGTGACAAGATATTAGGCCTTAAGCCCCCAATAACAATATAGGAAATGGGTCCAGAAACTATTGTTGATGGTCCCTTGAAGACATCAGTGGAAGAGGATTAGAGACTAAGTAGAAAGCATCACTTCACCTTTTGTACAAATTCAGGTTGCTCAGTTCTTGGAGTACTGTATCCACTACTGGCCAAAAAAATGTTATGTTGCACAAAAAGGCACACACGTAACACCTAAAATTATGGGTGTGGTGTTGGAGCTTTCATCTGAGAAAGGAGGGAGGAGACTGACAATGATGGGCATTCAGACTTGTGGATCAAATCCTTGAGTAGTTGGACCAGGGTGGCATGCCTTTTGAAACCTAAGGGGTAAAAAGGAAAGCTATTTACCCCACACATTGGAAATATAATGGAATTGTCATTCAAGAAGTTGATAAGGACCAAAGATTTAAATAGTGGACAGTCCTAGGGAACAGTAGTTCTGTCCTTACATAACAAGGTTTAAAAGAGCCTCAGCCACTGTAGGTGACAGCTTTAACCCTGTGGAGGGGAACCGCACTTCCCTGCATTATATCTCTGTGTGCCACTTTCAGCCAATTGGTTGGTTTCGGCCGTTTAGCTGATCCATTTTTGCACTCTATCCTGCAGCATGCTGTTCGAGGCAGTTTTGCCTCATTCTTCATGCCCCTTGACCTACAGCTTTTGTCACAGGGTAAATCTGTTTTGCTTATTTAGTGCCACAGCTATTAGTTGGTGTGGTTTGACTGTAGATTGGATCCAGTTCACTGTGGGGAATTGGGATGGCCTATGCTGGCTCTGTGCTAACATGGAAAAGTTACTTCTGTGCCTTGCCTTACTAATCTCTGAGGTAGGAGTAGCCTCCTAGGAGTATGGAGAGGATTGAATGAAGCAGCACACGTCAAGCACTTAGCACAGTGGCATCTAGTAAGAGCTCACAGAATGTTAGCTGCCTTCAGGGTTATTACCATCATGGTGTTATCCTTGTCCTTTTGTCATTGTCCCCTCATGCCACGCCCATCTCTGAACCTTGCTGCTGTGGTAGGCCTGTAATGTTAAGATGGAGAACACTGGTTGTGATTCTGTTCCATCTTGCTTAATCTTGAAGGCAAATGCCAGTTGTTGACTGCAGTTTGTTCAGGGACCTCTGAAAAGAGGGAAGGCACTTTTTATACTCCTCAGTAAAGCCTTAAAAACACAAGCACAAACTAACGTCTAAGTTTATGCTACTAATTCACACTTAGCTTCACTCTCCAGAACTCTTTCTGAAGTAGTTTTTTTTTTAATTAAAAAAAAATTTTTTTTTGGTGGCACCAGGTCTTAGTTGCGGCAGGCGGGCTCCTTAGTTGCAGCTCGCGGGCTCCTTAGTTGTGGCATGCATGTGGGATCTAGTTCCCTGACCAGGGATCAAACCCGCGTCCCCTGCATTGGAAGGCGGATTCTTAACCACTGCACCACCAGGGAAGTCCTGTGAAGTAGTTTTAATTTTAATCAAGGTGTAGTTCTGTTTACATTTTTAATTTTTAAAAAAATTTATCATTTTTTACCATATGTTCCAGTTCATGCTGAGTAGGTTAAAAAAAAAACTGAGTAGATTTTGTGGGAGCCTGACACATTTCTCAAGCAATTAAGCAATTTAAGACGAGTGAGGTCTGTGTTTAATTATACGTAGTTGATCAGAGCACAGGCCATTTGTATATTTGTATTCTCTAAGAGTATCTACTTTGCCTGTCATTACTTTTGCTTGTTTTAATTAAAAAAAAAACAAAACAAAAGCTGTGGGTTAATATTTAAGTAAGGTTAACTTGTTTTGTGTGTTTGCCCATTATTCTGACTTGGGTCTGATTGCCAGTTTATCTTCAGCTGGATACTTAGGCCAGCAAAGAAGCTTCCAGCAGTAATTGACCCTTGAGTGGGGGACAGGTTGATTTTTGCTTTGTAAAGAAGGGAAAAAAAAGGAAAAAAGTTATTAGCTGTGCATCTCTTCAATTTATAGAATGAGTCAAAGCTTTGCTTCTTGCATTGCCTTTTTTTCATATGAGGAGCCCAGAGAGCTTATAGCTTTTGTTAATTTACTAGTGAGAAGCCAGTGGGCTTTCTGGGAATGGCATTTTAGGGGCTGGATTTCTTGGCTCTCTGGTACAACCTTCCTATCAGTGCACTACACTTCTTTGAGGAAGTGAGAGTTTGCATCTTGAAGGAGGCTGGAGCTGAGTTCACACCGAAAGCTTTTTTATTTGTTCCTCTTAAAGAGCAAAAAGTGCACATTTTTTCTGGGGAGAGCTCCTTAGGCTATTAAAACAAGGGGAGGGGTATTCTAAGCTACAAGTACACGTTTCCCTGACATTTGTAGTACTCTGCGATGCTTGATGAGGACTCAAGTGGATAGGAAGTCTTCTCCCCAGCCTCTGCATTTGTTTGCCCATCTCCTTTTTCCTGCCCCCAACTTTGAATTTTCTGATGCTGAGTAGAAGAATGATCAGAGTTGCTTTGTGTTGTTTAGCTTTATTCTTTTCTGTCGCTACAGTGAGTATGCCTCTGTTGAGGTTTGTTTGAAAACAGTGCAGTGGCCTAGGAGAAGTTTTAGGAGCACAGGAGGCTGGCACAGTCACCTGGCTGTAAGCTCTCATTTTGACTCAAAGTCCTTTATGGAGGGAATAGTTGTTTTTGGTTTTGTTTTGTTTTGTTTCTTTTATTTTTGGCTGCGTTGGGTCTTCATTGCTGTGCGCAGGCTTTCTCTAGTTGCGGCGAGCGGGGGCTTCTCTTGTTGACAAGCACAGGCTCTAGGCATGTGGGCTTCAGTAGTGTGGCACGCGGGCTCTAGAGTGCAGGCTCAGTAGTTATTGTGCACGGGCTTAGCTGCTCCACAGCATGTGGGATCTTCACGGACCAGGGCTTGAACCCATGTCCCCTGCATTGGCAGGCGGATTTTTAACCACTGTGCCACCAGGGAAGTCCCATGGAGGGAATAGTTTTATTCCCAGGTGTTAACTTTGTCCTCAAGGGTATGGGCTGTGTGTTTGTCATGAAGTTCTTCCCTCATTTACTGTGTTGTTGCCCATTTCTTTATTGGGCTGTTCTCTGATACCCATGATGTACTAGGACAGTAAAATCAGCTTCTGTCAGCATATTAGTCTTTGGACTTGGGGTGTGGCTGGAGATACTGTAGAAGAGGTAGGGCTGACAGGCAGAAAAATGAATGCCATAGAATATGTTTGGGTATTGTAGAGCAGAAATGGTACCTCAGTCAGGTTTTGGGTTTTCTCTGCCGTGTCCTAGATCCACCTCACTGTTACCTGCCCCTTTCTTGAGTTTCTCATTTCCTTTCCTCCTCCTTCTCTCTTCTCCCCATATCTGCCTTAGGCACATACATCACTGCCTAGCTCTCCTGGGACCACAGGAAGATAATGCTGCTGCTTTCTGTTCTATATCTCCCTCTAGGTTATGCTGACTATGTGATAGTTTCCGCTCAGCGGTGGTCTAATGCCTGGAAGTGAGCAGGCTGTAAGGTGCCTGCTGGAGTTTGGATCCCAGCCCTTCCTCTCCTGGCTGTGGGAATCTTGGGCGAGTCTCTTAACCCCTCTCTGCTTCTTCCCTTATCTACGAATAATGATACTTGTCTCAGTGTTGTGAGAGTTCTATGAGCTAAGTGCTTAGACTGTACTAGTGTTTTCAATGGTAACTGTTCAGTAAATGTTAGCTGCCTTTATGTAGATCCATCAGCTGTAATCTGGTGATGACTTCTCTTATTTTAGATTCTCTTAACTGTCTTTGAAGATATGATAGGGAGCTAGGGAGAGTTTAAACAATTCTAAAGATTTTAAGACTAATTGTGTGGGCTGTTGAGAGAATCTTAGTGCTTTGTTCACTTGTATTTGGGTATTACAGTAAGTTCATAGTCATAAAGCATTTGCAACAGAGCCTGACACTTAAAAAACACTACAGATGTGACATTTTTTTCTGTTCCAAGCACTTTAATGTCTCTGTCATTTCGTGTGACTATTATGATATTCATCCCTGCAGAGATGGCACTTGGGGTCAAGGCTCAGAGGCAGGGCAGGGCCTGGAACTCAGGTCTCTCAACTACTCTTCTGCTTGCTGGAGATCCCTGTGGCTGCAGTGACCACAGTTCTACCTGCACCTTTGGCCTCTGCTGTCTTGTGGGGAGAAGTATGGCTTCCATGGGCAAGAGGATTTTTTGTGGGTATCTGGAATCAGCAGTTATCAGCTTGACCTCTCTTCAGCTCTAGATTCAAAGTTAGAGTCACCTGCTGGTCATCTCCATCCTCTGCTACTATCTTTCTGCCCATAATAGACTCAAATTCACCTGGCAAGACTTCTTGGTTCTCTCCAGCTTTCCCAAAGAGTTTCCTCCCTCTGTGATTGCCGTTGTTGATCTTCTAGCCACTTCATGCACTCCAAAGACAGGATTGCTGTCAGAGTGTCCACCATACAGCAGAAGGCTCTGAGGCTTTCCTCCGAGGAGAGCTGTTTCCCCTGTTCTTTCCTTTGTAATTCCTAGACCAGGCATTGATACCTGAATTGTTGAGGAAACATCTTAATTGGTTCATTTCAGCAGAATCTAATAGGAAAGAAACACTCATCCTAATAACTATTGCCATATTAATCTTCTGAGAGAGCAGTTTGGAATTGCAGCTCTCTCCTCTACTCAGAAAGTGTGCATCCTGGCAACATCCTTCAGAGATTCTTAAATATAACTAAGAGTTGGTTGATGCCACTGACATGCCCAGCTATCCCATCTCCTTTCCAGAATTTGTGGGAGATGGGAGTGGAGGGTCCAGGGAGAGAATTTATTTTCTCTACATTACCAAACCCAGATGCTTACTGAATTTTTTAAAAAATTGTGTATTTAACAGGCTCACTTAAAAATTGAGGCACATTTCCTTGGCTTTTTAGAAATGCTATTTAAAATATAAAAATCTCAGTTTAAAAAAGAGCCCAGCCAATGAACTTAACTGTTTTAAGTACAAACCAGCTATCTGTGGTGGTGGTCGAAAGCCTCAATGGAATGCCTTTTTCTGATTGTTGAAGTTTGTGAAGACAGCTTGTGTTGATGGCAGAGTTCACGGCATTGCACAGAGACAATCATACACCCCGACTTGCCAGCTCTGAGAGATGCAACTGATTTATGACTTTTTTCCTCCCTGGATCAAATCACGAGAACCCAAGGGCAGGCCTAGATGCAAAGGCACAGCAGCCTCTGGGGCGCAGCAGCCTCATGGGGAGCAGCGACTCTGTGTACTTATTCTGGGCCAGACACTTACTCTGGGGATCGAGAAGTCAGAATTTGCATTTGGCAGATGGTACATAACAACTTTGCCGTTTTTCAGAGAGAATGTAATGTTGATGAAATGCAGCCCTCCTGTAGTGTAGGGACACATGGAACATCTCACCGGACCAGTTGATGTAATTCTCACAAATTCTCCACTCAAATTATACTTCAGAGAAGGGGCTTCAGATCTGGTGGTATGTTTGCAAAAATAGAGAAATCCAGCAAACTTCTGCTTGGCATGTTTCCTTGGTCCTGTGGCTGGAGTACTCGGGCTTTGACAAGTGTGCTGTTCACTGGGCCTATTTTTACAACTCTGAGCACCCTTGTCCAAAAATATTTCTCTCTGGCTAAGCCTGCTTTCCACCAAGGCTAGAGAAGTCATAGAGCTGAGGACATAGCCTTCAAATAAATTTTTTTCCATTGCAGACTGCTTGTCCTCGAGGTCTTACAGTGTAGGTCACTATCACATAAAACAGGAGTTCTCAGTGGGTTGATTCAGATTATTGGCACTCAGATTAAAGTGCCAGGGAGAGCCCTCCTTATTTATTGAAAAAATAACATGTCTATGGGAGGAGGGAAAAAGACCTCTTTATTTTTGTGATCCCCTCTTCCGCTACCATCTCCTCAGAAAGCTGGGGATAATTTATCACTGAATAATTTGAGAAGAGTGAGTGTGATTGATTTCCTTGTATCCAAGACACATGAAATTCTTTTCTAAGTAAGAGAAAATTCAGTAATGTAATTTAAAAAATCAAATCAGGTGTGAATCATCAATATCACTCTTATCAACAAACAATGCTGATAAGCTGGTACAAACCACCCCAAAACTTTAGACTTAAGTTTACAAAGCAACACTATAAATCAGTAGGTTTCATGCCTTGAGCAGGGGTCATTGTGGTGCAGGAACTTTAGCAAAACAACTCAGGCTAATTCTAGACCTGCTGGAATTAACCGTCACAGCACTGTTGCTGTGAAGAGTCATGGTCCTGTCTTCTGACATACATGTGTGCACATATCTCTTGGGTGAAATTACAATTTCAATTTCAATTACAGTCTTGCTGGATTACGAGATATGAATATATTTGACTTCAGTAGATAATGCCAAACATTTTTCCAAAGTGGTTATACCAGTTTACAGTTCTGCCTTCAGGGTATGAAGATTCTCTTTGCTCTATAGGATTATATTGTTGCTTTAAAGTTTAGTCATTCTGGTGGGTGTAGTGACATTTCATTGTATTTTTATTAGAATTTCCCTGCTTACAATACTAGTGAGGTGAACCCCTTTTCACATGTTTATTGGCCATATAGATATATTCTTGTGTAATATGCTATTAAATTTCATTCCTGTTTAGCTCTCATGTTGTCCTTTTTTTCCCTAATGGATTTTTAGGAAATGTTTATAGATTCTGATTATGAATTCTTATATTCATATTTCAGATATCTTCAGTTCCCTGCATTGACTTTTAATTTTCTTTGTGGTTACCATGAGGCTTACATACAGCAACTTGTATAGTCTATTTTAATTTAATAACGACTTGAGTTTGATCCCATTCTAAAGCTCAACATTAGTACCCTCCCTGCCATTTAATGTTTTGTTTTTTTGTTTTTTTTTTTAATGTTGAGCCTTCTTTTAGTTTATTTATTTTTATTTTTGGCTGTGTTGGGTCTTCGTTTCTGTGCAAGGGCTTTCTCTAGTTGTGGCAAGCGGGGGCCACTCTTCATCATGGTGCGTGGGCCTCTCACTGTCGTGGCCTCTCTTGTTGTGGAGCACAGGCTCCAGATATGCAGGCTCAGTAGTTGTGGCTCACGGGCCTAGTTGCTTCGCGGCATGCGGGATCTTCCCAGACCAGGGCTCGAACCCGTGTCCCCTGCATTAGCAGGCAGATTCTCAACCATTGCGCCACGAGGGAAGCCCATTTAATGTTTTTGATGTCACATTTTACACCTTTTTATCTTGTATATCCCTTAACTAATTATTATAATCATAGTTATTTTTACGACTTTTGTGTTTTAATATTCATGCTAGCTTTATAAATGATTAATCTACCTTTACTATATATTTACCTTTCCAGTGAGATTTATTCTTTCATATGTGTTCTTGTTACTAATTAGCGCCCTTTCTTTTCAGCTTAAAGTCCCTTTAACATTTCTTGTAAGGCTGGTTTAGTAGTGATGAACTCTTTCACTCTGAGCAATAACTTTGCCAGGTAGAGTATTCTTGGTTGGAAGTTTTTTCTTTCAGCACTCGGAATGTATTGTGCCACTCCCTTCTGACCTACAGAGTTTCTGCTGTTGGTCTTACTGGGGGTTCCCTTGTGTGTAGCAAGTTGTTTTTCTCTTGATGCTTTTAATATTTTCTCCTTGTCTTTTTTTTTTTAATTCAACACCCATTTATTCTCTAATTCTGCCCACATGGAGACACCCTCCTTGAAAAGGTGTTAAATCTTTCGTTCACTTTAGCACCTTATGCTGAAAACACGTGTTCCAAGGTTTTAACTATGAGATCCACATTCTTAAAGCATTAATTCTTAAACCTCATCTAGATTTCTCCCCCTTGGTTGGGGGGAGATGACCCAAACACAGCGAAGAACAGCTCAGGACTGTGGGCTCTGCTTGCCCAGAAGACCTAGCAGCTCCCCTGACCACCCAGCTGGAGCCAGGATTAGGACCCTGAGACGAGGGGTGCCTGCCGGGCTGCCGCCACCACCACTGGCCCCAGCTCCTGTCCTCTTCACTGGCTTGCCGTCACCTTTAGTTTCCCTGGAGTTTGGGGATTCCAGACCGTCTCTGCTCACACTTCTGTATCACGCCTGCTGCCTCAGCACTGCTGATCCGCACCAAGGGGGAAAAGCACACAGAACTGCTTTTCAACACACCAACGTTCCACACAAAAGTTATTTGATAAGCCTGCAAGTTCTTTTTCATCAGAGGACATTCCCAAGTCCATGACTTCCCCGGCTCTCCACTGCCCTTGCCCGCAGACTGGACGTGCGTGGCCTCCGTGCTGTGAGTCAGGCACACGCCCCCGGCTCCACTCCGGTGCACTGTCCTGCAGAACTGAGGATGGTGCCCTGGGCTCATCAGCAGGATCTGTCCT
Organism: Hyperoodon ampullatus; assembly: GCF_949752795.1. Lineage (NCBI taxonomy): Eukaryota > Metazoa > Chordata > Mammalia > Artiodactyla > Ziphiidae > Hyperoodon > Hyperoodon ampullatus. The sequence goes on along the minus strand of NC_136914.1, from coordinate 156,473,029 downwards.
GAAGCCAGTCCTAGAGTGACAAGAGCCACACCTGCAGGTCTATTCCACTGACCAGCCGCACAGGACCGAGCTGGGCCCACGGACCTGAGAAATGGAATCCAATCCATGAATCCCCCCCAAACCATATTTTCTGTAGCAGGGTCTGTCAGCCTTGGCCCTATCAGAATTTGGGACCCTGTAGCTTTACTGTGGAGCCGTCCTGGGCACCACAGGACATGTAGCCACAGCCCTGGCCCCCACCAACTAGATGCCAGCAGCACCGCTACCCCTTTCCTGCCCTGCGCATTGCCACGTGCCCTGGGAGGGGGACAAACTGCACCTAGTCGAGAGCCACTGACCTACAGCTTTTGTTCAGCCCTCCAACTTAAACATTTCAGGAAATAGCAAAATGCACTCTCCACCTGCAAGGAGACCAGGACGCCCCTGGTTTGGGTGATCATTTTTTAGGGTTACATTTGGCCCATCGAGGGGCTCCACACAGGGGCCCGACTTCTGCCTCATCAACAGGACAAATGCCAGGAGCGAACCTCTGGCCTTCCTTCCAGAGTGACATGTCTCAAGGTCCTCAGGGCACGAGTGCTTGTGGACCAGGTGGCTCTGGGCCCCCCTCGTCCCCACCTAGGACCCTGCTCTGAACAGGGCCTGGAGGCCCTACAGGGCCTTGATACCAGCTCAGCGGCCCTCAGCCAGGGATGCGTGTCACACTTGCCCCAGGATTCCTAAAAAGTCCTCGCCAGACCAACAGAGCAATCATTTCCAGTAAGGAGACCCTCTCCTGGTCAATCCCCTTGTGCCCAAAGCTTGCCATGTGGTTGTACACATATCTCATTTAATTCTCGCAGTGAGCCTTATTTTATAAAGAAAAAGAATATCAAAGTGTTCAAGGGCCTGCGCACAGCTCCCATTGCAAGTGCACGTGGAAACAAGGTGCTTCCTCACGCAGCTTTTGGTGATGTCCAGCTACAAACCATCCTAAGCGCCCACTGTTCTGAGCACTGAGCGTAGAAGTAGCCGCTTCCTCTCTGCCCCATCGTCTCAGGTGCAGCAGGGCAGCCGCACCCGTGGTGCCGGCAAGTCCAGCATCTGCAGGGCAGCTCTCCTTCTCTTTCACTTTTGACATTTTAATTATAATATGTCTTGGTGTGGGTCTCTTGGGTTCTTCTTATTTGAAACTCTTTGGGCTTACTGGATCTGGATGTCTGTTTCTTTCCCCAGGTTAGGGAATTTTTCTGCCATTATTTCTTCGAATAAGTTTTCTCCTTTCTCCCTCTCTTCTCCTTCTAGGACACAGTAACGTGAATGTTAGTATACTTGATGTTGTACAATAAGTCTCTTAAGCTATCTTCACTTTTTTTCATTCTTTTTCCTTTGTGCTGCTCTGATTGGTTGAGTTTTATGCTTTGTCTTCTAGTTGACGTGATTCTTCTGCTTTATCTAGTCTGCTGTTTAACCTCTATGGCTTTTTTTTTTTTTTTTCAGTTCAGTTATTGTATTCTTTAGCTCTGTGACTTCTGTTTGGTACTTTCTTTATTTTCCATGTCTTTGTTGAATTTCTCCCTGTGTTCATCTATTCTCCTACCCAATTTGGTGAACATCTTTATGACCACTACTTTGAATTCTTATCAGGTACATTACTTATCTCTGCTTTGTTACGGTTTTTTCCTGAGGTTTTATCTTGTTCTTTCATTTGGAACATATTCCTCTGTTTCTTCAGTTTGCTTGACTCTAAACGGTAGATGGAACAATCACCTCTCCCAGCCCTGAAGGAGTGACCTCGTGTAGAAGGTGAACCCTGTTGTTCATCCCTGCCGCAGCTCCTGGTTTTCTCCAACTTGTGTGCTTATCCAAGTACCCTGTTATGTTTTTAACAGCTCTTAGTAGTTGAGGATGTGCCAAGTCCTGTTAATGTCCCAAAGGGAAGAATCTCAGCATCTAGATTCAGGGGACCTGGAAGCCAGGCCCTCAGGCATCAGCTTTTAAAAGTAATTAGATACATACAGTCCTGTGGAACCTTAGGCATTAAGCGCCTCTGGCCACCAGAGCCAGGTGATCTGGAAGTGTTCCCTGAGTGGCAGCCACAGAAATTAGGGCACCAGATGAGTGTATAAGCTCTTTTCTGGTAGCCCTTTAAGAACCCTTTCTCTGTTGGTTACAGTCCTGTGGGAACCACGAACATAAACCCCACTGACCACCAGAGCCAGGCGATGTAGAGGTGTCCCCTGTCAGCAGTAGCAAAAATCGGGGTGCCAGACGGGTATGAGCTCCTTTCTGGGTGACAACAATTATTACAGTCCTATGGGGCCAGGAATGCAAACTCACCTAGCCTCCAGAGGCAGGCAATCAAGAGACACTGCTTAGCAGCAGCTGCAAAAATTGGGGCACCAGACACGTGCAGAAGCTTCCCACCAGAAGACACTGGTGCTCTGGAGAATGGCACAGGGAGAGCGCAGAGGTGGTGCCTACCGCTCTCCATACCTGGAGAGTGTTACAGCCGGCTTCTAGATGTGTGTGTGAAATTATATGCCTGCCCTTCAGGCTGACACTTGAATATAAGCAGGTCAGCTTCCTTTATTTTAAGTCTGGTGTGATCAGCTGCCTCTGAGCTGGGCCCTGGGGTGTGTGAACCTGAGCATGTGAGCCCTTTAAGAGTGGCTTCTCAGATTGCTAGAGTCTTGTGGGTCTTGGGACATGAGCCTTGTTGGTTTTCAAAGCCAGAAGTTTTGGAGGGTCATCTCAAGTGTGTGACCCAAAAGTTGGGATGCCTGATGTGGGTGCAAGCCCCTTGCTCTTCAGGGAGAAGCTCCAGGTTCCAAGGTCCCTCCCTGCATGGGGTTTATGAAGAGATTATATCCCAGCCTCTCCTACCCACCTTGTGGTTTTCTTCTCTTTTGCCTGACGTATAGTTGTCACTCAGCCCCTCTTTAGGTTTTTTTAAAGAGGAAATTTTTCCATGTGTAGCTGTAGACTCAGTGTGTCTATGAGAGGACGTGAGTTCAGGATCCTCCTACTGTACTGTCTTGAACTGGAACTCCAATATAGTTACTTTCACATTATGAGGGGAGGCCCTAAGCAACCCTATGAAGAGAGCCTTGGACCTTCAGGAGACCTAATCTCATCTTGGCTTTTCCCACCAGATGTATTTGTTCAGTCAACATTTCCTGAGGGCCCACCCCAGCCAGGCAGGGTCTATTCAGCCGACAAAGAATGACGTTTAGTCAGAATCCAGGAGTAGGGGAGACAGCATGTAAACGGATGATCATCACACAATGTGGTGGGTGGCGTGGTAAGGGTATGCAGGTACCCCTGTACTGGAACACAGATGCCGTGCCTGGGACGAAGAGGATCTTGGGGTGGGGATGCTTAGTATCTGGAAGTGATACTCAGGCTTAGTTAATGAGGGGAAGTTGGGGAGAAGGCATGGGCAGTACGAAGTCCTGGAGGTGAGAGGCAGTAGTAGCAGATGTGGGCAACTACGAGCCTTGTGGTGGTATTAAAGTCTCAGGCGATGGAGAACAGCCTGTCTGGAGAGGAGGTGCGTCCCTTTCCCGGAGAGCCTTGCATGCCACGTGTAAGAACTTTTATTCTGTGGTCATGGGAGCCACTGAAAAGTTTAATGGAGTTATTAATGTAGACAGAAGTGCCTTTTACAGAATTATGTTTTGGATAGAACACTTTAGTTCCTGTATGTAATCTTAGGTGAATAATTTTTTTGCTTTAGTTAGTGTTTCTTTTCTCAGTAAAATGAAGGTGTTGTTTTGGATTAAAGGTTTTGTGTGTGTGTGGTAAAAAATACATAAAGTAATATATCATTTTGACCATTTAAAAATGTACAGTTCAGGGCTTCCCTGGTGGCGCAGTGGTTGAGAGTCCGCCTGCCGATGCAGGGGACACGGGTTCGTGCCCTGGTCCAGGAAGATCCCACATGCTGCAGAGCGTATAGGCCCATGAGCCATGGCTGCTAGGCCTGCGCGTCCGGAGCCTGTGCTCCTCAACGGGAGAGGCCACATCAGGGAGAGGCCCGCATACCGCAAAAAAAAAAAAAAAAAAAAAAGTACAGTTCAGTGGCATTTAAGTGCATGCCTGTTAAGTAATAACTCCCCATCTCCCCTTCCCCCAGCCCCCGGTAGCCATTGCTTTACTTTGGGTCTCTGAATTTGCCTGTGTTCTAGATACTACCTATAGGAGGAATCCTACAGTATTTGTCCTTTTGTGACTGCCTTATTTCACCTAAAAATCTTTTTTTTGCGGTACGCGGGCCTCTCACTGTTGTGGCCTCTCCCGTTGTGGAGCACAGGCTCTGGACGTGCAGGCTCAGTGGCCATGGCTCACGGGCCCAGCCGCTCTGCGGCATGTGGGATCTTCCCGGACCGGGGCACGAACCCGTGTCCTCTGCATCGGCAGGCGGACTGTCAACCACTGCGCCACCAGGGAAGCCCTCACCTAAAAATCTTAAAGGTTCATTTGTGTTGTAGCATGTGTCAGAATTTCTTTCCTTTTTAAGGAATAATATTGGATTGGAATGATTTTTAATGGCATCATATTCCATTGCATGTCCACACTACCTTTTGCTTTTCCATTCATCCATTGGTGGACACTTGGGCTGCTTCCACCTTTTGGTTATTGTGAATAATGCTGCTGTGAACATGGTCTACAACTGTGTTACTGTTGTAACTGTGTTACAGTCTTGCTTCAGTTCTTTTGGGTATATACCCAGAAGTGGAATTGCTGGATAATATGGTAATCATTTTTAATTTTTTGAGGAACTGCCATACCATATTCTACAGTGGCTGCACTGTTTTACCCGTCAGCAGTGTGCAAGGGTTCCAATTTCTCCATATCCTTACTAACACTTATTTTATGGTTTTGTTTTTGTTTTTTTAATAATAGCCATCCTAACAGATGTGAATAGATCAGAGGTTTTTACACTGTGCTCTGATAGACTTTAGGGTTAGGAGTTCAGTGAATCTCCTTGGTGGTTCCCAAACCCCTCTTCCCTGACCCATGCTTTATGTATTGTTCTTCTGTATACATTCTTATGAGGAAGGATTTCATGGCTAAAAAGTGTGAAAGCCACCACACTGATCTTCCTGCTCTAAAAATAGATGATCTTGATCATCTGTAGCTAATAAAGCTGAACAGTAAATACTTTTGCCAATCTCTGACCTTGCAGTAGTTGAGAAATTAAGGTGCCTCACTTTCTCCCTACTATGATAGAGAAGAAACATACGTTGAAGAGAAACCTGAAGAGGAACCTATGCCACATGTCTGTGGTCATCCTTGACCTGGCTCACACACGTGTCCCTCACAGGATGGACGGACACATCCTGTCCGTCAAAGGGGCTGTGTGTGTCTTTGCCCACAGCCCCTTTGAAAAAAGGTACAGGACACGTTGACATGCTGGAGGAAATTAAGCATAAATCTAGTTTTGAAATTACAGAGGTGGTCATATTACACAGTGGTTGCCCTCCAGTTCCCCTTTTGCCTGGCATCTCCACCAGTGGCAGAAAACAGTTGGACTGCTCACAAAATAACAGGCATTTTTGTGACATTTTTTTCACTTGGTAATTGACTAAAGGCTCCAGTTATTAACTCTTTTTTTTTCTTCCTATCCTTTTCAAACTAAGAGTGTGATTTTTCATAATTCTAAAATAACTTGGTTTGTAAAATTTGTTATAAAGAGTTTCTAGTAGCAAAACCAGTCATGATTTCTTGAGAGCTTATTCCTAAGATAATTTACAAATTGACGCTTTTAAAAAATAGAGCTATTATTCATGCCTTCTTTTCATGAATATTGTGTCCCTTTGTGCTAGGCATTGGGGCAGTTGAAGGTAACATGTGGTTGCTGCTCTTGAATTGCTCACTGTCCAGAGGAAGAAGTACAAGTATGAACAATTAATTGTCATAAAGGCACAGATCACCTGCTTATCATATCTGGGATGTCACCTGATACAGATGAAAGTTTTAGTGGTTTAAATACCTTAAGATATGGCTTTTAGACACTTAAGATATGACATTACATATAAGATATATCTTAGGGTGAGGGAAAAGGAACATTAAGAAAGTACATGTTAGGCTTCCCTGGTGGCGCGGTGGTTGAGAGTCCGCCTGCCGATGCAGGGGACACGGGTTCGTGCCCCGGTCTGGGAAGATCCCACATGCCGCAGAGCGGCTGGGCCCGTGAGCCATGGCTACTGAGCCTGCGCGTCCGGAGCCTGTGCTCCGCAACGGGAGAGGCCACAACAGTGAGAGGCCCGCATACCACAAAAAAAAAAAAAAAAAAAAAAAGTACATGTTAAAAAAAGACATATGTATACATTGCACCACATATATGTATATGAAATTTATATTTACTGGAAATTTTGGTTGGATTGTAGTTAGGAGTGTGCCAGAACTACCCTGTGTTGGGATCTGTGGCAACAGCTACTTCAGACTCTGAAGAAGTGGATGATACGGCAGCTCTTTTGAAAAGGTCTCTAGGTATTATTTTGAGTCATCATCAAGAGTTGGTGTTGGTCAGCTTTTTCATGTCTGATTTATCTTTTACATCTGGAATTTCTCCTACATACTTATTGGTTTATGACCTTTATTCTGAAATTTGTGAGATTTTTACAACATGAAATCGTTTATGACCATTTGTTTTTGATTTCTCTGTTGTATTCACATCCTGGGGTTCTGGCTACCGTTACATAACTGAGTGGCCATTGGTAGCTGGTGGCTCTCACCAGCTCCGCACTCTATTTTCTTTCTGTATTTGGAGTCCTGCAGGAAAGACCTGCTGTATCTGTAAATCAGTAGAGGCACAAAGGAGTGACCACCTCTGCTAGAGGTTGGGAGAGCTTTCATTAAAGGAGAGAGGGCCTCTCTTGGATCATGAAGGACGAGTTGGAGCCCCCCAGGCAACAGTGAGGGAGAGGTGCTTTCTGGTGGAGGGAACCTAAGGGCAGGGTCGTGGAGCCATGAAGCAGCGTGAGGGAGAAGTGTGTGGCTGGAGGAGAGCATGGGCTCAGGTCACTGTGCTCTAGGCACCTGGTATTGAGCAGTTATTTATTGGACAACCACCGTGTGCAAGTGATGAGTGCTAAGGGACACAGGGACCAGATCAATGTCTGCTATCAAGGGATTCAGATCTAAGAGCAGAGATCGTTAGACAAAGATCCACATGACACAGCTGAGTTTGGTGTGAAGCAGCATAACAACAGCAGTAAAAGTCTAGGTCTAAGGTTTCAAAACAGAGGAAAGAAGACATTCATTTGGAAAAAGGCTTCATGGAGAGGGTAGCTTTTGAAATGGGCCTTGAATAGTGGATATAATTTCTTTGGACGTAATTAAGGGTTGAGGTTAAGAAAAAAGTGTTGTCCAGCAAATTGTGACCCTCAGGATAGTGGTAGTATTAATGAAGGTCAAGGAGAATTGGTTTTTAGGGTCAAGGTGTTGACTGTAGCTTAGGACAGAATATGCTGGTTTCATACATAGCTGGAAGTATGCGAATGATTAAGATGCCAGAAAGAAAGGATATAAAGACAGAGAAAAAGAATACTGACAGCAGAACCTTGAAGGATACCTTTGTTTAAAGGCTGAGAAGATGGAGAGAATTAATATGGCTAAAAGGAACAGATAAGAAATTGGAGAGTTTCAAAAAGGATGGTTTAGTTGGCAGTGTGTAGGGCTGTGGAAAAGTAGAATATGGAGCCAAAGAGCAGGCATTGGCTTTAGCACTTAGAAGACCATTGATAAGTTATTTCTACATTCATACCACAGTAGTGGTGGAAGAAGCCTCATCGCTAAGGTTTAGGAATTGCATGGCTCAGGGGGAAAGTGAGAGTGCAAAGTGTAGTGACGAGAGTGACATCTAACAAGCATTGTGCACCTTCTTTGTGCTTGGCATTGGTCTATACACTTTAAACGCTTTAACTTCTTTAATTTTCACAACAATCTTATGAAATGGGCACTGTTGTTTTCCTTATCACAGATCAGGAAATCATAAAGAGGCTGTATAACTTGTCCAAAGTTATGCAGTAAGTGGCTAAGCCAGGGTTTAAACCTAGGAAGTCCAGTTCTAGAACTTGCGCTCCACATACCACCGTGCCCCCCCAGTAATTGAAAGACTTCTGTGGTGAAGCGAAGGCCAGCTTCAGGTGGCTAAGGAAGCTTGTGGGTATCCCCCCTGCTTTTTAAACATTCTTTTTATTTTTTTTAATTAATTAATTAATTAATTGGTTTGTGTTGGGTCTTCATTGCTGCACACGGACTTTCTCTAGTTGCATTGAGCGGGGGCTACTCTTCGTTGCGGTGCTCAGGTTTCTCATTGCAGTGGTTTCTCTTGTTGCGGAGCTCGGGCTTTATGCACGCGGGCTTCAGTAGTTGTGGCTCGCGGGCTTTAGAGCACAGGCTCAGTAGTTGTGGCACACGGGCTTAGTTGCTCTGCAGCATGTGGGATCTTCCCGGACTAGGGATCGAACCCGTGTCCCCTGCATTGGCAGGCGGATTCCTGACTACTGCGCCACCAGGGAAGTCCCTAAACATTCTTTTTAAATGGAGAGAGATCCTAGCCTGTTTGTAAAAATGGAAGGACACAGAAGAGAAAACCTGAAAATGAAAACCAAAAAGGGAACAAGTCGTGAGATCAGAAGATGTAATTTTAAAAGCAAAATAAAGTAATTTACCTTTGGAGTCTGTACCTGGATCCAGCATTAGGCCTTGGACCCTTGCAGAAGGAGGAAGGGGCCTGCCTAGAGTAAAATTGTTAAGCTGTTGTGATATGCTAGGCACAGTCCCTAGTGTATATTAACTCTTTTAATCCTCTCAACAGCTCTGCTGCCCATTTTTATGGGTGAGGAGACAGCCTCTGGGGGTTAAGGAATTTTTCTGTCTCACAGTTGGCAGACGGGCTCCGGAGTCTGGCCCTTGCCCAGCTCAGAGCTGCCTCAGACTGTTCCCCTCAGACCCAGCCATGCCTTTCGGGGTCAGGAACAGCCAGCACGTGAGCTCTGGATACAGGCGGCCCTAGCGTCAAAGCCCCATCACATCCAGACTTTGCTTACTGTTACAGTGCCTCCCCCAAAGGCTGTTGTGCAGACCAAACGGGGTAATTTATGAGCAGTGAAAGTTCTCTGAGAGCAGGGGATTTGTTTTGTTCCTCACCTTGTCTCAGGGCCTGGAGCAGCCGCGACACGGTGTTGAGCCACGAGGAGGCAATAGTAGTAAAGGGAACGCACGTAGAGCCCTGCTCAGCATGGGACTCTAAATGGTGCTTGCCCTCCACCCCAGGGGAGCGTGGGTGTTGGCGCAGGGGAGCAAAAGTGCTCACCTCTGAGAGGCCGAAGTTCTTGTCTGTGACCTCTGGTCGTTTGGTGGAAAGCATTTCCTAATAATCTGCATTTTTTCATCCAAACTATTTGACAGCTTCCCCACTGTCCAGATTGTTTGTATACCCCAGTACAGTTACTTGGCTTCCAAGAAAAACAGCACTTCTTGTTCTATTTTTTCTGGTTTTTGCCTTCAGACCCGCGTGTAGCTCAAGCCATGAATGAAGATCTGACTGCTGGCCATGCTTAAGGTTGCATCAGCTTATTGAGCCAGTCTGGGATGAGAGTCATGCAGCTTTCAGGTTGGACATGGATTGCAGGGGGGCAAGGGACAGGCTGCCTGCATCCTAACTCTATCCCGGTGGTAGCCTGTTTAGACACACAGCAGTAGGAGAGGAATGTCAACCCCACTTGGAGTAGATGAATAGAATCAAAGAACATTAGACTCATCCTGTGGAAATGTTATCAGGCATCTAATACATACCAGGCAGTGGGCTAGATGTAGTTTGATCATTTACTTATTCAACAAATATACATTGAGTGCCCACCATGGACCAGGCACTGGGGTTTGCAAAGATGAATAGGACAGTAAGTTGCCCTCAAGATACTGCCAACCTTGTGTCTCTTGGGTATGTCTGCAAGAATGATTGCAAGGTACTTGAGCATTAGGTTGGGTTACTCTCTGCAAGTGGGTAGGATGAAAATAACTGCTTTCTTTGAAATCAGTTGAAGCTGTGCTGTAACGGTAGTTTACTGCTATGCAACCAAGAGCTTCACCATGAGGTGGAAAATATTTCAAGGATATAAATTTCTCTTTTTCACTCGTATTTTCTCTACTCAGTCCTAACCGAATCCACTTTGGGTTTTTTTTGTTTTTTGTTTTTTTGGCTGTGCCACACAGCTTGCAGAATCTTAGTTTCCTGACCAGGGATTGAACCCAGGCTACGGCAGTGAAAGTGTCAAGTCCTAACCACTGGACCGCCAGGGAACTCCCCACTAACCATATCCACTTTGGGTTTAAACCAGAATGTCCTTCTCTAACTATATTTGTGGAATGACTCTACCATAATATTTCCTTTGTATTTTCTTGAAGCTTTATGAGTTAACCAAGGTAAGAAAAGCTGAAGTAGAAATTATTTAAAGGGATAACCATTTAGAGTATACAATTGTTGCTTTCTTACTACACCAGAAATACCAGTTTAGGCATTTTGGAGAGCCCAAAACTGTAGAAAATTCTCCAGTCAGTTGAGGTAGGGGAAAAAATTGAGCTAAGTTTCTACAAGAGCAGCCTCTTTCAGACCACTGAGGCCCTGTGGGGCTGAAGGAAATTTTGCAGAGTGAGGATGTCATCAGTGACACTGGGAAGATCTGTCTGTCTTCTTTCTCTCTGAGGCTCGGCCCCTCCTTGCACATCCTGTATCTTCTGGTTGAGACGAGAAAGTAAACAGAGGTTTTACACCCTCAGTAACTTTGACATGGGTCATTTGACACGTGCACTTTGCTCTTCTGGAGCATTGCCTAGAGAGCCTTGATTTAATAGCTGGTTTTGGCTCGTGTCTACATACTGTATCATCTCTAGTGTGCTCATTTAGACGCCAGGATGAGCAAGGCAGTGACTGAATTGCCCAGTGTCTCCTTATGGCCGGGGCGGGGGACTGGGAGGGGGAGTGTGGGTGGGCAGCTGGCGGTGTTTATCAGAGGACTTTGGATAGGAGTGGAAAGTCAGCATTTAGGCTGAAAATGCTTTTTGGCCAGGGTTTTTCCCAGTTGAATTTTAGTGTTTTTGTAAGTCTCTCTTGGTTCACTTGAATTTTTGAGGGTTGCTTCCTCTCTAGGTTTGGTTCTGCTTGCAATTTAAAAAAAGTAATCATAAGGATAGCGTTATGGCTTATCTTCCACATAACCAAAAATGCCCTGTGACTGTCACAAACACGATTATAATAACTCTGAAAGAGGCTTTCTAGAGAGATGGCATGATACCACCTCCTTCACTTATTCTGCTCCACCTCTTTAAGGTTAATACCTTGTTCCTTGGGAAGATGGCTCATTCCAGGTGTACTCTTCTTACCCAGCTTTCTGAGATCTGTTGCCTGACAGAATTCTTCACCATGTGGTTTTTATTTTCTTTGACATCCTACATATGGAACTTTGTATTGTTGAGTGGTTTTTTTTCCTTCATGTTTTCTCAGTGGGATTATAAAGTTTTGAAGCAGAAAGACACTGCCTTTGCTGTCTTCTTTTTTTTTTTTTTTTTTTTTTGGTCACCAATTGCAGCTTCCGGGATGTTAGTTCCCCGACCAGGGATCAAACCAGTGTCCCCTGCAGTGGAAGCGTGGAGTCCTAACCACTGAACCACTAGGGAAGCCCCTTGCTGTCTTTCTTTGTCTCTGTTCCCTTCAGCTTTGGCACTGTCTTCTTCCAAATGTACTTGAATTTTCCTCCCCAACCCCTTGAGGAGCAGAAAAGCCCGAGTGATGCTGGAGGTGAAGTGCGGGAGAGTGGATTGGGACCTGGGCAAAAGGGGGAACCTGAGGAATCCTGTCTGGCCTATTGAAAGGATGACCTAGGTCAGAGGTTAAGAGGAACAAGGTGAAAACCACTTGTGTTATTCCAGAGGGACTGTCAGACAGAGGAACCAGGACAAAAAGGGAAGGTCCCCAAGCCAGCACCTCTGCTTGCCCCACCTTGCAGACGAGGTGCCCGACCAGTGGCCATCACAACTCCCTTCAGCTGTTGCTCCCCAGTGCTGCCTGCCTCAAAGCAGTTCAGTTTCATCACCAGCTGCATCTGGAATTTGAGATTTATTTTCTTAGTTTTCTGTGTCAGGGTTCCTCACCAAATTCCCCCCACTTCTCCAGGTTTGGTGATTTACTTACAGGACCAGCATAGAGTCATCACCGTGGCTATAACTTATTACAGGAAAAGGATATAGAACAGAATCAGCAAAAGGAAAAGGCGTGTGGGGCAAAGTCTAGAGGAAATCAGGTGCCAGCTTCTCAAGTCCTCTCCCAGTGAAGTCACACAGGACACACTTAATTCCTCTAGCAGCAAGTTGTGACAGCACATGTGAAATGTTGTCTACTAGGGATGCTCATTAGAGACCCAGAGCCCAGGATTTTTATTGGGGCTGGTCACATAGGCACCCTCTGCCTGGCAAGCACCAGAATTTCAGACTCTCAGAAGGAAAGCAGTTGTGAGTGTAAACCATATTGCACAGTTTAGATACTACGAGCAGGAACCCTCTCCAAATGTACGTTTCCAGACACCAGCCAAGAGCCTTTCTAAAGATAACAGTCTCACAGTGTGGTCTTTCCTGCACAGTTTCTAAATTTGCTCTTGCTTTTTTAGTTTGAATTTATTGAATTGGAGGATCAGATTTGTGTCCAGTGATTTGAGGTGTTGGCAAGATGGGCCTTGGTCTGTTGTTACTTAGGGAGAAACCTGGTCTGGACCGATGGGTGTTTAGCTTTCGGGGTGTTATTTTACTTTGACCTGCGGCTGCCTGCAGCCTGTGTTTGTGCCGACAGAGCAAGTTTGCTTCTTTCCTCTGTTTTTTTATCAAGATAACTCATTCCGTTACCCCCATTGCCCTGCTGTGGTTGTCAGACCTTCCGGTCCTGGCAGTGTTTCCTTTTCTCGGTTCCAGTCTCTGGGGCGTTGGCGGTGCTTATGCGGCCTACAGGCCCCACAGGCTCAGACTCGCAGTCCTAAGTGCAGCGTTCTCAGGGAGACGCTGTTTTTAATTAACGTCCATCTAAAACCTGTCCTATCGTTTTTAGAAGTGTTCCTTGGAAATCTTTCTTTGGGATATGAACCTTTTTTTCTTTGTGTTTTGCTCCTCTGTTTCTGCTTCTTTTGCTCTTTGGTTTTCAACTTTGAGTTTTTAGTTGCCTGGTTTCCAGAATCACATCATGACGGTGGTTTAGAACTACTCTTTACTGTCATCTCTGGGCAGGTTTGTTTCTGCTAACCTGCCCCTCTTTCACGTACCACTGGTCCACAGACGTTCCAAAGCCAGTGGTTCTGTGGGGTCTCTCCAGACCCTGAGAGGCATCTCAGTTGTGCTGTTATCTTGCATCACTGATGTTTGTTTGAGGCCATGTGTGTCCTATTACTTATGGCTTGAACTGAGTATAACACCTACCTGTAATATGAAATAAAAAATGTATCTACCTTTTCCACAGTTTTTGCCAGAGCTATTGGCAAACTGTGATGAAGTAGGTAGAGCTTGACTTGTCATTGATTGTGGCTAAACTAGGCTGGCTCCATGCGAACTTGGGGCAGCTTCACTAAACGTACCCTCAGGATTTAACCAAGATGGGCAAGGGGACGGGAGGGGAATTTTCCTTTTAAATTGGTTGATGACAAGACCTAGTTTCCTAGGAGTCTTGTCACTAATTAGCCCTTGGGGACATGAGTCTTTTTGCCACCATTGTTAAAATCTTACCCATTGTTGACTTAAGGACTGCAGTGGAGATGAGCCACGGGTCAATCTGCACAAGCTGGGCCAGCTCTAAGGAAGCAAGGTGGTTGGGGAGGGAGTAGGTGCTCTGTGAATGGGCTGTTGAACACTTGGGATAGGACTGATGCAACTGAGGAGCTGAGTTTTTAATTTTACTTAATTTCAGTTAATTTAAATAGTCCTGTGTGGCTAGTGGCTTCTGTGTTGGACAGCGCAGCCCGGGGTAGTGGTTACAGTGTGGCCTTCAGAACCTTGATTCAGATCCCAGCTCTGCGGCCTACCTATTGTGTGACTGTGGGCATATTTTTTTAACCGTGTAAGGTTGTTTGGAGAATTGTCATCGTGTTAAGGGTTTAGAGCAGTGCCTGGGAAGAAGTAAGAAGTGTGTGTTTAATTACTGTTGGCTTATGTTTATTCGATATTTTGAGTAGAATGGTGTTAGAGTTCATGTAGAATATGAAACTTTACTGTTTCTTTTTTTTTGTTTTGAGCCACACCACACGGCTTGCAGGATCTTAGTTCCCCAACCAGGGATTGAACTTGCACCCCAGTGGTGAAAGCGCCAAGTCCTAACCACTGGACCGCCAGGGAATTCCCATCTACTGTTTTTTTGTTTTTTTTTTTAACTTTTATGTTTTCTTGCTTTTTTTTTTTTTTTGCTCCAGGTTGCTGCAGCAACTGGCCACACAGTAGTGTTGGTGGACCAAACAGAGGACATCCTGGCAAAATCTAGAAAGGGAATTGAGGAAAGCCTTCGGAAAGTGGCCAAGAAGAAGTTTGCAGAAAACCCCAAGGTAATTTCTTGTCATCAACGTCCTCAAGACCAGTCCTCTGACCACTTCACATTTGTGAGGGGGTTCTGGCCTTTGCTTGCTTTTTCAATTTGTTGGAATTGAAACTTTAGGCCAGTATAATAACATAATCACTAAATATTCCATGAGAAGTATTGGGGTTAAATAAAATTAATTTTACCTGTTTCCTTTTGCTTGTTAAAATGCAACCAGTAGAAATTTTAAATCACCTATCATCTTGCATTATATTTCTGTTGAACAGCTCTGATAGTTGTTTATTTCTTGATGACTTTGGATGCCTTTAGCTGATTGTGACCATTTTGAATCATCATGGGCAAATTACATTTTGAAGTAAAATGGCAGCTGATAGGGGCACTGTCTGTTTCTGCCCTAACTGAGGTCTCTTTGTGGAAACCTGGAGGCACAAATGAGGAAAAGACAGGACTGTGAGCTCTTTCAGAGCAGAGACTGTGTCTGGCGTGCTTTTGAACCACCCGTTGCCGGCACGTGATGGGCGATCATTATTTGACGAGCGACTGCTGAGTTCAGCTTTCTTACTCCTTGCTCCTGCCCTTACTCAGCTCTTCCCTGCCTCCTACTAGAGGGATACAGTCAGCACCACCTCTCAGACTCATGGATGGGGCTGAGCTCAGCCTTTACGCTTTTCTGGAAGACAAATTACAGGCTTCCAAGAAGCCCGTCATGGAACAGTACATGGCTGGCTGGCTTTTCTCTCGGAACAAATAGAACAGGTCAACACAGGTGCTGTGAACAAACAGTTTAGTAACTGGAGCAGAGCTGACTAAGAGCTTGAAAGATCATGACTGACACATGACAGTGTGCTGACCCGCAGTTGGGATTGTTCACAGGCTGATTCTTGCCCTGGTGTCCAGAAGTATATTGAGATGCTGTCTGCCCTAAGAAGAAACGTAGGGAGTTTTATTTCTCAGAATTTCAGGACACATTCAAGTTGTGTCTGGGGTATCCTCGCCCTCCTCTCTCCTCTCGCCTTAGCAGCAAGTCACACACCATTTTCCAGTGAGCCCAGTGACTGTTCTCTTCTTACTCCACTGCATTAGGCTGGCGATGAGTTCATGGAGAAGACCCTGAGCAGCATATTGACCAGCATGGACGCAGCATCCGTGGTCCACAGCACAGACCTGGTGGTGGAGGCCATCGTAGAGAATCTGAAGGTGAAGAGTGAGCTCTTCAAGAGGCTGGACAAGTTTGCTGCCGAGTACGTGATCTCTGGGAGATGTTGTAGGGTCTGGGGGCTTCCTCCTGGGCGCTTGGGCTTTTCTCCTGGGAAGGAGTCTTCTGGCACTAAGACTTTTTATTACCCTACAGCTGTTTCCAGAAGAGCTGACACTGTTTCCTTTGTTCTCCATCCTCCACCCCCAATTTGCTTCCCGAGGCTTGGGCTGCCCTGATCTGATCCTTGTCCCCAAATTAGGGTGGAATTTCCCATGTGAAATGGAGGGTCCATCCAGGGACAGGCCTTCATCTCTTGCAGCATCTTTGTCATGGGCCCTCCTCCAGGCCAGAGGATGGAGGCACTCGGACATGTCCTTAAATGTCTGCTGAGCAACCTCAGAGCAATTTGGTGTGTCCCCTCTTTTGGGTGGAACCAACAGAATGATGTAATTGAAGGGGATGCTTCTCTGTCTACACAGTTTTCTAGGACCCTTCTGCTTTGAGCTTTCTGTGGGTTAAATCACAACACTCTTGGGAGCCTTTAAGGAGCACTGAGTTCTTACCCAGCTTGCTGGCAAAGGGTGGGAGAGGAGAGCCAGCCTCATGCAGGTCAGGCACAGGGCCGCTGGGCTCAGGACTGTCTGTGCAGTGTCAGCAAGCTGTGCACATGTGCAGCTCTAGTTCTGCATGTGGCTCTTGGTGATAGTGACACCTGATGTATTCATTCATGCTCTTCTTGTGGTTTGCCTGGGCACGCTTCACCCTTCTTGGTTGGGACTCAAAGTCAAATAAGATTATATGACAACAGTAATTCTTAGGCAGCTACCATTGAGCACTGGCTAAAGAGAAACACTTGCATACCAGCCTGCTGGGTTGTCAGCCCTTAGAGCTCTATGGTCTGGTGGCCAGAGAGGCCCTGCCCTGACAAAGAGAAGAGGCCTTTCTGTCACCTGTGTGTCACTCTGCTGACCAGCATGCTCATGTGCTTTACACGGGCATTTAGGGGCTGCAGCACCATCTACAGAAGCAGAAGGCTGTCTTGGTAGGGGTGTTGACTCGCAGGTCAGCGGGGAGCCCTCTGAGTCAGTAAAACACCCACCCCCAGAAAAGGGAGTATTGTCAAGCAGTTTGGTCTTTATTGGAATGTTGGTCATTCCCTCGTGACAGTGACGGGTCTGACTGCCCTCTTTTGTCAGCGTCGAGTAAGGGAAGGACTGTTAGGGGAAAGTCAGGTGGCCTGGGGCCTCGTGCCAGGCCCGCCCCCACTTCCCTCTCTGACCTTGGACAGTCATGAACCCCCTCTGGCCCTCAGTTTTATCATCTGTAATTTGAGTTCAGGAGTTAGGGGTAAATAATTTCCAAGACCTTCCCAGTTCTAACTCTAAGACTAGTTGCCGTGTCCGTGAAATAGGGGTAGTGGTACCTATTGCACAGGGTTGTTTGGGAAACTCGTGTAACTCAGCTCACATTTCCGGAGAGCTGCCGTATGTCAGGCACTATACTAGCCTCTTTCACCTAAGTTTATGTCATAAAACAGATGTGACACGTGACAGGACCCGTAGTAGGCACACCATAGATGTGACTTTGCTTCTGACCCCAGCCATCCTTCTCCACACTCTCATTTTCATTTTAAATCACCGCCTTTATTGAATGTTTGCTGAATTGTTGTTGTTGTGTTTTTTTTATTGATAAAACAGCTTGATTGAGATACTTTACTGCTTAGTTTTGCAGTTAGATATTTAAAATGGGAGACGAAAATATATTCTAGTGATAAAGTTCCACTTGGAAGCCCTGATAAAACAGTTGCATCCTGGAAGAGAGCACAAATTCCCTAGCTGCAGTATAAGACGTGCAGATGAAAAGCTTCCCTAAGGCCCATGGCCCACCCCAGCTGAGTCCTGGCTCCCCCCTTTTGACAAAGCATGGGCTCTCCTCCACCACATTCCACCACCCCCTCTAGGCTTCTTCACACCTGGCGGTGTTTCCAGTGACCATCATGCTTGTGCTGTTGATTTTCTGTTAGTGCATTTAAGAGGAAAGGTTTTTGGTACGTGAATATCAGAAAGGGAAAAACAAAAGATGGTCCTAGAGAGTCAAGTGTTTCAAGGAAAATGTGAGAGTGCGCTTTTTTGTGGAAGATAATATGTACATACATCGTGTTTGTGTTGAATGAAGGCAGTGTGAGACACTGTTAGTAGCAGAGCCAGCCTGGCCGATTGGGAGAGGTGGCGGTGGAGGTCTGTGGGCAGGAGACATCTTTCTCCTTCTGGTAATGTGTCTGCTGGGAGTGTCCTGGGTTGGAGACACTCGGCACTGGGCCCTGATGTACAGTCTTCCTTCTGTATCTGTCGGGGTTGGTTCCAGGACCCCCTGTGAATACCAAAATCTGAGGATGCTCGAGTCCCTTACATAAAGTGGTGTAGTATTTGCATGTAATCTACGCAATCCCTCATATACTTTAAATCATCTCTAGATTACTTATAATATCTGATACAATGTAAATGCTATGTAGACTTCCCTGGCAGTCCAGTGGTTAAGACTTTGCCTTCCAGTACAGGGGGTGCAGGTTCGATCCCTGGTCGGGGAGCTAAGATCCCACATGCCTCGCGGACCAAAAAAAACATGAACAGCAGAAGCAATATTGTAATAAATTCAGTAAAGACTTTTTAAAAAATGGTCCACATCAATGTAAATGCTATGTAAATCACATAGCAAGTCCAAGTTTTGCTTTTTGGAATTTTTTTTTTTGGAATATTTTTGATCCGGGTTGGTGGAACCTGTGGATCCTGAGGGACGAATGTAACTTCATTGTTTGACGAAACGTGCTCTCCAGTCAGTGTGCCTTTGTTTCCCCTTTTTGCAGATGAGTTGCCCTTCATATGTCCTATAAAAAGATGCCACACTCATCAAAGATGAGTGTGTAACCCTCACCTTTGAGATAGCCCTTTCTTTTCTTAAGGGGGGTGTGGAACCCCTGCTAGCACAGCCTTGGGTTGTGGAGACCCTGCTGCTGTGCTTCAGGGCATGTCAGCCACTCCTTGTTACTGCAGAGGGTCTCTTTGCCTTCTGTGATGGGGGATGGTTTATATTATGTGACAGGATAATTTATATTATTTTCCCCAGACCAAAAAGCAAGAAACTTTGAAAACTAGAATTTTAAACCTTAAAAAAAGTCTTTTTTTTTTTTTAAAGGACAAGCCCCTCTAGCTGGCCTTTAAGTTGGCCAACTTAGAAGTTGTTTGAGAAAGGTCAGTGTTCTTGTGCCGTAAAAGTGAAATGCTGTTTATGTCAGAGAGTGTTCTGCCTATGCTTTCCTCTAAGAGTTTTATAGTGTCTGGCCTTACATTTAGGTCTTTAATCCATTTTGAGTTTATTTTTGTGTATGGTGTTAGGGTGTATTCTAATTTCATTGAGTTTTTTTGGCAGTCATTTTTGTGTGCTTTTATTTATTTTTTTTAATGGAATAGATTGAGAATCTGCTTTTTTTGTGGTTTTTTTAATATACAGCAGGTTCTTATTATCTATTTTTTAATAGCATCTTGCTTTATATTGATTTCTTTATAATTTTCTTTTTTTTAATTTTATTTATTTTTTTACAGCAGGTTCTTATTAGTCATCCATTTTATACACATCAGTGTATACATGTCAATCCCAATCTCCCAATTCATCACACCACCACCACCACCACCCCGCCACTTTCCCCCCTTGGTGTCCTTACGTTTGTTCTCTACATCTGTGTCTCTATTTCTGCCTTGCAAACCGGTTCATCTGTACCATTTTTCTAGATTCCACATATACGTGTTAATATACGATATTTGTTTTTCTCTTTCTGACTCACTTCACTCTGTATGACAGTCTCTAGGTCCATCCACGTCTCTACAGATGACCCAGTTTCATTCCTTTTTACGGCTGAGTAATATTCCATTGTATGTACCACATCATCTTTATCCATTTGTCTGTCGATGGGCATTTAGGTTGCTTCCATGACTTGGCTATTGTAAATAGTGCTGCAGTGAACATTGGGGTGCATGTGTCTTTTTGAATTATGGTTTTCTCTGGGTATATATATGCCCAGTAGTGGGATTGCTGGGGTGTGGTCTAATTTCATTCTTTTACATGTAGCTGTCCAGTTTTCCCAGCACCACTTACTAAAGAGACTGTCTTTTCTCCATTGTATATTCTTGCATCCTTTGTCATAGATTACGTGACCACAGATACATGAGTTTACCTTTGGACTTTCTGTCCTGTTCCGTTGGTCTGTAAATCACAGCAAGATCTTTTTCAATCCACCTACTAGAGTAATGAAAATAAAAATGAAAATAAACAAATGGGACCCGATTAAACTTAAAAAGCTTTTACACAGCAAAGGAAACCGTAAACAAAATGAAAAGACAACCCTCAGAATGGGAAAAGATATTTGCAAATGAAGCAACCGACAAGGGATTAATCTCCAAAATATACAAACAGCTCATGCAGCTCAATATCAAAAAAAAGCCAACCCAGTCAAAAAATGGGTGGAAGATCTAAGTAGACATTTCTCCAAAGAAGACATAGATGGTTAAAAAGCACATGAAAAGGTGCTCAGCATCACTAATTATTAGAGAATTGCAAATCAAAACTACAATGAGGTATCACCTCACACAGGTCAGAAGGACCATCATCAAAAAAATCCACAAACAATAAATGCTCGAGAGGGTGTGGGGAAAAGGGAACCCTCCTACATTGTTGGTGGGAATGTACACTGGTACAGCCACTATGGAGAACAGTATGGAGGTTCCTTAAAAAACTAAAAATAGAACTACCATATGATCCAGCAATCCCACTCCTGGCCATATATCCAGAGAAAACCTTAATTCAAAAAGATACATGCACCCCAGTGTTCTTTGCAGCACTATTTACAATAGCCAGCACATGGAAGCAACCTGAATGCCCATCAACAGAGGAATGGATAAAGAAGATGTGGTACACATATACAATGGAATATTACTGCCATAAAAAAGGATGAAATAATGCCATTTGCAACAACATGGATGGACCTAGAAATTGTCATACTGAGTGAAGTCAGACGGAGAAAGACAAATATGATACCACTTATATGTGGAATCTAAAAAAAGGCTACAAATGAACTTATCTACAAAACAGAAATAGAGTTACAGATGTAGAAAATACACTTATGGTTATGGGGTGGGGGAGTAAGGGGTGGGGAGGGATAAATTGGAAGATTGGGACTGACACATACACACTGCTATATATAAAATAGATAACTAATAAGGACCTACTGTGTAGCACTGGGAACTCTACTCAGTACTCTGTAATGGCCTATATGGGAAAAGAATCTAAAAGAGTGGGTATACATATATGTATGACTGATTTACTTTGCTGTGCACCTGAAACTAGCACAACATTGTAAACTAACTATACCCCAACAAAAATTAAAAAAAAAAAAGTGAAGTGCTTTCCTGGGCTGAGCACACGAAGGGTCTTCCTTCAGCCTCTGGTAGCCACCACCTAGCACACCAGCTGCTTTCACCTCACTCTTCTCTCCTCTTCCCAAATTACTAGTTTCTTCTCCCTTCTCCTTCCCACTTGCCCCTAATTTCAGGCAGATTGTAGTATTGCCTTTTGAGCAAGCAGGAACCCCCCAATCTGGTCGTAAGGAACCACTCCCCTTCCTGCGCTGTGACCAGGCCCTGTGGTTGTAGTTAGCATTAGGCCATTTTGTGTACATTTATCCACGAGGTGGTGCTGTAGGAAAGCTGGTAAGTCTTGCCCGTCTCTTTAAATATTTGCCTGTCATGCCTTTGGCACCCCACTTCACTGAGGTCTTAAAAATTAAATTGGGTTTGTCAGTATGGATTTTTTAAATTAATAATTTAATATTTTATATACTCAAAAGAAGATGGTACTGCTTTTTTAAGGAGATTTTATAATAATAAAAATGCCTTGAACTACATTTATCATGTGTATACGTGTATCCTTCCTTCCCCAAGTCTACTAGTGTAACCTTAAAACTTCTTCTGGACCATGTTGGTTTTTTTCTGTTTTCATTTTAATTCCCAGTCAATGGAAAAGTAAAGCTTTTCACTTGAGGGGAAAAGATTGTAGTTCATATTTATGTCAGATGTTTCTTGTTAAGGATTCAGGTGTTTCTTCACAGTTTTTTTGCTTATTTTGAGTGTGATGCATCCTGTTTTTCCTTAGTCTTTTTGTTCACTTGGAGTTTCATCTTGTGACTGACGTTGTTGCCTCCTTTTGTTTCTCACGTGCTGTGTGAATTAAATAATGCAAGTAGCCAGGAGAAATTTTGCTCCCTAAAATTAAGGAAGGATTGGTAAAGACTAAGTAGGCTTTTGAAACAGGTAACTTTTGAATTTAAAATGTCAAAATTTAAATGAAACAGGTCACTTGATTTCAGCCTCTTGTGTGAAGCTGTGTCTTTTCCCTGACTTCCTCTAGGGTCAGGAAAGGACAGGACCTGGGCAGTAAGCAGTCACCTTGTGTGTTGCACCTGAGAGGAGTCCTGACTGTTTCCAAAGATGGGACTCATTCCAATACTCCACTGTCTTTCTCTCCACAGACACACAATCTTTGCCAGCAACACTTCCTCTTTGCAGATCACAAGCATAGCCAATGCCACCACCAGACAGGACCGATTTGCCGGGCTCCATTTCTTCAACCCAGTGCCCCTGATGAAACTTGTGGAGGTCAGTGGGTGTCTACTTGTGCGTGCGTGCTTTTGCTCTGCCAGCCCTCAGCCCTGCTTCTGTGAGTCGCACCCTCCCTGCCACTGGGGATTGCACTGGATAGATTTTAGTGGCAGGGTGGAGGGTTGTCCTTGTGCTTGGATTTCTCTGGCCAGACTCTCCTTTCAGAGCCAAAGGAAGAAACGGCACCTAATATCTAGGAAGGCCCCTGTGCTTTGTTTCTTTGCAGCCCTGTGTTCTGACCAGTGATGTCCAGGAGGGCTGTTAACTTTGTGGAATGTCACTTACTTGTTTGTGCCATAGCTGATGGGAGGTGTAGAGAGAGGCATCAGCCTGGGAAGGCAGCACTAAAGACCACTAGCTTGATGAGACCACGGAGGGGAGAGCCACCCATGTTCATATTGTCTTGTCCAGGTCAGTTTGTCTAGGCTGGATGTGGAATTCTGTTAGAAGCCTGGTTTCCCACAGGAGCCGCTGTAATATGCCCTGACCACTGTTCCCGGGGTGAATTCAGCTCCAGGTAACAGGGCCTTGATATTGTCACCAGGGGAGGCACAGCTCCCGTGTGTTGTGATCAGAGCTATTAAAGCAGCTAGTGGGAAGCAGCCGCATTGCACAGGGAGATCAGCTCGGTGCTCTGTGACCTCCTAGAGGGGTGGAATAGGGAGGGTGGGAGGGAGGGGCTATGGGGATATATGTATATGTATAGCTGATTCACTTTGTTATAAAGCAGAAACTAGCATACCATTGTAAAGCAATTACACTCCAATAAAAGTATTGAAAAAAAATTAAAAAACAGCTTCCAGTAGCCTTGAACCTCCCGACCTCAAACCTGGGAGGTGGAGGAAAGTGGCCAGGGAGGGCTGCCAGCGATCCTGTTTGGGCTGCTTCTCCTTGCTTGCTTGGAGTCTTAGGTACCAGGGAGGTGGAGTCACTGTAGATAATTTGCACCTGAAATGTGGCAACTTGCCATTAGTAGGGGGCTCATTACAGGGTCTGAGGAGCAGCTGCTATTAAAGTAGCATTTTTGCTGAGGCTGCGGAGTTACTGCCATGCGCGAAACGTGGGGCTGTGGATCCAGGCAGGCCTCCGGAGACCGGCCGGGGCTCCCTGGGCACGCGGCTGAGTCTTTTTCTCCACTGCTGCCTTCTCCTCCAGGCCCCTTCGCCTCCCGTGTCCCCTCCCCCCACAATATAAGCATTAGCATGTAGTTTAAGGGTGACTACGTTTTGTTACAGTTCTCTTTCTTCTTTCAAGGACAACTCTGACCCATCTTTTGATAGGAATTATCTGTTCCACTAACATTGCTTCTTAGCTTCTTCCAGTTTACTGCCAACCCCTAAGGCTGTTTTTGAAGAAGTTAAGGAATGAAAGGGAGGGGCACAGGGAATAGAAGAAACAGCATTTCTCCTTATGCAGAAAAGAGCAAGGAAGTGGAATGGAATTTTCAGCATTTCAGTACTTAGGGACTAATTACTTTTTTGGTTACCATATCATGCACATAATGTGTTTCAAAGATACAGATAAATTTTGTAGATTTACTTCAAACTCTAATACTGTTTTCAACTGCATTTACCTGATAATGTCCATCTGTGTCTTTGGAAATATGCCACCTTGATTGTTAACAGTTAATGCTTGGCAAGTGTTAACATTTTCTAGAAAGTGTTTTCCAAAAGTGCTCTTCTTTATGCAACTTTTATTCTTTAACTTGAGCATTCATGTATGTGTTGCTGGTGGTAAGCACCACAATGGACCATAAGTTGAGTGGCTCTTCTTTATTTGGGGCTGGGCTCAATTTATGTGTGTTTATGTGTATTTTTTTTTTTTTTTTTTTGCGGTACGCGGGCCTCTCACTGTTGTGGCCTCTCCCGTTGCGGAGCACAGGCTCCGGACGCGCAGGCTCAGCGGCCATGGCTCACGGGCCTAGCCGCTCCGCGGCATGTGGGATCTTCCCAGACCGGGGCACGAACCCATGTCCCCTGCATCGGCAGGCGGATTCTCAACCACTGCGCCACCAGGGAAGCCCTGTTTATGTGTATTTTTTCAGACCCTGTGTTGGAACAGAATATATGTAGCATATTGCTATTTGTTGAATGAATGAGTAAATATGCATCCCTCCTGTTAAAAAAAAAACCTATAGTATTGACTCCTCTAAGCCAACAAATTATTTTTTAAAACTCCATAATTAGCAGCCCATGTCCCAGCTCAGTCTATATGGTTCTGATGGAGGTGGTTTTATACCTCCTCTTGAATAATTCTCTTATTGCTGTTTGATTTGTGATGGCTGCAGAGCAGTTTCTGGCCCATCTCATCCCATTCCTCAACCCCATCTTCGTGGTGCTTTTTTCTGTTTCCACTCATTTACTTCCCTTAGTGCCATAACGTAGCCCCACACCCCAAGCTGTGATCACGTTAAAACATGAATGATAATGATTCTCTTCATTTATATAGAGCTTTTCATCCTGCACAGACACTAGCTCATTACACCATATAGCCCTCTTAGAAGAGGGAGGATGTGTCAGATATCATCATCCCAATTTCATATAAGAAAGGTGAGGCACAGAGGGTTGATTTGACTTGCCTAGGCTCATATAAAGGGTCTGATGTAGAAGCCACGCCTGTTTGCTTTGACTCTGGTTGAAGGCCCTTAACTGGCATTTAAATTGTATATTTAATTTATATATTTTTTTAAGTTTAAATTCATCTGGGTCTCTCTCCATTTGCTGAAATCTAATTGCTGACAACGCCCGAGAGTTGACTGCCAGGTGTGGCCCTTGGTGCTGACTTCTGTAGAGCCCAGCAGCCACTGTGAGCAGGGTAGCAGTCAAACTCTGGCAGCGCACCTCATAGAGAAGGTCAGGAGGACGGCCAGGAGCCTTCCTGAGGCGCCTGGCAGGTGGCAGGCCCCAGCCATTGGCTGGTGTTTGCTGGTTATGAAAGCCTTCCTCTGGGATGTGCCTGTTCTGAGGCAAAGGGAGCTGTTGGGCTTGGGGCATCTGTGTGGGAGAGGGTGCAGTAATGGGGGGATTACTCCTCTCAGAGTCCACGGGACCTGGGTGGCCTGAGTGCACCTCTCTTTTCCTGAGGCTCCTTCTCATCTGTATGCTACGAGAAGGTGTGACTTCATGCAGAGTACTTTAAGGGCAGTTGTTACACTCTAGTAGACTTCCAGTTACCTCCCTGAAATAATTAACAGTAGCAAGTAAAACCCTAATAAAAGCCAGCATTTACTGAGCACTTCAGCCCTTGTAGGAGCTGCCCTTAATGCTTTACTTCCTAATCTAATTCCATTCTCACCTTAATTCCTTGAGGCAGGTAGAGTGATTTCAATGTCATTTCAATTTCAAGAAACATTCCCAGGGTTACAGAGCCAGTAAGTGGTGTGATTGGTATTTGAACCCAGGTCTGTCTCATTGACAAAGCCTGTAGAACTCTCCTGCGTGTGCATGCACACACACACACACCTATATATATATTTTAATTAATTAATTTTGTTTATTTATTTATTATTTTTGGCTGCGTTGGGTCTTCATTGCTGCGCGCAGGCTTTCTCTAGTTCGGAGAGCAGGGGCTACTCTTTGTTGTGGTGCGCAGGCTTCTCATTGCGGTGGCTTCTCTTGTTGCGGAGCACGGGCTCTAGGCCTGTGGGCTTCAGCAGTTGCAGCACGCGGGCTCAGTCGTTGTGGCTCACGGGCTCTAGAGTGCAGGCTCAGTAGTTGTGGTGCACGGGCTTAATTGCTCTGCGGCATGTGGGATCTTCCCAGACCAGGGCTCGAACCCGTGTCCCCTATATTGGCAGGCGATTCTTAACCACTGCACCACCAGGGAAGTCCCCACATTTATGTTTTAAGCCTTGATTTTGTGTGTTCTGCAGTAGTCCGCTATCTTAAAGTGGACGTTTTGTTTCTGGCTTGAAATCCTTCTAATCTGAAACTAAAATTATTTTTGCCACCTGTGTGGCAATATTTGATCAGTGTTTCCTTGAACTGTTCTATTGAGATTGTTTGCTGACTTTCTGGTTATAACTCTTCTCTGCTTTACATTTCCAGGTCATTAAAACACCAATGACCAGCCAGAAGACCTTTGAATCTCTGGTAGACTTCAGCAAAACGCTGGGAAAGCATCCTGTTGCTTGCAAGGTAAGAGTATGGATAGCTTGGTAAGGGGGGGTGATTTTTCTCAGAACCTGACTTATTCCAGGTAGTATTCTTCCATAGTAGGATGATGTGGGACATGGGCCACTTTTGCTGCAGGCCTGTCCGCAGGCTGTAAAGAGCAAGTTGTATCTAGCAGGGAAACCGGACTCCTAAGCTGTGCTCAAGGCCATCAGGTGGATAGTCTGCGATCCAAATGGAGCCACGGCTTCAGCTAAATTGAAAACTCGGATTTCTCTCTGGGTCTTGACTTTTGTCTCTTGATGAGTGGTTGTGTTTCCATCAGTGGTTTTTGTTACCCCATCAGCTTCTGGGCCCTGAGGAACCAGAACCCTGTGTGTCAGGCACAGCCTGGTGGCACATGAATCCCGAACAGAAATCTAGGGCTTCCCTTTTGGAAAGAACACTGCAGGTGATTAGGGAAATGGTGTGAGAGAGGTAGAGCCCACCTCAACCAAGGTAGCAAAAAACGAAGCTGTTTCTCAGTGGAATGTTGCTTATGATTTTGTTTGTGTTGTTTTGTTTTTCAGTAAGAAGTGTGGTGGGTGGAAAGCTTGCCTCAGGCCTTTTTCCCCTTTCTTGAGATACCTGGTATTATATGTAAAATTATCCCCAGGTGCTGTCACCTACTTTGGTTTGATTACCTTCAGTCTCTCCATTTGCTGTAGTTCCTCTTTAGTTCCCCCCAGATTTAGGGACTGCACTTCTTCATGACTTGGCTGTTTTTCTGAAAGGACAATTGTGTCACAGAATTTCCATTACAAATTTTTATAAATATGTTATCTACTTTTTTGACCATAATCTTTTTTATTAAAAAAATTTTTTTAAACAATTTTAAAAGGTTACTTTCCATTTACAGTTACTACAAAATATTGGCTATATTCCCCGTATTGTACAGTACATCCTTGAGCCTACCTGATACCCAGTAGTTTGTTTCTCCCATTCTCCCACCCCTGTATTTCCCTGTCCCTACCCCATGGTAACTACTAGTTTGTTCTCTATTACTGTGAGTCTGCTTCTTTTTTGTTCTATTTACTAGTTTGTTGTGTTTTTTAGATTCCACATATAAGTGATATCATACAGTATTTGTCTTTCTCTGTCTGACTTCACGTAGCATAATGCCCTCCAAGTCCATCCATGTTGCTGCAAATGGCAAAATTTCATTCTTTTTTATGGCTGAGCAGTATTGCATTGTATATATATCATGTCTGCTTAAGCCATTTGTCGTTGATGGGCACTTGGGTTGTTTCCATGTCATGGTTATTGTAAATAGTGCTGCTCTGAATATTGGGGTGCATGTATCTTTTCGAATTAGTGTTTTTGTTTTTTCGGATATATATCCAGGAGTGGAATTGCTGGTTGACCGTAATCTTTTAAATACCATTGTGGTTCTTCTCATACCATAGTTTTGCTTTCTAAAATAGTCTCAAGTTTGAACTCAAACTTCAAATATTGTATTAACCCATGAAAACTCAAATTGTTCATGAATCATCTGAATCAGTCATCTGTCGTTGTGGACCCCAATAGTCTTCCACATGCCAGTCCCCCCAGTGGAGGTCTGTAGTGTTCGATTAGGGAATCTCATTTTTTTTTTTTTTTTTTTTTTTTGTGGTATGCGGGCCTCTCACTGTTGTGGCCTCTCCCGTTGCGGAGCACAGGCTCCGGATGCGCAGGCTCAGCAGCCATGGCTCACGGGCCCAGCCGCTCCGCGGCATATGGGATCCTCCCAGACCGGGGCACGAACCCGTATCCCCTGCATCGGCAGGCGGACTCTCAACCACTGCGCCACCAGGGAGGCCCGGGAATCTCATTTTTTAACACTCATTTTTTTGGTTTAGTTTTATGGTTTTAAATATTTTGGATTAAAAAAAAAATCACATTAATAACCAGAGGGTATGGTTGCACTTTTTCGTACCAGTTGATGCTTTGTTTGTGGCAGAAAGTAGTCATTGTGTTAGAAAGGGCATCAGCCTGCAGCAGATCAAAAGCCAGGTATGAAAATGGAGGTGTGGGAACAAGCCAGGGATGGTCTTCAGCAGCACAGTCATTAATTCATGGAGAGTGATGATTCGTTCTTCGATCAGACTGGCCATGGCAGATGCAGGCCTGGGAACTCTGGTCTCATAAAATTGCCCTTGTTACATCTCTTTTTAGGTGATACCTTAGGGCTTTTGGAGAGTCTTTCAGGGTCAGTTATTCAAGCTCTTGCTGAGGCACCCAGACGACAGAAGGCAATCACATAGAACAAGGGTCAGCAAACTTTTCCGTCAAGGGCCAGATAGTAATATTTTAGGGCTTATGGTCTCTGTTGCAACTACTCGATTCTGCTGCATGGACCATACCAGCAGAGAAGTGTGGCTGTGTTCCACTAAAACTTTATTTACAACTGGATTTGGCCTGCAGGATTGTAGCTTACCAACACCCGACACAGAAGAATGGCATGAACGTGCCTGAAATGTGTCTTTCTTCCTAGTAAGACTTCACAGGGGAAGTGTGGTGTGAAAAGGTTAAGGCCATGGACTCTGGAGCCAGCCTGCCTGGGTTCACATCCTGGCTTTGGCACCTATTAGATGTGTAACCTTGGGCAAGTCACTTAACCTCTCTGTGCCTCAGTATCCTCTGCCTCACGTAGAGGTAATAATAGTACTTGTCTCACAGGGTTATTATGAGGAATAAATGAATTAATATTTGTAAAGTACTTAGAACAAACAATACCTGGTATATAATAAGTACAGTAAAGTATATTTAATAAATATATGTGTATGAAAAATGTAAGGTGTATGATTATATAAAATTAAATTGCTTAATTAAAGGACTGTGTCTCTTTACATTCTACCAATATTATGAGAGTATCACTGCATCCTCAACAGCATTGTATATTATAATGGGGAAAAAACCTCTTGCCAGTAATCTTACTGGCAACATGCTATTTTGTTCTAATGAATATTTCTTTAAATATTTTGTGAGTTTTAGCATGTTTTCCTTATTGAGTTCTGTGAGCTCTTTATGTAAATGATTTTAAAACTCCATATATTATATATGGAGAAAATATTTTTCCCAGGCTGCTTTCTGATTTCTAACCTTGTATATGGTGTGCTTCATGTATTCAGGTACCCCGCCCCATCCTGAATTTCTACAATAAACTTTTTGAAATTGAAAACATTTTTGCCGTAGTTTTTTTTTTTTTTTTTGCGCTGCAGTACGCAGGCCTCTCACTGTTGTGGCCTCTCCCGTTGCGGAGCACAGGCTCCGGACGCGCAGGCTTAGCGGCCATGGCTCACGGGCCTAGCCTCTCCGCGGCCTGTGGGATCTTCCCGAACCGGGGCACGAACCGGTGTCCCCTGCATCGGCATGCGGACTCTCAACCACTGTGCCACCAGGGAAGCTCCCTAGTTATTTAAAAAAAAATTTTTTATTAGAGTATAGTTGATTTACAACGTTGCATTAGTTTCCACTGTACAGCAAAGTGTGTCAGTTATACCTATATCCACTTTTTTAGATTTTTTTCCAATATAGGTCATTACAGAGTATTGAGAAGAGTTCCCTGTGCTATACAGTAGGCCCTTATTAATTACCTATTTTATATATAGTAGTGTGTATTTGTCAGTCCCAGTCTCCCAATTTATCCCCCCCCCCAATTTTCCCCTGGTAACCACAAGTTTGTTTTCTACACTTGTGACTATTTCTGTTTTGTAAATAAGTTCATTTGTACCACTTTTTTAGATTTCACATATAAGCGATATCATGATATTTGTCTTTCTCTGTCTGACTTATTTCACTTGGTATGAGATTCTCTAGGTCCATCCATGGTGCTGCAAATGGCATTATTCTTTTCTTTTTTTCTAGCTGAGTAATATCCCATTGTATTTATGTACCACATCTTCTTTATCCATTCATCCGTCGATGGGCATTTAAGTGCTTCCATGCCCTAGTTATTAAATCAACATGGTTATATTAATATAGTCTTGGTTAAACTGATAAAGCTCTTTTGTGCATCTCTGTATTCCTGGGAGATGGGGTAGGTGTGGTTTCAGCTTGTCCAGAGTGAAAGGAGCTACAAATCCTGTGGCTACGGTGTGCAGTCAGGTGAGTTGGAAGAGTAATGCAGGAGGCTGGGCGTCTTTAATTCAGATGTTTTTGGAGTGTCCAGTGTGTGCTTGAAACGGGACACAAGGCCTGGGGCCAGGGTGCAGATTTCTTCCTGCAGGAGGATCACAGCCTTTTGTTAAAAGAGCGGGCTCCATTTACTTAGTGGAAATCAACTTCACATAAATACCACCAAAAAGTTAACCAACCCAGCCTGCCCCACAAGCTTCCCAAAGAGATCAGTAGGTAGAATCCAGACCCCATACTAGGCCTCCAGGAGAGATGGTTAAGCATTTTAATGAGGAGGAAATGAAGAAAGGGTGTGCAGTACAAGGAGTCATCAGGGTAGAGGGTCTTGGGTAGTGAGCTGTGAAAGGCTATCGGTCTGTTAGCATCTGCTTGTTTGCCCCGGCACCTGTCCCCAGCTCCACCTTCCTGTGCTGTGCGCTGGAGCCTGAGAAAATCCTGAGCAGCTGGGAGGTCATGCTCCTGCGAGGAGTGTTCAGGATGGACTGTTACTTTTTCTAGACTCCTGAAAGGGATGTGGGAGAGAAGAGGAGTAAAAGGACTACCATTTGAGGGGAGGGCTATATGCACAGCATTTTATGTGTTCTGATTTATCTTTACAACCTGTGAGGTGGAAGTTACTGTTCCCATTTCACAGATGATGAAACTGAGATTCAGAATGATGCAAGGTCAGAGAATATTAGAATTCGAGCCCAGATCTGCCTGCCCCCAAAGCCATGCTCTTTCTAGTGAACCCTCTGCCTTATCTTCCTTTATTTCAGGGTCCGTGCAGTAGGGGCTTCTGGGGTACTATAATTGTTGGATAAATTGTCATGTGAGATAGAAGTGAGACTGTCTTGGTACCTTAAAACATTTTGAAAATGTATAGCTTGATAAATGTGGGTAACAGTCCAGGGTGAGAAGGAGTGATCTGGTGACTTTACAAAAGATAAAATTGATGGAAAATTCATTTGTCTACTCTTTTTCTCTCTCCTCTGACAGGATACTCCTGGGTTTATTGTGAACCGTCTCCTGGTGCCATACCTCATGGAAGCAGTCAGGCTGTATGAACGAGGTAGCTGTCCCGACCCAGGCTGGGTGCAGCGAGTCTGGGAGTTCTCCCGCAGGGTCTGTGGGAAGGGATGGGCCATGAGGAGTAGGGGAGGCGCTTATGTTTTCTGGCTCTGTGGATCAGCCTGCCCCTGGGCCCCCGTGCCTCTGTCACTGTGTTCCCAGGCCCCCCTGGATTCCCTCTGAGGTGGCCCTGGGACAGACCCCCCCTCTACAGTCCCAGCCAGAGCAATCATAGGCCAACACGGATTTATATCCTGGATCTCTGGTTAAAGGGTTTAGTGCTTAAAATAATAATCATGATGATGATGATGATGTAGATGTAAAAATCACAGGGCCAGGAAACCTTTAAAATTCCCTAAGGTTCTAAAATTGTGACAGAAGGGAGATGAGTAACAAGGCTGTTGTGTGATAAGGAATGTTTGTAACAGCCTTGTCCATCCTTACTGAGTGATGTTATGATGCATTTTTTTTTAACCTTAAGAATGGTCTGAAATGTTTTTTTCTCAATACTTTGTTGATTGACAAAGAATGATTTTCCCTGTTGCAGAAGTAGACTTGGGACATGGTCCAAGGTTATAAAATGTCATGTATCCTCCTGCCTACCTTACCTACCGCATTTCTGGAAAGGTAACTATCATGTCTGCTTCAAAGGCAAACAGGCCTTAATAGGACTGGATGAAAAGCAAGTGTAATTGTTTTCAATTACTTCATTTACAAATGCTTGCTCCTGAGAATGTCATTTTTGAAACAAAACATTTATACTAGCTCTTCCAGAGAGATGAAAGCATATTTTCTTCCTCAAAATCTGCTTTAAATATTAAAACTTTTCTCTGTGTTTTATGGAGGCATTTGCCTCACTTTTGCTCCAAGATCAAACCAACACTTCTGTGTTTATCTATCAACAAATATGCCTAATTACACCTCAAAGACAGCATGAAGCATTTTGCCCTACTTTGAAAGGCAGAGGTTTTTTTTGTAATGTGATGTTTTAGCATATAGCATGTGGGTGATCCACCTCGTAATGGTGTCTTTCTCACTGAATCATGCTGTCACTTTGATATATTTTCAACTGAACCATGTATCTGGTTGTAAGTTGAAAGTCATTTTCTTATCTTCTACTTTCCTCTTACCAGCAGTGGTCCTTTTCTAAATAGATAGAGCCCCTTTAACCTTCACCGTCACTAGCCACCTGGGAGGTGAAATTTGGAGGGGAATCTGACCCCACAGGGGAAGTACTCTTACTTTGCCCTTGGCAGCGCCCTCAGTACCCTGGAGGTGCTGGGGGTCGTGTCTGGGTGCTGTTTCCCAGGAAGCCACACTGTGGTCTGGACTCCTCACACCTCAGGCTTCTTACCATGTCCCTTCTGCCACCTCAAGGTTCTGCCCTCATTCAGCCAGCGCAGGGGGTGCTCACATGCACGCCTGCCAACCCGCCTCTGTTAGCCTGCTCTGAGTGGCTGGCGGGACTGCTTCCGTTCTTCTTTGAAACCTGAAGGCATTCTGGATTATCCTCTCTCGCTGCCATGTCTTTTCATTTGTCACTTTGTATTCCTCCCTGTCATCCCAGTCTCCCTGTGCCAGTCAGCCTGCCTTTAGTGAGGCTCCCCCAGGCAGCAAAGGGTTTCCCGTTACCTCGGGTCTTTTCCAAACTGGTCTCAAGTATTGTGTCATCCAAGAGGGTGAGGAGACAGTGCATGCAGTGCTGGCCCCCGGGCAGCAGAGTCAAGCCACGAAGGCAGTTCAGCCCAGCCTTTTCCGAACTCATTGTGGAGAATTTCTCTGGATGACACTGTCTTGGTCAGCTTGGGCTGCTATAAAAAATACAGCAATATAGATTGGGTGGCATATAAACGACAGAAATTTAATTCTCACAGTTCTGGAGGCTAAAGTCCAAATTCAGGGTGCCAGCATGATTGGGTATCTGGTGCGAGCCCTCTTCTGGTTGTAGACTGCCTCCCATGGCAGAGAGCAGAGAGAGGAAACAGGCTCTCTTACGACTCTGAGAAGAGCTCTGATCCCATTCATGGGAGCTCTACCCTTGTGACTCTTCTAATCCTAATTCCTACAAGACCCCACCTCCTTATACCGTCGCATTGGGGGGTAGTATTTCAACATGAATTTTGGGTCCATTACAAACACTTTTGGTATTCCCGAGGTAAGTGTGCCACTCAGACAGGTTGGCAGAATGCTGCTTTGAGCGGTAGAGGGTCATCAGAAGGATGCGTGGGGCGTTAGAACAGAGAATCAGCCCCGTCGTTGTCCACTCGGGCCTCCTGGGCAGCTGAGCGTCTTTCAGTGCACAGGCCCCCAGCAGCGCTTCCGTCAACTGCCTGTGGAGTCTAGCTGCGCTTCACCGCCCCCATCCCTGCTCTCTGGTGCTGTGAGCCTCCTTGCTTCTGTGTCGTGCCTTCCTCCCCAGTGCCCTGCAGCTTCTGTCCTCTCTCCTTCTGTTGCTCTCATCATTCCCACTGTAACTGAGGCCTGACTGGTGAGTTCGGTCACCCTCACCCCTGGGGGTCCGGGCTCTCTCTGCAGACCTTTGAGCAGGCTGGTGCTTCTAGCAGACAGCTGCCCCCG
Organism: Hyperoodon ampullatus; assembly: GCF_949752795.1. NCBI lineage: Eukaryota > Metazoa > Chordata > Mammalia > Artiodactyla > Ziphiidae > Hyperoodon > Hyperoodon ampullatus. The sequence goes on along the minus strand of NC_136914.1, from coordinate 156,438,676 downwards.
TCAGATGCCACTGTGACAGGTCGGGGTCCGCTCTGGCAGCGCGGTGGGGCTGCATGGTTAGCTCTTCTCGGGTGATGCCCTGGGAGTGTCCTGAGCCTGTTCCCCAGGCACTTTGTGACATCCTGCTCACACTGTCCCTCCCCCGCCCAAGACGTGTTCAGCGGTTCCATTGTAGCCTACCAAATACGGTGCCCTCGCCAGGGGGTCTTCTTTCTCCTCACCCTCTGCCTTCCTGTCATCACCCCACACCTTACTCCCACCTTCTCACAAGGCCCCACTGGACTGTCCCCAGCGCTCCAGGCTGGATGTGATCTGTGTTGTCGTAACTCTCTGTACACTTTGCTTCTCCTTCGAGGCATGTGCTAGTCTCTTCCCTGCCGCACGGCATGTGTCTCTCTTCTCCTACTGTACTCTTGTTTTCTGCGGCAGTATTTGGGTCCCCATCTTCATACCCCGCGAAGTGCTTGTGTAGGACAGGCTTTAGGTAGCTGCTGCTGAATAAAGGAATGGTGGCTGCACTGCGGTTCTGATCTCTTTGCTGTGACTCTGGTTTGTTGTTAATGCCAAGAATGGTCGGTAGGTGGTGCTGATGAGTCGGCAGAAGAAGCCTGTTGGGGCAGGTCCCAGGTTCTCAGGCCTGCAGAAGAGCTGGGAGTTCACTGAGGACGCCCTTCTTTGTTGTTCAGAGTTGGGGGCTCTTAGCTGGGGGTGGGGGTGGGTCCCATGAGCCTCCTAAGGTTGATGCAGAATTTTGTGTATATGTGCATTTTCTTTGGAGAAGGTGTCAGGTTCCGAGTGAAGTGCTTGATTCTAAAGAGTAGGAATTATTGGTCTAAAATTACTATTGGTAAAAATTATTATTGGTTAAAATTATTGGTCTGTACCACGTGTTGTTAACTCCCACTTGGCACACCGGTCTGTATTTTATTTCTCTCTCTTTTCTTTTTGCCTCTTTCACCCTGTGTTACTCAGAACAGAATTTTTAGAATTATACTGACTTTGTAAAGCTTTTTAGATTTTTTTTTCCATGATGGGCTGTGTCTTCATATTATTTTAGTCAAGTGAGTTTCTGAATCTGGAATTACAGTTTTGACTCTAGGGTTTATTGTCTGTCTTGAATACTGATTTAATTAAATGGCTTTAGGTAAGTTGGAACCATTATGCTATGAGATTTCTGTCCCCAGGGAGCCTATATTCTAATAAGGGGAGACAGCCTGTAGCGAATGAACCAATAGATAACATGTTAGGTTGTGACCAGTAATCCCCGAGAAAGATAAAGTCTAGGGGATGGCCGGAGTCCTAGCCTGGAGTCCTTACAGTTGCTAATTTATATGCAGGGAGGAGGGGGAGGCTCTGATGCGGTGACACCTGAGCAGAGGTTCTGCGGATGGTGAGGACAGGATACAAGTACAGGGAGCATCCTGGGCTGTCCTTCCAGCATTCTGGCCCTGACACCACGGAAACCTCGAAGTCTAATGAAATCCTCTCAGCATAATCCACTTATCAGCTGCCGGGTTCTTTCTCACGCCTGCCTTTGCACATGCTGTTCCTGCTCCCTGGAATGCCCTTCCCTGCCCCTCCCTGGGATTCTCTTCAGGACCGCCAGGACCCGGGCCTGGGTGGCAATTGTGGTGAAGTCGTGGCAGTATGAGTAAATCTTTCCGTGTTTGCCCATGCAGCCGTGTGAGTCTTCATGAATCCTCAGCACTTGTTATGATGAAATTTGTGCTTTACACATCTGAATCCTCCCTATACTGTGAACACTGGAGTGCTTGTCTTGTTTTTCTTTGTCTCATTCCAAGTCTCTGGTGCCTGATACATAACAGATATAGACAAAAGTTGAATGAATGAATGAGGCTGCCTGATAAAGCTAATGTGTATGTGATCATTTTTGCTCTCTTATGGCCTGAATCTCAAATCATGGTTCTCAGGATCCTCTGGTTGACTAATCAGTGGAGTACTGATAATGTCTCCCGTAAGAAATAATTGGTTGGTATTTTAATCATCTTGAACTGCCTTGAAATCCTTTGGCATTACCTTAGTACTTCATATGCTTTTAAAAATAGAGTCTTTATGCATGTTAAGTAGTTCTTGTTCCTCATGCCTAAAAATCTGAAATATTCAGGTTGTGAAATCTCTCAAGTCTTTTATAACTTTTTAATTTTATTTAGCTTTGGTATAATTGACCATTTCTTTATGCTTTGGAACAAAATTCTAGATAGACACTTGTTACAGGCTAGTCCTGATTTTGGAGAAAGGGACCAGGTTGTTCTCTGTAAAGACCTCTGTGACCCAAGGACATTATTTGAAGGATAAAAATTCCAAGAAAAAAGCACTTGGCCCTTGACTCCTCAGCACACTTGCACACTTGCATGGCAGTGCTCAATCGGGTTTGGGCTTTCCTTTAAACATTATCGTGACTAAAGAGTTTGTGTGCATGTGATTCCAGAGGGATACTCATTACTTATAAAACCAGGAAAGCTGGAAAAGAAAAATATACATACAATACATAGAAAAACAAAAAAAAAAGCCCATTTATCAATCAAAAACATGTCCTCGCTTTAACGGATATTTTAGTAAGTTATTCCAGAGAAGGTGATTCCCAATCCATTAGAAAATAACTAATGTTTCCAGGCCACTGGGGCCTTCTCTCTCCATGAACACGGTTGCAGTGCTCTAGAATTCACCTCACAGAGTAACTTTGTGGAGTAGCTTTGAAAATCTTGTGACCTATTTGGCATTTACCTCTAAGAAAAATCTTACCTAAGCCAGAGTTCCTGATTCCAGATGTTTTTTGAATGTGCAAATATGTAAAATGCTAGTAATTCAGGGACTCAGCACGTGACCAGGAGGATTGTGGGAAGGATGGTGGTGACTCAGCACTGCCCTCTTCTGCGTAGGTGATGCGTCCAAGGAAGACATCGATACTGCTATGAAGCTGGGCGCTGGGTACCCCATGGGCCCATTCGAGCTTCTCGATTATGTTGGGCTGGATACTACGAAGTTCATCATGGACGGTAAGAATTGGAATTCTCTGTTGTCTGTCTTTAATTGAGTTGAGGTAGTCTCTCTCAACTATGAATTAAAGTATAATGCCTATTTAAACAGATAGGGAGTCTTAGTAGACCTTCCAGAGTCCTGCCCCACCAGCTTAAAGATTAAAGTGAAATGGCAGAAGGAAAAATGTGATTGCCTCTTCTCCTCATAAGGCAACTTTTTTTTTTAACTTTTCATTTTGAAATAATTATAGATTCACAAGAAGTCTCAAATACAGCACAGACAGGGCCTGTGTACCCCTTTGTATAGTTTCCCCCTGTGGTTCCATCTTATATCGTAACCACAGTACAGTATCAAAGCCAGGAAATTGACATTGGTACACAGTCATTCTATCACATATGCTGATATGTGAACCACTGCATTCAAGATGCACAACCATTTAAAAAAGTGTATTCATTTTACTGTAGTGGCTCTGAAGACAGGTTTAAAATAGTAACCAAAATTGGGCTACCGAAGTTGAATGTATCTCGTAGTACCAAGTTGCACAAAGAATACTTATGGGAGGAGCAGGGAGGGCTCTGGTTTAAGCATGAACTTTTGAATTTTATGAGGGTACAAAATACCAGTGGCAGCAAATTCAGATTTGCTGAAAAGTCATTTCACTGTGTCACTGAGGGGTCCAGCCACCAGGTGCATGGGTTCTGTTTGTGACCCTGGACCTTTGGCATTAGCGATTCCCAGGAAGGGGTCGGATGGACAGGACGGCCATTGGTAGAGCTGGGCCTCGAGCGGCGCGGCCTGGTGGCAGCACACCCGCTTTAGGGCTCATGCTCAGCCTTCCTTCTGCCTCTGCCGTTTTGGCCCGAGTGACACCGGGCCCGTGGGGCTCTCCCACATCAGAGTAGGGACCCTTCTCCCCACGCTCTGCCTCCAGACTTGCCCTGGAACGCCGAGACTTAAACCCAGCACTTCATCCGAAGCTTTTTTCCCTTCTCTCAATAGGATGGCATGAAATGGATACAAAGAACCCCTTGTTTCAGTCCAGCCCATCCATGAATAAACTGGTAGCAGAGAATAAGCTTGGCAAGAAGACTGGAGAAGGATATTACAAATACAAGTGATGCGCAGCTTCTCTGGCTCTGGGAAGAAGCCCCGTAAGCACACACCAACAGCTCCCCAAGTGCCCAGGGGAATGCTCTTTGGTCAGACGTTCCCTCACACAGCACAGTCTGTTCGATGTGCATTTTGATTGTAATCTATCTGAACTAAAATTATTTACAGTAGTTACAGTAATAGCCGATTCCTCCATTGAGAACTAATTCCTTTTTTTAGTCTGTTTGTTCATTTCTGTGTATTTTCTAAAAAGCTTTACACCTTAGGTGCCTTGGAGTAAACATTTATTTCGAACCTTGTCGTTTTTGTAAAGAGTGTCCTGAACCTGAACTCATTCACTTGTAACGAGAGCACCCTGTGTCCGTCATTGCCACACGGGAGAGCCGCGAGCCGTTGACTCATCGTGGTGTGTCTGTGGAGGGCTGCGTGAGCAGCACCTGCATCTCGCCTTTACCAGAACATTTGCTGCCTGCAGCCTCAAGCCTTACCCTACTTTGGCCATGACATCAGGTGTCATGCCTTGATTCAACACATCATCGAGATGATGCTTCTGGATTGGTGGGAATACCTCCATGTGTTTTGTTTTTGCAGGAAGAGGTTTCATTCACCTCTGAAATCTGAGTGATTATTGTTTTTTTTTTCATGAGAAATAATTGCTGCAGATTGACTCTAATGAAATGCAGTCTTTTATTCTGTGAAAATTTGAATTGAAATAAACATGTAAAATTTAAAATCATAATATGCTTAAATGGTTATAAAAGTAAAGGTTGGTAATTTAGGCGGAAGCTGTGCCATCTTCTTTGGCCTGTAGTCACTTTTTTGAGTGGTAATGGAGGGAAAGGAGTGGCAGGAGAGGGTGTTCATGTACAACCTGCCTGCAGCTGTCACTCCAGATTTCTTACCTGCAGAGCAAGAATAAGGGCACAGAAAACACTTTTTAAGGAACATCTGTTTCTTCTTTGCCAACAAAAAGAAACAGTGTAACATAAGCTTCTTTTAATCATTGGCTTGAGAAAGTGTCTTCCAAGATAGAATTTTGAAGCTGGAAAGAAATCAGAAACCCTGAGGTCCAGTGGCCTCATTAACAGAGAGCTGAAGTGATGTGCCCAAGGTCACCAGAAATTTTGTGGCGGAGCCAGGATTAGAACTACGTTTCAATGATAAAAAAACATATATACAAAATAGCAAATTTGAAAATTTCAAACAGGACTGTCCCCAAAATGGGCATCCTTCTTTGGTATCCTGGGTCACAGTGCCAGTCAGTGGTTGAGAGATTTCCACCCCCCTCCATTTCATGGTGGATAAAGGAGAGCTTATTCATTTTTTTTTACTTGAATCTAACTATAGCATAATGGAAAAATTAATATGTACTTACATTTCTACCACACATAGATTAGAACCTGGTTTAGGAAACTTGTAGGTTATTCTTATAAAACATTTCCTAACGATAAAAGGAAGCACCTGTGACACCATCACCATTTCCATTACTTAAGGTTACCCTGTGGTCAGACAGCCCCCTGCTCATTCTCAGGCTGGCTCCTGACCTTTGTTTGACAGGAGCCCCGGGCTTAGGAGGGGCCTTTCTTTCTTTCTATTCTCTGACTGGAGTGCCCGCAGGATGTGGGCCCTTGTCTTGGAAATGGCAGGGCTCTTTCTTGACCACTGAATTCCAGAAAAGAGAGAACTCAGTAGTGTGACTGTCAGCCTGCCGGGGTGAGGGTGGAGGTCACAGCCACCTTTCTCTGGCTGAGGGTTTTCAGCTCACTCAGGCTGCGAGAAAGTCAGAACACCTGGCCTCTGAAGATTCCTTTATCATTTTCAAAAATCCTGTTCCACGTGCCATGTTTGAGTCCGGGAAGGAAATTTTGAACATCTTCTTACGGGAGCAGAGAGCGGCTTTCTCGGCCCCGTCTCTGCATTCTTGGGTGAGCCCAGCTGCTGCCTGCCGAGGGCTCCGTGGGGAGAAGGGTCTCCGTGGTCAGTCAGGTCCTCTGCTTTCAAATCAGGACGGCTGCTGCTGTTTGCCGCGGTATGTGTTGCAAACTGAGCCTCAGCAGGAACCGTAGGGGCTTGGGTTGGCCTCCACTGTGTTTGGCTGCACTTGTCCAGGAGGGAGGGCAAGTCCAGGTGGGGCTGTGGGCCTGGCTTCCCCGATGCTGTTCCTCCTCTCTTCCCTGACCTCTCCTCCAGTCAGCAACCCAGGGATGTTTGGTCACATCTTGAACGTAATTCCTAGATTTTTAGATCAAGAGGATACTCTCCCCCCTTCTCTCCTGTACTCCCTTCTTAGTGATATTTTTATTCCTATAATAGGAATGAAAATTTGAGATTAAAGAGAAAGCTGTACGATGGATGAAATAGCTTGTCAAAAAAGACTGTGAGCCTCTGAGCATAGCCATCACCTGGACTTCAATTATGTTTAGCCAGATGGCGTTCTCTGAAGGATAGTTTTAGTGCTTCTGAAGATGTCTTTGTAAAGTAAAAATTGTGGCCCTTTAATGTCCATAAGCTTCACTGTTAGTAGTTTCTCAGGGGGCAATGGTTGGCTACTTCTCTTTTTTTAAAAAAAATTAATTTATGGCTGCGTTGGGTCTTCGTTGCTGCGTGCGGGCTTTCTCTAGTTGTGGCGAGCGGGGGCTACTCTTCGTTGCGGTGCGTGGGCTTCTTATTGTGGTGGCTTCTCGTTGCGGAGCATGGCCTCTAGGCACGCGGGCTTCAGTAGTTGTGGCTCACAGGCTTAGTTGCTCCGCAGCATGTGGGATCTAACTGGACCAGGGCTCGAACCCGTGTCCTCTGCATTAGCAGGCGGATTCTTAACCACTGTGCCACCAGGGAAGTCCTGGCTAACTTCTCTTGGCGTCAGTTGTAAGGTCTGTTTCCAGTTTGGGGACTGTTAACTGATGCAGTATGGGGGTAAGGCAGGAACAGATCTTGAAACTACAGTATAAAATCTGGCGGTACAAAATGATTCCCCACTGGGTTCTGTTCTATGGTAAGTTTTCTGACTCTTTAACATGTCAGCTTTTAAAAGCTCATTTGAGACCCAGCCATTAATTGTTGGAGGAGGTAAAACTAATATGTTAGTCACCGCTTATACAACATGCACAAATTACACTTTCTCTCATAGTTTTCAAGTTATAGTTGTCACACATTTGAAACAAGCTTTTGTCTTGATTTTAATCCCTTTAACATTTCAACCTAAGTAACTAATTAAGTCTTAGCAGAAATACAAGGTGTGGCTGTAATTTTGTGGAACTAATTTTCCTGTAAACAGGCATTGATGGTACATAAATAGTAATCAAAAATGCTTTGAACAATGGAAGCATTGCTGTGTTTTCAACCCAATTTGATTGTGTAAATTCTATTTTTAAGATCACTCGATTTCATAATCACAGTTTTTATTTCTATGACAGAACAAATTTTAACTCCTGAAAGACAGAAAAAACCCATCATTGATACTAATTCAATTCAGTGTTTTATTTAAAATGACCAAATGTAGTAGCTGTTCCAGAATTAATCGGTATAAGTGATTAATACCATGGGCTTTGGAATTAAACACACTTGGGTTCTAGTGCTCAGCTGTACTCTCTTTACCTATGTAGCCTAGCCTGGGGCGGGGGGAGGCGGCGGTGGTGGTGCGGGCAGTTACTTGTCTTCTGGAGAAATCTAGCAGAATGAGCACAGTGATGGGGCCTACCCCACAGAGTTTCTGAAAACCAAATGAGATGATGGACGTCCGGTGTTGAGCTCATTGCCTGGCTCAATAGGCTGATCGTGACTGCCTCCCTCCTCTGTGCCCCATTGGAAGGAAGCCACGGTTCCCCAGAACCTGCAGGCTTACAGAGCCTTTTACACTTGCGGGAGGGAGCTGAGTGAAAGGGAGTCTTAGAGGTGAAGCTGCGGGGACAACTGGGTGAAAAGATAAGTGCGGGCGTTCCATACTCCACCCCGCAGCTGCTCCAGAAGGGCCTCCCAAGCCTCGGGAGGGCCGCTGTCGGGGCTGATCCGGAGGGAGAAGCACGCAGGAACCAGCTAGCGGGCGAGGCGGCCATCACCCAGGTGAGTTCCGTTTTATGTGTGGGCAGTAGACTGTGGAAGATTCAGGACCCCAGAAGGAAAGCAAGTGCATAGGAGAGAGGGACCCAAGACTCGCCGAACACATGCAGGAGTCAGGGAAGGGGGCAGCGTAGGAACAGAAGCAGTGGCAAAGTTCGGGCTCTCCTAGTGAGTTTGTCAAGGCAGAGCCAGGAGACAGGCCTTCAGGCGCAAGGGCTGCGGCCGCTGCCGGCCTGCAGGCCTCGAGTCCGCCAGAAACATGTAGCCTGTCCTCAGGCGGCCGAGCATGTTATAAGGGAAAACTTAGACTAAGAACTCCCCGTAAACGGTCACTTTACCACGTTTGGAAATCCTGGGTTTAGAAAACAGGAAACTGAGAAACCACCCAAACAGGCCTGGGGAGGAAGGCGCGTTTCCGCGAAGTTTTCTGGTTGAAGCGTCGGAAGGACCGAACCCTGAAAGCCCTCGCTCTGGAGCCTCGTGGAGGTTTTGCCACCTAGCCCTGGGGAGGGGGATTTCCAGAGCTCTAACACCTCAGTGTTACAGCTGCAGGGCAGCCCCCCGCCCCCCATGGATTCCTGGTGGGGCCAGGCAGGCAGAGTGGGAACGGTTGGTCCCGGGCCGTGATCGGCCCTCTGAGTCCAGAGGAGAGGCTGTCCGCCCTGAGGCCCGCAGGTGATACCTGCTTAACTGGCATCAGATGAAGAGGTGTTGCGTGAGGGAGGGAAGCGGTACCGAGCTGCCTCCCCCGCCAACCCCCGCCCCGCACGGCTGGCAGAGCTTAAGCGAAGGCACACACCTCCTTGGCTGGGAACCAGCCGCGTGCGCGTGGGGATGTTTAGAGAGTCTGCTGCCCTTTCAGCACTGGGTTTCTTGGGGGATTCTGCCGGTAGCTGGCTCGATGCTCTTAGGTCAGAGGCCTGTGTGAGGTCACGAATGCTCAAGTCTTGATTTTCTCTGTTGTCCTCCCTTGCCAGTTAAGGCTCGCATGTGTTAGGGGCTGACTCGTGCTAGCGTAGTTTTGTTAAAGTCACTCTAGTCTGCAGTGCCAGGGGGTCTGGGGACAACACATCTCTGTCGCGCTTGCTGTTTGCAGTCCCCGCCCCATCCCTGTGCGTCACAGCCTCCTCGTGACTCTGTGCTCCAGGGCCTCTCATCACCACTTGAAATTCCCCATCCCTGCTGCTCCAGGGGAAAGGACTGGAGGGGAGAATAGACGCAGTGCTCCTAACATTTCAGAATAAAAGTTGTGGTGGCCACAATATTGAGTGTTGCATTCAGGTTGAAAGCACATGAAAATGGGCCCGTTTTTTTTTTTTTTCCTTTCTATCATTTTTTTTTAAAGTATATTTGATTTAAGTGCTGTGGTAATTTCTGCTGTACAGCAAATTATTCAGTTATACATATTTATGCATTCCTTTTTCACATTCTTTTCCATGATGGTTTATCATAGGATATTAAATATAGTTCTCTGGGCTATACAGTAAGACCTTGTTGTTTATGCATTTGATATATAATAGCTCACATCTGCTAATCCCAACCTCCCACTCCATCCCTTCCCCAACCCCCTTCCCCTTGGCAACCACCAGTCTGTTCTCTATGTCCGTGATTCTGTTTCTGTTTCATAGGCAGGTTCATTTGTGTCATGTTTTAGATTTCATGTGTGATATCATATGGTATTTGTCTTTCTCTTTCTGACTTACTTAGTATGATAATCTCTAGGTCCATCCGTTGCTGCGAATGGCATTATTTCATTCTTCTTTATGGCTGAGTAATATTCCATTGTATGTATGTACCACATCTTCTTTATCCATTCATCTGTTGATGGACATTTAGGTTGCTTCCATGTCTTGACTATTGTGAATAGTACAGCTATGAACATAGCAGGGGTGCGTATATCTTTTTGAATTATACTTTTGTCCAGATATATGCCCAGGAGTGGGATGGCTGGGTCATATGGTAGTTCTATTTTTAGGTTTTTTTTTTTGTTTTTGTTTTTTTTTTTTAGTTTTAGTCTTTTAAGGAACCTCCATACTGTTCTCCCTAGTGGCTGTACCAATTTACATTCCCACCAACAGTGGAGGAGGGTTCCCTTTTCTCTACACCCTCTCCAGCATTATTAGTTATCTATTTTATACACATCATTATATACATGTCAATCCCAATCTCCCAGTTCATCCCACCACCACCACCCACCCCTGCCGCTTTCCCCCCTTGGTGTCCATACGTTTGTTCTCTACATCTGTGTCTCTATTTCTGCCTTGCAAGCCGGTTCATCTGTACCATTTTTCTAGGTTCCACATATATGCATTGATATACGATATTTGTTTTTCTCTTTCTGACTTACTTCACTCTGTATGACAGTCTCTGGGTCCATCCACATCTCTACAATGTTAGTTGTAGAGTTGGGTTTTTTTGTTTTGTTTTTTTTTTGCAGTACGCGGGCCTCTCACTGTTGTGGCCTCTCCCGTTGCGGAGCACAGGCTCCGGATGCACAGGCTCAGCGGCCATGGGTCACGGGCCCAGCCGCTCCGCGGCATGTGGGATCCTCCTGGACCGGGGCACGAACCCGCGTCCTCTGCACCGGCAGGCAGACTCTCAACCACTGCGCCACCAGGGAAGCCCCAGTTGTAGAGTTTTTGATATGACCATTCTGACTGGTGTGAGGTGATACCTCACTGTAGTTTTGATTTGCATTTCTCTAATAATTAGTGATGTTGAGCATCTTTTCATGTGCCTCTTGGCCATCTGTATGTCTTCTTTAGAGAAATGTCTATTTAGGTCTTCTGAAAATGGGCCAGTTGTTGTAAGGGGCGCCTGGATGGGTTGGAGTTCTGAGACCAGGCACTGAGGAAAGAAGAGTCCCAGCTAGTTGGATCCTAGGAATCGGAGCAGGCACAGCCTGTGCCAGATGCTGGCATGCGGGGAACAGATGAAGTGGTTCAGCAGGCACCCCTGGGCTTTTTAAGCCCCCAGCAAGCACTGCACAAGCCTTGCTTTGTACGCTGCATGGTGGCTAGAGCCGGGCATGGAGGGCGAGCTAGATCTTGAAACTGTGGGTTGCCTTTCTCCAGCTGAGCAACGTTGATAGGACCTGTAAGAACAACAGGCCAATTTGTGGGGCTCCGTTTTACTTTGGTTGTCTTGCACCTTCTTCCTGGTGGGAGAAAATATTACTACAGTGTGGAACATAATTTAGTGATTCTACTGAGTTCAAATTCTGAGACAATTAAGTTACGAACAGAGAAGAGAATGACTAATCTATTAATCTCACTGTGACTACAAAGGGAAACAACAGTTGTGTGATTAAGTCTGTTTGTAGGCAGTGTTCTCATTCCATCTGGCAAATAATACATTTTCGAACAATTTCTCCATGTATTTAGTGGAGATCAAAATTTAACTGAGCCGGTAACATCTCAAGCTATTAGAGATGAGATAAAGAAAAATATTTAATAAACACATCAGTGTAAATGACCTGATACAATCCAGACTCTGCACCCTTAGTGTAACCATTTCCTTGCTCTTTGGTCCAAAACAGAGTGGTTAGGCCTGGTTACCAACTGCTTCCATGGGCAGAAGAAAATTGCTCATATGTTCTATGACTACAGGCATTACAAAAACAAAGTATTTTTTTACATTGGGGAAAAAAGAAACTGTTTAATAACAAATTCTAAAACAATTCAAAGGGAACTTAATTTGCTAGTTATTTTGTATGTATGGGGTGTCTCTCATTTTCCACTCGCTGTACGTTCGTGGAGGTCAGTGAGATCTTCTTCAGCCCGCGATGGGGTGTGCACAGAGGGATGAAGCGCACAGCTCCTGGAAGCGGGCGCAGCAGACACTGTCCGGCTCCACGCGACTCCAAACCTGGGCTTTCCCCATCGTGTACCTCCTTCCATTATAAGCAACTGATTTTTAAAGTTTAAATTACTATTCAGGAAGAAGGATGCCTGTATATTATAACAAATGCAGGTGGTGAACAAGCTTACAAACAGCAGAAACATTTTCCTAGTGGACAGTTATTTCAGCAGAGCCCATGGGCAGGTGCTCACTCAGTAAATAGGTATTGAATGAGTGCATTGGCCAATTCTGTTTAACGCAGGTTTACTGGCCTGCAACATTGCCGACGGTAAACAACAAGAGCATTTTTCTTCAGCTAGGCAAGTTCCAATTTAGGTTGATTCATGCTAGTGACGTTTATTTTAACTGGCTGTCTTGGTATACCCGATATATTCTCCGATCTCCCTCAAAACCACTCGTAGCTGCAGAGTAAGACAATGTAGGTTTTCCGCATTAGAGAGCTGGAGAAGTTTTGGAAGTTTGCAGCTGCCAAAATGGTATCCACTAAGTAATAGCCAACAAAACCAATCATCTTTTTTTTCCCCATAATACATACATAGGCATTTAGAATCCCATTCTTCTATTAAGATGCTTCAGACTATTCAGTGTCTATTAAAAAGCGGTTCAGATTTTGTGCACGTATACATGTACGTATCCCTGGAGGTCAGGCTTCACAGGGCAGCTCTTAAAATTTCTGTGTATGAAAGATAACATCCTGTGGCAGATGTAGCAACCTGTACAAGTAGTACGTCGTGCGGAATTTAAGTTTCTCCTTTCTGTCGGGACCATGCGTCGCTCCCTCGTGACTTTTCTCCTTTAAAAGGAAAGCCACGCAGACATCTTGTTCTTGCTCGCGGGCCCCTGACCAGAAGTTTCCATATCGTTTCAACCTTCTAGAGGAAAAGACATAGTTTCCTAATGTATAGAGGAAAAAATTGTTGTATTTAGGACAGCCATAGTTGTGAAGGTGTTCCAAGGCTCCTTCCAGCCGAACAGGTAGTTGCCAGCAACCATACAAACTAAAGCCACAAGGAAAGCGCCCCTTGCTTGGTAAGGACCGGTGCGTCAGCTGTGACCTCCGAGAGAGGCTGGCCATCCTCTAGCAACAAGCTCCGGCCTCGAGCTCGCTGCGGGGAAGGAAGCTGAAGCCGAATCGCTGCAAGAGCAAACAGAAGCAGTGGCCGGAGGGGAGTCCCTCCGCCCCGTCGCCCCAGGAGAGTGTGCCCCTTGGTCTGTGTGTGCCTCTCAGGGGACTCTTGGACTCTCCTTTCACCAAAACTGCTGCCTGCAGAAAGCAGGATTTGGGAAGAATGGGCCAGGAGTGAGCACCGTGCCACGACATCCAGGTTATCTAGGAAGAGTTATTCTGGAGGAAATATGAATAGAAAACTAGGAGGGACCAAGTTGTGGCCCAGAGGATTCAAACAACCGATTTCTTTATTGTTTACCCATTTTTTGCATCATAAAAACGTAGAGGAGGAGGAACCCAGGGAGAGGAGACTTGAGTAGGCTTTGGCTGAGGCTCAAGTCTCACAACTATCCTTGCTCTGTTCACTTGACGGACAGACTTTTATCACTAATCAGTTTCTTTCTAAGACTCAGAAGAACCAATGTGTTGCTATGACCTGTTTTTCCCCCCAAAAGTAACACCCTAGATTTTTCCTACACTTCCTCGGATCTTATAGTTAACTTCTGGAGAGAGCACGGTGGCAGCTTTAAACAGTTATAACTTCTTGGTTCATGTATGTTAAGAAAACAGAGAGAGTTTCAAATGAATATGAAACCTTTAACAAGTAGGTCCCCTGAACGTAATAGACATTTTCCCCTGCTTCAAGTTTAGGACTAAATGAAGAGGAATTGGAGAGGTTCCAGAGGATACTAATGAAAATGATTAAAGGACCAATGATGAAAGGTTCAAGGAATTGGGATTACTTAGCCTGGAGAAGAGAAATTTGAGGGGTGATTTAATGGCAATCTTCAAGTACAGTATGTGGAGGGTTATTACAAGTATGGTAGCCAGCTGTTCTCCAGCTGTAGTGAAGGTTGAAAAAAGGAAACAGAACTAGAATTTCAGCAAGACATTGAAGTTAGATCAGTGGTGTCGGTGGTTTTCAGACTAGCTCAATGGACTGTGGAAGCTTTGTGGAAGGCCATGAAATGCTGATGTTTTAAACTTAAAATACGGAGGTTCTACTAAATCCGATACCAGCCTATATATAGTATAACAAACGCTTAAGGGAGAATTATGGAGTTCAAACTCAAAATTGGGAAAATGTTGACTTTGGGGAGACGAATGGGAGTTAAAGCATGGGGATACCTTGATTCGGGGAGCCCAGTTTTGAGAACCCATGGGCTCTGATCACGGGCTGCACCAGCGCACCTGCAGTGGCGCCGGCTGGAGCCCGTGAGGATGTCTGGGTTCTCAGGAAGGGAGAGAATCATTCTCACCTGAATCCTGTTGCCCTGATTTCCACCTACCCGTGGGAGAGGAGGAGGTGGGGTTCCAGGCTGCAGGAGGACCCCTACGGACTGCATGGCCTGGAGATGGGGGGAGGGTGTGGGCCTGTCCCCGAGGCAGCCTCACGGGCAGCGCCCCCATCATGCGGACACACCAGCTCTGGCCTGGCCTATGGATTTAGGTCACCATTACCAACTGCAGGTTATCAGGAACTTCACTCTTTAAAAAAAAAAAAAAGACTTGTTTTTAAATGTTTTATTACAAAGCTTTTTTAAAAAAATGCTCAGCACGTTAACTCAAACTGGAATGACAAACGTTAGATGACAGTTTTGGGCAAAGGCTGTGCCTTGCTATTTAAAAAAAAATGGGTACATCAATGCTCATTTTAACAACTGGCTTAAAATTCCACTAATTGGCTAATAAAAACAGATACAAATACAGAACAATTAAAGTAATAACAATTCAAGTGCTGGGCTTTTTACAAGAGGGGTGAGAAGGAAAGAAATGAAAATTCACTGCAAACTGGTCTGCTGAAAGGAACTGTTAAGGTTTACCATTTAAAAAAAAGAGAAGAGATCATAAGAAAAATAAAATGAAAGAGGACTGCCAACTGCTACCCACAGAGTGGACTGGCTGTTATGTTTACTTAGCTCTATCGGACACCTTACAAAGACAGGCTACTATTATTACAGGTAATTCACCGAGAAGCCCCTTAGCGGACAAGATATCCCTCAAAAGAAGAAGGCTTCTTTTCATTTTTATTTCAAACTCTTCCAGATCTTTCGATTTTACTTAAAAAGCTCATCGCTAGCAAAATATACAAGAAGATTAAAACTAAAAAGTGTAAATTAAAAAAATTCAAGTTTAAAAAAAAAGAAGCAAACAAGATTGATCCTTTTGCACTGTTAAATAAAAGCTTGAGGAAAAGAGAAACAAACATGAAGCCAGAAACAAAGAGGGAACTCTTCCACAAGTTCCCTCCGGGATGCTGATGGCTGTGCTGCGGCCGCTCCCAGGGCTCGGGGCAGGCAAAAGCAGCCAAGTTACTGTCCTTGCCAGGAGGCTACAGGTACGGAGGCGGGATGCTCTGGGAAGTGCACGGCGGAGACGGGGGAGGAAAGCTGCTCAGCTGACCCAGGGCCTGCTAGCATTCTCACGTGCTTTTTTTCTTTTGAAAAACCTTGTATGCTTTTTATTGTGGAACATGGCTCTCGCAGTAGATGAAAGGGGGTTTGGCAGTGATTGTCTTTATGGATCAGCGTCTCTAGCAGTGACCTCAGGGTGAAGTTGGTGTCATTTCTCCTTTGGGGTCGACTGGGCAAGCCGTGGAGACAGTCTGGGTGTTCAACAAGCTTCCATCTCCAGGAGAGGTCCCGGGGTCGCTGCCTTGGCTTTGCACGTTGGGAATGAGCTTCGTTTTCCACCTCAAGAAGGAACAAATAAAGTACTGTGAATGTGAATTTGCCACAGACCTTTACAGATTTTAACCTCTATTTCATACAACACATGTCTTAAGATCTCTGCATTTAATTAATCCACGTTGTTGATCTGGTGATGGCTAAAACAGGTTGCCCTATGGTAGCCCTAAATCCTCAGACTATGTTAGAGAATAAGTGTACTTTACTGAAATGTTTACCCTGGTTCCATGTATATGTACATAAATGTACAGGGTTACGATGTGAAATACACATAATACTTTAGATCATGGTTAAAAAAAAAAATCTGTTGGAAAAACATCAGGAGGGAATGGCCAAACATGAATCGTAATGGCAGGCAGTGGCCAGATCAGGGAAGACTTGTCATTCTAAAGTGTTTGTTTGGTCTTTTTAGTCCACTGTGGGGAGCCAGTGTAAGATTTTACACGAGACTAAACCACACGCAAGTTAGTCAATGCCCCTCACACTCCTACAACAAGCCCCCCTTGTGACCGGGATGGTCTGTGTCCGCTCATATTCAGTCTTGAGGTGCATACGCTTCTCCAATTTTAGACTTTTCAATTCTCAAGAGTTTTTTCCTTCATAACAACCAGGATCTCTAACGTTAGCCTTGGAATGTACACTCAACAAGTATTTAAAGATATTGCTGTAAGAGCATTCAGAAAGGAGAATCCCTAAATCCCAAAAGCTTTAATAATCTGAGTTTTAAAAAGTGATTAAAAATAAAATATAACGTTGTAACAAGATGAGACAAAGACAAAAGGAAAGTGAAAGCATCTCCAAGGTCAACTCCTCTCTGGAGAGCATCCGCTTCCCCTGCTTCGCACCTGGGGAGACTGCTTCGTCCAGCTGCAGGGAAGCACCTACTCTACCTGGGTCTTTGGCACCTCAGACGCATCTCAACTCTTTGTGCTTGCAGTGTCCTTGTTATTAGCAGACATTTCCTTTAAAAAAAAATTAATTCTAAAAAGTGGAGTGCATTCCTTTATGCTTTTTATTTGAGTGGAAAGACATCTTAGAGGAGAAATAAAAGGAAGCTTTGAGATAGTTTAATAATGAAAACTCAACTCTGGGTAGCGAGTTACAGTCTACACCGCGCTGTTCAGAGAAGATGGATCTGTAGCCCGGGAGCCGTGAGGACGGGCTCTGCCAATGCCTCTAAGGGGCTCAGAGAGTGTGGGGCACAGAGTGAGCCCTGCTATTAGGGCTCTTACCAGCCACGTGTTAGCATCGTCAGAATCACGGCAACCACCACCGCTGCTGTCCCTCAAAATGACTTACCAGAGCTGAGAAGAAACTGTTTACCCGGGTGGCTAGTGAACAAACAAAACAAGCAAAAGCAAAATGGGAGGAAATTGCCACAGAATGTTGCCTTCAACAGAATGAGGTCTTCAATGACGGTTTCAATTCCTATTCTCCTGCAAAATTAACCTTCCCCCATTTAACAGGAAAACCACACTACAGCTTTGTGGTTTTTAAACTTGAAGCAGAGTAGAGATGCTTCACACAGGAGGATGGAAGAGCTGCGAAAGGCCCTGGCTTTCCAAGGAGACAGGAGCAGAGCCCGGGCGGGGGTGAAGGCAGCGCCCGCAGACTCCTATTCACACCGTGCTTGGGCTCATGACTCTCAAAAGGCCCGGTCCCGGTTGCTTTTGCTGGTGGGGAATGGCGAGCAGCCCCGGGCCAGGAGCGCACAGCAGCTGGACACCAGTGCTGTGGTTCAGGACAGAGTGGCCTCAGCCGCCAGGAGCGCCTGTCTGCTCACGGAGGCAAACTGTCCCTCTGCTGGGACCCGTGCCCACCCCAGCCTCAGGCTGACTCCGAAGTCAGACGGTCAGCGGCCCACGTGGCCCTGCGGCGGCCTCCACTCTCCTGCACTGACCACTCATCGAGTCGTCCTCTCTCCTCACGGCACCCAAAGTGCCGCCTCCTCCCCGCTTCTTGAGAGCGTAACAACATAATTACTAACCCGATCCCGGCTGCCCAGAGCGGCCATCTTTCACAAGGATAATACGCGCTTCCCTGGGAAGAATTTCGACATCTCCTAATAAAGCCAGTGCTTTCTAGTCTCCCGTTTCCCCACTGTTGTTTCATTATCGTAGTGTCCTCTTAGAAATCCTCCTGAAAAGCTGCTTTCAGAGGTGCTCTGTACAACTGCCAACCAAAAAGCGACTCTTCCCCACCTGGGATGCTCTCCTTATAGTGTAGCTAGTATTTAAATAAGTGGGCAAGGAAACTGTCTATCAAGTAAGGCACCTTATTTGAACCTGGTTGCTCCTTTAAAATACAGGGTCACCAGGGCAGACCAGTCTTACCCCCAGATGGGAGAAATGGGGGTAAAAAGCCTTGCAGTGTTGCTTTACAGACATAAAACAGGTCAAATCAAGATTCTTTTCAAGAAACCACAGGCATGAGGCTCGGGAGACTGGAGACTTCCCACATCTAAGTCTTCACGGGGGGCTGCAGCTGAAGCTGGGCCGGCTAGGCGAGCCCCGCGCAGCCCAGCCCAGCGGTGGAGTCGGTGTAATCAAAGCCGCAATTACCGCGCCCGCTTCAAAGGGAGCTCGGAGGCCCGTCTTACACGTCAGGCTTGGGCTCCCTCCGCCGGCACTCACCACGTGGGCCATTTGCTGAGTGGGTGTGAAGGAAGCACAGGAAAACGCCCTCCCCCACCACCGTCCAGCTGAAACCCAGGAAGCTCCTCTCCTGGACCGGACTCCAATCTGGACAAAATATCCCACTAACCAAATGGAAGCAGGAACCCAAACAGGCGGAGTCGCTTATTTAGAGCCCAAGCGGTAAAGGGACATCTCAAGATTTCAAGAGGGACCTGCGTCTGGAAGACGACCAGCACTGACCGAGGCATTAGGGCCTTCTAGGCCTTGGCTCAAAAGATGTGAAGAGAGGGAGAGGAGAAATTCCTTCTTCTTACGTGCAAACGTAAGCCAAGCGCGGGGCCAGCCCATATCCTTGAGGTCCTACGGCCCAGCCCCCTTCCCAGGCTGTGCCCCCAGCAGGAGGGGCTGCGGAAACAAGCCCATTAGAGGCCGAGGTGGGGGTGGGAGGAGGGGCGACGCGTGACCAGGACCCACCGGCTCAGCTGGAGCCATGCCTGTAAGCTCACTTCCCCGTCCAGAAATGGTGAGTAACTCGAAAGGAAGGTGGTTGGAGTAAGAGCTCCTCCCTCCGCCTCCCCAATGTTACTAGCAAGGAGTGGGAAACTTTAAAGTGTTTTAGTTATGATGTGAAATTTGAGGGGAGAGTATCAGAGATCAGCCTGGGAGAGACGAAGAGAGGCAGGGGCTTTGCAAAGATCGCCCTCCTCACAGCAGCACACACACCGCCTCACGCCTACTGCCCAAGTTCTCCAGCCCCACCTTGGGGCAAACGGACACAAGCCGCCATCTCAGGGCGTGAACTCCTGCGCCGCACAAAGCCGCCTGTGGATGGACGCAGAGAGCAGACTTCCAGAGCAGGACGCGAGCGCGACAGAGCTGGTCTGGCCCTGCTGTCCTAGAGGGAACTGAGGCATCTGGTTGTTAGCGGCTGGTGGGAGGGGCCCCTAGAGACTCCCCAGGCCTCCTGGCTCTCCAGGGGTCACAGGAGCTGGTGAGGAGGAAGGAAGAACGACGTGCGCTGAGCGCTGCTGTGCCAGGCGCTGGGACACGACGTCATGCGATCACGACAGCTCCGCTGACTGCAGCGCGTTTACACAGAAGGATCCCGCTGCGGGAGGGGCGAAAGGCCTTGCCTAAGGTCACCCAACCTACAGGTGGCAGGATTAGCTTTTGAGCCCTAAATCCAAGTTCTCTCCAGCACACCTCGGGCCTAAATTATCACTCATTTGCTTCTCCTTGCCTGCCTGCCTGCCATGCCCGTCACTAGTCAGCAGCACTGCGGAGGTGGAGGTGGTCTCCACCTGGACCACTGCCCACCCCAAGAGGCTATGCTCTGTTTGAAAGCAGGGTGAGAGAACAAAGAGCCTAAGAAAGTAACTTTGAAACTTAAATCTCTAAGATTGAAAGTATAACCTACAAAGGCCACCTTCAGGTCTTTGAAAGTAAGTACTACCCAGTCTTTGAGAAAAAGAAGAGATGATAACGCGTGGTTAGGAAGGTTAGCGCTGACTCTCCTTTCTACAGCTGAGCTAGTCCTGAAGTCCCAGCATCAAGCTAGTCAGTCCCCCAGTCGCCAGCCACAGCTCTGACACCAGATGATCCCCAGAACGTGGAGGAGGGAGGGAGGGAGGGGTCAGTGAGACAAGGGGTCACTGGCCCCGGGCTTGGATCCAGGTTATACAGACCGAGGCAGGGTCACTGAATCTGTGCGGTTCCTTCCCGTGCGGTTATTCAAAGCGTAACTGTGCCCAGTGAAAGCAGACTTCTTCGGCAATGCCGAGATGACACTGAGGCAGGCCTGGAACTATTGATAAACTGCTCGAGGGGGAAATTCTGGTTGCCATCTGCAGCTGATGGTTTCTCTTCCTGATCAGCCCTTTGTGTCTCCCTGTGAGGACGTACACCACCATCAGTTGGCTGGGCCTCCCAGTGTAGGTCTCACCCACTAGACCTTCACCTCTGCTGGGAACACTACCGAAACATTCTCGAGGAAAGTTTTGAATCAGAGACCCTCAAAACCCATTTTAATTCTGTATATTAAAGTGCTTCAGGAGGACAGTAACTATGGAGACTCATCTACCCACCTCCAAATTTTTATCCAGTTCACCTTTCTCTCTACAAGTTCTCCTGCACTAAAAATGCTAACTTCACCTTCTAAAAATGAGGCAACAGAATGAGCACACACTTCTGTGTGTTTTTCCTTTCCACCGTCATGTAGTACGAGTCTATGTGTCTAAGTATATGGGGCCTAGGGAGGTGACAATGCGTTGTGGGTTCTGAGCATGAGCTCTGAAGAGAGTTGTCCTGAGCAAGTTACTTGAACATGCCACACCCGTTTCCTCATCTGTGAAATGGAAATAGTTAAGTTGCTCTACCTCATAACGTGTGTTGAGGGGATGAAAGGAGATAAAACACGTGACAGGCTTGGTAAATACCTGGCATCTGAAAGGGCGCAATGAATGCTGGTTACTGCAGTGGGTGGAGACTTGAGTTACAGAGAGACAGAGCCAGGTGTGGACCTGTCCCTGCTGCACACCAGCCACGTACGTGGCCCTGGACCAGTTACTGACGTTTTCTCATCCCTCAAACAGGGCAGAGATCCCTCCCCATACAGGGCTGCCTCAAGGACGGGATGGAGAGGCTTCTATTAGAGCACCCAGGACAGGATACGTGGTCCAGAAATGTTAGTTCCATTTCTGTTGTTCCAATCTCACACAGCATGTTCAGGGAGTAAAAGCAAGATTTATACTATTTACAGAACTTCCAGTGGAAAATTACGACCAATAGAGAATTCTGGAAAATCTCTCATGAAATATTACAAAATATCCTATAAAATAGAATGTCTGCAGAAACACACTGATAGCTGGGAAAAGTAACCCCAAGAGGGCAGCAAAAAATTTGTCATTATATTTACGGAGACTGTGCCTAAAAATTTCGAAAACTTCAGGTTAGATTTGACTTAGGACTTAAGCAAAAAAGCGGGCACTACTGTTTGACTGAGGTGCTTTCGTTTTTTTTCTCCTCATTCTGTCAAAAAGAATAGAATGACTTTGCTAAGGCTCCCAGATAGTTCTAGGCAGGATCACCCTGCTCCTCTGGGTCTGTTGACTGGCAGCTTCAGGCCCAAAGGACACAGCTGAGGAAAAGGAAGTGAGAAGGCCTCAAGGTCTCACTGTAGTTATCAAGAAATTCAAGCAAAAAAAAAGCATATTTACCCTTCCTAATAAGAGCACCCTCCATGCGCCAACTCAGGCCTCGTTTACTTTTAATGTATATATTATTCAAATAAGCTTTGTTTTCTGGTTCCCAAATCTACAAAATGGATCAGAAGGAAAACTACTTTAGGGGAGGGGTACACAGTCCTAGACAGAACAAGAAGACACAATAAATAAAAAAGAGCAGATTTTAAAAAAACCCTATTATTTGGGGGTCATCTAGAAGGGTCAAATAGCATCAATTCCTTGTTACCATTTACCATATGGTACATTACACTGTAGAATAATGGCATGAGGCATTAAGTAATATTTAATTTTCATGTACTCTGTGAAGAAAGAGGTGCACTCACAAGAGTGAAAATTAAAAATTACACGTTTTGATACTTAAAGAGGTAAACCTGGAGTTCTCTGGGAAACTCCGTTATCCAGGATGATTTCCCTCAAGTTCTGGATGGTTCAGTGAGAAAACATTCTGTCAAACTAAATTTGTCCAAAATAATTTTTTATTCTATGAAGTATTAGAATAATAGCATGGATCTTAATTTCATAGGGCTTTCATGAACAATACTAAATATTACGTATCTCAAGAGGGTTGTAATGATGAGCCTCATTCTTCTCTCCGTCTACTATTATCTTTTAATGGCACGTGATCACTCTTGCTAGCCAAGGGTCCAGTTCCCTGTTTGTTTCCCAAGGCAACTGAAACACAATTCTAGCTCTTCTGACCATTAAAGAAAGAGGGGAAAAGAAGTGATGGGAAGGACACTGCAGCACAACAGAGATCTTAAAAGCTTTCACCGTATGTATGATCCTCTCCCAGTTCCTTCACGAACGCACAGTTGCCTAGATAAAATCACCCTGTCTGCTGATCTAACAGGCCCAGCCACCAGCTTTTTAGTGAGCTGTGGTGGACGTCTGCTGGGTTGCAGCCTGCCTCCCTCTTGATTATCCCAATGCCAACACAGCCCCAGTGGGAGCGGTGAGCCCCCGACAGCTGTCTTGTACTGTGTGACCATCTGCTGTGGCCACAGTTGATTGCAGATGGGGGTAGAAGTTTGACCCAAGCTGGGCTAGCCAGAGTCCCTTCTCTGGAATTTGACTTTGTATTGGTTTATGTTTTGGCCACGCGGCATGTGGGATCTTAGTTCCCCGACCAGGGATCAAAAGCCTGTGTCCCCTGCAGTGGAAGCGCAGAGTCCTAACCACTGGACTGCTAGGGAAGTCCCCCTTCTCTGGAATTTGAAAGAGTTTTCTCTTTTGGAGACTGATACTGTAAGAACATGTGAGCTTGAGGGGTTCTGGACACATGGATCAAAGAACTGAGGAGGCCAATCTGCAGAAGGGGAGGATGTGATTTGGGGGAGGGGCGGATATAAGAGACAGCAGAAGCGTCTGGACAGTTTTCCAAGCCCACCTTCTAGTGCTCTCTTCGGCCTCCGCACGGTGCTCCTGCCCCCTTAAGTAGAGGCCCTCAGCCTCGCGGGGGCTGTTTCTGCGCTTTGTGATGAAAAGGCTCGCATCGCGTGAGCGTGCGTAAGGCATTCTGGAGAATGGTTAGAACCTGAAAACCTGCGGTCCACGCACAGCTTGGTCTAGCCACACGGTGCCGTGAGGCAGCCATCTCCATTTTGGACAGCGTGCCCAAGGCTGCCCTTGCTATCAGTGTCTGAATTTTCCTGCTGAACGGTCTTACTAGGGAGTCCCTAGGAAGAACACTGCAGTCAAGTGTCACTGCCGTGTGAATTCTCTACAACTTTTCCACTAACTCACGACACGTTTTGCAGGGGTTTGCAGCCAGACGTAAGAGGAGGGGAACACGGGTAGGCTACCCCAGCCAGGCAGGGACAGACCTCCGTGTCCTAGGCACAGCACACCTGCGATCCTGACAAGACAAATGACACGCCTGCGGTCGTTTCCATCAGGATCCAGACGCTTGGCCAACAGGTAGGCGAGGTCCTGCACTGGCTGGGCCACCACTCAGAGGATGCTCAGGAGGAGCTTGGGCACAGCACTGAGCAGGGTGCAGGCGGCCGTGCTGGTCTCCCGCCTCCGAATGTGAGGCTCCCTTCCCAAAAGCTCCTAACTCTGCCGTCTCCTGTGTGGCCAGTGGCAATTCTAGGCTAAGAGCCTGACACACTTAATGCCTCATCGTGTGACAAAAAGATGAAGGATGGAAAACAGGGCGTAGTTTTTTCACTTGCTCATTATCAAAGCCTTAATTTTTACTCTGAGACTTTGGACAAGCCTTACCATTTCTCTAGCTGCTTCCAACTTTACTACTTTGTAAGCACTTGGCTTTGCTTTCTAACTAGACATGCCAACCTAGGAACAAATACCCAGAGGCTCACTGATACTTACTTAATTACTTAATGGGGGTGACTACATATTTACTTAGGGAACAGAGTTCAGAGCAAAGATTAGGCAAAAGCATCAAGTTCCCCAGGGTGAGCTTCAAAAACTATACGAAATAAATGTTTTTCTCAAGGAGACCGCTGAAAATATTTAGACCTCTCCGTGACTCTTAAGAGGACAGGGCTCAGTCCCGAGCTTCAGACAACGCTCCTGGAAGACCTTCAGGGTCACAGTCCTCTTGCTAGTCCCGCACATGACTCCAGTCTATAATGGAAAGCTAGAGACAATTTTTTTAAAGATGTAAATCCAAGCACTGCACAATTAACTATTGCATTCTATACTGTACTAGAAATTACTTCTCCCACACACCTCTTTGTGCCAGGGAAATAAAGGCGAATGTTGTTTTGTTTTGTTTTGTTTTGTTTTGTTGCGGTATGCGGGCCTCTCACTGTCGTGGCCTCTCCCGTTGCGGAGCACAGGCTCCGGACGCGCAGGCTCAGCGGCCATGGCTCACGGGCCCAGCCGCTCCGCGGCATGTGGGATCTTCCCGGACCGGGTCACGAACCTGTGTCCCCTGCATCGGCAGGCGGACTCTCAACCACTGCACCACCAGGGAAGCCCAAGGCGAATGTTTTTATTTAGTAAAAAATATATACTAATTTCTCAGTTCAGCAAGTGTACAAGTTGAAGATTATGCCAAGGCTAAAATCATAGTGTACAGAATAAGTATGTCTGTGAGTGCCTATATGTATCTCTGGGTGCATTTAACCAGAGATTTTTTGCTTTTTAAAAAAAGATAGCTTGTTTCTACTTTTAAACTAGACCTTTGACGTTATATAATCAAATGAAATACACTGAAATATCATAAGAATATCTTTTCAATCTATATAACTTTAAGATAGTGGACTTTTTATGTTTTGCTGAAGTAAATATTAGTAAACCAACCTGTAAAGTTAAGTTTTTAAGTTAGTAAACTCAGAATGATAATTCTCTCCAGCTTTTCAAAAATTCGAATTCTCTGCTTCTTTAATTCTTTATGAGTCTTGATTAAGTCAGGAAAAAAGGGAAGTTCAGTATTTGATGATAATCTCTGACTTCTGACAAACTCTTGAGGTTACATATTCCAAATGAAACTGCACCAAAATACTGGAAACTCAAAGAAAGCAACTCGATCATTGTTGTATCAAACTCAAGAATTCCCCCATGACTGGACACGCAAGTGTTACCTACTGCAGGAGGCCTTCCTTGATCTCGCTCTGATTTCCGTTATCTTTGTTTTTACACACTGCACTGTATGCACTTCCTTGGTAGCATAAAACATGTTATTTTATAATTATCCATTTGTACGTCTGCATCTTCTTAAACTGGGAGCGCCTCTGGTAACGGACAGGGTCCGTTTAGCAAGTAACCCCACTGCCTAAAGCAGTTCTTGACTTGCAGGAGTAGGCCTCACTGGATGTTGGCAGAATGAATAAACAAACAATTGGCACTTTATGATATAGGCCTTCACAGGAGAACGAGTGTAAGTCTCACTGCCTGAGGCCCTGGGCTCCCAGCTCCCACAAGTGGCAAGTTAGTTAAAAAAGCTAAGGATGAATCTGGATTTCTTGAATGATCCCACAGCTTGGGGATCACCTCCAACTTGGAGGAATGTCTTTTAAGGATCCCGTTTCCAATAATCCTAAAGTCTGCTGCAAGGCGTTGAGACTGGGTTAATGCTAATTTCTTTGTTTCAACTTGATTTCACCAGAGTGAATATTCTTTTTTTTTTTTTGTGCGGTACGAGGGCCTCTCACTGTTGTGGCCTCTCCCTTTGCGGAGCACAGGCTCTGGGCGCGCAGGCTCAGTCCATGGCTCACGGGCCCAGCCGCTCCGCGGCATGTGGGATCCTCCCGGACCGGGGCACGAACCCGCGTCCCCTGCATCGGCAGGCGGACTCCCAACCACTGCGCCACCAGGGAAGCCCAAGAGTGAATATTCTTATAGAATACACAAAAGTAGAAACTCACAGGGAGATGGGGACACAGCTGGGTATATGAAGCAACTGCCATGGCATTTCCCACCATTGGGAAATGAGAAAGTATTAAGTGAAACTCATGTCTTTCAAGGAACAGAAACAAGTTTTCAGAGGGCTTTTTTGTTCACAGAGGAGTCTTCTCCTGATGGGTGGGGTCTTTTCCTTATAGTCCACTGTCCCACTCTAGTTCAGAGTAATGAGAGTTCCCTAGCATTTGAGCTACATCATGGGTTGTCTAAGCTCAGTGATCTAATAGGAATTTCCTTTAAGGGCAGCAGGATAATGTTAAGTTTCGCTGTGCAGAAAGGACCCTCTCAAAAATCTCTTCACGTTGGAGTCAACGGCATCCTCCCCGTCTGGGCACTGCGCTCTGTTAGCTTTACCTTCCTGCAGGGAGGGCCGTGACTTCAGAACTTCCCTTCAGAACTGAAAGCAAGTCCTGTGAGCTTTCACAGATACTATGTGCAGGATCAAGTCTAATCAAACATTTCACCTGTCTTCGGCTTTTTTATAACGTGGAGCCAGCACTAGCGGAACTGAAGTCTGGCAAACAAGGAGCCACGTGATGGCATCAGTGGAGAAGCAAAGCCCCAAACTAGAGGCAGTGCTTCTGGGCACTCATCCTGTGGAGGGGGAGGGTAGGCAGGAAGTGATCTATACAGGAATTGAAGGGCAAGCACATCGTGGGCAAGTCGTTTTCAAGATCATACAGGTGCCTTATAGTTATACAGAGCCACTCAGACCTAGAATGAGGACGACAAATTAGTAAACAAAAAAGAGACCCGAGTCCCTTTACCAACGCTGGGAGGCAGTGCAGCCCGCAGAAGCACAAAGCAGACCAGGACGTTGGGACCTGATGCGGCGGGGAGCATAAAGGCCAGCAAAGCGCCCCTTTCACTTGTGCGGAGGAACCAATCTCCGGCTTACACCTACTGCCCCAGGCCATACAGCACAGGGAGGGCTAATGTGAGAGCCCGTGTGGCCTCACTCCTAGTCTAGTCTAAGCTCTTTCTACAACAGGGTGCTCTGTTGGCCTGGTCTTTCATTTAGAACAATACACACAATACCCTCCAGGGAAGACAACTGGTTACTACTGAGTGTCACCTCCTCAGAAGGGCCTTTCATGATCTTCAAGCCAAAGCCGACCCTCAAGTCACTCCCTGTTTTATTTTTAGTATAACACTTACACTTTCCTGTTTGTTTTAAATCAACTGCTCTCCCCGAGATGTAAGCAGTACAGAGCGGGGACCTTCTGAGCCTTGTTCGATACTGTATTTCCAGGTATTATGGAGCCAACTGGCATTTATAAAGTGCTCGATAAATGCGGAATAACGACTAAACAAGTCAACTACTGCACAGATAGAAGTTTCTGAATTCCTAAAACAAAGAAAGGGATGGGGAAACAGTAGGGATAGTTATCACTCCTAATTTGCGGAAATCTTTATGACTGCAAATCTGACCTTCTCTCTGCTTAGTAATTCTTATCAGATGACTGCCAGTGCCGCTCTCTACAACAGGATAGTGGGGAGCACAGAACTTCAAAGGCTGCATGACTGATCCCGCAACGAGAGGGGAGAGGAACGCTGGAGACTCTGATTAAGTGCAGCCCAGCCGACGGGAGCCTCACTGGCCCCTGGTGAAAATTTTTTTCTTGGGGGGAGTGGGGGAGACTTTGCTGTGTTTTTCTGGGGCAGGGCAGAGGGGACACACCTTGACCTTTAGAAAAACAAGTAAGTGACAAGAAAACACCACGATCACTGTAACATTATTTTAAAAAGAGATATTTGGGATACATTCTAGGACAAAAATGCATTCAGCCTAATCGTCTAATCTAAAATACTATATAATGTTAATCATTAAGGATACAAAACCAAATATCAAAGTATGAAGCAGAGAAATACATCTTTGCATGATTTTTAATAGAAATAGCATTAAAGATTTTGGTGCAAACAGAGGAGCGAGTAAAATCAGCGAATGTTGGTCCTTAGCACGGTATGCTTATAAGGGTTTTCTGTTTCGAGGCGGAGCATAAAAAGGGCTGCTGTCCATACCTAAGTGTTTAGTCATTAAAAGGACAATATTCTTCTAAAAAAAACGCAAAGAAGAAGTACAAGAGCATGTGCTTGCTACTAAAATTACTTCTAAACTATGATGCCATGAGCACCTGGGGGCAGAGCCTGTGCTCCTATAACCAAGCTGGGTGGCCAGCTCAGAAGAGGTCCTCAATTAATAGCCATTAAGTTGAATTAAATATGAACATCATCTGTGATATTATTTTTGTGATACCTTGTTTGGTCACCTGTATGAAGGGCTGATCTTCTTTTTAGCTGGAGAAAAGCCTACCACTCAGCGCTAGTTTAGAAGACTTTTGATATCATAAAACAACAATGATGACATTTTGAAGAACCTGGGGAACGTGAATAAAGATGAGGAAAGTTTCACAGAGGAAAAGGCAGCTGCATTAGGTCTTTGGGGTGGCGTCTAGGGAGGGAGGGAGGTCACATACGATAAACAAAGAACCCTAGCGGGTGGCGGTTACTGTTCCCATTTTACAGTGGAGGAAAATGAAGATTAAAAAGCTCAAGCAGATTGCCGGGGCAAACAGCTGATGTAAAATTCATATCTGTTTGGTACCAAAATCTCTGCAGATTCCCCTGGGAAAGTCCGCTGAAATCTGAGCACCAAAATTAAGTTCTGAAAGATTAAGCGGTCATCTGGTTCTAGTCAAGAATGAAGTGACCCGCAGGCTAATGCTCTTCTCCTAAGAAACACCACCCTCAGGCAGAGGAAACGGGCTTTCCAAGCACAGGGACAGCACGTGCAGCAGCCTCCATCTGTCTCAGGGACGGCAAATAATTTTGTTTGGACTGAACCCAAGACGCATGGTTGGAGGTGAGGCGGGTCAGAGAGTGCAGCCCCCAGGACAGGGTAAACGCAGATCCACACTGACGTGGTCTGCACCGCATCCCTCAGACAGTGAGAAGCACTGACCGTTTTTAAGTCGGGAAGTGACACAATCCGTTTGTGTTTCAGCAGATCCCTCTGGGAGCAACACAGAGGGTGAACTGGCAGAAAGGAAGTCTGGAAGCAGGAAAATTATCCAAAGGCTTATTACAATAATCCAGATGGAAAGTCTGAGCACCTGATCCGGGGCTATGAAACTGCTGAGTGTGAGAGGAGAGACTCGAGACAGACCCAAAAGATAGAGCTGACGACGGGACTGGGATGTGGGTTCCTAGAGAGAACAGAATCAAAGGGAGCGCCTCTGAGAAGAACTGTCACAGTGTAGACACACTGTGAATTCAAAGCCTAGCAAAGACTGAGGCAATTTACAAAGCCAGGTTCCCACCAGGGATGGTGGTCAAAAATCAAATAACTACAATAAAAAGAAATGAAATAAACATCACCTATAAAGATGAGAGTGAGATCTAGCAATGGTTACCAATAAAGAACTTGATAGAATACAGTTAATAAGTCCCCATGCCACATTTTTAAATAACAGAAAAAACGAAGCATCCCTCTCTTTCTCACTAGAAACAAATATATCACTTTTAAGCCTCTATAGATCATCTCAACTGAGAAAAAGTCTCTGTACCACAAAATCTTCCAGGTCCTGGGCCAGCCTGAGCTCCTCTAATGCAGCCCTGGGTTTGCAGAGAAAGATGGCATTTTGCCGGTTTTTGTTACTTGTTCGTTTCTGAAGCAGGCAGATTTGCCACTGGTCAGTAAGGAATGGCTGACAAGAGTTAGGGGAAAGGGAATGGAAAAAGATTAAAGGGGCAAAAAGGGGAA
The DNA here is from genome assembly GCF_949752795.1 of Hyperoodon ampullatus. NCBI lineage: Eukaryota > Metazoa > Chordata > Mammalia > Artiodactyla > Ziphiidae > Hyperoodon > Hyperoodon ampullatus. The sequence continues at coordinate 156,408,782 of NC_136914.1, read as the reverse complement.
GAAGAGAAGAGAGAGACACATACTATATTGCAAATCCACAGCCGGTATAAAAACCATCAGATGTTTTAAAGCACTAATTTGACTTTGGTGGCCTTTCCTCTTTAAAGGAGCAATGCTGAATGGCATCAGTATGAGCAAGAAGATTCACAAGCAAGTGCCTCTGTTTATAACTAATGTCAGCAGTAGGACCAGAGAGTGGTTCTTACCATGTTTCAGATGTAGGCAGCTGTCATTCTTGGACCTGTACCTGCAGAAAATTGTGTCTTTAACAAATTTTTATTGAAGAAGTTTTTGTACATTCCAAATACGTAGTAGCTACAATATAATGTGGACCTGTTTGCTTTATTTTTTATGGTTCTTATACCAGCCAGTTTTATTTGTGCAGTACAAGTAGAGGCCTTATCTTTTATGAAAGAAAGGGGGAAATAAACTGGACCTCACCGATTGATGCCTTGAATTAATGTACACGAAAGATAAACCCTATCATCATGTTTTATATTTTTAAATAACCCCAAACCATAGAAAAGATTCTCAAGGGGATATAAGGTAGCATATCAGAGAGTCATCATAAAAAAACTGTATTGTAAGGAGTTTTGCAAATAGAAGAACAGAAGTGTTAAAAGAGAACACAGACAACAAAAGCAAAAACAAAACCTTAAAAACAACCACAGTTAACAACCAGGAATCCAGGTAACAGGGTTTGCAAGAGCTTTTTAGGTGTACCTTCACATAGTCACATTTAAAAAAAAAGGTCTTTCAAACATTTTTAAAGAATCTCAGGAAGAAAAGCAGAGTTCAAGAATCATATGTTATAGCTGAAGAATAAAGCAGCGTGTAGAAAGATGCAGACTACTTTAAAAGGTGCTTGTCAGAAGCATGAGAATTGGCTGGAAAGTCACATGGTGCCTACCTGATGTAGATTCCTGTAGTTTCTCTCTCTTCCTCTTCTTTTTCTTACCCTGGAAGAAGACAGGCACATGTTCATGTTACAGACTGTACTGTGAACACATGGATGAACGTGGTACAAAACGACCAGCAGGCGGTCAATCAAGAGATCAAGATGCCTCATTATCTCTCTCTCTTTACCATCTGTACCTAGAAACCGGGCAAGAGAAAGAAATTCCTATCTGTGACCTGTCTCTATAGCTTCGCATTTAATGTCATCAGTACTGTACTGACATTGGCAGTGGCCATACACACACACACACACACACACACACACACACACACACAAGATGATGATGTCCTAGGGCTGTGGCCACAGACCCCTCCCCCCACTGCCCACCTTCAAGGAAAGCCCGCTTAATAAGGAGGCCCTCCTTTTACTGCTAACCACCATGCTTAGGACCCACTTCTGGTAGTGCCGATGATAAATCTTCCTTACTGTGAATTCCACCATCTAATTAAAAATCCACCATGTTAACTGAGGCCCCTCAGCTCCCATGGCACAGACAAGACATAACTGAAGACAGTAGTAAAAGGGTAAGATAGAACCTGAGAAAACTTAGAAGGTAATTTTAAAGACTTATTTATGGCAGTTAAGGACCCTGCTTCCTAAAACAAACACAATAACGTGAATATGCTTGCAATTTAAAATACATTTCAAAATCATCTTAATCACAAATTTATAATTTTAGGTCCCTGTGATAGTAGTTTAATTTTCTATTTTTCTTCATAATTACTTTCCCCTCAAAAAATAATTGTAATAGGGCATAGACACGGTATATATTTGATTTATAGGAATAGTAAATGACCAACCTGGATTAGGATGGTCTTTTCAAATAAGTGTCATAGGACACATATCACATCCATTATCTCTATCTTATGTCTGCTGTAATAATCACATTCACAAAAAATAAAACATAAGATTATATTGAGTATATTGTGTGGATATATAAAAGTATCTATTTTGATGCACCTCAAGATAGTTTTTCTTCATGTCACATGACCCGACCACTGAGGTTTATATCTTTGGAAAGTTGACTGAAACTATCCTCACAAACACTAAGGCAAACAACAGATATTAGTGGCCTGGGGAAATGGCATATCAAAAATACTGGAGTCTTCTTTCAGAAGATTAAGGTGCTCCAGGAGGAGGAGAGTGGACGAAGGAAGAGCATGCTTCTCAGGGGCATCTGCTATCTCCCTTTCAAATACAACGACTGTGGTTTCCAGAAGGTGCAATAAGGTTGTTTCCTGTGTCTGGAGCCTTCTTCCTCACCTTCTCCTAGCTCCCATTTGCCCTTTAAGACTCACCTCAGGTGTCATCTTGTCCAGGACCCTTCTCTCCCCACCCCCTCCACCCCACGCCCCCCGCCGTCAGCCCCAGGCAGAGCTCACCGCCATAACGTAACTGCACAGGTGTCATGATGGGCTGTGGCCCTGGACCCCTCAGCCACATGGCTATCAGCTCACACGAGCACTGCCCGAGTCTCAGCACATCTCTGCCACCCAGCACATGCCCAGCACGTGCCTAGAACATGCGACCGTGCCCTGACATGTCGGACTGATGTTGCTTTGTGAAATATCTGTACTATATTCTAGGTATACATCAGTGCTTCAAGATAACTTACATTTATGATAGACAAAAGGACCTAAGGAGTTTGGATGTGTTCATGTCAGCTTAACACAAAAGCAAAATTCATGTATAGTAAACACATGTAAAATTTTCATTAAAATCATATATAGTACTTGGGTTTTAAGCACTACATTTAAAAACTCTAATAATATAAATAATACACCTAAGAAAATATGATATGTGCACTGATTTATGAAAACCAGTTATAAAAAATGAAAGTTATAAAAACAAATTGAAGTCATAAAATCTACGATGCCATAGAATAGGACAACTTGATATTAAATCATTGAGATATATATTTAATATGATTGCAGTGAGCATTAGGATAGCATTCTGACAATGAAATGCTAAGATATAGGGCACGCATCTTATTTAGACTGTATTCCTGTACTCTTATTTTAAGAATACTGTAATATCTTAAGCTAAAGTGATACCACTTGACTGACTTCTGTTTGCCTTAGTAATTAATAGGCTTATTTTGATTGTTATAAACATTTTAAGTAACAAAGCTGGGCTTCCCCTTCATTCAAAGAGATCCTAAAATCAAGTTACACAAGCAATTTCCTTTAAAAGTTGTGCAGAGGAAAGTCTTTAAAGGTAAATTCACATAACACTGGTGTTCTTTAAAACTACTCTCTTGCCGTCTCTCCACATAGAGAAAAGGGGAGAGAGCAAGAGGGAGAGAACATGTGTTTCTTTTATCTCTTTTTAAAAGTGGAAACTCACTCCTTAAGGATCAGAAATAGAAACTTCACTCAGAGACATGATATCATTCATATATGTGGAATCTAAAATACAACACACATAAATTAGGAGGTTGGGATTAACAATATACACACTACTATATATAAAATAGATAAGCAACAAGGACCTACTGTATAGCACAAGGAACTCTACTCAATACTGTGCAATAACCTATATGGGAAAAGAATCTGAATAGATTTATGTATATGTATAAGTGAATCACTTTGCTGTTGTACACCTGAAACTAACACAACATTGTAAATCAAGTATACTCCAATATAAAACAAAAATAAATAAATAAATAAAAAGAAGGATGAGTTTGGAAAAAAATAAAAGACAACATGAACATATATCTATGAAATGGAAACAGACTCCCAGACATAGACAACAGACTTTTGGTTGCCAAGGGGGAGGGGGCGATGGGGAAGGGATGGACTGGGAATTTGGGATGAGCAGATACAAACTATTATATATAGGATGGATAAACAACAAGGTCCTACTGTATAGCACAGGGAAATATATTCAGTATCCTGTGATAAACCGTAATGGAAAAGAATATGAAAAAGAAATATACGTATAACTGAATCACTTTGCTGTACAGCAGAAATGAACACTGTAAGTCAACTATACTTCAAAAAAAAAAAAAAAGACAGTCAACACGCAACACTAAATCTATGCAAAGTCACAGCACAGCAAAGCTCTCCCAGAGGTCAAAGAAGGAAGGCCACTCTCCCCTATAAGGCCAACCACATCCAAAAGAGATCCAGGACAGGGTTAGAGGAGGACACTTCTGAAACCCTTTAGGTGGGGGACTGATCTTCCCACTTAAAGGGCATCACGAAGGCTCTATCCAGAAAATACTAATTACGGCCCAGAGGATGGAAGCCCAGTTCAGGGAGAAAAGTCTTCAACTAAAGCAGACTTCCTAAAAAGGTCCTGGAAGACTGAGCTGGTCCACCTGGAGGAGGAGGGAAATGGCATAGACTGTGAAGTCTGGGGGACCTGGGTGTCCCCTGTAGCTTAGCCACTACATGGCCCTGGACCAATTACCTAACCTCCTGACAATTTAATTTCCCTCATCTGTGAAATACAATAATACTGTTGATGCCACAGGATTATTAGAAGGACTAGAAAATACCACAAAAAGCATTTAAGACAGCTCTTGACCATCGGCATATAGTATTGCACTGGCCAAAAAGTTCATTAGGGTTTTTCCATAGCATCTTACAGTACAACCCAAACGAACTTTTTGGCCAACCCAAGTAGTTATTTAAAACAATCAAGACAACGGTTCAGGAGAGTTGATGAAGCTGCTGCTCCCAAGTCACAAACAGGAGGACTCTTACTTCCTACGTCATAGTTGTACCCAATGTTTAAGCTCCAAATCCTGACCAGTAGTGACTTTTTCTTTGGAGCATGTTACGGAAAACAAATGTGTTCCGAAAGTCTTGGTGCCTCATTATATGGGATGTAAGACCTCAGACGTGGGTCCGCACAGGACCATCTCCAGCAATGGCCACACACTGATTTACATATTGATTCATGGCTTCACCCTCGCCCCTTTTTATTTATTTATTTATTTATTTATTTATTTAACATCTTTATTGGAGCATAACTGCTTTACAATGGTGTGTTTCTGCTTTATAACAAAGTGAATCAGCTATATGCATACATATATCCCCATATCCCCTCCCTCTTGCGTCTCCCTCCCACCCTCCCTATCCCACCCCTCTAGGTAGACACAAAGCACCAAGCTGATCTCCCCGTGCTATGCGGCTGCTTCCCACTAGCTATCTATTTTACATTTGGTAGTGTATATATGTCCATGCCACTCTCTCACGTCATCCCAGCTTACCCTTCCCCCTCCCCATCCTCAAGTCCATTCTCTACATCTGCGTCTTTATTCCTGTCCTTCCCCTAGGTTCTTCAGAACCTTTTTTTTTTTTTTAGGTTCCATGTATATGTGTTAGCATACGGTATTTGTTTTTCTCTTTCTGACTTACTTCACTCTGTATGACAGACTCTAGGTCCATCCACCTCACTACAAATAACTCAATTTCGTTTCTTTTTATGGCTGAGTAATATTCCATTGTATATATGTGCCACATCTTCTTTATCCATTCATCTGTCAACGGACACTTAGGTTGCTTCCATGTCCTGGCTATTGTAAATAGTGCTGCAGTGAACATTGTGGTACATGACTCTTTTTGAATTATGGTTTTCTCAGGGTATATGCCCAGTAGTGGGATTGCTGGGTCGTATGGTAGTTCTATTTTTAGTTTTTTAAGGAGCCTCCATACTGTTCTTCATAGTGCCTCGCCCTTTTTGAAAAGGACAATTCCATTTAATGTGAAGTCTGTCCTAGCTGGCACTCTGAATGCTAGTCTCATAAGAAACATGAAAATGATCTTCAAATTTTTAAATTAAGAGATTAAGTAATTCAAAATCATTCCCCTCTATAAAATATGATACAACTAATATCACTTACAATAGTCTTTCTCAGTAGTTTTTGCTATATCAAGACTACATGAGTAAGGTATTAAAACTCGGAAGTAATAAAATAATTGGCAATATAAATGAGGTATTTTTCCCAATAAAATTAGTACAGCTTAAAAATATGATAATACCTACTCCATCTGAATAAAATATATAATAGGCATCAGGGTACGTTAATATGAAACAAACAAAAAAATGTGTTTTTTTACCCAGTTTTAATTAGTCTGTGCAAAACAGTCACTGGAATACATTGTCTGTAAGAAGTGTAAAATAACACAATCCATTTTGGAAAGAAATCTGACAATATATATCAAGAGGCTTTAAAATATTTATAATCTATACTCAGCAATTTCACTACTGTTTCACTTCAATTTCACTACTGTGAGTCTATCCTGTAGAAATAAGTCCTAAAAACTGTTATGCACAATCCACTGCAGAATAATTTCCAATTATTAAAAAAAAAAAGCAAATGTCTGAAAAGCAGGGAAAAAATGGTTCAGTAAATTGTGACATTCACTCAGTGAAATACTGTATACCTGTTAAAACTGATATACAGAAACACTATGCCGTAACAGAAAAACGCTTATTATAGATAAGAGCAAGCAGCATGATACAAAAGTATATGTAATACACAGCCACCCACCCACACATATCCAAGTAAAAGATAAGAAGATATGCACAACACACCGCTGTAAAAACCAATTATACTCCAATAAAGATGTTAAAAAAAAAAAAGATATGCACAGAAAAAATACTGGAAGGTAGTGTAACTAGTTATTACTAATGCTGCCTTTACATGATGAGATTATATGCTTTAAAAAAAATCTTTTTCACCAACATTTTAATGATAAGGTTTTCTTCAATTTAAAAAATTTTACTTAAAAATTTCATTAGCATATAGCCAAAAAAAAATTGACAGCAAAAAGCTTTCAGAATGGAATATATCCATGAAATCTTTATTATAAAGTTCATTAACTTTCAAAAATAGAGAACGGTGCCAGCATTAGATACACTCTACAACACATTTCCTTCATGAGAGCAACACAGAAAGAGAACGAGTGGGAGGAGAGAGCCATTGGTGTGCATAAAGTGCTTACATAATTGTCTCTTGCAGACCAGCCTGGATAGAGCTGCATATGTAGCTGTCTTTCCTTCCGCGCTAATTCATAATATTTAGCCTGCTCTTCACGAGAGAGGGCATGCCACTGAAAAAGAAAGGGGAAGGAGGAGAAAATCAAGTAAAAGCAAAATAGCAACAGTATTATATGTTTCATATTTCAAACACTGAAGAATGAAAATATTAAGCATTTAAACTTCGATTTATTTTTAAATGGCAGAAGACCATGTGTCGCAGAAATCCATCTAGAGTTCGGTGGCTGGAGTGAGACTCAAACTCTGATTTCTCTATTCTGTTCTCATGTTACATGAATCCTGTCAAAGTATCCAAAGTGAAATGGCCTGTCACCCAGCCTTTCTCTTCTCCAATACAAATTAAAGAGAACATTCACTGGTGAACCTCAACACCCACCTTAGCCCTTTTTCACAGTCTGCGGCATATTCTGACATCTGAGCCCAAGCACCATTTATTTATGCAAAATGAAGTAATTTCCACAGATATATCCTCACCTCCCATGCACTCTCCCACTCTGTCATGTGAGGAATCTGAAACCTTCATCATATGAGCCTGTCTATAAAGCAAGACATCAAAAGTCAGTCTGTCTCAGTCTCTTCACCCTCCCCTCACACTTATTTAAACACTAATTGTCCATAGGGAGAATACAGATAACACTGTATAATCAAACATGCACAGTTTACGGCTATGTTTTTTAGCTTCCTTCGGATGGAAAACAAGGAGCATGACCTAAGTTTATTTTGCCATCTAGACTTTGGGACTGTAGGATCTAATCTGGAGAACGTAGCAGCTGACACCCTGCAAATCTTCCATTTCCCTTTAGGTAACATATTTATTTACCATACAGAGCAAAACAGTTTATGCAGGCAAGGTGCTGTTTGGGATTTTTAGCAGCCTGTACTGGCACTTTGTGTGTGTTTGCACACAACTTACCCCAGGCCCCCAGGGAGCAGTTTCCAAGTTCGTCCCCCTACTTCCCAAATGCCAGGATCTGTTGCCAGAAAATCCCAGGAGAACTGGCTGCACTTTGGGGAACCCGCTGGCTGCAGGTGACGGCACAGAGGCGGTGGACCCGACGCCACACCACTGTGCAGCTACATACACGTGCACATGCACGCACACAAGCTCTGAGTGAGCCCGGCTCCCACTCCAGGGCTCCCAGCTCTAGGGTGTGTCGCTTCCCATTTCGCTAATTTCCCCTTAAAGGCTGGGCGATTCACCTCTACCCTGCATGTTGATTTTAATTACCCTGTTCTTGTTTTTTTAAATGATAAGACAAAAAGAAAAGAAAGGTGTGACTGGATTGGGGGAAAGGAAGGAGGAGTGAGGGAGAGAGGCTGGTGAGCGAGAAAAGGCTGCCCTCCAGGACAGCGATCCAGTGGTTAGGATGCAGCCCCCAGAGCATGGCAGGGATGCTCTCCTCAAGAAAACGAACACCTGCTGCTCTTGCCTGTTAGAAGAATGAGAACCTGATCTCAAGGAGAGCACTAAAGCACCTTCGGCCTCATCCCATCCGCCCCTCCATCCTCCCGTCCAGAGGCTGTGGGGCTTACAGGCAAGGCAACCAATTCCATTTCCTTTGAAAAGCCCCTTGAAGGCCAGGGCCTCTGTGCTGGATAGGGCAGATGATTTCATTTTTAATTGCTTTACACGTGCAGAGTGTAAAGTTAAGATGCATGACACACAGCGGGACTTGGCCTGAGTCTGAGGCAAATCAGGTAATATGCTTTTCTTTTTAAAAAAAAAAGAAAAAAAGGGGGGGGGGTGGGAGAGGAGATGGGGAGGTGGCAGGAAAAAACCAAAAACAAAAAAACCCCAAACACCTGGGAAAAGTTACCTGAGACACAATTCTTTGTACTAACAGTAATCACAATTAGTCAAGTGGAGCCTAAGAAGGCACGTCTGGGGAGCAGTGGAAGTTTAGCAGGAAAAGTCACACTGCCTCTGTCAACTTACAGCTTTTCTAAACCTGAGGTACTGACCTAGAGACCTTCACAGGGAGAAAAAGCCGAACCGGGCACAGTGGAAAAGATCAGCCTACGCTTTTTTTTTTAAAAAAAGACTGATCATTAGTGTTTAGACAGTTCTGGTGCTATAACATGATCAGCAAGAGGCAAAGCGTTATCAAAAAGGAACAAAAAAAAAAGAGACTAAGAGGAAAAAAGATAAGGATAGAAGTCTTACTTTGTAAATCTGTTTATTCATTTGATAAATAATTTCTCTCATCCTACTGCAGTGTGTCAGTATAAAGATATCTTTTTTATAAATATAATTATCTGTAAATATATTTTTACAGTATAAAAAAGCTTAAGTAATTTAAAGTATAATTTTATGTAATTTATGGCAGCTTTATAACTTGCTGAGAAAATCTGGCATTGTAAATAGAACTTATCTCCCAAATACGTATGGAGGTTGAGTCTTCTACCCGAAACAACCAGTTAATAAACAAGCACGAATTTTTCAGTTACAGCAGGAAACTTAGGTTGACAAGACCCCAGCTAACAAAACAGCAAAATTCAAGAAGAAAAAAAGCAGACCACAAACTAAACTGTCTGCTTGCTTACTTTCGATTGCTTTTAGTTCCTTGATATTACTTCTAATTCACAAACTTTACTCACAAATGAAACGTCATTTACCAGAGTAAAACAGTAGGTAAAACTATGTATTAAAGTTTTGCACTGAAAACAAGAATAAAGTCTGATGCAGACTAGAAAGATGATCTTTCTTTACAGGAATTTCTGAAACACAATTGACTAAAAATGCTTTTCCATCTCTTCTGCTTACTGAAAGATTCACCAAGTTTTTGGGAAAATACCCATTTAATCTGAAGAGACATTCTGACAATAAATATGCAATAAATGGACTTCCTTCAGTAGCCTGGAAGGTCTGAAAACGAAAAGCTTATTTTAAAGTAATATTTGTGTTATCATTATTTAGAATACGAAGTAGAAAACTTTGATGCATTCATATGAATGAACATTTCTATGCTAGAAATACGGTAGAAGTGAATAAAAATCAGAAGATCAAATGTTCTAGGATGAATTTCAGGCCCACTATTAAGAATTCTAATTATCCTGATGTAAAACTTCATGATTTTAAAGCTGGGAACTTTAAAGAACTAGCAAGGACTACCCTGCCAGAGGCGGAGTTATGAAAGGATAGAAAACCTGATCTTAATCAAAGATCTCAGAGGCCTATAAATAGAAACAGGTGCCCAAATTAAAAACAGAGAGAGACCTTAAATGAAAACCATCCTTTAGGACACATGCTCTGATCTGGGGATTGTTAAGGGAGCTGAGAAAGTAGCAACTGCTGGAAATGTGCATTAAAAATAGGAAGCATACATTCATATATTCTTAACTCTCTAGAGCAGGAAAATAATTCCCACTGGAGGACCATGGACCTTTAACTCAAATAAGGAACAAACAAACAAACAAAAAAAATCTAAGAGTTTTACACAAGCTGAAATAAGAACCCTTCTTTTCCTCTGATTTCTTCTTTTAAAGGGTCAGGGAAAATGGTCATCAGCCTTCAAGCTTTCAAGGCGGAGTTCTTCAAAAAATGATGGGAATCACTCATCTGCTATGATCTGGCTTTGGAAATCATTGTAATTATTGTTATTAAGTGTTTAAGAATCCACAGGGAGATAGAGTACTGTACACAGGGCACCAAAAGAGCTATAATCTACCACTGCATCCCACCCCTGAAACCCTGGTGTCTTGCAGATTGGAAATCGCTGCATTTTTATGCTCTCCAACAGGAATCGATAATACAAGAACGCCTGCTTTCCTCCATCTGCTTCCTCACATGGACTGGAAATCTCCTACATGTTTTCTGTTATGAATGCTGAAATGTATTAGGTTTGTAACAAACATGACAAAAACTATCAACAACTAAAACATGATCTCTAGGTCTCAAAAAGGTTGTCAAGACCCTCCTTCTCCTGAATGTTCATTTGCAAATCATGAATTTCTTGAGAGGTTGCAAAAACAAATACACAGGGTCGTATTTTAAGAAGCTACCGGGACTTCCCTGGTGGCTCAGTGGTCAAGAATCCACCTGCCAACACAGGAGACACGGGTTCGATCCCAGATCCGGGAAGATCCCACATGCCCCGGAGCAACTAAGCCCGTGCACCACAGCTAAAGAGCCTGCGCTCTAGAGCCCATGAGCCACACTACTGAGCCCTCGTGCCACAACTACTGAAGCCCACGCGCCTAGAGCCCGTGCTCCACAACAAGAGAAGCCACCGCAATGAGAAGCCCGCACACCGCAATGAAGAGTAGCCGCCTCTCGCCGCAACTAGAGAAAGCCCGCACGCAGCAACGAAGACCCAACGCAGCCAAAAATAAATTAAAAAAAAGAAGCTACCACACATATATGAAGAGCATCAACAAGATAAGGTGAAGCATTTCTAAAATTACAATGTAATTACAGAAAAATGCAATTTGAATTAGAAAAATTCAAATGTTCTCCACCACCCATCGGATACCCAACTAAACCCATTTCAATCCTGAGAAAAGTACTGGGAAGGACTTGACTAACCTCTGGGCTGGTGGCTGGACAAAGAAATCTAAGAGTGTCTGTCCTAGCTGTAAGTCCAGTTCCTGGTACATGACAGGTGCTCAGAAAAATATCTTAGCATGGGTGAAAGAAGCAACAACAACAACAAAAAGAGGAGCAGTTGAGAAACCTGGCCCATGTACATGTTAAGAATCAGAGAGCAATTTTCTAGAAAGACTTCTCGGGCCTGTACCAATTCTTCTATTTAAAGCTTCAAGATGGAACGATCTGCTTATGTCTTGCAAGGTGCAGCCGGCCACATGTGCTTGACAGGGTTCACCCAGAAGCATGGCTGGTCCCGCAGGCCTTTCTGTAGCCCCCTGGGTGGACTAAGTGGATTCCTGCTTCAGAATGTGCACGCACACGCACACACATACCGCACACACACGCGTGCGCACACGCACACGTGTGCACACGCACGCACTCGCACGCAACGCGTGCACACGCACTCACACACACACGCACACACACACTGCTTCACCTCACCCCGTTCATCACATGGCTAACCCCAGGCAGCTCTCAGGCCTCAACTACATTCTCAGTGGGCCCTTCCCCAGCCCCGCTGTGGTTCTTTCTCAGATCCTTGATCTTCATACTCACAATATTTATCACAATGTTAATTATATATAAACTGGGTAATTATTCGTCTAATCTCTGTATCCTGTCACAAAACTTCAAGCTCGACGAGGGTAAGGACTACATCTATTTTATTCAGCAATAATTATCTAATGCCTACCACAGTGCCTGGTACCTAAAAGACACTCAAGATGTATTTGTTTAAAGAATGATAATAGGAAAAATAGTTATCATTTTCAGGAAGTTTTCTATGTGCCAGGTACCATCTCAGTTGCTTTCAAGGCCTTATATCATTTACTCCTCCTAAAGGCTGTCATGCTCTCTCTGTTATTCCCCAAATGGCTGGTGACTATACAATGATTCTATGACTATCTGACATGTAAGTGCATTTGGGCAGATGTTACTGAAGAAGTTCCATGGTCACCATAAACATTTACATACCATCCCACTACTTACCCTTCGGCCTAGAATCTGGTTGATAGCGGCACTTTCCTTTAGAGTGCACTCAGCTACGACATTCGCTCTCATTTCTTTCATGTATAACATAAAGGCATTCAGAGGCTTCTTAATGTGAGGTCTCTTGGGCTCCTGCTCCTTCCTCTGTTCATGCTGAGGCTTCCTAAAAGGCGGGGGTGGGGAAGAGGTGAGCCCAATGAGGAAGACATGGCAGGAGAGAAGCAGAGCATCTGCTTATACCACAAGGCCAGCTCAGGCTGGGACCACCCTCTGGGCTCTCTAGAAGCCCCCAGAGCACAAGCAACTTAGAAGAGCGCCTCGTCAACTCCTTGTGGATAAGGATCCTTTGGTTTGAGGAAGTTTACCTATAGCTATAGAAGGGTTTAACACAACATGGAAATGGGCTTGTGAAGATGCTCCATCTAAACTTTTAGATGCTCCTTGGTCGCCTCGGGAAAAGCTGAACGTATAGCGCGGGTGGTCAGTCCTCCTCCAGAACTGAGGTTCTTAACTTTTTTGGGTCAACGGCCCCTCTGAGAAGCTAAGGAAAGCTTAGACTTTCTCCCCCAAACACACGCACACTGGTTTTGCCTGTATTTGCAGGGGTTTTATGGATGATCACATGCTCCCTGCCACCCCATCCATCCTCCCATCCCAGTACCAACCCTAGATTAAGAAACTCAATTACTAATCTCTTCGGACAATTTAGCCCTGCTGTAACAGCCTGGGATAACCCTGGCCCGACCGGAAATCCTGGGCTTGGTTTGCCCCTTTCCCTTGAATTCTGTACTCTTGAAGCCTCGATGCAGGGTGACTGCCTTTCCAGAAGGAAATGCACTGAACCCTCCAATCTACTTCACTCCTGTGCTCCTCAAGAATCGGAACCCAATTAAAGCCTTGTAGTAAATGGCTAAACAGCTCAAGTTATTCAGTCGCTATGCTCTGAAGACCACTCCCCCTTCGGTGAGTTTCCCTTGATCTTTTGAGGTCTGTGCTCCTTTTCAATCTCAGACCCAAAATCAGAGCAGTGAGAATCAAGCTGCTTTTGAGGACAGAGCTTTTGAGGCGGAGCTACACTGATTTCCGTAATAACAGAGAGGGGGGCAGATTCAACAACAGCGAAGGAGAAGAAATTGCGTGGTTTAAGTCCTTAGTACCATAAGGCACTCGCGGGTGAAGACAGAGGCACACTTACACGTGCATTAGGTCGCTGTCAGTGTGCGGGTGTTCCTGTTTGACCTGAGGCGTTACGATAGCTGGATGTGGGATGCCAGTTGTGTGGGGACCAGGAGGACCAGGAATCATATGATGAGAAAACCTAAAAGAAGGAAAAACAAGAAAACAAAATGTACTGCTGTAGCAAAAGCTAGACAGAGTTTCCAAACAACCCACTAACTGCTATTGGCTGAGAGTGAAAACACACCTTCATACGCAGAAGTATTAACTATAAGTTAGAGCAGGCTGATGATTAATTTCTTTCCTTTCTGTATTCAGGTGGAAAATATTTATAATTACGTGCCACCTCACAGATTTTTTTTCAAGCTAATGGTACAATCTGGCATTTCTCCTGGGAGGGCTCTAGGCCATAGGATTAAAAAAAAAAAAAAAAAAAAAGTGAGTCACTTTTCTTGCAAAGCAGTTTTCAGAGAAGAATTTCAAGAACAATTACTGGAAATATAACACTACATTAAGATTTAGCTTTTTAAATGATTTAAAAATCTAAAGACATCACATTTTAAACTCTGTCTACATTCCTAAGCAAACCTTCACATTAAGAGTCTTCTTCTGTTGGCTTTTTTCCTAATACTAGGAGAGAACAATTGAGAAGACAGGGGACAGGAAGATTTGTTCAGTCCCCAATTTAATAAGGTCACCATCAACATCACCCCAAATGACTTTCTACACATAAAGAAAGTAGTGTTTGAGAGATCTGGCCTAATGGAAAACCGATAACAAAATTAAGGGGAAGGATTTAATTAAAGGGAAGGATACAGTTCTGCTTCAAGGTACAAACTACGTATGCTAAAATAAAGGCTTTTTCCCAGAGTATACTTGTAGAGCATTAAACAAATCTTAAAATATCCACTACCGTCCTACACAAAGGAGGGAAACTGCCATGCAAGAAAAATAAATGAAGACAGTACTTTCAACAAGCTCTTTGGATAAATTTGGATATGCTTTAGAAATTTTTGTTTTTCAAGCTCTTTTAAAGTCAACAATTTAATTCAACAAAAACAACTTTCTCAGGTCTTTTCATCACCGCCTGTACGTACAGTTAATTCCTTCTTCTGGGAAGGAAAGAAGGGACTCTGCTTGGATATTTGATATTTCAGAAACAAATTTTAAAAAATTAAGGAGGCATGGGAAAAATACAAATATTTGATCAAATCATAATGCTCTGCTAAATGTACCATTTGCAAAAATACATGATGCTGGTTATTTGCCCGTGAGAAAATCCTGTTGTCACACAATTCTTACAATGTTAAAAAAAAAAAAGTATACAGACAGATTTTGGGGGAAGGATATTAATTTCATCCTCTCTCAATCAGCTAGATTTACAATCTACTGAAAAAATAACGTTTCTTAAAAAGCTGAAATTCGCCAAACTGCGAATTTCATACCGATGTAAAAAAGTAAAGATTCACAACCAGTTACTAACCCAACAGTTTGACTTCTAGCATGTTAATGCTAGCTCCCTTGAAAAAGCCACATTGAACACGCAGATGATACACCACAAATGTGTGTGTACATCAAGCACAGGGCACAGAAGCCATCCTTTCCAGAGGCAAAAGCATTACACACAGCGGTGTGGCACAACAGACCTCACAGAGCTTCGCTTGCACCAACGTGTCCACACGGGGCCTGATTCACACACTAGGACACACAGCCCCGTATGGCCTGACAGCCTGTGAGCACCGTCCCTTCTCTTCCGACGGCCTTGGTCCCGAAGGCTCTAGACTATCTGGGCGTTTTCAAACACTGGCACGTGAAACTGATACAACTTTCCTCATAGAAAGCAAATTAGAAAACTCAGATCAAACCAGTCTTTATTCTCCCCCCCGACCCCACCCCCATCATATTTTGAATCGAACAAGCTCTTCTGATAATGTCCCCTCTGGGGACGTTTCCCGTCCCACAGTCGGGTGGCAGCGAAGTCTTCTGGAGGGAGACACGGGTCCCCGGGGCAGCCGAGTCCATCCCCCTGGTGGGCGTGGCTGGCGCTGCTGGGGGAGGACCCTCCGGGACGCCTAGTGTGGGAGCCAGGCACCCTGCGCAGACAGACGCGCGGGCCGAGCCGTGCAACCGCCCGGCCAGGACCCAGAGGCAAGCAGAGGCGCGCGAGCTGCAAGCGCAGGAAGAGCAGCCTGTCCTGGAGCGCCCGGTTCCACCTCCACCTACCTGGACATGGAAGTGTCGACTGACAGGGAGGATGGGTAGGGTTGCCTGAAGCCTCCCGTGACGGGATATACAGGCTGACCTTGCCTGAGGTCACAGAAGAAAGGAACCCATCAATGACAGAGCATGACTTACCAACCAGCAGTAAGAGTTTGATGAGGGGAGGAACTCAACCAGAATTTTGGGGGTGTGTTACCAGGGCATTGCTTCAGTCACCCGGCTCCTTCCCTTCCTCACCCTTCGCCCAACCAAAGCATCGTCTGCCTTGAAGGAAATCTCCCACCGCAGTCCGTGAACGACCTGTCGTCTATCCCTTCCCCTCTCCCATCCCCACGAATGCTTTGAACAAAGCAGGCAGGTAAACAATGTTTACTGAATATAACAGAACCTGAGAATGGTGAAATACTCCTTTTAGGTTAGTGGATTCATCATCAGAATCTTTGAGAATTTCAGGGAAGGGAAGAAAGAAGGAAATAAAAGTTTATATTTATATAAAAATGAACAAAGTTTTTAAAATACTGCACTCCCCCCCCCTTATATATCCATGCTACAGGGAAGAAATAAAAGATCGATTCATTGCAGTTATTTTCTCTCTCCTCTGAGAATTCCATCTCTCCCTCGGTTTTTCCTACATCTCACACTTTTCATTTACACAGTCTTTATTTCCAGATGCCACTGATGCAACTCGGCCCAGGATTATTGCCCCTGAGTAGCTAAGTTCAGAGAGAATAATTGATGTAGGTTTGAAAATATCTGCACAATCAATTAAATTCAGACAGAGTTATTGACTGAGAGATTTAATGCAAAGAGAAGAGAGAAAGCTGGAATTTCCATGGCAGGATGAGCCCTCCTTATGAACAAGAGATAATATAAGGATGTCAAGGTAGGGAAACTGGGGCCTTGACGTGGGAGCTGTGGGGAGAGAGCCAGATAAAGAAAGGAGAGAAAATATTTGCTGAAGTTGCAGCACTCTGTCCATGGAGTGAGCGGTGGGGCGAGGAGAGGAAGGGGAGTGGGAACAGGGAAAGCTGCACTGTAACAATAAAATGACAAAAATAGGCTACATTACATGCAGTGATTCTTTCTTCCCTAAATACATTTCTTTTCCTTTACCTTTACAATTAAAAAAATTCGAAAGGAATGTTACGGATTTTTCAGAAATAACAAAATAGAGAGCATTTGGATTCTGAAAAAAAGAAGTCCAAACATCAGTTTTTCACGCCTCTGAACTCAAGCTGGTGCTTATTTTATTAAAATTCAAAAGATGCTTTTGCACTTGCATTTCTCCCTAGTTATTTGTCATTTATCTCACTTGCCCATTTATAAGCAAAGATCGATATTCAATACATCTAAGGTTATGTTTCAAAAATATAAGTTGTTCATAAAGAACTAGGAAAGAAAAATCCACACTAAACGCTTTGTACAGGCATAGCAAATGCCCAAAGCCACAAATTGAATCCATAAAACTATAAGCTTCAAAGCAAATGCTACACAGCCATTTTCTACACATATTAGCAAACGAATTCAATCCATTTCAAAGTCTGTATGTTTTTTAATCTTTTAAATTGAAATGAAATAAAGTTAGCACCTTGCTTGTTGATGTGAAGTTTCTTCAACTCAAGTGTTATCATTCATAAAGCTAATTTCCATGAATGGGAAGTAGAAGAACACGTGCTCAAGTGCCTGGCTAAATGTTGCAAGAAGGATCTTACCAGCCAAGAGGTGGGGTAATCTGTCCAACACCACCCGGAGACAGGGGATAGAAGGTAGGGATCTCGGGAGCTGGAGGATGTCTGGACATGCCTATTAAAAAGAACAACAGAGAGGTAGAGTTTTCAGATTCATAGGACATTCGACTTTAAGAGAAATAGAAAGGCAAGAAAATGCATGATGTCATTAATACTTAAGCTCTAGAATGAAACAATATTTATTTTTCAGATCCATTTAACAGAAGTCAGTTTGTTAGCTTTTCTCAAGACTTCAGCATCTGAGAAAACAGGCATTAAGGTAGTACATCTTGAGGAGCTCCTGAAAGAGTAAATATGCTGCTAGTAAAACAGGCATCAAAATAAGACTTTAAAATTATTTAGTTTGCCCTCATTATAATATCACTTTGGTCAGGAAAATGGTATACAATTGTTTTTGTGTAGAATGGAAAATGACAGCCCTTCATAAGTAGAAGGCCTGCCATGGTGTTCAAGGATTAGGTAAATTGCTACTTTCAGATTTTCACTGGCTCCCTTATGGACAAATAGATTTGGGAAATGTGATACCTCAGAGGATCAAAGATTAATTAGAAATCATCTTCAGCCCCATAATGGTCGTACTTGATATGATTCATTTGGTCTCTGCCACTTCAGCTTCAACTAAGCTCTTCATCAAGTTGAGTCCTCTGGGTTCCAAGGTCAAGCTGTTCTGGATTAGTTGTATTCCACAGAAAATGAGAGTGCCACCAAATTGTTTCTTGAGCTCACACTCCATGGAGCACACTGCCCTATAACTGTAAAAACCACCTGAAGGGGCTTCCCTGGTGGTGCAGTGGTTGAGAGTCCGCCTGCCGATGCAGGGGACACAGGTTCGTGCCCTGGTCCGGGAAGATCCCACATGCCGCGGAGCGGCTGGGCCCGTGAGCCATGGCCGCTGAGCCTGCGTGTCTGGAGCCTGTGCTCCGCAACGGGAGAGGCCAAAACAGTGAGAGGCCCGCGTACCACAAAAAAAAAAAAAAACACCTGAAGATTTTACCTAATCCTAGTCCCAGATGACACCTCTTTGTTTATATTTTACCTTGGGTACAGAAAAGAAGGGCTAAGACACACACATAAAAATGCAAAATAAAAACTTAGATTTAGATTTGGGGGAAAGTGCTTCTGAACAGAAAAGAGCCACATGAGTTTCTTTACATAGCTAATCTGGCTTTAAAAGTCCATTATCATGTGCAAACACACATTCCCAGGTTTAACACCCAGAATATGCATTCAGTGGCTGTAATTATATTGGCCAGTATGCAAATTAGGTGAGCATACAGAAGATGCTCTTTAAGTATGCTGCTTTTTTACTATTCAAAATGTTTATGAATTTCATTTGGATCTTAAAAGATACTGAAGGCCTTGAGCATATGGGAAAGGCTTAAGAAGTGTTGCCTTCAAAGTGGATGTTAATTTGACTTTGAAGTTAGGACAAACTATTTCTCAACTCTCAGAGAAAGGTCTTTAATCTTTCTCTTAACAGAGAGTTTACAGGAGATCATCTGAGGTTTTACTGTTTTTAAAAGAATAGTCTAAAATCTCCTTTTTTGATCTCTTATCACTTTCAAATTTAATGACTATTCTTTTAATTCCTTTATATCATCAATTAACCAAAAGCACTGCATACAATGGGACCTAGGGCATTCTGCGGATCCACTCTCTCCCACGGAAGCAGAGCCGCTGGCAGCTGCTTTTTGGAAGCTGGAAGTTCACCTTAGCAGAGTTACCATCAAATCTCCCCTTTTTTTTTAAAGCTAGAAATACTGCTTCTTTTGGTCACAGTAGACCCCAAATTTCATACTCTGGGATTTTTTTCTTGGGTCTGGGGAGGTAGGGGCCGCAGGGGTGCCTACAGTGGTGATTCTTGACGTATCAAGATCACAGGGAAGTTTCTCCAAGTCGCTGCCTCCCTCTCCCTGACACTCTGATACCTCTCCAAGCCTCAGGTTCTGCAGGGGGGCTGCTCAGTTTTGAAAAGAAAAACCAGGCCAACTCAGAAGAACTTGGAAAACTTTGTGGAAATTTGAACTTGAAAATCATAATTAGAGATGGAATTGCCTGAAGTGTCTCCTTTAATCCCTTTGTTGGAGAGGTGAAGTGACTGTTCAGGTACCTAAAAAATGCGATTTGTCCTGGGATCTCATCTCTGGGATGCAGAGAAGTAGCCTGCTTTCAATCACAGGTCTCTAAGCAGACAAGCTTGAAACCTTGCTCTCCACTCTAGTCCATGTTCTGAGTACACTGAGAAGGCTGCATTAGTGATTCTTGTGGGAGTAATGTGACAGAACAAAAAATACAAACTAGCTGGATTTGGTTTTACTGCTTAAGAAGAAAGGAGGGAACTACCATTTACTTAGCACCTGCTACAAGCTAGTTCCTATGCTGGGTATTTAATTTGACTCTTTCTATTAAAATTCTACTCATATTTCAGATACCTCTCTCTCATGGAATATTCTCTAACTTTTATTGCTCTGAGAAATCTTTCTTCTTTGAATTTACAACATTTCATTTGTACTTTTAACATGGTACTTAAGATATTCTTCACTTTGGTTTTTTGTTTGTTTGTTTGTTTGTTTTTTTACCGGTACGCGGGCCTCTCACTGTTGTGGCTTCTCCCGTTGCGGAGCACAGGCTCCGGACGCACAGGCTCAGCGGCCGTGGCTCACGGGCCCACCCGCTCCGTGGCATGTGGGATCTTCCCGAACCGGGGCACGAACCCGTGTCCCCTGCATCGGCAGGCGGACTCTCAACCACTGAGCCACCAGGGAAGCCCCTTCACTTTGTTTTATAGTGAGGTTGTACAAATGATTTCCTGCCTGAGCCTTGTACACTGCTTGGAAAAAAGAGACCGTGTTTTCCCCATCTGTGTATCAAACCATGGTTGTCTCCGGAGGAGGCTCTGAATATACTTCTGAGCGACTAAACAAATGAACAGGTGAAATAAATGGACCCATTCCCCATGCTGGGTCAGTACTATAACCATTTTGCACATACATACATGATGTGGCTTAGGTCATTACATGAGTAGAAGAAAGTGGATCTGTGTTTTCTAAATAGCTTATTGTTGTTTTAAGATCCCGTTTCCAAAGATTCCTAGAAGTGTGTGCCTCTCTACCAACTCCTGTGCTACTTTAGACACATTTCACATCATTCATTTAATGAGTATTTATTGAACACTTAACTATATTCTGGAGGATCTATGCAGTATATCCTTAAAAATTTTTTAACTTTTATAAACAACTTTTATAAACACAGCTAAAATGATTCTGGTGTCAGACTGTATGGATACAGTAATTCTGCCACTCACTAGCTATATGTCCTTAAGGAAGTTATTTAATTATTATTCTGTAAAATCAGAATGAAAATGAAATAAGTGTTGTTGTGAGGAATAAATGCATTTGTATATAATACTGAGAAGTGCTTGGTATATAGTATAAGCACTATGTTGAGTGTTTGTTGTTATTTATAAGGATACAAACATAGAAACAGGTACATAAACCCAGTATTTCTTAAAATCTCTTTCCTTTTAACATTTTTATCAGACACAGTGAGTGGAACACAATGATGGGTATTAGCTTCCCTTGCTTTTCCTACAACTAACTACACCTACACACCTGCATCCCGCACCCTATGAAACACATACTGAGGGACATGTAAAACCTAATACGCTTCCTAATAGGAAATTAACCTAAAGTTATTTTCCTACAAATGAGAATGGGTTCTCCTGACAAGCAGTTTATATTTATTGGATAATTCCATCTAGGGTTAGAGTATGAACATGATATTCTTTTTTTAGATTTGGGGGGGATAAAGCCAGCCAGCTTCCCAAGGAACTTTGAAATCAGCAACTCAGTATCACCATGTTATAACCAGCTGTATGTGATATAACCAAAAGGCAGGCAGAAGGAGAGGAAAGAGAGTAAATGCAAGAGATCCAGTAAGCCTTGGACTTTTTTTTCCCTTACACTTATTTTTTGGTGATCAATGTACCCAAATATAATGATATGAACTCAAAATCATGTAAATTAGTACTTTTTTAAAAAATTAGTTCTTTTTAAACCAAGGTTTTATATCCCCCTAACTACATGGTGATGAGGTACATGAAGTCCTGGACAGAAAAAGTAATTAAAAATAGGATTTTTATATTAAAACAAATATAAACTGTGTATGGAGCAGAATGCAAAAATCACATGAATTTTTAGGACAAAATACTTCAAAGAAACTGCAAGCAGACAATTTCTGTTCATGCCCACTAGTCCCTTCTCTAGTTCTAAAAAGTTTGTTTAAAAAAAAAAGTTTGAGGAGTAATGATATAAATTACAATTAGCAAGGTAAAACAAGGTAGGGTAGCCGTAAGATATGGAAACAGAAGAGAAAGTGTAATTGTAATTGGTAGCTAGTCAGAAAATTGTCTGTTTCAAAAAATTGAACTCTCCTAGGGACTTCCCTGGTGGTCCAGTGGGTAAGACTCCGCGCTGCCAATGCAGGGGGCCCAGGTTCCATCCCTGGTTGGGGAACTAGATCCCGCAAGCATCCCACAACTACAGCCCAGCACAGCCAAAATAAATAAATATTTTTAAAAAACCAAACCAAAACAAAAAATTGAACTCTCCTAGGATTCCTCAAAGAACAACTTCTGAACCATCCCGTGTTACTCCTTTAAAAATTTTTATAATGTTATTCTTTTAAACAAGACCATTTCAAAGTGCTCAGAACAGGGACTGGGATATAGTAAGTACTATGTAATTTTAAGTAAATAAATGGTTTAAAACTAAATAGAACATGCTGTTGGATTATTTTTGCTAATAGCTTGTTCGGGGCTTTTATATCTATCTTTAACTGTCATCCGCATCTTTATGGTCCTCAGAGGCCAAGGTCATATTGGTCATGTGGTCCCCCTTGGCCAAGGCCGAGGTCATATTCGTCATATGGTCCCCCTTGGCCACGGCCAAGGTCATATTCTTGAGCTTCCCTCTCAAACTCAGCCTTCTTCCTAAGATGACTATCTTAATTCCCTTTCTCACGACATATTCACAGACCTGTCTCTGACATTTCTTATTCTTTGGAGGTCCTTGACAAAAGGAAGTAGAGGAGAGGAAGGACTGGAAATGAGGAATAAAACAGAGACAAACCCAGAAACACTGGCCTTGATGATTTCTGCCTTCTCTAAGTAAAGGTACCTGGGCTCCACTCAAGCAAAGTCCAACAGTAACTAAGTCCTTGAACAGTCGTCTTTTTAATAAAGGTGGGAAATGAACATGATACATATTTAACCTAGAAGTGTTCACAGCAGTGGGAAAAACACCCAGCCTCTGAACTCCACTCTTTTTTTTACATCCTTACTATATTTTGTTGTTCACTATCGATCAAAGATAGGCCTGGACAAACGGGTGAAGTGCTGGAGGTGGCACATTTGACCCCTATATACATTCTCTGCCTTCATGTGGTTTTACAGGACCTTTTATTTTGAATGTCTAAAGAGCCCGTTGAGGTCCAAGTATGTATGTACGTGGAAAGAATAAGGGCTATCCTGTGAACAAACTCCCCCTCAAAGTCTGCTCTAAGCTGACATGACCGGAAGGCTTGGAGAACCCGAGCTTTGTGTCCGACAACGAACCCACACCCACACCCACACCCATCAGGTTAGAAAACAGGCGTCTTGATTTTTCAGACCGCTTATGATGTGTGTTTCTCTGTGAATGATACAGAAGCAGAACTTGGTAATAATGTAGAGAAGCAAAATAAGACTCACGGTTGCTTTGACTTTAGACAGAGATGGTTTTGTATTTTAATTATATTTATATCTAAATTGGTCCTGGGAAACAACAAAGAGAGGAGAAAACACAACAGGGACATAAAGACCAAAAGAAATCACAAAGGGCTCAAAAAGGTAACGTATGAGGAAAAAAAATCTCCTACTTTGTCCCTTTTCTACCTTTTTTTTTTTTTTAACACTATCATCAACACCTAGTACATGTTAAACAAATACGGCAGGGGGCACTGAGGACTGAATTTGTAATATATTTTCACAACATATTGGTTTACACTGTGATCATAGATCATCAGAGCTGTCACTTTGAAATGACCCTTCAATATTTTTGTTCTGTTTTTTTTTAATCCTGAAAGGAAAAGAAGCCAACAACAAATTCTTGTATGCTTATTAAAAAAAATTGCTATCAAATAAATTCCTCTCCTACAAATGTATTACGACCCACCCAGTGACATGGGCGGAGGCACTTGGGAGGTCACTCAGACTGATGAGATGAGGCTCCTTGCTTATCCAAAGTGGCCTGGGGAGGGAGGCAGGGCTCTCACCTTGTTTGGAGCTGACATCCGAAGGGATGTGTGACGGGTGTGATCCTGGAGAAAAGTGCTCGTCGCTGTAGGTGATGAGGGGGGTGAGAGGATGGACTGCGTGGGATGGCTGCACCACGGGCACTTTATTTGACTGCAAAGTAATCACAAGGACAACCGTTAATATGGACGCCCAGCTCCTGTCTCCTCTTCCCGCTGAAGTCACACAATAGCAGTCACTGGGCACCAGCACAACCCGAGAATCATCTCCAGACCTGGACAACTGAAGCATCTGCTCTACTCACTTAGATCTTCAGGATTTTCTCATGTTCAGGACTCAAGTACATGAATAGCCCACCAAGAAACAACCAGTTATTTAACCAAGGCCCCTTTGGAGATTTAGGTTGGTCACTATTATTCCATATGACGTAAGTTCTAAACATACATATTTACACTCCCCTTTTGGATTATCTCCTCAGGTTAAAGTCAGCCAAGAGCTACTGGAGCAAAAGTTGTGAATGTTTTATAAACTCTTTATTCATTATATATGTTTAGCATAAAAAAGGCACTCAATAAATATTGTTCAAAGAATACATAAATGAATAAATATTGTCAACTTGAAGGGCAACTTTTTAAACAACCCAGTGTATATAAATCTGCTGTATTGATATCACCTTAGTTTATAAAATTCATAATTCTAGAGTTGTACATCTTTAAGAACCACCTTATACCATTTAGTTTTATAGTTTTATAGTTTTGTCAATCAAACATGACCATCATTCATTATGCTTTAGAGCTGCTCAGTTCATCTGCAGGTTCTTTAGTTTCTAGAAGTCTTAATTGATAAGAACGAATTCCCAATCTTGAGTGTAACTGCATAATGTGAAATATGGCTTGTCAGAACACTCTAACTTGTTAACTTTATATTTTAACATATTTTATATGTCTTATATGTGTTTAAAAGTAAACTTTATATTTAATTTGGAATTCTAAAACTGTAAAACAGTAACCCATTTTAGAGGTTCAGGTTATTTATCTGGACTTCATCAATTTAAAATCTGGAATTCTTTTGTTTGGCTAAAGTTGACCCCGCCCCCCACCCCGCCCCCAAGAAAGTGCTTACAAAGCAAATCAGTAATATAAACAAGATTCAGGCAGTTTAACCTAATCAGGGGATTGTTTTAAAAGAAACTCTACCCACCCCCCCAAGAGAGTAAACTCAACACAATTATATACATGCAAAATACGTTTCTGATTTTAAATTCATCTCCTAATTAAAGCAGTCTCAGGAAGATCTCTATTTAGAAACACTACAGTAATAAGTAACTTGTGAATTTAAGAGGTATAGACTATAATGAATTGTAAATATTCTCTCATTCACTAGTTCAGACATGCCTTCACCACAGCCAGTTTGAAATAGTGAGACTGTTACTGTACTACAGACTAAAACGCACACGAAATCACTTTCTCCAGAAACAAATATCTGTATTAAAAAATTTAAGTGCCTGAAAACTGCACAGTGTAAACTGCTTAAAATGTAGGGACATATCTGAACGGTGGAGGGCCCATAACACACTTGTGTATGGTGGCTGCACCTATGATGTACGCTGATTATTTCATGTTTTTTTTACAAATTAGGTATAAACAGTACGTGGCTCCAACAGGAAAAACCATCCCCTCATGAAAATTAGGAATAATCATACTAGTAACACTTAATTCTCTTTACAGTTAGTAATAGTAATTCTCTACACCCTACCATTACAACCTGCACCCAAAAGAAACTTATGAAAAAAAAAGCAAGGGGAAAAAAAAAATCACACTTTTTTAAACAATGATATAATATCCATACTAGACTTTCCCCTATTTTATAATTATCAGCTTCCCTCTAATGGCAGAACTTGCATAGCTCATATAGCCCTTGGCATTTATTAAACAGAGCACCGTTATCAAAGCCACATGCCTTTTCTCCCCACACTTCTGCACAGACATCTATGCATATAAATGTGTAAAAGGTTAAAAAAAATCTTTCAATGCTTTTCAAGGGTTAATGATGCAGTTTGTCAAATACACAGAATGAGCTTCTTAAATACTTAGAATGCTAAATGAATGCTTCTTAAATATTTAGAATGCTAGAGGAAGTGGGAGGTGGGTGGGTGTGAGAATATTATTATTATAAACCCTTTTAAATACAGCAAAAATCGCAACACCCAAATGCTAGAATGAATATATTTCAACTATAGTTTAGAATAACTGCTTTGAGTTTCATTTTTCAGAAGTTTCATAAGAAGCATAATCGCCAAACAATCTACTTAGATATTTTCTTGGGGTAGTTAAAAAAGCATTGCAGAAATCTTCCGGGAAAAAAAATATATATTTATTTTGCATGCCTTTCTCATTTCCAGAGCACCACCTTAAGGAACCTGCATTAGCAGGCAGCATCTTCTTAATGTCTGACCTACCCCTCCAGTCATATAGCTCAGAATCCAGTGCCATTAATTTTTGTTAAATTATGCTATCCTTGCTCTCCTCTTAATTTTACGGTTTTCAAGACAGATTTGCTTTCCTGTGGGAAGGAGATAAGAAGCTAAGGATTTTCATTTAAGCTCTGGCCTTGTCTTATATTTTGCAAGATGGATAGCGGAAGCCGTACTAGTAGGTGTGTTAAAGCCAACAAGGATTATGTCTATTTTTGTGGCCAAATAATAAAAGAAATATGAAATCTCAATAATATGAGCGAGCCCAGTTCTAGGCTTTATATCTTACCTCCTGTTGATCACCTCTGCTACGCATACAAAAGGGTCCAACCGACACCACGGATGCTTGGCACGTTGCCCTCACAGTCAAGTGTCCTCAGCCCTAAACAGTGGGCTTCCTCTGACATCAGGAGCTGCTGCCCTCTGATGCTACACGCACACACAGGCGAGAAGCCAGGCACTGCGACTTTGTGTAAGTTTTAAGACAGACAATATAACCATTCTTTTTTATCGCCCACCTTAGGGTTTTTTCTCTTTTTTTTGAACTTTTAATTTTATATTGGAGTACAGTTGATTAACAATGTTGTGTTAGTTTCAGGTGTACAGCAAAGTGATTCAGTTATACATATACAGGTACCTATTCTTTTTCAAATTCTTTTGCCATTTAGGTTGTTACATAATATTGAGCAGAGTTCCCTGTGCTCTACAGTAGGTCCTTGCTGGTTATCTCTTTTAAATACAGCAGTGTGTGCGTGTCAGTCCCAAACTCCCAACATAACCATTCTTAATTCTAGTCTTCTCACCTCCAAATAACAATGTGCTGTATACTGGGGAGGGGAGTGTGTGAGGAGAGAAATAACTAATCGACCACTTAGCTTCTATAGACAAACTTACGTAACTACATTATAATGCCTAGTTACAGGTATACATGTGGGCACATGTGTATATTCATTAAGCACCTAAAATGTGCCAAGCACTATTCTAGTGCAGATGGCCAATACAGACAAGGTCTCTGTTCTCACCCAGCTTCCTTTCTAGGGGCCTGGAAATGGGGATGTGGGTATTGGAGACCAAAAAAAAAAAAAAAAAAATGTGTAAAAAACAAAACAAAAACCCCAAGCAAAATCTGAAAAGACGACATCAAGTGCTATGAAGAAGAGGAACCAGGTGATAGAAGAGACACTGTATATCTAATCATATGCCTTCGTATCACATTAAAGCTGTAAGAAACCGAAAGTTCATTTAGTCCAAGATCCTTATTTTCTAAGACAGGAAGCTGAAAAACAGAGGTCACCAGGGAATGGGTGATCAAGCCATGACTAATGTCAACACTTACAGTAAGACAGCCTTGCTCACTACACAACTCCAGTAATATAAGGCCACTGTGAAGAAAATGGGAATGGAGACCCCAGGGGCACTTAAGAGAGTGGAACCAAGCAGTAGAGAAATACCATCTTTCTGGTTCCTACTCTGTGCTGGGAACTGTGCACCTAGTACTGTACCTAATAGGA
Organism: Hyperoodon ampullatus; assembly: GCF_949752795.1. NCBI lineage: Eukaryota > Metazoa > Chordata > Mammalia > Artiodactyla > Ziphiidae > Hyperoodon > Hyperoodon ampullatus. The sequence continues at coordinate 156,380,817 of NC_136914.1, read as the reverse complement.
CCCCAGTCTCCTGACTCCCCCTCTGGTGCTTTTCCCAGCACACAGCTCCCTGTAAGGGGGGGAGGAAGGGCAAAACTCACTTCGATTCTTTTTCATTCGCAGGTACAGTCAGGTAAGTCTTAGCTTCCAGAGGAGAACCACCAGGTACTCCCAACATGTGTCCTTTCCTTGATCATCTCAGGAAAACAGCCTGCACAATTATTCCACCTTTACAAGATACCTGGCAGCCTTAAGTCGTCCCAAATTCTCCACACCTGCTCAGAGAGAGGTTCAGTGACTTGTCTACACTTATACGGCAGCAAGTGGCTGAGCCAGGCCACAGACCTTCATCTTCTGATTCTAGCTATACATCTCAGGCAGGTGATCAGTCAGGTGAGCAAAGGAAAAAGATGGAAAGAGCAGGTACTGGAAAAGGGGTAGAAAATATCAAGGGTGGATTCGAGAACACAGCTCTCCTGCCTACACTCAGCACCCGTAAGTGGCCATTCAGGAGGAATCCCGCACTCTTTTCCCAAACTGGAAAAACCACCATCAGGCCACCCTACCTGCGAAGCACATAATGATTACAGTAACTAACCCTTAGCCAAGTACTTCCTATGTACTAAGCACTTTATAAGTATCTTTGAGGCAGATACTATCCTTATCCTCCTTTTCCAGATGGGGAGGCTGAGGCACAGAGAAGCTAAGTAACTTTCCTGAGGACCCAGAGCTAGTAAGTGGCAAAGCCAGGTTCAAATGCAGGAAGTCTGGCTCTCGAGGCCACGTTCATTACCAGTAGACCATGTGGCCTCTCTCAAGAGCCCAGCTCATAAAATCCTGGACACTGAGTTGACCCTCTGGGCCGTAGCTGACAGTATGTGACATCCATGAAATGCCCGTGTGGTCTCTGTCCCCCGCACAGGAATCACATCAGACAAAGAGGCACCTTAGTAGAAGCGGTTAGAGCTGGGGACTCAACTGCCACCTTTCTCTCCAGGACTGGATAACATTCCAAGGAAGCTAGCTTGGCTGCCTCCCAGGCTGGCCCCTGCAGGTAAGGACTTCTTCGGCATCACGGCCAATAAGACCCACACCTCCTGCAGACACGGAGTGGGTGCCACTTAGGGATCCAGAGAATCAGCCCCAAAGCAGCATTCCCAGAAACGACCCGCTCACCACTGGCAATAACTTGAGCTGTCGTGAATGTCGTCAGCCTCTGAGGATGTGGTCTGGGAAGGACTAAAAAGTGTGAGTTCAGCTCCCTCCTGGCTAAGGCCGTGGGCCTGCTGCTAAGTGGAGTAACGGGGGGAAACCTGCCGGCCTGCTGGCTAGTCCCCGTTGTGCATATCTCCACACCTCCACTAAACCCACAGCGCAGGATCTGGCTGTGCATAAAGGTCCTGAGTTCCATTTCAATCAGCTGTGCATTTTATCAACAGTCCTCCTGGTGATAACCGAATCCAGGGGAATTTTGACACTCCACCAACTTACTGAGATGAGAAATTTCATCTGGCCTAAATCGTTAGGGTGGCATTTTACTTTTTATTAAACTCTTAAGAAGTCTGGTGTTCGTGAAGTAGAAGCCGTGTAATTTCATATAGTGCCTTCCCGTCCTCTTCTGAGAATCTGAGCTTCTCAAGCCTTCCCACAAAGAGCAGCAGATTTAATTTGCCCCAGAAGGATACAGTGGTTCTTGCGTTCACTAGAACTCAAAAGTAACACCTGGTACTGGAAATCTTTCCTAAGATCCACCAAAGCTAAACACCTGATTCAGATCTGATGTGGCGGTCAAATCTAAATGACTACCGGCTGTGATGCAGCAGCTTTTTTCAGATAATGATGAGGTCCCAGACTTTGCAGACTTCCTGAGCAGGAACTGATAAAACTCTAAGGCTCGCAAAGGACAAATATTCCACGAGCCCAACTCTGGAGGCAAAGGGATGGTCTCTACTGGACACCTGGAATATTTTCGCTAAGAGAGGAAGGAACATGTTGTAGGGAAAGGAATTAATATGCACTGGACACCCAGTAAGTGCCATCATTATGGCCATGCCTTTACATCTCTGGCTGGCACTCATGCACAGAGGTGGGCGGTATCATCTCTATATTTATAGATGAGAAGGCTGAGTCCTTTTGGACACAGCTAAGTAATAATCAGAGGAGACAGAACTTGTGCTGGCACAACTGGGCACCCATGTCCCTGACTGTCCTGCCCCACATTGCTCACTACTCAGCTCCTCTCTCCACCGCTGCTCCAAACCACCCTGCCAGCTGAGCATGACCTGCCCTGGGCTCAACTGTAATGAAGGGTCTGGAGAGAACAATGGGCCACTTGGAAAAGACTGATGTCACCAGCAGGACTCCAAACAGACTGATGGAATTGCTGATAAAATGAAAAGGTGTGACGCGCCCCCTGTGTTCCCACTTCTCTATAAGGTGATGATTTCTATAGGTTTCCTCCTTTAAACCTAGTCACCCCTAAGTTAGGTGTTACAGTTTACGTTACACAGAGAAGAAAGCCAAGGTTCTGAGAGGGTAAGCAGTTTATACAAGATCACACAGGATGTTAAGCGGCAGAGACAGGATTTGGACCCAAGTTGGAGACTCTGAAGTCCACAGCTTGTATCCCAAGGAACCAAAACCAGACAGTGCCGGCATCCTCTGGTTGCCAAGTGGATGAGATGAGTAATAATACAGTTTAATATTCAAGTACATGGGAACTGGAGGCAGGGCGTTCAAACATTCAAATACCAGTTAGCTGCTATGCTTAGGTAACTCAATTTTTCAGAATCTCGGTTTTCCCATATGTAAAATGGGTAGACTAATACCTCACAGGATGAAGGTGAGGATTAATGAACAATGCAAATAAAATATCTATCAAGTCCTGGCATATAATATATGCTCAATAAATATTTGTGGAATGGATAAAGAAGAAAGGGAAAAGAGGGCCAATAAATGAATTACTCTGCTCCCCATAGTTCAAATCACTCATCTCTAAGACACAGTACATTTTAGAATTTAGAACTGTGCTTTCTTTCAGCTGAATTACCTGCCAACTCTCCCTTCTGCAACTGGTTTAATAGGAAGACAACTGGATTCTCCTGTCTGCTTTCACATTCAAATCTCCAATTTGATATGTTATTTTGGTTGAAATACAGGAAGAAAATCTGACCTCACACAGATACGTTGTTGAAAAGGGAAGGATTATTTTAATAATTTTTTCAGATAATTGTGGATCTTCTTCTTTGATACTAAACCAAAACTCAACAAGTGGTAGTTGAAAGGCTTACTGCAATGTAGAATCAAAAAGCTTATCAATATATTTTTCCTACTCTTACATTAAAATCGACTGCTCTGTCTTGCACTTTGAATTCACCCATGTATCATTTTGCATTGGGTCATTTGGAAAATAGCCTTCACTGAGTTGACATATTTTGTTACACAATATAAAAATCACATTCATTAATGTCATCACTCATCTCATCAGAAAAGCTTTAAGGATTTGGGAAGTTATCAGGCCTACAGCAGTGGTTAACAAGTTCTCTAAAATTCTAATTTTTGCTTGAAAGCTCCAATTTTATCACTGGCAACAAATGCTATCAAGTGTTTCACTGAAGAGAGAGATGCACCTTACTCATTTGTGAGAAAGTATCTGCCAAATACCAAAGTCCAAAGAACCACAGTTTGTCTGTGAGTTATGCAGTCAAGGGGTCAAGATTTAATAAAATTAAAAAATTTTCTACTGCTTCCTCAAGGATATTCTAAGTGACACTGGCATTTTTTTCTCCCCTGGGAGGGTGTTGTGGTGCAGAATTCAGTGACTATTAGTACCTCTTGGTGCCAAGGCTTCAATAGTTTTACCCACTATTGCTCTTGGACCAATGATGCAAACGCCAACACACAGTGGAGAAGACAACTAATGTGTTGCCATTATCACGATGTGGACACCCTATCTCGTGGACACCCTATCTCAGGGAGCCCTTTGAAAACTGCTGCCTGTAGTAAAGTAATGGTTCAGAAATAGTTGTTGATTGTGGATGATCCAAGCCAATAAGGTGAAAAGTATTATTTTTGTTAAGCTTAATTCAGAAAGAAATTGATGAATGGGTTACAAAGGTAGAATGCTTTCATGATGTACTGTTATCATTTTTTCCTTCCTATTTGCTAGCATCATAAATCTGTAAATCAAGAGAAATTTAAAAAACAATCACAAGTAATATATACCACATCCTTTTAAATAACATTAAAATTTTTTTACACTCCTTCAACTCTTTTAACTCAATCTAGAACCCCAGAGACTTGTGTTCAGTCATTCAATTTGAATTATTTTCTTCAAAGGAATTCTTGACACATAATAGCTGGGAATAAGGATTTGCACCCTTTGGTGCTAAGAAGCCTTCTTCAACTTCCTCAGGTACACCAGTCATCACTGGCTCTGTGCTTGCAGCCCCAGGACATGACGCCATGCATTTACCACACTGCATTGTTACTACTTGTTTGTGCATCTGTTTCCTAGATAGAGATCAGGTCTTGGTAACGTATCACCAGTGTCTAGCATAGGTCCCGGTAAAGTGGAGACAATCAGTACCTACTGTTTGTGACTAAAGGTCTGAATGAGGCTTTCAACACTAAGAAGTCAGCTCTGCTCAAGAAAGAATTCCTACCCTTAAATTAAAAACAGGGATTGATCCTCGTATTTTCTATTGCTGTCTAAAAAATTATCGCAAATTTATCAGCGGCCTTAACACATCACAATGTATTGTCCCTCAGTTTTGGCGGGCAGGATCCTGGCACAGTGTGACCTGTTTCTTAGCTCAGGGTATCACAAGGGTTGGCCGGGCTGAGCTCCTGTCTGGAGACTCTGCCAGCTCACTCTTGCTGTTAGTAGGATTCATTTCCTTGTGGTGATCCCCATTTCCCTGCTGCTTGCCACAGTGGTGGTGGGGGGCACTCACATTCCTTGACAAGCAGCCCCTACGCTGAGCATCAAATGTTTCTTGCTTTGAGTCTCTGATTTCTTCTTCTATGACCTCTGGAGAAACCTGCTTTCCAAGGGCCCCCCATGTCAGGGGTATGTCAGGCCTGCCCCATAACCACTCTTTCCTAAAGCCAACAGTGAGAGTAAGAGAGCAGAAGCGGGGGGCAGCTCTGATCAGCTCAGGATGCTGCAAGACCTGATGCCATCTGTTAAGACACAGATCACTCCCTCCACTCTCTGTTTTTCTCTGTTTGCAAAATGTTATCACCAATTAATCTTGAGCATATAAATACGAAGTACCATTACAAACGTTATTTATCTGGTGTTATAGTTCTTCTGGCTACACTATAAAGTCCTGAGGTTTAGTGTTGTGTCTTCCTCCTCTCCTTTTCGCTCTTTTTAATCCAGGGACTACATCGTCAACAGCGTGTTACTCACGTGCGTAAGAGTTGACGGCAGTGGCGGCTCAGAGAGGAAGGGATAAGAGAGGATTCAAACATTCTTCCCCTCCCCTCCTCCCAACATCAGGGAAGTCAGGGAGAGCTATGTGCAAGGAATGTTCCAAGGTAACTACAGGGTCATGGCTTAAAGAATGGAAAAGGGCAATCACTAAACAGAGTTGAGGCTCCAAATAGATATATTTTGAAGAAAACATTAACAACCAACATATCAGATTTTGACCAATTATCTGCCTTTTAAGAAAATTTTTAGAAAAATCATTTTATATTTAAGTGCAACTCTCTTATTACAAGGGTCTATCTAACCTGAAGCTTTTGGCTTAATTACCTGACCCTAAAGAGTCATATAATTGTCTTGCCATTTATTAATCACTAATAATGCACTAAATGCTGTAGGAAATAAACATGGTAGAAGGGAAATAAATCAAAGTTGTAGGTTAAAACCTGGATGCTTGAGTGAGAAAGACAAGAGAAGGGACATTCACGGAATATTTACTATATTCTAGGAACTACAAATGATACTTACACACTTGTGATCCAATTTATTTCCTCATTTTCAAATAAGGAAACAAACTGAGGCTCAGAAAGGTTAAGTTCTGCCCAATGTCACATAGGTTAGCTTGTCAATGTTTGAACCTGGATTAAATACAGATCTGTTCTATCCCGAACAGATGGACTGTTCACTTTGAGCTGCTGAAAAGAATGGCAACAAGGGGAATAACTCATTCTGGGAGCCTAAAGGGGACCCACACGTTTCAGTCACTGGAGTCTGTAACTCAACAGACTGGGGTTAATCCGAGAAAAGATCAGAGCAAAAGGGAAAATGACTTATAATTAGGTAAAGCTGCAACATCCTATTATTTGATTGATTTCACAACACCTTCACCACACCCCTAACCTTCTGAGTGCTGTATTTTTCATGTTAAAGACTGTTTTTTGAAAATTACGAGAAAGAACTGGAATCATTCAAGATAAACAAACAAACCAAAGAACAAAACAAACAGCTTTGAGATTTACTGTGCTAGTGGTAAGACATTACGAGATGACGCCAGACAGTGGCTAATTCAGAAGCTGAATAAAGGGGTGAGGCAGAGGTGAAAGGAAGGATCACTAGATTCTAAGGAAGAGGAGACTGCCTGGGCTACTGGCTGTAGGAGTGGGGGGTTCTGTGGGGTGCAGAGGTAGATGTGAGATTTTACAGTGGAAGGACATGGGGTAGAACAAGATGCCAACGGTTCGTGGCATTTTCTGGATCATAGACATCGTGATCTGATGAAAGCGGTGTGTAAATGTTTTTATATACAAACACAATCACACATTAATGGACTGGGGTGGGAGGTTTCAGTGTGTACAGGGGAGGACAGGGAACGGAGTAGCCCATGGACCCTAAATTAAAAACTGCTGCCCTGGGCTTCCCTGGTGGCTCAGCGGTTGAGAGTCTGCCTGCCGATGCAGGGGACACGGGTTCGTGCCCCGGTCTGGGAAGATCCCACATGCCGCGGAGCGGCTGGGCCCGTGAGCCATGGCCGCTGAGCCTGTGCGTCCGGAGCCTGTGCTCCGCAACGGGAGAGGCCACAACAGTGAGAGGCCCGCATATCGCAAAACAAACAAACCAAAAAAAAAAAAACAAAACTGCTGCTCTATTCTAAGAGAGAAGTGCTTTAGCGATCACTAAATCATAAACATTTATTATTATTAATAAGCTGGAGTTTAATTAGCATGTTGAAAGTAGTATTTGTGTGGGTCATTGGGAAATAATGAAAGGCAAGCAAGTCAGTGAAGGTGGGTGAGAAGTCAGGGCCAGGGCCTTCTTTGTCTACCACGGAGAGCACTGAACACAAGCAGCGAGCGACAGTTTCCTCTGTAGCCCAGTGACAAGGCTGTGTAACGACAACAGGCAACAGGAAAGGGCAGAATGAGGCAACTCCAGGAGCTCTAGAACCAGAGGGAGTGTACTGCTTTGGGGTGAGTGGATCCCCAGAAGTTCTCCTCTGAATCTCATCAGCCATCAATCCTGAACAGACTCGGTCAGGTTTTCTGGTGCTGGTCTGAGCACAGGCTGGTTAAAAAAGACTCTCTCCACCCACTGCCCAGGGATAGGTATTCAAAGGGAAGGTTAAGTCTTCCTACTGCCACCACAGCAGAATCTATCTATCATCCAGTTTCAGAGGGTTGGAAGATTTCCCCATGGCCCTCAGAACGTCCAGTCCGAGAACTGGATGACCCTAGATCTCCTTGGCGGAGAGGGGAAGGGGGGAGCCTGCATGGGGTGGAGGGCAAGGAAGTCCCACAGCTACCCAGGAGAGTGGAGGAGTTGTTTTTATGTTCGGGCTGCAAACGGATGGTACAGAATTCCACAGGAGCAAAGGCCAACAGGCTTAAACCTGGTATTTTCATATTGAAAAGGGATCCTTCACACTTAAAGTAACTATGAAAAGCATGTGCCTTATTTTAGTTTAGATAAAATTGAGTTCTGTTTTAAGATCAGGTGTGAAGCATTTACAGAACAGTAATAAGAAGGCTTATGTGCCAATTTTGTCTCATCAAGCTGTCTCTGATTTTAATAAGTGCCATACGTGTAAAATAGTCTCTGCTTAAAACTGGGTGTTTTGAAAAGTGAAAAGAGTAACATTTATGTCTGTGAGGGACCCTCATTTTTCTACAGTATTTGCTAAAGAGTCTTTCAGAAATCAAAGAAAGAAATGCAAATTATTTGGGGTTCAGCTACTAACAATAACACTCTAATTGAGAGCTACAGCTTATTAGGAAAAGCAAATCATTTTCTATGAATGTGTCAGTGTGATATTTACACTGTAAGATACGCATTAAAGCTGTTCTACAGAGCTATGCTGTCCAATATGGTAGCCACTGGTCACCAGCTTTTGAGGGCTTGAAATGTGGCTAGTCCAAATGTAGATGTGCTGTAAGTATAAAATGCACACTGGATTTCACACAGTTAATGTGGAAAAAAGAATGTAAAATATCTCAGTAATTCTTCACATTGATTACATGTTGAAATAACATTTTGGTTATACTGTGTTAAATAAAGTTATTACTAAAATTGATTTTACCTGTTTCTCTTTACTTTTCTGATGGGGCTATGAGAAAACTTTAAATTACATGTATGACTTGCAGTTGTGGACTCACATTATATTTCTGACAGCTCTGCTTTACAGTTTGAAAATCTACAGGTAAGAATGCACCTTTCCCTATTATACTCCAATTTGACTTAAAACAAATAAACAAAAAAAGGCATATTTATTAACAAAAGTTCCTTTTATGGAAAAGGAAACTTATGGATAAAGAAACTGAAAATCAGAAAAGTTTAGTGGTAGAGATGGAAATTAAACATTGGATTCCAATATCCCATACTGAGGGCCAAGTCAGTAAGTTTAAAACCAAATATTTATATGACAAGTAGTATAAAACTATACATTTCATATTATAGCATGAAAGGAATTACTAAATGATATCTACCTTTTATAGGTCAGTGAGCCTTTTGAATAAATGGTGTGTTGCACAGCGGTTATATGTAACTTCTTCAACTTGTCAGCACAGATTACTTTTAAAAACACCTAATACACATTTTCAGATTCAGTACAAGTTAATGGTTAACTCATTCCTTGATGGGTAACCATCTTTCCATCTCACACCAGAATATATTGTCTGAAGAAAACCAAAACCCGACACACTAGAGTTTATCTTGAGTGAAAATGATGCTGCAGACATCACCATTTATAGGATATACTTTTATGAGTCAAGGAAAAAAAAACTTTTGCTTGGGATTTGAAACCAAATTCTTGAAATGAGTTGAAACTGAGGCATAAAACCTGAGTGACAAATGCAGTAGATTACATAAACAGGATTTTATGTAATTTACTACATTTCGATTCATCTTAAAGCCCACAAATAAGTCAAACTAGAACAGCAAACTTTCCTTGAAAATGTTTGTCTCAATGGCATAAAAAGAGGAAGTAAAATGTAAAGACCCTTTAAAAACTCAGTTCTATTCATATATTATAACAGAGAAATGCCCTATAGCCAGTGGAAAAGTATAGCAGCAAAAACGACAACAGCTATTCTCTGCTGGTGCAAAAGGATACTTCCACGAATATAAAATCAAAGATAAACTCTATTTTGTAGCATTTATTGTGAATAGGAAATTTCCTTTTTGAATTTTATTTTGCATCCTTTTTGGGAAAACTTGCTGATGAACTCAAGGCAGATACCGAATGCCTGATCTACAAACCTTTCCCAGGAGCAACCTAGGTTACTGTTTATTTACAGCACTGTATTGGAGTTGGCTTCTACTAGCCCTCCAGAGCCGACTGATAAATTTTCAGGAATTTTGAGAACCTGTTAATATTACGTTGGTAGCTTGAAATTGGCCATGGTGGGATTATTTATACCATGAAAATTGGCAAATATGAAAAGTCACTGCCACTTCCCCCCAAACTGGTTGTTAAATATGAAACAGCACACCACTGGCAAACACTGAATCCCTTCCTAAATTACCGGGTGAAAAAAACTTTTCTTTCCTTATTTCTCTTTGACAAGCAACAGGAACATATTCTCGATCTTTGCCTGAAACCGTTCCAGAATAAGAAGTTTCAAAGATCGTCATTTGATGCGATCTAGGATGACCTGAGCCATGTCCCCAGGCCCTGCTAACACTGGGAAAACGTGTGGCGGCTGGGCATTAACTACTCTGCCTGGTTCCCTGCCATTGGGCTTCAGCAGCACCGGGTCTGAGTCAGCAAATAGGAGGAGCTCCACCACGTGGCACTGACAAGAGAGTTGTAGAAGATTTGCGGGCATTTTCTTCCTTGCTCTCCTGGATATAGTTCAAGCAGCCCCCAAAAAGGATAAAATGCTTAATGGAATTACTTTTGAAAGTTATCCGTAACAAATGAATTTTACACAGAAAAGCAAATAATTGAAACTATGTCATACATGCATTAAAGAAATCAGCTTCCAACATGAGGGCGGTATATCAAAGAGCAATTGTCCAGACAAACTGCACAGAACCAGGTACTGGACTAAATATTAAACAAGAGGGAGATGAGATGCTGCTGTCTTTACAGCACTTTTACTCAAGAAATAGGACATAAATACTCCGTAGAGAATATGAGCATCGACTTAGGGATCTCTGAAAGCAGTTATGAATTTTAGGGAGAAGTGTAAAGGAGCAAAAATAATTTAAGGGCGAATTAAGGAATATTCTTAAGACACTATACTCTTTGCCTTAACAAAGCTTTTGCCTGGGTTTCTATACGAAGGCTGGGGGTAGTGGTCGGTTCTTGGGCAGATAATAATAGCATACTGGATTTGAAGTTGAAACACCTGGATACTATTCCTGGTCCTACCTGTTGTGTGAACTTAGGCAAATGACATACCCTTTTTGTGTTTCAGATTGCTCATTAAATGAGGCTAATATGTTCCCCGGCTAAGTGTGTATAAGGATCAAGTGAGATCATGCATGGTAATACTTTGCAAATGGTAAAACACTATGTAAATACAATAGTTAATTCCACTTTGGAAAAAAAGAAGTCATTAATCTCATTTCCTACATTGAGAAAGTTATTGCCTGAGTCCACATGCATGAGTTTGGCGAATACCAGATAAAGCTAACTTAGAAATTTGCTGAAACAGTTAATAATGGCCTCAAAGAATCCTCTCAATCACTGTTTCACTACTGATTTGCAGCCTTAAAGAAATCTCTACTCCCTATTAAGATAACTTCTTTGTGTAAGAATGTTTCTTTTCCGATGCAAATATGCTACACTATGGTCTATCTAAATGCATGAAGAATATTTCAATTTACCTCTTTAATATGTGTCACCTGCTCCATCTGAATACCAATATTTTAACGATGTTTGAAGGTAGTGGTTGACTTGCTAATACAGAAAGTGGAAATATGTATGTACTGGGGGGCCAAGAAAGCCTGAAGATGATCCATAAACACACAAGGGAGCAAGAAAGGTAAAGGCACATGAGGAGCGGTAAGGCAAGGCTCTTGGGTGCAACAACTTGAAGTTTTTGGGTCTGAAGTTTTGGGATTGGATTCCTGCCATCAATAAATGATTAAAGTGTCAGCCCGAGTATCTTCAATGCCATCTCCAGTACCAACGACCCTGTGATCCCAAGGGTTTCTAAAGCTTTGAATTCCAATATTTTAATATTCTGTAGTTCTGATTCTTCTAGTAGTAACTAGGAGGAAGGAAGAAGAATGTCAGGAAGGCGAAAGAAAGAACTGCATATAATCAGAGATGACTTACTTACCTGAACATTTAAAAACTCAGTTTGAAGATGCATCAGTGTCACACTGCTGATGGGGCACTGGCTTGCTGGCAGCATGTATTGGTAATCTGAAGGAACATCCATAAAGCTTACAGAACAGATGTAAGACAGAGGGCGGGAGCATTTTAATTGTCATGAAACCCGATTTCTCCCAGTGCAAGGACCTGTAAGACTGTGCTAATCATGACAAGGGTCAGAACTTCCAGATGAGATGAGTCATCCTGCCAAAATTCCACTGAGGGCTTCTCTCCCTTTCTGCAGCAAAGACAGGAACCACTGTGTACTCCTGCACCCCAAGTCTACCTCGAATCTCCGCCACCAAATTAACCTTCAAAGACAAACCCAGTTGGACTAGTCTGTGACTAAGAAGTGGCAATCCCCTGTCAGAAGGGCAGGGAGATGTCAGCCCCCTGAGTTAGGTGCACTTGCACCAAAAGGCCAGTCCAGAGTCTGCACTGACAGAGTGAGCTAATGTTCAGTACTTGTAAGTGCTATGAATTGTACGGCTACAGAGTTATGGTCCTACAAAACAACAAACACTGAAGAAGAGTCCTGCTTTATTTCAGGAGTCTAGATTCCTGGTTTCCTCTAAGTACTTTACTGCAAAGAGGATTCAGCGTTGGCAGTTTGGTCTAGCTATGAAGAAGCCACTTCAAGGAAAGGCTGATGTCTTGTGGGGAAAAGCCAGAACTGAACTATGACAAAACAACCAATTTACATTAGTTTACAAAGTGTCTTCATGTCTCTTGTCTCATTTGGATCTTGGCATTGCCCTGGGAGAAAAGCATTATTAATTTCCCCATTTTTCAGACAAGGACAAGAAAGCTCAGGGAAGTCTAACACCACAAAGTACTAAGCAAGAAAGGCTGGACTAAATCCTATTTTCTTTCACCTAACCATGATGCAGCCCATTTTCTGATTATCCAGTGGCCGACAGCCTCTCTCACTAGGTTGGAAAGGTTGACCTGGAACAGGTCACAGGGCCTCAGAGGCAGGCGTGAGAAACGTCAAGCTGTAAAGGCGTAGCCAAATAAGAAATCACCACAGACCACCCCCCCACCCCCAAATGCTATCATCATCTGTGTTTATGCTTTAGAAATAGTTATGCAACATACTAATGTATAGTATAATCAATCAATACATTATCCTCAAGCCTTGCAATTCCCAAGCCAAGCTGATGAATGGAATGTCAAGAAAGAATATAAGCTATCATTCTATTTAGAAAATTCCTGCCTCATACAAATAATCATTTGAAGGAACCCTATGGGCCTCTGTTTTTCACCTTCCCTTTAACTTCCAGTTTATGTTAACAACGGTCATTTCTTCAGGCTCTCAAGTCTTTCGGCTAATTAGCAATGCTCAGGACACCTTCCCAACCTTGATTACTACCGCTAATTCTTGAAAATAATTAAACTTTATTTCACCAGAGTTTGAATATGTCTATTAAAAAATCCAAGGGAATTCATTTTCTCCACCAACCCTATTTAAGCCAGCTTAATGTGGCGATAACATAATCACAGTAAGTAATACATTTTCTTGTATTTAACAGAACCTGAAATTTTCCAACTCAGATTATTATTGCAATACTAACTCAGTTATGTTTTCTCTAACCAAACATATTGACTTGTTTAACTCCTGCCTCCCTTAAAAATGTTTAACTAGGTGATATTTAGGCCTTTAAAAATATTTCAAAGGAATAGACAGGAAAATAGTTTTTCAGTTCCTCAAAAAGTTAAACATAGAATTACCATATGACCTAGCAATTCCACTTCTAGGAATGTACCCAAGAGAACTGAATGCATGTGTTCACAGAAATGCTTGTACACAAATGTTCACAGCAGCATTGTTCATTAATAGCCAAAATGTGGAACAATCCAAATGTCCATCAACTGATGAATGGATAAACAAATTGTAGTATATCCATACAGTGGAATATTATGCAGCTATAAAAAAGAATGAAGTTCTGATATATGCTAGAATATAGATGAACCTTAAAAACTATATGAAGTGAAATAAACCAGACACAAAAGACCACATATTATATAATTCCATTTCTATGAAATGTCCAGAATAAGCAAATCCATAGAGACAGAAAGAAGAGTCGTTGCCAGGGGCTGAGGGGAGGGAAAAATAATTGGGAGTGACTGCTAATAGGTAGGGATTTCTTTTTAAAGTGATAGAAATATTCTGGAATTAGACAGTGGTAATAGTTCCACAACTTAGAGAATATACTAAAAACCACTAAACTGTACAATTTAAATGGTAAATTTTATGTTATGTGAATTATATCTCAATTAAAAAAATAAACTAGAGGCGCAATAACTGATTTGAACTGAATGAAGGCTAATTGTACTGTATATGTAAGGCAAATCCAAGTGATATTTTACTGTGTATGTGAATTATATCTCTGAACCTTGTAATTTTACATACAGCGATGACAGGGCAACCTCAGAAGGCTAAACTTGGGATTATATATAACCAAAGCACAGCCCACAGCAAAAGCATGACACGCTGTGTGTGTTTAGGGACACAGATGACACCCACATAAGCATACTGAGGACACATCTAGGAGCGAGCCTCCCCTTCCCTCACAGACACTTTCCTGGGCCTTGCTCACATGCTGGCAGGAAGGCTGTTATTGGCCCAGTGGTGCCCCTGCCCTTCCAGGAGCTCTCTCTGGAGTCGTTCCATAAATGGCATCAGTCTGACTGTGGGCACTGCCACAAATGGACAGAAGGGAACCGGAAAATCTTCCAGGTGTTCTCCAACCTACCAGAGGATGATTAGGGTGTTTGCAAGCCTCCTGGGAAATGGCACTGAGTTCTCAGCTTGCTCTCAGCTGTCAGGTAGACAGACCGGCATACTTCACGGGAGCTGAAGGGAGCACACCTTGTAGACTCGGAATCTGGACACACACGGAAGGAAGGGCTCCAAGGGCTTTCTGCTGGCCTGGTCAGCAGGCCACGTTTACAGGCAGCAGAAACCTGGAAAGTCTCTATTTGTAACCTGGAGTTCTAAGTACTAAGGTTGATATTTTATCCTATTCTTAAAAAGGCAGTGAGTTTTTAAAGCTACAAGTGTGCAAAGAATCCACTGCCATGTAATATCCACTTCTTAAGAGGACTACTGGGGTTGGAATAAAAAGCTTAAAGGCCACGCTCTAATTTTAAAACATTGTTCTCACTTCAAATATCTCCATTTTCCCGAGTGGTTTCAAAATTAACTTCAATCATGTTCAAATCATGACTTTTACCATTATACGTGAAAAATTTTAAGTTTTCTATCTTATTTCTCTACAGAGGATTTGGCCACAAATCTTACAATAGAACAACGGAAACAATCCTATCTCTTCCAACATGGAGTCTCTGGCAAGGCTCTCGTTAGCCCGCCGTCACAGAATATGAGCAGAATGACTCCTGGGCTTGAGATGAAACATTTTATCTCGTATGAGACGGGGAAAGTTGCTACTTCAAAGTGATCAAGAGCAAAGCAGTTTACTGAAGTGGGATTCGAGAGCTGGAAGGGGCCTAAGGGCTCACACAAATCTGAGTGCCCTCAGTTGGCCAGTTCGGGGAGCGCCGTCGCCTGGGGACGTGGTCATCTGCAGCCAGGCTCCAGATCCAACAACGCTTCCCTGAAACAGCATGCCACGACCAGATCAGCCAAAACTGCTCAAAGGTGAGCCCAAATCTGGCTCAGAGATTAAACAATCGAATCAATTCAGTTCACTTCTACCCCATTCAATAAACTGTAAATCGGGCACCTACCATGTTAAGGTGCAGGGCCAGACAAGGAAGGGTGGCAAAGGGGCCAAAGATAAGAAAAATATCACCTCTGTTTTCAAGGAACTTGGTATCTGCTCAAAGAGGTAAGACACATATGCAAGGAACTATAATGTGGAGTGTTCGAAGCCAAGCTAGGCCAGTTGGGAGAGGAGCGACTCCAGCAGGAGGTCACAGGATGGAGGGATGGCAGTGACAGAGGAATGGTCACAAATGCGAGCAGCAGAGGACAATGGGCTGAACGTGACGGCAGACTGGGTGTGGTGGTGAGGGCAATGGCCAGGATAAAGAGCCTTCTAGGTTTGCAAACTAGCAGCCTCAGAGAATGGAGAGGCTGCCTTTGTGGACTAGGTTGCAGGTAGGCAGGTGGGTGAGAAATGATAATGGGCTTTGTTATCTCACACACGTTCTGAGAACATTTTAGGTCCACTGAGGGGAACAAAATTGGGTGTTACAGCCTTTGACTATCATGAAGTCCAACAGACCACTTTCACTCCCCCCTCCCCAACTCTGCTGCCTCTCACGGCCACTTCCCCTGTTATACATGACCGCACACTCATGGACCAGTTAGGGTGTTCATGTTGTTTTCCTTTCATGAAACAAAATTAACAAAGTGACTTTCATGAGGTCACTGGGCTAGGAAGAGGTAGATAGAGCTGGCACCAGACTCCAAGGAAGGCCCACTATCTGAGTTCTGGCCCCAGGCCATTCTGTACCTCTAAAATGCTACCTCTATTGTGGATGAGTTTCAAAGATCAGTTGCAGAAATACACATTATTTTTCCAAACCCACTCATGTTAGTAAAAAATATATAAGAAAAAGCAACCTCACAGGATCATCAAACAACACTTGATAATGAATGGCAGTTTACATATTTACAGTCCCTTTCAACTTCCGTTGAGTGCTCAGAGAGAGGAAACCCATCTGACTGAGGAGGAAGACAGGTTGAAAAATGAGCAGTAACAGAGGGATGAGTAGAAATGAGACAGCAGGCTAGACAAAGACAGTGCTGTCAGCCGGAGTCCAACTTGAGCCTGATTGAAAAATATTAACAAACCCCACACCTCACATGCCTCTTATTATAAAAAGGCCCGCCCATTGGTCTTGGTGGAAAGGCTGACTGGGCTTTTAAACAGTCCACTCTCTCTGTCCTTACTATGCCCCCCGTCATTTTTTTTTTTTTTTAAAGACTGGGTGTGGGAGTGCTATTTAGACAAATCAGTGATACACAGTATTATTCTGAAAACAATGTTTGTTTGTTTGTTTTAAATGAAAGCCTCTTTATTTATTTATTTATTTTTGGCTGTGTTGGGTCTTCGATTCTGTGCGAGGGCTTTCTCTAGTTGTGGCAAGCAGGGGCCACTCTTCATCGCGGTGTGCGGGCCTCTCACTATCGCAGCCTCTCTTGTTGCAGAGCACAGGCTCCAGACGCACAGGCTCAGTAGTTGTGGCTCACGGGCCCAGTTGCTCCGCGGCATGTGGGATCTTCCCAGACCAGGGCTCGAACCCGTGCCCCCTGCATTGGCAGGCAGATTCTCAACCACTGAGCCACCAGGGAAGCCCGCCCCTCCTCATTTGTATCCACATGAACGTACAGACTCATGCCTGGAAGAGGGGCTGAGGTCAGAGACCTCTGCAGGCAAACATGATGGTGCTTATGGGCACAGAGAGGGAAAAGGGTTTTTTGAAAATGTCTCCCATACTTAGCAGCCTTTGTTCTGGGAAAAGTGAAATTTCATACAGTATCTATGGACAGAAAAAAGACTGGAAATACATGCACTGAAATGTGAACCACAATGTTAACTTGTCAGACTAGAGGTGATCTTGTCTCTGGTGCTTTTCTGTATGCTCCAAAATTTCCACCAAGAGTATTATGCATTAGCCTTATAGTCAAAGAAAAAGAGTTTCACAACAAAGTGAAATTTTAGTGTTACTCGCGCTTTCTTATATAAAAAACTGTATACTATGAACTGTATTTTGGATAGCCACTGATGTCAGCCTCACTTGTAAATTTTTCGGTTTTTCACAGGGTTTTTACCCTATGTTTCTGTCAAGTAAGTGATGATCTTCACACAAACACACTGAGAACACTGAAAGAAAAAAAAAACCCAGGGTGTTATGTCCTTTGACTATCATGGAATCCAACAGTCCACTCCCACCCCTCCCCCCCAGCCCCCGCTGTCTCCCACTGCCATTTCCCCTTTTGTTGATAGGAGAAAGAACAAGATATAGAAAACCTAATACAGGCACACAAACTCATGTGGACAGTTACCACATGAAGGTCTTACAAATGGGAGCCAGGATACCCTCAGAAAGCACAACTCTGAGGACTCAGAGCCAGACACCTACATACAGCACGAAGCTGGCTAGAAAGGGACAGCTCCCTGGGCAGGGACGGGGTGAGACAGAGAGTCATGAAAGGAAACTCAACTGCACAGAACTTGAGAGAGAGGCGGAAGTATCGACGAGACCCAGTCATCTATCTATTCAATCACTCTGCAAAGTGTACAGCTGCAGGGACCTCAACCTGGATATGTGGCTGTACAACAGTCCGCTTCAACTTTGACGTTTCCTCTCCAAATGGCTCAGATGTTCCACATCAACCTTCAGGCGCTTTGCCAGAGGTGACAGTTGTGCAACAAGCCAAACATCGTGCTGGTAGTGAAAAGATCTGTTTATCATCTCATCTGCGATCAGTTTGTCACATCACCTCTTTCTTACTTTCGACTTCTTCTAGATTTGACTCACTCGTAGTACACCCTTTTCTCCTTGCAACCTTATCTGGTTCAGAGGTGCTGCACTAATGTTTTACTGGGCTCGGTTTTTCCTACCCAAATTAAGGCAACAACGCGCACAACAACTGGTACCTGCCTTCTGAATGTGTACAATAACTCGTATTACAGCACGGGGGATGTCTCACAGCCTCGGCACTGGGAACGCTTCCACCAAAATAAGAGCAGTCACATGGTCAGGAGAAAGGCCTCCCACCTCATCTTACCAGCTCTTTCCCATGAGGTAAACAGGATCAGCTATGAAACCCGTACAAATCACTACCTTCTCAATTTATTTATAAGGCACCCTTGCACGAGGTTAGGATTAACTGTTAAATATGAGGTTTAAAAATAAACAGAAAACAAGCAAACTAGTCCTTCCTGTTGAGCTGCAAGTTTCTCTCTCCTCTCTGGCACTCCTACCCCTATTAACCCTCTTAATTACATTAAAAGGATCTGGAGCAAAGATCTTACTAGTAATTAGGGGTGACTTATGTGTGTTTTTCATTCTCTATCTGTGAACCAGGAATATAGGATTGGATCCAGACCAAGTATGAAATTCAATAGGTCCCTCCTGTCCCCAGCTTAGCATGCAAACCTTGACGTGTAAAAACTTACATTTCTACCTAGGGATATAGTTTTGATAACAAAGGAGCTTGGCAGACAAAGGATAATTTGTTAAATCTGCTAGAAGCTACTTAGCTGCTGTGGGCATGCGATCTTTACGCGTATTTGAGTTAGCACCTGTGTGGAAGAACTATTTAAATTGGAAGAAAGAAGAGAAATCCACTCCCTGTATGTCCATCAACTATTCCTCCTTAGTGTTTTTTATTTAGCCTGTGCCCTTTCTCAGTGCTCAATCTGTTTCAATGATTAACAGACGAAAGCTAAATGCTGTTCCCCGGCTGGAGGCTGTCATCTAGAAACGCCTCTGAGAAAGAAGAGGAACAAGCTGCCTTCCAGTATAGTAAGGGGCTGAGCTGTGGAATCCGGAGCCAGACTGCCTGGGTTTGAATGTCACTTCTGCCCCTTAACAGCTGGACGATCTCTGGCAAGTCACTCCATCTCCATGTGCCCAGTTTCTTCACATGGAAAGTGGGGAACAAGAACAGGAGCACTCCTGAAGGACTGCATGAGGAATACATGTGTTAATATCTGCAAGCCCCTGAGAACAGTGCCTGGCTCACCGTAAGTACTATGTCAATGCTGAACAAAAATAAATGTATGTGAAGTGCTTGGAATGGTGGCCAGTGAGCACTAGATATTACTACTCCTGTCTAATGTAAATTTTAAGCTAGAAAACAGAAGACAAAACATTCAGGGTCCTGAATACTAAAGACATTCCCTGAGGTTCTCAACTATGGCCTCCCGCTGTATTAACACAGATTCTTAAAAATCCAGACAAGTTATTTTCCATCAAGTCCCAAGCTCTTGGGGTCGGGGTGGAGGGCAGGAACAGCAGGTCCACAGAAATACCCATCTGCCCAGCCCCGTAATTAAAAACAAGTCACCGTTACAGAAAGCAGATGTGTTTTAGGTTCACCGGAGCTTTACAATACAGTACAAATTACTTTCTCCCAGTATTTCAAGCAATTATCACTTTTAAAGTCTACTGGGGGAGGGGTGTGAAAGGGAAAGTAATGGGATTTGTATCAGAACTGCTTTTCCCTTCAATTGTTTATATTCAGCAAGGGCGAGTCGCCTCCAGTGGGGAGGGGAGATGGGGAAGAAAGGCAGGTGGTAATAATGTTGGCTGAACAGTTCTCCGGGTAGAAAATTAACATCCTCCAAACAGTATGTAATTGTTAAATTTTTCTGTCTGCTTATTTTGAGTACAATAACAGGGCTCACTAAGTATTATAATCATTTCCGTATGGGACATGTTTTCACTCTCTAAAATTAACACGTTTTCGTATTTTATACTCATTTCTCTGAAGTCAGAATTTCTCACAAGCATCATACAGTATGGATATTTACTATCTGTACAATGTAATAGCTTCACTCTGCCCCTGGTGACACAGCCATTTGTCTGTTGCCTAGAAGGTTCCTAATAGGATGATTATAATTGTCTTTGAGATTGACACTTGTGTTACTGGCATTTAATTAAAAAAAAGAAAAAAAGAAAGAAAACAACCCACAAAGGGGGTTATTTTCAATAAGGAAACAGACACAACAGCATTCTTTATTTCTTCACCCTCCCAAGAATGCTTCCCTCTCCACTTCTCTCAGGAAATCATTCCAGCTAACCTATGCCGCTCCCCTCGCATGGGCACTCCATGCAGGTCTCCTGGTGTGGTGTGAAGCTGACAGATCTGGGTTCAAATCTTGACTCTGCACCGTTGGTAATCCTTGTCTAAATACACCTCTCTGTTTCCTCCATTGTAAAATGGAAATGTTAACATCCAACATCTAGTGTTAATTAAGGAAAATGTAGAGGGAATTCACAGCCCTTAGTAGCTCTTCAGTAGTACATAGCAATCCTTCATGTTATTTGAAAACTTGGATGGGTCCTACAACCCTAAGGTCTCTGAAACCTGTCCATATTGAGCATTTATTAAATTGGAAGAAAGATGGATCTTCTTTCTATATGCTGAATTTCCTAAAACTTGGGCAAATTTCCTCTAAGTTCTTCTTAAGCAGAATATAGGGCTAATCAACAACTTCCCTCCCCCTCACCCAATATTTCCATAGGATACACCAAAGAACACGGGAGTCACAAAAGGAAGAAGAAAAGATCATTCATGTTGATGATCTGAGAAGACGCCTACGAAGGTAAATGAAGGATGCCCATCTGTGAGATACACCCCTGAAGACTCAACTCTACTTTCTTTCCATTCCCATTGTTGTTTCCGAATGTAGCTAAAGCTTTGATGACTTCACAAGAGCTGTGTTTTTATCTTGATTCCCAGCACACTGGCCTATAGCTATTTTTGGAAAGCACCACCTGCTGAGTGTACCTGGGGATCCAGCTAATGAACTGCATTGTTGGCTAAGTCACCTTTCAGCAATCAGGCCATGCTATAGAGTCCCCCAAAACTCCTGCTTGAGGGGAGGACAGGAGAGAAAAACAAGAGATGGCTACAAAAAAGAGATTCTTTACTTTTTGCAGCTACCATATAAATTCCCAGCCCTGATTCTGACATTTATCTCCACCACTTAGTAAGAGGGAGAGTTAAAAAAGAATGAGCTAGAGAAAGACAAGATGAGCAAGGTCCTGGCATTATCAAAGAGTGGCCGACGGATTTAGGTTCTATGCTTAAGGTGGACTATTGGCACTATACCTTCTTTCCCATGATGGCAGTACCTAGTTCACAGGGTTGTTAAGGATTAAATGAGCTACTATTAGTCAAGTTTCTGGATCAGTTCCTGGCTCATAATAATGACATACATATATGTTTGTTAAATAGGTAAAATGTAAAAATAATTCAACATCTGCTGGACAGTAACCAAACGTGACTCATACCTAGTACAAATGGCTTAACAGGAATGTGATTAGTACACGTGCCTCATTTTAAACCCGAACCCTTTTACAGATACAGTCCTCTCAGAGAAGGCAGAATCAAGCCAAGGTCTACCTCCACATAGTAAAGTGTTATCTGTCCCCAAGACATCCCCTAGAGATCCCAGAAGTACACCGTTAGGCAAAGTCCAAAAAAGCACTGTCCATCATCGGATGAATGGATAAAGAAGATGTGGCACATATATACAATGGAATGTTACTCAGCCATAAAAAGAAATGAAACTGAGCTATTTGTAGTGAGGTGGATAGACCTAGAGTCTGTCATACAGAGTGAAGTAAGTCAGAAAGAGAAAGACAAATACCGTATACTAACACATATATATGGAATTTAAGAAATAAAAAAAATGTCATGAAGAACCTAGGGGTAAAACAGGAATAAAGACACAGACCTACTAGAGAATGGACTTGAGGATATGGGGAAGGGGAAGGGTAAGCTGTGACAAAGCGAGAGAGTGGCATGGGAAGCAGCCACATAGCACAGGGAGATCAGCTTGGTGCTTTGTGACCACCTAGAGGGGTGGGAGGGTGGGAGGGAGGGAGACGCAAGAGGGAAGAGATATGGGAACATATGTATATGTATAACTGATTCACTTTGTTATAAAGCAGAAACTAACACACCATTGTAAAGCAATTATACTCCAATAAAGATGTAAAAAAAAAAAAAAAAGCACTGTCAGAAACTGCCCTGGTGGAGTGGAAACACCACTAGAAGAGGCAGGGGCCCAGGAATGGAAGCCGGGCGCTGCCATGAGTCCACAAGCTGTAAACTGGAGACTGCTCCGCAAAGGCGAGATGTTACCAAAGTGAAAAACATGCCAAGTGTTTAATTAACAATGCTGATGGAAACCATTCTCTTTAAGGTCATACATGATCAAAGTGAGGAAGAAATACAGTAAGCCAGTAAATTCACCAACCCCTAAGTTTTAATTTGGAAATCAGAGAGCACGCATGGGACAGAAACTTTCTGATGGAAGACAGAAAGCAGGCAGGTGGGAGGGGTCCACCCCGCCCCTGAGCGTAACGGGGGACCTGGGGAGCGCCAACTGAGCGACTGTCCCTTGACAAGTCCTGAAACTAACCTGCACACAAAGAGACAGAATTGTTGTGGGTGTGGAAGGGGAAGTGGGGACCGAAGTCAGGGAGCACCCACCCTGCCACAAGCCTACCGCCTGTACATTCAGGCTCACCTAAAACATCCTGTTTTTGCCGCAGATCACAAGCACCTCATGCTGTCAAAATACCAAAACAAAAAAGACACATCTACAAACCTGCTCTTCGAAGAATTCAACAAGATTCCCCTGGCACTCCTGAAAATGCGAGGAAGGGCGGATGCACAACAGCAAGCGCAGGGTGGGGAGGCTGGGGCCCTGAACACACAGCAGGAATGTGCACCGAGCCAGGAGGGGGATGTAGGGAGGAGGAAGCAGCAAGTGGCTACTTCTCCCCTTGGGCCACCCGTTGTCACTACTACTCAGAATGAGCATTTTGAAGAAAAGACAAGGCAGATTCAAGTTGAAAGTTGGTTTGTTCTACTTTCAGCTGTAAAAGGTTTAGCTCTGGACACAAAGCACATTTAAAAACCACTGTGTGAAGACAAAGAATAAAAGAAAGGCAACAGAAGAGTCCCAAGCAATCTGGGCTTCCTTCTATTTTTGTCTTAAAAGGCAAGTATGTTAGGGAAACTTCAGGTTTTAAATACTCAAAACTTCTTAACCTATTTTATTAAAAGTTTTCAAAAATCCATTTTTTCATTGTAGAAATTCAGCATATTCAAGCCAACAGTTGCAAGTATTCAAACTTGCCCAGAGTATTTAGCATTCAAACAAAACAAGAAACATAAAGAAAAACTGTCCTTCAGAGATATTCTTTCTCCTTTAGAGTTAACTTATTTGGTAAAAGAACCAACCTTAAAAATATTTTCAGAGTCGAGTAAAGGAATGTATAAGGACGAGCAGGGAGGAGGACCAAGCTTGCCTAAATGACAGACACAAAAAAAGCCATAGGGGTGGGATAGGGAGGGTGGGAGGGAGGGAGACGCAAGAGGGAAGGGATATGGGAACATATGTATATGTATAGCTGATTCACTTTGTTATAAAGCAGAAACTAACACACCATTGTAAAGCAATTATACTCCAATAAAGATGTAAAAAAAAAAAGCCATACAAACAGTGGTATCACCATCGTCATCATTGTTGTTGTCGATAGAGCAGCATAATTAAGAAATATAAACTGGGCCGTTCCAGAAAATGGTTTTTGCAGAAAGCAAGTTTTCATCATCCCTACCATTCCAAAGGTCCTGTGTTAAAGGGGAAAGGTTAAAATGAGGAAAACACCAAAAGCACAGAGGTGAAAAGGTACACAGGGGAAATAGCTCAAATTAATATGAAAACAAGTGTTCTCTAGGAAATGTGGAGACAATTTTGGTGCATATGAGCAGACAAACTCCATGAGCTGAAGATACGAGATTATGCTGTTTAGGGAGAGACACTGAATAGGAATGAGCAGCTGCTACAGGGCAAGGAAAACACCCTGTGCCCTGGAAAAGGGTTTACAGAGGGCAGTTAGGACCACTGTCAGAGGCACATGTCATACGTGACACATGATTTGTCCTTATCAGTGGAAGTGTCAGCTTCCTCTGTGAACACTGCCCCTCAGCGGCACAGGACTGTGTTACCCCAGGCAGCAGCCCTGGGCATGGTGACGGCGGGGGCTGCCTGCCTGGGGAGAAAGGGATGTGGGAGAATGGCATTTGAACTGGGTTCCCTCTGGCCTGCTACGGACAACCTACGCCCAAGAGGCTGCATTTAAAGCAACTGATTTATTATCCACTTTAGATTATAAGCCGTCAACTAAAGGTCCCCTTCCCTTTATATATACACTGGTATGACTGATATATTCTCCTCTGTTGAAGACAGAAAATTTTCTCCTGGCCGTGAAAATACCCAGCTTTATATATTGAAAATGAGCTGTCCAAATAAATCAGACCAACAGGCACAGCTTAACATATGAGGCAACCTGAGGGTGAGAACGGGAGTAAGTAGAAACCTTACAAAGACCTGATGAAGCGAAGTTAGATGTAATTTGGTATAATGCTGGGAAGCTGCCTCCTCTCTCAGTGGCTATGGCGAGCCCAAGTCATTCCTCTGCTTTATAACCTTGAGAAAATTTCTACTTAAATGTTATTTTAAAGTGGTTCACTTTCAGAGATAATGGTCCATCCAGAAACAATTTTGCTAATAACCCCAAAATTGCTAACTCCGAGCTCTCCATCAAAAATAAATTAGTAACTGATGGCAGTAAGAAAACTGCCATCAAAACAATAGGACACAGCTGAGGTACTTATCAGACCTGACGAGGTTAAAGGAAGGAAAACGGTATTGCCGCTGTTGCAGAAATCTACAATAAGACTCCAACCTCTTTCTGCTTCTGGAATATACTAGAAAAAAACAATATGTAACAGAAAATGTTGAAAGACTGCACCGAAACTTTTTCAAAGAATCAGAGCAGTGAGAGACCTTGAAATTCATTTAATCCTGTCCTTGAATTTTTCCAATGAGGAAACTGAGGCCCAGAGAGGTTAAGAGGTCTGCCTGTAACACACACAGTGATGGCTTAGGTACACCTGTGGTTTGAAGCCCTCAGGCCAGAGGTATCCTTTCTCGTTACCTTGCTTTCCCTCCCTCTATGAGAAGCAGTTATGGAAGAGTTATTTTTATAGGGAGAATTGAAGCCACTGACTATGACAGAAGGAAAAGGAATGGTGGTTTTAATTTTGAGTGAAGCTATCGACTCACTGATATGCTCACACCCAGGTAAGATTTTTGAGCCTCAGGTAAAATAAATAGTAGGCCTTGGTAGCCGAGGCTGCTGTGTGGATTAGGACTGGGGTCCAAACAGTGACGAGATCGGAGGACCACAGGCTGGACTCGGCTAACAGGACAGAGAATCAACAGGTTAAGAGAAAGGGTCCAAGCAGCCCTTTGCATCCACTTGTAACTGCATTTGGCCACGGCACCCCAGTTCACCTTGCCATGGCTACACGTACAAAATCCACCTTGGAAATAGCTTGCCAGGAGCGCTGTCAGAGCTCAAGGCAACCCAGGACAGTGTGGTTGAAGCGCGGGCTCTGGGTCTGGGTCTCGGTTCTCCTGCTCATGTCTGTGCGAGCCTGGCTGCGTTAACCTCCCTGTGCCCTGGTTTCCCATAAGGTACAGATAACAGGCTCTCCTCCGCAAAGTTAACAGATCCAGAGCACTGAGAACAGTGCTGAGCATGCGATGTGCACAAGTCGTTTGGGACTGGCTCCTTCTACGGCTTCAAGGCCACAAGCCTCCCAGGCTGACGACACGTCGCTTCCAGGCACTGCGGCACACAATTCACACTCACACATCCTCTTTTCTCTGAAAGGTTAACCTTTTTGTCTGAAAGACAATTTGGTTTCTTTCTTTAAAAAAAAAAAAAAAAATCAGCTTTTGTTTTTCCTTACTAGAATTCTCAACTCATGTAAAACATTTAGAAAATCCAAATAACAGTTAACAAAAACTACCTGATATTGCCACCCAGAAAAAACACTTCAACACAGAGATAAACTTCTTTCCAATCCTTTTTCTCTATTAGTTTCACACACATACATTAACTTAAAAAAAAGAACTGTGATGTTGTTTTGTAATCTGGTTTTTTACTGAATACATTGTGAATTTAGTTTCACACACATACATTAATTTAAAAAACAGAACTGTGATGTTGTTTTGTAATCTGGTTTTTTACTGAATACATTGTGAATATATCCCCTTATTGATTATGTTTTATGACACCATGTTTTAATGGTGGCACTATTTGTGCCATAATTTACCACTTTTAACATCTTCCACAAGACTTGACCTCTACCATCCTAGTCTCACCTTTTGTATATCCCAAAAGAAAACAGAAACATAACAATGAAAGCCTTTCGATGGTGACCTCTGTACAAGAATTCTCCCTTTTGTTTCTCCCCAGCTCAGTTGAGCCCTGGTGCTCAGAAAGTGGCTTCCAGAAAAGCTTCTCCATGTAGAGGCTGGAGCTTCTGAATTACTAGACTAGGGAAGGGCAGCTATTACAGCCAGCTGAGTGTCACAGTGCCAGGAATGCCTGACCTTTCCCAGGGCTTTGATCTAGCAACCTCCTGCTGGGAGCTAACTGGCCAGGGCTGCTGGGGGGAGGGAAGTAAGATGGGGGAGGGGAGAGTGAAGGACCCTCCACTGGGCAGCGAGCCAACCTCCTGAACCAGACTCAAATGTCCAGCTGGAAGAACTACTTAGAGCTCACCTACCAACCCCACATTTTAGAGATAAGAGAACCAAGGCTCTGGAAGATAACAGGACTTAATTAGTACTTGAGAAATACAGCTTAATATTAGCAAGGGTAACAGCCACAATTACTATTACTACTATTTGGAGCATTTACTTTGTACCAAGTACCGTGCTAAACAAATGTTTAATCCCAATGACAATCCTGTGAGATTGTATAATTATCCCCATTTTAGGAGGGGGGAGTGATGAGTCTTGGAAAGATGAAATGAGTTCCCTAAGATCTCACAGCGGGTACACAGTAGAGGTAGGAGTCAAATCCAGATCTGACACCACAGTACGGGCTCCCTCCAAGCACACTGTAAGAGTGATTATTTTTATTTCCATTGCATTGTTTTTTTAAAACATGAGCTTATTAGTACTCACTGTTAATTTAGAAGTTGGCAAAGAATCCATGCTTTCATCTCTCTAGTCATCTTTTTACAAATCCATCTTTCTGCATTTGCTAAACAGTGACATAAAAATATTCAACAGGGCTTCCCTGGTGGCGCAGTGGTTGAGAGTCCCCCTGCCGATGCAGAGGACACGGGTTCATGCCCCGGTCCGGGAGGATCCCACATGCCATGGAGCGGCTGGGCCCGTGAGCCATGGCTGCTGAGCCTGCGCTTCCGGAGCCTGTGCTCCGTAGCGGGAGAGGCCACAACAGTGAGAGGCCCGCGTACCGCAAAAAAAAAAAAAAATTCAGCAGATCAATTTGCTGGCAGTCAACCTCCATATATTTCATATGATGGTTCTGGTAACAGCTTGACTGTAAAGTTTAGGCTAAATGTGAACTACCAGCTGCAATGATATAGCTGAACTAGCAAAGAGGGTGACAGACTTGATAAAACACTTTGTCTCCAATGAATGACAAATACAAAGACATTTCTTCTAAATTTCTCCTAGGCCACTTCAGGTTTGGAAAGGCCTCAGGCCAGGGACTGTCCCAAGTACATAATTACCATGCTTCTCTTAGATGATTATCAGGTAGAAGACAAAGATTTCAAATAGTCTGTTTACTTAGTTTTTTAAAGGCAGAGTCTCTTCTCAGAACGACTCATGTGAGCAATTTAAACAAACAGCTGTGGCAGGAGATGGACAGCCACTGCCACCTGGTTTAGTGGGTAAATGTGCTGAATCTGTGTGCGTTAATTTGATCAATCTTGACTCATTTTCTTTAATGAGACTATAACACAACATCCACCCAACCTGTTTTCTGGATTTTGTTTTGCATACATTTGTTGTTATGGTCAAATCTGTTCTTGAGCTTCTTGTTGGTTGAAGCAAAAACTTTACAACTATTTTTTTTCCAAACACGTATTTTTGGTGTGCGTATATGACAGCTATGCTCCCTTGTGAGGGAGCTATACTTCACCACATGTGGTCTGTGATCAAATAGATTCAAATAACTTACACAAAAGAAAGAAACATAAAAATAAAATTTAAAAAGGAGGATTTTATTCAATTTCTTTGCCTTCTCATTAGATCAGCTATGTAGACTACAGATGCAAATTCTGCAGGAAGGTGGGCTTCTCAGTCTTGATATTTTTTTCATTTTCTAGAATATCATATGGATACATGGGAAGATGATTTTTCTTTCTCACTCTCATCTTTCTTAACTGTGCTTGTGGAATTCTGAGGTCTAAAGGCCAAGAGGAAAGGTTGTGATCACAGCCCTGTCTGTAGAGGTGAAGGCCAACTCCCACATTTAGGATGAAAGCTCAAACACCAGGTTACCAAAAACCATGTGCTGAGGAAAACAGCAAGTCTTTGGGTTCTGAATCATTTGTTTTTGTTTTCTGTTAAATGAGGACATCTTTTTTACTTTCATTTAGAAAAGATCATTTCTATTCTTGATCTTTGAGTGAACACACTGAAATTTTATTTTAAGTAAGAAAGGACATGATAGATTCTCATAAATTTTCACTCAAGAAATTTCTGAGCCTACTTTAAATACATAATAGGCTTCAGATTTATGGGGTTCAAAATGTCATTTAATAATATTACAGTCATGTAAAAAATGACAGTGAGAATTACCCACACTTAAAAAATGCAAAAAAAAAAAATAGCTCAAAACACTCAATAAAATGTCTTAGGTCTTGCCAATATGGCCTATTTGGGATTATTTTGAATGGTGTGGTTTATCACCAACAGCCTTTATTACAAAAAACAAACAAACAAAAAAACCCTTGTATGTATCTGTGCATTTGGCAGCCTACAATCTTTCCCATGAAAAAGCTTAAAAGTCTGACTCACTAAACTAGTAGTTCTCAAACTTTTTGGTTTTAGGAGCCCTTTACTCGTAAAAATTATTGAGGACCACAAACAGCTTTTGTTTATGTGGATTATATCTACCAATATTTACCACACAGAAATTAAAACTGAGAACATTTAAAAGTATTTACTTATTTATTTATTAAACACAATAGTAATAAATTCATTACATGTGACTATAAATGACATTTTTATGGAAAATAAGTGGTACTGTTTTACATTTTTGAAAACCCCTTTAACATCTGGCTTAATAGAAAACAGCTGCATTTTCATATCTGCTTCAGCACAAAATCTGTGGTGATATGTTGTTTTGGTTAAAATATATGTAGAAAATCTGGCCTCACACAGATATGTAGTTGGAAAAGAGAATTATTCTAATAGCCTTTTTAGATAATTTTGTATATTCTCCTTATACATGCAGTATAATGGAGATATTATACTACATTGGACAAATGATGGTTTCTTAAAGGTTAGGTGCAAAATGAAATTTGAAACCATACCAGTGTACTTTTTCTACCCTGTCACATCAAAATCCATTAGTCTACATTGAATGGATCTTTCATCCATGTATGATTTTGTAATAAGTACTGATCATTTTGAATATGTTGGTTTCCTGAGTTATTGCAGATCTTCCAAATATTGACACATTTCATTATACAATATGAAAATCACATTTGTCAATACCCCCAATGAGCTTATTAGAAGAGTCTTTAAGGATTCAGCCTTCAAGCTTATGGAGAGGGATACAAGACTTCCAAAATTCTAATTTTTGCTTGAAAGTCTGAATTTTATCATTGGTAACAAATATAATTGTTTTCCTTGAAGTGACAGGCTTAGTTCTCATAAAAGGTCTACCACAGGGGTCCCCAGCCTGCGGGCCATGAACCGGTACCGGTCCATGGCCTGTTAGGAACCAGAGCCGCACAGAAGGAGGAAGCAGCAGGCAAGCGTGGGAAGCTTCATCTGGCACTCCCCATCACTCCCCCTCGCTCGCATTACTGCCTGAACCATCCCCACCTCCTCCCCACCAGTCCGTGGAAAACTGTCTTCCACGAAACTGGTCCCTGGTGCCAAAAAGGTTGGGGACTGCTGGTCTACCAAATAGCCAAGTCTAAATAGCCATATTTAATCATCATTCTGTAAAGTAAAAACTCAATCACACAGGTGTTTTCTTGAGACAGCCACGGCACTTCACTACACACCAAAAGTACCTTCTTATGTGTACTTCTCATTCATCACCAGAATATATTAAAAAAAAAAAGACTCAAAGGGTTTAGGTTTAATAAAATAACTTTTACTGTTTTATCAAAGGGCACCAGCATTTTTTAATTGAATTCATTATAGGAAAGAATATAATCACTATTAATAGAGTTGGTGCTACTGCCTTGATCTGTGCTGTTGCCACCAGTTTTACTCATTGTTACTTTCATACTACTAGTGCAAATATTAATACAGTGAAACAGCAAAAAGAAAATAAAGAAAGAAAAAAAAAGGACAATATTATAATGTTATCATGAAAAGTTTTGATCTCATGGACCCCCTCAAAAGTGTCTCAGGGACCCAGGGGTTCAGAGACTACACTTTGAGAACCTATCTAACTAAACCAAACCTGCTGATACTGATCCACTCAACTAAGGAAGTTGGTTTTATTTTTGCTCTGAGCAAAGAATAGAGATACCAAAGCACAAGCCAAGCATGCCCTCGTATTTTGAGTACTACAGCATAACCACTTTCCTTTTCTTACCCTCTGGACCAGATGTTCCCAATAACTTGGACAACATTTTCTGGCCAAGACTTTGAAAGACTGATTTCTCAGTCATGAGTGACTGCTAGCAGCAAAGGAGGATAGTCCCTGGCCTGCACTGTGCTGCAATCACCCCTCATGCCTCAATCATTCTCTTTGATTCATCACATATTCACCATACCTTTAATCTTTCCTGTTTTGCTCTTATGAGATTTTAAAGCTATAAATTTCCCTCTAAGTATCACTTTGGCTGCATACCACTGGTTTGATATGCCAACTTTTAATTACCATTCAGTCCTAAATATTTTCTTTGACCTTTGAGGCATTTAGAAGAGTTCTCCTTATTAATAAAAAAAAGTTTTTCTGGTTTTCTTCTAAATTAATAGCTTTATGATAAGAGAATACAGTTGTATAATAACTAATCCTTTGAAGTTTGGTAACACTTGATTCCTGGCCTAATATTTTATATCCCAAAGCAGCTGGATACAGCAATCCACATAATCCATTTGAACAAGCTGTGTTGTTCAAATATTTTATAGCTTAATTATTTTGAGGAGGAGGAACAACATCTGGTGATTTATCAATTATTGAGATATGCTGAAATCCCTTATTGGAATGTAGATTTGTCCATATTTCCTTATGTTTCTGTCAATTTTTCCTTTATAGATTTTGAAGTTGTATTATTATAAGCATGACAGTTTAGCATTTTATTTTCCTTTGTCTGATAGTATCATAGTTCTATCAGTTTATTCTGGGTTGGTCTTTGCATGTAATACCTTTTACCTTAACTTTCATAATTTTCCTTTTTTGTTTGGTCTCTCCATATGAATTCTGGAAAATTTCTTCAGATCTCTCTTCCATTTCATTAATTCTCCCTTCAGCTAAGTCCAATCTGCTCTTAAACCCATCCATTTTAGTTTTTAGCTTTAAACACTCAATTTTTTCCTTTCTAAAAATTCTGTTTCTTTCTTAAAATTGTATCATCATATTTCTATAGTCTCTTGATCTTTACCTATATTTTTCAATTCCCTTTTCTATTTCTTAAGCATATTAAACTAAGTGTATAATAATTCTACTTTCTAAAGCTGTACTGTCCCATACAGTAGTCACAAGCATATGGCTATATGGCTACCTAAATTAAAAATTCAGTTTCTCAGTTGTACTAGTTAAGTGCTCAAGAGCCACATATATTATGACTACCATATTAGATAATACATATGACAACACTGATTTAAAGACTCTGGTGTTTGACTCAACTGAATCTGTTGAGTATGGGGCCATGTTTTCTTGTGTGCTGTGACTTTCTTTCTTTCTTTTTTTCTTTACTCTAAGTGCCTATTTCTTATAAGTTTATCTATGGAAATTCTTTGAGACCTATTTTAAAGGTAGGACTTCCAGAGGGAACTTGTCTCTGCTTCTGCTATGTGCTGAGAAACATTACCAAACTAGGATTCCTTTAAAGAAAATTCTGTTTGAGGTCTTTAGTCCACCTAGGTAATGGGAACTTGGGTTGCAAACCTCAGTGAAAGCCAGCTGTGTTTACAATTCTCATGAGAGTATTTTTCCAACCTTCTAGTCAGTGCCAGTATTTGAGACAAGAAATTTTCCTTGCATTTTCCTGGGAAGGTGGGTTTATTGCTAGTTCACCTTTATACTGACGATACAGCTTTTGGCATCCAGCTTTCTGCTGGGATTGGTGTTTTTCTTTTATTAGACTCTATCTACTTTTTTTCCTGTGTACTCTGCAAGATGTAAACTGAAGCTTGATTCACTACACTCAACAAAATCCAGCTTCTGTGGGCCATTTACATCACTGGGTTCCTACTTTTACTTGTTGATTGGCCTCTGAGTACCCCTTACTTTCTAGTTAGCTGACAGATGCATTCAAAATGTATATTTTGACAGTAAGTTTTTTATATATTGGGTATGTGTATGCATGTTTGTGTATGCATCATTAATGTGCATATATCTGTGCATATATGAGTGTGTGTGTAAGTAAAATAGATCTCCATAATTTTGGCTCATTTCAGCAGAAGGGTTGGTGAGAGTATCTCATTTACCATGATGCCAGAATTAGAAGACCACATCAATTTTCAAGATGCGTGTTGCCAATTTTAAATCTAAAGTTAATAATCAAAGCTACTACTTAGGCAGTATTTTGACTTATCACCTATCAAACATGGTATTTTAGAAACTCTCAAAACAAATAACCCTATAATCTAAAAATTATTCTTTCAGAGGTTAAACAACCTGTCCCTGGTCTCACAGTAAAAGGCAAAGGCAGATTTAAATCCAGATCTGTCCAACATCAAAAACTTTTCTCTTGCAAAATGGTATGGTATTATCAATCTAATTTACATGAAATAACTAAGGTTCTGGTCTACAACGTACGTGTTAGGTGAAACCCGAGGGGACGTGTTTTTCAGTTTTCAGAATTTTCATATGTATGTAAAGTAATACAGGATGTAGACTGTATAATATGTAATACCCCCAGCAGAGTCAGGGGCAGCACTCCTTAATCAGTTAGATGAACATTCCTTCAGCAAAATTCAACAAGAGTCACACTAAGTGGGTTAGATATAGGCTATAAAAAGTCTCACATCAATTTTGGTCAGCTCTGGTGACCAATTAACTTATGAAAACACTTTCAGATTTCTGAGTGTTTTTGGATTTCCACACTCTTTTATCTGCAAACAATCTGTCCTAAGTTCATCTTGGACCTAGGATTAAAGCTTAGCTTTTCTAACATTTCCTTCTAGGTATCACCAGAATTGTTTCATATATTTTAATGTAGCAATATTGGTACCAAGCTGCGGGAGAAACATTATTTTTGACTCATTAAATCTGAAATGAATTCTCTGCTGAAAGGCTAATCATACAGAATTTATCTCCTTCCAACTTAGAATTTTAACTTACCAACATCTTTTCCCATTATAGACTAGCAATTATTTTTCTCTGGACTAATGCACTGAGCTTGCTAGTATTCATTGCACTTACTAATTCAATATAATTCAGTCATTATTATATCAATATTACTTACAGTGGTAGGATTCTAGCTCTTTTAAATATATCCCACTATCGGTTTTTAAATTTCCCACTGCTACAGATAAAATGTCTAGTGTTTTAGAATTTACTTGAGGCACTAGTGAAAATCTGTGAAAGTCCAACAGATATGTATATATTATTGATAGCTTATATGTTATTAGTGGGATTTTGCAACTCTGAAGTCTCCCAGAAGAATCATTTGTTTGCTGCATAACACTACCTTAGAATCTTTTTTTAAATACATTTTTAAAGCACGTGAGTTTGAAAGACACTTCAGTAATTAGACTTTGGAAACAGCTAACCCTCAACAGATGGTTTAAGTACAGTAGTGTGAATGTACAGACTTACCACCAGAGAAGAGAGGTCAAGGCTTGCCTGAGACTTCAATTCAATGTAATCCATAAATGCTGATTAAATCCACTATTATACTCGTACGAGGTAATCTTAAATGTATTATGTTGTATTATTTAGAACTCTTAAGTTCAAAAAGTTACTAATCGTAACAGTGTGAACACTAATCATATCTTTTACCACCAAAACCCACAAAACTACCCAAAATCTCCAGTTCTTAATATTTAAGTTCTTAGATGGACATGAGACAACTTTACTGGAGTGGGGTAGTTTCTTGTTGTTTGTTTCTGGAAATGGTCCTATTCCAGAGTCCCGTGCTCTTAATTATGTTCTGAAATGCTCTTTTTCTACTAAGGACTTAAAGCTCCAATTGTAAGTCCCTTAAATTGTAAAAACTTTCACATACACATGCATAAAAAAGCCAATTCTAGATTTCTGATCATAATGAAAACAGATATGGATATTTTTAGTACATGTTCAGTTTTTTTAGTCAATTATATCAACTTTCCCAATCAAATTTTTTCATCTAATCAGGACTTAAACTGATTAGTTTGAATGTGACCTTTTTGTGTCTTTTGATATAGGTGTGATAGGAACAAAAGAAAAATGGGTAAAAGAATCAGTCAGGATAAATGACAATTGGAATAATTAATCAAGACTGTAATTTAATAGTTTCTCAACATATTCATCTCCTTATTTTTTATCCTTAGAAAAAAAAATGAAGTGGAAAGTTCCATTCATTTACTTCATCATTCGTTGATTTGTGTATATGTGGCTCTATTTTAGGGGCTAATCATATAAAGGTGGTCCCTGTCCTGAAGAATCTGTGCACAGTCTAGTGAGAGGAATGGGATGTAAATGAATAACCTTCAATACAATGTGGAAAATGCTGTAAGTGAGGCATGAATAAAAAACATATTCTACAGGAGTGATTAAGGCCAACTAGGGTTCAAGAAGAGCTTCTGAGGAGAGGTGACATGTGAGCCAGTAGGAGTCTTCCCTGAGGAGGGAGCACTCAGGCAGAAAGAAGAGCATGCTGACACCTGGGAGAGGCCCGAGATGGCACCTGGGATTTCCCATCTGACGAGTCAGTTCTTTGGATTATTCTTCAGGAGGACTCCTAAGGTTGTTTCAGAGCCCTCCAAATTTGGGGGACTAGTAAAGGAATGAAAGACATCTAAAAGTTACTTATTTCATTTATGAAGTGTGTACCTAAGGAAATGCTGAGGACGTGATGACTGCTATATAAATCGCTGAAGCCGAATCTCGTGACCCTCCAGAGAGAGGCTGAAGAGAGCTGGAGGGAGTGGGGGCAGAAAGAAGAAAGCACAGGGGTTCACTGACGTAAATACTTATTTACGATTACCGCTGTGTTGTCATCAATTTTATGTTCTCTCTTTTCTCCATGCATTTGAAAACCATCCATCATCAAACTACCTCAGGGACTCCAGGCAGTCTCCTGAACTTGTCTACAGTACATCTCACTTACAGAGCAGGTACTGTAGCTGCTTCTCACTTATTTAAGCAGAAAATGTAGCATTCTTGCCACTGTGAGGAATCAGAGATTTTAGGAATGTAAATACATAGTGGGAAAAAGGAAGTCACAGAGAACTTATGGATGTAGGGAGTATAACATGTCAAGATAGTAAAGGCTGAACTGTGGGAAACAGGAATTTAAGGTCTCAAATTGTTTGGGGCCAAAGAGAATGAGATCAAGGGCTGGGTCTCTGTCCTTGCGTCCTCTTTTATGGGGCTTTTGACCATGGCCCTGAATCTTCTCTGTAGGGTCTGGTGCTGGACATTTCAATCCCACAAGTCCTATTTCTTTATCTTTCCAGCCATTGGAGGTTTGCTAATGCAACACATGCAGAGTATATTTCTGTAATATATGATTTGCTGGGTAAAAAACAGCAAATGAATTATGTACGGTTCTTAAGAGAGAGTAGTACTCTCAAAAAGAAATATACATGCAAACCCCAGTATAAAAGTGACAATATTCACCTGTTGTGGAGTTCCCACAAAAGGACCTCTTACTAATGGAGGGAGTCTAGCAGTCAGGACCTTCACAAGGACCTTCAGTCTTGCCCTCCAAAGACAAGTTAGCCATTCAAGAAAAACAACAAAAAAGATGAATAAAACTGCAACAAGAGCTCCTAAACATCAATGTTTACAACATAAGCAAAATTATTTAGCTGTCATTAAAAAAACCTGTATCCGTAAAAGCTTGACAAGAAATCAGTCACTGGTAGAAAAGCAAGGTGGGATTAAAATCTCAAGAAAAAAAAAAAGACGATGTATTTTTCTTTAAGTATAAATTGATTACTGAAAGTAAGGAGTTAGGGCTTTTTTTTTGCCCTTTGGAAAGACATTACTTATTTTATTTTTTAAAATTGAAGTATGATTTACAATATTGTGTTAGTTTCAGGTGTACAGCATAAAGAATCAGTTTTTTTGCAGATTATATTCCATTATGGGTTATTACAAGATATTGTGTGTAATTCTCTGTGCTATATAGTAAATCCTTATTGCTTATCTATTTTATGTAGTTTGTATTTGTTAATTCCATATTCCTAATTCGTCCCCTTTAGTAACCACAAATTTGTTTTCTAAGGATATATCTTATTTTAAAGTTGACTTTAAACTGTTCTTTTCTAAATTGTGAAATATATTCATTTTAACTAGAAAATAAATATATAGTTAAGATACAGCACCCATTCTTATTGAAAGGATATAAATATCTAAACAGATAAGATTACAAAAATGCCAAAAATACATATGTATATGGGAAAGGACTAGAAAATAGAAAAGATCATGAATAATAAAAAGAGGTATTTATTAGGGTAGTAAGGCTGTGTATGGATTAGCTCATTTGATTTCCTTTGTTGTTGCCTTAAGACAGATTAAAACTAAGAGGAAAAGAACTCCTAAAAATGCCTATTATAAATGGATGTTTGTAGCAATCAAATAAATATCACAGATAAAATAAATGAACACTTCCCACACTGTTAAATCATAGGCACCACTTTCACTTCAGAAAAGAAGGCCAGGTAAAATCCCAGAGAGCGTCCACTGGGCACCATCTTCACCACGCCCTGTACCCCACCCCCCATGCTGAATCAGGACATCTCTTCTGTTTTTGTTCTTTCTCTGATTCCTGACAGAACCAAACCTGCTGCTCCCAAGGGAAGAAGAAAGAACTCAGAAAATCAAGTTTCTCTGAACATCTTGCAGGATTTGTGCCACTTCACAGTCTTTCTGATTATATGGAACTCTGGTCAGTTCCAACCAGCTCACTAGAGAGAGACAGAAAAACACAAACCCCTTCCATTCCCAAGAACCAGTGGTCAATTAGAATGCTCCCTTTGCCTCTAGCATTACAAGAGCACTAGAATTCCAAAGAAAATTATAATTTTGGAGGAAAAAATATCTCTGAATCATAGATCCTCTAAGCTTCAAGTCATAATTTTTTTTTTTTTTTTTTTTTTGGTAAGGAGTAAGTTAGAAGCTCAAACCATGTATAGATTGCAGGAATTTTGAATGCTTGTTCTCAAAAACATGGTCATTCATGAATAATGGAGAGGGAGAAGGAGAGAGAACAATCCAAGTAAAATAACACTTTTCAGATTCTGAGAAAATCCCAGATACAGAACAAAAATCCTGCCCTGGGTATTCCACTTAAAAATATATCTGGAATCGAAAAAAAAAAAAAAAAAGTTCTGAAGAATCAGGGGCAGGACAGGAATAAAGACGCAGACGTAGAGAATGGACTTGAGGACGGGGGAGGGGGAAGGGTAAGCTGGGACAAAGTGAGAGAGTTGGCATGGACATATATACACTACCAAACGTAAAACAGATAGCTAGTGGAAAGCAGCTGCATAGCACAGGGAGATCAGCACAGTGCTTTGTGACCACCTAGAGGGGTGGGATCAGGAGGGTGGGAGGGAGATGCAAGAGGGAGGGGATATGGGGATATACGTATGCATATAGCTGATTCACTCTGCTATACAGCAGCAACTAACACAACACTGTAAAGCAATTATACTCCAATAAAGATGTTAAAAAACAAACAACAAAACTATCTTGCGTTGTTCTCCTCATTCTTCATAAGTCTATCCAACAACAAAATGTTCCCAGTTAATTCAGGTCATATCTTGGCATTCATATTGTTTAATAAAGTTAGAAATATACTTAGTTTATCTTATGTTAGTTATAGCTAGTTGCAAATCCTAGGTACAAGAACGTGATATCAATTTTGGGTACTTACTAGGGTATAACCCTAGGAAGCACACTGTATATTCTTTGAACAATTTTCTTAGCCTGTCTGAAATACCAGTAATAAATGGTATCAACTTAGGAGAGAAACACTGTCCTCTTAAACCATGTTATGGGTAGCAGCGCCATTCACAGAGTGAATAGTCATTGAGGCAGTTGGTAGTGATTCCATTCTTCATTTCTTTTTTCCATAACATCATCAGTCCCAAGATCACTTTTAAAAAGTACTTGATTCACTTCCCTTTGAGTTTCAGCATGAGTTAAAATAGTCCTTCAAATCTCTCCCTTCATACAAGAACTTTTAGAGCAGCAGCTGGAATTTAGGTTAAAAAAAAAGAGGAATGACAGCCTCTAACACAGGTGATCAGAACCGATTATTAAGTCTGCTTATATGATTCCCTTTAAATGAAGCCATTAAGAGCTTGACAGATAACTATCTACCTGGATAATAAGGTTGATGAGATCCTTAAAGACACAAGAAGGCTCTCTTATGTTGACAGTCCTATGATGCAGTGTTATCAGCCTATGATTACATTATTAACTGTTTACAGTTCATCAAAAGGCTTTCTAGTTAATTTGCTATGAAGTGAAAATAACATGTTCTCTTCCCTGCCTTCCCAAGTTGCTTCCTGGAGTTTAGGCTTGTCCTTAACCAACAAAGAAAGAAAATGAATAAGCACACGTATTTTTTTTTTTTTTTTTTTGTCTTAAACAGCATCTGACTGTCACATGGCGGCGGGGGTGCCACATAGAAGTCGTTTTTTCTAACGTAAACCGCTCAAAAGTGCCTCGGCAATGCCCACACGACTATGCAAGGGGCCCTCACAGAAACACGCTTCCATGTGTTCTTTGACAGAATTTTGGTCAAAAGACATCTGGAAACACTGTCAACTCCTGAGCAACAGCATCAGAGTCAGTCCCCGCAAACTGCCTAAGTGGTCTGAGAGGAGGCTGTAGAAGACCAACTCGTGAGTCTGTGCTTTGCGTAGTATTCTGGCACAAGCCAATACATGCTACTAGTCACCAGTATGACTTCATGAGGCATGGGCTCTTTGGGAACATACAATAAAAATTTTAAGTTTCTGGCAGGCTAAAAATCAGACAAAATTCTGCCCTTGGGCAGCTTACCATATAGTATAAAGCATATCTTATAAGAAAAAGCTTAAAATGTAAAAAGTTCCCAGTAAAAAATTTAGCGGTGTGCTGTATAGGGTATGATGAGAAAACAAAGAGACTTTTGTTTGTTTGTTTTGCAAACCACACAAGAAATCAAGGTTATTTCTTTGTAGTTCAGCAAGTGCACTGACACGATGTTAGGATTTAGGTCAACCTGGAGGGAGATTTCAAACGCAAGTTCAAGTGTCTATTGATGACTTGGATGAGGATCTAATTAGGCAATGCGGTTGAGAGATTCAGGAATCCAAAACGTTATAGGACTCAACTGATGTGCCTATCTGAGCAAGATGAAATTTAACAAGGATAAATAAGGTAAGGCACTTGGGTCCAAAGAGAATTGATTTCACATCCAAAAGTATGTGAAAAATGTAATCCAGTAGTCTGGCTGATATACTGCTTTAGTCCTCCCTTGTTACTGCTATACTATATCCCCACTGACATTCTAGAGACAACAGATTTCCCAGGGCGGTGAGAACTGTTCTTTCTCCTGAGCCAGGAATACTATTCCATCTGTAGCCCAAAGTCTTACCCATCTTAAAGCACACTCTTCTCAGTGAGCCTCTTCTCATTGTCCCAGTTAGAATTCCTTTACTCCTCCCCTACTCTCCTTCTATATTTTGAGTTTCATTTACAGCCTTTTCAAAACAGTAACTTGGCACAGAATAACCTGGGCCTAGACTGCAGGCACCATGGGCCCCTCCAGGTGTTTTCTTCATGGCAAATACTCAGTGCTGCTTACTGAATTAGCATGCCTCAGAATCACCTGGAGGACTTAATCAAACACAGGTTTCAGGACCTCGCCTTACAGAGTTCTCAATAGATCTGGGATGGGAACAGAAATATGCTTTTCTAAGCAATTGCCAGGTGATGCTAATTCTGCTGACCCCTGGACCACACTTTGAGAACCTCTGACCTCTGGTCAGATCAAGCTCATGAAACAAGTTTATCACACAACTTTT
Source organism: Hyperoodon ampullatus (assembly GCF_949752795.1). Classification (NCBI taxonomy): domain Eukaryota; kingdom Metazoa; phylum Chordata; class Mammalia; order Artiodactyla; family Ziphiidae; genus Hyperoodon; species Hyperoodon ampullatus. Next base: position 156,339,884 of record NC_136914.1, on the reverse strand, counting down.
ATTTATAATTTAAACTTTACAATGACTACAGCATTCTGTGTAATCATGAGACACAAGTAATAAATGTAAAGCAAGTACAGGCTTCTCCGTCTGTAGGTGCCTGCATTCTGGCATGTAGGGTTGGAAGAGACTTCATAGGTCCAGTTTCCTACTCAATGAACTCTTGACAACATCTTAAAGAGGTGATTGCATGGCACCTCTCCACCTCCCCCCAACCCAAAGAGTGATCTCAGTGTTAGAGATGTCATCACGTTGGAAAATAATCCCACTTTATTGCCAAGTATGTGAGAAAGTCTTCCCTAAACTAGGCTGGTATTTGTCTTTCTGAGATTTCTATTTACCCACTGGTACAGGCCTACAATCTAATCTCTTATCTAAAGCCCTTGGGATCATATGTTTCATAACTTAATTTTTCAGATTTTAGAAAAGTAATATGGTACACATACTACATAACATATACTGTCCTCAGTGGAGTCCAGGGTAGTACTCTGTAATCAAACATGTTTTTATTTTTGCAGTGAGGCATCTGAATATTCACACTTAGTGGAATAAAGATTATAAATAACTTCACATTAATTAGAGTCAGATTTTGCCACCAAATTTACCAAAACACTCAATTTTCAGGTATTTTTCAATTCCAAATTTATAAATAAAGGACTGTGGACCTGTATCATCTTGTCCTTTGTGATTACATGAGATAAGTCTACTTCTTCTTCCACCCCAGCTAGCAGTCCTTCAACCATCTGAAGACATCACACCCCTCCCTCTTATCCACTGTGTCTCCTCCTACATGTCACCATTCTTCCAAATTATCAACTGATAGATTAATCCAGTGTAATGAAAGAGGACTAGGTAAAAGGTCAACTACTCATCCTAAGCAACCTTAGTTCTTTACTTAAAGTTGAAATGTGCAGTAATGTAGAGCACAGAAGGAATAGTCAAAAGTGGCACTCAATCCTCGAAAAGAGAAGACTTGTGAAGCTAATGAGGAGATAGTGATTCAGTTAATCCAAGACATATGGATGAAGTATTAAACTTTATCTCTACAATTCCAAAGCACAGGAAAAAAAGAGAATTAATCTTTGTTGACAACTACGATGTGCCAAGCACTGTTTGATGACTGACATACATGATCTCCAATCTTTACAACTGCTCTGTGAAGTAGGTGGTATCATCATTTTATATATGAGGAAATTAACACTTTGAGAAGTTAATTGTTCAAGGTCATACTGCAAGCCAAAGGTAAAACGAGGATTCTTATTACCTGATTCCAAAGTCTAAGCAAGATCATTCCAAAATACCCAAAGGGTACTGATGAATGGCTCAGTAAGTCTGTTCTTAGTCCTGCCTCTATACGCATTTGTATCAATGAGTTTAAAGGGAATGAAGATGCCTGCCTTCCAAATTCTGTTAGGACAAGAAAATGGCAAGAATAAAAAACACTATCACTGGATCCAAAATGACCCCACATGGCTAAAAATGACAAAGTAACATTGAGAAGGGGGTTTTAATATGGCTTAGTATGAAATTTTACAAGTTGATGGGTCCATCCACCAACATGTTGGAGGAAGACAGGAATTTTAGTTGCCCCAAATTAACTGTAAGCCCACATGCCAAGAAGTGATTAAGACTTTAAAACCTATGGTTGCATTAACAGAACTCTAATGCTTAGAATGAGGGACCCCACAGACCAGCACTATGCTGCAGTGCTCAGACCCAATATGAAGTACTGAGGAGTTCAAACCTCAAGCCTTTACTGAACCAAAACAAATGTAATGGTGTGTGTGTGTGGTGGGGGGGACCAGAACAGCAAAATTTCTGAAAGCAGAGGCTTGGAAGAACTAAGAATGTTTAGCCTGAAACAGGGGGAAAGAGTGAGAGGAAGGCAAATGATAGCAGTCTCAAAAACACATGAAAGAGTGATTCCATTTATTTTCAGTGATGGCCCTGAAAGGCAGCTACCTCTCCCCATGGGGGTGGGAGGGTGAGAGATGAGGGAGTTACTCTTGCAGAGGGCTGGCCTCACCTGGGGAGAGGCGCAATGCTGTGTCTACCAGCCAGAATGTTAGACCAGCCCACCTCTAAGGCACTCCCCATCCCCAGCATCAGGGTTAAGGGCACTGAACAGGGGCCTGAGGCAGCAACGCCCCTGCTTTGTCTGTAGAGAACCTCGAACAGTGGGAATTGGGAGCAAGTAGGCCAGCTGAGTGACATTTCAATGGACTGCCAGCAGGGAAGAGATTTTTTAGGCAAGCAGAGACTTGTAGGCCTCCTCAAGCCCTACAGTGTAGGTGATTATCCACTCTGAATCCTTCAGGGGCTAACCCCACTTGGAGCCTGCAATCCCTTCTACCCTCCTCCCCCACTCACCCCATGGGCTGGCTCCAAGGAAACTCTTCTTTTTGGCTTCATCACTCCCCTCCACCCCCCACCCTTAAATGTACATCAAACAGTACGTGTGATTAAGTATATCCTTTTAAAATTCCTTAGGTTGACTTCTTCCTTACCCATTCATAAAGAAAATCCGTTACAAAGTTATTAGACAAACAGGCCAACTGAACAAAAACCGGTCTCATTTTACCTGGAAGCAGTGGAACCACTCATAGGAAGGTGATGATGTGGAGTGAAAAGCAAATCTTTCAAAGGTTAAAATTCAGGTAGAAAAACAAAACAAAACATGGCAGACAAGGAAAAAAAAAAAACCTCTGAACTTAAACGCAAAATGATTTCCAGAAGATTATATTAAAAACTTTAAAATTATAAGGCATGGTTCATCTTTTCTAAGAGGCACAAGCAAACACTATGTGTCTGAGTTCTACGAAGAACTCTTACCTTTAAAATTTCCATGTGGTGTTGGTTGAGCATTTTATACAATTTATATCTTTCTATCATGTCTGCTTTGTCCTTCTACTATATATATTCCCCCAAACCTTCAATACTACAGTTGCACTGGCTATTCAACCAAATATTCCAGAAATCAAAGCATTAATCTTCATAGAAATGTGTATGCTAAATTGCCAGTTCAAATACTTCTAATGAAAATGAAACATCACCTTAATTTCCTTTAAAAAAAAAAAAAAAAACTTTAGATGCTTATGCTGCATAGTAACATTCCGGTTTGGAAAACCCACTCAAATCTGGAAAGCAACACACAGGATCAAATACCAGAAGTTTGCCTTTTAGGAGTCTTATAACTGCAAAGCTAGAGGCAACATTTACATGTTTTACAAAGCATGCTGTTTAATTCTTAGTGTGCCTGAAGAGTTAAATAAAACAATCTAGGGTCATGTGCCCTTCAAGAAGATTTGCATTTTTTTTCCAAAAGCATAAATGGTTGAGATTGTTTACCCTGTTATGCTTGTAAGATTTTGAAAGCATGTTCTAACTCCAAATAGCCAAGAGTAAAATGGGAGATACTGGCCAATAACTTTTATGAAGTTACTATATAGGTTATGTAATCACTGAAAAAAATTTTTTTAAATAAATTTATTTATTTATTTTTGGCTGCATTGGGTCTTCGTTGCTGTGTGCAGGCTTCCTCTAGTTGCGGTGAGTGGGGGCTACCCTGCATTGCGGTGCGCAGGCTTCTCATCGTGGTGGCTTCTCTTGTTGCAGAGCACGGGCTCTAGGCGCATGGGCTTCAGTAGCTGAGGCATGCAGGCTCAGTAGTTGTGGCTCGTGGGCTCTAGAGCACAGGCTCAGTAGTTGTGGCGCACGGGCTTAGTTGCTCCGCGGCACGTGGGATCTTCCCGGGCCAGGGCTCGAACCCGTGTCTCCTGCATTGGCAGGCGGATTCTTAACCACTGCGCTACCAGGGAAGCCCTGTAATCACTGAAAATTAAATAGCTACAATTAAGAGATCTGAGTGTTCCTTTAAAATTCTGAGAAGTTGATCAAAACATCATTTTTTGTACACCTTTAGTATGTACAATTTTTATCTGTCAATTACACCTCAAAAAAGTTGGAAAAAAATCTGAGAGATTGTCTGGTCCTTTCTGCTAAGGATATAGCTATTTACTCAGACTAAGTTTCTTTCGGCTTGTCAAAAATTCAGAGGTTTTATTTTAAATATTTTTAAATTGGTGTTAATTAACATCAATTAAAATATACATTGGTGCCCCTCTCCTAAGTAATTCTTCTTCAAACAGTACAGAATTTTGAAGTTAAGAGGAGTAAAACTGTTAACTTAAGTTATCTTCAGTAGTTTTTACAAAAACAACACAAATCACCAAAATTGGAGATTTCCTATTAAAACAGAAGGTCCAAGTACTATTTTAAATACCACATGGTTATCTTCCCACTGCAACTTAGATTTTAAATTTTGGAGTTCGTAGGTGATAAAACTGCCCTCAAAGGCCTGAGAAGATGAAGGTAAAGCAGCACTGACGACTGTCCGCATGATGGTGAGAGGCCGTGAGTGCTGGTAGGCAAGAGGCGCAGTCTGAACGCAGGAAGGACAGATACTAGTTACTGTGCTGCCCAGAGTCTGCTTTTATCCTGGAGGATTTACAATAATCCAGTAACCTGAATCTTGTTTGTCTCATCCACCCTGAATATTATATTATTATATTATAAATTTTAGATCCTTAACCAATTTTTTATTTGTAACTTAAAATATCTGAATATGGCTCTCCTTTTCACCATTCCAAATGCTAGTGAATTACACATGGATAGACTCTGTAAAAAGAACTTAATACTGTCCTATGGAATGTATCCAACTAACAAATACAATATGCGAAAATATAACATTCATGTAATTAAAATTTTTTCCTTTGAAAGAGATAAGCTATTTCCTTTAGTATATTAAAAAGGCTAGAAAAAATGTGAATTATGGTTGTTTTCCTCAATTCCAAATTACGAAACCTAAGAGTTAAACAAATTATTGACCATGTATTTTCTTCCATGATTATGCAGCCCTTAGGATCATTACAACAAAACCCCTTATATTATTGCATCTTCAATAGACATTCAGGCTTAGACGAGACATGCTGGACTCAACGTTTCCCTCCAGAGCCTGGGCTCTACTCTGGGAATGGGTCATGAAGAAATTCAAATACCAAAAATGCATAAACAGATAATACATCTCAAGAAATTAGTAGAAAAATGCAAATTATGTTTTAATTGAGTGCAGAACAGATGTGTTCTTTTCTAAAATGAACCCAAGAAGAGCTAACATCAGTACCTGAACGTCACCTATGTTTTGCATTTGCATTACCTTTACACAGAGTGCCCACAGTAGTTACTACTGTTACTTCCATTATACAGATAAGGAAATGGAGGATTAAAATACTTAAAGTGGCTTAAGGTCCCACAGCCATTAAGCGGTGGAGCTGGGATTCAAGTACAGGCAATCTAATTGATCAGCTTTAAACACTGCATTATATGCACATGTATATCCATATATATACACCCATTCACAGGGGAATATGCCTGACAATTTACCTAGCATGTACATTTCTACATAAAAGGAGCTTAGGGACGGCAATCTAGGTGGAAGAAGGGATTAGAGGTTCCATCTTGAAGAATGCTTTTACTTGGCATAGGTGTTTATTTGGGGCAGTTGCTGGAGGCAGTTTATTAGGATACTGCTGGAGATTATGGAGGCTAGCCCACTCTCACACCCCCGCCCCCCAACCCCTTGGAGCTTCTACTGCCTGTGTGACAGTAAACGCCCTGAGCTCAGAATTTAGGGCTGGGATGACAGGTTCTTCCACCAGAGCAGAGTTTGCTAGGGCATGGTACCTATGTGCTGCATGTACACCCTGCCCCATTTTCCTCCTCTGTCTTCTTTCCTTCCTTGCATGTAAATGTGAAGACACTTATAACAACATCTGCTAAGTAGCCTGGAAGGATGACAAAATGGGATTAAGGATAGGAAATGGAAGAGGGAGACTGGAGTAGAAATGCAAGCCAAACCCAGCCTGAAGGAGAGTCAGAGGACAAAGGCCTAAAAATACTGACTGCAATTCTCGACCATAGCTTAATTATAAGAAGCTAGAAAGAATCTTCACTCCACTTCTTTGTCTCAAGGCCTACAGCACAGACTTGCAAGCTTCAACGTATAATAAAGTACATTCATTAAATAGTTCAAAAAAAATGCAAGTCTTAGATTTGTGGAAATGGCTCTACCATTTTTCTGCTCATTAACTCTGTACTAGGAAATAAAAGTTGCAACCCGCAGTGTGTGGTTGTTTTCCATTCGAGTTTATTTAATTTTCAAAACAGTGAGTCATCTGAACTATGCAAATGAAAGCTATGATGATTTTACTCAAGTGATTAACTACAGTTTATACGTAGAACAAGTTTCTTTAAATAGCAGGGCATCCAGTTCTATAAAGCCAAACTGTCTTTTTCTCCCTTAAAATCTGGAGACTTATTACCCAGCAAGGGGCAAATCAGGCTCCACAGTGGTTGAGGAGATGGATGTGGGTGGCTCCCTGGGCAGAAGCTCAGGTACACTACTCCATCAGTGAGGAAGGTAAAAAGAAACCAAGGGAAGGGTAAAAGTATAATCTGTGCTGCCATTTTATGAAAGACCTTTTAGGGAAGCTAATGAAGGAATTGTGTCTTGGATAATTTCAGAAATGTTTACAGCTGTAAAATTAGTGAGCAAACAGGTTCACTTTTCTATAAGAATATCTAAAAATACAAGCCTTTTAAACTCTAACTTGGGTTCATAAAAATACATACTGGCTCATATATCAAAATGCTGGCCAAACTGCTTCAGATAGATAGTTAATCTCCAAAAATATCTGCCATTACCCACAAGAAACAGAGGAAAAACACAGATTTCTTACCTCAAAAAGAATTCATGGGGGCTTTCCAGCTCTCCTTAATAATTTGGCTTGAGGAAAGAATACACACTGTAGAGATTTGCCTTACTTTTCATATAAATCAATGGCTTTCAATAAACATTTAAAAAAAAACCTCTCCTCAATTTATATTCAAAATATCAAGGGATTATTGAAACCCCTAATTTGCTGTTACAGTCTGTGGCAAGTGTTATACCTTGAGTGAAATGCAATCTAATTCCTACGTGGTTATATTTAAAAAGGATCGGGGGGCGGGGTGGGGGGCGCGGGAGAAGCAACGTTATTAAAGCCAATGCTCCAGGCAGCCCTGGAGCAGACTGGATCCAGTTTGAAAAGAACTGGCAACCCCAAAACTTTTTGATAAGATAAAAATTCATTGATGTTGGCTCACACGAGGCCCACTTCAACCCTGCACTTGTCCTCCGAGTTTCCTTGGCATATCTGCTCCTTTCCTCTATGTGCTTTAGCATAACTTTATTTTTCTCTTTTATCTTTCGATAACTGCACCCAGGGACCGGAGGGGATTGATTTTTTGTTTTGACTTATTGTTTGAAGATCTGTAACTCAAAGCAGCTCTCGCGCCTCTGATGTCTAAGCTGGAGCGGCATAAAAGGTAAACCCGGGCCTGGGTAGCAAGCTGAGCAGCAGCAATACCATTTTATAATCAGCCATCTAGGTTTTCATCTTATTTTGCCTTCCCTCCCACCCCCTTTAGCGGGGCTAGCTGGCAAAGTGTGAGGTTACTCCTACGCCTTTGTTAGGTGACAAGAGCAAGTTAAAATAAAAATAAATGCCTCGACATCTTTGCGTGCCAGAGCTCTGAGACTAAATATACTTCTACTTACAGCAAAAAGTTATTTCCTACCTAGAAAAAAGGCCTTGCTTTTATTCACAATGAAAGGAAACTTCAACGCATTTCAGAAGGCTGCTTTAGAAAAATAACATGTGAAAACAAGGGACGACAGAACAACTGACAATATCATTTTCCCAAAGGGCTTAAGTTAAGATGAAAAAACGTCAGGCTTTTTTGAGGCAGATTAACAAATTCAAAACAAAAATGTTACTCTTGAACCGGAAGATGTTTAAAGACAGACTCACGTATGTTAGGTTAGAAACTTAGTTGTGTTTTCAGAGTTTGGTGTCAGCAGTATAAATTCCAAATTAGCAAATGTAATAACCCAAAGTTCTCTTTCTCTCTTCCAGTCTAATTCTCAAATTATTAGGATGACTTTTGCCTTAATTAAGCTAACTTCACATTCACACGCTAGTATACATACACATAAATACCCACAAGAGTATCTAAGGGTCTGTTCCCTGAAGTTGTTCAGCTTGCTGAAATATGGTTACATATGCAAACATTACCTCCCAATTGTAACCTCATTTTCTGCTCTGCTGGACAGCGTGACCAGCATTTGTCATCGTGCCTCCCCCGCCCGCCACGTCATTCATATGTCTGTAATTGTCATCGAGATGTGGCATGTCAGCAGGACTCCAGTGTTCTCTGCACCCTGTCTCCACAGTCACTCAGGTAACAAACCCGTAATCTCGTCCTGTTTTCATGATGGTTGAATTACACATAATTGTTTCTGCACAGTGATTGATTTCTGCCTGAATAGAGACCTCTGCCTTTTTTCAATGCAAGCGAGTGGCAGCCAAGTCTCTCCATCTAGGAGGAGGCAGCAGCCTTTGAAGAGATCAAAGCCAAGGCCGCAAGCAGTTGTGCGCCCTGGGAATATGGAAAGCCTTTATGCTCTCAACCCCATTTCCAGCATCATGTTGGACTGCAGCTGCATTACATTCTGCCAGCATTCTTAATGCTTTTAGTATTGACTCTGACATCACCAATAGCTGTTTTAAAGTAACAAAAGCCGAAAGATGACTTATTTTCACAACTCTGTAATTGGAACATGCAAAGATGGGGGTGGGGAATCAAGAATGAAGGGGAGGGAAGTACATTTGCTTTTAATTTAAAGCAGCACAAAAGAAAGCCCAGCCAAAGAAAAAAAATTATATAAGTTTTCACAAATGAAAAACATGTTTTTCATATGGAAAAACCAGCAGGGGCATTTTTATAACTCAGACCACACAAAATGAACCGATGGCTAAATACACGCTTTTTAAGCCCGAAGGGTAAAATGAAAGCGATGGGGTAAGTGACTCCAATTGGGAAAGGGACTTTAACATGCACTGGGTCTGAAGACACCTGATGCAAGGTGAACCTTGCAGCTCAAGAACTGCCCCCTCCCCACTCCTTTTTCTATTAAGGAGAGCTGAAATTTGCATCTGTAATACATCACAGGTTCACTCGGGAAATTGTAAATGCATAATTCCTTACTAATAAGAGAAGAAAAACAGGAAAGTCAGAGGAGCTTTTCAGTTCTGGCTCCAGATACACAGATACACAGTCTGCCATGATTACACCTTTGGCATCTGAATCAAAACCGGAAGCCACCAAACAGCAGAAAAATTCTTAAGGATACGATAACCAAAACATATCAACATCAGTATCCTACTCTTTCTTAAAATCACAAATAAGAGTGAGGGTATTTCTGATTTTTTAAAAATTAAGGCATTTTGGACACTTTTATTAAGCACACTGTGTAAATAATCCATTACTGCATTTAAAATCAACACAGAAAACAAGCAGGTCAACCATAAATCATTATACTGTATCTCCAGGGTTACGTATAGTGCTATGTATGTCCAGTAATCTCCACTCCCTAGCTACCAGAAAACCCTCTCATATTCCAATTCCAATACTTAAATTTCTGCTTTTGAAAATATCTGCCACAATTAATATATGTAGCTTTATAAAGAAGCTCCAAATGTAATATAGGACAAGACTTTAGGGCAGAAAAAGTGGAAAAGCAGAACTTTTTAAGAACTTACAGAATTGAATGCATCTCATTTATTAAAGCCCCCTTTCCAAAAAGATTTAATATCGTTTATGTAGCTATTAATCAATGAACCATAAACCTTTTACTTTTTCAAGTCTACGAAGTTCTAAAACTTACTGACATCGAAGAAATGCATCCTTTCACTCTGTACAAAATCTCTTAGTTCTGAAACACCAAGTAACTGGTGAACAAAAGCTGCCTTTGTGTTTCTGACAGGATTTTGAATCAACAGGCCTGGTTGTAAGGTTCCCCAACTGTAAATTTTCTCTGAAAAATTTGTCTGAAACTCTGCTGAACTGGAAAGTTCTACCTCAGTTTACTGGGTTACAGTTTTGATGCTTGTTTTATTTGGGGTTTATTTTTTGGTTTTGTTTTGGAGAAAGGAGTGCAAACTATATGAATTTAGAATTGCAACAACAAAATTCAGCAAGAAAATATGAATAACAACATTTCAAAGTCTAGATCTTCTTCTCTTGGAAAAATGCTGTCTTTCCTGAATTTTACCATTTTCAGACATTGCCAGAAATAAGTTCCAGTTATTTTCTCTATGTTGCATTCCTAATAAGCTTATCACATTTTCTGTACCCCAAGGCCCCAATCTAATTTCAGATTATCAGGCAAAACCCATTTCTTTATGATTCTATCATTAGCGCTCTCCAGCAAAGTAACAAGCAAAATGGCCACTGGAAGCATCCCCTGCTTCTCATTCACACCTGAGGGACAGTCACTACAGGCTAACTGAACCCAGGCCCCCACTCACAACCAAGCATCCCACTCTTCCTAGACTCTTTCTGTTGAGTCCAATACTCTTCAAGGCTCTCTTCAGAGAAACCTGAATTTAGAATTTTAGTCACCTGGACAGGATGTGAGGTGATACAGCACCCTTTGCTCAGCCACCAGCCTTGAGAGCAACACCACGGCGACTAAGCAGAGACACGCTGAAAGCACAGGGAATCTCAGGAGCCGCGGGCTCACAAACTCCTAAGACTGCCCCTCAGCAAAAATTGCCATAATTGAGAATTGAGGTGACAACACTATAATAATACACAGGAGACTCGTTATATAGCATAATCTATACGCTGGCCTATTTATTTTTCCCTTCAGGAAGGACTATAATCTCTTGGAGAACCTGGTGGGCTTGCATGCTGCTGACTGAAAAGAAAATAGAACTGCCTGCGAGGTGAAGAGTGGGCGAGGCAAGGCGGGTGAAGCACAGGAGGAATAGGCACAGCCCACGCCTAGGGTCGCTCCAGGTGAGGCATTTTCATCACTTCATACAAGCATTTCTTCTTAAAACCTTTAAAGAATCAGATTCCATGCTTCTCCTTTGGTAAACCATTCTAATGTTTATTAATCCCTCCCTCTGAAGTAATTCTTCCAACCTCAATTCTTTCAACAATTTAAGCCCGTTTTCTTTGGATATTCCTTCAGCAAAGAACAAAGCTGGTCACAGACTCACTTCTGAAGAAACAGTCTTATACTTAGGGATGATTTCAAACTGCTCTTCTGCCTTGTCCAAGTCAGATGACCAGCTTCTTATCAGGCAGGTCCCTCGGGGGACTAGCAGAGAGCTCTGCCATCCACAGCCACAAGAATATGTCAAGATTTGGATGGTGCCCAATTTCCAATGTGCTCGTGAAAGACTGAGAACTGTCTCAGATAGCAGAGGGCTTTCTTTTCAAGCGGTTTCATCACTTGCACACACACTGTACGGTTTTGGTTGAAAATAGCAAACACCCCAGCGCAGACATCTAATCTAGGGGAAGGACGGCAGCAGAATTCCCACACAGCTGCTGGAGGGCAGGGCCACAAGAAGGGCACACAGGAGATACCACAAGGTCAGCATGAAGCGCAACCTCCAATGATGTGACTTAGCTGGGCCATAGCAGGGTCACACGTGGCCTCAGCCAACAGCCCAGCGTGCAGCAAACCCAGGTGACTCTGAGCCATCTGCAAGTAACCTACATGCAAAGGACCTACTTAACCGGACAAAAAGAGGAGTATTTTCACGAGTGTTGCAGAATCTGCTGGTCTCATAAAAAACCCTCATAGGAAACACATAGCAGCCAGCTTGTCAGAAGTATCTTATTGGATCAAACAGGAATACAGCTTCCCTTTACTTTCTCCATCAGTCTAGAGCAGTGGGCTACAATGCAGTACAGGAAGAGGACACAGCATCATCCGTTGGGGTGCAGGAAGAAAACATTACAACGTCAATACTTATTTTTATGTTAAATCACTTAAGCTTTGCAAAATATTTTTAATATACAGTCACTGGGCAAACGCCCCCATTTACTCTGTATGTCAGATGGGCAAGAAGGCAAGTGGATTGAAGACAATGCTAACAATGAAAACACAAGTAAACTCAAGAAAATGGCAAAGCTAACAGCTATCCTACTTCTAATAACAACTCTTTAAGAGCCTGTCTTAGAGCTAAAATCTATGATGAGATCTGACAAGAAGCTAACTGAAATAATTAGGAATTATTTATTTTATTTGAAATAAGAATATGCAGCTTCCATCAATGACCATAAACAGTGCCCTAAGTGTATACTCTAATCTGAGTTACTAGAGAAATGTGTAATTCAGCTATATAATTCATAAATAATTACACAATGGTCAGATGTTTTAACTGGTAGGGATCTGCAATCAAAAATATTCTCATCACTGAGTTATATATCTGAAATATCAACTGACTTTAACTTTCCTCCCTCCCAAAAAAGACTACATCAACTCATTTTCTCACTGTACTAATGCTCATACCTACATCAGAGAGAGTATCCAACCTCTGGAAGGTGAGATTCAGCCATGAAGAGCCAGAGGAAAAAATGAATGAAGTAGTGATAACATGCTACAACATGAATGAACCTTAAAAATACTATGCTAAGTCAAAGAAGCAAGTCACAAAGGACCACCTATTATGATTCCATTCTTACAAAATGTCCCAAACGGGGAAATCTATTGAGACAAAAAAAAAAAAAAAAATAGATTAGTGGTTGCTTAGACCTGGGGTGGTGTGGTGAGGGAACAGGGAGATGGTGGGGTGACAGCTGAAGGGTACAGGGTTACTTCCTGAGGTGATGAAAATGTTCCAAAACTGACTGTGGCGATGATTCCTCACATCTGCGAACACGTTAAAAACCATTAAACTATACCCTTTGAAAGAGTGAACCGTATGGCACGTGAATTACATCTCAATAAAGCTATTTTAAAATAAGTAATCACTGAATAAATGCTAAATAAATGAATAAATTCCTCCTCCCCAATTAAAAAAAAAAAAAGGCAAAGGAGAAAACCCTCCCGGACATGATCTCCCTGAGTCAAACTACTGTGTGACTTAATCCTTGTCCACAGGGCTACCCTGTGACTTTAAAACGACCAAATGCTTGCTTGTGGCAATGCAGCATCTGGATGACAACTGTGGGCAAGGAATTCTAGGAACATATCGGGGTGTGCGAAAAGGAGGAAAAGCAGAAATAGTTATGGGTTGGTTCCCTGAAGGCAGACCTTTATTGGTCAGCAAGCCCACTGCATGGAACTATTCAAATCAGATCTCACGTGCATGGGTTAGTCTGCAATTGGGGCGCCCCCAGAGGTTACTAATAGGCAGCAAGATGCCCTCCCAGAGCCAGGCAGAAGCAGTACTGGGTCCATTTTCTTTGCTTCTAAAACCATCAGACCTTGCTCTGCTCTTAGAGCAGAAACACTCCTTTGCCAAAGCACCGAGGTCAATTCTGATGCTTTCAGTGCCGATAAAACAGCTCAAGGGAAATGCAGATCTCATGCAGTTCAGCAGTCTGGTGCCCAAAAGCCCAGTGACTGTGCTTCTCAGTCCACGCAACCACTTGTTCCCATTGTGAGACAAGAAAACCAAGGCTCGGGGGTTAGGAACCCCTTCAGAGACAAAGAGCCAGTCAAGGACTTGCCTAACTTCTTGTCAGTATTTTCTTGTCAGTATTTTCTCCCCACCACGAAATTAACAACAACAGAACTTAAAGAAAAAATTAAAAGCCTTTTAAAGTTTATTTTTCCAATCCTAAGGAAAAAAAAATAATTTTTCTGCAGGTAGCCAACTATTTTCAAACTTCACATTGCATACACATCATTGAATTCATTCATTAACTATTTAGACAACCAGCAAACATAAAATAAACCCCTCAGATGTCCCTGAATTACAAACCGTTTTCTCAATTGTAGGCTAAATGTCAAGTTTCTCTTGCTCTTTCCATCTTGGGAGGAAACATTTCTTTTTGAAAAATTTAATCTCTGACTAATTTCCCCAATTAGATACATGAGAACCCCTCAAAAATCTAGTTAATATGATCTTACATTATTTAAATTTGGCTTTAGCTTAGAATTATTCAATAAATGGTATAAGAAGGCATGAAAGCAAAGATCCTCAGGCCTGTAATTCACAGATCTATCTTGATACCTATTCCAAGCAGGTAGTCAATCCCTGCCATGGATTTTGACCAAATATTTCCTAAATGCGGTAACTAAGTAACAACATTTTCAAAGCAGTCGTTTCCTGCTGTATTTCCAACTATCAGGAAAATTTTCAAACTGTGAGTAAAGAAACAGAAACAGAGAGGTAAAAGTAATTTTCCCATTGGACAGCTACCAAGTGGCTGATCCTGCATTTGGGCTCAGCCATTCAAGATCCAGGGCATGTGTTCTTAGCCCTACATGACATAAGCAAATGGAAACTTGTCTACCTGCCTGAGATTCTGTTTGCCTAATTCTAATTGTGGTCAAGTCTGACAATAACTCTAAATGTGGTTAAAGAGTACACAGAGCAAATGTCTCACAAGTTAAGGTTTCTGGTGGTGGTGCTAATGAAAGTGACATAGTACCAACAACGAAGCAGAGGAGGGTCTGACGCCTAGCCTTCATTCTTACCATCAATCAACTTGGCAGCAATGTTGATAAACTCACCCCTTTAAAATGCTTTATGATGGATGTGTTAACTTACTTTAAAAATAAATAAATAAAACAAAATGCTCTATAAATTACTGAGTTCTTTTCTTAAATAGTCTTAGGTTACTTACTATGTGCAACTTTTAATTTTAAAAAGTGTTTATTTATTAAAACAACTTTCCTGGCCCAACCCAAACAGAACTATCTACACAAGCATTTTAAAATAACTAAACCAAATACTCTCTATCATACTTCAAATGGTCCATACTGAACTGAAAGCAGGTAAAGAAAGGCTGGCACATATGAAAACTACAGCGCTCAACAGGCTGCACCACTGCAGGAAGACATGCCCACTCCTGTTCCCCGGGTCCTGCTCACTCTGCGTTCAGCCATGGGTGTCTGCACAAGTCTCTCTCCCTTCCTAAACCGTAAGCTCCTTGAGGGTGGTGACCCTGTCTTCACTGTCATGTATGTTAACAATGGAGCTCAGCACAATGACTTTCAAAATAAGTACCTTCAATGAATGTTTATGAGATGAATGATAAATCACACCTGAAATAAACATTCTTTGGTGTTTGCCTTCATTCTACCAGGAAACCTGTTTTAACCCTAAACTTGAGGGTTAATTCAGAAACTGCTACAATAACAGGTATCTTCTTCTGATAGTGAAATGAAATAAAATGTTTCTTCCTGGTTACTGTACCATCCTACAAGAGTCAAAAGAGTATCTTCTCTTCTGAAATAAATTATAAAAAATGAGCCAAGCTAATGCTGGAAAGCATTTTCTTGTAATCAAAATGGTTCATATGCTTTATATATAAAAACCTCTTATAAATCAAGAAGGGTATGATCAAGTGATTCACATAAACATAAATATGTAAAAACACATATTTAATCTGAAATCTGCATAGACTTATTTCTATAAACTATTTAATTCTACATAACCTAAAAAAATAGATTATAAATAAATATGCATTTTTAACAGGGTTTCATTTTAGCATTGTTTAAAACAAGTAAAAACAAAAGAAAACCACCCATAATTGAGGATAAAATCAATAAACTGAAATATTCTTATAACTGGATGGTATCCAGCCATGACAACTGATGATACAGACCTTTACTTATTCACATGGAAAGATGAGCAACAATATCTTTTTAATGAAAAAGTTATAATAAAATAATAACCTTATGAACCAACTTATAAAAGTACTTGTATTATAGGTACAGTGGAGAAAGAACATCTTAAAAATATATATAAATGAAACCATTATGTCTGAGTGATAGAAATCAGGCAGTTTTATTTTTTTCTATTCTTTAATGAGTTTTCCCCTGAGTTTAAAAACAATATTACTTAAAAACAACAACAACAAAAATTTCCTTTTGAGAGAAAGAAGATTGTTTCTAATAATTATTTTCTTAACAAAAAAAGTTTCTTCATTTTTTTAAGGAAATCCACTGTTGCAACTTCTCAGGAATGATCACAATTCCAGTTAATCCTAAACTAATTTCTTTTACTTAACCTAACACCATGATACCACAAAAATCACCACAAACAGCTCCTAGAAAAGAAGCACAAACCACATTTTAATTGCTTATTGTGCAAAGAACACTCTTTGGCAGCAGATTTTTGCCTGTAAATACTCAGTTCTTATGGAAGAAGGAGGCAACGTCATTCACCAAAGTGATTCCAAGATTTACAAAACCTTTGGCCACACAGCTGTTTGATTAAGCTACTTAGTCCTTAAGACTTGAGGACACTGGGACCCTAGAAGTGAGCAATAGGAATTCCTATACAAATCAGATATTTATCAAAATGCGGCTGATACACCTAAGAAACAAATATTTCCTGGGAATTTTCAAGAACACATTGAGCAATCACATGGTTATGTGCTGAATGAACCAGAAGACAAATTTCAAGTATTCTTAGAGCTTACTAATCAAGCCACCACTAAAGCTGAACCGTTTACATTGTTTAATAAAACACAAGTGTAACAGACACTTTTAATCCTCAAAGTGATTTATCGACATTGACTAAGGATTATTCTTTAGGGGGGGGAACTAGTTTATAAAACGGGTCCCAGTTCCTAAATCAAGGCTATCTTGGCTTTGAATCCAAGTTTTACCACTTACTAAGCTTTGGAACTATAGCAATCAATATAACCTCTCTGTGCCTCAGTTTCTTGAATGGAAAGACGGGAAGACTAGGTAGTGTTCACTTCATAGTGTTACACTGAGTATTTAATAAGAAAAATGCAGGTAAAGTGAACTCATTACATATTACATGCTAGTATATTAATACTATTCCTCTCCTCACCTATAGGCAATATGCAGTTCTGTTTTTCATAACCACACAGAGGCTTCTAATCAAGGTCCAGGCAGCTCCAGAGGTAAGTGATTTTGTGAGGCACAAAAAATTAAATAAATTAGATAAATTATGGACCAAAATGATGTCCATAATGTAAAATGTTTGGTTGCAGATACTGGTTAATTTTTTGTTTTCTTAACATAAAAGAGAAAACACAGGATAGTCCTTAAGCCAAACTCATGTATGTCTGTCCTAAAACTTGCTCCTCTTTCTAAATTCATTATTTCCACTAATATTGCCCCCTCATCATTAGGCTAGAACTTTCACCATCTTTTTTGCATCTCCCCTAATTTTCCCTCCCTTTGCTACATCTAACTTGTAATTTGCTCTTTCTAAATTCATTATTTCCACTAATACTGCCCCCTCATCATCAGGCTAGTACTTCCACCATCTTTTTTGCATCTCCCCCGATTTCCTCTCACTTCGCTGCATCTAACTTGTTGCCTTTGAACTCCGTGTTCTCTATTAGCACCATAGCTATTACTACCAAACATAATGTTAAAGACATTTATAATTCCATATACTATTTTATTTTATGCTTGCAAATACTGTATAGATTAAGAATCATTTACATCTTCCTGATGAGAAATTCACTGATTCAACAATCATCTAGCACCTTCTGAGTACCAGTGGCAGTGATGGCAATGAAAACTGAAGTTGCAGAAAGCACCCTGCAGTGAGAGTCAAGGCCTGGTCCAAGCATGGTACCACGACTTACTAGCTGTATATCCTGGCAAATTAACTACTTTATCTGACCAAGCATTTCTTGGTCTGGTCTTACAGTGGTCCTTAACCACTTCCATGGCCCCTATGCCTCAGTTTCTCAACCCTCCTTATGCCTCAGTCTTCTCATCTGTAAAATGGGGATACTGGGGATATCACTGGGTTATTGTGAGGATTAAATGAACTAATATGTATAAAGTGCTCAGAACAGGTCCTGGCACTTACTAAATACTCAAAACTAATAGCTCATTCTATCCCATGGATTATACTTAATGCTCAGATAATTTCTAAGCTCAATTTCAGGTCTGTGATTCTGTATTAGTTTATATTTTATTAAAGTGTCTCCATTTAAATATAGATTGATATCTGGTGTTACTGCCCTATATTAATGAATTTTAAAAATTTCTGCTCTATTTATTCCACAAATATCCGTGAAGTAACCTGCTCTATGCCAGGTAGTATAACAGGTTGTGAGCAATGGAGATGAGTAAGACAAGCTCCTTATCCTGAAGGAACTAACAGTGTGACAGACAGACACGGAGACAACCAATGATTGTAAGATGTGGTAACAGTTATGAAGAAGGTCCTGTGGGAACCCACAGGAGAGAGCACTTAGTCTTAACTGGTGGTGCAATCAGGAGAACTTCATGAGGTACCATTTAGCCTGGATCTTTCAGGATGAACAAGACTGTGCTGGCAGGGAAGAAGGAGCAGGGCATTTCAGGGAGACCAAGCTGTAATAGCCTGAAGACAGGGATTTGGGAAAGCGTTTAGGATGCAGGTCTGGAAATGTCACTGAATCGTAAGCTGCAGGGTCTGGTGGTAAGGAGGCAAGGCTTGCAAGGTGGATGATTCCAGATTGCATAAAGCTTTGAAAATAATGCCAAAGAATGTGGGTTTCATTCTGTAGTCAGTGGAGGAGGGAAACCCCCTGAGGTCTGACTAGAAGTGAACAGAGGGCCAGTGGTCTCCATGAGGCATAGCGCTGAACTGGGCTGAGTGGAGAGAAAGTAAGCTTTGGGGCCAAAGTGCCTGACTGCTTTCTAGGTGTGCGAGTCCCTTGGGATATCTAAGCCCAAGTGAATTAAATTATTGAATGTCTACTTGATCAGTGTTTTTTCAAACCTTACTGTAGGTAAGAATCGCTAAAGTACCTGGTTAAAAGTGAACGTGTTATGTCCTGCTTGCTGCTTCTGGTTCAGGACATTTGCAGAAGGGCCTACATATTTGCCTTTCTAATAAGAACACCAATAAATTCGGATGCAGTTGGTCTGCCTTCCACAAACACTACTACTAATGCAGAGTGCCGGGTACTTTCGTAAGTAGACGAGGTGGCAGTCTATGTTGCAGGTGAAGAAATCAAGGTCCAGAGAGGAGGTAGCTGGCTGCAGCCGGTCACTAGCAGACCCCGACATCTAGATCTTCAGACCCCAAACGCAGTGCTGTGCCGCAGCTCCCGTCGTGTACGCACACATCTCACCACCACCGTCCAGGCTCACGGTCTGATCAGGGATTATGACTAAGGAGATAACCACACACCTTCCTTTGCCCCTCCTCCCTAGCCTGGCCAATACAGTAGGAACTTCTGCTCTCTTGGCAGCGGCTGCAGCCTTTGTCTCTCCCACCCCCTCACTCACTTTCCACAAAGGAAAGCGACTCATCTCTGGTGATCTGGAGAAAGAACTGAGCAAGGGCGGACTGACCCTTTGTTCTCCCTCTTGGGGCCAGCTTGCCCGAGCGTGGGTTTGTTCTCGTCTCCAGTTCTATAGAAGGTAAGCTCCCTGCCCCTGTTAGGGAAGCCTGTGACTTAGTGGTGTGTTCCATCTGGGGAAGTCAAAGGAAGTCCAAATTCGTGTCACGGTTCAAGCCATGTTCTCCAATCCAGCCTTATTAATAATGAAGCTGATATTCTGCTCCCCGTCTGTCCAGCTTCTTGTCTATCGCTGGACTCATTCTTGACTAGGAGAAGTCATGACACCAACCATAACCAAATATGAATGTAGTCAAGTGATACTTCTAAATACTGACTTCAAATAAATGTTTTTTTAAGGTTAAATTGCAATGTTGGGTTAACCCCAAATTAAAAAGGTGCATTGCCTTTGACTCTACAATTCCACTTCTAGCAATTCATTCCAAAGAAACAGAATTTGTGCAAAGACATAGTTAGAAAATATGCATTGCATCACAATGTTGCTTAAGATAGAGGGAAAAAAAGTGACACCACCTAAATGTCTTACCAATAAAACTGATTAAATAAATTAGGCAATAAATTAGGCATCATTAAAAATGATGTTACAAAAGATATCCACTGTATACTGGTGGGAAAAAAGCAAGTACAAAATGGTATATTATGTCTCCATTACCATGAATGTATAACATATACTTACGTGTGTTTATGTGTATTTCTAAATGTGCATAGGAAGAGGTCTAAAACGCTGCATGGTGAGTTTTGAGAGTGATCATCTCTGACGGCAGGATCCTAGGAATTTAATATTTGCTATTCTTTTTGCTCATCTGAGTTTTCTAGTGTATTGTTTTTTAAATGAAAGTATTTTCTTTTTATTTTCATAAAAAATAGCTAAGCATTACTGAAAAGAAGTTGCCAAGAAAATCTTCAAAATAATAATTTTTTGCTTTACATTTAATCAACATTATGATTCACTTAATAAGTGTTTTATGTTCTGAAAGGCAGATATGGTTATTTTTTATGAAAATAAACAAGTCTTCAGACCTTAAGAAGGGAAGGGCAGTGACTCTATCACTTACTAAATTGAAGCAGGTTACTGCTGCCCCTGAGGATGGGCCCTTATTTTCAGCATGGAGATTACTACACCCAACCACAGTTTCCATTCGCGTAAATTGCCTAGTACAGTACCTAGCACATGATAGTAGTTAAAAAAGAAAAAAAAAGTTAATCGTTTTCCCTTTCAAAAGAATTTCTTGAGTTTTAATTTTAAACTTTTAACATATACCAAAAAAAAAAAAAAAAAAAAAAGAGTAAAAACCAATTCAAGCAATGTCTGGGAGACTTGATCCTTTTCCTAACCCTGCCAGATACTTAACTGGTTAGCCCATTTGTAGTAAACAGTAAACATTGTTTACTTTGGTACTCCTGGTTTTGTTTCAGACTTTAAAAAATCTAAGTGTTGGGGTCTAAGACAATGCTTAACACACTTGAGATAAGACCACAATATCTTTTTCCTTTGGTTTAAGTCATATGAACTAGTGTGCCAAGATGATACGTGTTCATAATTATTACAAGGTATAATACATGATGTTTAAAACGGAAGAAGTCTACCAAGAAAGCTAACTCCACACTGAAATATATTTAACATTCACTGAGTTTTACTGAAAGAAAAAGAAAAGTCTTAAAAGGATGAAAGCTATAATTTTCCAACAAGACTAGAAAAACACTGATTTCTCCTTGCTGCCTGGCCAACATATCCCCCCTCGGACCTGATTTTTTTTAGATGCCATGAAAGCTCGAAAGACTTAAGTCAGAAGAAAATTTGAAGGGGGAAAAGAATAACTCTCCTGTCGTCCTCTACATTCACGAGGCTCTTAAATCTCCTCTCTATATAATGTTTGCAGTGGGGAAAAGAAACCCAGCTCCTAAAGGATTAAGGAAAAAAAAGTTCCTAAATAAAAATCGATTATTACCCCCATCCAAGGAGTTAAGAGTTATCTGTCAATTTCATATCAAATATTAGAAGGAGATGAGATTTTTAAACAAATCTTAAATTTAGAAATCCATTCCCTCACACATCTCATTCCCTTAGTAGAAGAAAATCAGGTGCTCTCCTAACAACTGCGAGAGAAAAAAGAGCCCAAGAGAAGAAAGCTGTCTCTGTAAAGAATATAATGACGATTCCCAAAACTTTTATTTATGCTAATATTTTCTAAAAGTTAATGTAAGGCCTTGACTCAGTGTCCAATTTCCAGGCCTGCCTGGTGCCATGGTAAGAACCAAAAATGTCTCCCCTTTCTCAGGAGCTTCCTGGATACAGTCAAACACCTCTTGTGGCAGAATTCCTACCTGGTGGGCACGAGGGCTTGACACCATCTGAGACTTGTGCTTTGCTTCCATAGCTAAAAAACTGAATGCTTTCACAGGCTTTGTGCCATCTGAATTGTATATCCACCATATAAGGTAGGCAACCAGATACTAATATGCCTCAAAATAAACAAAGAAACAAACTCTGATAGAGGTTAAATACCTTCCCAAGGCTTTGGGGGAGAGTGATGGACATGGACGTGGGTCTAGACCCCAGACCTTTTGATATCTTGCCTAGGACTTCCCTCCTCCACAGGCTCAGCCTTCACAGGAGACTCCCTACCTCTGCCTGATACAGACTCAAAAGTTTTGCTCTCCACATTGCTGAAGAATATAATCAATTACAACACACACTGGCCTAGAAGAGTCAGCACTGATGCTACCATACGTATTTTAAAAGAACATGCAGAATTTTTTAATATCTCAAAATACCTCAAGCGTTACTGAAAAAAGAAATGGCCTTTCTATCTGGGAAAGAATAAAAATAAATTGAGAAGCATTAACCATACGATACAGAAACATAATTGAAGATGGTTTTCTTCATTACTTTATTTCCATCTCAAGCACCCTTCTGAAAAAAGCGTTTCTATCACCTCTTCTTCTTCAATCAGGTTTCTAGGACATAAGTAAAAGATAAGTACTTCTTATGATCAGTCCTCAAATGAGGACCAAGTCCCATTCTTTTTTACTCTAGCAGCGAGCTCTCCAGCTGACTGTTTTCAGCTGTTACTTGGAAACAACACTCTGAACGAGTGACTCTGACTTCCTCATTAAAGACAATGGTCTAATGCTCTTTTTTTCCACTGAAGCAACAAATCAGAGAAAAAGTAAAATAATAAAATACTAAGGATTTATTTAGCAGACACTTTCAGATTTTGCTTTTCATATAGCATTTGGTTGAATAAAGACAGATCCTTTGGAAATATCCCCCAAAATACATGAAAAATTTCTAGTACATTATTTATTCAGCAAATCTACTGAAGTGTCTATCCCGTGCTAGGCTACTCATAACATATAACTATCTCATAATTCATCAGTCGTCCCTGATCAACTGATCAACTGTCATTCACAGTTAATAGGCTTTATTGCAAAAGGTTTTGGGATTTTTAAAAAAATAAAAGGATTTATAAAAATATTTTTCTGTGTCAGCTTTTAACAGTTTTGGTAACTGTTTCATTCAGAAGCTGACAATAATAAAAGAAAATTAAAACTACACTAGAGCCATTCCCCTTTTTATATTATCGTACCTTCCCTTTGTCCACCCCTCATTCAACCTTTCTCTATATTGAGTAAAGTAGTAACAGGCTTCCTTTTTAAAGCGAACATAACATCAACAGTAAATTACTATGACTAAGATCAAAACTTGATTCTGCAGAACTGTCACCAAGTTCCATACAGTATTATTCGTGGGCATAGCTAGAAACAATGGTCAATAATCAAAAGGTTTTTTTAGAGTCTACTTGCCTCCGGTTAGCTGCAAAAATACAATACATTTCTAGACCCCCTGTGATGCAACATCTCTGCCAGTCATATTTCTCCTACAGACAGGGGAAAGAGGACAGGTAACCTAAACTCTTGTTCGCGCTGTAATGTCCTTGCAATTTTCCCTGTACGGACTGAAGGCAAGCAAGTAACATTCTTCAGTGAGCTTTATACTGATCTACATATAGCAAGTGGATAATTTCAGCAGGTTTAGAGATTTGGCTAGAATGGGTATTGTGTATAAATGTACTGCTTTACAGAGACTTTACAGTCCTCTGAACAGCCTCTGATAATAGTCTGCAAATAGTCCCAGCTAGATTGGCTAGATTACCAGAATCTGGGAGTTAGCGATCCCTGTACCCTATCCATCCTCTGCTCAACTCCTGACTCTCCTTTTTGGTGCATTCAATCTCTCCCCTTCCTCATCTTTGTTGTGGGTCTCTAGGGCATTTTCTGGCTTTGTGCCTTCGAATCTTATAGACTGATAATTTATATGCTTAAAGTGACTTAAAAGCTTATAACAGAGTCTACAGTTCCTATAGGAACTTCACGAGGTCACAATTAATATTTAAAAAGTGATCATCAATCTGAAATATATTTTTAAAATTATTTAAATGAAGTCCAATGGCTGCCTTTTCCAAATGAGTAAGGACCTGCTGGCACAGTACAAAGCAGTACTAAATCCCTTGATTGCTACAGTATTAGCTTTCTACAGACTGGCTCAGTTTGGCATAATGACTTAAGTAATAACTTTAAAGATACAAATTTTAAATGAATATCCTCTTTTTAAAAAACTTCAGTCCCATGACAGTGGCACCTATATAATGCTGAGTTCTACCTTTGCCTGGGAATAAAACATATGTGCTTTGCTGCTGGCCCATGGACAGTGCTGGCATATTTTCTCTTTAAACTTCAAGTTTATCTTGAAATCACAGGGAAACCAGTTTTATAAAATTCCAATTATGTCTATAATATGTAAACAGGGAACAAGGGGAGTCAGAGAGGAATGGAATGACCTAATTGCTTTAAAAAATGTCAGTCACATAAACCACAAACAGTTCTGCCTAAAGAACTACCAGGATTAGTTAAAAACAAAACAAGACTCAAAAAGTGGTAAAAATTTCTCAGTTGATACTGTGGAAGAATACTTGTGAGGTAACAAGTTCAAGTCCAGATAGACCCATTTATGAGGCCCTTACTCTGTCCTGTTGGAATTACACGAGTCAGTCTGCAAGACAGAAATGGATCAAAATAGTTGGGCTGATGAGAGCAAGTCCAGGACCTTAAGGGGGCAGGGGAAGTGGGTATTTCAAAGAGCAAGATTTTCTGCAGGTTGGCTTAATGGTCTTGTTTTAGTGAAACTGGGTTGTTCTCATATCTTTTTGAATGAACAAGAAATTTCTAGGGTCATTTCAAAAAAATCTATCTGACTAAGGATGACACTTCTGCAGTACCAGTCATGCAAGGGCAATATTAGCTCCTGAAGGGTCACAAGTAGCATGGCTCCCAGGACACTTGAATTAGCATGCCATTCAGTCATAAGATTTCTAAATTATCTGAAGGGGGAATGGCAATCACTCCCAGTTATTCTGACTGTGGTCCTTTCCCAACTTTGTAGCAGTACAATTAAGATGAATCAAACAAGGATTTCCCTGGCAGTCCAGTGGTCAACACTCTGCACTCCCAGTTCAAGGGGTGCAGGTTCGATCCCTGGTTGGGGAAGTAAGATTCCACATGCCATGTGGTGTGGCAAAAAATAAATAAATAAAAGATGAATCAAACAGAAGAGTTTGGGGCCCTGAGGAACTTTCCCACACATTCTCCTGACATCACTCAAATCTGAGATAGAATATACTTTCTAAAACTTAACTTCTCCTGAACTTGAGGTAAAAGGCAAATTTAATATACTTAGCTTCAAAAAGTACACAACTTAGATTAGAAAAATAATTTATTAGTAAGTCAAATGAAGTAGCTCCTTGCAGTAACGTGAAAAAACACTTAAAATTTTTGCTCAAAACATAAGCTACAGTCTCCCTGTACCCTTGAATTAAGAAGCCATAGTCTCCCTATTGATTATTGTTTCTGTGATTATTTTCAAAGCCAAGCAGCAGTGTGATGGACAGCTGGATAAGTGTAAGCTTACTGATTAGACATGTCCACCTAGTTCCTTAATTCCAGATGTGAACAATGGCAAAAATCTAATTTTAACTGTAAGCAAATACAAACATGGGCGGGGGAGGTCAAGACAAAGTTACAATAGGTAAATTCTGTTCATCAAAAATAAAAATGTTGATTCCCTTCAGGTAAAAACCATACAATAGAACTGAGTTGCTCAAAATAACAACAACAAAAAAAAACCCTGAAACATTTTAATAGTAATGTCTACTAAAAATAAGAAAGGAAGATGAAATTCAAACACAGACATCTTCCTTTCCCACCTAAAAATCCATCCTCAGAAAGATCACAAAGAAACAAACGATGCAGTCAGCAGCACTGTCCTGACCAGGTGTTACTGTGGTTGGTGTAACCCGAGCTGCAACGTTTGCTGGCGCTTCCTGAGCTAAGTCTGCTGCTTTTCCCTTGAGCAGCTGAAGAGAAATGAGATGTTTCTCTTCAGAGAGAGGTGTTAAACATTTGGGTTGCATGAGGGACAAATGGAAGTTTGACACCTAAGATGAATAACCACAGTTCATGAGGCCAATGGGAACTTTCACTATGTAAAGCCAGCCAAGCTCACTGTCACACAGTATTCAGGCACACAAGTGCCAGGACCCAGCGCAGGAGGCAACGAACTATTTTTTCCTTTTAATACGTTACCATTGGCCTCCAAGGATTTTCATAAATAAGACTCAGAGAAAGTCTTCGGAGTATGCTTTTAATAAACTCTCCAGGGCCCTTGCTCTGAAATATTTAAAAGGCTTCTGCATCCTCTCACACTCGATGAAGACGACCACCTCAAGCCAAGGTTTACTGTGCTTTAAGAACTCATGACACCAAAAGTGTCATTATTACAGGTGCTTTCTTGCTAGGCCCAGTTTATCTGAACCAAGAAGTCTTATTTAAAATTCTATGAAACACCCATTCACAAGATTTCTGGTATAGACACACCGCTAAGAATTCCTGTTCTAGAAGGATGTAATTAGCCAATTAAAATTTCCCTTCAGATGGAAAGAAAAAAAAAAAGCTCGACTGGCAAAGGTGGTTCTCCTGTGTAGGTAATACTATATTTAGGTCATGGGTAAAAGCTGTGCGAGCATACGTATGTCAGTGTTTGCCTAAAAAAGAGCAGACACACATATAATTGTTAAAATGAGCCACCAGCAGAAACATTTCTGTGCGTGCCAGTTGGATCATCTGCAGTTACATGTGAACAGAAGATTCTGTGTGGGGAAGGGCTGGTCAGGGCCCTCCCTCACCCCTAGATGTTTTTCTAATCCTAACACCTGAGGGCAGCAGATACAGTAAACAAGCAGTTGTTTGTAATGCAAATCCAAGTAACAGGGCTGACATGGGACTGCTCCCAGGCAAAGCCCAAACCCAAATGGTCACCCTGCTCCTGACACCCTAGATGCAAACCTATCACTGTGGATGTCAGTTGCACAAACACTCAGTCCTGCTAAGGACAGAGTTCAAGAGCAAGAGGCAGAAGTGTGGGTAGGGGTGAAGAGGAGGGGTTGCCTTCCGGTTAAAGTGTTTTGGGTCTCAGACACACTAAAAACAGCTGTTAATTATTAAAAACCAAAGATTTCAACTCACTTCAGTCAGACCCTAAAAGAAAAAAATTGAACATTGTCTTGTGGTTAAACCTGGAAAGCTTCTCGAATTGTGCAAACTGCAGAATATCGCAAGAAACGTGCCTAAAATAAATGTGTTCTAAAATGTAACAGAATAAAGCAAAGCAGCAGATAGGAGGGTAAGGTAACTGTTTCCTGACCACACCCCTTTCCTCCACTCTACACCCACCAACATTTATTCTGGCCACAAATCTTTCCTAAACAATGAATGACTGTTCAATTCACTGACTCAGAATTTTAATACATACACTAACAATAAATACCTTCCATTCTAACAATTTAAAATGATTAGTATACTGAGGGGGTTAGGAGAAAAGGCTAGAGAGACCTAAGGTAGAAAATGCTGGTTTAAAGAGGAAGAGAAGCTTAATTTTCACTATTCTTAGGAATAATTTATAAATATCAATAGACTTTAATTATACTGACTTTTTAAAAATTATTGTTTTGAAAGGAGAAGTGGCTAAACTAAAGAATAAATTCCACAAATACTTATTAAGCATTAACTGTGTGCACAGCCTAAAAGTATAAGATTATTTTAGTAGCTATTTTCTATTGTTACCAAGTCAGAGACTAGAATTTGACTTGTTCTAAAAAGCCTTCAGCAGAAATCTTCAATTATTCCTTATCTAAAACATAGTCTCCTCCCCCTCCCCTCCAAAACATCAAAAGAAAAACAGCCCAACTTTAAAATATCTGAATGTATACATACTTAATTCAACAATATAAAGTCTCCTACAAATTTTAAGACTCAGAAGCATTTATTTGGGTGGTCTCTAAATGTTAAAAACCATATTTGCTTTTATTAGTTCATTCACTTTTTAGATAAGAGATTTATATGTACCAGACACACATTTCTATCATTAAATATTAGAAAAGCCTTTTAAAATGTGAAATCACTCTTTCCTATAACAACCATCACAAGATTTCCAAGATCTCCATTTTAGCTGCTATATGCAAATTAGAAAAATCTTATTCCCTACTTAAAAGGTCAAATATCTTTTTGGAACCTGTGGGAAAAAATTATAACTTCTAAATCACAGTGCCCGCATAAAGTGATTATATTTCATAGATCTATCACTTCAATAGTTGAGGGTCACAGATAATCAAGATAACCATAAATACTCTTGTTTGTTGATGACTGATTAGGAGGTATTCCTCTCTCCTACTCTGTAGTATCTCATGGCCCCCAGATTCTGTCCACTGAGGTATCAGTGATAGTACTTGCCCCCAGATATCTGTGACTGATTTTTTTTTTTCACTTGGTGAAAGCACTGGGCTAATAAGGCAAAGACTACAGGTTCCATTTTATAATCCTAGATTTGACTCGCGGGAGGGCCAGTTAGACTGAAACCTTCATCCTCAACACCCAAATATACATGTTTTTCATTGGGGTTTGGGTGGTTGAGGGAGAGTGAGGCCAGAAAGAAGGTATATATATACATTGACGGAGCAATAAAAACCCATCACTACCTACGAAGAGACGAATCTCAGGGAGAATTCCATCACCAGCACATTTCACATTCATGTACTACAGAGGTAACCCTTTAGATGTTTTCTTACTATATAAATGAGGTTTCCGTGTTATGCATAATGTGTAAAGCAGCTATAATGCCACTGGATTTTTAAAACTTGAAAGTTAACTGAACCCCGAGATAAAAAAGAACAATTTTCATTAGAATTATCTTCAAGTGATACTTTCTTAACAATTGACAATAAGGCAAAAATAGCTCATTCCTCCCCACCCCAAAACTGATTTTAAAGAAACATTAGCTAACACAATAAAATGAGACACTGTTTTAAAAGCTGAAGTAACATTTCCAATATTCAGCTCCAAATAAGCCAAAGGAGTTCTGATTCTACATAGCTTATGGGCAATGAAAGACATACAGCACTTAGTTAATTGAAAGATTAAATCAATTTCTCTCATCAGAGTAGAAAGCACAATACTCATAAAATCATGAATTTGCTGATTTAAATTCAATGATTTCATGATAGCTCGTGATCTGTTTTTTATTATCTTAACCAATACACCAAAAGCTAAAATTCCAAGTGCAAAACATCAAAAGTAGCAATATTGTAAGGCAGCCATTCCTCATAGCAGGTCTTATTTAGCAACGACTGGTCATACATAATGAAAGCATTTCCAGTGTCTTTTAAAAAAACAAACATTTTGCCAAAATACAAATTAATTTACACTTCTGAAATAATCTGCAACATCAGCATGTTACTCACTGTTCTCGGGATGGGTGGAGAAAGAGATCCATTTGACATGTATGGGTCATTATTCATATTTGGCATCATTATGTACCCGGAATAACTCGAGTAAGAGGGTCCCTTGTTGTAGAGTCCTCCATCTGGATGCTTTCCTGAGAGAATGCAAAGAACAATCATATGTGCTTTGACTTCCTTTTTATATCACTGTATTTTTCATTGAAAAGTTAATAGTACTACTACAAATCACACCTTACTTACATAAAAGATTTGTTTACAAAGTATTGTAACTGGATTATTATGCTCTATTTTAGATTGACAGTATTTATTCCCTTAAATGGCTTAGCAGTGAACCAGATGTTTTAAAAACATGTGGTTCAATTTATTGCCACTACTGACTGGTTTTTTACTGGTGTTTTTACAAAAATAAGTGTTATCCATCTAACTTAATTTGTTCTAATACTAACAAACTGGACTAAGAAATACAGACACATGAAAGAAGACACACAAAGCTGTAATATAAATATACTAGGCCATTCAGCTATACCCACACGTATATATTTATACACTTGAAGTTATGCTCCATCTTATTGGCAAACTCAAAAATTCTACCTGTGCTTCTAGATTTCTGGAAAATTTCTAGATTTTACTGAGGGAGCAAGTTGTATCTAGCATATGGGCAACTACCCAAATTTATGAAGGATTAACTACAGGAGACTTAATTTTATGTGCTACACTTACATCACTCTGGTAAAGAAATGTGTGTGTTCACTGTATACACTTCTTCTCTTTAATCTGTGTAACTACTTTGTAGCTCAGAAGGAAGCCTGATATTATAGTTCTCTTCTCTTCTTCCCCTAGCTGACATATTGTATGTGCGAACACCTCATTCTGGTCAGGCCAATTGTAAGTAATTAAAGAAGAACAGAAATGTAGACTGTTCAACAAGGGAACCCTAAAGATTACAGATTCTTTTAAAGTCACACGGAGTTCTCCTTAAATCTTAAAAAATATGTAGAATTTTTACAGTTTTGAGCAAGAATCGGAAATGGGGAGAAAGTCTATCACGTTCCATATGCATAGTTCTTAATTTTAAGCATAACGTTTTATATTTTTACAAGTTAGAGTCCTCTTTACTGAGCCATATTCAGTCTGCGCATACAGTGCCTGCCTTCTCACTATAACAAGAAACAGCAATTTCACAAATGAAAGCCCGTTTGAAACTATTCTTGTTGGAAAATAAATTGGTGTAGACTGTCACTCTTTACAACAATGCAGGAAAAAATAGTAAAGATCTACAATTAGAACTTTAGGTATAATGAGAAAAAGAGAAAAACTAATTATAGACATTTCTCTTCCACAAAGAATCTGGAAGCCATCAGAAATTCAAAAGCCCCTAAATCATTCAAAAACAGTTTTTAAATTATGTAAATATACATTAGTGATAAGCAGTAAGTTTCCTGGGTTTTCTTTCCCATTTTGTTACAACACAGGCACAGTCTTATCACAATGATTCGAGTTTCTTGGATGCAAATAAAAATAGCAAAACATACCTACATTCACAAATTGCACATGTTAAATGTGAAGGTTGGGAGAGATAGAATTAGCGTCTTACCGTCATCAGGGTGTTCTCTGGCCTTATCGTGGTAGGAGTCCTGAGAGGTTTGTGCTTGTCTGGCCACCTAACAAGACGAATCCCCACCCCCAAAAGAAAGATCACTTTAGAGTTTGTGACAATAATGATATAAGTGTGTATCCACTGATAACTCAAAAGAGGAGAATCAGGGGCAACTCAATCTACCTGTTTTATTAATCTAAGAGGATAGGCTAAGGCTGAGTACTGGGAAATCTTTCTCTTTTCAACATGTGTTTTCGAAAATTATCTACCCAGGACTACCAGCTATAAATGATAACAACAACAGAAACAAACTTGCGAACAATCCATACGCTGCTCTGACCGCTGTTTACTAAAACACAGCAAGGCTACTTGGACACCTAATATGACAAGAATTTGAGTTAACGGCATTAATCGTTTTGATGGCTTCTTCAACCACTGTTTACTTCAATCAGAGCTGATTAAAAGCGGGCTGAAATATTTTGCAACTGAAAATGACATTTAACTAAAAACAAGCCCATCACTCACAAATGGAGATCTTAGGCAACTGTCCCAAACCAATCCCAGCGGGAGCTCTTCTCCTCATAAGCTACCATGGCTGGCTCAGTGCAAGCTTACAAGAGAAAAGTAAACTGTTCTGTGGTTAAAGGGAGGAAAACTTGAAAATTGGGCTATAGACTTCTAAAAGGTAGCCCAGCTACTATCAGTTCTGGTAACCACCATCCACCCAGACTCAACCACGTGCAAATCAGTGGTATTACCCCTTCACTGTCTTCCTTGGGTCTGCCCCATGCCTACTTACCACTGGCAAAGATTAACAGAGCCCTAATAGGAGTTCTAGACTTCAAATGCAGCACCCTTCTCCCCAAAGCAGAAACGTTTAGAAAATGTGAAGTGCGTAGCAACTTTATTTATAGAAAAAGAAAGGACGAGGAAAATGGGTAGAAATTTTAAAAGGCTGCTTTACAAATATGAGTTTGGCCTCGAGTGTTTTGGATGTCATTTGGTTCCTCGGACATCTGTCCTCCCACTGGCCTCCTTCCCCCCATACACACAGAGTCACAAATCTTTTAAGTGGAGCTGGCTGTGCCCTGGCCACCCCTAGGTTCCCCCCTAATTGGCATGTTAGGATGAAAGATTCAGGGTATGGAGAACACCCCTATGCTCTCCTTAGAACCCAGGCCCCCGGGCTTCCAAAACGCGTACTCACCCCTGCCATTGGGATAAAGAAGGCAGCTCTGAGGTGTTCTTAAACTTACTGTTTAAAACCCAAAATGTCCCCGCCCCCAAAACCACACGCTTTCTTTTTGGGGGCAGAAGGATGCCATTTAAGGGAAAAGAATATACCCTCCAAATTTCTTTGGAGGGAAAAAGCGTTGGTGAAATCATCTGAGTGTCAGGACTTTTCTACCGGATTTCCTCCAAAGCGTTTCCCAGTTGTTGAACAAGGGTGGCCAGTGGAGTGTCGGGTATCAGGGTCCATCCGCCCCCCCCCCCAACTTCTGAAGCTCTCCGCGAGGCCTGAAATAGCCCTTCCGCGAGGTCCTGCTCGCGGCTTTCTCTCGCCAGCACCCACGTGTCTCTATTTACTCTACTCGGGTTACCATCACTATCGCCCGCAGCCGGCCAGGAGATCTGATAATGCGCTTTCCACCCTCCCCTGAGTGACTGCACTGGTTTCCGCTGCATCTCTCCGACTCGCCCTTCTTCTGCAAAGATTTAAAGGCCTGATTCGGGCCCAAACTAACCCCAAATATAAGCGTACTTTTTTTCTTCAAGTGGCGATGATTGGAGCAAGCTAGTGTTGCGGGCGGTACTGCGAGCCGCCCCCCCCCCACCGGGGTGGCTCGGCTCGCCCACGGCCGCTGGCAGCCGGCCGCAACGGCCCAAAGGACCCGCGCCCGCCACCGCCCCCGCCGCCCGGGCGCGCGCCCCCTCGGCCGGCCGGCTCCGCAGTGGTTGGGACCGCCCCGCCTGTCCCCGGCCCACGCCCGCCTCCCCTTCCTCGGGCCTGTGGCTCTGCTCGCCTTTACCTAAGCCTTTGGTGGTTTAACGCACTTTTGCAGAGACATCTACCGAGAAAGATAGCGGGTGCACTCTGTTTTCCGTCCTACGGAAGAACTTCTCAGTAGTGTTGTTCAGACATCCTCGCTTTAATGCATCGCACTCCCTAAACCCCACTAAAAAGTCCGAAGGCCAAACATTATGGGTTAAGGGCAGGTTCTCCTGGCCGCAAACCAACGGTTTAGTCACCAAACCCCAAAACTGATCCACTTGGAATGTTTCCCAGCACACCACACACACACACACACACACACACACACACACACACAAAGGAAGAACACTAACCAGGAGCCCAGCCACCCGCCCCCATCCCCCCACCCTGCAGACCTAATCGGGACCCTTCAGCCAGGGCTCTCCAGCGCCTTCCCTCCCTTCTTCCCTCTCTGCTCTTCCCCGGGACCCGCCACGCCTCTCAAAGCTCGGGGCAGCGGCCCGCTCACCTCGTGTCCATTGCTCGCCGGGATGATTTCGGATTCGTTAACCAAGGAAGACTTGATGTCGGCTAAATCACCTTCCTCTTCAGGGTGGCTGATCTCGGCGAAAATCTTCTCCTTCTGGGGATCGCCTTCGTCTTTGAAGGGGATCATCTCGTCCGTGGCGCAGAGTTCCGGGTCCCCCCCACCGCCGCCGCCTGCCCCGGAGAGTTGGGGCATCCCGACCACTCTGTAATCTCCGCTCCGCTGGGGGAGCACCCCAGGCGACAGCAGAAAAGAGAAGGGGTCAACGAAAAGGGGAGGAGGAGAAGGAGAATTGGAAGGATGCGTGAGGGAGGAGAGCGGGCGGAAGCCGGGCTGGAGAGCGCCGGGCTGGCGGCCGGCAGCCGGAGCTGCTGCAGCGGCGCCCGCGCCCCGGTGGCCGCCCGTGCCTTCCCACTCCGCGAAGACCTACGCCCGCGCCCGTCCCCGACGCCGAAAGACACAGGGATGCGAGGGCCGCCGCAGCTGGCGCCTCTGGGGGCGTCTGTGCCGCGCGCTAGGCTAGGCTGCCCGGGCGGCCGCCCCACGCCCCCAGCGTCTCCGGGGTCTGCGCGCGGAGGACGCCAGTTCCGGAGGAGTTTTGACTCTCCAAAGGCCAGTGGAGAGTTCGTCGGCGTGTCTCTACGCAAATCTCTCCACCTTTGCTTTCCCAGATGCCGATCTGGGAGTCTGTTTTCCAAGAAAAGAAGGGAGCTAGGCAAAACGGCTCAGTTTGTCCCAGTAGAGGCGGTGCAAAGAGAATCAGAAGATAACGAAATGTCCACTTCCTGGAGGATAAAAAAAATAAAGAGCCACCCGGATTGGAGATGTCCGTTTTAAATCTTCTTATTTCCTTCCCTTTCGCTTCGGTTTTCCTTCTCCAGGAGCATTTAATCTGCCAGAGGAAAAGGTGGGGGCGGAGGAGGAGGGAAAGAGAAAGAGAAGAAGTTTGCCAAGAATAAAGTTTGTGTCGGCGAGTGCAGGGAGTCGGCAGTGGAGGGCACGGCTGGGTCTCGGGGAGTCACAGCAGGGGCCTCGGACCCAAAAGATTCTGCCGCGAACTGGAGCCAACACACACACACACACACACACACACACACACACACACCACACACACACACACACACAACCCAACCCCTCTTTGTTCCCGTCTCGAGTTTCCTCAGTCTGGCTCGCTCGCTCTTTTGCTCGCCGCTCTCCACGCCTCCGCCGCACCGCTTGTCAAAGCAAAGAGCTTCACCCCTCGGGTTCGCCAGGCCCGGGGGAGGGGGACGCCCCAAGCTTGGCCGCGTGCGGGGCTGCGGGCGCGTCCCAGCCCCTCGCCGGAGAGCGCGCAGGCTTGTCCCTCCTTCGCGCCCTGCCCCGCAGGTGAGCGGCAGCGCCTCCCCGCCGCTTCTCCTCCTCCCGCGCCTCGGCGGCGCTGAAAAGCTACCCTCTTGCGTCGCTTCTCCTCCCCTTCCCCTCCCCCGCCTCCAGCTCTCCTTGGCTGCCTGCTGGGGGGTGCGGGGGGGGGAGGTGGGGGACGGCGAGAAGGAGGAGGTGATTGAGGACTTTTTTTTTTTTCCCAGAGCCTGTAGGACGAGTCCTAGGTTTTGGGGTGTGTGTTTGTGTGTGTGTGTGCGCGCGCGCGCCTAGAGGAAAGATTCAGGCAACTTGGCGAACGCAGGAAGGACCCGGCGCTTCTTGTAACCCACGAGAGAGACGCTTTGCCCGCGTGAAATTGACAAGAAACTCTGCCCCAACGGTTTAACTTCATCATCTAAGTGTCTCTTCCTTGTTCCCTTCCCACCCACCCCCCTCCTTCCTCTGCCAGTCTCTCCCCCGCCTCCTTTCCGCCTCCCTCTCTCCCTCCCTTGCTCTACCAAGTGGGAAGAAGATGAAAGAGAAGCCGCCGCAGCTGTGATCGACACCACATTGATAGATGCTCTGACAGAGGGGATGAGGCGGGAATCGGGGACACAGAGAAGGAAAAGGGGAAAACATAACACATTGCTCAACTAATAAGACAGAACGGAAGCAAGAAGAACAAGAAAGAGTTGTGGCTTTCCTAAATACATTGTAAAAGGACAAGGGAACACATGCTGGCAAAAATAAAACCTCCAGGCTTACCGAGAAATATAGGAGGAGGAAGGAAAAACTGAAGACTGGATCTTAATTATCGTTTTTTAAGCAAGATCTTTTTCATTACATCCTCACCATGGGATGCTCACAGAGAGTCATGCTATAGGTCGCTTGTGGATTTTCGAAGATACATGCCACGATGTGTGGGAACCTCATAAAGAATGAAAAAACAACCCAAGTAGGGGGAAGAAAAGGCAAAAGGACCCAGGAGAGTGAAGCCAGTAGCAGGAGGGAGGACAGGGCAGTCTCTGGCACCTCGGACTGCGGGCTCAAAGAGACCCTTGAAGATGCAAATCCGAATCCAACCTCAAAAATTCCCCAGCCTCCACCGTCTCTTTGATGCATTTTGTACAAGGACAGGACTTTTAAGGAGATGCTTTGTGAAAGTTACAGTATAAACGAAGCTGAAGTTTGAAAACACATTACATTTTATTCCTTGGCTCTCAAACCCCCTCAGTTAAAAATCCAGGCAAAATTATTATACCCAATACAGTAGCCATCTGTAAAACCTCAGAACAGTAAACAAGAGACAGGAAGAAATGTGTCTTCATCTCCCTCAAACTGAAAATAGGGAAAACATTACAGAATCAGACTTTAGCCGTACTATACAGGAATAGTCATGCAAAGATCCCTCTTCTTTTCCTAAGGGGGAAATTGCATGCTGCTAGACATCGTATAAGTAAAGACCTTAACAGTGCTCTAAATGAACACTCAAAACTTCACTTACTGATAATTACTTGATAGAGATGGGAATTCACTAGGAAGCAATTTTTAAAACTATCATTTAAAGGGTTCAATTGGTCACATAGAGCATGGCCAGTAGTCACACGATAGATTCTATCTGGGGGGTTGGGGTAAAAGTAAAGGGCTAGTGATGGGAGCCAGGAAGAGTAAAACATTAAATCCACTGTAAATAGCTGACAGTGCTATGCCTTAGAGGAAAAACAACAACAACAAAAAGAATAATCTGCTACAATGTGTAAGGCAATACTAAAAAGATGGGGAAAAACCCAATTTTATTTTTTTGGTCGGTAGCATTATGCAACTTCCCTTGAAGTTATGCACCAGTGTGAGTGTAATGTCTCAGAGATGTGAACACGTAGCTGTGTCAGACATTTATACCCTCTGTTCTAAAAGAAATATGGGAAAACAAACTAAAAAGTCCTCCCAAAAATACTCCAATTTGACCGATAGAAAAAGAACTGGAAAATGCAGTTTCACCAAAGCAGCCAGAGTAGACGTTCCTTTTCATCAAACTGTCGGGGGGTGGGGGGCACACAGAATGGCCAGAGGGTATTTTCTGGAAGCCAAAGAGAGATTAAATGACGACTCCTACATCCCCCACCCCCCGTTAAAGTGTTGCAACTAATTCGAATCCCATTTACTCCTTCATGTTAATTATCTGGACTCCCTGAGTCATTTGGAACTCAGCTCCAGGTGTCCTGGAGATTAGGAGCTCGAGAAGATGGGAATTTGGGGAACAAAAACTAGTGGGAACTGTTTACTAGAAGGGCCGAGGGTAGGTGGCTGCGTTCTCAATTTTGCGGCAAACCTCTCCTTTGGAAACGTTGTTTCTAACGAAATCACCCAGCGCCTTACTCTATGTGCGTGCTGTTTTCCCTCCCCGTGGCGTGCGGGGTGTTGGCTGATTGTCCTTAGCATTGCTGCAAATCTTTTGGCGAGGTGCACTTAAAAGGAGCTTGACTAGAAGACATTCGCTCAAGTTTTTTTTTTTTTTTTTAAAGCTTTGTCTGGGAGGGAGATTGACATTTCCACGTGAAGTCTGCCTCTCCCGGGGGGAAAAAGCTGGGAGACGCAGGAGGGGCGAAGTAACCCTGGGAAGATGTTCCTCCCTCCCTACAGGTTCGGTGAAGTTCCTGGCAAAGGCATTTCTGTTACGGAGAGGTCTCTTCTAATTCGCGCGAGGGCTGCTATTAACATATGCAACCGCCTCTTCGGGCGCAAGGTCCGGGATGTGATGGGTGCGGAGCGGGAGAGACACCGCCGCCCGCCGCCCCTTTCCCTCGGATGTAGAGGCAGGTTGTTCGTGTGAACTCGGGCGAACGACTGGAGGTTAGCTGTTGCAGGTTCACTCCTTCAGGATGTGGGTTTCAGGGGGCGTTTTGATGTGATTTAATTCCGACCGTGAAACAATTGCTAGGGGCTGGCTGGCTTGCTGTTGGTTTTCCCCCTTTTGGTGGCTTTGGTTGGTTGGGGTTTAGTTTGGGAGCGAACTGTGACTTGTTTTCTATCAACACTTCCTTCTGCGCCGGGCGTCGTCCCCCGCGCTGCGCGTGGACAGGCCAGGCGCCCGCCCTGCGCCGGAACAGAGGGGGCTGCAAAGACGGTTCTCGAAACCGGCAGGGTAAACGCGGTCCAGCCCCCGCGGGTGCGGACTGGGGAACTAGGAGGTTGACCCATACCAATACCAGAGACCCCTCCTCCCCGCCGGGGGTGGGGGGCGGATTTTGCTGTCGAGTCGAGTCAGCTACAGACACTCAAGTGAGTCCTTAATTACAGGGAGGAGAGAAAAGCGCGGTGCCCTTCAGAGCCCTCTCCGCCTCCTCAGCCCTAACCCCCCGCCCGGGCTCCGGGTCTCCCCCTTTGTGTGGCCTGGACTCTCTCCCAGCTACAACTTTGGTGGGATCCCAGAGGAAGGAGGTGGCGGAGGCCTACGGAAGAGAATGCTGGAAGAGAGAGAAGCGTGAAGGGACTAGAAAAACGAATAATGTGATTCCAGGATGGAACTCCGGCATCCCCGATCTCCCACCCCAGTGTCACCAGGGGACTAAAGCTGTGGGCATCTTCAGTTTAACGGACTTCTCGGAAAGGGGAGGGGGGGATGGCGAGGGAAACGGCAGTTTGTGTCCCAGGGGTTCTTCCTCCTCTTCTTGCTTCCTTCTAAGACAAACAAACTCAACCCCCCACCCGCCTGGGTAACCGAGAACTCAGGGGACCGTGAAAATGTCGTTCCCAAATCCGGCCGCCTACGGACGACGGGCTTACGTGGGGCCGGCGCCCCTTGGCGCCCGCAGCTCCGCGCAGCCTCGCGGGGTCCGCCCACGGAGCCCTCCGGTGGCATCTCCCGCGCTCGGGCGGGCCGGGCGCGGGGTCCGCGTCTCGCTGGGGTGGGTGTGGGAGCCCTCCCACGGCCCACGAGGGAGGGCCACATCCCACCCTAGTCTGTGGGCTCGGCCGGCCGACCCTCTGCCAAGCTGGAGGCGAGGGCTCACGTCACGGGGGCGCCCAGAGGGAGAGGATGCAAGCTGGGGTATTCAAGGACTGGAACGAGCGGACGCGGAGTGGGCTTAGAGGAGGGGCACGGGCCAGAGAGAGCCCCGCCACGCGCCCGCACCGCTCGGCTCCGCGACGGGAACCCCCATCAACCCCCCTCGGGGGCTTGGGCTCCCGCACAGAAAAGCCGGCGTTACGTCTGGAGATCCCCAGAGTGGACTGGAATGGAATGGAATGGATGTGGGAGCTGGAATACATTTGCGGGCCGCAGGACGGCTGGCCTAGTGGGCTGGACGTGAAATGCTTTTTCCTCCTTTCTGAAAACTTTCCTGAGGCGTCTCAACTTGGCGTGCGGACCAGCCTCGGGCTGCCGTCTGGTAGCGCGAACGCCGCGGCCAGCCCTTCGGCCCTTTTCCTCCGCCGCTGGTCCCTCTCCACCCACCCTCAGACCGTGGACGCGCGCGGAGCGGCCGCGCAAAAAGGTCGCCTGCGCGCGCGAGCCGCACCTTATATCCGCGGAGGGCGGCGCCTGCGCAGGGCCCGGCGCGGCGGCGCAGCCTTTGAAGTCTTGGCGGCTGCCGCTTTCATCCTTTCTTTTTTCCCTTGCAGGCCCCTTTGTGTGACTAAATTTGGCAAGAATATGGATCCGAGCCAGTCTTTCCACGTGTGCTCCCAGCTCCCAGCTGAGAAGGCCAAGGGTTCTCTTCCGGGTAAGGAGACAGGGAGAAAGATCAAAGAGTTTGGGGAGCTGGATCTGAAATGTGAATTGAAAATAAAAATCAAGCCTGGACACATTCCAGTTTCTAAAGCAAAACCAACCCTCAACAGAGGCCGTCTCGCTAGGACTCTCGTTCTGCCTCTGCTTCCTGTACTTTTTCTTTCCCGCAACCATTCTTGAGCACATGGAGTAGAATAAAGAGGACATAGGGAAACAGTTTCTCCGGATTTTGTTTTGCAGTAATTTTATTACGGAAAATATCTTGTTCGTAATTACCGTTATGTGAATCCGAATTTCTTCAGCCATAAATATTGTTTTATTTCAGTATGTTTCACACTTTATTCTGCGGCCGCGTTTGGGAAGAGAACGTGGACACACACGTGTGCACACGTTCGTTGTGCAGAGTGCTG
This sequence comes from Hyperoodon ampullatus, assembly GCF_949752795.1. Classification (NCBI taxonomy): domain Eukaryota; kingdom Metazoa; phylum Chordata; class Mammalia; order Artiodactyla; family Ziphiidae; genus Hyperoodon; species Hyperoodon ampullatus. The sequence goes on along the minus strand of NC_136914.1, from coordinate 156,300,012 downwards.
CTTTTTCTACACACCGTACGGTGTGCCACGTAGTTTTCCTTACCAAAGCACTCACTAATCACGGCTGGTCTCTATGATTTGAAATCCTGTTATTGACCGACTTTGGAAAGCTTTTCTGACTCGCTGACTAGCCAGAAGTGTCCTGTCTTTATGGCAAAAACGCAAAAACAAAAACAAAAAACACCCTCTAAGGCCTCTTCTTGAATAGACTTTTTCAGCAATGTTCTGTTGTTTCAGAAGTAACCATTATAAAGAGACAGCTTTGCAATAGCGTAGTGCAAAGGGTCGGAAATCCTGCGTTGAAGGTGGGCGCCATCACTTACTCTCATGCTATGGTGACCTCAGGCAAACCATTTAACCTTGTCCAGAACTGTTTCCTTTCTGCAAAATAGGTATACTAAGAGCCTACTTAACAAGACTGTTGTAATAATTCAGTGAGATCATGCATGTAAAAATATGTACAAATGTGGGTATGAAGCAAAGACGATTCTTAAGGAGACCTGTAAGTTTTGAACAAAAAACTTCTAAAGCACTAGGAATCTTTACCACAGGAGCAAATGGCAATGGTTTCACACTCAGACATCCACTGTTGAGTTACAAAGGCACCAAAATCACCTTGGCGTTTGTTATCCCCAGAGTGAGTGTGATGGCAGAAAGAACACTCCAGGAAGAGAGGGAATGTGCCTTAACTCTTCCTCATGTGTATGATGGACTCTTAATGCATTGATAAATTGCTGAGGAAAAATGGCACTGCGTGTGGGATATTTTTGTGAGGCATTTGGCACAGCTCCCGGTAACTCTGCTAATAGCCTGGGTAACACGGTGGCCTGTGAAAGGAGCAACATGTATATGGGGAAAATACTCAAAAACAACAACGGAAATACAGACACAAGGAGAGTGACTGGAAAGGTGTTTTAGAGGTGTTCCTTGGGACACCAGCACTTATGTTTCAGAACAGAATGTGATTACATATCTTAGATGGAGGCATCTCAAGTTTACAGGGCAATAAAGATTATGGCTTGGGCTGGCTGTGAAGTGACAGGAGAGCCATATGTGTAGCACTTTGGGCATTTAGCTGAGTGTGCTTCATGCATGACCCTTTCTAACCTAAGGTAACCCCGTGGACGGAGTCATTTCGTGGGCCCCACCTCCCAGTATACACTTTTCACTGACCTGCGTACAGAGTGGTGAAAGCAGGAGTAAGGGGTGGTGTCCAGTGTTCCAGTTCCCTGTTACTGTGGCCCAAGGCTGCCCAGGTACAGGATCCTCCCGAGATGTTCCAGCTCCTTCCACCGTCTCTGCTAGCAGCAACAAGCAGATTTCACAAACAGTGTTGAAGGGACTCTCTAGCAATGTGGAGGCAGGGTGGGGGGCACTTAGGAGAGGGAAACCTTCCCGTTTTAACATAGCTTTTCCCCAAAGTCGCAGATGAGACGTGAATGCTGAACAAGTTCACTGGTCAACTTCAGTCCTTCCTTTCACTCTTCTTTATAGACGTAGCCATTTTGAAATTTATTCTTGGCTGAAAGAGGGACATGGGCCAAGGCACCAAGGGTTCTGTCTTATTTTGGGGGGGACAGTAGGGAGGCCCTGAAAATACTCAGGGAAAACCTGGGGCCCTCTGGAAGTAAATAAATTCTCTGAAGGGGGTGCGTGACTAAAGGATTTTCTTACTTTTATAAATTTGTTTCCTCAGTGAATATGGTAATAGGGGTGTTTCTTGAATCATGGTAAATGTACCTCTTAAGATGGACGGCCTGTGTAGTCTTCTCAGGCTCCCTGGGCTGTAGGAGCAGGGCTCCCGGCTCTTGTCAGCACTGGGCCAGCGCCTAATCCCTGGTTTGAGGCTAGAAGCCAAAGCCACAACCTTCTTGCCTGAAGGCAGGAGCAGTACCAACAGAGCCATATGGAGATTAATGCAGAGCAAGGTCATTAGTCTCATTGTTTATCCAGTTACTCGCAGTATAGATTTGTGTAAATTTCAGCTACAGTGGTTACAGCCTGCCTTTGATGTGTGTAATCTGTACATGTTAGTGCTCCAGGAAAGTGCCTGACTGACAGGAACTACATCCAATGCCCAGAAAACACAGCTCCACAGGCACAGCGAAGCATGGAGCTGAACAATTTTCCAGTAAGTTCCATCAAAGTAAATACACCAACCTGGAGGGTCAGGATTGAGCCTCCTTTTTATCAAGACATGACTTTTGGGGTTCCTTGTGATGGATTTTTATTTGTTTTCATTTGAAACTGGTTACCTACTTTACACCTTCATTTACCTCTTAGAGGAGGAAGTACTTGGCCTACATAACATTTGACCTTGCGGATGCTTTCTTTATTTGAAGTACTTCTGTCCAGAAAAACAGACTGATTGTGCAGAGTTATCCAGACTAATTTATACATTTATCCAAGACACAGCTTCTAGTTCTTTCCTTAACTCTCTCTTGAGTGTGCAGCTATGTGTAAATTAAACTCAGAATTAGCAATTATGAGAGTAGTTCAGAAGGTAGACAGAGCCAGCGCAGATAGTTTAGGCTACAAAATTGTAATCTGACTCAACGAAGTACTTTTCTTTGGCAAAAACAAAGCTAATTTGCTTGATCTGAATCTTACTTAAAGGTCCTGCCATCCCATTCTGCCAATTACAGATCTCAAGTTCGCTTTCCTTAGGTTCAATTGGCAGAAAGCAAAGAACAGAGATAAATTACTCTCCTATGAAGTTTGACAGTGATTTTTGACTGCCAATTCAGATAACTCTACAGACTCAAAATATATTTTGAGGCTTAAATTATCCAGATATTTGACCTTTGCTGTTCAGATTCTCTGGATAATTTTTAGATTATTTTACTTTGTATTGCAGGAGCAGCAAATCTCCAGTGGCTGAGTCAGACAGGCCTCTTAAGATCTCTCTTGCACTACTGCCTTCTAACTGGTCTCTGGCTTCCACTGTTGCTGGGTTCCATACATGCCCCACAGCAGCCCACGCGTCACAGAGCAGCCAAAGCCGTCCTCGAACATTTCCTAGTCGTGGTGGCTTCCAAGTCGCTACGTGAGCTGGCTCCTGACTTCTTCTACTCCTCGTTCACTGCTCTCTACCACCACTGACTCTCCTGCTCTTCCTCCAGGGTATAGAGTGCACACACACACCCCCCTTGGTCATTTACTTGTCGCTTCTGCCCAGAAGCTCCTGGCCAGGTCGATATTCGCAGGACTCACTTTTTCACTTCATGTTTCTACTCAGACCACAACTCCTTCTCAGACCTTGTTATCTAAAAAACAGCCCACTCCCGCCTTACCCCAGTTCTGGGCACTCCATCTTTTACAGGCTTCATCTTTCCGCACTCTCACTACCTGACATATTTTTTATACGTCTTACCTTTCTCTCCCACTAGAACATAAGTTCAATGAGAGTAGGGACTTTGTTTTGCTGTATCCCTGCTGCTTACAACAGCCCTAGGTGCCCAGAAAATATACTAGGTGTGTGTTGAGTAAGGAATTAATATAGACTCTGAACCCTCAGTTTCCTCATCTGTAATACTTCCCTGTGGAAGATCACATATATTTGGTATAAAGTTACCTGGAATATAGTATAAGCACTGAGTAGGTAGTAAGTATAATTGTGTAGATCCGCACTGCCAATACAAGTACAATGCGACTTAAGTTTAAATGAAATTAGGAAGCTAGAAACACGTAAAATTAATTTTAATAGTATATTTTATTTAACCCACATATCCAAAATATTACCATTTCAACATGTAATCATTATCAAAACTTATTAATAAAAGATCTTTATTTCATATTAAGTTTTTCCAATCTGGCGTGTGGTCCACTGACAGTGCTCTCAGGTTAGGCTAGCCCTATCTGGAGGGCTCAGCAGCACATCTGCAGTAACACGATGGCAGCTATAGTCCATCCACCCTTTAATGATACGTTTTGTCCAGATCGTCTTTGTATCCCCCCCTCCCCAACCCCGCATACCTTGCACAGTTCCCTCAAAACAGTAGGTGATCAAAAATGTATCAAAGAATATTATGATAATATGTTGTTATATACTTTTTTCATGGCACATATAGGCTTTCACCTTCATGGGACGGTGAGATAAGTGTGTGCACTAGCTTGAGATGGTGGTCATCATCTTAAGTGTACTGTAAACAGTTCTTTGCACATAAGAGGGGCTCAATGAAAAGTGGTTCAAGTGTGTTGCTGAATTGTTTCTTTGAGTATTTTTCTACATTCTAAATAATAGATTTGGGCCTCCCTGGTGGCGCAGTGGTTGAGAGTCCGCCTGCCAATGCAGGGGATACGGGTTCGTGCCCCGGTCCGGGAGGATCCCATATGCCGCGGAGCGGCTGGGCCCGTGAGCCATGGCCGCTGAGCCTGCGCATCCGGAGCCTGTGCTCTGCAACGGGAGAGGCCACAACAGCGAGAGGCCCGTGTACCGCAAAAAAAAAAAAAAAAAAAAAAAAAAAAAAGATTTACTATTGAACCTTGGGAAATATGTAAGTTGAAGATTTCCTGTATTATGTTTTCAAGAATGACTTTCTCCTCCCCTGCAAAACTGCTAAGCTCCATGTTCTCTAGGATCAAAGTTTCGTCAGGAAATAAATAATGTGGAGAGCTCCCACTCCCACCCAGACTTCATTTTCAGTTTTACTTCCTCAATTGCTTCTTGGCCACACATGGGCCAGATAGTAAATCTCCCTCTGTCCTGTGCCCGGAGTTTTCAACCAAGATACCTTCATAAGGCATTAGCCTTAGGCTTAGGCAAATGCTTTATAGTTGCAAAAATCACTCCACCCACTCTGCCCATTTAAACCCTGATGCAATAAAGAGACCAGGATAACTTCCTGGAAGAAATGGGTAAAGAAGCTTCTGGTGAGGTATCTACCTCCAACGCCTTGATATACCTTTATAGTAGAAAGGCATTACTTGGATATAAGTACATGAAGATGTCATCCTTTACTGTGACTTTGAAAATGACCTATAGCGTCTTTCATCAAAAGTACAGAGAATTAAGGACCAAGCTTATGCCACCACTAAAGTGGAGGGTGTTTAAAGGAAAACAATTACCTTAACAATGATTCCCAAAATTATTTTGCCAGCAAGAAGATCATGAAAGATATATTCAAAAGACTCTTAACGAAATGTTTATAGGAATGTAGGTTATAACTTTGAAAGTTCTAGTTGTTTGAACTAGAGGATTTAGTTAATAAATTCTAATATAGCTGTACCGGGGAGCACTATGCAGCTATGAAAATGATGTCAAACAATTTTTATTCACTTGCAGATATATTAGTGATAAATTGCTAAGTGGAAAAAGCAGATCATAAAGGAATAAGTACAATTGTGCCTCATTTTAAAAAATCCCTCTGTACGTATCATTTGTCAGCATGCAAGCTCTGTGAGGGCTGGGCACTGTCTTGCTTACCACAGCATACCTGGTGCCTGGGACAAGCCCTGCCACAAAGTGAGCACTCAGTCAGTATCTATTGAATAGTCCCAGAAGTGTAGACATAAAATACTGACAGTATTTTTCCTTGAATAGTGGAGACATGGGTGATTTTTATCTTCTTCTTTGTGCCTTTAAAAACATTTATATGCAATGAATCAATATTAGTAAAAGAGGAAGATGAAAAATGTTAAAATGTAATATGTTAAAGATTTTAAAAATAAAAGTGCTGACCCTAGGGAATTTGGCAATAATAAAAAAAAAGAAAGAAAAAGAAAAGAAAGTAAATCACCAAGGAAAAGAAGAGGATGAGACAGAAGTGGTAGTGTTGGAGCCACTGCATCATAGCAGACGCAGTTTCAGGGCCAACTGGTAGGTATGTGGAAGTTAATACAAAGGGCCTCTGATCGTTTATAGCAATCAGAAAGGGTGGGCTTTTTAATTTTTAAGATAAAATTTAAACAGTGAAATGCACAGGTCTTAAGTGTACAATTCAATGAGTTTTAATAAATATATACACTTGTGAAATCATCACTCCAATCAAGATACAGAGCATTTCAATCATCGCAGAAATCCCCAGAAATATGGGATGAACTTATTTTAAAGCAACTTTTTAAGCTACATTTATCGTGACATGTCGTGTGTTCTTACTGCCTTGCACATTTTCCCTAAACTCTGTGATTTAATTCCTCCATTTGAAAAACTTGTCAGGTTGAAATATGCCTTTCCAGGACTTCCCTGGTGGTCCAGTGTTTAAGAATCTGCCTTCCAATGCAGGGGACGTGGGTTCGATCCTTCGTTGGGGAACTAAGGTCCCATGTGCCGCGGGGTACGTGCCACAACTACAGAACCCATGTGCTCTGGAGCCCGCGCGCCACAACAAAAAGCCCGTGTGCCACAACTAAGACCCAAATGCAGCCAAAAATTAAATAAATAAATATTAAAATAAATCAATATGCCTTCCAGAAAATGTGCTAATAATGTACTTTATAGGAAGGGAAGAAATGGAACTCATAGTATTTGGTTGACTATTGAAATGCTGAATTGAAACACTGACCAAGTGAATTCACTGAAATATTTGTATTGCAAATTGTTTTCCAGTGTAATGGATGCAATGATGTTTGTGGTCCCAACAGACACAACAGTCAGAAGTCTCGGGTGCTCTAGACACGGATGTTTGGGGGAGAAGACCGTGGAGGTAAGATGAGGCGGAAGTGATGGGGTGATTTCCAGAGGCAGCCGCATCCCGGAGACTTGGGAATGTGAGGATCTTTGGTGGGTGTAGAGACACAGCAGAGCAATACAGCAGATTAAGCGTGCCCCCAGCACATGCCTGCTGAGCTTAGCATTCCTCTGGCCTCTGATCTAGTCCACTGGATACATGCAGTTGAGCACAGCAAACAGGAGGGTCTCTTGGCAGAAAATTGTACTCATTGGGGGGAAAAAAAGCACATTTCCTGGATTTCTCTTACAGGAAGTGTTAAAATATAGAGATGGGATGTAGACTGATGTTTTTTCCCCTTATTGTAAAATAGTTGACATTTTTGTCTTCTCTGTCTCTGTCTTTCTTTCTCTAACATGAAGATAAACCTGGACTTCCAGGAAGGGGAAAATTCCATCAACTTAAATATAGGTTCAAACACCCATGCCAGAACAATCCAATCAGTAAACAGGTCAGAAATGTCCTAAAAGAGGGCTGTGGAATGAACTGCAGTAGGGTTCATGTCAGACGATTTCCTAGCTAAGTGTCAGAACTTCTTGGGTTACTATCCTGATAGTCCAAAGAGACACGGCATGCTGTGAAGGAAATAAAAACAATAACGTGTAAACGACATTCAGGATTTGCTCCAGGTATGGACTGCAGGACATTCCCGAGCTGCTGTCTTGCCCGTGCATGCCTTTCATCTGTCCCGCTTTCTTCATGGGCCCTGCAGCATGTGGGCTGTGAAATCGCTTGACAAACTGTTTCCACTGGTGAGCTATGAGAATTTCATAGTTCGACCCCTGAACGTGAAGGGAATTAAGAACTGATAGGAAGGGTGATTTGGTGCCCAAGGTGGTCAGTTGGTCACCAGAAAGAGTCACTTAGGTAAGAAAACACCTTTGCATAGTGGCTAGGTAGGTAAGAAATTATAAGTGAGCTGAAAATTAAGATAATAAAAAATTCATTTCTATGAGAAGGCCAGTTGGACAGAGAGAAACAGTAAAAATTATAATCTGAGAAAAATAAGCGAGAGGAAGTTTACTTAATAACCTAAATACTTTCTTTTGTCTCTCCCCTTCATTTGTAAACCAAAGTGGGTATTTTTTTGTTTGTTTATTTTCCATGCAAGAGTTAATGCCCTATAATTAATTATATTCATTATTCCAACAATAGCAACAGCAAAAATGATCTTTAAATGAATATCATCATTATGTCTATTTTTTGATTACTAAATATGAAAAAAGGTTGAAAATCAAATGGACGTTGTATATTAGTTACTGTGAGTATTTCACTTACTATGGTCTATTTTTTAAAGAATCTATTCTGTTTCACATAATGCTTGAAGTAAATTACATTTTCTGCCTCTCACATTTGAATACAGGACTGTTATCTTAGGGTTTCCAGCACTGTGGAAGAAACAATTTATGGAAGTAACTCTATTTCAGCTATACTGTCTCTTTCTGCTCCTTTTTTTTTTAACTTTTTATTTTATAATGCAATATGGCCGATTAATGTTGTGATAGTTTCAGGTGCACAGCAAAGCAACTCAGCCATACGTATACATGTATCCATTCTCCCCCAGACTCCCCTCCCATCCAGGCTGCCATATAACACCCAACAGAGTTCCCTGTGCTCTACAGTAGGTCCTTGTTGGTTATCCTTTTTAAATATAGCAGTGTGTACATGTCCATCCCAAACTTCCTAACTATCCCTTCCCTTTACCCTTCCACCCGTGGTAACCATAAGGTCATTCTCTAAGTCTGTGAGTCCATTTCTGTTTTGTGAATACATTCATCTGTATCATTTCTTTTTAGGTTCCGCACATAAGCGATATCATACGATATTTCTCTTTGTCTGTCTGACTTACTTCACTCAGTATGACAATCTCTAGGTCCATCCATGTTGCTGCAAATGGCATTCTGCTCCTTTTTTATTGAAGGAAATAAAAGAAAAAGAAATAAAGAAAACAACAATAATTACATTTATAGCCTAGGACTAGGATCCTTTGAGTAAAACTGCTTTCACTTCTAGTTAACCAGGGGATGAGTGAGGTCCTATTTTCTTGAAGTTTCTTCTAGTCTTAGTAAGATGAAAGAAGAATTTACAATCAAATAGAAATGATACTGCAGACATTATGACTAATTTATATAGTTAAAAACTCAGGATTGTATTCAGATCAACATGTCACAGATTTAATTTAAAAGGAAAGAGCAATTTCTCTTTTTATTTTGGTCATTTACATTGTGCATGAGTCCGTAATTGTGCTTCCAGCCTCTGATGCCGTGAACACTGATGAATGTGACTTTGTGTTCATCCCTTCTGTCGATACTAGATTTAAATGGAACTAACTCCATCAACAGGTAGGAGATAATTCAGAAGTATTGCTTGCTTTCCTTTTTCTTCTTACTGTCTTCTTTTTCCTATCTTCTAGATTATTGGTGCCTCACCAGTTGGGAACAGAAGGAGATACATATTTACTGACTTATGTAAATTATATACAACAGGTCACTTACTATACAGAGACTACCTATGCAGAATACCTACCAGATATACCACACATATTATAGGATGTAGCCAATATTTTGTTCATGTAAAAATTAAAGCAGAAAGTTAAACCAATTATTAAATATCTTAGGCAAAATACCCTGCTGTAGAAGAAAAAGCTGTTTTTTTAACCTGAACTAGTCAGTTTAAATTAAATTGAGTAGAGCTAATATTCAATTATACTTAATTTTGTTGGGGGAAAAAAATCAGACATTTCTTTTGGTTCCAAACAGTGCTAAAATCACCAACACAAAGAGGGTGGCAAATGTAAGTACATTCCTCTTTACCCCTCTCTCTCGAACACACTGCAGACGTGCTCTTGGCCCCAGCTCTCCACCAAAACCGCGAAATCTGATGGTTGGTTCTCAATCTCCTTGTTTGATCCACCATCAGCGTTTGACACAGTTGATTACTCTGTCTTCAAACACTTTCTTCACTTGCCTCTAGGATGCCATGAGCTTCTGGTTCTTTCCTGGTCTCCTGGGCCACCCCTCAGTCTCCTCTGCTTGTTCCCCATATTCTCCCTGACCTCTAGCTGGTGGAGTGTGCCCCTGTGGCTCACCCTCTCAGCCCCTCCTCTTCTATGTAATTTATTCCCTTGTTAACCTCATCCAGTCTCAGGCCTTTAAATACACTGTAGATGCCAGCAACTCCCAGAGTCATATCCCTGGCCTAGACCTAACCCCTGACGTACAGACTTGCTCCGACTGCCTGCAGACCCTCCGTTTGGATGTCTGATAGGTGTCTGAAACTTCACGTGTTCAAAATCCAACTTCTGATCTTTCCCCAAATCTGCTCCTCCATAGTCTTCTCTCTCTCAGGAAATGATAGCTCTGTTTTTTTTTTTGCTGCTCATGCCAAAAGCCTTACAGCCATTCTTCACCATGATATGTCTCTTATGTTCCCATATCTAATCTATCTAAAAAGCCTTTACTTATAAAATATAGCCAGAACCAACTACTTCTCACCAACCTGGTTCAAGTTGCCATCACCTTTCATCTGGATTTTGCCAACAGCCTCCCAACTGGTCTCCCTGTCTCTGCCTGTTGTCTGCAAAGCTGCCAGGAGGATCCTTTTAAACCTGAGTCAGTTCAGGTCTTTCCTTGCACAGAACTCTCCAGTAGTTCACAGTTTCACAAGTTCTGCAAGACCCTACGTGATCCCCACTCACCTCTGACTTCTCTGGTCTCATCTCCTACTGCTCTTCCCCTTGCTTTTACTCTGCACCAGCCTTACCAGCTTCCTTGCTGTTTCTCAAATCTCAGGCAGGATCTTGCTCCAGGATCTCTGCATAGGCTGTTTCTTCTCTTCGTAGTTATCTTTCCCAGATCTTCACATGGCTTACTCCCTCACCTCCTTTGGGTCTTTCTGAATATTTCTTGTCAGTCAGGTCTTCTCTGATCACCCTATTTAAAATTATAATGCCTCCCCAGCCAGTGGTACTCCCTATGCTCTTTTGCTGCTTTGTTTGTAACACTTATTGCCAGCTGACATCCTGTACATATTATTCATTTATTTATTGACTATCTTCCCCACTAGGGTGTAGTTTCCTGGAGGGAAGGGATTTTTGTGTTTCCTTCATTGCTGTATCTCCAGGTACCTAGAATAGTTCCTGATATACAGAAAGAGTCCAACAAATATTTGTTGATGAAAGAATATCTATAAAAATATGTACATACCATTTGGTAGCACTTGGAACCTGTATACTTTATCCCTTGTTATTGTTGTGAGCTATGGATGGGTGGAGCTTGATATTTATAAATAAATCATATTTTAAATGAATCAGAGAAACTGTTACTTGAAGGAATTTGATGTCTTTTTTATGGGTTAAAAATCCTTTTTAAAATGACCAACCATACTCTCATTTGTCTATGTTGTCAATGTAGGTTTTCATCCTAATGACTTGCTTCCATAGAGAAGAAACTTTTTGACCACTCTGTTGGGCAGGCAGATAGGATGAGGCTATTTCTAACTGATAGGGAGGAAAATAAATTTAAATTTTAAAATATTTTTAAAAGTCTGTTTTTTTCAGTAACCTGGTATGGATGAGATTTGACCAGGCCCCTCAGGACAGTTGTTGGGTTACCTCCTGAACTGCTTCAGGCCTTACCAGGTATCTGAAGATTTCCCGGGGTGGAGGAATCTTAGCTTAGTGGTATGGGAGATGATTTTGAGTGATTAACAGGCTCACCATAAATTCCTTTGACTCAAGTAATGAGAAAGCTATTTCCTTTTCTATTCCCTTTTGACCTCAGTTTAGTATCTAGCAGCATCTATTGGAGCCCTGTCCATATCTCCACCTTTATCAAGTCAGTGTACTACTGCCAGGCTTCCAACTGCAGCACTTGTATTCTTTGCCTGAGGCCTTCTCTTGCCTCTGGGGCCTGCTTTGCTGCCCATAAGACAGCCTGGGAATGCTGGGGAATTAATGTCCCCATGATCAGCCTTTAACAGCGGTTGGTGTATAAATACCCCAGCTCTCTCACCATTTGTGTGGGCTAGTTCTGAAGTGTGTTCTGCACTGGCTTCCAGAGTTTGCCCAGGGGGATTAAGCTCCAGTTGCCCAGAGTGATCGCTGGCTTGATAACACATCATTTATTGGCTTCCTTCCCTTTTCTGCCTCACTTCCCAACTCCCTTATTTGTGTTTCCATGTTTCCTTCCCCTTTTAAGTAAACTATTTGCAATTGAATTCTTGTCAAAGAGTTTGCTTCTGGAGAAATCCAAACTAAGTACCAGTAAGGCTTTAACTACTTCTAGTGCTGTTGATCTTCCTTATTGCCAGAGAGCTAGTTCAGGCCTCAGGCTGGAAATCTTGGGTCATTGAGAATATCTTGCTAGAATTACTAACAGTTGTTTTGTTTTCGGTATACTTATTTTTCAGTTACCTTCTGTGTAGTATGATAATTATTTTATATTTACTATTGTGATATAAATGGATCCATTTAAGTTTAAAAAATGAGTTGGTTTAAATACAGTGTTTATTAAATAACAAAACTAGTTAGTGGCAAAGGGATTTGACAGAAATCATGGACTTAAATGGCTGAAGTTTGGGCATGTTGAATAAATTTGCTTTATTGATATAATTTTTAAATGTTTCCTTTTGGAATATTGCACCTTCTTCTTCCTCTCTTACCCCTCATCTCTTTTCTAGGAACAGAAGGAAATAGCTATCACCCATAATCTTAATGCCCAGAAATAATTACTGTTGACATTGTGTTATATTTCCTTCCTGTTCTTTTCTAATAATATATAATAAATGATGTGCTGGACCCATTCCAGTAAAGCTCCCTGACTACTATGACTACTATGAGTAAAGCTCGTTTTCACTTGAGTCACATTACTTGTTCCCTCACAGCATTCGACACTGCTGATCCTTCTGGAAGTCCCCTGCCTCACTGACTATGACACTGCTCTCCTCTCTCCCCTCCTAGGTCTGCTCCTTCTCATCTCCTCCTGAAGGCCCCCATCTCTGCTCATTTCTTAAATGTGGGTCTTCCTCTGCTTCTCCCTGAGCGATCTCACCATCGCATGAAATCTCCTGCATATCTACTTCTTTAAGCCAGATTTCTATCCTCAGCTCCAGACCTACGACCTCCTTTCCCGGATGTCCCATGGCCACATCAAACTCATCATGTTCAAAATTATAGTCATAATTTTCCTCCACAAACCTGTGTTTCTTCTGTATATCCAGTCTCATTAATTTGAGCAGAAATCAGAATGTCATCCTTGACTCCTTGCAGCTGATGAGGAGCCAAGTGCCCTCCTCTCCACCCCATGGCACCGCCTCCATGCTGGCCCCTGTGGTCTCTGAAAGACCTCAGTCACCCCACCCACTACCTTATACCAAGAGTGATTTTTTTTATACAAAATCTGATCATGACACTTTCTTTCCTAAAACACTCTTCAATGAAGAATCTAGGAGAAATACTAAACTGTTATCTCTAGGGAATGGGCCAGGATCGTTTATTTTATTGCTTTTATATGACTTGATTTTTCTTTAACAATGAGCTTTTTATTTTTCCAATTAAAATGAATAAAGAGAAAGATTTTCAGAGGAAAACACATTCAATGAGCACCCCCTGTTGCTTACAAGCAAGGGGCTGAAAATTCACTATACTCTGCCACTGATTCTCCCTCAGGCTTCCTGTTTCCCACGCTACAGTCTTATGCCATATGTCTCAGGATTATCCTATAGGCTATAGGCATTCTGAACTTCCAGGGCTTTACTCATGCTGTTCCCTCCATCTGCAATGCCATTACAGTCTTTGCCGCTTGTCCTGTATTTAAACATCCTTCATGGCTCAGGTTGTGTCACCTCTTCTATGAAGGACTTCCCCACTCCAAAAGGCATGACCGTGCTTCCTCTGTTCCCCATCCTGGGGCTTTACCCTGTGGAAAGATCCACTCTGGGGCCCACATGACATTTACCCGTTTGCCCCTCCTCTTATGTCCATAAGTCTCTTGAGAGCATGGACTGTGTGTGCCTCTCAGCAAGCCCTTAAAAAAACAACATAACGAGGCCTGTCATTTACTGAACCTCTCCCTCCCTGCTGTATACCCTGTGTGTCACATATGTCATTTCTAATCCTGAAAATAATCGGCAAAGCAGAGTCGCTTCATCTCACAGAATGAAAACTGAAGCTCAGAGCTAGGCTAAGCGTCACCCAGATGGGTTTGTGGCAGAGCTGGGAATTGGAACTTGTGCCCTCTACTGCCTCTAATGAAGGACACTGAAGGCAGGGGCCGAGGCTTACAGTTGTCGCACTGGTAGCAGCTAGCATAATGATGGCTCAGTAATCCATCACTAAATATGTGTCACTGAATAATTTGGTAGGATAGTACTCCATCTCACTAAAAAGTATTTTACCGGGTCTATGACTTAACCTCAATCCTCTCTCTGTGTACTCTCTGAAAGAGATGCCCAAGGGCACTTCAAGGACCACAAAGCAGTCTGCAGGGGTGGGCAGTGTGTATCTACCCATGGGTAATCTGCCCTGGCTGGATCATTGGTAGTCATTTTAAAGTTGTTTGCCAAGTTCATTATGCAAGAGCATGTCCCCAGGGACAACAGCTTTGTCACTGAACAAGGCACAGACACAGACAAAGGCTCTGGGGGTAGGGACTTCACCTCGGGGAAACAGCTCTTAAGGGGACCAGCAGAAAGGTGTCAGTGCCGTGGGACTCCTTCTGCAGGTCTGGACGAAAACAATGGGCTGCCGGGCACTTCGAGCATGGGAGCTGTGTGCCTGCGTGCGTGTGGCTGGGCGGTCTTGAGGGCCACCACAACTAGTGGAGGCCAGTGAGGCTCTGGGCAAGTCAGAGCTGGCAAGGGTGGGGATGGTTTGTGCCCCCCTAACCTGGCTCCGGGCTGAGGGGTGGCGGAGCCTCTTCTCGGAGGTTCTCACAGCTTCCCATAAATGTTCAGCCCGAATGCGGCTGGTGGAGGAGCAGGCCTGTGGCAGGGAAAATGGAACCCCTAGCTCCCTCTTGCTGGGGGATGCGGGTCGGGCACATAGTAGTTTTGTGAGCCCGAGCAAAGGAGAAACATCAGTACACTCAAGTCAGTGTGAAAAATGCGTGTGACTCCTGCGACTGCAGAGGTAGAGGAGACCTAGTTCCTCCCTGGAGTTTACATTCTAGGAGCGGGAGGCACACATGCAAACACAGAAAAACCACACACTGGTGAGTGCCACGGGCAGGTCTGCTAGCACACGGTACATTCAAAGGGTGAGTGAATCGACATTCACAATGTTTTATGCAAACGTGGAGTGCTAATCATATTATTATGTTTACATCTAGCACACTAGCACTTAAAGATAAGTGGAAACCAAACTTGGTCTGGTTGCTTTTGGGAAGTTGAAGGCTTCCTGCTGAACAAACAGCATTATTTCTTGCTATTCAGGATTTGGGCCACACAGTACTTTGATCTAAAATTTTAGTCGATAAAGAATGAATATTTATTGTTTTTATGAGCATTGTTTTGTATGAAACAAATTTGGGGGAGTGAAAAGGAATAAATATTTGGGACAGCAAACATCTAAACGCCAGTAGTTAATTTACTTTCTTACCTTGATTTACAATGGTAACATTTGGGTGGAGAGCTGAAAAGAAGGAACACTCTTTGTTCTTGTTTTATTTAGAATTTCTAACATCTAAAGGAATGTTTTTATTGCAAGTACATAAAATAATGAAAAAAACCCCAAGGATTTAAATGCCATTAGAGAAGCTTAACCTCAGGGTGTTAAATGAGCAAAGGATATTCTAGCAGATTTCTTTTGAATCTTTTTCTATTTTTTTCCTTCTTAAATACCTTCCAACTTCAAAGTTGTTGTTATAAAGAATAGGGGGGGAAAAGGAGTGTTAAAAAAGGGGAAACGAGAGACTTCCCTGGTGGCCCAGTGGTTAAGAATTCGCCTGCCAGTGCAGGGGACACAGGTTCGATCCCTGGTCCGGGAAGATCCCACATGCCGCGGAGCAACTAAGCCCACATGCCACAACTACTGAGCCTGCTCTCTAGAGCCCCTGAGCCACAACTACTGAAGCCCATAAGCCTAGAGCCCATGCTCCACAACAAGAGAAGCCATGGCAATGAGAAGCCCGTGTACCACAAGGAAGAGGAGCCCTCGCTCACTGCAACTAGAGAAAGCCCGCACACAGCAACAAAGACCCAACGTAGCCAAAAATTTTTTTAAAAGGCGGGGGGGGGGGGAACAGGGACCTCCCTGGTGGCTCAGTAGTTAAGAATCAGCCTGCCAATGCAGAGGACACCGGTTCGATCCCTGGTCCAGGAAGATCCCACATGCCTCGGAGCAACTAAGCCCGGTTGCCACACCTACTGAGCTGCGTGCTGCAACTACTGAAGCCCGTGCGCCTAGAGCCCATGCTCCACAACAAAGAGAAGCCACCACAATGAGAAGCCCACGCACTGCAACTAGAGAAAGCCCGTGTGCAGCAAAGAAGACCCAATGTAGCCAAAAAAAAAAAAAAAAGGCCGGGGCGGGGGGACAATAAAAAGCACCTGAAGCTCCAGAGGAGTAGACTCAGGACCTCACAGTGAGGAGAACGGACTTATCCCTGGGAGGTTTGGGGCAGAGGAGACAGTAGTTATCTCATAGACCAGAGAGCTTTATTTGGGTGAGTCAGGCGCTTCATCCAGTCAGCATGACTAAACAGCCACCAGCTTCAGAGTCTTAGGAACCTGAAATCCTAAAATCATATTTACAGCTGATGTGATGTTTAACAAGGGTCATCTAGAGGGAAAGCATCTGATAGGCTCAGAAGGTACAGACACTGGCTTTTAATGTTTCAACATACCATTTTCCTTGATCAGATGTCATTTTCAGGAAAGAAAATAGTCTTGTCTCTGAGACTTTGTCACCCAAAAAAACTGTTTGGAAATTTTAAAATACTCAAACGTTTCATAATCTCTACAAGTGTTCAAAGGGCAGAAAAATAAATCCCCATAGCTTGTGTTTTTTGGGGCTTATTGTTTTATTTCAAATTTGGTTTTCCTTATGTTTTGTTTGTTTTATATCACGATCTAGAGCAGCATGGTGTAGCTATGGCAATGCTTATAGAATTTGTGTGTCAGGCTCTGGGCCACAGTGGCTGGGCGGTGTCCCACACTGGGGAGCAAGGAGGAAGATGACATCAAAGAACCTGAAGACTGAGCACATTTACTTTTCTGATTCTAATGCCTTTGTTTGGAAAAGAGTAAACACAATTACCTTAACAACTGAGCTGGGAGGCTTTGAGGGTTTAACACTGCATTGTTTTCCTAGGGAGAGGGTGAGGACTGCTGAGGATCATGGAGAGGGGCCTGAAGAACCAGGTGGTTTTGTTTGTTTTCATTTTCTTCTCAGAAATGCGTTTGCGTAGTTACAGAGCGTTTGATGGAGTTTCTTATAAAATTAACTTTGTTTATTTTCCTTATTTAAAATGGAATTAATGTTCATTATAAAATAATTTGAGAGGCCAAAAGAGTAATCCTTCAAAGTTCTGTCACCAAATCTCTTTCTACATTTGTCCCCCTAGCCAACTGTTCCCCTACACAGATTTTATATCCATTTATAAATATACAACACCCGCCCCCCAAATAATAGCATGTTATTCATTGTTTCATTGTTTCATTTTTTCCTTGTTTTCACTAAGTATATTCTGGAGGTCTTTTACTCTCAGTCCCTATAGAATTGATTCTTTTTTTTTATCTGCAGCATAGCATTCCATTATATGGATGTTCCCTAGTTTATTTAACCTGTTCTCTATTGATAGATATTTAAGTAGTTTCTAATCTTTTGCTATCACCAACCATGTGGCAATTAATATTCTTGTAGTTGTGGGATTTTGCTGTTGTGAGAGTATGCCTGGAAGGTAAATAACTAGAATTGGAATTGCTAAGTCACAAGGTACGAGCACTGGTGGTTTTGTTTGAAATTGTATTGCCTTGCTTTACGTAAAGATGATTTATACTCCCGCCAGTCATATGTGAGAGAGTGCCTGTTTCCTCACATCCTTTGTAACACGGTGTGATATCAAACTTCTGGATCTTTGCCAATCTGGAAGGCGAAAATAGTGCCTTAATGCAGTTTAATGTGTACTCCTCTTATAAGTGAGGATGAAAATCTTTGCCTACGTTTAAAGAGCTCTTTGTATTTCCTATTCTGTGAACTGTATGTTCACATCCTTTTGCCCATTTTTCTATTGGATTGTTATTCTTTTTCTTATTGATTTGTTATAGTTCTTTATATATGAATAATGTTAGTCTTCTTTTCTGGAATATGAATCACAAACATTTTTACCATTTTGCTGTTTGTATTTTATTTTGTTTATCCCCCTCCCCTCACTATGCAGAAAATTTTTATTTTCATGTAGTCAGATATCCAGGTCTTTATCTTTTTTTTTTTTTTTTTTTTTTTTGTGGTACGCAGGCCTCTCACTGTTGTGGCCTCTCCCATTGCGCAGCACAGGCTCCGGACGCGCAGGCTCAGCGGCCATGGCTCACGGACCCAGCCGCTCCGCGGCATGTGTGATCTTCCCAGACTGGGGCACGAACCCGTGTCCCCTGCATCGGCAGGTGGACTCTCAACCACTGCACCACCAGGGAAGCCCCAGGTCTTTATCTTCTATGACTTAAGGGTTTTATATTATACTTGAAGAGACTTCTCCCAAAACAGGTTATTTTAAAAAATCCTTCCATGTTTATATCTATTTGTTAATGAATTCATATTTGATGTATCTGGAATTCATTTTGGAGGAAGGCATAAGGTAAAAAAACAGCCTTACTGATATCCTACATTTTGCCACCTGCTTGCCTCAAAACCATTTTTAAAATAATGTATCTTTTCATTAATATTTTGAAAAATTACCATTATATAGACTAAATTACCTCAGCAATTTAGTTCTGTTTCTGGACGTTCTGTTTTATGTCACTGATCAGTTTTCTAGTCAAAGTCAGTACCACTTTGCTTTTAAAACTGTAGTTTCATTATGCACTTTAAAATCTTGTAGAATTGGTTCTCTTCTATTACTATTTTTTCCCCAAATTTTCATGGCCATTACTGTTTGTTTATGGATGTTGAAATCAGCTTGTCTAGTTCCCCCACAAAAATAGTTAGCCTTTTTGTTGGAAACATGTTAAGTTTACAGATTGACATAGGGAGAATTGAATTTTAGGATATTAAGTCTTTATCTCAGAACATGGTATTTTTGCTATTTTTTCCAAGTCTTTTTTTTTTAACATCTTTATTGGAGTATAATTGCTTTACAATGGTGTGTTAGTTTCTGCTTTATAACAAAGTGAATCAGCTATACATATACATATATCCCCATATCCCCTCCCTCTTGCGTCTCCCTCCCTCCCACCCTCCCTATCCCACCCCTCTAGGTGGTCACAAAGCACCAAGCTGATCTCCCTGTGCTATGCGGCTGCTTCCCACTAGCTATCGGTTTTACATTTGGTAGTGTATATGTCCATGCCACTCTCTCACTTTGGCCCAGCTTACCCTTCCCCCTCCCCGTGTCCTCAAGTGCATTCCCTAGTAGGTCTGCGTCTTTATTCCCATCTTACCCCTAGGTTCTTCATGACTTTTTTTTTTTAGATTCCCTATATATGTGTTAGCATACGGAGTCTGTCATACAGAGTGAAGTAAGTCAGAAAGAGAAAAACAAATACCAAGTCTTCTTTTATGTCTAGTAGCAGATTTGTTTAATACTCACTCCAGTAAAGAGAATTCCTCCTAATGAAATACTAGCAAGAGTATAAGCTCCCCAAAGAGTTATTCAAAGCAAGATTTTGACTTGTTTAACTGATGTATATTTCTAATCTTTGAGAATCATCTTTCTCTTTATTTAAATATACACAATCAATGATTTTGCATCTGTGTGACTATATTAGTAACATAAAAAAATTAAAAGCATTTGCAAAATTATCCTGCGTGGTTTTCTCCTTTGGATATAGTAAGAGGCCAGCAAGATAATTTTCTGGCCTCCAGCATTACATTCTCTCTCTCTCTCTCTTATTTTTGTATTTAAATTTTACTTAACTTTTTAAACCAAATCTTATATTTTGGAATAACTTTTTATTTACAGGAAAGTTTCAAAATTAGTACAGTGTCCTTGTATTCCCTTTACCCAGTTTGCCCTAATGTTAATATTTTAAACAGCTATGGAGCACTTGTCAAAATAGAAAGTAACATTGGTACGTTACTTTAAACTCTAGGCTTTACTTGGGTCTCACTAGTTTTTCCATTCATGTCATTTTCGGTTCCAGGATCCAATCAGGAAACCACAGTGCACTTGGTAGTACTGCTCTTTGGCTAACCCACTAACCATGTAGGTTCCTTGTACGGCTAGAGGAGAACCCTTGTGACCGCAGAATCAGATCACGTGATCTCGTGATACAGCCTTTCTGCCCTACATGTGCCTTCCTGTATTTGCTCTGCTCCATTAATTTAACCTAAACGTGTGTGTACGTATGTGCGCGTGTTTAATATTAAGGCAAACCAACATTTCTTTGTGCCTTTGGAATGTCTCTCCTTCAAATGCTATTGATAAGGTTGTCATATGTATTTTGATGAAACCACTGTTTGTTAAATCAGTAAACGGGTTCTTTTTCTTACTGTCCACATTTGCCTAATCTACAAAGATGGGCTTTTTTTTCAGTGGTTAAAAGCATGAGGTCTTACAAGTCTGGGTTCAGACCTAGTTCAGATACTTAGCAGCTGGGTGCGCCTGAGCAAGTTACTTAATGTCTCTGAGCTTCGATTCTATAGAATGGAATGATCACAGAAACTTCCAGAGATAACACATGCATAGCCTGTAGTACAATAGAATTTCTAATAAAAAGTAGTTTGCATACACTGGCCATCTCCCATTCTCCTTGGTCTCAAATAAGCTTTACATCCAGCACATCCCTCAAGACCACAGCTTGGTATTAGCAACATAATTTTTTACGCTGTGAAGGAAAAGGTCTAGGAAGAAGTTTCAGTAAGAAGGGTTCTGTCAAGTACAGATACCACACACTCTTCTAGTCTCTCCTCTCTCCACGCATTGCTACTTTATTCGGTACTCAACTCGTTTTTCCTGGGTGCGCTAGTGGGAAGGATGGAATTGGCTCAGGTACGCCTGTAGGGCGGAGGCCTGTGGAGCAGGAAGGATCTCGTCCCTTCTCTCAGAGGGCTCCTTGTGTGGCTGCAGCGTTTGAGGGTCTGCCCAGGTGGGCGTTGCCAAGAGGCTGGGTGGACCCAGCTGGGGCAGAGCTCACAGGCCTAATTCTGGGTGAATCTCTGGCTCACTGTTCCATGTCTGAGGGGGCCCTTAGAGAGCTTCCGCTAAGCTTAACTTTGGTGCCTTCTGGATGCCACTTCCAGACTCTGCTGCCAAAGGGAGATTTTCTGGTTCACCTGGGATCATTCCGAAAGGACCAGACAACAGGGGCAAGCTCCTTGGTCTGCTCTACAGACCATCCTGAGCTAGAGGGAGAGATACTAGCTCAGGGTGTTTCTGAGAGATTTATTGTAATTAACATTTTTCAGTCAATGCTATTATCTCTGCAAAACTTGACATATTTTTCAATGTGGAAAGAAGTATTCTTGGCTTTACATGTGAAGGCCTTCCATCTCAGCTCACATATTTCTTTACCTGGAGGTGATGCTAATGATTCCTTCTTCTTTTTTTTTAATCTTATTTTTTCTATTGTAGTTATAAAATCCTGATATAAATATATATATGTAAAATTATTATTATTGATATTATTTCAGGTTTTCAATGGAAAATTCTTTATGAGGAAAATAGAACCTTAAGTTATTTAGTTGCTCTCTTCTCTTAAAAGAGAGCAACGGGCTTCCCTGGTGGCGCAGTGGTTGAGAGTCCGCCTGCCGATGCAGGGGACACAGGTTCGTGCCCCGATCCCGGAGGATCCCGCGTGCCGCGGAGCGGCTGGGCCCGCGAGCCATGGCCACGGAGCCTGTGCGTCCGGAGCCTGTGCTCTGCAGCGGGAGAGGCCACAGCAGTGAGAGGCCCGTGTACAGCAAAAAAAAAAATAAAATAAAATTAAAAAAAAAAAAAAAAAAAAGAGAGCAACTAAATAACTTAGTTGCTCTTAATATGTCCTGAATATGTTTGGAAATATTTCATAGATAAACACAGCCTCCCTCAAGCCTATTTAGCAGTGAAATAATTCCCAACCCCAGTAATAAATAATCCGTGTAAATAAATATCTGCAGCATTCTTGCACATATACATACTGTTCTGTTTTGGGGTCAGGGACCTGAGAATGAAAAAGGTTAATTTTTAGTATACTGTGTCTTTGGGTAATAGACTCACAAATTTTTCTTTGCTGCGGTACATTTAGTGTAAGATACTGCTTTACATTTTGACGGCTTCTCTACAAAGCTGGTGCATGGATCTTTATCTCTTTGAATATGAATGTAAATTATTACAGTATTATGGAAAAGAAAGAAGTCTAATACATACATTTCTCTCACTGCTTTCTTTTTCTTTTTTCTGGGAGAACCAGTTTGGCTATTAAGGGAACCTCTCAACACAGAGCAGAGCAAGAGAAAGCAAGCTTTCAGAGAGAATAGCTGTTTACCATCAAAGCAAACTGGGTTCCACACAGACATGGTATATTATACACAAAGACGAAGGTAAATGCCCCATGGTTTTTATGAGTAATTTGCTGTACTTATATAAATGCACCAGAGCCTCTAGAATTCTTACTGATCATATTACTTGCTGTTTTATTGTTTAAAAAAAGGCACCAAATAACCAAATGTAATTTAAAAATCTATCGTCTGGATTCCATACCCCCCACCCCCATAGCCTGGTGCTTCTGTGTGTCAACAACTATATATCAGAGAGGGGTGATTTTTCCATGTGATAAATGCCACTTTGGTGATGCCACATAATGAAAATTTACTACCTTTTACTTATCAAAGTGTCTTTCTCTGCTCAGTTTTAAAAAGCAGGAATTTCACTTGGACTTATATATTTCTTGGGTTAATTTATATTTTATAAATATGTGAAATTATTAATTCACTCTATCTGTAGCGTGTGTGGACCCTGAAGCTTATGGCAGTGCTGTTATCTGTTGTAGGGATGCAAACATGCTCTTTGATGTGTTATTCTTGGGGCCTGGGAAGGATAAAGATGGAATATGCATTGGGCCCAGCTCTCCAGATGGGCTGAAAATGCAGCAGAGAGTTAATGTGCATTTCCTCAGAGCAGGCTCGTAACTTTCTCCTCCGCACCCTGTTGTAGATAGCAGGGTGCTTCAGGGAGGAGCAGCCTCAGCCATCCCTGCTCTGCACCCCTCTAGGACGGGTGCCGGACGTCTGCAGTCTGCAGACACCACTTCCTGCACGCGCTTGCTTCAGTAAGCTGCCTCCACTTTTGCTGTGTGGAATGAGTCACACTACCTAGGAAAAATGCCCCATGTGAACAATAAAAATAACAATCATATACGGTGCCAGCATATGTCCCAGCCTGTTCTAAGTGCTTTATTTCTATTAACTCGTTTAATCCTCACAACAGCCCTCTAAATAGGCTTCTTAGTATCCTTGGTTACAGATGAGGAAACTGAGGCACAGAGGGGCTACCTGTGTACCTCTCTTATTCTCTGGCCCCAACCCTGTGTTGCTTTATGAATGCAGACTCAGGCTTGGCATGGAGATTCATTTTTGGTTTTCCCCCTTGGGACTTTATTTTTTAATTTATTAGTTCTTTCTTTCAGTCAGTGTGTCCAGAGGTACTATGAGACAGGCGCCCACTGTGTTAGGTTTTGAGGATACAGCCAAGACCGAGTCGGGCATGATGGTGGCCCCACAAAGCTTACAACCCGCTGGGAAAGCCAGACATTAAACAGATTATTACAGCAGACTGTGGTGATGGTTGGGGAAAAACTGGATGCTGTGGGAGAGCTATGCAGGGGAATCTAATCTGGTCTAGGGGCGGGGTCAGAGTCATTTCCCAGGTGGAGTGAGAACTAGCCAAGGGAAGAGAAAAGAGAAAATTGCTCTACAGAGAGAACTCCAAGGTAGAGGCAGGCAGGAGGTCTGTGGATAAACAGAAAGTGCTGCTTGAAGAACTGACAAACTAAGGTCAAGTCTGGAGTGTGGATTGGAGGGCGGGGGTGGGAAGGGAGACACTGGAGAGGCAGGCTGGGGTAGAAGATGGAGAGCTTGGTAAGTTACTGAGGATTTGTCACTTAAACTCAAAGAGAAGCCTTTAAAGGGATAATCGGGGAAGTGATGTGATCTGATGTGCACTTTCAGAAAGATCTGTCCCCTGCTCTGTGGAGAACGTCCTGAATTGGGGCAAAACTGGGGCAGGGAAGACCAGTTAGATGGCTGCTGCAGTAATCTCCCAACCCTTGGGGATACCAACAAGTCCTCTCCTCAGTCAGCAGACACTTGGCAGGGTAAGAAACCTTCAAAGGGCCTGCATTCCACTGAAGGCCAGGTAATACGAATGTGCTTGGTTTACGTAGCTGGGTCAGATTGATGTAGGTTTCCAGCAGCCCGTGTGCACAAACTGAGGAGAGCCGGGGAGGAAGAGTGCCCAGAGACACGGCCTTTGGATGTTTGTCACTGTTGGTTCATTCAATCAATAAACATATTGGCACTCAGTTTTTTGTCTACCTAATTGACAGCTAACATTTCAAGCGTGTTCACCAGTCACTATTCTAGGCCTTGAAGTGGATTATCTCATTTATTATTCATCACGGCCCTCTGAAGTGAGTGCCTTATTTCTTCCCCAGTTTCTAGTTCGGGAAGCTAGGCAAAGAGCTTCAATTACTTGCCTATGCCACATAACTAGTAAGAGGAGAGGAGCCAGGATCCCATTATATGAATGAATGAATGGATGAATGAGCAGAACCTACGGCCTCCACTCATTTGCCTCTAATAACGTGTGAGAATGCTACCTGATTGTGAACTTCCCACCAACAGTGGGTGATCTTCACTGTCTTTGTGTAGATTAAACAACTGTGTGGGGTTCACTCAGTCTACCATCTACAGCTTTGATGCTAGAATAGAGAAAGGAAAATGCAGCCATTGACCTTTCTATGGTGTGGGCAGCAAGTTGCACGTGGTCAGGCAATTAAAACAAGTGTCTGATAAGAAGACAGTTTCTATAGGGAAAATGAATCGGTAAAAAAAGGCCATACTCATTTTTTTTTAACTTTTTTTTTTTCTTTTTTGGGCGCACCACACGGCATGCAGGACCTTATTTCCCCAGCCAGGGATCAAACCCGTTCCCCCTGCAGTGGAAGCGTGCAGTCTTAACCACTGGACCATCAGGGAAGTCCAGGCCATACTCATTTTTAAGTTTATAGTTAAGTTGAAACACTTATGCACCCATTGCATAAGTGTCAAAAGCACTTATTGCTTTTGACAATATATTTAAAAGCAACCAGGATCATATTAGGACTTTTGTTTGTCTTAGAAATTTTTCCCCTTCCTCCATTAAAGAAATATTAAAAAATATATTCTACAAATGTAGGGTACAAAGAGGAATATAATCCAGGCTGAATTCATTATTATATCTTTATTATTGTTATTTTCTTTTTTGTTTTTGTTTTAAAAGAAATTAACATTAAATCATAAATGTTTGTGTCTTCTAGGTACTGTGCCATTGTGCCTCATGGGTAAGTTGGTCCTGTTTCCAAATAAGTGACATAGAAAAAATCTGGGGCTTCCCTGGTGGCGCAGTGGTTGAGAGTCCGCCTGCCGATGCAGGGAACACAGGTTCATGCCCCGGTCCAGGAAGATCCCACATGCCACGGAGCGGCTGGGCCCGTGAGCCATGGCCACTGACCCTGCGCGTCCGGAGCCTGTGCTCCGCAGCGGGAGAGGCCACAACAGTGAGAGGCCCGCGTACCGCAAAAAAAAAAAAAAAAAAAAATCAGAAGATTGTTTTGATCTGAACTATGGCTCTGCAGCTGTCCCCAACCTTTTTGGCACCAGGGAACAGTTTCCTGGAAGACAGGTTTTCCACAGACGGGGAGGGGGGAGCGGCAGATGAAGCTTTGCTCGCTCACCTCCTGCTGGCATCCCGATTCCTAACAGGCCTCAGACCGGTACTGGTCTGCGGCCCAGAGGTTGGAGACCCTGCTCTCAGGGATTCAAAGTTAGCCAAAAAGATACTAAGTGGTCAGTTTCCAGGACAAGGCAAAGATGGAATGGGCAGCTGAATAAAGTCTAGAATGAAATGTGAAGGGAGACAGGTGCATAGTGAGAGAGACTAGATATTCCCTTTAACCTGATGCCAGATGTGGAATTTGGGAAGTGATTGCTAAAAGGCACTGTGCAGAGTGGAAGAGACCAACATGGGCCAATGTGCGTAGGGAAGGGCCCAGGGGAAAGGTTGGATCCTGGCCAGGACCCTGAGAGCCAGAGAGTAGATTAGGAGAATCTGGGATCATTGCAGATGTATAGGGCAAGACTGTGCAAGGCAATCCAGAAAGGCAGATTAGATCAGGAGGATGTGGCGATACCATGAATTGAATTGTTCCCCATTCATGGACAATTCTGCAAAAACAAAAAAAGGTTAAGTGCTGAAAGCCAGTTCAAGTCTCTGCTTGCATGGTACCTACTATGTGAAACACACAGCTGAGCCCAGAATCAAAGGGGTGGGGCAGGTCACTGCAAAGTTACATGGCAAAGGCCCCCAATGTGGGGAGGAGTAAAGAACTAGGGTCAGTGAGATGGATCCACCGTAGAGAGTAACATGATACGATCCTCATGTTAAAAGGACTATGCCAGTAGCTACATGGAGAAGAGACTTGGGGAACAAGAGTGGAGTGAGAGAGGACAGGCTATGGGAACGACAGTGGCTTGGGGGAGGGTAGGACCAGTGGAGATGGCGACGAAGGTTGAGTTCTGGATATATTTTGAAGGTAGAGCTGACAGGACTTGCTGAAGGCTTAGATGTATGATATGAGGGGTAGAAAGGAATAAAAGATGACTTCTAGGTTTTTCGCCTGAGCAAGTGGCTATCACTTCCTCTGAGACCCCACTAATCCAAGAAGTGATTGGTGGCATGGTGATCACATGAGTGTGTTCCCTTTGTGATATTTCATGGAGCTGCACATGACGTGCATTTGTTTGTGTGGCTTTCTGTATGCGTGCTGGCTCTCATTTTATAGACTAGGAAATAATTGGTAGAAAAATGCTCAGTAAACACTGAGAGTCAACCTCACTATTTCCTCTGCTTCCTCTGTGACTCTCCAAGTACCTGCTGAGTTTACTCTCTCCCTTGTTTGTGCTTCAGTTCAGGGCTCTTGCCTGGACAATTGCAATAGCACTAACTTATCCCACTGCCTCTGGTCCCCTGTCTATTCTTATACAGTGGCAGAAAAATCTTTATAAAATGCAAATACAATCATGGCTCTTTCCTGCCAAAAATTACTTCCCCATAAAGTAAAGGTCAAACTCCATTGTTTATGATGTAAACCCCCCTCAGGTGTGGCTACTTCTACCTAATCTTGCACTGCTCTATCCTTCCCATGCAGCATTACAGCCATGACAGCTGTTTGCAGTTTCCATAACACGCTGTACTTGTGCATGGCCCTTCCTCTACCTGGAGTGCCCTTGTCCCCCTCTGATCCTGGATAAGACCCCACTCAATCACCTGCCCCTCTTTCCCAGTGTCCCAGGCAAAGCCTCCTCCACTCCTTTGTGCCAGCACTTGGCTTTACACTTCCTTCCATGTATTATCAGAAACAGTATACTGCCTTGTAATTATTTTTAAAGCAAAGTTTATTTTCCTTTTCCTAGCAAAGAGACCTAAATAAAGGGAGAGAACTAGCCATGTGAATATGACTTATACAAAAAAGTAATAGAAAGAAGGGAAAAAAACCCCAACTCTCACCATTTAAAAATCCTTCCTTTTATTCTTTCCTTTCAATCATTTTTTCAAGGCTTATTTTAAAAATATAGTTGGAAACATACAACATAAATTCTGTCTTGCTTCTTCATGTAATATTATAACATAGTGACTTTCTCTTGATATTTAAAAATGTTTCATGTATTTTTATGGAAACCTATTTCCATGTTATTTCTTGGCACCTTAACTTCCTCATCTATGAGTCTTGTCTTACATGTATTTCTCGTCCATAAATTTTTTAGATTTAGTGTTTTCCAGTGATTTATATAAGATTTTTCTATATCAAAAATGTGAGATTTTTGGCTATCAAAAAGCCCAATGGCTATCAAAGCCATTGGGCTTCCCTGGTGGTGCAGTGGTTAAGAATCCACCTGCCAATGCAGGGGACAGGGGTTCAAGCCCTGGTCCCGGAAGTTCCCACATGCCGCGGAGCAACTAAGCCCGTGCGCCACAACTACTGAGCCTGCGTGCTATAGAGCCCATGAGCCACAACTACTGAGCCCTCATGCCACAACTACTGAAGCCTGCGCACCTAGAGCCCATGCTCTGCAACAAGACGAGCCACCTCAATGAGAAGCCTGGGCACCACAACGAAGAGCATCCCCCGCTTGCCACAACTAGAGAAAGCCCGAGCGCAGCAATGAAGACCCAATGCAGCCAAAAATAAATAAATTTAAAAAAATATATATATATAAACAAACCATTTTCAGTTAAAAAATATCATTTAAGACTGAATCAGGCTGCAAATAACAGAAAAGCAGGTGTATTTGTTTTCTGTCCCCCAGCTTTATTGAGGTATAACTGACAAATAGAATTGTATATATCTAAAGTGTGCGACATGATGATTTGATACGCGGTACATTGTGAAATCATTACCACAATCAACTTCACACACCCATCATCTCACAGTTACCTTCTTTTTTTTTTTTTTTTTTTTTTTCGGTATGCGGGCCTCTCACTGTTGTGGGCTCTCCTGTTGCGGAGCACAGGCTCCGGACGCACAGGCTCAGCGGCCATGGGTCATGGGCCTAGCCGCTCCGCGGCATGTGGGATCCTCCCGGACCGAGGCACGAACCTGTGTCCCCTGCATCGGCAGGCAGACTCTCAACCACTGCGCCACCAGGGAAGCCCTAGTTACCTTCTTTTTGATGAGACTGCTTAGGATCTACTCTGTTAGCAAATTTCAAGTATACATAGGTGTATTAGTTTTCCATTGTTGCTATACTAAATTACCACAAACTTAGTGGCTTGAATAACACAAGTGTGTTCTCTTATAGTTCTGGAGGTCAGAGGTCCAAAATGGGCTTCATTGGGCTAAAATCAAGGTATTGGCAGGGCTGTGTCCGTTCTGGAGGCTTTAGGGGAGAGGATTTGTTCCTTGCTTTGTCCAGCTT
This sequence comes from Hyperoodon ampullatus, assembly GCF_949752795.1. Classification (NCBI taxonomy): domain Eukaryota; kingdom Metazoa; phylum Chordata; class Mammalia; order Artiodactyla; family Ziphiidae; genus Hyperoodon; species Hyperoodon ampullatus. Next base: position 156,271,038 of record NC_136914.1, on the reverse strand, counting down.
CTAGAACCTGCCTGCTTTCCTTGGCTGACGACCCCTTCCTCCGTCTTCAAAGCCGGCGATGGCAGATTGAGTCCTTCTCACGAGCATAACTCCCACCTCTCCTTCCATCATCACATCATCATCTCTGTCTCTGATCTCTCTTCTGCTTCCCTCTTCCAATTTAAAGACATTTGTGATTACATTGGGCCCACCTGGGTAATCCAGAATACTCTCTCTGTTTTAAGGTTAGCAGAATAGCAAACTCAATTCCATCTGTACCCTTAATTCCTCTTTGCCATGTAACATAAAATAGCCACAGGTTCAAAGGATTAGGATGTGGACATCTTTGGGGGGCCCATTGTTACATGCCACACCAAGCATAAAAACAAGTGAGGTGTTTAATTGTCTTATGCAAAAATAAGTCTAAGGGTATCAGTCCAGGACTGGTATGACAACTAGTCATACCATCAGATATTCAGGCTCTTTCTATCTTGCTGCTATATCATCCTTAGTGTATGGACCTTTGACACTGTACTTATTGCCTCATGGTTGCCAGATGGCTGCTGAACCTCCAGGCATTTCTTCTATGCTCCAGGAAGGAAAAAGGTGGCAGTGTGAAGGGCAAAGGAGCAAAAGCTAGAAGGGAATGTGTCTTAGGCCAGATTCACCAGAAGCAGACCCTGGCCTATTCACGTGTTAGTGGTTTACTAAGGAAGTAGTTCTAGGAGATATCAGTAAATGGATGGAGTAAGAGAAGAGTATAGAGCCAAGCAAGGGAGTGCTTCAGCCTGAACTCAAGGGCAGCACAGCATGAATTATACAAGTTTGTGTCATCTCCATCTCCAAGAAAGTAGCAGACTCCTGCCCCAGTCAATGGGAAAGGGATGGGGACGTGAACACCCGGGCCTTCTGACATCTAGGCGAAGAGGCTCTTGCAGCCCAGAGGTAGCTGTCTGAAGAAAGTAACAGGTGCCAGATGTTAGGGTCAGCACAGAGACGAGCGCAAGGCGCCCGGAGCAGATAAAGGGTTTCTGAGGGGTCTGGGCAGAGCACCAAGCACTAGCTGCAATTTGTCTCTCTTGTGAAGCCTCTCTGGATGCCCTGGTTGGCAATCTCCAACACATCCCTTCTGTCCAAGCTTGTCACATAGCCACCCCTCTCTGCAAAGATGTCTAAATCAGGATTTTTAGTTGCATATGTTGCTACTTTAATAGAAGTGGAGTTCTGTTAGTAAGTGAAAAGGAGAGAATGGATATTGGGTAGGCAACCATCAGAGTGTGCCAAAATGTATTTCTTCTTTTGTTAACTTTAACTTTTAGTCATTTTTCTTAAACAGAAGATTTAAAGTTTTACCTTGTAGATGTTTTCTTTTGTAATTTCTACCACTATTGAAAAATTAAAATGCCCTTATTAAACAGATCTGATAAATATCAACTTATATTTTATCTGTATTTTCTAGTTTATAAAATATTTAGCTCTTTGATCTGTATCTTATTTTGAAGAATAATTTCAAGTATTGCTGCAGATGATTATCCATACAAACACACTTTTTTTTGTGGGCTGTGTATTCCACTCCACTGGTCTGTTTACTCCTTCAGTACCACACTTCAGTCTCCTCACTCTGAGACTCTCCAGAGTTTTTGTTCCAGTGTTTAAAATTTTGTTCGAGTGCTTTTCATGCAATGTGGTTCCTGAATTCAAGTCAACAACTTGCTATGTTGGGCGTATTGAAGAAGGTATGTCCATTTTCAAGCTGACATAGTTGATCCTCATTGTTCGTGGATTCTATATCTGTGAATTCACCTACAGGTTAAAATTTATTTGTACCCACAAAAATCAATATTTGTGGTGCTTCCATACCCATTCACAGACATGGGCAGAGTGGTGAACCTTTGAATTGCCCAGGACACGAGTTTCCCAGCTGAGATGGAACAACTCACACTCTGCATTCTTATTTCTGCTCTCATACTGAGGACAAGGGTCTTTTTCGTGCTCAAGTTAGTGCCATGTTTTTTGCATTTTTGTGCTTTGTGTTGGTGATGTTGATGTTTAAAATGGCCCCCAAGCACAGTGCTGAAGTGCTGGCTGGTATTATTATGTGCAAGAAGGGTATAGTGTGCCTTATGGAGAAAATCTGTGCGTTAGATAAGCCTTGTTCAGGCATGAGTTGAAGTGCTATTGGCTGTGAGTTCAATGATATATATTAAATAAGAAGCACACAGAAAACAAGGTTCTGTGTTGATCGGTTGACAAAAATACGATCAGAGGCTCACAGTAATCTAACCCTATATTTCTCTTAGTATAGTAGCAATGGTTCAGTATTTGTTAATTCAGTATTTGTGGTGATTTTACAGAACATAACTACTGCAAATAACAAGAATCAAGTGTACTTTCCTAAGGGATATTTGACGATTATTTGGGCTACTTGTGATTTTTAACCTCGAGTGTACCCACGTCACCTCTTGCTCCTAAAAGATGGGACTCCTTATATCTTATTTGGGCATGACACAGGAAGTATTTGGATGCCTGTGACATCCCCTCACTATGCCTTCCTCTTGAGGTCGTTTAGACCCCGTTATTTAGAAGTCTGGTGAAGGATTTTCATTATTTACTTTAATATAGTGTATCTTCAGTTTCATCATTAAAACAACAACAACAACAGTGGTTTTGTATTGAGAAGCACTGAATACAGATTTTAGTGAGGAAAAGAAAATTGTACCCTGATTAGTGATGTTGTACATTCCTCAGTGACTTATAAAAGCTTTTTCTTAATGATAAAAATAGTTGCCATTAAGTTTTACTGTCTTCCAAACACTTCAGTAAGCACTTTGTATGCTCTATTTTATTACATCCTCACAACAATCCTGCAGAGTAGGTCTTATTATCTTCATTTCACAAATGAGCATCTGTAGATCAGGGAGCTGTGTTTGAATCCAAGTCTATTTGACCTAAAGTCCAGGTCTTTCCAGGTCTTTCTACTAAAGCATTCACAGTAGACACTAGTTGTTCATATTTACTGTCCTTCCTTGTGGGTAATTAATAAAACATACTAGGAGAATATGAATGAAGTTTACTCAACTGAATGTGTCACATTAACACCTTCTTAACTCGAGGGAAGACAAACAAATGTAAAGAGCATGATACATATTCACATATCCATAAATTCAACCCATGCTTTATTACTTTAACCAAGGAAGAGAAATGTGTAGGGAGTAAAAAAGGAAGGCACACACCAGACCCCCTATTTTTGTAATATATTAATTAATAATAAATACAAACAGATATTAGTGTAATATCTACATTTCATTAGCTTGAAAAAAGCACACAGTTCCAGAAATGGCACCTTTAGCTCCAGAATGCCCTGACAATGAAACAGCAATTGCTACATCCAACAAATGAAACAGATCTTTCTGCAGGTGCTTTCAGGGTAATGGTAATTAAATAAATTTTTGGTTACTCCTGTCCTGTGTCCTGCACTAAGTTGATTAACCTGTTTAATGAGTATATGAGAATGACCAAAGCTGACCTCACATCAAAGAGCCCCATTGTTACTGTGTGCTGACCTGAATTTTAACCATGAACTAGGTTCTTTAATTGCTCCACAGATGTGCTGGAAAATAGAGTAGGTATTTTAAGCGGCAGTGAGTTTCTTTTCCCAGATGTGTTCCATTACTCAACATACAGTATTAGATGCTGGTTTGCATATCCAGGCTCTGAACACTCCCCCTCTTTGCAAAGATTCGAAGTTTAACAGTTACCTTTGATACATCTGGCAGTGGTGATCAGTTTTATTTCTATGGTAAAACTTAGCTATGTATTATTAAACATCACAAAGGAATTTAGAAAATAAAGTCTGTAAGTAAGTCAATAGTGAATAAAATTAGAATCCAGTCTTCAGGAATCCCTTAAGGCCTCCAAGAGGATCGTTAGAAGCAGATGCGGCTTCCTTAGAGTACTGTTAGCAAGAGCCAACTGTTACTTCAAGCTCTACGTGCCAGACTGTAGAAAAAAGGAAGCTGGCTCTTAAGTGATAACATTGATTTTTTAAAACCCTGAAACTCCGTAACATTTGTTGTAGTCTTCTTTCCAATTCCTCTGCAACATGTTTTTTGTAAGCAAGGTGAAGAGGGTGTTGTCACTATCCATTTGCAGTAGGACGACGACATCCCGATCTCACTTTTCACTGTGGCACTTTTTTTTAAAACACTGAAGTTCATATACTTCTGTTGCTTAAGCCTTAAAAAATAAGCTGTCTTATAGTGGGAAGCAGCCTCATAGCACAGGGAGATCAGCTCTGTGCTTTGCGACCACCTAGAGGGGTGGGATAGAGAGGGTGGGAGGGAGGGAGATGCAAGAGGGAAGAGATAGGGGAACATATGTATATGTATAACTGATTCACTTTGTTATAAAGCAGAAACTGACACACCATTGTAAAGCAATTATACTCCGATAAAGATGTTAAAAATATATGAGCTGTCTTAATATCTTTTTGCAGCAAGCTTTTTTTTTCTTGGTAGGCAGGTGGACATACGTAAATAAGGGTAAGTAAAGCAACTACTGCTCCCTTTGCTGTAATCTTTCCTATGCCCATCCCTGGAGTGGAAAGTGGACCCACTGAATGCAGGACGGGGCTCAAATGACTTCTGTCATCCAATCTGCATCTTATCATCTGTGACAGCATCCCCAGATGTACATATGAAATAGCACCCAGTCCAGGCTGGGTGGGAGGGGTGGAAGCAGTAGGAAAGGCAGTGGGATCGAGGGAATGTATGGGACCAGCGGGGTACAACAGGGTGCAAATGCCTCTAATTTCTGCAGGAGCCGGCCTGATCCCAGCAGTCTTGGATTCTTGAAGCTGCTCTCTTTCACTTCTTCTTTTGTCTTGCCATCCATCTTCCTCATTTAGTTTCTTGTCCAAACACTAACTTGTACTACAACCTTGAGATAGTCATTTAACTTCAACTTGCGCCTCAGTTTCTTCATCTATAAAATGAAGTTGTAGTACATTATCTCCAAAGTGTGTTCCAGTAAATGAGTTGTCTCCTATTTTGTGGTCATCTTGTCAAGGTACTTGACTAGGAAGATGATTAAACTATTTCCTAAAGTCTCTTCTTTTTCTGAGGTATCTTTGGATTTTATTTCATGTTCCCCCACGAGTATTTTTTTTTAAATCCACAATCTATTGGTTATAGATAGTTTTATAAAGAGACAAAATAGCTGGACTCCAGATAGTCTCAAGATGATGTCAGGATTGCCCCCAACCTCCCAGTTTTCTGAAGAGAAGTATCTACATTTGTACATGCTGGTACAGTATCACAGCCAGAAAGGGGCCACGTAAGGAAAGTCAGAAAAGGTGGGGACAGCAAGGGTGTTTGTGTGGTTGGCTAGATCCCATTAGTGGTGATTCTGTCTCTGAATAGAAAGCATTAGATTGTTTTATTGTTTGGGGAAGATTGCGAGCACATCAGCTGGACCTCTCCTTCACTCAGTAAGTCAGCAGGAGACCAAGGAATTTTTGTTGCTCAGTGTGTCTGGCTGCCACTAATCCCACGTCTAAGTGGGTAGTATTATGTTTCTTCGCCCTGTCAACCGGTGTACCCTGCAGTGAAGCCTTCTGTAGATGCTGGCGACAGCAGAGACGCTCAGAAACACACTTTTGGAAAGGCAGTGTCTGAAGCACCTTCCTTAGGGCTGCTCAGGTGGGAAACTGTCCTGGGAAAGGTGGTGGCATGGGGCGGGCAGGGAGTGGGAGTGATGGAAGGAGAGCCAAGCCTGAAGGGGGAGAGAGGGAGGAGAGTCCACTGAGGCTAGTAAGATACGGGTCCCTCTTTGGAAGCAACGCTCCCAGAACTTACCTGCCTTGTAGTTCTTTTTCTCCGTTATCAGAAATCTCTTTTGCTTGCTTTTTGCATTTTTTTTCAGGCACCTATGTCAGAGCCCTTCTGATTCATATTTTGGTTCCTATGTAACTAGATGGGGGGAAGGGTGTCAGGATTATGCCAAGATGCTGGGATGCTGGTGCACATGTTCCCTCATGTCCTGTGCAGAGAGAAGACCCACTTTGCCCAGGGACCACTGCCCTCCCCCAGCAATCCTCCCCGAGAGTTCACTAACCCAAGGAACTTAGAGTAAAGGGGTGGAGGTGAAGTTTCTGATCTTAACCCAGAAAGCAGGTTCAGGAAAACCTGGGCCTGAACTGTTAGGAGGGAGAGAATGTGACTTAGGTCAGCAGGAGTATGCAAAGATGTACCATTAGACTTACAAAACACTAGTTCTAGAATCAGACTCAGATTTGCCACAGCTGCAGTTATTCTTATTAGGCTGTAATAATCGTAGGTGAAAGGGACAAATAAATATTTTACCTGAGCTGTGGTTGATTATTTTCCCCCATTTGGAGAAGGTGGTTCAGGTGTGGCTGATTTGTGAGGCCTCTCAGGCAGCAGGCTTTGGAGTCAGTTCCTGACCTCAAAGGGTTCATTTAAGCTTTGGTCCCACTCACACTTACTATCTGTGTGAATTCAGTTAAGTTCCTTCGTCTCTCTGAGCCTCAAGTTCCTCACCTGGAACCTGCACATGAAAACATTGGCTCTAGGGAATGTCCTCTTTGAAGGTGCAACGTGAGCATCTTTGTGAATGTACATCATAAAGGACTACATACGTTTCATTCTTTTGTGGCAGCCATAGCAAACGTGTAACAACTCCGTCATGTATTGTTTTTTTTTTGTATTAGCCTCACTCTAAGTTCCACTTATTGTCCCTGGTTTTGTTTTCTTATTTGTTTTCATTTCCAGTTTATAAATCTGCTGAATGTAAGAGCTATTCTGGGGACAAGATAGGGTATGTATAAGTAACTGAATAAATTTACATTGTAATTTTGCTAGTGGAGTGATAAAAGAATCAGAAAAATATGCTAACACCAACCTTCCAGGACCAGCCCTGCTAGTTTATTCCAACCTCAATCACTGACTTATGTCAGGTACCATCTGGGGTCCCTTTCTTGCTGCAACTTTCTAGGGGAGGTGATACTTGATCAGTGTTTACCTGATTGACAAAGTCAGTTGTGTTGCCCCTCTTATGTAGCCCAGGAACGGACAGAATAGGGCCACCAGCTTGGTGGGCTCTTTTCCTGATGCCACCACAGGCTTTCTTGTGGAGACATCTCCCAATTCACATACCTAGAAATGGTAGGAAAAATCCATTCATTCCATAAATAGTTAATGAGCCCCTAGCACTCACCAGGCACTGTGGCAGGCACTCTGGGTGCTGCAGGAATGGATAAGAAGTGGACCCTGCCGTCAGAGGGCGCACAGGCCAGTTGAGAAACCACTATGTAGGAAACCCAGTTGCTCGATGGAGTAGAGGGATATGGTAGGGTGTTGAGTGTGCAGACCCTGGAGCTGGCCTGCCCTGTCATCTGCCAGCCTGGTGACCCCGGGCACCAATCTCTCAAGCCTCAGTGCTCTTATCTATAAAGTGGGAATGAGAATGGCACTTACTAATAGGGTTGTGGTGAGGATTACTTAACACATGTACAACATGCAGAAGTGTGCCTGGCACCACAGAAAGCTCTCGACAAAGACAATGGTGATGACGATGTTGTTGGGGGTGGGGAGATAGTGAGTGCTCCAGTGTGGGAACCAGAGGAAGCCTTGCCAGTTTCATCCGGGAGACTGGGAAGGGCACTGGGGAATTGGTCGTGCTTGGCAAAGGAGAGGGAGCTGCCTTCAGGTGGAGGGCTCAGCACTGTGGGCATAGGTAGGGCGGAGGGAAGGTTGTCTGAGAGCTTTTTAGTCAGGCAGGGAACTACCTTCAACTCCTGAATTCTGAGCTTGGTGCCAGAGTGGAAACAAACATGGCCTGTTTCCATCTCAAGAACATTTTGTTAGTAACCAAGAGAGAAAATTGGCCAGGCTGGAAAAATACGGTTTGTGAACAAATGATTTTGTCAAATAGACATGCCCAGTGCCTACAGTGGCGGGGAGGTTGAGAACAAGCACTTACCTTGTTAATTCCTGGTGGGGAAAAACTTGTTAAGAAAATGAAGGGTGTAAATAAATCTGAATGAATTATACAGGTTGATAGTGTGCTCTGAATTTGGCAAATTATTTTTTAGCCCTTCACTTTCCTTGAAAAAAAGTCGCAAGCTGACTCACAAGCCACAGTCAAATGATATCTGTTTGGGCACAAACCCTGATAAAATCCCTGGGATTTAAAAATCCTTCTCATTACCAGAAAACTATTCCTTTAAAAAACGAGGGACAAGGGGCTTCCCTGGTGGCGCAGTGGTTGAGAATCTGCCTGCCAATGCAGGGGACATGGGTTGGAGCCCTGGTCTGGGAAGATCCCACGTGCCGCGGAGCAACTAGGCCCGTGAGCCACAACTACTGAGCCTGTGCGCCTGGAGCCTGTGCTCCGCAACGAGAGGCCGCGACAGTGAGAGGCCCGCATACCTCGATGAAGAGTGGCCCCCGCTCGCCGCAACTAGAGAAAGACCGCGCACAGAAACGAAGCCCCAACACAGCCAAAAAATAAATTAATTAATAAAAAACAAACAAACAAAAAAAAACCGAGGGACAAGAATTGCTGTGAGTCTCCAAAATGCCAGAAATTTCTAAAAATAAAACCAATGACAGGGAGAAAAAGCCCCACTTACCTTTAGCTTGTACATAAATAAATTCAGTTATATATAATTCAGTGTATTCTGTCTGAAAACATTGAATTCCCAAACAGAACAATCAGTTTAAAATTAATGTGGTTTATTAACAATTAAAAGTGATAACACAAGCTGAAGAAGATTGGAGGTGAAGTGTTGAGTTTCCTTTGATAGGTAGAGTAATTACAAAGTGTGCTTTTGAAGTTCAAGAAGACAGCCTTAGGACACAACATTTTTAAAGTAAAAATTGGCTTGCACTCTGTTCAAGTGATTTATTTTGCACTAAGAGATGGGTGTGAGACATGATGTGATTTAAAATTTCATCCCTTGATGGAACCGCTTGAGGGTGACATGATTTTTTTCTTTTTTTCTTTTCTCAGCCTGCTTAGCCTATGAAGTTTCCTATCTAAAAGTTAATCTTCTGAAATTCCTTAGGAATTTAAGGAAACCTAATCTTTTGGTGTGTAAACAAAAGGGGCTAAGTGTATTGCTTTCCCTCTGCCACTCAGGAGCCTAGGAGTGTCAAAGTAGCAGCTAGCAGGATCTAGTGCTGACCATGGCAAAGCAAATCCAGCCATTCTTGTTTTGTTGCCTATTAAGTAATTACCTTAGGAAAATTTCACCTTTACCTTTAAAAATGCTTTTTCTCTCTTCAAGGCTTGAAAGGTCTGGGGGTGAACAGAGGAGGGGAGATAGAATATATTGAAGAGGGAAGTTAAAAGGAACTGGTATTTAGTTCAAATAGGCTAGAACATCAAGGGAGAGCTCATTGAGGGAAAGAAGGTGAATAATAGTTTAAAAAACTGGTTGACGGCAAAGATATTTCACATGTTTCACTGAGCGCTTCTGCTCTATTTCCAACAGGGAAAAGAAATACATTTAACAGACTTCAAAATTTCTTCAGTAGTCTATTTGTGAAGAGAAAAAATACCTGAAAAAAATGGGTCTATCATGGTATGCTAGCAAATGCTTAAAAACTGGCTGTTTGGAGGAGGGGAGGGCAGGCCCTGATTTGTAGTGTTTGTCAATTTCCTTGGCGTAAACACTCCCACTCTGGTGGATTCTACAGTGTGATGTCACAGAACGTGAAGCTGGAAAGAGATGTGCAGTAACACACCATTAGTTTTTCCACCACATGATACAATAAACATAAATAAACCCCAAAACATAGGTAATTGTAAAACGTAGTAAAAAAAAAAAAAAAGAAAAAAGGGGACTGATGAGTGGATTTTTGTTTTGTTTTGAGTACTTCTTATCTTTTTAAAAAATGTGATTTAATTGTAAGTCTATATAAATTAATTTTTAATAATGACTGTGTTTAACATCCAGCTCACAACTTTCCTGACAATTTAAGTTGGCTCTCAAGAACCAGTTCAGGCTGGTTCCAGCACACTGCTAAGTACATGTATGACATGCATGGAAAGGGGTTTGGAGGGTTACGCCCCAAATTACTGACTGCGGTACTCACCTGTTGCTGGGGGGAGTCGTGGTGTGTGGAGGGCACCTTCACGGTTTACTCCGTATACCTCTCTTTTGTATATGCTGCTAGTGTAGTGAGAGTAAATAGAAAATGGTTTTCATAAAATATCTGTTGTCTTAGTATCAGTGCCTTTCCCGCTTCTTTCAGCTGAGCCGAAGTCCCTGAGGTAGTACGGCTAAATGGAGAGAGTATGAACTACGCACTAAAAATTTGGTTTTTAATTCTGGTTTGGCCCCTGGCAGTCTCGGTAACCGAGTACAAGGTATTTAACCTCTCTGAACCTTGGGACCTTTGTTAAATGAAGATATTTGGATTTTATCTCTAAGAGTCTATATAGTTCTAACCTTGACATTTCTGATTATTTCTGATGTCATTCAATATGTGCACTCCTTGCAGGAGATCCAGAGCACTCACTCCCACAGAGGCTTCTGTGAAGTTCTAACACATCATATTTATTTTATTTTATTTTTTTAAACATCTTTATTGGAGTATAATTGCCTTACAATGGTGTGTTAGTTTCTGCTGTATAACAAAGTGAATCAGCTATACATATACATATATCCCCATACCCCCTCCCTCTTGTGTCTCCCTCCCACTCTCCCTATCCCACCCCTCTAGGTGGACACAAAGCACCGAGCTGATCTCCCTGTGCTATGCGGCTGCTTCCCACTAGCTATCTGTTTTACGTTTGGTAGTGTATATATGTCCATGCCACTCTCTCACTTCATCATAGCTTACCCTTCCCCCTCCCCGTGTCCTCAAGTCCATTCTCTATGTCTGCGTCTTTATTCCTGTCCTGCCCCTAGGCTCTTCAGAACCTTTTTTTTTTTTTTAGATTCCATATATATGTGTTAGCATACGGTATTTGTTTTTCTCTTTCTGACTTACTTCCCTCTGTATGACAGACTCTAGGTCCATCCACCTCACTACAAATAACTCAATTTCATTTCTTTTTATGGCTGAGTAATATTCCATTGTATATGTGTGCTGCATCTTCTTTATCCATTCATCTGTCGATGGGCATTTAGATTGCTTCCATGTCCTGGCTATTGTACCACATTGTGGTACATGACTCTTTTTGAATTATTGTTTTCTCAGGGTATATGCCCAATAGTGGGATTGCTGGGTCATATGGTAGTTCTATTTTTAGTTTTTCAAGGAACCTCCATACTATTCTCCATAGTAGCCGTATCAATTTACATCCCCACCAACAGTGCAAGAGGGTTCCCTTTTCTCCACACCCTCTCCAGCATTTATTGTTTGTATATTTTTTGACGATGGCCATTCTGACCAGTGTGAGGTGATACCTCATTGTAGTTTTGATTTGCATTTCTCTAATGATTAGTGATGTCAAGCATCCTTTCATGTGTTTGTTTGCAATCTGTATATCTTCTTTGGAGAAATGTCTATTTAGGTCTTCTGCCCATTTTGGGATTGGGTTGTTTGTTTTTTTGATATTGAGCTGCATGAGCTGCTTGTATATTTTGGAGATTAATCCTTTGTCAGTTGCTTTGTTTGCAAATATTTTCTCCCATTCTGAGGGTTGTCTTTTCGTCTTGTTTATGGTTTCCTTTGCTGTGCAAAAGCTTTTAAGTTTCATTAGGTCCCATTTGTTTATTTTTGTTTTTATTTCCATTTCTCTAGGAGGTGGGTCAGAAAGGATCTTGCTGTGATTTATGTCAAAGAGTGTTCTGCCTATGTTTTCCTCTAAGAGTTTTATAGTGTCTGGCCTTACATTTAGGTCTTTAATCCATTTTGAGTTTATTTTTGTGTATGGTGTTAGCAAGTGTTCTAATTTCATTCTTCTACACGTAGCTGTCCAGTTTTCCCAGCACCACTTATTGAAGAGACTGTCTTTTCTCCATTGTACACTCTTGCCTCCTTCATCAAAGATAAGGTGACCATATGTGCGTGGGTTTATCTCTGGGCTTTCTATCCTGTTCCATTGATCTATATTTCTGTTTTACATCTCATTTATTAACTTATTTTATTTCCTGACTTTTCAAAAGACTGTGTACTTGAAACTCACTGTCACTGTTGGTAATCATAAAAGTTAGTTGGGTTGAGAAAATTGAGGTGTGGAAACTAGCTGAAGGAAGGTCCAGGAGATGGTCTCTGGTTAGCTCTATTCCTAGCAGAGACCTTGTTGATTGACTGGATTGTTGATGGTGTGTGCCACTAGAGGCCTGGACACTGGGCCCTGGAGGAGCCCTCCCCATGCTGCCTGGTTCCTATTCTTCTGGCATGTATTGGCTTGAGTGGCTGCCCTGAACCTCGTAGTATGTTGAGCTGACTCTAGTCTCTGACCTGGGATGTTAGGAGTTTGGTTCCCAATCAAAATGATCACATCAATTTTTATTGTTTTTAGTTTTAAACTATAAAATATCAGATACTGTAGAAAGTTTAGTAAATACATATGAGAATAAAACAAAAAGGAAGATCACTGATTTTAAAGTGTGGAACTTTCCATTTTTGTTGTTGTGTTTTGTATATATGTCTATAAAGTTTTGGATGTTTGAAAGAACATCATCTTTCTTGAAAGTGAGGCCTGGTATACATATAGAGTATGGGCCGTGGAGCCAGGCTACCCAGGCTGGAGTCCTCGTTCCACCCTCTGTGTGAGCTCGTGCAGTTTACTCTGCCGCTCTGTGCCTTCGTTTGCTCATCTGTAAAAGGAGGCAGATAGAATCTGCCTTGTAGGTTTGTTGTGAGGATTGAGTTAATACCTATAAAATGCTTATAGAACAGTGCTTGGCAGACCATTCAATAAGTGATAACTTCTAATTTTATTCTATTGTATATCATGTACCTTAGTTTACTAAACTCTTACTGTTGGACATTTAAATGGCTTCTGATTTTTCACAATTGAGATGAAATCTCATAAGTTATAACTTTACACATATCCCCAGGATAAATTCTCGGGCCTGGAATCACTGAGTATGTACATTTTGAGGTTTTAAGTGTATATTATGAAAATTAAAGTCCTCCTTATACTCAGGCAAAGACCATCCACATCAGTGCATGAACACGTTCCATCTCTCCCTCACATCAGTGCTGGTGACTAGGCTGGGCTTTCACAATCCTTATCAAAACGGGAATCACAGTCTACTTCCATAATATATACAAATCTGTGATCTTCATCTTTTTTTTTTTACATCTTTATTGGAGTATAATTGCTTTACAATGGTGTGTTAGTTTCTGCTTTATAACAAAGTGAATCAGTTATACATATACATATGTTCCCATATCTCTTCCCTCTTGCGTCTCCCTCCCTCCCTATCCCACCCCTCTAGGTGCTCACAAAGCACCGAGCTGATCTCCCTGTGCTATGCGGCTACTTCCCACTAGCTATCTATTTTACGTTTGGTAGTGTATATATGTCCATGCCATTCTCTCACTTCATAGCTTACCCTTCCCCCTCCCCGTGTCCTCAAGTCCATTCTCTAGTAGGTCTGTGTCTTTATTCCTGTCTTACCCCTAGGTTCTTCATGACATTTTTTTTTCTTAGATTCTATATATATGTGTTAGCATACAGTATTTGTCTTTCTCTTTCTGACTTACTTCACTCTGTATGACAGACTCTAGGTCCATCCACCTCACTACAAATAATTCAATTTCGTTTCTTTTTATGGCTGAGTAATATTCCATTGTATATATGTGCCACGTCTTCTTTATCCATTCATCCGATGATGGACACTTAGGTTGTTTCCAACTCCTGGCTATTGTAAATAGAGCTGCAATGAACATTTTGGTACATGACTCTTTTTGAATTATGGTTTTCTCAGGGTATATGCCCAGTAGTGGGATTGCTGGGTCATATGGTAGTTCTATTTGTAGTTTTTTAAGGAACCTCCATAGTTGTGATCTTCATCTTAAGTGCAAAGTAAGTGCCCTGAGATACTATTAAACTATGAAAATTTAATTAAATTGAAGGCAATCATTCTTTTCCAGAAATTCATTCACCTTGTTGTACCTAGGCATGGAAATACCTCAGTGCTGAGCAGTTCGCCCTCAGCCCACCACTGGGCAACGACACCGGAAGAGACACAAAGTGCCTCAGGGAGCAGTGCTCCCCCGGGGTGGAGTGCAGAGGCCCCCCGTTCTCTCCTTTGCACCCTTCTTGTCGCTGCAGATTCCGACGCACTTCCCCATGGCTTTGAGGCAGACCCTGTACACAGCCTGAGGGGAAGACGTGATGGCCACCTCTGCTGCTCTCACCTCTGCTTGAGAAGTGTGTCAGCACAAATCACGGCCAGCCTGACAGGGACGTTGATGAGGGAACTCTACAACGAACAGGCAGTGTACCAGCCAGGGTCCAGTCAGAGAACCAGAGACAGCAGGGCCCTGGAGACCCTCAGGCAGGAGCCAAGGCTGCTGCCCACATGTGGGATTTCTTTTTCCTCGGGAAAAACCTCAATATTGCTTTTATGGTTCTTCAGTTTATGGGAAGCGCCGCCCCCCACCCCAGATTATCAAGGGTAATCTCCTAAAATCAGCCGATTGTAGATGTTCACCACACCTGCAAAATTCCCTTACAGCAACACCCAGGTTAGTGTTTAATCTAAGAACTGGGGACAGTAGCCTTGCTGACACATCACAGGCAGTCACGAGGAGCCAGCATTCACGAACAGCGGTCCAACTGCTACTCCCACCAGGCAGCCCTCTTCGATTGCTGAGAGGACATAGAGCTGCCCTTAGACAACTCCTCTCCTGAGAGAGGAGAGGGCTAACCTCTCCTCATAGGAAGGCGGAAGGGAGCTTGTTATCCCTATTTTCACTCAGGATGATTTGGAAATTACAGTTCATCAGGCTCATGTAATTAATGATTTCAGAGGATAGTCTAGAATATCCACTCAAAGGACTATTGGAAGCAGTAGAGGGCGAATCTGTATTTCTTTACAGAAAAACTGAAAAGCCTCTTTAGTAGGTTAATTTGAATGGGGACCCTTGAAAGGGGCTCCGGTATGCAGTATTTATCAAGCTAACTTGATTACAAAATCAGTTTTTTGCTGAGCACCTTTTGGGTCTAGTGTCCCATGAAAAAGTCTGGGGAAAGATGTAATCAGTAGTGTTAGCCCCTCAGACCACCCATTATGAGCCAGGCATTATGACCAGTGCTGGGAACACAGGGCTGTGTAAGACCCACTCAGACCCTCATCTCATGGAGCTTATGTCTTTTTCTAGACACGCATCCCATGAGGAAGGGATCCCCTGATTCCTCAGCTATTCCAGATGGAACCCCACCAGACCCACCATCAACCGTAGTACATAAGTCTCCTGTAGGTTAGAGGATTATAGAAATGAGACCACGTGTCCAAAGAGCCTGTGCTTTGGCTGGAGGAAGGGAAGTGCTAAGAAAAATCACATCTGTCTTGCCCGATAACTACATCAAAACCAGAAGAAAGAGAATCCCTTCACAGGACTAGGGTAGACAGTTCGGCAACAAGCAAAGCCTCTGAAGTTGATGGAAATAAGAGGTGGCCAATCTCCCCTTCCTGCTGCCGATATTTTCCCTGACAGCCAGAGACATCCTTGATGGAAAGCCTTGAATGTGGGAAGATGCAAATAACTAAAAAGCTCAGGTCTTTCACTGCCATATAAAGTTAAAAAGCCAGTCAGGAAAGCCCATACCTGAGGTTCTCATCTCTAGGTTCCTGGCTGGTGCCACTTTGCTGAAGAGGAATTTTAGTCTTTCGTGGGCCTAAAAAAGAAGCCAGATTGGCTATCTCATGCAGGACTGTTGATTCCTCGGTTTGCCACACCCTGTATCTCAGTGGTCAGTCTCATCTGGCCAGTTGGAACATATCTAGCCAGCTCCTAGTTGGTACAGCTGCAGGCTTTCTAGAATAGGTGTCGTATCCTGGGGAGGTGCTTCCTGGCAAAATGAAGAAAGTGATTCTCCAAGAGGGTCACTGGGAGACAGGGAGAAGACGAAAGGCAATCCTTCCTTCATCTTACGCCTGACATCAATCAACACACTTGTACTGAACGTTTCTTTTATGCCATGTGCAAAAGAAGGGGACACTAAAGTAGGTCAGGTATCTTTTTTTTTTTTTTTTTTTTTTTTTTTTTTTTTTTTTGCGGTACGCAGGCCTCTCACCGCTGTGGCCTCTCCCGCTGCGGAGCACAGGCTCCGGACGCGCAGGCCCAGCGGCCATGGCCCACGGGCCCAGCCGCTCCGCGGCACATGGGATCCTCCCAGACCGGGGCACGAACCCGTATCCCCTGCATCGGCAGGCGGACTCCCAACCACTGCGCCACCAGGGAGGCCCTAGGTCAGGTATCTTGACAGTAGAAATTTAATTCAAATTGGGAAACTATAAGTAGATATTTTCCCAAGTTGGAATTGGGCATGGGCCTGAAAATTGTTCCTTTTATGTTTGTTCTAGTTTCCAGTCTCTGCCTCTCAGCCCCTTGCCCATAATGCCTTCCATTTGTAGGCCCAGCCATACCCAACTCTTTTTTTTTTGTGCCTAAAGTTTTTAGTTTTTATTTTTTTTTACATCTTTATTGGAGTATAATTGCTTTACAATGGTTTGTTAGTTTCTGCTTTATAACAAAGTGAATCAGCTATACATATACATATATCCCCATATCCCCTCCCTCTTGCATCTCCCTCCCACCCTCCCTATCCCACCCCTCTAGGCGGTCACAAAGCACTGAGCTGATCTCCCTGTGCTACGTGGCTGCTTCCCACTAGCTATCTGTTTTACGTTTGGTAGTGTATATATGTCCATGCCAACTCTCTCACTTTGTCACAGCTTACCCTTCCCCCTCCCCAATACCCAACTCTTAAATCAGTTCTGATCAGAACAGTGAGCAGGTTTAGTAGCTTTGGCTTATGAGGTAGTGGGGGATGACTTAATCTTATTGCCACAGACTTTTTGGGATGAGTACAGACCTGCCCATTCAGTTGTAGCTTCCCCCTAATATTGTCCTCCCGCTGATTTTCACCTCATCCCATCTTGATGTTTAAATTTCCTTGACATTCCTTCTTCTAGATCCCTTTGGAGTCTGCAAAGGATATTGCGTAACTTGTAGGAGTTAGTCCTAAAGCAAGTCAATTTCCTCAACCAAACTCACACTCAGCCTGAGCAAGATTAATCCAAGTAATAAAGAAAATTTTCGTTAAAGGTCACATGTGAACGCATGGAACCTTATGAATGGCAGTGGTCAGTAATGCATGCTCAGGGGCCAGTCTTTGTGGGTTCAGATCTTGGATCTGCCACTTACTAGCTTTATAATCTTTGGCAAATCACTTAATCTCACTGGACCTCAGTTTTCTCATCCATAAAATAGGTATGCAAACTCATGGAGTTGTTGTGAGGATTAACTGAATGGTAAAACCTTTAGAAGAGTACATTTCACATAGTAAGCGATCAAAAAAGGTAACTATTGTTGTTACTATTATTATTTTCCTGGCTAATCTAAGGGGACTCTCAGTTCAATAGGAACAGAACTCATCAATTTGGGTTCTGCTGTAAGAGAGTGGTAGGGGTGTGGGGAGTGCTTATCTGGGCTGCTAAACTCACACTGGCCTTTCATACTTGCAAAGAGTTCAAGTTTGACCCTGGAAATGTTCACCTCACAAATCTGCTGTAATAACTTTGGAGTTAGAACTTAAAATATGGCCCACTCTTATTTTGAGTGCAAAGTAGAGACTGTCACCACTGCACACCACGTCTACAGCTCATCCGCTAAGCAGGGACTTAGGGTAGGGAAACAGGCAATTTCTCACCTCGTTTACCTGCTGGAGCACTGCCTGGCTGAGCACCCCTCCCCACCTTTGAACACCAAGCTTTGAACTGTTGCCTAAGACTCTCACACCTTTTCTTTAAGAAGACTTCTTAATTTGACTATTACCCTCAAGGAAATTTACTTGCCAAAAATCCCAACAGTAACTATGGGCTGAGATCCTAAGGGTAAATTAGTATTGGATTTCTGGGCAATTTGCCCTAAATGCTAATGCATAAAAATGCACCTGGATAAGGACATTTTTCTTCTGAATCATAGATTCATGGTCTAATTTTTACTAACAAGAAGAGAAATGCTAGTTTTCTTTCTTTCCTTTTTTTTTTTTTTTTTGAGCTAAGTACATTAAATAAGGTCTGCCTGGCTAACAGCTTGAAGGTAGGGACATTCACCTTTCCATCCCTCACAGCTCCTAGCCTAGTGTCTTGAACACATAGACACTCCCGATATCATGGTGGACTGCAAAGGGGACGTGTGCTGGAGGCATAGGAACAGGTTCAAATTTTAGTTCTGCCACTTATTTACTAGTGTTGGGGTCTTAAGTAAGTGTTTAACGTCTCTGAGAACCAGTTCTGCAGAAAATAGTGTAGGTAAAGTGCCTGACACATCCTCTTCTGTTGCTGTATGCTATGTGATTGAACCTGGAATTCCTTCCCAGTTCCAGGGACTCTCCTGGACTCTTGAGAAACTTATTATGCAGTACATAATTTTACAAACTTTTTCCAAAACCACTGTCATTAGAAAATAATTCATTCTGCATAACCTAATTTTTTTAATCATAGAGATTAATCACATTTGCTCTTTTCCTACTCGGTTAAAAAAAAACAAACTAATGATTATACCTTTGGTAAAAATTAGCCATCGTTTTTCTAGTAGAATATAAATTATTCTTAAATCAGTTTTATGAAATCATTAAATCCTTGGGACAGACATTACTGCTTTCTTTTTGAGTAACTTTTTACTTCATATCCTTTGGAAATTTTTCAATCCAAACTTCTAGGCAGAAAAAAGCAGATTACTTACCAAGAAAGATAATCAGATTGTCATCTGACTCTTCATAAGCAAACACTACATACTAAGAGATGATGGATTCTAAAGGAAAAAGGACCATGGCCCCAGAATTCCACATACAGCCAAGGTGTCATTCAATTGTGAAGATGTGAAAAGACAGAAAACATGCTACCTACGTATCTTTTATTTAAAAAGTTACTCAGGGAAGTGCTCTAGCCAAATGAAAAATAAATCAGAAGAATGAGGTCAAGAAGGGAAGCTGAAGTATACAAGATATAATGGTGACTATAAAATTTGTAGTAACTAACTAATAATATAGTTGTGAAGTTTAATGAATATTTTAAGAATTTTTATACCAGAAGAGAAAAATTATACCACAAAAAAAATCAGTCTTTAACTAAAATTTCAATTTACTTCAATGAAGCCTGAGAGTGAAGAGAGGAATTAAAATTCTGCAGAAGATCTGATCATGATGATTGAGCAGAGATAGGTTTAAGATTCTGAATAATTCTTGACTTTGATAGAGAAATGTAAGTTCACTTATATTTGTTAGAGTGATGAAAACGTTCAAGATCTACTTTCAAAGCAGCTTTCAAATATACATACAGTATTATTAACTGTAGTCACCATGCTGTACATTACATCCCCATCACTTATTTATTTTATAGCTGGGATTTTGTACTTTTTCACCTCTTTTTACCATTCCCACCCTGCCCACCCACCTTCTCCTCCCACAGCCATCAATCTATATATATATATATATATATATAAATTTCTTTATCCATTCATCCACTGATGGGCACTTAGGTTTTTTCCATATCTTGGCTATTGTAAATAATGCTGCAGTGAACTTGGGGTATATATATCTTTTTGAATTAGTGTATTCATTGTCCTCAGATTAAAACCCAGAAGTGGAATTGTTGGATCATATGGTAGCCCTATTTTTAATTTTTTGAGGAACCTCCATACTGTTTTCCATGGTGGCTGCACCAAATTACATTCCCACCAACAGGGCACAAGGGTTCCCTTTTCTCCACATGCTCACCCACACTTGTTATTGTTAGTCTTTTTGCTAATAGCCATTCTAACAGGTGTGAGGTGATATCTCGTTGTGGTTTTGAGTTGCATGTCCCTGATGATTGGTGATGTTGAGCATCTTTTCATGTGCCTGTTGACCATCTGTATGTCTTCTTTGGAAAAATGTCTATTCAGATCCTCTGCCTATTTTTTAAATTGGATTGTTCATGTTTTTGATATTGAGTTGTATGAGTTCTTTATAGATTTTGGATATTACCCCATATCAGATATATGACTTGAAAATATATTCTCCCATTTGGTAGGTTGCCTTTTCATTTTGTTAATGGTTTCCTTTGTTGTACATTAGTTTAGTCTGCTTGTTTATTTTTGCTTCTGTTGCCTTTGCTTTTGTTGTCAAATCTAAAAAAATCATCGCCCAGACCAATGTCAAGGAACTTATTGCCTATGTTTTCTTCTAGGAGTTTCCACTCTTTTAAAACGCTTTTCAAAGAAGAAACTGTAGACCCACATTTTGAAAGCTACTTATAACTAACTTCTCTTTGCTTTATTAGGGATACAAAAAGACAAGTTTCTCTCTAATCTCTTTATGGAGGTATACATAGCAAAAAAGGAAGCAAATAGAATTTTTAAACAAAAATGTTTCCAACTACAGTTTCCTTCCATGCAGACAGAAAAAGGTGCAGGGACTTTGGCCATTTTTCTTAAGGACTGTGGCCATAATCTATATGTCTCATCCCAGTCAGATATAGGGAAAGCCATTCCATTTCCAGCACAGAAGTGTCTTGCCCAAATTGGGAGTTTTCCTGATCATCCTCTGTAACACTAGATACTTGGATTTGGAGCAAGGCAGGAGGGTCTGTCTGGCTTCTCCATTTCTTTCCACTCGGTGCCACAGACTGAGTGTCTAGCCCAGCTACTATTTCCAACAGCTAAGCTGCGCCAGGTTTCTAACATCCGCAATGAAATGTGGGCCCGGCACCTGGCTCGTCCATGTTTCCATGATTTGCACATCTTGCTTTCTTTGCCTAAAGCCCCCTCCCCTTCCCCCCAACCCGGCTACTACTATTTCTTTTTCAGTCTCCAGCTCAGATGCAACCCACTGCGGGAAGCTATCCTAGCTGACCTTGCCAGCCTTGGCTAGTAGCTGTCTTTGCATTTATTATGGCATGAATCCCGTTGTTTGTTTCTTGTTTGTTTACTGACCTGACTCCTCCTTGAGGCTACAGCTGCTTGAGGGCAGGTTGGCACCCAGCCCAGGGTCTGACATATGCTCCATCAATCAGCGTTCAATAAATACTTCCTGGGCCAATTCATTAATGATCAAGTGAGCAGGGATACCTCTTTTCCTGAGACTGGAGTGAAGCAGGAGAGGAGGCATGACAATAGAGCTGACTGGAGAGGTCAGGACAGAAGCAGAAGTTGTACTGCTCATGGGCACCTGCTTTGTCCGTGAAGGGAGGAGGTTAGGCTGCCTGCTGAGAGCAGGGGAGACAGGAACCTGGTAGGACCCTTGAGGAAAGCGGTAAAGGTTTGGAACAGCTGTTGCGGAGAACAGAAATGGAGTAGATGAGAAACCCTTGAGGGCCCAGCTAAGGAGGGAGCTCATAAATTTATAATGGCGCCCAGCAACATGAATATGCAATTTTCTCCAGGAAGACTTAGCAGACCTGAACTAGAAATAGACAAAATAATGCTAGTTTCTATTTATTCGTGCCTCCTATATGCCAGAATCTATGCTATATGGTTAAGATGCCCGTTCTCTATTCCTCATAATAAAGCCTGTGTGTAGGTATCATTGTTTACACCATAGGGACAGAGAAACTGATGCTTATGGAGGTTAAAAACTTAATAAAGCCACACAGCTGGCAATTGGCAGAAGCAAAGGCAAACCACAGACTGACTCCAAAGTCTAGGACCTTGTCTGGGGCCATGTCATTCCACTGATCCTTCTGTGGGTCCAGCTGGGTTGAGCTGAGCTGGGGTTGGTCATGGTGAAGGCAGTGAAGGGACAAAGGAGACTAGAAAGAAGGGTACTGGCTAGCGTGCTGTTAAAAAGACTAAATGTGGGCTCTGGGTAAGCTAGTATCTGAATCCAGGTGTGTTTGGAGATCTCTAAGTGGTGAGGAACTGAAGGTGTCAGTAATATCAAAGAATAGATTTTAAAAGCGTAAAGAAATAGCAGAAGGACATAGATAGGAAGATGTGGTCTGTGTTTATGAGTTCAGAGTGACCCAATTCCAGGTGGTGATAAAGCTAAGGTGTTGCCATGGGAATGGATGTAAATGAACCAGAATGAAGGGGGTCATAGAAATACAAGATCCTTCTGTATTCTTTCTTGGAAGGTTAATGCCTGGCCTATTTTAGATGTTAAATATTTTCATAGTCAGTGAATAAATAAAAGGATAAATACAAAGAGAAACTATGAAGTCGTGGGGCTCTTTTACTTGTGTGGTTTGTGAGCATGTATCACTCTTTTAGAACCCCAGTATACCCATAGATCTAATAAAATAGATGGAGAGAGAAAATGGAAGTTTGCCATCTAAAATGAAAACAAAATGCTCCCTTGAAGCGACTCTCTGGTTTTGGAGAGTAGAGTCATAGAGGCTTAAATATTTGGAAGAGAGGCCTGTTTGGTTGGAAGAGAAAAGAAATTTCAGTGACAACAAAGTTATTGTTATTATGGCTGAGAAGAATGGTGATAAAATTTAGAAATCTTCTATATACGCTTTGTTGTTTGTTCCTATGATGTACGTGAACTAACACTCATAATGGTATGAACATTCTATGTTTCGTGTGTTGTATCAGGGACCCAGGGTCAGTCAACACTCATGCTTTGAAACTTGTAATCAAGGCATAGAGTCGCGTTTAAGCTAAGTCATGATTATCCTTCCCAAATGGAGTATAAAACAAGAGTCGATTCATGAATTAGTGTACTGTTTTCTTCTGCTGGTGTCTGATTGTTAGGTATAATATATATATGCATGCCAAGCAATGAGAGATGAAACAGCATGATGTAATCTTGTTGTGTTTCAAAGAGTGAAGCCTCAAGGGTATTGGTAAACACACCGCTAAACAAAGCCTCACAGTACACTTCTGTGTTTTGTGGTTTTGTCCAAATCAAAGGAAATGTATTTACTTTGGAACAAATAATTGTGGGAAATTTCTATAGTGTCCCTGTGGCTTGTTTTTCATGGTAACTACAATTTCCTTTGGTGTGTGAATAACATTGTATAAGAAAGCAGTACTGGACAAAGGACAAGATGAATTCCAGTCTTAATTATAGTGTAGAGGAGTTTTACCCTAGGCTTCTTACTTCACTTTTCAGGAAATAGCTGTGGAAAGGTGCCTATTGTTCCACAGCTAACAGACTTAAGGTTCTTAGCTGGATATACTCTTGGTGAAATATAAGAGAAAGACAGTTTCTCAACCTGAATACTTAGATCATTAAAACTAAAAGACAGCCCTGGCTATCTGTATTTTGCTACCTTTGTGATTTTGCAGTAGAGAGGATGACTTCCATGCATCTTGGCTATTTGGCTCTGACATTTTTTAGGTACTTGCAAAAGCATTCAACTCATTTCTGCTTAATTGTGTGATGGTGAATAGTCATCGTAATGAGTTCCTTCTACTTAAGAATACACCCACAAGAGGAGTGCTCTAAGAAATAAAATCTAGGAACCAAGAATTTTTGTCAATCTCCAAATCATACTTTCCTTCCATTTCACTTCTAAAATTATTAAACCTTAACACTTAAAAAAATTTTTTTAATGACAGAAACACTCTTACTCTGTAGATACTCTCAGATATCACCCTGCATAGCAAGAGGTGTAAAGCAAAAGGCAGAAATAGAAATGTCTTTGGTATCTGAAACCTGGGAAGATCAGGCAGAGAGGCCACACCCTCAGTTTTCTGAAGGCTCAGTTGATCCTTATACTATGATTAAATGTCATTATACTAATTATAAGGCATTTATATTGTGAAACTGGCAAGCATGGGGTTAATTGATGACACTAATACAGATTGCATTACTTCAAGGCAGAAGTAATGCAATTCTTTGCAAGGCAAGAGTGCATTAGAACAGGTTGTCAGCAGAACCCCAGTGAAAGTGAGTCACAGTAAGGACGTGGACAGAGCCAGCAGCATGCCAAAACCTCCTAAAATTCACGAAAACATGTTAATATTGAATTTTATTCTGCCATAGTTAGAAAGGCATGTCATGGTCCTTGATTGCAAGGACTAGGAATTAGAGACATATCTACACTCTAGACGTTTTCCCCAAGTTCTTCTCTTCAGAATAATGGAAGAATTAATTAAATCGATTCATTGCTATTCCTGGGAACTACTTTTATAAATAAAGAGCACTGTATGAACCAGAAGACCCAATATGATTCATTTCATACAAAATGGAAAAGTTATAGATTATAAATCAAGATGGTTCTATGAAACACCATATATTGTCATTATGCTCTAAAAATTAGAGTATTTTAGGGAAGAGGAAAAAGAGCCCACATGATTTGTAATTTACATCCTGAAGTTTCTTCCTCTTTCAGAAAAACAATTAAGAACATTTTTTTCCTTTGAAATCAACAATACACAGCCATGGGAATTGGGTGGTGGTTAATTCTTGTGAGAATTTCACTGAAAAGGCCTAACTCTATCCTATTTTAACCGTGGTTTCAAGTGATTCCCCTAGTATCCTGTATTTTCCTTGGTGATCTGTGTTAAAGCACTGTTATTAGAGCTACTTGGCTGGAAGCCAGGTTGCACAGGCATTAGATATGAGTGGGTGGTCAGGAAGTGGGAATCAGTGAGTATGTTTCTTTCAAGAAGTCCGCAGTGAAGAGAAGAAAAGAGAATGGACAGGAGCTTCAGGGGGTAGTATATCAAGGGAATGCTCTTAGGGGATGGGAAGAGAGATTTTACCTTGCTTATAGGCTGAGGGGGAAGGACCATTGGAGAGGGAGAAAGGGAAGAATCGAGTCAGCTGACAAGTGTTATGGATACTCGGGGAGGATGAAGTGGGTAAGATCAAGCTCACAAGTATAGCGGTCAGCCTTGGAGAGCAGGAAACCCTTCTCTGTACCGGGAAGGAAAGAGGAGAAAATAGATGAAAATTTAAAGATATTTTGAGGAGGAATGGGGGAATATGAAAGAGCTCTCCCATGGCCTCAGCTGAGGCAAGTGGTAGGAGGATTTGAAGAAAGGGAATGATGTAGAATTGGTTTGTAGGGAATGTGATTGGGTTTCACCGAATAAAAGTACTACCGAGTAAGAAAAGGGGCCAAGTGATATTGGATATATAGATTTTAGTGGGACCATTCCATTTTAAAATTATTTTTAATGTCCCCAGGAAACAGTTCATACCTTGGGAGGAGAAAATGTGAAGAGGGATGTTTTGAAAACCCAGGTTGGGGATTCTTAAAGTAAGTTAAGACTGGAGAACACGGGCTGATAGAATTAATAGCACAGATACAGGTTCTAAAAAGGTCTAAAAGGGACCAATGAGTAATGAGAATAGGGAATGTCTTAGGGACTGAAGGAAAATGAGGGCAGAGAGCAGGGATTTAGCAGGGATTGGAGGGTATCATTAAAGAGGGGAATTTAAGAGTTTAAGATCCTGGAAGTGAGCAATTCTAAATTATGAATAACCAGATCTAAAGTGGGGGTCTGTTTCTGGACAGGGCAAGTAGGAGATGGAGGTGATTAAGGACATGGAAGATAAGGGCTTGGAAGGGTTAACATCATGGACATTGAGGTGCCTACAGGGTTTGAGCTTTCACTGCACCGGTACTGAGCTCTGTGATAGCACTGTTCTTTTATTATCACATGTGTGCCTTCCCACTAGACTGCTAATTCATACAACTTGAATAAGGTCTTATTTACCTTTATATTCCTAGTGCCTGATGCAGGGTTTCATGCACCTATTAACGGAGCATAATTGTTAAGTACAGGAGTAAGAACAAAATTTGAATCAGGTATAATTTATGAAAAAACTAAGAAATAGAAATGCAACAAATGGAGAAAGGTGATATATGTGATGGCTTTGATTTCAGATGTAAGCAGATATTGGGAGGTGACTGAAGAAGTAGGTTTGTGATTAGAGTATGCTCATCTCAAAGTGATGGGTCGTAAAATGAGTGGTCACTATTAGAAAAGGTTGTCAGGGAAATGGTGTCTACAGGGACAAGCCAGTGTTGAGGAGAAAGGACAAAGAGGGTGTGTATTTATATTATGACAGAGGTTCCGCAGGACATAGTGGAAGAGCCTGGTGGGAGGTGAAGGAATTCATGATGTGGGGATGGAAGGAGTTGCGCCAAATTGGAAGGAGGTGTGGGAAACAATGACAGAGGGTTGAAATTCCCCTTTAGGACAATATTCCAGTCACAGGAAGGAGAAAGGACACTGGGAAACAGCCTGAAGATGCAACGGTGATCCTGACAGAGTTTGTTGAAATAATAATAGCTAACATTTATTGATGCCTTCTTATGTGCTAGGTACCGTACTAAGGTGTTGTACTATGACTTCATGAATTATCTCATTAAGTAATGTGAGATCAAAAATATCATTTCTGTTTTCTAGAAGGCAAAGTAGCTTCCTCAAGTTCAGGCTGTTGGCCCGTGGCAGGTCTAGGGTTCACACTTCAGAGCCTGTCCTAATCATTACACATCCAGCCTCCAAAATAAACCCCCAAGTTCCAACAAGTAGTGTTTCTTTTTCACAGACACTTCCCACATGTCAACCCCGGGTTGGAGGTCCTAAGAACTCAGGAGATGTCAGGCCCTGTGTTCTTTGAGGTAGTAATCAGGAGAAGGACATTCATTTTTGTTTAGCCTGGGGTGGGTGATCTTCAAAGCTCCACAGTGAATCACAGCCTCGAAAAGTACCTCAAAGACTGAGACAATTGCAGCATGCATAGATTATTGATTTGTTTTTTTTTTTCTTTCTTCAGAAAAGCCTAGATAATTATGCAAAATATTTAGCTCTGACAGAAGAAAAAATGCCTTGCTTAATAACAGACTGAAAAAGACAAGGGCATTGATTAACTTCCATGAAGAGATTGTTGTGTGGGGTGTGTGCGTGCATGTGTGTGCGTGCGTGTGTTGAAGAATGGGAGACCTAACAGTTGTGTGTGGAGGCACGTTGTTTTCATAGCACTTGTCGAGGCAGAACTAAATGTTTCCCTATGGCAACAAAACTGTAGGAAGCACAGACCATATACTCTTAAATTGTAAATTGTGTCCTGTATATGTGTTTGCATGGGTTGTGTTTGCCTGGTGAGAGGGCTGAGCAAAGACGGAAGAGCCTGTGGGGTTGGTGTCTGGCGTGCACAGGAGACAGACAGACAGACTCATCCTGTATCTGGGGGCAGAGTGAGTTGGCGGTGAACAGGGAAGGTGGGAACAGGGACTCCAAGAGAGCACGAAGAGCTTCATCAGGGAGCTCGAAAGGTTATCACCTGGAATAAAGAGGACTTCAGAACTGGGGGAATGCTGTCAGGAAATAGAACACATGAGTGTGGGCTCAGATGTGCTTTCCTTGCACTGGGGCTATTTCAACCACGAAGTGATCCTTACTCCTGGGTGTGTGCAAAGTGCTGTCCACCCTCTGATACCTGAGGCTGGTGGGGGTCATCTGGTTTGAAAAATGATCATAAAAAACTATATGAGACATTTTTAGTTTGTGTTTTTAGGACATGCTGTGGAGTTTGTAACACTGTCATGTTGGCTTTCTCTGAGCCTCAGTATATCCGAGTGGTAATCAAGGTATTGGTTCCGGTCTGATCTGCTGCAATTCATGGATCTTGCTTGCCTTGAAGATATTTATTTCACAATTATTTGATACAATGCTAGGTAGTACACATGAAAATCTAGATCTGGACTCTGCCACTTAGCAGGTGAATGAGACTTTAGGTAGGCAGATGAATCTCACTTACTCACCTATAAAATGGGAATAATCAAGCCTACCTCACAATATTATTGTGAGGGTTCAATGAGATTCCATAGGTAGAGTGCATAGCACAGTGCTTGTCACACAGTAGGGCTCCAATTAATATTACTTGCGCTCCCCTCACCCTTCTCTCCCACCTTGCTGCTGGTGTGATTCTGATCATGTTTGACTCAGCTGCTGCAAACCCTGTCAGTCAGACTTAGTAGATTTGAAAAAAAGAATTGATATTTTGATTGCTCGAGGAAATTTGTTTAGACTAAATCAATTAAGAAATGGCTATGATGAAATCATTTCTTACCATTAAAGGAGTAGCAGGAGTATATATGAAGAGGGAAAAAATGTATAATTTTGTTTGAGAACCCAAGAAGACACAAGGGTAGTGCTGAAATAGTCTTAAAGTAAGTTAAGTCTTATAAAATAGTCTTGAAATAGTCTTCCAAGCTGCTGTGAAACGTCTAGATCACAGCACTTTGCAATAACCACTTAGAAATATATTTATCAAAGCTAAACATACACGTACCCTGTGACTGAATTTTTTTACTCCTGGCTATATACCCAACAGATATGAGTGCCTATGTCTACTAGAAGACATGCACAGGAATGTTCATAGCAGCTCTATTCATAATAGCCCCAACCTGAAAACAACCCATATGCTCATCAATAGTAGAATGGGTAAATAGTTTGTGGTATTTTCACAAAATGGAATACTACACAGCAAGAAAAAGAACAACCTAATAATATGCACAATCTCATGTATAAATCTCATAGATGTGATGTAGAATGAAAGAAGTCAGCCATAAAAAATAGTTACATATTGTATGTGGTGACTGGAAATGGGCACACAGTTTTTGCAACTACTCTCAAGAGGAAACAGTCTATTTATTCCTCCCTTGGATATCAGTTGCTGTTATGACTTACTTTGACCCACAGAATGTGAGGGAAGTGACACTGTGTGACTTCTCAGCACTGAGC
The DNA here is from genome assembly GCF_949752795.1 of Hyperoodon ampullatus. Classification (NCBI taxonomy): domain Eukaryota; kingdom Metazoa; phylum Chordata; class Mammalia; order Artiodactyla; family Ziphiidae; genus Hyperoodon; species Hyperoodon ampullatus. The sequence continues at coordinate 156,242,206 of NC_136914.1, read as the reverse complement.
CGCAGAGGCTTGCAGCTCTCACCCTCTTGGAACATGGATGCCACGTGATAAAGCCCAGGCTGCCCTGCTGGACATGTGTAAACCAACTGACAGTCAACAAAAACCACCAGACATTTATCTGGGCCCTGTTAGACCACGAAACACCAGACTGAGTTGCCAGATGCCTGCAGCCATATGCATGACCCAAGGTGGAACAAACAGAAGAACTGCCCAGCTGAGCCTAAGCCAAACTGCTGACACAAAGAATTATGAGCAAGTAGAATGGTGGTTGTTTTAAACAATTAAGATCTGGGGGTGGTTTGTTATACAGCAAAGATAACCAATACAGTGTATTATTTTATTTATCTGAAGTTCAAAAACAGGCTAATCTATAGTGATAGAGGTCAGAGTAGCAGTTGCCTTTGGTGGGTACTGACTGGAAGGGCGCATGAGGAACACTTCTGGAAACACTTTCTTTATTGAGCTGTTTTATGGTCATAAAAAAAATTCATCGAATCAGATACTTGAGCACTAGAGATTGGTGCACTTTACTATATGTAAGTTATACCTAAATTAAAACACACAAACACACAGGGCATATGATCTAGAATCTCGAGAGAAACAGGTGCTGCACTATGTGGATGAGACAGCAAGCAGGCATGTAGAATCAGCAAAACACTAGATTGACAGACCGTTGAAGATGGAGGCCATTCATCCAAAATATACTACTACCCACCTACTTTGGACCAAGCACCGTGCTTGAATAAAACACAGTATGACCTTGCAAAATTGTACGTGCTAAGACAGACCAATGCAGACAAAGGCCAGAACTAAATGCTATTATTTTCCCATGACAGATGGGCAACTGAGGACATAAAATGTAATTAAAAACTGGATTATAAATCCCATCATGGACTTTGAGAGATAAACTGAATAAGTACTGCTTATTAAGGTTCAGATCCATCAGCAGACCGACAGAACTGTATATCTTTCATTTTGTATAACATAGTATGTATTTATGAGACTTGAAGATACCATTGACTTTAGGAACTGCCAAAATAGAAGGTGCTGCCCCTATCTTGGTTAGATCATATTTTAAAATTAAAGTATTAATACTTTTGTCAGTGGGCTTGACATTACAGTGTACCAAAGCAGAGAGTAGCTAAACAGTTTCATTCACTCTTCATTCACTCTAAATGCAATGTTAAGTTTCTAGAAAATATGTCACTACAGTCAGCTTCTACCAAAGGTAGAATTGTTCAGTGAGCTGAATGAATGCCGAGAATGAAGGCAACACAGAGCAGGACTACGAGGTGGAGAGACGGGGTCTGATGGCATTGTTTGAGCCCTTGCTCTAGCTGTACCTTAAGCATAAACACTTTGCCTTTATTATTTATTTATTGTTATAGCAGTTTGGGTCTGGCCTTTTGTCACTTGGAAGAATCCTAACCAACAGAGTCAGCTGGCCTGCCCCTTCCACGTCCTGCCCTCCCTTGGCTGTTAGCTAAATCCTTACTACCCCTACTAGGCACAAAACTATCTGGGCTTATCTTCTTTCTTTCAGGCAACTTTATACAGAGTAAAGGTGTGGTCGATGAAAGTAGTGGCCAAAAGGTGAAAAAATGGCAACGATGGCAGGGTCTAGAGTTTTTCTTGTTTGCAAATATGAATTCTAGCTGTCGTCTTGTCAATCACCTAAATGAGTGGTGACCAGCAGTGCCATAGTTACTTATATGTGAATATAGCCTTACTACACACACATATATCAAAGATGAAGTTTGAACAAACAATGAATAAATTTTTTATTAACCTTTTAATCATTTAATTAACCTGTTAACATTGTGAATTATAACTATATTTTCTTAAATATTTAGAATTATTACTATTTATCAAGAGGTATGCTTTAGTTTATTATATGTTGCTTGTATAATTAATTTATTACTTTATAGTAGACCCTTATATATGTGAGCTGCATATATTTTAATTCAAGGAAAATTTATGTTAGTCACTGGGAGTGACAGGAGAGGAATAAGACATGGCCTCTATCCTTAGGGAATTTATAATTTAGTCAGAAAGACAGATATATAAACTGTTTGTGGAAATCAGTCTGGACATGGTGTCATTGTCATCTAGCAGTAATATATATAGTCTGTTGTTTGAACATATATGTAAATAAGAGTAGAGAGTTCAAAACTAGACAGGCAGGGAGAATCTGTGATTTTCTCATATGCTGTTTTACAATCTCTTTTCTTTCCTGTTTCCCAAACTGCAAGGTGAGCACCCAACATCTTATTCAGCTTGTATTCCAGACCTTTCCATAGTGCCTGGATTAAGAAGTGTTTTGTTGAATTGCATTAATATTGTAGCTGCATCCTTGGTTCATTTAACTTTATAAATACGTACCATATCCATCTCACTTGACCGCTGGCTGCCTTTCCATAGTTCAGAGGAAACAAGTAGATTCCTATATCCTGCCTTTTGCTTTTAACATATACTGGGCATCAGGCCAACCAATGGCCAGGTGGACAGGCAGACAGGAGTCTAGAAAGTTTATCCAAAAGGTCAAGGAAAGGTGGATGGCCTTGGGTTTAGCCAGGCATGAGAAAAAAGGTGGGCCTAATTTGACAAGTCAAGGGTCTGGGCAGGCAGCCAACGCAGCTCTAGGAACAGAGTCGGAGGAAAGGACAGGGTGGGGGGCAGGTGAACTGTGATTAATTCTCATGCAAAGCTCTAGCCCAGTCAAGAGCTTACTCCTTTGAGAGTAAGACCCAATCTTAGGATATGGGAAATGCAGAGAGCTCTTGAGTGAAACTGGCTGACTGTGCAGTGAAGTTCCAAGGTGATTCCTTAACGGGACCTCATTCTGCATTTTTCATACTGACAGCCGGATCTCATTCATGTGAGCAAAGGATTACCCTTCACAGTACTTCTATAAACAGCATTTTAATTAATGAAATCACAAGTAACTATTTCCTGTTTATGTGCATTAAACAAAGCTTGCTCATAACTTTTATTTTAAGCCTAAATCCACTCATAGCTGGATGCAAGCTATGTATGCATGTGTCTTTACAGGAATACCTCCTCCACTCCCCCGCCCCTCTCACCACCACCACCATCACCCCCCGCCCCCCGCACAGAGCTAGAGAGAAAATATCAAAATATCTTCAATTCATTGGGTTAGGATCTGAAAATGTAGAGCCATACACACTAATACTTTGAATCTTAGCTTATGGAAATGAAAATAGGATTCCTATCAGGAACACTGAATCCACTTGGTCCACATATATGTTGGGAGGCTCTGGGTCGGACTGAGAAGTTTGTGGGAACTGTTCAATATTAACCCTTGGAATTTATAGTTCAGATCTCTGAACCTGATATTAAATTCCCTGAATCAGAGTTTTACATTGTGCTGTGATGGACTGGGTTTATCCTTCTGCCTTAAACAACTGAAAAGCGGGGGAGGGCAAAAATATGTGAAACAATTGTGTTTAGTTATTTAAAAATAGTACAGGACAATGATCTCTGAGAAAAGGGAAACAAATGAAGTGAACCCTATGATTGGCCCTGCTCACTGCCTGGTGAGTGTTTCCAGACTGCAGTGCAATCCTCCCTGAGTTGAGGAGAAAAAGTCTGTAGCCTGAGGAGGCCAAGGTGACTAGAATACACAGGGCAGAGTGCCAGAGAGTAGAGAGCTACAGAGAGAGACAGAAAATGCTCTGGAGATATTCAGAGGGTACCCTCAAGTCTTTAGCTGAGTACTAATCAGTGCAAGTGTGTGAGGAAAATTCTGAGGCCAGGAAAAGAATCAGTGGAAAGAAGTAGGTAGAACAATCCCCAGAGCTCACACAGAGCAAGGAGTAGTTCATCTTCCCACCATTCAAAATGGAAAGACCTCTTAACACAATACATGCAGTAGAGTGCTCAGAAAGGTATTTCCTTAGTTGTGGGGTCAAGCCCTCCACTAAATGTTATTGCGGACCTGCCTGACAAACATTAAAAGCAGGCCTTAAAAGGATCACCTGTTTCTAAGTAACTTAACTTCCCCAGAACAATGTTGCAGAATATTTAAAGGAATACAACAACAAAAATCCATCACTCCACAGTCAAAATTCACAATGGCTAGCCCTAATAAAAAATGAGTAGACATACAAACAAATGGGAAAATTCATAATATAATAAGGAGAAAAGTCAGTCAATAGAGACAGATCCAAAAATAACATGATCAGAAGATTAATAGTAAGGACATTAAAAGAGCTGTTAGAAATATGCTTCATATGTTCAAGAAAATAGAGGAACACATGAGCATGATAAGGAGAGACATGGAAGAAATCAGAAAGATCCATATCAAACTTCAAGAGTTGGAGAGATATACTATGTTTTGGATTGGAAGAATCAACCTTGTGAAAATGACTATACTACCCAAAGCAATCTACACATTCAATGCAATCCCTATCAAACCACCAAAGGCATTTTTCACAAAACTAGAGCAAAAAATTTCATAATTTGTATGGAAACACAAAAGACCCCGAATAGCCAAAGCAATCTTGAGAAAGAAAAACGGAGCTGGAGGAATCAGGCTCCCTGACTTCAGACTATATACAAAGCTACAGTAATCAAGACAGTATGGTACTGGCACAAAAACAGAAATATAGGTCAATGGAACAGGATAGAAAGCCCAGAGATAAACCCATGCGCATATGGTCAACTTATCTTTGATGAAGGAGGCAAGAATATACAATGGAGAAAAGACAATCTCTTCAATAAGTGGTGCTGGGAAAACTGGACAGCTACGTGTAGAAGAATGAAATTAGAACACTCCCTAACACCATACACAAAAATAAACTCAAAATGGATTAAAGACCTAAATGTAAGGCCAGACACTATAAAACTCTTAGAGGAAAGCATAGGCAGAACACTCTATGACATAAATCACAGCAAGATCCATTTTGTCCCATCTCCTAGAGAAATGGAAATAAAAACAAAAATAAACAAATGGGACCTATGAAACTTAAAAGCTTTTGCACAGCAAAGGAAAACACAAACAAAGTGAAAAGACAACCCTCAGAATGGGAGAAAATATTTGTAAATGAAGCAACTGACAAAGGATTAATCTCTAAAATATACAAACAGCTCATGCAGCTCAATATCAAAAAAACAAACAACCTAATCCAAAAACGGGCAGAAGACCTGAATAGACATTTTTCCAAAGAAGATATACAGATTGCCAACAAACACATGAAAGGATGCTCAACATCACTAATCATTAGAGAAATGCAAATCAAAACTACAATGAGGTATCACCTCACACTGGTCAGAATGGCCATCATCAAAAATCTACAAACAATAGATGCTGGAGAGGGTGTGGAGAAAAGGGAACCCTCTTGCACTGTTGGTGGGAATGTAAATTGATACAGCCATTATGGAGAACAGTATGGAGGTTCCTAAAAAAACTAAAAATAGAACTACCATATTACCCAGCAATCCCACTACTGGGCATATACCCTGAGAAAACCATAATTCAAAAAGGGTCATGTACCACAATGTTCATTGCAGCACTATTTACAGTAGCCAGGACATGGAAGCAACCTAAGTGTCCATCGACAGATGAATGGATAAAGAAGATGTGGCACGTATATACAATGGAATATTACTCAGCCATAAAAAGAAATGAAATTGAGTTATTTGTAGTGAGGTGGATGGACCTAGAGTCTGTCATACAGAGTGAAGTAAGTCAGAAAGAGAAAAACAAATACCATATGCTAACACATATATATGCAATATATATTTTAAAAAATGGTTCTGAAGAACCTCGGGGTAGGACAGGAATAAAGACATAGATGTAGAGAATGGACTTGAGGACACGGGGAGGGGGAAGGGTAAACTGAGACAAAGTTAGAGAGTGGCACTGACATATATACACTACCAAATGTTAAATAGTTAGCTAGTGGGAAGCAGCCACATAGCACAGGGAGATCAGCTCGGTGCTTTTTGACCACCTAGAGGGATGGGATAGGGAGGGTGGGAGGCAGACACAAGAGGGAGGGGATACGGGGATATAATTATACATAGAGCTGATTCATTTTGTTATACAGCAGCAACTAACACAACAATGTAAAGCAATTATAATCCATGAGGATATTAAAGAAAAAAAAGAAAAACCAGTGTTTGAGAATAAATACACCAGATGGGATTAATAGCAGATTAAACACTACAGAAGAGAAGATTAATGAATTTGAAGGCACAGCAATAGAAACTATTCCAAATGAAGCAGAGAAAGGAAAAAGAGAGATAAAAAGATCAAAACAGAGCATCAGTGAGCCTTGGGAGCACATTAAGTTAACCTATACCTATTAAAGATATTGAATTAATAGTAAAAAATCTTCCCACAAAGAAAACCGCAGGCCCAGATGGCTTTATTCATGAATTCTATGAAACATTTAAGGAAAATATAACACCAATTCTACACAAACAACTTGGAAATTTCTTAAAAAGTTAAACATATATCTACCATATGACCTAGTCATTTTACTCCCAGGTATTTAACCAAAAGAAGGAGAAAGCATCTTTCTACACAAATACTTGTATACAAATGTTTGTGGCAACTTTACTTATAAAACTGGAAACAACCCATGGGCTCATCAATATGCAAATAGTTAAACAAATTGTGTTATATCCAGATAATAGAATACTACTGTAAAAAAGAACAAAATATTGATATACAGAACAACATGAATAAATCTTAAAATCCTTATGCTTTAAGCTAGACTAAAAGGAATACATATTGCATGATTCCTTTCTAGATAAAGTTCTAGAAAATACAAACAAATCTGCAGTGACAGGAAGCAGATCAGTGGTTGTCTGGGGATGAGGATGGAGGGAAGGATGGATTACAAAGGCCCACAAGGAAACTTTTAGAAATGTCTGTTATCTTGATTGTAGTGACAGTTTTATGGGTATATACATATGTGAAAGCTCTCTCCATCTTTGATGTGCCTCTCTTTTGCCACTGACCTGCTCAACTGATGGGCTTTCCCATTTACCAGGGGCAGGTTTGGATCCAGGTTGAATTATGTGGAGTGTTCTGCTTGGTTTGTTGTGGTTCTTGGGACATTGGCAGCTAGCAGCACCTCTGTATTGGCCATCAGAGCCATGAAGAGGCTGTGACTGCTTTGGATTTGTGCCTTGGGCTTCTTCTAGAGTAGCTCTATAAGACTGGAAGCGAACAACTTGAGTCCAGCTGTCATTACTGCAGATTTCTTTGGAAAATGATGGAATGGGCAGCCACCCTTGAACTTTATGTAATTCTCTTTTTTTGGAGCAAAAGTTTTCACTCAGTTAAAAATTAACTGCCTAGAGAAAGAGAAACATTTTGCTATGCAACTTTCTAAAGTAAGTGTAAAAGTTTTGAAATGTTTAAACATAGATGGACATTAATGACCTCAAGTTATTCTTAATAGAAGTCAGCCTTAATCATAAGTGATCAGGAACAGCTAGAAAAGACATGACTGGTGAAAGTTAATTCCACTTAACCTTTCCACTTAACTACATCTTGCACTTCACAGTGAAATAGACTTTATAGTAGAGGAACTAAGCAAAGATATCTAAGCAGGTGGATCTAGATACATTGAAGACTGATATTTCTGGAAATGTAGAATCACTAGGACAAAAATCAAGTCCATGAAATTACCAGTGGCTTCCCCATTAGAGCATCCAGCATGTTCCTCCCCAAAGGGTCATCCCTCATCAGAGGAAAGACTTTTTCCCTTCCCTCCTTTCCTATTCTCACCTTGGTGCCTAGGTTTTGATCTTCCACCTCTCACTCCAATAAGTTTCTGTGATGCTGGTGGATCCAAGGGGACATTCATGACACCAGGACTTTATCCTGTTGCTTTCCCAGAAAGCTTGTAAGGATCACCATGAGGATCTTTTCTGCTAAGCAATTTTTCTGGTCTGCAACATCCTTCTGTCAAAATATCTCTCCACCAAGGAGTTCTCCTTGTTTTCCTCTCCATAGGTTGGACCCTCCCATTGCTGAGCTTCCAGAAGACAGTAAGAAACCTAAGGCTCTTTTGTCTCTTTTCTAAAGTAAATCTGAATTATCTATCATTATCTAAGTGATTATATATTTTTTCAAATGGAAGCTTTGTTGAATTGTAATTCCTAGGTTAGTGTTTTGAAAATAAAGTTGATTAAAATATTTTTAAAAATAGAAAAGTGCTTAAATATGTAAAACTAAAAAATAATCTCAACTATACCCCAATAAAAGTTAATTAAAAAAATAATCACCCAAATCTGTCATGATACATTTTTTTGGTATGTTTTGGAAAAAAAGGGTAATTTGGGGGAAGAAAACCCAGGAAAGTAACATTTGAGACAGTGCTTGGGATTTAAGAAATGTAAATAATTATTCTTATTTAAACCACCTTTCTATAGTATCTAGTTTTACAACTAGTGTATTAATTGGCCCTGGTCCTGGGGATGGAAAAACTCTAAAGTATTTGTATATATAAAATGAGATTTAAAAAAAAATTTCAAGCTTTCAGTTAAAGTCAAATTGAGCTTTTAGTGGGCAAATGCTCTTCTCTTCTTTCTTTCTGCAGCCTGTTATTCAGGGACCACTCCCTTCTTAAAACTTCTTCACTTCTGAAGTGGTGAATCACTTCTGGCTCTTCTTTTCTCACATAACCGCAAATACCATTCTCTGTTCTCTCCTTGGGAGATCTCATGACTTCTAGCTCTAGCTCTACCCTTCATCCTGACTAACATCTTCATTTTCAATTGCCTTTCAATATCTCTTACACTATGTCACTAGCACTTCAAATCCCAAAAGTACAAAATGTCCCTTCCTTTCCGAATGTGTTGCTCCACTTGAATTTCCTACTTGATCAGCATTATTATCAATTTCCCAGTCATTCTATCAAGAAATAGCAGTGCCTTCCTTTATTTCCCATATCCAATTTTTTATATTTTTAGTAATATTTAGTAATATTTTTAGTTTATATGCAGAAGTTGCTAAAATATTTTCCTTCATTCTCATGCCCACTGGCACTTGCATAATTCAGATTCTAACATTTCCTCACCTGGATAAATTACAGTACTCCGTACTTTTTCTGCCTGACAACGTTCTTTCTTCTATTCAAGAAATCCTTCACACTGATGCTTGCATTTTCTTTTTAGATTTTAGCTTGGTTTTTGTAGCTTATTCATTTAAAAACTGTAATGGCTCATTATTGTCCGTGGAATAAAGTCCAACTTCTTTGTTAGTGTTCAAAGCCCTCCCCAACCTGACAAACTCTTCATTCAGAGTTTATTCCCCAACTCCAACCTTTCATGAATCCCTGATGCATTTTCACTTCTCAGTGCCTTTCCAGATGTCTCTCCTTTTTCTTGTGGGTCTTCCTCCATAGCAGCTATTAAAACCCAAGCCATTTTCAAAATTGTGTGGAAATGCCCATTTTTGATGAAGGTTAACTAGATTTAATCACTTCTTACTTGCCACTGAGATAGCCATTTGCTTGCCCATCTGTTCTAGCACTCATGCTGTGCTTGGTATAAGATATGTTTGGCTCTACAGCTGGCCTCTATATTCTTAGAAAGCAGAGACTGTCTTACACACCTTTGTAACCCTGATAGCGCTTAACATACTGCCTTGCATAGAAAAGCAAGATTCACTATGTCACCCACAGTTAAGCACAAGTCACAAAGCAGAGGAGCACCCAAGCTATTTATCCTCTTGTTGCAAGGTGCTTAGACCCTGTGGAAGTCTGTCTCAGGTACATAGATAGGGAGTTTGTGGATAAATACCCTGTATACTAACTGCTTACCACACCAAATTTTCTTTTAAGTATGTGAACTCTGTCAATAAACACAATGATATTATTAATATGTTGATGAAAATGATAGTTGACAGCTCATTTATAGAGCTCTTGGAGCACTTAAAGTACACTATCTCCATTGATTCTCATGAGGCAGAAATGAGGAAGAGCATCCCCATTTTCTAGCTGGAGAGACTGAAGCTAACATACTGGATCACACAGATGGCAAGCACCAGAAGTAGGAACCACATCCAGTTTAGGGCTCCTCTTTCCACACCTTTATAATCCTTTCTGATTCCACAGTACAGCATTTGGGATGATAAATTGTTTTGGAGTAGTTTTCTTAAAATTTCCCTTTGAAGAGAAGAGTTTTGTGAGGCATTCCACGAATCCTAGAAGAATGGCAATCTTCTGGGTTTTTCATTTTGTGAATCTGTGTACGTCTGGCCACCCTAACACCATATTTCTAGATCCCTGTTTTTGGTGGTGATGGCTATTATTTAACCAGTACACTGAGCCCTGTATGGAGAAAGGATTTCTTGAATCAACAGTCTTCCAAGATTTGAGTTATTTACTGTCTTAGCTTCTTGAGGCCATCAAGGGACACAGAAAAACCTTTTCTTTGTAGGTTCTATAAAAACTCAGTTCTTGGCTTTCTGAATTGCTGAAGTCCTTAATTAAAATGTTCGGAAGGGTTAGCAAGAGTTTAAATTATACATATTGTCAACTGAAGAAACCTGTGTACTTTCACTGGGATTTAAAATATAACAAGGAGAACATGCTTTGAAAAGCATAGAGAAGCTTGTAGAATAGACTCATCTGGTTGTTAGTGACAGAAACCCATCTCAGTTACAGGTTTATGAAATTGGAAAGTCGAAGAGTAGAGCAGCATTTAGTCACTGTGCAGGTGCAGATAATGTCATCCATTGAGAGTCTGTCTTCTTCCAGCTCTCAGCTCCACATTCTCCTGCACTGGCTCATTCCTGATCTGGTTCTTTCCTTAAGCTGAAGGTGGTTACCATCAACACAGGTTTACAACCTACCAGATTAGCACACTAACAGAAAGAGAACATCTCTCTCATAATAGTCCCAGCAAAAGTCTTGGGTATATATTTTTTTGGTGCAGTGTGGATCACATGCCCATCCCCAAACCAGTTACTATGGACAGCAGGATGGAATGCTCTGACTGGCCAGGTTTGGATCATATGCCCATCTGTGGACTGAGGTTGGAGTCAACTTCAGTGTAGCCTGATGGACTACACTGTGAGAAGGGGAGAGACAGTTTCCAAAGAGAACATCAGGGAAATGGCAGAAAGGGAAATGAACTCTGGACAGGAAAAAGGAGTACTGTAACTTCTTAGTTATCAACTCCTATAATAGAAAATATGATAATTTAGTGAAGGCCTGAATTTTAATAGTATTAATAGAGAAATGTTTATTTAAAAAATTAGTGTCATAAGTAAAACTACAAACTTTTTTTTTTTTTTTTTTTAGCTGCGTTGGGTCTTCGTTGCAGTGCACAGGCTTCTCACTGTGGTGGCTTTTCTTGTTGCAGAGCATGGGCTCTAGGTGCACTGGCTTCAGTAGTTGTAGCAAGTGGGCTCAGTAGTCGTGGCTTGCGGGCTCTAGAGCGCAGGCTCAGTAGTTGTGGCGCACAGGCTTAGTTGCTCCGCGGCATGTGGCATCTTCCCGGACCAGGGATCGAACCTGTGTCTCCTGCATCGGCAGGTGGACTCTTAACCACTGTGCCACCAGGGAAGTCCCTGTTGGAAGATTTATAATCACAGTTTCAATTCATTACTTGTGAGTGGTCTGTTTATATTTTTTCTAATTCTTCCTGGTTCAGTCTTGGAAAGTTGTGCCTTTCCAGGAATTTGTCCATTTCTTCCAGGTTGTCTATTTTATTGGCATAGAGTTGCTTGTAGTAGTCTCTTTTGATCCTTTGTATTTCTGCGGTGTCAGTTGTAATTTCTCCTTTTTCATTTCTAATTTTATTGATTTGAGTCCTCTCCCTTTTTTTCTTGCTGAGTCTGGCTAAAGGTTTATCAATTTTATTTATCTTCTCAAAGAACCAGCTTTTAGTTTTATTGATCTTTGCTCTTATTTTCTTCATTTTTATTTCATTTATTTCTGCTCTGATCTTTATGATTTCTAACTTTGGGGTTTTTTTTTGCTGTTGTTGTTCTTCTTCTTTCTCTAGTAGCTTTAGGTGTAAGGTTAGATTGTTTATTTGAGATTTTTCTTGTTTCTTGAAGTGAGATTGAATTGCTGTAAGCTTCCTTCTTAGAACTGCTTTCACTGCATCCAGTAGGTTTTGGGTTGTCATTTGTTTCTATGTATTTTTAAATTTCCTCTTTGATTTCTTCAGTGATCTCTTTGTTATTTAGTAGTGTATTGTTTAGCTTCCATGTGTTGGTGTTTTTTACAGTTTTTTTCCTGTTAATTGATTTCTAATCTCATAACGTTGTGGTTGGAAAAGATACTTGATACAATTTTCTTAAGTTTTCCAAGGCTTGATTTGTGCCCCTAGATGTGATCTATCCTAGAGAATGTTCCATGGGCACTTGAGAAGAAAGTGTACTCTGCCACTTTTGGGTGAAATGTCCTATAAATATCAATGAAATCTATCTGGTCTATTGTGTCATTTAAAGCTGTACTTCCTTATTTATTTTCATTTTGGATTATCTCTCGATTGGTGTAAGTGAAGTGTTAAAGTCCCTCACTATTACTGTGTTACTGGTGATTTCCCCTTTTATGGCTGTTAGCATTTGCCATATGTATTGAGGTGCTCCTATGTTGGGTGCATAAATATGTATAATTGTTATATCTTCTTCTTGGTGTCCTTCCTTGTCTCTTGTAACAGTCTTTATTTTAAAGTCTATTTCATCTGATATGAGTATCACTACTCCAGCTTTCTTTTGATTTCCATTTGCATGGAATATCTTTTTTCCATCCCCTCACTTTCAGTCTGTCTGTGTCCCTAGGTCTGAAGTGGTTCTCTTGTAGACAGCATATATATGGGTCTTGTTTGTGTATCCATTCAGTCTGTGTCTTTTGGTTGGAGCATTTAATCCATTTACATTCAAGGTGATTATCAATATGTATGTTTCCATTACCATTTTCTTAATTGTTTTGGGTTTGTTTGTGTGGGTCTTTTTCTTCTCTTGTGTTTCCCACCTAGAGAAGTTCCTTTAGCATTTGTTGTGAAGCTGGTTTGATGATGCTGAATTCTCTTAGCTTTTTCTTGTCTGTAAAGCTCTTGATTTCTGTTGAGTCTGAATGAGATCCTTACTGGGTAGAGTAATCTTGGTTGTAGGTTTTTCCCTTCCATCACTTTAAATATATCCTGCCACTCCCTTCTGGCCTGCAGAGTTTCTGCTGAAAAACCAGCTGATAACCTTATGGGGATTCCCTTGTATGTTATTTGTTGCTTTTCCCTTGCTGCTTTTAATATTTTTTCTTTGAATTTAATTTTTGTTACTCTGATTAATATGTGTCTCGGTGTGTTTCTCCTAGGGTTTATCCTGTATGGGACTCTCTGCACTTTTTGGACTTGGTTGGCTATTTCCTTTCCCATGTTAGGGAATTTTTTGACTATAATTTCTTCAAATATTTTCTCAGGCCCTTTCCCTTTCTCTTCTTCTTCTGGGACCCCTATAATTCAAATGTTGGTGCGTTTAATGTTGTCCCAGAGGTCTCTGAGACTATCCTCATTTCTTTTCATTCTTTTTTCTTCATTGTGCTCCCTGGCAGTTATTTCCACCATTCTATCTTCCAGCTCACTTATTCGTTCTTCTGCTTCAATTATTCTGCTATTGATTCCTTTTAGCATATTCTTCATTTCAGTTACTGTGTTGTTCATCACTGTTTGTTTGTACTTTAGTTTTTCTAGGTTTTTGTTAAACATTTCTTGTATCTTCTCAATCCATGCCTCCATTCTATTTCTGAGATTTTGGGTCATCTTCATGATCATTACTCTGAATTCTTTTTCAGGTAGGTTTCCTGTTTCCTCTTCATTTATTTGGTCTTGTAGTTTTTTTACCTTGCTCCTTTGTCTGTAACATATTTTTTTGTGGTCTCATTTTTTTGATGGGTGGGGCTGTGTTCTTATCTTACTGGTTGTTTGGCCTGAGGCATCCAGCACTGGAGTTTGCAGGCAGTTGGGTGGAGCTGGGTCTTGGTGCTGAGATGAGGACTTCCAGGAGACCTCACACCAATTAATATTACCTGGAGTCTTAGGTTCTCTGTTAGTCCAGCGGTTTGAACTCAGCGCTCTCACCACAGGAGTTCAGGCCCGACCCCTGGCCTGGGAACCAAGATCCCACAAGCCATGTAGCACAGCAAAAAAAAAAAAAAAAAAAAAAAGGCAACAAAAAAAAGGAGCAGAAAAATAACAAAGAATAAAAATAGAAAAATAAAAACTATATTAGAAAAAATAAATATACAGGTGAAATGACAACAGGCAAAACAGAACCACAACAGAAAAAAAAAAAAAAGGCCAGAATAAGCCTTGGTGTGGGGGGGTGGTCCCTAGTCTCAGGGGCACAGCCAGCAAAGGCCTTAGGGGGTGGGGGTGGGGCTTAGGCTCAGCGTGGCTGGAGGGTGCCCTGGAGGGCGGAAGTTCAGGTCCAGGACCCCAGTAGGCTCCCCAGCCTGAGCAGGTGAGGGAAATGCTGTCTGTATTCCCCTCCGATCCCCCAATCCCCTGAAGGTCTCTGCCCATCCCTGCTGATCCCCGCACCGTGGGTGTGCCCCTCTGATCATGGGAAACTCTCCCTTCCCCCAGCCACCCCTCAGGGGTGCCGGTCCCATCCCACCTCCACTTTTCCTCCCCCTCCTCCTTCACCACCACGTCCTACCAGGTCATGCAGGGATTCCTCCTGTCCCTTTATGTGTCTGAGGTCCTCCACCAGCCCCTGGTAGGTGCCCTAGTGGTGAGGAGATGCGACCTCCTTGTCCTCCTACTCTGCCATCTTGACTCCTCCCCCCAATTCATTCATTCTTGAAACTCCTTTTGAGGGTTTAGCCAGACATTGTGCTAAATGCTACAGGTACAAATTCTTTAAGATTAGGTTACAGATTCCCTAGTTGACATTAATCTCCCACACATTAAAACTATGGATGTAAGAGCTCTACTTGATAGTTGGTAATGCAAACTAATATTTTTTAAATGTGTTTGGTAAAAAGTATTTTGTAACTTAGCATTTTTAATTGATTCATCTTGGCCTTGCTTTTAGTTAAGCCAAATTAGTAATTTGACCCATGGTGTATTTCTCTAACTTCTTATGTCTGAGGAGGTCAAGATGACCATATAAAAAGGCAAAAATCCTTACATCATTTATGTTTCTTTCATTATGATTACACTGTGATAGAGGTGTGATCGTACCTTCTAACGTAATTGATCTTTTTGATGATGAGGCTCTAGTCTGTGGTGAGTTCTTTCATTTTTGAACCAGTTATGCTGAAACGAAGGCCATCTTTCTTGTTTCAGTTATATTGAATATTCACATTACTTATTAAGGGAGGATTATGTAACGTTTAAATGAAGCCTCCAGTCCATAAAATACCTGTCACAGATGAAAAACACGTACATGGATAAGCATAATGCATTCATTTATAGACTATGGATCAGCTATCCCTCAAGGAATGTTATAAACCCACGTGTTGTCCCTGGGCGTCAGGGCTGGCCACAGCATCTGTAGCTGTAACAGCCAATGTGGTCCAGGAGCTCCTCTCTGGCTACAGATCTGAACAGCTTCAAAAGTACAAGTTTCCCCATCAAAGGTTTGGAATAAATTACACTAAAAATTTGGCTCCAGAAAGAGTTATTTTGGAAAGGACAAGGTGAAGCTCTCATGAGATGCGTTAAATGAATCCCTTCTGCGCAGTGGGTGTCTGTGGGAAAGTCGGTGAGGGTGGTTAAAGGCTGTGGGGGAAATGGAGGAATCTAACTCCACACATGCTTGGACAGAAATGTCAAATCTACTCACTGGATAAGGGTTTTGAAAATTCAGTTTCTTAATAAATGGCTTTATAACTTAATATGAACATATATCTTATGAAATAGTAATCTTTTTCCTGAGACTTAGTTTTCCAAAGAATATCTTTTCCCCTCAGTGGAGTGCTGGAGCCAGGTAGTACCAACTTATGAGAGCTGATTGTTAAGGTTTTAGGAATTTTGTGAGCCAACCATCAAACACAACCGCTATTTAAAATTAAATTATATAAACTAACAATTATATAAGTTATATTAAAAACAAAGGTAGCAAATACCCTAAACTTACCACTTTCTAATTATTTTACTACTTTTCAATATAATGTACTCTGCTCTTGAGGTCACTTACATCTGTCATACCTGTACAGAGGACATGTCATATAACAGTGTGCTGCTGTGTGTCTCTTCACAACCCCACCTTCAGTGACATCACATAGGTGGTTTGAAATAAGCTTGATGGCAGTATTGACATCACAGAAATTGACTACAAATCAGGGCTTGATTTATTGTTTTGTTGATTATTTAGACCTGAGAAAGTGATGGAGAAAATGTTAATAATAATAATGTATACTAAATTTAATCAGGTGTCTTACCTGTACTCATTACATTGTGAATAGTCCCCCAAACTGAGGAAATATTCTTCCAGTATTCAAACACTATTATCTGATTCAGCAAAGAAGTTGCTTATGTTACTAATGAACAAGTGTGGTTACTATATATGTCTTAGTTGTTTATTACTCCTTAAGACACATGAAAATATTAACCAATGTTCCTGTGAAAATTATACTTGTTTGATAATTGCAACCGTAGGTTGGCTAAGGATACAAAACTTAGATAAAAATCAAGGAAAGCATTCTGTGAGAAATCAATTGTCTATGTAGAATTTATAATACAGGTTTATATATTTTATTATATTTATAAATTATAGCCACACATTCTTTATATCAGTAAAATTTATACTAAACTTATGTATACTTATTTTTTCCCCCAGAGAGCTGATTGTTAAACTTTTTCTAGCACACCCACAAATAAAGTTGTTTCCTACTCATGTTTGGAGTTTTCCTCTGTTTTCCCAGAGCCGAAGTTTCCCCTGTGTTAGATACTGAAGGAGGGGCTATGGCACAAGTGAGGGACATAGGTACCTGGCCTGCTTGAGGTGGTACAGAAGGGAAGAAAGAGGTAGTCTTTCTAGCCATCACCCCACTGGCCCTAAGGGTGGATCTTATTCATCATAAGACTCCATGTGAAAAGCAAAAGATCCAGCTATTTCTTTGGGCTGCTTTCCTGTGGCATTCTTTTTCTCTGGTACCCTGGAACCATGGGGCCATATTCCATCTCCCAACACATGCTTCAGGCCCTCTTAAGTTTACAGCCTATTATCCCTCCTTTCTATGCACCCACACCCCCAGCTGAACAGTCTGGTATCTGCCAGTGCCACCAGCTCTGGCCCACAGCATAGGAGCCAGACTACCCCACCGCTCCCCACCCTCACCACCCAGGGAAGGCAACCTGGAAGCCTAATGGTGGGCATGATGCTTTCAGAGGCAGGGCCTCGTTGGACCCCATTTGATCAATGGCTTCTCCAGGGACAGTAACCCCAGGGACAATGCCAGGGAAAGGAAGAACATGGTGGTGGCCGCATGGTAGCTGAGGTGCTGGTTTATGACCCGTTTCAGGTGCCCTATGTATTAGTCTAAGTATCAGGGGGAACTTGGTATTTAAGGGAAAATTGGATAATATTTTGTACTTCCAGGGCATGTTCCAGCATTCACAGACTTTACAAAATGGTCTCACCCTGATAACAATTCCTGAACAGAGGCAAGATTGTCTGGGCCAGTGGGAAAACATTTGGAGTCAGGGGACCTGGTTTTACTCCCAGTTCTGCTGCTGATGAGCTCTTTGGCCTTAGACAGGTTATTTTACTTCTCTGCGACTTAGTTTTCTGTAAAATGATCTACAGTTTCCAGTAGTAAAGGTCCCTTCGAACTCTGTCATCCTATCACTTTCTGTCTCTTGTCCTACAGTTAGAGTAAAGGAAGCACACATCTTTGGTCCAAAAGTCAAGGGTAGAGTCTAGCATATTGGTCATATCAATTCTTTGATTTCCAGGCCTCAAATCCTTGATGGCAGTAGGCATAAATCATAAATAATTCCAGGCTACTACTCCCAGATTTCTTAGAAGGATCAGAGCACTGACATTCTTTGGCAGATGAAAAAAGAAATTCAATTATCTGGAATGCAAAGAAAAAAGAATATTCTCTCTTGTTGAAAGTCTTTCTGAAGGGCAGTAGCAGTTTTTCTTGCTTTAGTAAGAACAGAGAACATATTAATATTTCTTCCATTATCATGGCTCTGTTCTGCTTCAGGATTAAGATTCTGAATACGAATGTGTTCAGTATTGTATGCTCTGCCTGTAGAAGATTTAAGAGATTGGCCTGAATGTATACTGTCTTAAGCGCACATGGAGACATTTTTATCAATCATGTCTGTGGTCTCTGTGAGTCACTTAAAGTTTATATCTTTCTCATTAAGTGGGATGACCAAAAAGTTCTAAAAAAAATTTTTCTGGGCGGGTGGGGTGGTGATAATGTTCCATCTCACTGAGTTCTGATTAATTAAGGCTCTAGATGTTTAAAGAATTCAGAAACATAAAACATTTATACTATGTTCTGAGTATTAAATACTATATTCGTTATTTAACAAGACAGTTGCTCATAAGCAAATGTTTTCAGATTCTGAGGTATAAGAAACAATATACCACATCAACCTGACCGTCCCTTTGCAAGAGGTGTTTCCCCTCTGACATAGCTACTTCCTCAGTATGGGACCTTGGGGTGGTCCTGGTTTTATATTTAAAGTGCCTATTTGAGCATGTTCTCTGTTTCTTATTGTACAGTCTCAGCCCCCAATGAGCTTGAATTCCAGTATTCAGGTATAAGACATATTCCCCACCTAGACTGTGACCAGTTTCCAAGGCAATCAAAGAGAAAGGGAGGGTGAAAAAGAGGACCAAGAAGAAAAGAAAGAAGGAAAGAGGTAGAAGAGTGAAAGAGTAGGATTAGTCATGAAGAGCTCATGTTTAATTTTTAAGTAGGAGAAGAGAATTCAAACCTCAAGAAGAACAAGAGTGCCCATCCCCTTTGCTTTTGGAGTATCCAAGGTGGGGCTTTTCCTCTCATGGGAATCACAGGCTCTGGATGTCAGAACTGTGGCATGTAGTTCATCCACTGGGCTGCTTTGACTCAAGATTTTCCTGTTCATTGTCAAAAGTATATCATAAACCTTCTACTTATCACAACACTGTTTCAATCATGCAAAGATTCATGTCAAAAAATGAAATAGATTTTAAACCTGAACTACTTGTCTGAAGTAAATCCAGAGTTAAACAAATTTCGTGATGACCCTGGGTACTGAGGGATTTTTGTGGATTCTTAGGTAAGAAATGGATCTGATAGTCTTCCTCCCCAGCCAGCCCACCAACTGACCAACCGAAGAAACCAAATCTCGCTCCCCACCTCCACAGTTGCACTCATGTCAAATGCAAAATTCTTTTTTTCTTCTGGTGTTGATCTCTTGATTCAGGAAAGTCCTGATTATTTCTGTGTGGCTTACGCATTTCATCAGTTTTCCAGATAGCTTACTACTTCTATTGCCTGCCTGTTAGCACCTTTGCTGATAATGAGAAAAGAGGGTCTCAAACTAGCTCTGTGTTAGCAGTTCTTGAATTAGTTTTAATGGAGAGAAAGTTGAAACGAATGGATAAAATGAAGGCTTTATATTATTCCTGCATTTCAGTTGTTCATGTCAGCACTGACCTATGTTTCCACAGCTATTTGAAAAGTTATTTTCACTTCTGTATTTTTAGATTTTAAGATCAGTTTTGCTAAATGTCTGAGACCCAACCTTGCAAGGTGGTGGTGGTACTGTTGATGTGCCATGCCTCCTGGCTTCATTCTAGGTAAATAAATCAGTAATAACTCTTTTGAGCCTTTCACCTTTCTTTCGTTTCACTGTGGAAAAGTTTAGGTAGAAATATATCTGTCTATCTATATCATGCGTATTTTTTTGTGAAAAGGGTAATGGAATACAGAATGCCGTACATGGGTTATTCCCGCTATGAATTAGTCTCTTTTATCTGTCTCTGACCAAAACAGATGTTGGCAGCCTTTCTATTCCAGCTCTCTAAGTCAGACTAAGACTATCAGTTCCGCTTAGGAAAGCTGTAGGGAAATGATTTAACTCTTTCAATAGACTCTTACTAGTTTTTCCCTTGGTTCCTTTTTATTATAAACTACAAACAAAATTAGAATGCATTTTTTATGCAACAATAAAAGAAATATAGCAATATTAAAAATACATCAATAAAACTCTAGAGGGAAGTGAATTTTTATTCAAGGGCTTTCAAGAATTCTGACATTGAAAAGACATGTTTGCTTGAGGAGACAGCTAAATGTGTTTCCAACTTATATTCAAGTTGATTTGCATAGAATACCAAAAGAGCCATTTTTTTAATTCAGAAAAGGGTGTCTATCAGAGTGTGGCAGGTTGCATCTTGCTAGGATTCTACTCTTTTCTGTAGAAACTGACCATTTAAAAAAGTCACTCTGTGATTGGTGCCACAATAAAGCTCTTGCACCAGGATTTTGCAACAAAATGTAAATTAAAGGAATGTGAGAAATGGAGGGTCTATGGGGGAAAGAAAGGATCAAAGAGTGAAAAGGAAGGGGAGATTAGTAGAAAAAAATGTTTAATAAACAATAGCATTCCAAGAATTTATCATGGAAAGAAACAATCTCTTTAGATTTTAGGTTGAAAACATTCTCTAAGCTACCACATAAAAACTTTAAACATTTTCCAAGCCATGCAAAGGAAAGAGGAAAAGAAAATGACTTCTTAGACTCCAGGTAGTTTCAAATAATTTATCACACTTAATTCTTACAGTTATCCTATGAAGTGGGTATTTCTGTCATTACTTTTTCATATAGTACCCATGCCAGGGCACCTGTGTATTAGACTCCCAGGTTTTGTGGAATAATGCCTCTGCTGGCACACTCCCTCCTTCCTCTAACCCTTCCAGGAATACTGGAAATACAGGGCAGGAAGAACCTTGGACTTTCTTGACCAAATCCTTCCAATGAAGTCGTCAAACTATAACTAATGATGCATTTGATCACCATTTATCAGTAGATGGCATCTGGAAATTCAAATTCTCTGTATTGCTAAAGTGAAAGCCAAGATTTATT
The DNA here is from genome assembly GCF_949752795.1 of Hyperoodon ampullatus. NCBI lineage: Eukaryota > Metazoa > Chordata > Mammalia > Artiodactyla > Ziphiidae > Hyperoodon > Hyperoodon ampullatus. The sequence goes on along the minus strand of NC_136914.1, from coordinate 156,221,174 downwards.
GACCTACTTACCATATGCCAGGACTATGTTAAACCCTTCACATATATTACTTAATTTAATCCTTTTCAGCAGCTTACAAGGTAGGTGCTATATTTTTTCTCATTTTCAGAAATGGAGACTACAGAAGTTGTTAGTCATCTGATATCTCACGGCCAGTACGTGGCAAAATCTGGCATTTTTATTCCAGAGCTTGAATTCCTGTCTCATCTCAAAACTTGGCTCCACTGGATGTTGTCCTTCATTTCACTCTCAGTCACATTCCCCTGCTCCAATAACCTCACCACAGAACTTCGAGGTGGATCTCTTCCACCATAGCCCCTGTCACTATCAGGTGTGCTGTGTGACACAAGGAACTTCACAGAGAAGCATTTCCTGCTTGTGATAGGTGATGGCCCAACTGTGACTTGCTGATCATGGAAGGGCCAAATACAGAGATATCAAACACCAGAGGAAATCATGGATGGCAGAAGTGTCCAGGTCACCCAGTGTGCATGATTTCAAAGGCCACATGCTTCCTCCACACCATATGAAATTAAGGACTCAACCAGAAGCAGGATAAGCACTTCTAATTCCCCTAGAAATGACTGGAAAGCCAAAAATTAGATATCTTTAGATGAGGCAGATGGTGACGGAGGGAGAGAGTAAACAGTCTTCTAGATTCTCAACTAAGAGTATATCATGTGCTTCTACAGAGGAGGCTGGATCAGTCTCTAAGGAGTTACAGCCACAGTAACTGCTGTGTGGTTAGTACCATGCTGGTGGCTCTGATAATTCTACAAGGATGAGCAGTTACCACATATTCATTACACAGATTATGTTATGTTTTGCATTGGACATTAAAATGTCCCAAAGCAATGAAATTCATTGTAGGATGGCCTTTGGAGTATTTTTGGTATATAAACACCATTTTAGCTGTGTCTCGAGGGGCTCAGGGCTGTGATATCAGTATCAGGAGGTCATAATTTGAGAAACCAAAGGTTTATGTATCCAAAGTGGGAGCTAAGTAGTCACGGTGATCCAGCTTTGGGTCAGGGTAGAATCAAGATTCCTAATTTCTAAAATAGATAAATTCTTCAGCCTCTTTCCATTGTACTGAAAGGTCGGGCTATCTCTTCGGTACAGCATGTTTTGTGTCTGCTACAGTGCTTTCAGTCAGTGAGAATCTATTCTATGAGGTGAAGTCCTGCCCACTCTCTTCTGAGCAGGCCACGTGTCCAACACAGCTGTGTTGGCCCTTCAGGCAGTTTGGAGAACATCTGCTCTGCCAGCACACTGACAAACTTCGGTGTTGGGGATGCCGCCACAGAGCAAACTGTTGCACATTTGTCACTGGATTGTTCTTTGTGTGTAGTCCTCGCTTATTCCTGTGGCTGACAACAAAGAAAGCATCATGTGTCTACAGAACAGCCGCTTCCTGATGACTGTACTAAAATTCAGGCTTCCCATTGGCACTGTGGGTTTTTTTTTTTCCCTGAATTCCTCCCTCTTCTTTCCACAAGTAAGTACCTGTCCATTCAAGAAGCTGGGGATACAGCAGTGAATGAAACAGGCCAGGTCCCTGCTCTCATGGAGATTGCATTCTGGTTGGGCGGGGTTAGACAATGAACAAAATAATTTTCAAAGCAGACAATATAGTGCATGTTCTAGAGAGCATATGGAGATCTACTTTAGAGGGCTGTCCAGGGAAGGCTTCTCTACGGAGCCAGTGCTTAGGCTGAGACTGGCATGCCTAGAATGGAGCGGGCAGGAGAAACCTGGTAGTGCACTGGGGGTGAAGAGGAGAAATGCAGAGTCCTCAGAGGAGAACGGCCTGGCAGTTTCCTGGAACAGAAAGGGGCGTGGGCCCCATGAATATGGTGGAGAGGTAGGAAATGAAATCAGAGAGGCAGGCAGGGTCCAGATTGTTTTGAACATTGGAGCTCCTGAGAAGGAGCTTGGATTTTGTTCTAAGTATCTTGAGAAATGATTGGAGACTGTTGAGTGTGGGACTAACATGATATGATTACTATTTGAAGGGCACTGTAACTTTTAGGGGGACAAGCATGGGAACAGGGAGACTAGTTGGAAGTCATTCAGGTGAGATGATGATGGCCTGGATCAGGGTGATGGCCATGGTCAGACTTGAGATTGGAGATACAAGATACATATTGAAGATACTGAGATGGGAAAAGTGAGGAGGATCACTTTTGTGGGTGGGGTGAGGGTGAAATCCATAGCTCTGTTTTGGCCATGACAGTCTTGCGATGCCTATTAGAAATACAAGTGGAGAGTCAACTTGGAAGTTGCTTATGTGTGCCTGGAGCTCAGAGCTGGAAATATAAATTCAGGTTCCCTTAAAAATTGGAAGCTACCAGACTTCCCTGGTGGCGCAGTGATTGAGAGTCCGCCTGCCAATGCAGGGGACACGGGTTCGTGCCCCGGTCCGGGAAGATCCCACATGCTGCGGAGCAGCTGGGCCCGTGAGCCTGCACGTCCGGAGCCTGTGCTCCGCAACGGGAGAGGCCACAACAGTGAGAGGCCCGCGTACCGCAAAAAAAAAAAAAAAAATTGGAAGCTCCCTCAGTTATAATAAAAATAAAAACATTTAAAAATCTGGATGGATTCTAGAAAATAGAGACTTGAGAAATGGCATTTTTAGAAGAAGAGAGTGGTTACATTGTTTTCACTGAAGTTTATTGCATGAACATACATTTATGTATGAGGCACATGTAATCTGTATTATATAAGCAAAGATTACAAAAAAATAAATAAGTCCTAAAACCGGGGATCAAGGAACTCACAACCTAGTGGACAACATACACACACACGAACAGACATTTATTTGCAAGCTACTTCTTTGCCCTGTACTGAACAGAAGCCTTCTACTAAGTGTGCACATCATTTTCCTGGATGTTGAATGAGGAACAGATCCCACGTCTAACCCTTCAGGTCGCTAGAGTCATCCCAGGGTCAGTGGGATGATGTGCTGGAGGCAGACCACTCTTGATGCTAACATGGTGTGCTAGAGCGTGGGAAAGGTATCCTGTACAGGGGACCAAAGGAACTCAGTAAGAGATCACAAACCTTTGCCTTGGGGCTGGAGAACGCTTCACAGCAGACGTGACATTTGAGATGCATCTTTATTTTTTTTTAATGAGTTTTTTAATAGACATAAGGTAATTGTATGTTTAACTTATAGGAATTTCCACACTGTTTTCCAAAGTTATTGCATAATTTTATATTCCCAACATCAAAATATAAGAGTTTCAGTTGCTCTAAATCCTATGAAAATTTTGTATTGTCTTTTTCTTTTTCTTTTTTTTTTTTTTTTTGCATCTTGAATGATGAGCAGGAGTTTGCCAGAGGGCATGGGATGAGTGGGAAGTCTGTTTCTACTAAAGGAGTTTTCAGAGTGAAGGTGTGTCCTGGAGAAAGTCAGCCAAAAACATTTATTCTTCTTTGAACACACTGCCCAGCTGGACACATAGATCAGATCTTTGCTAGGTTTGTCAAGTTACTCTTTTACTTTTGAAATCTGCCAGTGCCAGACTTCCAGTGTTTCATATATGCATTAAAAATCCCAGATCATTGTATTAATCTTACTTGTGGGGACACAAGACATTTTTTTTTTTTTTTTGAGGTACGCGGGCCTCTCACTGTTGTGGCCTCTCCCGTTGCGGAGCACAGGCTGCAGACGTGCAGGCTCAGCGGCCATGGCTCACAGGCCCAGCCGCTCCGCAGCATGTGGGATCTTCCCGGACCGGGGCACGAACCTGCATCCTCTGCATCAGCAGGCGGACTCTCAACCACTGCGCCACCACGGAAGCCCCCGAACAAGACATATTTTCATTTAAAGCTTTGACTGAAGAATATTCTTCTTCACACCCTCCCATTTCTTATCTTAGACAGAATTAATGAAAACAGTATATAAGTGGATTATTGCAGCATAACTATATCCTGTTTCCTTTTATGTTAAAAAAATCCAAATAATAATTATAGGTAAGTACTACAGTGTAAACCTCAGTCTGTTCACCATCTAACCTAAAGCGAGTTCATCCGGGAGTCACCTACTGCACATTGGTATCTAGTTTTAAAATAGACTGGTGCTCTCCATACTTCTTTATCATTGCATTTGTAACAAAGTGCCTTTCAGTTACTTCCTGGCTGTAGTTTATAGTCACTGTTTCTTCCCATTGCACCTCTTAATGCCAATTTCTTCCTCTTCATTTTAATGACTCAACACAGATGTTGAAGACTAGGAAAGAGATTACCCAAAATGGGACTTTCTTAATATTGGTAGTAAAATATTTGCAAACCACTACCTTGTTTATGTCACTTAGGATGCCCCAGAATTCCTCCAGATTTCCTGAAAAATTACATGGAGGAACAACATGACAGCCAATACATAGAGAGGTTAATTTGTAGGAAAGCACTGATCTTAGTCTAATTAGTCTCTTCAGTTTTGTCAGTGCATGACAGATTGAATAGTAGTGGTTTCTCAGAGGCAGCAAATAATTTTTCTTCCCCTTCCCAGGTGAAGAGAAGATGAAAGTTGATTATCTGCTGCCAACTTTAAGCATGCCTTCTGACCACGATTGTGTAAAAGTGTTTAATGAAAATATAAATGACTTTCCTTGAGCAAGTTACGCAAACTTTCTGACTTCTCAAGCAGCTAAGTGAGCATAAAATCTGTTTTACAGACTTGTGGAGATTAAATCAGAGCACATCTATGAAGAGTCTAGCAAACAGCCTGGCACAGTGAGTGTACAGCGTATGTTAATTATTGGCCTATTTCCTCTTACCCAGAAGCCTTAGTAGGGCTGTTTTTATATGATGGAAGCATCATATAAAAACAGCCCTTCATATAAAATCTTCTATATGAAGATTCCAAAATTTTCCAAGTTAAATGATTAATTTCTTACAAGACATCAATGTCACCAGTGACCCACTAATCATTTACTTTAGTGATATGAATAACACACCCTTGTGATGTTGTTTGGAGCTGCACTCAGGTGGTCATCTTGTTATTTGTGCCCTGACCCAATTTGATAGAAATAGGTTTAGGACATACAATCTTCAGATTTATGCTCTGTTTGAAAATTCAGTAAATCCTTGGGAGACTCACAAAGGTTCTAGGGCAAGGTTTTGATGAATCCTCAAAATGGACATGTTTCGATATACCCCTGCTTTCCTGCAGTTATCTGTTTTGTCTGCAAACCTACATACAAGTTAACCAAACTGAATTAAAATTTTCTTTCTCATTTTATTGTTATTTTAAGTAAAGAAAAAAATTTTAAAAAGTAATTCATCAGAGATGCAGCTTATGCAAAAAGAGGATTCCAGTGCTGGACATTGAGTGGGGTTGACTATATGTCTCTCCTTGCCCAAGACAGACTCAGTTTATGCCTATGGTCTTGTTGTAATTATTAATAGCACCAATTTTACTCTCAAAAGTGGTCTCAATTTGTCCAGTAAGTCATTGGTCCCAATTTTGACAATATGTTGGACTGCCCTACAGTAGATCACTGTGTCCCATCACTACCTATGCAGTGTGTCAGGAGCTCCCACCCTGCAGCAGAATTATAAATGATTACATGGCATAGACCCCTGAGGTTGCTCCCCAGTGGTCTACTATGCATAGTTGAACCTGAAAATGTCAAGGATCTCCAGGATTTAAACACCCACTGAGCCACATCTGTCTACCAGTGAGCAGCTCACCCTCGGAAGGAGGGATCCTGCAGCCTTTCAGCACGCAGACTCCCACTTCGTTCAGAAGATTTCACCAGTGTTTGAGGTTACTTCCTATCACCAAGTTTTTATGGCATCAAAACCCAGCCTGAGTAGTTCTTTTTTCTGCCCACAAGCTGTATTGTTACTCAAGTGTGCTTCTTAAAGCAATGAATATGTAACTCATTAAATGCCTTCAAGGAAAGGGAGATGTAAGGATCTAATTTTATTGACTGACATGGACAGCAGAGACACACAGAGCCTGCTCACATCCTTTGTAAAGTTTGGATTCAGAGACACTTCTTCACCCCCTCCTGCCATAGAGGGAGCCTCCATCACACATGTTTATTGACTGGTAGAGAGTAAAGATCTGTTGGCCATATGCACTCAAGTAAAACAACATAGATCTTGACAGGAGATGTTTCTTATGAGCTACATTTAGGAGAAATTTCTCTATCCAGGGCTGGTGTGGTCACATTGTTGGTACCAAATCAGCTGGTGTGAAGAACTCAATGGGTCATCCTGTATGCACCCTACCCTCTAGAAAGGATTTGTTCACACCAACTCAGAAACGCTGTCTCAAAGAACAACAAAATCAGGCCAACCCCAAAGGACAAAATTCCTATTCCTGCCTGATGACTAATTTTGTTATATGCAACATCTCACTTCGATTTCATGCACTTTAACTTAATCCTCAAACTTCTTCATCTTGACGGAAATAGAGCAAGTGCTTACAGTTAATGTAAAACTAACAAAACACAATAGCAAACACGTAGCACTGACTATGTGCCAGACGCTGGTTCAAGTGTTTTACATATCATAACAAACGTAATCCTCACAAACACTTAATGAGATAGGCACTATTATTGTTATTGTACAAGCAAGGAAACTGAGGCTCAGAGTCTGTGCCTACACTGCTTGCTGCCCTGCCTCTTGTACATTGGCAATGTTCTAGAAGGCATCAGGGAACTGCAGCTCACAAGAAGCATCTCCTGTCAAGTTCGGTGTGGCTCCACTCGTAGGCTTATGGTCGCCAGATCCTTGTCATCCGCCTGTCAATAGTCATCCCTTTCCCTTAGGAATAGATTCCCATCTCTGCCCTCAGCCTTCTTCTCTTAAGGCACAATATATCTAAATTCTTTTACTTCTTTCATTGTGAGGACTGTTTCCCAAACTGTTAATCATTTTAGTCGTTTTCTCCAAGTGCCCCAGAACATGCTTCTCCTGGTACCTCCAGACCCGTCCCACTTCAGACTCACTGGCTGCATGAAGAAGTGGGGTTTTTTATGATTTAGGGATAAACAGGGGAATAGAAACAGAATCAGCCCAGATCCCCCAAACCATAGCCATTTAACCAGGAGGGTAAGGCAACCATGATTCCTTGATTCCTTTCAGTGACCAATGGAAGATAAGTCATTTAGTTTTCCATGAAGAGAGGTTTATACTGACACATTTATAATCTAGTTAAAAATCTTCCTTGGTCACCCAGAAAACTATGCTGGTGAGAGACATGAATACATGGACCTTAAGCAAATGAACAGATAAAGGAGAAGGCACGCCACAATTCCAGCCAGCTGACACTATTTTGAAACCTCTCCTCTTTTAGTAAATGTTGGAAGATAATTGATGGTTGTGTTTTTTTTTCCTTGTTTCTTGTGGTATTGTGGTCTTTCTCCTTAGAGGATAGTCATCCTTTTAAGTGGGATTCAACAACCTTCTTCAAAGGTTGGAAGTCAAAACTGAGCCCAAACTACTTTGAAATGATATTTAATATAAGGTTGTCAGGGTTTTAGAATATGAAGGTGTTTGCATTAGGAGGTTACTTGATTGATTACATTATTTGATTTTGCGAAAATTCTACATCTATTCAGAGGATATTTTTAAAATTGAGGTATAGTTGATTTACAATATTGTGTTAATTTCAGGTGTACAGCAAAGTGATTTGGATTCTTTTTCAGATTCTTTTCCATTATAGGTTATTACAAGAATTCATAGGATATTTTAAATAACGAGTACACAGACTGCACACAATAGTTGCCCTCAAAATGTTCATTTCTCATTCTACTGTAGTGTATTAAATTATGCTTCAGCATCATTTAAAAATGCCATCTGGTATATTCAATTTAACAGTTCATGTTTTGTCTAGGTTGTCATTTGTGATGTAAACATGGACAAATGACAGCTTTCATGTTGCTCAGTTTGAAGGGACTATCTCTGAAGACCCTCATTTCTCAAGGTGGGACATGTGTTTCTTTGTTGGTTCACAAAGTATGATATGAGATGGTATACAATGAACTTTTGAAAACATTTTGTTAGCTATATATTTACTTAACATGTATTAGAACTATTTCTAACATACCAAGTCTGTTATTTCATAGATATTATTCCTTAAGATGGTGCTGAAGAGAAAAGGAATAGATTTAAAATGAAAAATTTAGAGTATATATGTCTATCAGCCAATGCAACAAAAACTTTGAGGGAAAGTCATAAACATATAAAGTTTGGGACACACCAATATAAGATATCTTGAGACCCAGGAACTTTGTTTTCCTTGGTCTATTGATGGATGTAGATAAGTGCCAGGAATCTTATTGCTCTTGTTCCGATATGTTCTAGACTTGTCTCAAATTTTCCTGGCCATTCTTGGTACCTGATCTGGCTCTTTCCCACCCTTGGAATGCCCTTTCCAATCCTCTGCAGCTCTCCAATTTCTCCTGTTGTTCAAGGCCCATTTCAGGTAATATTCTTCTATGAAACCATTTGCACCCATGCAGTCACATAGCATTTGCTTCTCCTATTACCCTGCTTCACACTAAACTCTCCCCTCCCTGGCCCCTGGTACAGAGCTTGCTCACCTGTGCAATATGCTGGGTGTTGAGTAGCCTTGGTTTCTACAGAATGATCGGTCTGGGGAAAGGCGAAGGTAAAACCAATTCAAGCAAGTCACAGATCAAAGGAGGGCAGAATTTATTAGCTCTTCTCTTAAATACTCTTCTAAGTTGACCTGCTATCCATCAGGCCAGTCCAAGAAAGCTCACATTCTCATAAATTACATCATCAATCATCTAGGAACAATAGTGTTCATTTCTAGGTAGGTTGCTTCTTCCTTAGTCAAAATCCTAATTTCATTAATTTTTCTGAATTCCGGATTTCAATCAAATTGTGAAGTCAAAGGATTTAAAATTTTGATGTTTTGCCAAATTGTCCTCAAGAAAAGCTGCATAATTTATCTGCCACCACACACTGGTTGACATGCTTGCTTTAATTTGAGGTGTGCAGGTTAAAAAAGGATACTTCATTGTTTTGGAAATTTGCATTTTTAAAATTACAAATGATGCTTATATTTTAAAATTATGAGCGATATATATAAAATTATGAGAAGCTTTTTGCTTGTCCTTTGCTTATTTTTCCTTTTGCCTTTCTTACTTCTTCCTTTCCTACTTCCCTCCCTCCCTCCCTTTCTTTTTTGCTTTGCTTTTCTTTCTACTGATTTATAAAAGATCTTTTTGTACCAAGCAGAATGTATTACAAGAGTTTTATTCAAGTTTGTGTTTTTACTTTATTTTTAGTATTTTTTCCTATAGAATTTTAAAATTTTGAGACAAATTCAATAGATCAATCTTTTCCTTTATGGTTTCTGGGTTTTATGGTTTTCTTAAAAATAACTTCCCCACAGAATTTTTTTTAAATCCACACATTTTAAAATTAAGATTTCTGATTTTGAAAAGGATGTTCTGTATTTGTTTTATCCCTGACATGCTAAGTGGAACAAGCAGCTCACGCAGCTCCAGAGCACAGGGACAGATCCTCTTCTGGCCTCCCTGGGAGGCCTCATGTCCCCCTTGATCTTTCATTCTGTGTACCCCGGCTTTGGCTTCAGCTCCTGAGCTCTGACTCAGGCCTTACTTGTTTGGATGCCTCTTGGAACTCATTTTTTGGGCCTGTAGACCTCAGTCTGGTGTGATACTGTTTGTTGACTGGATGTATCAAAGGACCCGTATTAAATAGAGCAGCACCTGCAACAAAATAAGGGTTCCACACTCACTATTTCCAAGTGTTGCATTGAAATCACCTTTTCACAGTTCAAAATGGTTAAATAGTTGAGGCTGCTGATGGTGAGGACAAAAGCAATTTCTAAAATCCTAACAGGATATGATAAAAAAAACCTGAGAAATATATACATATACATATATATCCATACTCTTTTACAAAATTTCAAAAGGTTGAATTATGAGCAATTCCTTTTCTTTTTTGTTTTTGCATATTAACATGTTAAATTTTATTTTCTTACACAGTAAGTTATCCAGATTTACAGTGTTGAAGTGGTTAAATAGAATTTCTATAAAACATGAATGAAGTCCTGTTTTGAGTTTTATTCCATGTGCTATGGCCCCTTTGGTCAGTCCCATGGCTCTATTTCTGCTTAAGCCCCATGTGGCATGCTAGCAGCCAGCCACTATCGATTTCCTGTGACCGATGCCGTTCCTGAGATCTTCGCCCATTTCTGTTGGAGGGTCGGGACTGTAAGAGCTTGGTGCCACTCTGTCACACGTCTCGCCCTTATGATTGCCAGTTCACACTGGAATCGAAGGTGAATTCATGGGAGTGGAGGTGAGCCATCCTTAGGCAAGTCTTCTGTAAAGAGCCTCAAGCATTGCTTCAATAACAATAGCGTCTGCCATTTTCTCTAAACGCTTGTGCGGGCTTTCGGGGCCCCTGCGGTGATGGTAGTTGGAAAGACGAGGGCTGCTGCTGCCGCCACTGTTGCTACTATTACATCGCTAGGCCCAGGCCACGGTACCACCCAGCCCGAACTGCTGGCTCTGAGGGCGGAGAGGCCCAAGCGAATCTAAAAGAAACAATAGGCTTAGCGGAGCCCGCGCGGGAGTTCAGGACGTGGGCCTCGGCACTTCAGGATCCACCCGTGAGACAGCGTCCGTGAGCTCTCTGAAATGGCGGCCAGCGCTTCCCCCGAGCAATCCCTTTTAAATAATGCCATTGTCTATCTGGGATATATAGGATGCTTGAAGTTTGAACTGAAGCCTTTGGGGAGGAATCATAATAAGAAACTCTGCTGGAGGTACCTTTACAGTTCTCACACACTGAGGAATGACTCTCCTGTCGGTGCTCTGCGCCGGTTCCTCATAGCCACTTCCTTTCTTGCCCAAAGCCTGTCACGTGACATTCATACATAGCTGTATTTGTTTTTGTGGGATTTTTGTATTTATCACAAAGAAGTCAAGTCATTGATAAACCGTTATAGACATAGGTTTTATTTCCCATTAGATTTGGTTCTTTCTGACAAAAAGTATACCAGTTTAGAGGGGTCTTAGGCTTTTCAAACAATTCTGGAGGTATCATAATGAGCCACCAACTAGCAATGCCTCTGTTTTCCTTTAAGATCATTCAAATCAAACCATAAGAAATGAGAACTATTTTATGAAGACCTTGCTAGGAAATTCCACACCATGTTGAAAACGTTCACTGTCATAGTGAATAGAATCCACTGTAGTGAAATTAATATACTTAATTTAAATATATTATACTAATATATTTTAAATCCATAATCTCTTACTCTATTATCATCAAATGAAATTTTTTTAAAAAAACCTAGACTTCATCCTCTGAGATTATTTTTCACAGGCTTGGAACATTTATTAAGTCTTGTGAAGTGATGTGCTGGAGCTGGATGGCACCAACTCAGGAACAAGAGCATTCACATCTCTTCGTAACTCTGTTTAGGGACCTCGGGTAGAGAGCTTGAAATTGGCGTCATGGCAGTACTTACACCATGGAAATTGGCAGATACTATACGTCAGGGCTTTATTTTACAGAGAGCCATTTTGCCAGCACACCACTGGTTTCTGTCTGCATACATCTTATAATGGGAGATAAATAACAGGCTATTCCTTGAATATTCATTTTCTATGTCAATATTACTGAGTATCTAAGGGATTAAGTAACTTAAAAAGTCAACAGTTTGGCTTTAAGTGATAGAATAATTAGTTTGCTTGCTAGTTCTTGACTTAGCAAGTGTGACTTATAAGTCAACAAATAAAATTTTTAACTGAGAAAGGCCATAAAAGTTTTGTATGCCTGTCTCCTATCCTATGAAGAACCCCTATTACAGGATAGCTGTTATTTTTGTCTGCCCTGAAACCTCTTCCCTCTTTTACTGATTAATAGCATTTTGATTTTCCCTTGGCAAGTCTAGGTCCCCATGATTTAAGAGGGAGGGATTGTTGACTCCACACGGACCCTCTTCTTCTGCTCTAAGGGTGTGCACATGACCCAGACCTGGCCAAAGAGAGTGCTGCATGCCCGTGACCGCCTAGATTTGTGCAGGGTGGTCACTTGACTTAGTTCTGACTAATGCGATTGCTGCTTTTCCCATGTCCATAGCAATAGGTTCAGGGGAGGCACTTGACCCAAGCTAGAGTGAATTCCAGAAATTACTGCTGCTATCAAGAAATGGGAAACTCCACTCCTGTTGCTTAGTCGGTGGAGTGTGAGACTAAAGCTGTAGGTTGTTCTCTTTGCCACCATCTTAGTATGAAGCCAACAGAAAGGCAGGTGGAACTGGAGTGATAGAGAGAGATTCCTAATGATATCATTTGAGCATCTGGATCCTTCTGGGCTGAATCTAGAATTACATTGAACCAATTCATTTCCTTTTTGTTTAAGCCATATAATTTAGTTTTTGTCACTTGCAATTGAGAGCTCTCACTGATTTAATGTCTTTCTATAATGGCTCTGAGTACTCAGCAGCTGACTCTTGAATACATCTAGAGATAGGGCCCTCACTATTTTGTGAAGCAGTTCATTTCCCTTTTGATGATTCTGAATATTAGAATATTCTACACTGATCCCAAATTTATCTCCTTTCATTGGTCCTATACGTGTTGTCAATGGCAACACTTGTAAGTGTACATCTTTATCTGTCTTCCTTCCCTTTGCAAACTCTGAGTTAATTATCATGCTTTTGCCAAACCTTCTCTAGCTAACATATTTAGTCTCCTCAAAGATCCTTCATGATTTTCATCCTCCTGGTCATACTTTTCTAGATGTACAACAGTTGGTCAACATCTTTTTAAAAATATGGCTTACTCATAGACCTAATATTTATGAGAAGTTTGAGCAGAGTAGAGAGGGATTATTCTCTTGTTCTACCTGCAGGACTGACTGTAAGTGAAATGCCTAAGGGGAAAATGTATGGTTACGACTTGGCTTCCATTTCTATTTATTCTTCTATTTCTGTTATTTCACTCCGTCAGGGTTTATTTTCTCTTTCCACTCCAGGGATCCTCTTACCCCTTGTCCCCTTCTCTACCTCACCGCTGTTACCTCTGCCCCGTTCTCCCTCCAACCCAAGCTGCTTCTGTTACAATAAACAGTAAAGAAAGAATTTGACTCATGTATTGCATTAAAGTACAAAATAAATGCTAAGTTTAATGTGCCACCTCTCTTCAGGTGTATACATTTTAATTTCCATAGGCAAAGCCTTGTTTAATTTGAGTCAAAGAACAGAAGTTGCAATTGTGGAGTTTTAGCTGGGGTTGAACTGTTGGGAAAGTGATTTATTGGAGAGTGCTTTATTGAGATCATATATTTCGAGCCCCGACTTTGCTAGCAGAGTCTTGGCCAGCCTGCAGTCTCCAGGGCCCTGCTTCTCAACCTGCCCCACTGCTTAATCTCACATGTACAGCCTGGTCTTCTGAGCTTGGTGACATCCAGCTGTGTTTTTGCCTTCTTATTCTTTTTGTTTGTTTTAATTTTTATTTTATAATGGAGTATAGTTGATTAACAATGTTGTGTTGGTTTCAGGTGTACAGCAAAGGGATTCAGTTATACATATATTGTACATGTATCTATTCTTTTTCAAATTCTTTTCCCATTTAGGTTATTGCAGAATATTGAGCAGTTTCCTGTGCTATACAGTAGGTCCTTGTTAGTTATCTTTGCCTTCTTATTCTTAAAGAAGCAAAATTCTTCTTGTTTTCAATGGAAGACAGATTAGACAAAAACAAAACAAAACAAAAATAAAAACTTGGAAGTCTGCACCATTTCTCCTGTGAAATGCACAATGATCCTCCTGTCACGGGGGTAGAGATGACGCCCATGTCCTGGGCGGTGTCTGAGAGACGAATGAAAGTTACACATTTCACATATTGCATCTCCTTTTGAGATCACATATTGATCTCCTTTTGAGATCATGTATTTTGGCCGTTTTAACCACTAAGTCCAACTCCATAGGTTTGCTGGATCAATTAATACTATCATTTAAGACTAAACATAGTAGATCAATGTCTTTCTTTTCATTTTAGACACATAGATTTCATCCGATTTTAGCATTCTTTTGATATTACCAATAGGGTATTTTTTTTGCAGTTGTTGTTGTATCCCAGACTTAGCCCAATCCCTGGCTCTTAAGAAATTTTTTGCAGTTGTTTAATAAAAAATAGCATGTAAATATAAATATTCAAAGCAATATCACAAAGCTATTTAAAACTGCTCCTCAGAATTTCAGTTCTTTAGCAAGTTTAATGGAGTTTTTCTATAAGACCTATTTATGGAGGGAATTTATGAAAATGTGGGTCCATCTTGTACTAAGTCCTAGGATATTCATTTCTCAGAAGTAACAGAAAGACCTCTTTATAATATGGCTTTTCCCTGCGTCAGTGTGTTTTGGAAGTGGACCACCAGGCCAGCACTATAGTGACATCCCTGTGTATACACACATTGATTTCCTCAAGCAATGGATGATTTTCACCAAGCTGGCTTCTCCTCAAAGATTGAAACTTAATTTTTCTCTGGGTCAGTTTTCATGTGAAGAATCCTTTCCAAATCACTTTCCGGTCTCTCTCCATGAAACCACCACTGGTTAATGGAAACCTAGGGCACTTGATGGAGTGGGGCACAATGATAAGTCTCTCAGTCTGTTTTCTTCTTTGAATAAACAGGTCTTTTCTAAGGGCACTGCTGGTGGTTTGATCCTTGGCAGTGACTCTCCTCAAAAACGTGTCTTACAAGAGCAAGTGGTTCTTCCAAATAGAATGGGTACCTTTCAGAGCCCTTTCTGTTTGTTTAGTTTCTTGATTATATGAAGTACGTTAAAACCAGTCCAAGGCCCATTAACATAATTTTCATGCATGTTAGTTCTGGCAAAACACACTAGGCAGGAACTGTATGATAAATGAGATAAATAATTTTGATGGAGCAGTGAAATAAAATAAACTTTTGCTATTTAAGAAAACAAACCATGACTGGTGGTGTGTATGGGGGTCAGTTTGTGTTAGGGTGGCATTCTGAGGGTGGCCTCTCATCCTTAGAATGTTCTGGGGAGAAAGAGCCACTGTCTAACTCCAACAAGGTCCAATTTTGGCTTGAAAGTAAAATATTATGAAGCCTGTTGTCCTTTATTTAGGGGTTGATTATCCAGGCTATGGATTGTGTGAGGATCCTTGTACATCTTCTCCTTGGCTACATTTTAGCACTTTGTCTAAAGAATGGGCAAGGCAGACAGAATAAATGAAATTTGTGTTCATAGTCAGACTTATTAACACCTCCTTGAGGAATAAGTTACTGGAGGCTGAGTGGATTCTTTCTAACAAGTTTAATTTTGCTTAGTTAGCAGCTTATAGACTGTTGTATGAGCAGATCCTGTGAAAAGTGTCTATCAGAGTTAGTAGTAGAGTCAGGCTTATGGGGCCTGGGCCAATAATATGGTCTCTGTGTGCTGCCCAAATCATGGAAGGTAGAATGGACCTCAGATGAAACCTTGAGAGTTTGGGGTTTTTTTTTTAAAGAACTTTTTAAAAATGGGTTTCTGGAAATAAAGTATTGTTTCACAGTGGGTTCATTGTTCCAGTGTCACCTGGATTTTGTGTCATTGAGACCTCCCTCCTCCAGTGCCGAGCTGTGTTTCTTGGGTAAGAGGAGGAAAATCCCACACAGGTATGCATGCCCTGGCAGAAGATGGCTAAATTACACTTGTGTATGTTTTGTATTTTTCCTTTAACTTCTCAAAGACCAATCAACTAGGAGAAATTCGGGCAATAAATAAAGTTAATGAGATTATTGGAATGATTGATGGATTTTAAATGTCCTTGCCAAAGCTGCCATCATAGCACTGTCAATAATTATGAACTAGTTATATACGACATGTGACAGGAAGCCCTAGAGTTTCTACTTCTAAACACATGGGAAAATATAGCACCATATCCCTACCACCCACAACACATTCTAGCCTGTCTATAGAGGACATTGGATCTTTTATCATAATAAAATCCTCATTATCTCAATAGCTTGTGATGTTCATGATTGCCTTAAAGTTTGGTTTTAGAATGTTGGGGAAATGGTGGCAGCATGATTTTGAGGTCTTCCTAAATTCCCCACAAAAAGCACAGGATAAATTGCATGCCATATGAGTTATAGCTCAACAAAACTGTCTATATATATATATATATATATAATATATTATATGGCACTAGTTGGTCACCTTTTGAAGATAATAGGTACCAATTCATTTATTTAAAAACTGGGTAGATGAAAGGAAAGAATCAAGCATTTATCTGCTTCTCCTTTATGAACCATACCACTAGGTATCTCCTTATAAAATTATTACAGCCAACAAATGAAAACAAAATGATAGATTAGAATGTGACAATTTTGTAACTCCTAATGAACGAATGGATCCAGGCATTGAGTCAATGGCTGCTTACAACAAAAAGGAGTGAAAACCACCATTATATGCCTTTTTTTCCCCCACATCTTTATTGGAGTATAATTGCTTTACAATGTTGTGTTACTTTCTGCTGTACAACAAAGTGAATCAGCTATATGTATACATATATCTCCATACCCCTCCCTCTTGAGTCTTCCTCCCACCCTCTCTATCCCACCCCTCTACGTCATCACAAAGCCTCTAGTGGATCTACCTGTGCTCTGCAACAGCTTCCCACTAACCATCCATTTTACATTTGGTACTGCATATATGTCAATGCTACTCTCTTACTTCATCCCAGCTTCCCCTTACCCGCCCCCATGTCCTCAAGTCCATTCTCTACATCTGCATCTTTATTCCTGTCCTGCCCCTAGGTTCATCAGTACCATTTTTTAAGACTCCATATATATGCGTTAGCATATAGTATTTGTTTTTCTCTTTCTGACTTAACTTCACTCTGTATGACAGACTCTAGGTCCATCCACCTCACTACAAATAACTCAATTTTGTTCCTTTTTATGTTCAAGTAATATTCCATTGTATATGTGTGCCACATCTTCTTTATCCATTCATCTGTCAGTGGACGTTTAGGTTGCTTCCATGTCCTGGCTATTGTAAACAGTGCTGCAATGAACACTGGGGTATATGTGTCTTTTTGAATTATGGTTTTCTCAGGGTATATGCCAGCAGTGAGATTTCTGGATCATGTGGTAGTTCTATTTTTAGTTTTTTAAGGAACCTCCATACTGTTCTCCATAGTGGCTGTATCAATTTACATTCCCACCAACAGTGCAAGAGGGTTCCCTTTTCTCCACACCCTCTCCAACATTATTGTTTCTAGATTTTTTGATGATGGCCATTCTGACCGGTGTGAGGTGATATCTCATTGCAGTTTTGATTTGCATTTCTCTAATGATTAGTGATGTTGAGCATCCTTTCATGTGTTTGTTGGCAATCTGTATATCTTCTTTGGAGAAATGTCTATTTAGGTCTTCTGCCCATTTTTGGATTGGGTTGTTTGTTTATTTGATATTGAGCTTCATGAGCTGCTTGTATATTTTAGAGATTAATCCTTTGTCTGTTGCTTCATTTGCAAATATTTTCTCCCATTCTGAGGGTTGTCTTTTGGTCTTGTTTATGGTTTCCTTTGCTGTGCAAAAGCTTTGAAGTTTCATTAGGTCCCATTTGTTTATTTGTGTTTTTATTTCCATTACTCTAAGAGGTTGGTCAAAAGGATCTTGCTGTGATTTATGTCAAAGAGTGTTCTGCCTATGTTTTCCCCTAAGAATATTATAGTGTCTGGCCTTACACTTAGGTCTTTAATCCATTTTGAGTTTATTTTTATGTATGGTGTTAGGGAGTGTTCTAATTTCATTCTTTTACATGTAGCTGTCCAGTTTTCCCAGCACCACTTATTGAAGAGACTGTCTTTTCTCCATTGTATATTCTTGCCTCCTTTGCAAAGATAAGGTGACCATATGTGCGTGGGTTTATCTCTGGGCTTTCTGTTCTGTTCCATTGATCTATATTTCTGGTTTTGTGCCAGTACCATACTGTCTTGATCAATGTAGCTTTGCAGTATAGTCTGAAGACAGGGAACCTGATTCCTCCAACTCTGTTTTTCTTTCTCAAGATTGCTTTGGCTGTTCGGGGTCTTTTGTGTTTCCAAACAACTTGTAAAGTTTCTTGTTCTAGTTCTGTGAAAAATGCCATTGGTAATTTGATAGGGATTGCATTGAATCTGTAGATTGCTTTGGGGTAGTATAGTCATTTTCACAAAGTTGATTCTTCTAATCCAAGAACATGGTGTATCTCTCCATCTGTTTGTATCATCTTTGATTTCTTTCATCAGTGTCTTATAGTTTTCTGCATACAGGTCTTCTGCCTCCTTAGGTAGGTTTATTCCTAGGTATTTTATTCTTTTTTTGCAATGGTAAATGGTAGTGTTTCCTTAATTTCTCTTTCTGATCTTTCGTTGTTAGTGTATAGGAATGCAAGAGATTTCTGTGCATTAATTTTTTATCCTGCTACTATACCAAATTCATTGATTAGCTCTAGTAGTTTTCTGGTGGCATCTTTAGGATTTTCTATGTATAGTATCATGTCATCTGCAAACAGTGGCAGTTTTACTTCTTCTTTTCCCATTTGGATTCCTTTTATTTCTTTTTCTTCTCTGTTTGCCATGAATAAAACTTCCAAAGTTATGTTGAATAATAGTGGTGAGAGTGGGCACCCTCATCTTGTTCCTGATCTTAGAGGAAATGCTTTCAGTTTTTCACCATTGAGAATGATGTTGGCTGTGGGTTTGTCATACATGGCTTTTATTATGTTGGGGTAAGTTCCCTCTATGCCCACTTTCTGGAGAGTTTTTATTATAAATGGGTGTTGAATTGTGTCTAAAGCTTTTCTGCATCTACTGAGATTATCATATGGTTTTTATCCTTTAATTTGTTAGTATGGTATATCACATTGATTGATTTGCATATACTGAAGAATCCTTGCATTCCTGGGATAAACCCCACTTGATCATGGTGTATGATTCTTTTAATGTCTTGTTGGATTCTGTTTGCTAGTATTATGTTGAGGATTTTTGCGTCAATGTTCATCAATGATATTGGCCTGTAATTTTCTTTTCTTTGTGAGATCTTTGTCTGGTTTTGGTATCAGGGTGATGGTGGCCTTGTAGAATGAGTTTGGGAGTGTTCCTCCTTCTGCTGTATTTTGGAGGAGTTTGAGAAGTATAGGTGTTAGCTCTTCTCTAAATGTTTGATAGAATTTGCCTGTGAAGCCATCTGGCCCTGGGCTTTTTTTTGTTGGAAGATTTTTAATCACAGTTTCAATTTCAGTGCCTGTGACTGGTCCGTTCATATTTTCTATTTCTTCCTGGTTCAGTCTTGGAAGGCTGTACGTTTCTAAGAATCTGTCTATTTCTTCCAGGGTTTCCATTTTATTGGCATATAGTTGCTCGTAGTAGTCTCTCATGATCCTTTTTATTTCTGCCCTGTCAGTTACTTCTCCTTTTTCGTTTCTAATTTTGTTGATTTGAGTCTTCTCCCTTTTTTTCCTGATGAGTCTGGCTAATGGTTTATCAATTTTGTTTATCTTCTCAAAGAACAAGCTGTTAGTTTTATTGATCTTTGCTATTGTTTCCTTCATTTCTTTTTCATTTATTTCTGATCTTATCTTTTTGATTTCTTTCCTTCTGCTAACTTTGGGGGGTTTTTTTGGTGCTGTTGTTCTTCTTTCTCTAATTGCTTTAGGTGTAAGGTTAAGTTGTTTATTTGAGATTTTTCTTGTTTCTTGAGGTAGGATTTTATTGCTATAAACTTCCCTCTTAGAATTGCTTTTGCTGCATCCCATTGGTTTTGGGTAATCATTGTTTTCATTGTCATTTTTTTCTAAGTATTTTTTGGTTTCCTCTTTGACTCCTTCAGTGATCTCTTGGTTGTTTAGTAGCATATTGTTTAGCCTCCATGTGTTTGTATTTTTTACAGTTTTTTTTTTTCCTGAAATTGATATCTAGTCTCATAGTGCTGTGGTCGGAAAAGATGCTTGATATAATTTCAATTTTTAAAAATTTACCGAGGCTTGATTTGTGACCCAAGATGTGATCTATCCTGGAGAATGTTCCTTGTGCACTTGAGAAGAAATTGTATTCTGTTGTTTTTGGATGGAATGTCCTATAAATATTGATCAAGTCCATTGGAATTAATGTTTCTTTTAAAGCTTGTGTTTCCTTATTTATTTTCTGTTTGGATGATCTGTCCATTGGTGTAAGTGGGGTGTTAAAGTCCCCTACTATTATTGTGTTATTGTCAATTTCCCCTTTTATGGCTGTTAGCATTTGCCTTATGTATTGAGGTGCTCCTATATTGGGTGCATAGATATTTACAATTGTTACATCTTCTTCTTGGATTGATCCCTTGATCATTATGTAGTGTCCTTCCTTGTCTCTTGTAATAGTCTTTATTTTAATGTCTCTTTTGTCTAATATGAGTATTGCTGCTCCAGCTTTCTTTTGATTTCCATTTGCATGGAATATCTTTTTCCATTCCCTCACTGTATGTGTACATCTGTATGTGTCCCTAAGCCTAAAGTGGGTCTCCTGTAGACAGCATATCTACAGGTCTTGTTTTTGTATCCATGCAGCCAGTCTGTGTCTTTTGGTTGGTGCATTTAATCCATTTATACTTAAGGTAATTATTGATATGTCTGTTCCTATTACCACTTTTTTAATTGTTTTGTGTTTGGTTTTGTAGGTCTTTTCCTTCTCTTGTGTTTCCTGCCTAGAGAAGTTCCTTTATCATTTTTCATAAAGCTGGTTTAATGGTGCTGAATTCTCTTAACTTTTGCTTGTCTGTAAAGCTTTTGATTTCTCCATCAAATCTGAATGAGATCCTTGCTGGGTAGAGTAATCTTGGTTGTAGATTTTTCCCTTTCATCACTTTCAATATGTCCTGCCACTCCCTTCTGGCCTGCAGAGTTTCTGCTGAAAGATCAACTGTTAACCTTATGGGGATTCCCTTGTATGTTATTTGTTGCTTTTCCCTTACTGCTTTTAATATTTTTTCTTTGTGTTTAATTTTTGATGATTTGATTAATATGTCTTGGTGTGTTTCTCCTGTATGGAACTCTCTGCACTTCCTTGACTTGATTGACTATTTCCTTTCCCATGTTAGGGAAGTTTTCAATTATAATCTCCTCAAATATTTTCTCAGACCCTTTCTCTTTTTCTTCTTCTTCTAGATCACCTATAATTCAAATGTTGGTGTGCTTAATATTGTCCCAGAAGTCTCTGAGACTGTCCTCCATTCTTCTTTTTTTTTTTTTTTTTTTGCAGTATGTGGGCCTCTCACTGTTGTGGCCTCTCCCGTTGTGGAGCACAGGCTCCGGACGCGCAGGCCCAACGGCCATGGCTCACGGGCCCAGCCGCTCCGCGGCATGTGGGATTTTCCCAGACCGGGGCACGAACCCGTGTCCCCGGCATCGGCAGGCGGACTCTCAACCACTGCGCCACCAGGGAAGCCCTGTCCTCCATTCTTTTCATTCTATTTTCTTTATTCTGCTCTGCGACAGTTATTTCCACCATTCTATCTTCCACCTCACTTATCCATTCTTCTGCCTCAGTTATTCTGCTGTTGATTCCTTCTAGAGTATTTTTAATTTCAGCTATTGTGTTGTTCATTACTGTTTGTTTGCTCTTTAGTTCTTCTAGGTCCTTGTTAAACGTTTCTTGTATTTTCTCTGTTCTATTTCTGAGATTTTGGATCATCTTTACTATCATTACTCTGAATTCTTTTTCACGTAGTTTGCCTATTTCCTCTTCATTTAGTTGACCTTGTGGGGTTTTATCTTGCTCTTTTGCCTGCAAGATATTTCTCTATCTTCTCATTTTGTCTAATTTACAGTATTTGAGGTCTCCTTTCCCTAGGCTGCAGGATCGTAGTTTCCCTTGCTTCTGTTCTCTGTCCCCGGTGGTTGGGTGGGTCCAGTGTCTTGCATAGGCTTCCTGATGGGAGGGACTGGTGCCTGCATTCTAGTGGGTGGAGCTGAGTCTTTTTCCTCTGATGAGCAGGGCCATGTCAGGTGCTGTGTTTTGGGGTGTCTGTGAGCCTAGTATGACTTTTGGTAACCTGTGTGCTGATGGGTGGGTTTGTGTTCCTGTCCTGTTTGTTGTTTGGTGTGAGGCATCCAGCACTGGGAGCAGCAGGCAGTTGGGTGGAGCTGGGTCTTGGATTCAGATAGAGGCGTCCATGAGAGCTCTCGGTGATTAATCTTCCCTAGTCATCTAGCGTCCTGGACTCAGTGCTCCCACCCCAGATTCCCAGGCCTGACTTCCTGGTCAAAAAACCAAGACCTGTAAGTTGCTCCTTTATTGCCCAGCAATAAAGGAAATTGAAAAAAAAAAGACTAACAAAACCCCAGACAAATGGTAAAAAGTATAATCAAACAAAAACAGAAGCAAAGAAACATGCACACACACAAAAGAAACAAAAACAGAACCAAATAAAACAAAAAGCAAGAGAAAAACCAGACAAACAGGAAAACCCCAAAACAAAATCAAGGAAAACTAACAAAACACAAAACCATAATACAAAACCAAAGCAGAGTGCCAAGTGAAGAATGAAGCAAAGAAACAAAACAAACCAACAAAAAATGATTAAAAAAAAGAAAAATGAAAAGTGAAAGGGGAAATAAGACAGAACAACAGAAAAGCAATGTAGAAATAGAAATATAAAAAAATAGGACTTCCCTGGTGGCACAGTGGTTAAGATTCCACCTGCCAATGCAGGGGACATGGGTTTGAGCCCTGGTCCGGGAAGATCCCACATGCCATGGAGCAACTAAGCCTGTGCGCCACAACTACTGAGACTGCACTCTAGAGTCCGCAAGCCACAGCTACTGGGCTTGTGTGCCACAGCTACTGAAGCCCGCGTGCCTAGAGCCTGTGCTCCACAACAAGACAAGCCACTGCAATGAGAAGCCTGTGCACTGCAACAGAGTTGCTCTCTGCTCATTGCAACTAGAGAAAGCCCATGTGCAGCAACGAATCCTAACACAGCCAAAAATGAATAAATAAATAAATACAATTTAAAAAGGAAATATTAAAATATATGTATATTAAAGTAAGAAGAAGAAGAAAAAAAGACAAAACCCCAGAGAAATGGTAAAAACAAAATCAAACAAACAAAAACAGAAGCAAGAAAACACACACAAACACAAAAGAACAAAAACAGAACTAAATAAAACAAAAAGCAAGCAAACAACCAAACAGAAGAACCCAAAAATAAAATCAAACAATTAGAATCAGAACTAAGAAAAACACAAAACCTAAAAACATAACCAAAGCAGTGTGCCAACTGAAGAATAAAGCAAGGAAACAGAACAAACTGATAAAAATGATTAAATAAATAAATAATATAAAAACAGAAAAAACAGAACAACAGAAAAGCAAAGTAGAAATGGAAATATAAAAAATATATATATTAAAGAAAAAGAAGTAAAAAATACAGGAAAATAACACAAAACAACAGAAAAGCAGAGTAAAAATAGTAATATATAAAAAAATTAAAATAAAAAATATGTTATAAGACACAAAGATACCAAAAGGCTAAATTAAAAAAATACTAAGACAACAACAACAAACAACAACAAAAAAAGCCAGAACCAACAACAGAATGAATCAAAATATAATAAAATTAATAGTAATCATGATGTTTCCCTGGGGTCTCCACTGTAAATGCTCTTGCACACCACATGAGCCACAGCCCCCCTCCGCCTCCCCGGGAGGCCCTCCTCTGCCTCTGGTCTGCTCTCTGGACCCGCTGTGGGCCCTGTGGGGACCCCTCAGGCTCTGATCTGGCCCAGTTCCTGCGTGTGCTGCCCCCAAAGTCCACAGCTGCCCGAGCTAGCCCATTTTCATTTGTGGGAACACTCACTGTCTTCTCAGATATTCCATAGACGCAGGGTCTACCTAGCTGATCGCGAGGATTTAATCTGCAGCTTGTACAGCTGATGGAAAGATTTTCAATCTTCTTCCTTAGTCACCCCGTCCCTGGGGTTCAGCTTGGGGTTTATCCCCACTTCTGCATGTGGTCCACCCACAGGAGTCTGTTCCTGAGGCTGCCTGGCGCAGAGGTGGTATGACTGCTTGGATCGCGGGAGCCCCCGTGGTGCCAAATGTACAGGGAAGCCGGCAGCCACGGATGCAAGAGATATGGCCCAAGTGAGGGCCTTTTCTGGCACCCCACATAAGGCACATGAGGGCCAGCCCTGGCTGGAGTTTTTCTGGCACCCGGCAGCCGGCACCCAAGGGCCAGCCCTGAGCAGGCTTCTATTATTGTCGTCGGCAGGTGCCAGTGTGTGGGGAGCGAGAGGCTACAATAGTGGCTCCTCCCCCTGCGTGTGAGTCAGCAATAGCGCCCTGCTTCCATGGCAGTCCAGTCTTCCTCTGAAGGCATTCCCTGCTGTGGATTTCCTTCCTCCCGTCCCCTCAGTCTGTCTCCCCATAGTCAACAGCAGTTCTCGCCCCGGGCCTGTTCTCCAATCCCCACGCTCCAGCTCCCAGTCCCCTCACACACCTGTGAACACACATCCCAGTCCAGGGCACATAGGGCCATGGTACGGACCATCTGTGTATTTCTCACTCTGTCCCGTCTGCCACAGAGTGGCCACTTCACCCTCTTCCGACAGCCTCAGATATTTTGTCCCGATCGATTTCCTGGTCAAAGAGGGGGTCTCCCCCAAATTTGGGAATCTCTCCTCTGTTTCAGCTCCCCCGCCCCAGGGTGCAGGTCCCGTCCCGCTTCCTCTCCTCCTCCTTCTCCCTTCTATTTTTCATCCTACCCAGTTATGCAGGGATTTTTATAGTCTTTTCCAATGTCCGAGGTCTTCTGCTAGTGTTCTGTGAGAATTGTTGCATCTGTAAATGTATTCCTGATGCATCCGTGGCAAGAGATGAGGTCCACGTCCTCCTACTCCTCCGCCATATTAACTCTTCCATTATATGCCTTTTTTTTTTTTTTTTTTTTTTTTTTTTGCGATACGCAGGCCTCTCACTGCCGCGGCCTCTCCCGCCGCAGAGCACAGGCTCCCGACATGCAGGCCCAGAGGCCATGGCTCACAGGCCCAGCCGCTCCGCGGCATGTGGGATCCTCCCGGACCGGGGCACGAACCCGCGTCCCCTGCATCAGCAGGCGGACTCCCAACCACTGCGCCACCAGGGAAGCCCCATTATATGCCTTTTGATGGAAGAACACAGCACCATTTGAGCTTCGCCAAACTGAATCTGATCCAGTCTCTGGATCTAGCTGCCAAGTTGCAGAAAATACGAAGGACAGAGGAACATAACGAACTTGCACCAAGGGTAGGCAATCAGCAAAATCCAGCCTGTGGGAAACACTATTGTTAAATAGCCTAAGGATTTTTTCACAAGGTAAATTATAAGGGAGAAGAAAAGTG